>NC_135534.1:154111369-155380744 GCF_045843805.1 Urocitellus parryii
AGTAGCAGCCAAAAGGAAACCTGGCTAGCCAGCGCTGGGGGAGGGGCAAGCAGAAAAAATCAAAGTGATAGAGTGCCAGGGATCCCAGCAGCCTGCAGCAGGGCCTGGAGAGCCAGGCCAACTGATTCGCGTGGCCTGCCCTGCGGCTACAGAAGGCGTGGCACCTCAGTGAAGCCATTAATTGGCAAGCAGGGAGGTTAGGGAAGGCCATTAGGTGGAATCCCACCAGCCAAGCCCACACTGACCCTTGGGCCGAGCACGGGTTCTCAGAAGGGGAAGGAAGCGGTACAGTCCCATCCCCCACAGCGGACACCCTGCCGAGGCAGTCAGCGGCCAGCATCCGGGAAAGCTGAAGGATACACCGCCACTCTCCTTCAGAGTGCGACATCAAAACAGGTCGGTGTCATTCAGCTCACCCCCCAGACAGCGGGAATTCGCATAAAATCTCTCCTAGGCTTGCCGGGAGAGGGAGTATCAAGCTGAGCCTCCATACAGGCCAGGGGGAAACCAGAGACACCTGACCTCCAACCCCTCCTCCCAGTAGCAGCCAAAAGGAAACCTGGCTAGCCAGCGCTGGGGGAGGGGCAAGCAGAAAAAATCAAAGTGATAGAGTGCCAGGGATCCCAGCAGCCTGCAGCAGGGCCCGGAGAGCCAGGCCAACTGATTCGCGTGGCCTGCCCTGCGGCTACAGAAGGCGTGGCGCCTCAGTGAAGCCATTAATTGGCAAGCAGGGAGGTTAGGGAAGGCCATTAGGTGGAATCCCACCAGCCAAGCCCACACGGACCCTTGGGCCGAGCACGGGTTCTCAGAAGGGGAAGGAAGCGGTACAGTCCCATCCCCCACAGCGGACACCCCGCCGAGGCAGTCAGCGGCCAGCATCCGGGAAAGCTGAAGGATACACCGCCACTCTCCTTCAGAGTGCGACATCAAAACAGGTCGGTGTCATTCAGCTCACCCCCCAGACAGCGGGAATTCGCATAAAATCTCTCCTAGGCTTGCCGGGAGAGGGAGTATCAAGCTGAGCCTCCATACAGGCCAGGGGGAAACCAGAGACACCTGACCTCCAACCCCTCCTCCCAGTAGCAGCCAAAAGGAAACCTGGCTAGCCAGCGCTGGGGGAGGGGCAAGCAGAAAAAATCAAAGTGATAGAGTGCCAGGGATCCCAGCAGCCTGCAGCAGGGCCCCGGAGATCCAGGCCAACTGATTCGCGTGGCCTGCCCTGTGGCTACAGAAGGCGTGGCGCCTCAGTGAAGCCATTAATTGGCAAGCAGGGAGGTTAGGGAAGGCCATTAGGTGGAATCCCACCAGCCAAGCCCACACGGACCCTTGGGCCGAGCACGGGTTCTCAGAAGGGGAAGGAAGCGGTACAGTCCCATCCCCCACAGCGGACACTCCACCGAGGCAGTCAGCGGCAAGCATCCGGGAAAGCTGAAGGATACACCGCCACTCTCCTTCAGAGTGCAACATCAAAACAGCGGACACTCCATCCAGGCAGTCAGTGGACACCATCCGGGAAAGCTGAAGAATACACCACCACTCTCCAACAGCTTGCAACATCAAAACAGCCAGCAGCAGGACCCCGGAGATCCAGGCCAACTGATTCGCGCGGCCTGCCCCGCAGCTACAGAAGGCGTGGCGCCTCAGAGAAGCCATTAATTAGCAAGCAGGGAGGTTAGGGACTGCCATTAGGTGGAATCCTGCCAGCCAAGCCCACCGCCCACGCCCGGAACAGGCCCAGTGATCTGCCAGCATTGTAGTCACGACACCCCAATTGGAATAGGGACAGAGCAGAGCCGCCTTCCACTCCCGGAACAGGCCCAGAGAGCCGCCAGCGTGGTAGACACGTCACCCCAATTGGAGTAGGGGCACAGCCGCCGCCCGCACCTGCAAGGGAGACTTTTCAAGTATACAAGAGCAACATAAATAAATAGGGGGTAAATTTCAAAACACAACAGTTGCACCAAGCAGAAAGAAACGCGAGCAGTATGAAAAGACAAGGAAAGAAAGGTCCACAAGCAATGCAGGTCAACTCAACTTTAGAAGAGGTAATAGCTGCAACAGATGGAATATCAGATAAAGAGTTCAGGATATATATGCTTCAGATGATCTGGAGTCTCAAGGAAGACATGAGACAGCAAAATCAGACAATGAAAGATCACATTGACAAACAAATCCAGGAAGTAAAAGATCAATTTCACAGGGAGATAGAGGTAATAAAAAACAAACAAATTGAAATTCTAGAAATGCAGGAAACAATAAACCAACTTAAAAACTCAATTGAGAATACTAACAGCAGAGTAGATCACTTAGAAGAGAGAACATCAGACAATGAAGACAAAGTATTTCAACTGGAAAAGAACATAGACAGCTCAGCAAGTCTGCTAAGAAACCATGAGCAGAACATCCAAGAATTATGGGACAATATCAAAAGACCAAATTTAAGAGTCATTGGGATACAGGAAGGCACAGAGCTCCATTCCAAAGGAATAAACAGTCTATTCAGTGAAATAATACGAGAAAACTTCCCAGAATTGAAGATTGAGACAGAATCCCAAATCCTAGAAGCCTACAGGACGCCGAATGTGCAAAATCATAAGAGATCCACACCTAGACACATTATAATGAAGATGTCCAACATACAGAATAAGGAGAGAATTTTAAAAGCTGCAAGAGAAAGAAAGCAGATTACATTTAGGGGTAAACCAATCAGGATAACAGCTGATCTCTCAACACAGACTCTGAAAGCTAGAAGATCCTGGAATAACATATTTCAAACACTGAAAGACAATGGGCTCCAACCAAGAATCGTGTATCCGGCGAAATTAAGATTCAGGTTAGAAGATGAAATTAAAACCTTCCACAATAAACAAAAGTTAAAAGAATTCGCAGCTAGAAAACCATCTCTTCAAAAAATCCTTGGCAAAACATTACAGGAAGAGGAAATGGAAAACAACATTGAAAACCAACAATGGGAGGTAGGACAGTAAAGGGGGGAAAGTAGTCAAAGAGGATAACAAATCAGGTTTAGTAACATCAATAAACAAATATGGATAGAAGAGCAAACCATATCTCAATAATAACCCTAAATGTTAATGGCTTAAACTCACCAATTAAGAGACATAGGCTAGTAGAATGGATCAAAAAACAAGACCCAACAATATGCTGTCTACAGGAGACGCATTTGATAGGAAAAGATATACATAGACTGAAGGTGAAAGGTTGGGAAAAATCATATCACTCATATGGACCGCGGAAACAAGCAGGAGTGTCCATACTCATATCTAATAAAATAGATTTCAAGCCAAAGCTAATCAAAAGGGATATAGAAGGACACTTCATACTGCTCAAGGGAACCATACACCAACAAGACATAACAATCATAAATATATATGCCCCAAATAATGGTGCAGCTGTATTCATAAAGCAAACTCTTCTCAAGTTCAAGAGTCTAATAGACCAACATACAATAATCATGGGAGACTTCAACACACCTCTCTCACCACTGGACAGATCTTCCAAACAAAAGTTAAATAAGGAAACTATAGAACTCAATAACACAATTAACAACCTAGACTTAATTGACATATACAGACTATACCACCCAACATCAAGTAGCTACACTTTTTTCTCAGCAGCACATGGAACCTTCTCAAAAATAGACCATATACTATGTCACAGGGCAACTCTTAGACAATACAAAGGGGTAGAGATAATACCATGCATCTTATCTGATCATAATGGAATGAAACTGAAAATCAATGATAAAAGAAGAAAGGAAAAAGCAAGCATCACCTGGAGAATGAACAATAGGTTGCTGAGTGATCAATGGGTTTTAGAAGACATCAAGGAGGAAATTAAAAAATTCCTAGAGTTAAATGAAAACACAGACACAACATATCGGAATCTATGGGACACATTGAAAGCAGTTCTAAGAGGAAAATTCATTGCTTGGAGTTCATTCCTCAAAAAAAGAAAAAACCAACAAATAAATGATCTCATACTTCATCTCAAAATCCTAGAAAAAGAAGAGCAAAACAACAGCAAAAGAAGTAGAAGGCAAGAAATAATTAAAATCAGAGCTGAAATTAATGAAATTGAAACAAAAGAAACAATTGAAAAAATTGACAAAACTAAAAGCTGGTTCTTTGAAAAAATAAATAAAATTGACAGACCCTTAGCCATGCTAACGAAGAGAAGAAGAGAGAGAACCCAAATTACTAGCATACGGGATGAAAAAGACAATATCACAACAGACACTTCAGAAATACAGAAGATAATCAGAAATTACTTTGAATCCTTATACTCCAATAAAATAGAAGATAGTGAAGGCATAGATAAATTCCTTGAGTCCTATGATCTGCCCAGATTGAGCCAGGAGGATATAGACAACCTAAACAGACCAATAACAATAGAGGAAATAGAAGAAACCATCAAAAGACTACCAACTAAGAAAAGCCCAGGACCGGATGGGTATACATCAGAGTTTTACAAAACCTTTAAAGAGGAACTAACACCAATACTTTTCAAGCTATTTCAGGAAATAGAAAAAGAGGGAGAACTTCCAAATTCATTCTACGAGGCCAACATCACCCTGATTCCGAAACCAGACAAAGACACATCAAAGAAGGAAAACTACAGACCAATATCTCTAATGAACCTTGACGCAAAAATCCTCAATAAAATTCTGGCGAATCGGATTCAAATACATATCAAAAAAATTATACATCATGATCAAGTAGGATTCATCCCTGGGATGCAAGGCTGGTTTAATATACGGAAATCAATAAATGTTATTCACCACATCAATAGACTTAAAAATAAGAACCATATGATCATCTCAATAGATGCAGAAAAAGCATTTGACAAAGTACAGCATCCCTTTATGTTCAAAACGCTAGAAAAATTAGGGATAACAGGATCATACCTCAACATTGTAAAAGCAATCTATGATAAGCCACAGGCCAGCATCATTCTGAATGGAGAAAAATTGAAGGCATTCCCTCTAAGATCTGGTACAAGACAGGGATGCCCTCTCTCACCACTTCTGTTCAACATAGTCCTCGAGACACTGGCCAGAGCAATTAGACAGTCAAAAGAAATTAAAGGCATAAAAATAGGAAAAGAAGAACTTAAATTATCACTATTTGCAGATGATATGATTCTATACCTAGCAGACCCAAAAGGGTCTACAAAGAAGCTATTAGAGCTAATAAATGAATTCAGCAAAGTGGCAGGATATAAGATCAACACGCATAAATCAAAGGCGTTCCTGTATATGAGCGACAAATCCTCTGAAACGGAAATGAGGACAACTACTCCATTCACAATATCCCCCCAAAAAATAAAATACTTGGGAATCAACCTAACAAAAGAGGTGAAAGATTTATACAATGAAAATTACAGAACCCTAAAGAAAGACATAGAAGAAGACCTTAGAAGATGGAAAAACATACCCTGCTCATGGATAGGCAGAACTAACATCATCAAAATGGCGATATTACCCAAAGTTCTCTATAAGTTCAATGCAATGCCAATCAAAATCCCAACAGCATATCTTGTAGAAATAGATAAAAGAATCATGAAATTCATATGGAATAATAAAAGACCCAGAATAGCAAAAACAATACTAAGTAGGAAGTGTGAATCAGGCGGTATAGCGATACCAGACTTCAAACTATACTACAGAGCAATAGTAACAAAAACAGCATGGTACTGGTACCAAAACAGGCGGGTGGACCAATGGTACAGAATAGAGGACACAGCAACCAATCCACAAAACTACAACTATCTTATTTTTGATAAAGGGGCTAAAAGCATGCAATGGAGGAAGGATAGCATCTTCAACAAATGGTGCTGGGAAAACTGGAAATCCATTTGCACCAAAATGAATCTGAATCCCTATCTCTCGCCGTGCACAAAAATTAACTCAAAATGGATCAAGGAGCTTGATATTAAATCAGAGACACGGCATCTGATAGAAGAAAAAGTTGGTTATGATCTACACGCTGTGGGATCGGGCTCCAAATTCCTCAATAGGACACCCATAGCGCTAGAGTTAACAAATAGAATCAACAAATGGGACTTACTCAAACTAAAAAGTTTTTTCTCAGCAAAAGAAACAATAAGAGAGATAAATAGGGAGCCTACATCCTGGGAACAAATCTTTACTCCACACACTTCAGATAGAGCCCTAATAACCAGAATATACAAAGAACTCAAAAAATTAGACAATAAGACAACAAATAACCCAATCAATAAATGGGCCAAGGACCTGAACAGACACTTCTCAGAGGAGGACATACAATCAATCAACAAGTACATGAAAAAATGCTCACCATCGCTAGCAGTCAGAGAAATGCAAATCAAAACTACCCTAAGATACCATCTCACTCCAGTAAGACTGGCAGCCTTTAGGAAGTCAAACAACAATAAGTGCTGGAGAGGATGCGGGGAAAAGGGCACTCTTGTTCATTGCTGGTGGGACTGCAAATTGGTGCAGCCAATTTGGAAAGCAGTATGGAGATTTCTCGGAAAGCTGGGAATGGAACCACCATTTGACCCAGCTATTCCCCTTCTCGGTCTATTCCCTAAAGCCCTAACAAGAGCATGCTACAGGGACACTGCTACATCGATGTTCATAGCAGCTCAATTCACGATAGCAAGACTGTGGAACCAGCCTAGATGCCCTTCAATAGATGAATGGATAAAAAAAATGTGGCATTTATACACTATGGAGTATTACTCTGCATTAAAAAATGACAAAATTATAGAATTTGGAGGGAAATGGATGGCATTAGAGCAGATTATGCTAAGTGAAGCTAGTCAATCTTTAAAAAACAAATACCAAATGACTCCTTTGATATAAGGGGTGTAAACAAGGACAGGGTAGGGACGAAGAGCTTGAGAAGAATATTTACAGTAAACAGGGATGAGAGGTGGGAGGGAAAGGGAGTGAGAAGGGAAATTGCATGGAAATGGAAGGCGATCCTCAGGGTTATACAAAATGTCATATAAGAGGTAAGGAGGGGTAAGTCAAGAGAATACAAATGGAAGACATGATTTACAGTAGAAGGGGTAGAGAGAGAAAAGGGGAGGGGAGGGGAGGGGAGGGGAGGGGGGATAGTAGACAATAGGACAGACAGCAGAATACATCAGACACTAGAAAGGCAATATGTCAATCAATGGAAGGGTAACTGATGTGATACAGCAATTTGTATACGGGGTAAAAGCGGGAGTTCATAATCCACTTGAATCAAACCGTGTAATATGATGTATTAAGAACTATGTAATGTTATGAACGACCAATAAAAAAAAAAAAAAAAAAAATTAAACATTAGTTAAAGTAAGCCAAGCCATATTTCAATGAATAACATAATCATATTGAATTAGATGAAAATAATTAACCCAAGTAACTTTTGAATACATTATTAGAATTATTTATATTTATGCTAAAGTAAAGGAAGTTCAAATAAATATTGAACTCCAAATAAATGTCTAATTAGTAGATTCATTTTTTTTTCAGAGGCAATAGCACTTCTGAAACTATTATTTACATCAAAATTTGAACCAGTAAGCAAGTGCACTTTAGATAATGGGATCTAGTTTCTCATGTCAGATCAGGGGATTACAAATAAAGAAAGAACAAAAGAGCAAAATATCTGTGATGTTGTATAGGGGCTAGAGTTATGAATATAATCTGATTGTGTATTTTTGAATAACATGATATAGAAAAGGACACAGGTATGGGTAAGTGAATATATGTTTCAAAGATTGCTTAGGCTGGATAACTGAAAAGAATATCAAGATGCTACAGAGCATAGATTGGAAGGGTTTTAACAGATTGAAAATATGTTACAGTAGCAAAAAGAAATCACAGACAAGCTTTGGGGTACAGTAAGACTTCCACACAGGGTCCTTTATTATTGCATGGGAAGTGTTTTATTTCCAGATTACAAACCACCAAGTTTATATCATGTAATCTTTATTTCAGTAGAGCCCAAGAAAATAGTTTTTAGAGAGGTTATTTTTTTCCTTTGTTATATTTTACTGGTTACTGGAAATAATAAATGCATATTCTACATTTATGAATTCTAAAAATATTTTACAGCTAGGAATTTTTCTCACATATCATTATGCCAATATTTTATGCAATTCTACTGACAATCCCAGCAGAATTTTTAAGAACAAAGGAAACCACACCACAGGAATAGTTTCTTCTTTAGATGCTCTCCTTGCTTTCTTTAGTCTTTCAGTTACTATTTCTTTAGAGAGCAGATGCACAAATTGGTGGGTATAATTGGTCCAGCCAAAATCATGAGACCAAACCTCACCTACCACATTTTACAGTTATTGTGGTTAAGTGACCCTTTTCCCCCATCAAAGATCAATGAATACAGTTGAGGCTTTTGACTAATACTGTAGGCTAATTTTTAATAAAAATAATTAGCCAGGATAATAGGATAATTACTAACAAAATATGAATTTCGTGTCTGCTGCTCACTCTGGGGCATTTAGGGATGCTCATGAAATGCAAACTAAGCACATACAATTATGTGATTTTTGTCTGTCAATGTAAAAAATATGAGATAAGTAAAACATGTAAATAAGAAGTGGCTGGAGAATAAAAATTGCTTTGATGCAAATAATTATACAGGGTTCTAATACCAAGGAGAATCATTAGAACCATTGGAGTAGGTGTTTCCTAAAAGGTTGCAACTCAAGGTAATAGTTGAATGAACTAGAATTACCCAGGCAGGAAAGCAATGGAGGAAGAAAAAGCAACTTGTAGCAACCAGGTTGATAGTAAATATACCATAATATCTATTTTGAATCTGAGCTTTTCTATCAGCTTCTAATCTAAAACTATTGCTGATCAAAGAGTACAGCCCTCAAACTTTCTGAGATCAACTTTCTAATATATGATATATTATTAACAATGTAAATCTTTTTGTGACTTTTGTTTTTTTTTTAAAATGCCTGGCAACCTAGGTTCTAAACTCAATTGCTGCTCTACAACTATAAGAGAGTATGTACAGTCAATAGAGGAATGTAAAAACATTAAAACTACATGATTTTTATAAATAATCTTATTAAATTTTAGAGTCTTTATATTTTCCTATTGTCAGGCAAAGTTTTGTCTTCTCAATAAAATTTAATCTCAGATTTAGGTTTTTCTCTAATTTTTATCAGTCTTAAATTATTAATTCTTCATATTGTCTTGTGAATGTATTTAAGGGAATTCTTGTTGTATTTAAGGGAATGTATTGTGTGTCATTTATTGGTGTTAACAGCCTGAGGTATAGTATTATTTATAACTACTGATTATTTGGTTTTGGTTTAAAATTTTAAGTAAGTATGGAAGGCAAATATCTTCTCAAAGTTAACACTTATTACTGTACTTCATTTAGTAGTCAAATGACTAGAAAAATCCTAAGTGTGTTTCATCAAGATTTATCATCCTACTTCAGGGCACTAAAAATATGAAGAGAGAGCATTTCCTGGTTGTGTTAGGTGTCATGTTAAAACCAATTTTTGCATATGACTTCAAAGTTACTAGTCAGTGGACTTGAGTCCTCTGAGTCTCCATTTAAAGTCCAGCCCAAATAACACCTTGATTTTTGGCCTTGGTGACACCCTATGCAGAAAACACTATAGCCCTCCTGGGTTTCTGACCAAAAGAACTTGTAGATAGTAAAATGGGTGTTGTTTATGACACTGTATTTCTGTTAATTTATTACTTAGAATAACATAATGATCCACTCATAGATAAGTGTTTATCAAAAAACATCCACAATGTATTATCTGCTAACTACTTTTGTCCTCATTGATCTTATGAAGGATAGATGCTAAAATGCTAATGGATTTGAGAATTAGTTTGTAAATTAACATAACAATCTCTGGATGTTTCTTTTTAAGGTCAATAAGGGTAAATACTGTATCTCAAGTGTCTGGGCAATGTTTTATATTTCATGAATGTTTATAATATATTCAATTATGCTTACTTGAGTATTTAAACCTATTTTATGATTATTTAGTAATAAAAAAAAACAGTTAACAAGTGGTCACATCTACTTCCTACTAGGAATTTAATATACACAAATATTATATTATCCTCAAGTGGACTACAACTCATAAGCATGATTCATTACCTACCTAATAAATCCTTACTGAGCAATCTTCAGATGTTTCCAATCTTCACACTTTCAAAAACTACTTCATTATACTCTGATTTAGTCAGTTTTTTTTTTTTTTTTTTTTTTTTGCTGTGGTGACTAAAAGACCTGAGCAGAATTATTTTAAAGGAGAAAATTTTATTTGGGGACTCATGGTTTCAGAGGTCTCAGTCCATAGACAGCTGGCTCCATTCCTCAAGACTAGAGGTGAGGCAGAATATCATGGGAGAAGAGTGTGGTGGAGGGAAGCAGCTCAAATGACAGTCCAGAAGCAAAAAGAGAGACTCCACTTACCAGATACAAAATATATACCTCAAAGGCACACCTCCAATGACCCATATCCTCCAGCTATACCCTATTGGCCTTCAGTTACCACTCAATTAATCCTGTCAGGGGATTAACTCACCAATTGGATTAAGGACCACATAATACGATCATTTCTCCTCTAAACCTTGCATCCTCTCACAAATGAGGTTTTGGGGAATGCCTTATATCCATACCATAACATACTCCAAAATAATTATCTGATCTAAAAAAAAGTATCTGATTTTTTTCATGATTTAATTTAGAGTAAGTTTGAGCAACTTTTCATTTTGAATCCTCCTTAAATTTTTTGAGTACTGCCTAGACAATATTTTGTCCATTTTTCAATTATTTTTATTTATAAAAATGATTGGTGACAACACTCAAATGATGTATATTGGCAAAAGGAAAATTTTACCCATATATACATATAAAAATATATAAAATGTTTATTTTTTAGCTGTAGTTTAACATAATACCTTTATTTTATTTATTTATTTTTATGTGGTATTGAGGATCAAACCCAGGGCCTTGCACATACTAGGCAAGTACTCTACCACTGAGCCACAAACCCAGCCTGCCTATATATATCTTGTATATATTCTTTAACTTTGTTGAATACTGGTTACATAGAAATTTTCAAGTATTTTGTAATGCATTTTTCCTTTTTCTTAAGAGCTCTAGCTTTGTGTTTTATGTATCCTTCATTTTTCTCTTTTTAGCTAGGGGAATCAAATTGAACCTGAAAAATATTGAATGTGAGAAAGAAACTATATGTTAGAACAATACTACAAGAACCACATTAACAATGAATACATACAAATCTATAGAACTTTAAGGAATTTATATCATGAGAAACATATCTTCAAGTTTTCTTGACTTCATTTCTGTCTTGGTTTTAAAATTGGAATTCTCCAGAATCAAGTTCCAATCCATACTATTACTAATAGTGATTTTTTTGGTTATTTCTTACACTAAGAAAAATCAAGTTATAATAAGTAATCAGCAGTTTATACCATTTTAATGCAAGTAGTCAAAAACTGAGCTGCTAATCAACTAATAGGATGATGAGATAAGGAAAATGTCAGTAAAATAACCTTGCCCTTTGTATATCACTGGGGGATATTCAAAGCGCAGGCATACTTTAGTCTAGTCCCTGATGGGAGAGCATTCCAAGAAGAGTACAAGCAGGAAAACAAGTGTTCTGAGTTCTCATTTTCTAGAACAAAATCTTGATGGAGAGATTGGGTATTCAAAGTAAGATTTTGAAGTCTCATTTTTTTCTAACTATAGTCTTTCCTATGTTTAAGATGAAATCTAATATTAATAAATTCTGAGAAATTACAGGTAAAGGGGAAACATTAAACTTCATACAGTAAAGGATCTATTCATTTCATTGAGAATGTGGTGTGGCCTTCCTGGAAGCAAATCTAGGAAAAGCACAAGTTCTTTTGATACTCTTGCATGCTGTAACTAGAGTTCTCTGGATCACCTATGTGGCAGGAATAATAAATATCATTGAAATGAAAAATTTTCAGCAGTGCAAGGTTAGCACCTATATTCTAGCAATGTTCATAGGACCAGAAAGACAACTACAGCCTGTTTATGCACAGCCTCATTGGCACCATGAGCCATTGTCAGGAGAATAGCCAAAGTAAATCAATAGAGGATAAAGCAGATGCAGAGTAAATTAATAACAATGATAAATGTAGAAAACTGAATGCAACATACATGCTATAATTGCTGAGATGAAAAACAGTCAGAGAAGGAGCACTACCAGCCCCAGTGCTAAGCATGACCACACTCGCCTAAGGTTAATACACATTTATATTACAAACTTTTTAAATGACAAGATAGTACTTGTGCAAATATTAAGCAATTATTCTCCGACTTTATCTCTTCTTACTGGCTTTTCTTTCAAATATATTTGAATATTCTACAAGATAATTCATTGCCAACAGGGGTGGATATCATGGTAGGTGAGCAGTGAAAAGCACTTGAGTTTGAAAGCCTTAGTCTACAATATTACTCAGAATAAAACAGTGACAGAAATGAAAACTAGACAGCTTTAAGCATATCAAAACACTGCTGCAATGAGATAGAACTCTAATGAGGACGATGAGTCAGGAAGAAAGCAAGTAAGTATTAAAGACTGGCATCTCAGAAATGAAATGCCTTTTCCCTGCTCTATGGAGCTGTGCTAATGCCAGCATGTGGCAGTGGACTGTTGCCTGTGCCCCACAAGATGGGCCATGAGCACAAACCTCCAAATGCCTTTATATCAAGACATGTTATCCTTGCATTACAGTGAACCAAGACTACAATGCCAGAGATGACCCACTGGAGCCAGTATGAATGCTGATTAAAATACAGACGTGCCTACATATATATTTCCAATTATCTTCTTCCCCAATCCTGACCAATAACCTGTGTTAAGTTCTGAGCAAAAGAGATTTGTTGACTTGCTATGTTGCCTAAGATAATTTTTCTGCTACCTAAAATAATAGGGGCTCAAAACATAAATTTATATATGTTATAGAAAAACATATTAAAATATTTTAATTTCTGCAATGATGAGTTTGCAGTCTTGAAGGATGTGAAAATTGTGTAAATATAAAGCAAGCCAAGTAATTTTTTTTAGTCATTTGGGAAGAATCATTGTGAGACAAAACAGCAAGTGCTTCAGGCCAGGGAAGAGGAAGAAAAGGAGAAACAGGACTGAGATTCTAATATACCTCTTAGTGTCTAGAAGATTCTATTGGTCACATTATGAGGATAGATTAATGATCAAAGAAAGATCTACATTATTATCCTCACAGTAATTAATTATACATTAAACTAATTAGTTATATCTGCACCTGTTATTTGTGTGGCAGTCCCTCAAATAGTATACAAATGGTCCTGCGTAGATCTTCTCAAATGATATTTTTTTTCATTTATTCTATCTTTCTTCAAAAAACATTTATTGAGAATCAAATAATGTATGAGGTACTGAACAAGATGTAAAAGAGAATCAGCTTCTTCTCTCATAGGACTTACAGTCTACACTAAAGACACAGAGCAACTGAATACTTGCATGTATAAGTATACCTTTCAGCCATGTTAAGTGCTAATAAAGAAAACAAAGTTAACAAGTAGACAAATAAGAAGAGAATCTACCAGTGCTGGTAGTGGGAAGGACTTGATGGTTATGATGAACCTTTATGTTCCCTATTATACTGACATTTAAATTGAGACCTTGAAGGGCAGAATATTAACCATTTGAGTGAAATAGAAAAGAGAAAAATATTGGAAGTAGAAAGATCTGCATATATTTTATGACAATTTAAATTTCTTTCATTAATTATAAAGCCAATAGATTTAAAGAGATATTCATGATGGGCATTCTAGCCAGGTCTTCTTTATAGAAAAGTCTATGAGACACTTCTATTTGCATAAATATCCATCTGTATTTCTAAATTGGCACTAATTAAGTAATTATATATTTTGCTAGCTCAAGTTTAAAAATATTAAATATATTATACCTACTGGATTATACTAATGCCAGTTTACTTTGGAACTTCATAATGGGAAATGAGTATTATTTCAGAAAAAAAGTTTGAATAAAATGCTTTTTCAAATTAAGAAAGATTACATGTGATAATTAATTTGTTTTAGAAATTGCTACATATTCATGTAAGAGAAAAAAGTCAGAAATTAGAAACAAATTATTTAAAGTTAAATTTATACTTATGTTATTAAAAGTTCAGAGTGAAACACATTAGTTATGTATGTATTCAATATAAAATATATAAAATGTATATATTTTCATATAAAAGACAGGAAATAATTAAAATCAGAGCTGAAATCAATTCAATTGAAACATAAGAATTCAAAAAATTGACCAAATGAAAATTTGGTTCTTTGAAAAAACAAACAAAATTGATAAAACCTTAGCTATGCTAATGAGGAGAAAGGGAGAAAACTTGAATTACTAAAATGCATGATGAAAAAGGAAACATCACAATGTACACTACTGACATACAGAAATTAATTAGAAACCATTTTGAAAATTTATACTTCAATAAAATAGAAAATCTTGAAGACATCAACAAATTTCTAGAAAGATAGAACCTACTCAAACTGAATCAGGAGGACATACACAATTTTAACAAATCAATTTCAATTAATGAAATACAGGATCCCATTAAGTCTACCAACTAAGGAAAGCATTTGACAAAATACAGCACCACTTCATGTTGAAAACACTAGAAAAACTAGGATTGTAGAAAAATACCTCAACATTGTAAAAGCTATCTATACAAAAATTACAGACCAACATTATGCTAAATGGAGAAAATTTAAAGCATTCCCTCCAAAAATTGGAGCAAGACAAAAATGCCCTCTATTACCACTTCTACTTAGTCCTTGAAACTCTAGAGCAATTAGGAAAAAAAAATAAAGGATATAAATAAGAAAAGTAGAACTCAAACTATCACTCTTTGCCTATGACATGATTCTATATTTAGAAGATCCAAACAATTCCACCAGAAAATGAATTCAGTAAAGTAGCAGGATATAAAATCAATACCCATAAATCAAATACATTTCTATACATCAGTGATCAATCAAAATAGCCTCAAAAAGAAAAAAAACTACTTGTAAATCAACAATATAGGTGAAAGACTTCTAAAATAAAAGTTACAGAACACTAAAGAAAAAAATTGAAGATGGAAAGATCTTTTATACTCTTGAATAGAATTAACATTGTCAAAATGGCCATACTACCAAAAGCACTATATAGATTTAATGCAATTACTATTAAAAGCCCAACGACATTCTTCATAGAAATAGAAAAAGCAATCATGAAATTCATTTGAAAAAATAAGAGACCCAGCATAGCCAAATCAATCCTTACAAAAAAAAAAGTGAAGCAGGAGGCATCACAATACCAGATCTTAAACAATACTACAGAGCCATAGTAACAAAAAATGGCATGGTATCGGCACCAAAACAGACATGTAGATCAATGGTACAGAATAGAAGACATATAAACAAATCCACATAAATAAATATGTCATACTAGCCAAAGGCACCACAAACATTCATTGAAGAAAAGAGCCTCTTCAACAAATGGGGCTGCGAAAACTGGAAATCCATACATAGCAAAATGAAATTAATCCTCTATCTCTTACCATGCATAAAATGCAACTCAAAGTAGATCAAAGACTTAGGCACTAGACCAGAGACCTTTTGCCTAATAGAAGAAAAAGTAAGGCCCAAATCCTTACCATGTTGTTCTAGGATCTGACTTCCTTAATCAAGACCCCCAAAGTGCAAGAAGTTAAATCAATAATCAAGCATTTCTACAACTTACAGATACAGAGACAACTTTATTAAAAATCCTGTTTTCAAAGGAAAATATGGTCCATAAGCCCATGAAAATATATTTAGCAATAAAAATACAAATTAAAATTAGAGTGAGATACTACTTTATATCCAGGGAGTGTTAAATTTAAAAAGATTTGCAATACTTATTTTCAAGGAGGATATAAAACTACTAAAACACACATGCTTGTGACTGTGCAAAATGATATAAACTTTTAGAGATCAGAATGATTTCTTTCTTTTTTCTTTTTTTTTTTTTTGTAAAATTAAAGAAACTTCTATCCGGAGGCTCAGAAATTCTACACTCTTACTGTAACTTACATGTGAGTCCTCTCAGTAATTTTATTGATAATAGCTCTGAACTATAAATAAGCAAAAGTTCCATGAGAAAGAGAATTCAAAACAAGCCATTGTATATCTGTCAAATATTGCTTATACATAGATGCTGCTCAATAACTGGAAACAAATAAGAAACCCAGTACCAACACAACACAACGGAAGAACCTCAAATTGGTTCTAACCTCAAATGCTACGATATACAATTGTATTTCCATAGGGAATCTTTTTCCATCCTTTCAGTCTATTTGTGTCTTTACTGGTACAGTGAGTTTCTCATAATTTCCACGTTTTTGAGATTTTTTTCTTTTAGATGTATTTAGCAAGTTCACATTTTTTAATTATGGAATTTAACTATATTCATATTTGAAGTTATAGGTAAGTTAAGACTGTTTTGGTAACTATCTTTTGCTTATTTTGAATATTTTTTAAAAATATTTTTTAGTTATGGTTGACACAATAACTTTATTTATTTATTTATTTATTTATTTATTTATTTATTTATTCATTTATTTATTTATATGTGGTACTGAGGCTGGAACCCAGGGCCTCACACATGGTAGGTGTGCGCTCTACTGTTGAGCTACACTCCCAGCCCTATTTTGAATATTCTTTGGCTCTTTTCTTCTCTTTTGGTCATCATCATGGTTTGGTGACTTGTATCAATATTAATTGATTCTTTCCTATTTCTCTTTTGTGTATCTGCTTTTCTCTTTGGTTGTAGTCCTTCATGTTTTCATAATGGTAGTTATCTTTTGCTTATGGCTGTAGGACTTTCCTAAGTATCCTTTTAAAGCTGATCCGCTTGTGATTAAATCTCTGTTTTTGCTTAGTTTTGGAATTTATTTGTTGTTGTTTTTGTTTTATTTTGTTTTTATATTTTGGTGCTGAGAGGCAAACCCAAGATTTTGCCAATAGTAAGCAAAAATTCTACTGCTGAACCAAAACACCCGCTGGCTTGGAGTGTTTTTATTCCTTCTTAATTTCTGAAGGATAACATCTCTGGGTTGAGTACTCTTGGTTTGCTTTTTTTTTCTTTCTGAATTGACAATACATTATTTTGTTTCAACCTGGTTTGTAATATTCTACTGAGAATTCTACTGGTAGTATAATAAGATATATAAATGTGACTTATCTCTTGATTTTAGATTTCTTTGTCTTGCACTTTTAAGAGTTTGAGTAATATAATATCTTCCTGCTCATGTCTATTTTGGGTTCTATAGTCTTCCTGTACCTGAATATCCATATATTTCCCAAGATTGGGGCATTTGGAAGTATTGTTTCATTGAATAGAATTCATATAGTTTTTTCTCTGCTTTGTCTTTAGGGAAACCCTAAAGTTAAATGTTTATTACTTAATGATGTCTCATACCTCAGAGACTTATTCTTTTTTAAAGAAAATATTTTATTATTTTTTATTTTTTCTGAGATATTTCAAAAGACTTGTCTTCAAGTTTAGATATTGTTTCTTTTTCTTAATTTAGTCTGCTGACTTTCAACTTTATTTTTTATTGACATATTGACTTCTTTATTTAAAAGATTTCTGTTGGTTATCTTTTTTAATTATCTCTTTCTGAATTTCTCATTCACATTGTGAATTATTTGTTGTTGAAACTCATTGCACTTCCTTATTACAATTTTTTGAATTAATATCAAGACATTTCATTAATATCCTTTTGGGAGAGGATCTGCTGTTAAAGAGTGATTTTGTTTCTTTGGATATGTCATGTTACCTTATTTACTTGGTGTCTTTATGTGAAGATTTTCACATCTGGTGGATTAATTATCTCTAACATTTTTGTATGGTGGTTTTCAGAGTAAACAACTTTCTCCTAAAGATGTATCTTAGGTTATCAGTTTAGAAGTTTATGTTGGTTTTGGTTTTCTTGGATTGCTGCTGTCCCTAGGTATATTTCTGGCTGCAAATGATTGCTTTGGGAGTGATTTGGGAGGAGCTATGCTTGAATACACAATTTTCTAGGACTCACATAAGGGAGAGGCTACTTTAGTTGCTCACTCAGTTGTGTCATATACATAGTAAGGTAACTGAACGGCCAACTGAACAACTTCTCTGGCAATTGCTGCAGAGGTACTAGAGATATTGGGTAAGGAGGATATTGTACAGAGAATATTTTCTGTATAAAAGCAGAGATTGTGGTGCCTGTGCTTTTGGGCCAAGAGATAGTGGAAGGATATTGGTATATGGCAGCATAGTTTCATAACTAGGTGGCACTGTGGAGCAGCAGCCTGAGCTCTGATGTTTGAGGGAAAACAGTGGAAATTTCTTATCTGAAGCCAAGCTGTGATGAAGACAGGTAGCTTCCCTAACTCAGCTCCAAGCCTGGGATGATTATTGACTCTCACAGATTGTGGACTCTCATCATCACTCTCATCTGTAGTGATGATGCCCACTAGGACTCTATCCTTCAAACATTGTTCGGCAATGGCCAAATTGTTAGCAACATGGTTACCAGTATGATTTATTCCACTCAACATAAAGCTATTTAATTTTTGTTCTAATTCTTCTTTGTGAAGAAGGTAAGTACTGGTTACATGATTTTGGCCATCTTTGTGAAGTATTTTTTTTCTTGAAAAGAGAAAAAAGTCATTGAGGGCAGCTTGTGAACTATCAAATATTTTGAGGAATATGTAAGTATAAGAAGTTAGAGGTAGGGATGATGATAGAGGTTAAGGAGTACTCAGAAAAGTGGAGTGACAACTGTCATCATATACTTCATCAAAAATATTGAGGATGAAAATTATAGCTAATATTAATAGTGTCATGAATGTATGTCAGACCGTGTATTAACTACCTTTGGTAACTCATCCCATATGAAGTTCATAACACCTCTATAAAATAGCAGCATTAGCTACAAGAATAAGATTGAGAATTAGATTCTGCGTAAGTAAGTTACCTAAAGTCAGGTACCAGAAATTGGAAAATTTAGAATCTGAATTTCAGACTTTTGTTAATGTGGTAGAGCTACCGAACTACTCCATAATTGATGATGACTATAAGAATAAAAATGAATGAGACCAAAGATAACTAAACAATTATCTTTGAAAGAGAAGTTTGAGAATACTTATGAGAACAGAAACTTAATGATAAATAATTTGAGATGTTAATAAGCAGTAGATAGTGTGGAGAGTAATGAAAAATCCAGCACTGAAATAGATGGCTTATTTTAATGGGTTAACAGTGGAATGAAGAATATATATCATATTATCTCTCTTCCTCTCCCTCTCCCTCTCTCTCTCTCTCTGGATTAAAGAAACTAGAAAATCACTGTGTGTTAAGAGAATCCTTTTACATTTGTGGTGTAAGTGTTTTGTGGGTCATTGACTCAGAAATGAAAGCTGAGACAATTGAATTGCAATTTATGTTCATTGATGCATCACTAGGAAATGACCTAAATTAGATAGCCCTTGTTAAAACTAATTAGATACATGACATTAAAGAAAGTGAAATGTTAAAATACAAGCAGAAATCAAAAAGTATTACATTAATCTTGTAAAAAACAATACTTGTTTTGTTTAAGTAGTATAGTTATTTGTAAATTTTAACTTTATTGCTTCCTGGCACACAAACATAATTTAAAAAATCTGAGAATATTCTTTTTTTTTTCTCATGGTATTGGGGATTTAACCCAGAAGTGCTCTACTACTGCGTTATATTACTAGCCCTATATTTTTATTTTTGAGACAATGTTCACTGAATTGTAGAGGCTAGCTTCAAAATTGGATCCTTCTACATTAGTCTCCTGAATCATTGGGATTATAGGAATGTTCCACCATGCCTGGCTATATTCATATATTCTTAAAAAGAAGCCTTGCAGAATGATTTGAAAATTAAAAGAAAATAGCTAGATCCTTGATGTTATTTTTCTTCATTCAAGGCATTAGTAATTTTATAGCAAAATGTTATAATCATAGTAACATTCCCAGCATGTCTGATTGAGATCCCCCATTTGGGCACTTTGAGTACATTTGTATAACTGATATTTTGATAGGAGATTCTAATTAATTTGACAATATTATTCAACTTTGAAAGAACTAAAGGTATTAGAATATAAGATGGGACATGGGTGTGTTTTGCAATTTACAATTGACATAACTCATATAGGTTGAAGGAAATTTTGTTATTATATTTATAACTTATTTTTTCTAATGGACAGAAGTACTTTTTGATGCTGGGGTTAGCTGCCATTTAATTAAAGAACACAGTCCTCTACTCTAATACACTGAAATAAATTTTAACAGAGTGAATATACATATCTCAAGAATGCATTCATCTATAAACGCACACATAGAACACACATTGTTTGCCTGTGGACAGGGTTTTGGGAAAGGTACAAACCCCAGACACTCTTCCTTTTTCTATATGTACTCATGTGACCAAGATACCAACAAAGAAATAAGAGCAGAAATAAATTATGCACTCACTTTAGGTCTCCCTCTACTCACAGAAAAATATTTTTTGGGGTGTTGCCTTCTCCTTTCCCCTACCTCTTCCTCCTCCTTCTCTTTTTTCTTCCATCTACAGTTGCCCAATTCTGACCATGGTGAAGAACACAGCCATTCTGGGGAGAGCAGAGCAATAATTTGGAAAAAAAAATATGCCCTGAATGACCTCATTAAACAGTGCTTCCTTTGTTAGACTAGATTTGTCAAACTGTTATAGAAGGGAAAGAAATAATAATAAATATTATTTAGGCCACTGTATTGTTCTCAACTGGATCAGAATTGCATGGGAATTTGATTGAAATGCATTTGTTTTGCCAATCCCAACACTACAGGTGACATCCACATGCAAAATTGAAAGTATGCACTGATACCTACCACCAAGAAAGCATAATTAGGAAGTATTGTTAGCTGTGATAACTGAGTAATATTTTTGGAAAGGACTAAAATTATTAAATAAAAAAATCAATGCTCCACTTTCCCTTATTAATATACACAAGTTAGGCAAAGAAATTCCTCTCCCTGTGCTTTTAATACTCTTGTTCAACCTCATTGCACAGACAGCCACTGTTAGCAATTGGCATCTCCTTTTCGCAACTCATAAAAATACATAAACACTCTATGTATTACACATATATACAAGGGTACATATTTTTACATAATGGAATAATATGATACATAATATTAATTATATATTTTTTTCATTTATAAAAATATCATGAAGTTTCATAATTCAGTAAATATAGATCTGTCTCATTTTTTTTGGAAGTTATGCCTGTATTTTAATTTTTCCTCTACAATAATATAGTCATTTATCATGGTAAGTTAAATTGTTGTCAATATTTTTTTCATTACAAAATGTGTTTTAATGAATGATATGTAGGTGTGTAAATATGTTTTTATGTACTCATGTTACTAATTATATTGCCGGAATCCTAGAAGAATTATTATTCTGCCTAAAGGAAGCAAAATTCATCATAAATTTTCCCTCCAAAATGTTTGCACCACAAATAATACATGAGAACCTCCTCCTTAACTCTCATCAAATATTAGGTCCTTATCTTTAGCATATGATTAAAAATAGTTCTTGCAGTTGGGCCAGAACAGATATAAAAGTAATATCTTTAAGTGCAAAATTCTCAGGAAAATAAACACATCCACTCAGATGAAATAAAGTAGGATAATTAAGACTAATAGTGCATATCATTATTGATATATATTTAATTTTTTTATATTCTGGACAATGAATGTATTTTCTTCTTATCCTTTAAAATATATTTAGCATAGATTTTCTCTTTTGTTTATATTGTTCCCTCTAGAAGCATCAGATGGTGCAATCTGGATTTATAACATCACAATAATTGAAATATGATTATATCTGAATTACCTCAACAATTACCAAGGCTTGAATTCAGTTATTTTCACTAACATAAGAAGAGAGGACAGTCATAAAAATAAACAATATATCTCCTGTTGTTCATGGCACTGAACCAAATTCTACATAGCATGAAGTTAATACATAGGACATTACCTTTACTCTTAATGATTCCTGCTAAAATTTTGTAGAATAAAAATTAACTTGGAATAAAGAAATTGACTTTGGTTTAAAATAAGTTCATGTTTCTCCGATTTATTTTCTTTTCTTTTCTACTTCACCTTTTGTGGTTAGGGGGGTTGTGAGCAGAAGAATGGCTCTTTTAAGAAGGGCAAAAAAGAAATGAGTAGAAAATGACATCTAGTACAGTAAAGTTCTATAAAGTAAATGGGGCTTTAAAAGATGACACTTACCAAATCTGATATTCTCAGGGTCTGACTTACTAGAGTGGGAACACCTAGATGGAAAAGAGGCTAGTGAAAATGTGTGGAATAGAAATGAAACACATAGTGTATCACTGCAGAAATCAGTCCAATAATAAATATCCCATGAAATGCAGCTTTGTCACTTAGACATCAAAAGCCTTTATAACAAGTGGCAAGTTCTTTAAAGAAAATGGAAGCAAATCCCTAATACAGAGTGTTGTTCAATTTAAAAATTTATAAGTTCCTATGATTCCTCACACAAAAGTAATACGGTGCAAAACAACACCAAATTACCATTCTGCCCTCATGCTATGCCTGAGGAGTCCATTACTGGTAGGAAGACAGGTTTCAAATGATATCAGAGAAATGTATAGAGCAAATGTGCATGCAGCATTTCCAGTTGTGCTTGTTTAATTAGATGCCAGCAACAGCAGCAAACAATAGTAAAGTACGCATGGAAAAAGAGTGTTAATGAGATTCAAACAAATTGGATATCACTGTTGGACTGCAGATAAAAGAAAAGCCCCAGTATATCTGCATTTTAATCAGTCTGATCACAGTTTTGATGAATGTGCCAAAGGGATTGTTCTTTGCTCTGTTTTCTCAGTGAGTGAAAGGCAACAAAAGGAGCAGTTTTGATTCTCACACTTCCTGACAGATGAGTCATGTGGGATTAATATTGGAATTCATTAAAGCTAGAATACTAAGGATCGTAGTTTACTTAATATATGCATTCCCATTTTATAAATGTGACACTTAGGAATCTGGTTATCTACTCTATTCACTTTGGCAATTGGGTAGACCTGAGGATGCACACATGATATGAATAAATGTATTTGCACATATAAACACATATAGCATAATGCATGCAGCTTTTACAGAAAATATTCTGAACCACACAAACACACACACACACACACACACACACACACAAAAGGATTAATTTTGGTTTCCTTAAATATAAGTTAGAGTTCTCAAATACAGCCATTATATAACCACGTGTTATCCAAGTCTCTACAATTACAATTATTAAGAAGAAAAATACTCTATTAGCTGTGTATTTACTAATGATCCAACTACTTAAAATTAGTCTTCAATTAAATTCCACTTACCATAGAATACATTCCAGCTGAGTATTATCTGTCAATTTTTCCCTCTGAATATTAGGTATGCAAAAGATTCGGCTTTGAACTACAAGGATATTATAAAATGAAAGGAAGTTTAGGTTACAATCTTGAATAAAATGAAAGAATTAATTAAGTTGAGAACTGCTTAAATGATCTATAAGTCATTAACAATGGAATATTTCTGGAAATTGGGAAGGAACTCCTTCCTGGTGCACTTTCTTCTATCCACATAGGGTTCCTTACTCTTCCTGAAGCCCAAACTTCCTGTCTCAGGATCTTTGCACCTATTGTTTTCTCTGCCTGGAATTCTCCATCTTAGCTCTTTCCATAGCTGGTCCATTTTATGTTTCTCACCCAAAGTCAGGTGTTCTCTCAGCAGAGGCCTAGATATCTTACTTAAATTACTGTTCCCCATCTATCACTGCATCATGTAAATTTCTTCTTAGAACTCATGGATAGCAGAAAGTCTCTCACTTATCTGTTCATCAATTGATTATTTATTCACATGAATGTAGGCTGCACATGCTAAGAGTAAAAGCTACAGCAATAGAGGTAAATAATGACCTTGGTAGACTCTTTGGAAACCACAAAACATAAAAAAAAAAAAACTGTAAACCTGGAAATAAGTCAAGTGAAAATTTAGAGAAAGCCAATAATCTAACAAAGAAAAATAAATGAGTAGAGAAAGCCAATAAACTAAGAAAGAAACAAAATGTGTGAAACTAAACAAATAAGAATGTCTAAGAGTTGTTGCATAACATGGGTCTAACATAGATGCAATAGTATAAATGTGGTGTCCATCTAAAACACATATGTTTAAATCCTGTCCCTCAAGGTGAAAGTATTAGAAAAAAGGACTCTTAAGATCCTGATGGTTTTATCCTCATGATTAGGATTAGTACATTTATGAAAAAAGCTCCCCCGAAAAACTAGTTGGTCTTTTCCATCTTCCTCATGGGTCCAGCAAAAAATGCCCTAGGAAGTCCACTCTCACAAGACACTGGATGTGCTGGCAATGTGACCGCATGTCTCCTATCCTCCAGAATGTTGATAATTTTTTTTTTATTGTTTACATGCCACTCAGTCTACTGTATTTTGCTCTAACCCAAATGAATTAAGACAATAGACAAAATTGGAATGTCAAAAGGAAAAGTAGGAAGGACCAAGGCAGGAAAAACAGAATTGAAAAAAATTATGGCCACATAATGAGTATACATGTTCCAAATTTATAATAGGCACCAAAGTAAGAATTCTAAAACCCAGAACACCAAACAGTATAAAAATCAAAATTTATATGCACATATAAACATACACACACTTGCACACACACGTATACTTGTGTACAATATAACCAAAGAGTAAAATTTAAGTCTATTTTAAAAAATAAAAATAGATACATTACATATGCACAAACAGATTTGAAGAGGTGAAAATTTCTCATCAAATACCATGAAAGGCAGAAAACACAGGAGCAGCATTTTTAAGGCATTGACAGAAAAACTAACAAGAACCAAGAAGAAATTAACAACCCAGAATCCTGTACACAGAGAAAGTTGCAAAAAATTTTTCAAAATAAATAAGAAAAAATTTTCACCCCAAAACATACAAACGGAGGCAATCCATTTCTAGCTTTGTTAGTTTTCTTTCAAGTTGCATCAAGTTATCACAAAGTTATTTAAAATAACACAATTTTGTTTTCTCACAATTTCCATGACTCAGTATTCTAGGATGGCCTAAATAAATGAGTACATATTTTTTGTCACACAGGATATTAATATTGTGTGTTTATATACAAGTACATATGTATATATGTGTATAGATATTTTGGTACAAGATTAATACAAATGCATTTTATTATCTTATATAAAGAATTATTTTTTTTCCAAATTTACCTTTTTTGTTGTTATTGTGTGTGTGTGTGTGTATGTATGTATGTATGTATATATATACATATATTGCATGACAGTGAAGATCCAATGACTCTAGTATAGTTTAGGGCACAGTTTGATTGAAACTAAGATGGTGGCAGTTTTATATATCAATGCTTTCATATTTTTCAATGCTTTCAAATTTTAGTTCAATTTAAACAGAACAAAATTGATATTGTTTTAAGAAAAATTTTGAACTTGCAGTGCCTCTGAAAAGATTTCAGAAATTCTATAGTTCTGTAGAACTTACTTTAAGAACCACTGTTTTATTTTTATGAATAAATTACATCTGAGCAGGTTGTATTCTCTGAAGAAATAATTTTCCCCTCTGTTTCTAAATTAACCCCCATAGACAGAGTGATCATATGTCTTTGTTTTCCTGAGATTTAACTTGTTCATTTATGTTAATTTACCATTTTTATGAGGATTCATATTCTTAAAAGTGTTCTAGGTTAGAAAATGTACTATATGCTTATCATCTATGATAGACATTACTTATATGAATAAACACATTGTATGAAATACATATTCTGCAGAAGAGATACTAGACTGTCCTCCATAAAGATGTGTTTGTTCCCAAGTAAAACTTTATGTGGGATTAGACCAGACTATACACATGCATTCCAACTGTAGACTTCAGGTCTATATAGCTGATGCAAAATTATTAGAGTCTGAAAATGTATGTGTGTATCATGCATTCTTTGGAAATTGAATATATTTTACAGATAAATATTTTTAAAATACATAACCTTTTTCATTTTAGACATATGCTTTCATTTCTATAATCATCAAAGAAAAAATAATAGCAATTAAGCCATGACTTGACATTGACTGTAAGCAAAACCCCACTTTCAGAGATGTCAAAACTGAATAAATATTGATATTAATATTGATGAAATGTAATATTTTTGTTCTTCATAATAAAATACAAATTAAGTAACATGATAGTTATTGAAGACCAAGATAATTTGCTCTTTATGAGTACCTTTATAATTATGCTGAATGTGCTGTATTTGTATTAACTTATCAATGGTCCTGTGGAGGTCAACATAGTCCATCCATTATACAATCATTTAGCAAGTTAGGAAGCTTTGCAGTGGATCTTTAAAACATTCATCATTTTTAGATCTTATATGTTTCTAATTTTTAAACAATTTTATATATTACAATGTCTGATTCAGTTTTGTAGAAGTGCTCTCAGCACAATTGTTTTATTAATTTGCTTAACAACTCCCTGATTTATAGTGAATGCATTATGGTGCCAAATTCCTTCTCAGAGTTAATGCTCACCTACTTTGATTTATGAATACTTTTTTGATAATCTATTAAGGTTTATAGAAATAATTCTATAACAATGATTATGGGGGAAATTATTTTTAATAATTCAGTATTTTTTCCTAATTAAAATTATATGCAATTGCTCTTAAGCCTGAAATTGAGTTTAATGCATATATGAAGAATAAGATTTTACAAAATCTGTAATGAATTTATAGCTAAATGGTTAGAAATTTGCGAGAGATGCCATATCCTTCTTGAACTATAGTCTTATTTGTAGCATTCTCATGTGTAATATTCTTAGGCATGAAAGAAATATAGAAGTAGAATCATGTTAGTTAGACTATCTTCAGTCATCAAGTTTTCTGAATTTTTATTTAGAACTTGCAATATCACCATTAGATGCTATTTAAGTTTTGAACAAGAAGACAGACATTCAAGTAAAAAAATATATATATATCCTCATTTCTTCACTTACGTGGTTTAACTTACACTGTACTGAAATTGAAAACATTAAGATTGTTTGTTATAGCTTACTTTTTTTAGTGTGAATGAAACAAATTACAACAAAAAATAAGTTTCATATGACTGAAGCACATATATGTTTTTTAATTTTATAGAATCATATGCATATCTATCATATTTGTATGAATAATGACTATTTTAGTCAGCTTTTTCACTGCTGTGATTAAAAGACTGTTTGGGGCCCTACAGGTTAAGGGTCTCGGTCCATAGATGGCTGATTCCATTTCTCAGGGATCAAGAAGAGACAGAATCTAAAGCAGAAGAATGTGTCCGAGGAAAGTGGCTCAGGGCATTGCACCAAGAAACAGAGGGACAGACTCCATTTACCAGATACAAAATGTAAATCCTAAACACATGCCCCAAATGACTCACCTCTTTCAACCATATCCCATCTGCCATCAGTACCACACAGCTAATCCTTATCAGGGAATTAATTCACTGAGTGGGTTAAGGCTCTTAAATAATTTTTAATATTTTCTTACAAATATTATTTTTGTGTTTTTTCAGTAATTATTTGTTATGTCCCAAACATACTTCTATGACTATTTTTAAACAGTTGTTAATGACTTCAAATATAAGAAAATAACATATTTATTATACTTGAAAAAATTAAATTGTCACATACAATTTGAAGCCCCTACTCCTTAAGATAAGGGTTTATGTCCCCACACATTAAGGATGAGTTATTGTCTTCTTTGACAAAGTGGAAGTGATGGTTATGCCAAGTTCCAAACCCCAAAGTTAATTGATTGGCAAATCCCATTATTTATATTTTTGATAAATTTGTTTGTGGGACTCGGGGTCCGTATTTTTAGAAAACACAAGAACTCTGTGGAGAAAACTGAGCAGAGAGAAATAAACACATTTTTGGGCTGGGTATATAGTTCAGTTGGTACAGTGCTTACCTTGCATGCACAAGGCCCTGGGTTCCATCCCCAGCACCAAAAAAAAAAAAAAAAAAAAAAAAAAAAGAGAAATAAACACATTTTTGACAGGCCTGGTGATAACCACTGTATATGTGTGTGTGTGTGTGTGTGTGTGTGTGTGTGTCTGTGTTTGGTGAGAACATTCAAGATCTACTCTCTTAGCAAATGTCAAATATGCAAGATAGTATTATTAGCTATAATCACCTTGTTGTATATTAGATCTCCAAAATTTTTTGCTGTTTTTACTGAAGTTGGTACCCTTTGACCAACATTTCCACATTTTACCCCACCACTGTGCTACTGATAGAAGTAGCACAATTTTTATCAGTTGACATTTTTTTTGAATTCCAAAAATAAATAAGATTCTACAATATTTGTCTTTCTGTGCCAAACTTATTTCTCTCTTGGTATAATGTCCTCAAGTTTATCTATGCTTTTGTAAGTGACAAGATTTGGAGATTTTGGTAACTAAACAGTATTCTATTATATCTGTAAGTACATATAAGTATTACATTTTCTTTATTCATTCATCTGTTGTCAGATACTTAGATTGTTTCCATGTTTGGATTGTCATGAATAATACTATTATGAATATGGCAGTGCAAATAACTCTTAGAGATACTGACATAATTTCCTTTGGGTTTATATCCAGAAATAGAGTTGTTGCATTTTAAGGTTTTAATTACTTAATGCATTTCTGTACTGTTTTCACAATGGTTATACTGATTTACCTTCCGATCAATAGTGCACAAGGAATGCCTTCTCTAAATATTTGAATAACAGCTATCCTAACAAGAGTGAGGTGACTTTTCATTGCAATTTTTATTTGCACATTCTTGATATTAAAGACATTGAACACATTTTCAAATAACAATGGAGAATTTAGATGTCTTATTTGCAAAAGTGACATTCAAAACTTTTGCCCAATTTATTATATTTTTTTTTCTGTTGAGATACATAAGTGGTTGATATAATTTGGATATCAATTCCTCCTAATATATATATATATATATATATATATATATATATATTACTGATAATTTCCCTTTCTGTAGTTTGCTTTTCATTAATTTGCATATCTTAATTGCATCATCTGTGCAGAAGCTCTTTAGTTTAATGCAGTCTCATTTGTTCTGTGCTTCTGCTGTCTGTACTTTTGTTATCAAACAAACAAACAAACAAACTAACAAAAAAACATAGCTAAGACCAAAGTTGAGGAGTATTTTTCCTATGCTCTTTTTTAGGAATTTTATGGTTTCAGATATTAAATTTAAGTCTTACTGCAACTTGAGTTAATTTTTCTGAATAGTATAAAGTGTCTAATTTCATTCTTTTCCACATGGATATTCAGTTTTCACAACACCATTTATTGAAGAGACAGTCCTTTTTAAATTGTGTATTCTTGGTGTCTTTGTTAATATTGTTTGATAATGCAAGTGTGAGCTACTGGTCTGTATATCTTATATCAGCACCATACTTGTTTAATTAATGTGGTTTTGTGATATAATTTGAAAGCAGAGAGTGTGGTGTTTCTAGATTTGTTCTTTTCAAGATTACTTTGGTTCATCTCAGTTTTTGTTGTTATTACATAGAAATATGAAGATCATATTTTATATTTCTTTAAAAAATGAAATTTGGGGAAGGATTACATTGAATCTGTAAATGATTTTTAATTGTATGGAGGTTTTAACAAGATTAATTATTCCAATTCATGAGCATGAAATATATTTTGATATACTCATGTCTTCTATTTCTTTCAACAATATTTTATCATTTTATCATATGAATTTATACTTCAGTATGTCTATTTTAACTAATTTTTATGCTATTGCAAATGGGATTTCTTTCAATTCTTTTTTAGATAGTTTTGTACTAGCATATAGATACAAAACTAATTTTGTATGTTTACTTTATATCACACAATTTTAAAATATAAGTCTTAACAGTTTTGGGTATAGTATTTAGAGTTTTCTGCATGTGAGGAAATCAACATATAGAGATAATTCAACCTTTTCCTTTCTGACTGGATGTCCTTTCTTTCTTGTTCTCAGCGAGGCCAGGCCAGGATTTCTTGGGCACCTTTTCTTGCTCCTGATTGTAGAGGAAAAGCTTTTAACTTTTCACCATAGAATATCATGTTAGCTGTAAACTTCTGATATGTGACTTTTTATAGGTTTCCCTACATTACCTCTATATCTAATTTGCTGAGAATTTTTATGAAGGAAAAAATGTTAAATTTTTGTCAAATGCTATTTTTTGTTTTATATGTCCATTGAAGTGATAATATATTTTCTTCCCCTTCACTTCTATTGGTCTGCATATGTTGAACCATGCTTGAATACCTAGGATGAATCCCACTTGATCATGGAGAACAATCATATTAATGTGGTGTTGAATTTTGCATTTCGTTGAGTATTGGCCTTTTGTTCAGAATGTTTGTATCTATTTTCATCCAGTATTATTGACCTATAATTTTATTTTCTTACACTTTACTTGCCTAGGTTTAATATCAGGATAAAGGTGACCTCTTAAAACGAGTTTAGAAGTGTTCTATTCAGTTTGTTTGAAATAGCTTGAGAAGGATTGATTCAAATTCTATAAATGTTGGTAGAATTCACCAGTGAATCCATTTGATACTGTGTTTTACTTTGTTGGGTGATTTTTGGTGAGTAATTTGATCTCCTTAGTCATTAATGATTCTGATTTTCAGTTTACACTTGATTCAGTTGGTAGATTGTATGTATCTATGATTTGTGAGCATGAATGAAAATCTTAATAGTGATTATGAAAGAAAGAATACTTATACATAGGTAGAAAAGGAGAAGAAGATTTCTCATAAGAATGCAGTTGCTCCATGACAACCATCATCTACTGCCCAGAGCAGGGGTCAGATGGTATTGATGGGGTGCTTATAAAGCTGTGGCCTTCTGCCTCTTGTGACAGTCAATGTCACAGGTTCAGGTATAGTAAAGGTCAGTGGGCCAGAGGTGAATCGAGTAAGGATATAAAGGAGACAACCCCTACTATGGGCTGGCAGCACCACAGCATTCTTAACAGGTGACCCATAGTGGTCCTCTTTACTATCCATTCCAGGAGACCAGTATATTCCAACTTAGAGGTCCTATTCCCTGGAGGTTGAACACATATGAGTTGGGCAGGGAAAAGAAGATTAATTTCCCTTTTTCCCACAGGGCCCTGCAAATATAGGCTTCACTAGGTATATGTATGTGTGTTTCTTATAATCACTATCTTGATTATGGAAAGATTTGCATGAATGTATTCCTTTGTCAAACTTACCAACTTGTACACTCTTTAAATATGTGCATTTTTTGTAAGTCAGGCATACTCCAAAAAAAGCTGTGAAATAAAATTCAGTAATAGTAAAAAAAAAAAAACAGGTTAGTTTAATGTCAATTGATATACTTGCATGTAAATATCTGGTTTATATGTAATTTGGAAAACAATAGTATTTTCACAAACTTCTAAGCAAACAATGAGTAGAGCTCATTGAGAACTCATGGAGCAAAGAGTGGTTCTGCAGCTGTCACAAGCATAGTGCAGGAAATAACTGTTTTCCCATAAGGTATCCACTTGTTAATACAAAATAATGAATTTACAAGATTACTTTGTGTTTGTATCAGACGACATATAAAGCTCCACTGGTGTCATTTCAAATCATTAAAGGAGATTTTCTGGCTGGAATATTGATTAAACTAGAAAGACATAACTAAATGAAAAGAACTTGTGGTTAATTTTAAACAAGTAATCAGAAATATTTATTTTTCTGATAATTAAAGACACTAAACTCATATTGTTTCTTCCTCTTACCTACTTATCAGTCAGAATAAATAAGTTAATATTAGTAGAATTCATTTTTTTAACTCTTCTGTCTCTTTCTGTAAGGATGTTTCTTTAGGATAAAAGGCCAGGAAATTCATTCGTTAGAGTAACTTTAGAATTAAACTAATATTGTTGTGGTTGGCCATAGGAGAAACTTTGCTGTCTTTCTCTTGCTTTGGCCACCAAAGGAGATAAAGTTATGGAATAAAAGGAGATACTCGCAAAAAAGATTTACAACAGTGAGTAAAGATTGCTTGACATGACAGTAATAACAAGAGAGAAATATATATACATATATATATATTTGTATATGTCTATATAAACATGTATATACATATTTACATGTAGATACACATGTCTCCTATTACATGTAGATACACATGTCTCCTATGTCATATATACATATATGTGCGTGTGTGTGTGTGTGTGTATATATATATATATATATATATATATATATATATATTTGCAGATGTCTCTCTTTAAATTAATAATAAATTCATAAGGTATTCATATAAAAGTGAAAAGGATTATCCTTTCAGCAGTGTGTCAGATGATTTGGGAATAGAAACTATAATTTATTTTCACAGTGAGAATTTTAACATTTATTATATGTACTAAAAACAGTTTTCAAAATAAAGCATGAATGAAAAAAGTAAGGCAGCATTAGAATCTTCTGTAATTTAGTGTTTTACTTCGCAGAGGAGTCAACAGGAGTGATACACCAGAAATAGAATGGGTGAAAACCACTTGCTTAATACCCTAATCCAAAGGAAAGAAAAGAGCAAAACTAAAACAAAAAAACTTGGTGTGAATGCAGTGCCTCTCTTCATGAAGCAGATGTGTTCTGAAGAGGGTATTTATGCTTAAAGACCTCCAGTTCTTCCAAGATAATACATCTAAAAGAAATTCTTTTCTAATCCTCCTCAATGGTAAAGGGGAATTTATTGGTACATTAACACTACATTCTGGGTATTGTACTAGATAAAGAAATTCAAAATATTTGATGTGATCTCTAATGCTATGATTAAATAACAAGACTCTTTGATTGAATTACTGATTCCCATATTATTATAGAATCACAATGAGATGATTGCCTAAACATTATTGTGCTATATAGTTTTCAAAACTGTTTCAGTAATATTTGGATACAAACTACACAAAATAAAAAATGAGATTATATTAGTAATAATACATTTATAACTTTATTCTGTGTTTGATATTTCATCTTTTTAAAACATTTACTTTTTTGTGAAACATGCATAGATTTTTTTCTTTTGTCCTTTCTTCAAACAGGGCATTCTAAAATTCTAACTAGACTGAGGCAAATTGTCTAAGCAAAATTATAACAGCTTCTCTTCTTAGGGCTCATACCTTTAATATTTCACTGGATCATAAAATAGAAGATCAAAGTAAAAATCAGTGAAGCTCACGTAAATGTCAGAATTGGTTCTCCTTGTTAACATGAGAAAATGAGCAAACTTGCATGATGTTATCAGCAGGACAGTAATTTAAATGCTACTTATGACTGCCTATATAATCAAACGAATATGAATGATGCAATCATATTTTATCTGAACACCTTTCATATTTGTAAATCCATACGCAAAGAGGTCACATGTTTTAATGTTCCAAAAATGTCATATTAAATGTGCATTTTATAACATATAAAATCTTATTTTACTTAACATCCTACTGAAATTGAGGTTTAACACATTATTTATATTGACAAGTGTTCCCTGCAAAGATAAGAAAGCAATGACCTGTGACTACCCTATCAGAAACTCTAAGGGGCCTAATGTGATAGTGCATGCCTGTGGTATATTTCACTAAGTGACTAGGGAGGCTAAGACAGGAGGACTGCAAGTTTGAGGCCAGAGAGCCTCAGCATCTCAATAATATTCTGAACAACTTAGTGAGAACCTGTCTGAAAATTTAAAAATAAAATTAAAATTACTGGGGATGTAACTCAGTAGTAAGCATCTCTGGGTTCAATTGCCAGTACCAGAAAAAGTAAAAATGATTCTCTAAGCCTATGTTTAAGTTATTGTATATCAATTAAATCACCTGTTCCACTGAATAAGAGTATAGCATTCATCTCATAAAGTGATCAATTAATTAAAAAAACCTAAAAGCTTGATATTTTTCCCCAAGTTAATTAAAGGCATATTTACTTTGAATAGCAGAAACTCTTAATTTCAGGTTTTGATGTTGTGATAATCCAGAATGAAGTCATCATTTGAAAAATATTACAATTAGAATTACAATAAAAATTGTTACTCAGGAGATTTTTGGACAAATGATGTCAACTATAAACAAATAATACAACACTTAATCAATGTGATCCAAGTAAGGCACTGGAATATATTTTTAAAAAAGCATCTTTTGTCTTAACCTACAAATATAATTGAATTTTAGACAGCATTGGATGTATTAATATAAAGACTTTAAGATGAAATATATTTTTATAGCATATATAAAACACATTAATAATACTAATCATTTATTTTTGCTTCAAAATGATTAAAGGTGCCACTGGATGTAGGGAATGCTAAAGTCTCTAAACGAAGAGTCTACAGAGATATTCCTAAAAGGAAATTAAGGAAAGATACCAATGTATTAGGAAGCTATCTTCAACAAATGGTATGCTTAATGAAATATATCAGAAAATGCACAAACTTATTTAAAAAAAACATTAAAAGTTAATGATGAATAAGTAGTGACCTATTCTTGTAAAAATAAAAAACAGAAATTACAAAACTAATACTGACATTCTTTTAAAATGAGCAGTACAAATTCATTAAACATATCAGTTCTATAAAATGAAAGCAGTTGAAATGCAGGCAGGTAAAATAACTAGGAAAACTGTTGGGTTTCAATGGCACGGATGTTTCAGGGACTGAGAAGAAAATCACTGTACATATTTTTAAGAGCATTATTGGTTTGGGTCATTAGAGCATTTTTCCACAATTAACTTTTTCCCAACCAAGTAAATGATACCCTTATGGCCTTCTATTGCTAATGTACCTTTAGAAACTCAGCAATTCTCTTTTTTCTTAGCAATAGCATTTTGAAACTCACCTTTTTTGTGTGTGTGGAAAGCACTTTACACATATTAGGTCATTAATAAAACTGTCCCCAAGAGAAAATTAGGTGAAAAGTGTATAAAATTTAAAAAGTTCATAGATTTTCTTTTTTCTTAAAAACACGTACACAGGTGACATACCAAATAGATACCATTTATAGTTTTTAAAATTATGATTATTTAAAATTATGAATTACTATTCATTCATTAGAATATTTGAATAACATTCATATCTTGAGGTCAGTCTAATGACAAATAAACAAGATATACTGTAAAAATACCAATATTTGTGAAGGGTCCTTCTGGATAGAAGTTCATCACTGTAATTAAATAAAAATACTGTTTTTATTTACTTAAAGCTCGACTTGGAAGCCTAGGAAGCTCACCTAGGATTTATGTGGCTGAAGTCCTAATTAAAAGCATGTCCTAACTATATGGTTGTATTTTATTTTGAAGAGTCCAGTCCTATAGAATTTTTTACAGGCTTAAAATGTCTTTACTCAAAAATTCACCTTCATATTTTCCATGGGTTCTTTATATTTGTGTCAATGTTTCATTAAAAATAATTGAGAAATTACTTGTTCTTTATAGCAGGCATTCTTTGATCATGTTATGGACAATAGGGGCATGAGATCTGAGCATTTCACTGAATAGTTTTGTAGCAGTAGACAAAGTAGTTTCATTACTAGGGGCCCAGTTTCCTCTAGGGAGTCTTATGCAATTCTTTTACTATCCTTATTGCAGCCAATTCATTATTTTAACCATTTTCCTCTGAAGTCATGTTGTTTCACTGAGTTCCTGGGTCTGTCTTGACTCTCAAGACTCCCTTTAGCCTAAGAGTCATTCTGATGGGGCTGAGAGAGGAATTTCTCTCAAAATCAATCTGAAGGCTGCAAAAATATTTAGTGTAGTATTTGGAATAAATATTACTTTGATTTGAAAAACTCATCCCTGAAGGGCAAGAACTAATATAGTCTAAGCAATACAGTGTTGGCAGATCTTAAATAAACTCTATCCTCTCATGGTTTGAAAGAATGCTTATGCTTTATAGAGGATGAACTTCTGTCCAGAAGGACCTGTTTACAAATATCGGTATTTTTACAGTGCGTCTTGTTTATTTGTCATACTAAAACACATCTATCATTCTAATGTTCCACAATTTTAATATTGTGATGAAATTTTCTCTTGCTCAAGTAGGCTACCTAAGATATTTGTCAGCATTGATAGGGACATCTTGTTTCGGATTATGAATTGTTTCCAAACTCTGAGAAAGATTCATGGGTAGAAGTCTGATCTCACACTCTCAAAGATGAATTACCCATGAAGTCATTGTTCCCTTTGAGCAATTTTCTCATTGTAACAGGGATTCTTTTAAAATTTCAATGACTTTATATATGAATTTCATCAAAATATTTTTAGTGCACAACAGAACCAAAATAAAAACTGAACCCCATATTTTCTTTGATACAAATGTTTAACAACTATAGGTTGTGAGCAACTGTGCACATTTTAAACTCTTTATGTTTTGTATACATATCCCTCTCCCCCCACACATATGTGTATATATTCTTATTAGCAATTACTAACATTATTATTAAAATTATTAGTAATATTTTCCACATGAAAACATGTAGTAGATTCTCTTTATGTTTATAGCCAATGTTTCACTTATACTTAAAGACATATTGAGTAATATATCTTCACTCCATTTATTGATTTACAGCTGGATACAAAGCTGAATCTAACATTGGCAAGATTGTTACTGAACTTCCTGTGATAAAATTTTCAGAAAAATAGTCTTTTCTAAGCAAATATAATAATATAAAATCTTATTTCATTTTTGTAACAAAATAAAATAGATTTAATTGTGGTGTTTCCACATATGCATATATTGAGCTTTGATCATGTCCTACCTCCCTTGTCCTAATTCCTCTAATTCTTTCTTTCTTACCCCTTACCAGACCCTAATAGTCTCTTTTACTTTTAGATCTTCTTTGTTTTTTGTTCCTGGTTTATTTTGTTTTTGGTTTCCACATATGAGAGAATTTAGGTAATAGTGTGTGCCTGGCCTATCTTGCCTCAAGTGATATTTTCCAGTTGTATCCATTTTCCTGCAAATTTCAGGATCTCATGTTTCTTCATACATTCATCTCTCTCTTTAGTTTTGGAGGGCGGTAACAGAGATTGAACTCAGAGGCATTCAACCACAGAGCCACATCCCCAACCCTTGCCTTTGTTGAGGCTGGCTTTGAACTTGAGATCTTCCTGTTTCCCAAACCACTGGGACTACAGGCATGCACAACTGTCCCTGTCTTTCATTCATCTCCTGATGGGTACCTAGGCTGATTCCTCATCTTGACTATTGTGAAGACAGTTACAGGAAACATGAGCATACAGGTATCTCTTGTATGTTGACTTCATTTCTTTTAAATATATACTCAGGAGTGGTATAAATTGATCATATGTAGCTCTGTTTTTATTTGTTTGAGGAAATTCTGTATTGATTTCCATAGTGGCTGTCTTAATTTACATGCCCACCAATTTAGTATAAAGGTTCCTTTCTTTCCACAAACACACCAGAATTTGTTGTAATTTTCTTTTTTTTTTTTAATGGGAAAAGACATTTATTATGAGATTTTATTCATGAGGGACAACGTGCTTAGGACACAAGCCAGCAGGTGGTCACAGCCTCACCACCTGCAGGGTGAGGGGAAGCATGAAGGGAAGGAGGTGCACCCAGGAATACTCATTCCACTCCTAGAGACCCAGACACACTCCCGGTGACTCAAATGACAGGTGAGGGTAACAAGAGATAGAAGAGTGGCCAGAGTGAGGACCTGTGGAATGGGGCAGGTATAGAACCCCCATCCACTCAGAAATCTCTTGGATCTCATTTGTCTTCCTCTTCAAGGACGTCTGGAAGGTCATGTGCAAGTCTCTTCAAGGTGGCTTCTAGTTTCTTGCTGTGTACCTCCAGGATCCAGGGCCCTTTGGGAAGGGTTGCTGCCGGGACACTCTCCTGCAGGTTCTCACAGGCCTGGCACTAAACGCAGGAGCTTCCCGGGCTTCTTGGGCTGCAGGAGTGGGCACCTTCGGCGGATGGGCATGTGCAAAATGAGCCAGTCCAGGGGGGGTGTGCCCAGCACCGGCTTGGCCAGGTTGAGTGTGCCAGCAGGAGCGTGAGTGCTGGGAGGGGTGGAATCCAATGCACTGCTGCATCCGAAACCAATCCTGCAAGTGTTGTTCCTCTAGGCCGAGGCGGGAGGCCAGGGCCACCAGGGTACTGTGGGATGGAAAGGGGTCCTCCAGGAAGTGCTCCTCCAGCTTCTCCATCTGCTGCATGCTGAGGATCAAAATATTCCCACTGGACGCCAATGGGCCCAGCAATTTGCGAATTCTTTCCATCTCATCCATGGCAGTGGAGGCTCTGTTCCAGAGCAATGGGCTGGTAATTATCTTTTTGGATAATAGACATTCTAACTGTATTTAATGTAGTTTTAATTTTCATTTATTTGATAGCTAAAGATATTGAAAATGTTTTCACATATTTACTGGTTAGTTGTACTGTAGTTTGTGTGAAATATCTATTCAGCTCATTAGCCCATTTAGTGATAAAATTATTTGAGTTTTGTGAAGATTTTGAGATTTTTATATATTTTTGGATATTAATCCTCTACCAGCAGAAAAGGTGGTTAAAATTGTCTCCTGTTCTGTAGGTTATCTCTTCACTCTGGTGATTGTTTCCATTGTTGTACAGAAACTTTTATATTTGAGGCAGTCCCATGTTTGGTTCTTTCTTTTCTTCCCTAAACTGTTGGAGTTATCTTCAGAAACTCACTGCTTGTGCCAAGGTCTTCCACTGTTTTTAAGTGATTCTTTTTCTTCTAGTAGTTTTAAACTTTTAGAAATTCCATAAGAATTTTGATTCATTTTTAGTTGATTTCTGTGTAAGATTAGAGGTAAGGATCTCATTTCAGTCTTCTTCATGTGAATATCCAGTATTTCCAGCATTTTTTGTTGAAGACACAGTCTATTTTATGGGATGTTTCTGACACTATTTTTGAGAATCCATTGACTGAAGATGTGTAGATTTATTTCCGTGTCTTAGATTTGTTCCTTAAGTCTATAGGTTTATTTTTATTCAAATACCATGCTGTTTTTGTTACTATGACTCTGTAGTGTCAAAATTACATATTATGATGCCTTCAGCTTTGCTCTTTATGCTCAGGATTGTTTGACTATTCAAGATCTTTTGTGTTTCCATGTGAATTTTTGGATTTTCTTTTCTAGTTCTCTGAAGATCATCATCAATATTTTGATAGGGCTTGCCATGAATATATGGATTGCTTTGGGTTGTATGGCCATCTTAACAATATTAATTCTCCTAATCCATGACTATGAGAAGTCTTTCCTTCTTCTAGAGTCTTCTTTAATTTCATTCTTCAGTATTTCCAGTTTTCATTGTAGAAGTCTTTCATATCTTTAAGTGGATTTATTCCAAGGTATCTTTTGTGTGTGCACATGTTTGTCCACTGTGAATGGATTACTTTTCTGATTTTTTCTCAGTGAGTTTATAATTGGTGTATAGAAATTTTACAGACATTCATATGTCAATTTCGTTTTTTGCTAACTTGCTGAACTTGTTCATCAGTTACAAAAGTCTTTTTATGGAGTCATATATTTTTTAGTTATAGAATATTGTTGGCAAACAGGAATAATTTGATTTTTTTCTAGCCTAAATGTATATTTTTTGTTTCTCTTGCCTAACTTCTCTAGCTAGTATTTCTAGTACTATTTTAATAAGAGTGGTGAGCGTAGTAACACTTGCATGGTTCCTGATCTAAGAGGGAATGCTCTCAGTTTTTTCTATATCTAATATGATGCTCACTATGGTTTTGTCATATAGCATTTGTTTTGTTGTTGTGTAATTCACTTATACCTCATTTACTTAGGAATTTTATAATAAAGGGATGTTGGATTTTATTAGTCTTTTTCTTTGCATCTTTTGAAATAATAATGTGAAATTTTCTTTGATTCCATTTATGTCCTGAATTACAAATATTGGTTTGTATATGTTGAATGACATTTGCTTCCCTGTAATAAAACCATCTTGCTAATGGTATATGATCTTTTCATTTTTTGTTAGACTTTGAATATTTTCTTGAGTTTTATTTGCATCTACATTCATCCTATAGTTTTCTTTTTTTGTTATGTCTTTGTCAGATTTTGATAGCAGAGTAATACTAGCTTTGTTGAATGAGTTTGAAAGACTTACTTTCCTTTCTATTTTATGCAGTAGTTTGAGAAATATTAGTATGAGTAGTTCTTTAAAAGTCTTGTGGAATTCAGCATTGAAAAAATTTGGTTGTGGGTTTTTCCTTGTTGGGAGACTTTAACCCATTACTCCATATTGATGTATTTATTTTTTATATTCTCTTGGTTCAATTTTGGAAGCTCGTATACATTCAGAAATTTTTTTCCATTTCTTTTAGATTTTCCAATTTACTGGCTTCAAAATATTGCCTATTAATCATTTGAATTTCAGTGATATATGTTGTAATGTCTCCATTTTTACCTCTACTTTTATTTATTTGGATCCACCCTCTCTCTCTCTCTGTTAGTTTAACTAAAGGTTTCTCTTTTCAAAGAAAGAACTATTTTTTCACTGGTCTCTTGTGTTATTCTTTTAATGTGTTTAATGTTTTTAATGTTTCATTTATTTCTGCTGTGTATTTCATTATTTCTTCTGTTCTACTTCTTTGTGTGTTCTGTAGCTGTTACATGGGATAGTCTATAGATATCTGTTAAGTTCCTTTGTTATATATGGTAATTTAAATCTGGAATTTCTTTGTTGAGTTTTTGTTTAGATGATCTATCTGTTGGTAAGAGAGGAGTGTTGATGTTATACATTATTATTGTACTGGGGCCTATCAATTTTTATGTCAAAAAATGTTTGATTTATGAAATTTGGTGCTCCAAAATTCTGTGTGTTTATCTTCGTAATGTATTGTTCCTTTAATCAATATATGGTGACCTTTGCTTTTTCTTATTTTCGTCTCAGAGTCCATTTTTTTTGGACATAAGTATGGCCCCTTCTGTTTTTTAACTGTATTTGTTTGTAATATAATTTTCTATCTTTTCACTTAGTTTATTTTTGTCTTTTCAAGTGAGGTAAATTTCTTGCTGAAGGATAATTTTGGGTAATGCAGTTTAATTCATCAACCAATATGTGTCCTTTAATTGGAAAGTCAAAACTATTTTTATCCAGACTTAGAATTGTCAGGAAATTGAATATACCTTTCCATAATGATTTTCTTTAGGTTGTTTTGAGTATTTTACATTTTTTTTTCTTCTTCCTCTCTTGTTCATCTTAGAACTTTGATCATTTACTGATAATGTTTGACTCTTTTCTGTTTCTGATTTGTGTGTCTAATCTTCTGAAGTGGGATTTAATTCTTATGTACTCTCATGATTATGTTTATCTTCCTTCATTGTCTGCATATAGAAATATTTTAAGCATCTTCTATAATGTTGGTATAGTGGTTCAGAACACCCTAAGTTTATTCTCATCTGGAAAGATCTTTAAATCTCTTTTGATTTAAAAACCTGGCTGGGTATAGTAATTTTGGTTGGCAATGATTTTCTTTCTCAGGACTTGAAATAAGATATTCTCTGCTCTCCTCACCTTTAGAGTTTCTGCCAAGAAATCGGCTGTTAGTATAATGGGTTTGCCTTTAAATGTGATTTGTCACTTTTTTCTTTTAGTTTTTAATGTGATTTGTTTGTATTGTACTTTTGGCAATTAATTTAAATTTGTTTTGGAGAGCAACTTTTATGGTCAGCTTTATATGAGCTTCTAAAACTCCTGTATCTGTATATCTTTTCCAAGATTTGGAAAACTTTTTGCTCTTATTTCACCGAATAAACATTCAGTGTCCTCAGCTTTTTTCTCTGTGGTATGCCAATTGGATGACAACATGTGTGAGGCTTGGGACTTAATTCCCAAGAAGAGAGAGAGAAAAAAGACGAGAGAGAAATTAAAAAAAAATAAGAAAAATAATAAAAGGTAAAATTACATAAGATAGCAACAATAAAATAAAAGAATAGTCAGAAAAAAAAGGAATAAAAAGTTCCTCCTCAGTGAGGCTCTCAGAAACACTTCTCTCTGGGTCTTCTAGTTGAAGAATATGCCAGGTATTGCTGGCACCACTGTAATTTGTGGTCTTTCTCTGTTCTCCAACTATTTGGGGTGGTTTGCAGGCTGTGCCCCATGTTCCTCACTAAAAAGATTCAAGAGAAATGCTGACCACAGTAGGGGCATATTTTCTCTAGAGGTTTTTGGTCTGTATACCCAGTGGTGTGGCAAATGTCAAAGACACCATGAGCCTTTTGTGTCAATGTACCTACTCAGTGACATGGTGAATGTTAAAAGCCATAGTAAATCCCTAGATGCCTTGGGGTTTGGGGCAGCAACAACATGAGATCTATGCTGCACAAGGTGACACAGAGACCAAGTTATCAACTAGCCTCAATCCCAGTGCCTTCAAACCTAGCTCCCATGTAAAACCAAATGTGACTATTGTCATATCATGCTATAGAAGAAAATATTGCTAACCACTGTGCCCCTGTTTGCCTCTCCTTTTTTGCCTCCCCTTCCTGTGGTATAGACCTCTCAGTTGGTTTAAGTAAGCAGCAGTTCTCCAAGCCATGATTGTCTTCCTTCGACCCCCACTGTGTTCTCACTCAATGCAACAGGTTGTCTAGGAGTATACCCAGTCTCTGACAAGAGGACACTTCTCAAATGGCTCCTGGCCAGCAACCTGAGAGCTTTTGGAGAGATACAATGATTTTTTCCTCTAAGGTTAGCTTGCTATAAACACCCCAGATCACCTATTTATATAAGGTTTTTGTCTGCAGGGTGCAGCCTTTTTTGCTATGCTGTGAGCATTTCTCTTTTTACTCATTCAGAGGGTAAATTCCCCTCCCCGAACCCAGGTGCCAGGCTCCAGGTGTTGTATTATGCTGCTTTTCTTTATTTGCCACTTTCCCCATTCTTTGTTATTCACCTTTTTAGTTTATATTCTGTCATTTTTCATAGCCACTCACCCATAGCCACTCACCTCCACACTCACTTATACACCTTAGGCTAAGACAAAATAGTCTTGGATGAAATTATATGAAAGCCATTTACAAAGAATTATGATAAAATATACAGATTTATGTAATTTTGTTTACAAAAGGAGAGAGAGGGAGGGAAATGGAGATAGGGAGAGTCCTCCCTCTGTTTTTCTGTGTGAATGGAATAGGCAGAAATGATGAAAAGTGAAGATCTGAATGGATGAGGATATTATGGGTGTACATATTTGTGTATGTTTATTTATAGGGAAGAGGCCTGTCATACAGGAAGTCACCATAGTCCCTTCTGACTCCAATTGTGATTATACCAGAAAGATTTTAGATATATCACTCAGAATGGCAGGCATACAATTATTGAAGGGAGAAGAAAGTGAAAAAGGGGACACTTAAGAGAAAGAGTAGATCCTCTCAGACAGGATCTACTTCTCAGGTCCTCCAGTTGAACTAGGGGTTCCAGAGAAATGTTCAGAGTCCTACTTGGGCCTACCTCTTGAATTTTGATCAGTATAAGGATGACATTAGACTTTCAAGAACCAATGCAATGACAACTCTAGATCATTTTGGCCCAGGCTGACTGGTTCTAACTGGAATTTGTTCCTAGATTTTCAGTTTAGGGAAAATTATCCTTATCCTTAACTACCTAATTCCTGAGATCTGATTAGTGTAAGGGAAACAAAAGTCTCCTCTTCAGGAAAATGTGTGTTCTCATTGACATTTTGGTCCTGCAATTCTCCTGCAGATAACAGTTTGTTTGCTAAGGAACGTAATATACCTTGTTGGCTTAAACCAGGTAGGGTACCAGATAAATTGCGTCTCTCTCTCTCTCTCTCTCTAAGAAAATCATGTGGGTCAGTATAACAGGCCAGATTTATAGAACTGTTCCCTTAACCTCATGCCTCCACTGATCATGTCTGAGTGTTCCCTATAATTTACCTATTGTGCATGCATTGGGAAAAATGGCTAATGAAGAGGACAAGGAGAAAGAGAGGAGAAATGGCAAACACAGGCAAAATTATGGCTAAGGGATTCCAGGTTGAATAATGCTGAGGGAATAAAAAGAAGATATGTTAGGATGACAGAAAATCTATACTTGGACTAAAGCTTAGAATTATTTACATTGTTTGATTGCATAGGAATATGAGTCAGAACTGTCACATAATCTAGATTAGGTAGTTTTAAATATTTTCCACTCTTAAACTGCTGTTTTATTTTAAAATTGTATTTTTTTTTAGCATTTGTTATATACCATTGCTCTCCAGAGTAGTTTTGGCATTCCCCAAATATTTTTTAGTGTTCTTTTTTTATTTACACAATGAAAAAAAAAGTATATATTCAAAATTCCTTGAATAAAAGTAATGAGTTTATACATGTACAGAGTATGAAATTATTCATGACACACATTAAGCAATCAATAAGTAAATATTAGCAGCTCTTATCTCTATATGATTATGTATTATTGTCATTACAATATCATAGCTCTATTTTATATTTTCTAGTTTAGTATGCAATAACTACTATGCTATCTCAATCAGAAACATAGTGACAAATTTATGATAATCTATCCTTAAATACTTTTTCTCAATAATAAAATGCTATGCCAGGATATAGAATCTAAGAACATTTTGGCATTGAGTTAATAATTTCTTTCATACTTTTTTTGGAATTTTAACTGGTTTTATTTATTTTTTATTTTTGTTGACATAATCATAATTATTGCACATAACTGTTAGGTACATTTTGCTGTTTAAATAGATATGTACATTGTTAATGATTAAAATAGGGCAATTACCATATTTATTTCCTTAAACATTGACCATTTTATATAGTGAGAATATTCAAAATCCTCTTTCTTAGCTATACTGAAATAAACAATATTATAAAAATTATCAAAAAATTTGTTGGCAATCATGTGAAGAAAGGGGAATGTTCATGTAGTGTTGTTGGAAATGTAAATCCATACACAATTCCATGCTATAGAAAAGAGTATGTCCATACATTTCCAGAAGTCAAGCCCGTGATTATGAGAACTTTCTTTTCTTTTTCAGCACTCTTTTCTCTAATTCCAACTTTTTGACTTTACATTTTTGTTGGTATTGTTTTTATTGTTGTTCTATGATTTTCTGTTTTTGTTTGTTGTTTTTACCAATTAGAAATTTGATCAAACTTTATTGATATTTATGAGAAAGGGCGGGGGATGCATTTAGTTCGAATTTTGAGTTGCTTCCTAAATAAAAAAAATTCCAATGATAGGCATGAGAAGTGGAAAAATGATAGGATATCCTTCAAATAATTTAGTCCCAAGAGAAAATAGTTAAAATAATGATCGGAAAACTGGATGGGTTGGTGACCCAACAGAATGATAGAGAAAGAATTTAAAGAATTTACATCGTTACCTGAAAGCAGTCATTCCACTTTAAGTTTCTTCTGGACAATCGAATGCACTGTTCTACAACTCACTTCTATCTCTTCTGTCAGTTGTTAGGTTAAAAAAAAAAAAGTTTGAAATTCCAAGCTACTCACATTTAAACTTTTCCTTCTATACATTTTAAAATGACCAAAACAACCATTTGACTTGCTTCCACCAGTGTAGGATGCTAGTGTAACAAGTAATCTGTTTTAAATTTTACTTCTATTTTATACACACACACACACACACACACACACATGCACACACACACACACACTCACACAATCTGGTCTAAGTAATTGTCTTTGGGAAGAAAATATATTTTCAATTCTAGCCAGATATATTTCTGTGGAATCATCCAGGGGAAAGTCTTGAATTTTCCAGAATATAAAATCTCATATGTGGCATCTGACAGATTTTGATTATATATTTATGTCAGATAAAAAAGGGAGAGAGGGAAAGATTAAACCTTCTAGGACAGAGTTGGCTGTGTATTCTCACTTTGAAGTTGAAAGTTCTACTAAATTTAGGTTGTTGTTATTAGAGTTTTAAATAAAAAACAAAAAACTTTCAATAAAATTGCTTTCCTCTCCTACTGTATATGGCTTAGGTATATGGTAAATGACTATCTTTGTATGACTGTTGATGAAATTTAAAAATATATTATTAAAACATAAGATAGATTCTTTATTAATCAAAAAGAATAAAAAATCAAAAGAATTATTACTTTATATACAAGAGGAAAAATCTAGTAATGGATAAAGCTGTCATATTTTAAGAAACTTCTATGTGGGTATCACATAAAAGTTCATAAAACATTTTCAGAAAACATTTATTATTTTATAAATTAAAACATTTAATAAATTTATTATTATATGTGCTTTTGCCCTTCATATTTTTATTGCAATCTATTATAGGTCATTAACTTTAAATGAATTTAAATTTATTCTTATTCTTTCTTGATCTATAGAAATTTTAGTCTAGACAGTAACTCTCAGTGATTTTCCCTTCAGAACCCACATCTAATCAAACTTTATGTATATTCTTCTTCCTTAACTCCTATTCACTTATTATATTTAATTGCACTGCTTATTTTTTGTTGTCTATAGCTTCTTGTTTCTCTCAAACACTATACAAAGTATAAACACTATACTGTGTATATATAGTATGTAAACTATACTAGCTGAATCCAAAAATATATGGATGGGGAAAGTATAGCAACATGATAGTACAAGTATGATCCCAATGTACTTCATAGACTGTCAAAACAATGTCAGTTCTAGTTTAAACATAATTTATTCATGTCTAAATACCAGTGTGTGCATGTATGTACAGCAAGAACAGGTAGAAATTACACAGAAAGCATGTGACATAATTCTTTTGGTTTTTAAAATATGGTTATATGAAACCTGTACATGAATTACTTGAATCCAAACATGAAAACCACATAGCATCAAAAGTTTCATTAAATGATACCCCTATTACATTCAGAACAAAAAATATAGAAAAATATTAACCTGCTTCAAGGGTTATCTCACACTCTATATAACTTTACTGATAAATAATATCTTTTTCTATTAAAAGTGTATGTGTAGATCTTATGAGAGATTTTGAATGAGAATTTCTTCTATATTGTTAACTAATCCACCTGAATTGAAAAACAATTGATTTTAAGAATAAGTAAATTCATAAACAAGAGACTATGAACATACTTCCAATGTCATAAGAATGGAACAATATTGTGAGAACATTGAAGGATTTTCTCGGTTTTTAAAATGTTTATGTAGATACTTTGTTCTCAAGTAGCTCAAGGATTACTTTCCAGTCCTTAAGTCTTTTTGCACATAGTCTTCCTTGCAAAGAGCATGATATGAAAGGGGAAGGGGAAATTTTTACCCTGGAAAATTTATAGATACTAATTCATTCAGGTGGTCAAAGTCAACTTCAACAATGATAAACAGTGTTGATAGTATATGCTTTTGATATAATTAATTTAAAATGACAATCTGTGTAATATTCATCTCCTAAGTCCATAATCCATTGTTACTATGAGAATTCATAAAACAAATTCAATTACAGCTACATTCTATAATATACCTCCTTAGGATACTCCATATCATATAAATAAAAGCTATGTTTTATTCCACAAAATAATAAGTATAGGTATGATGTGTGTATCTAGAGTGTGTTTTCCAAGGTTTAAATCAAAAAATATTATAATACTATGTATGTCTTTATGTGTCAAATTTAACAAATGCCACAGTAATCTGTGATTCCCACAAATAGAAAAAAAAAGTCAAACCCAAGAGAAACCCTAAGACATGACATCTAAATAAAATTTAGTATTACCAAAGGGATGTTGGAACAGAAATTATCATTAGGTAAAAACTAGAGGAATCTGGAAAGAAGTATGGAAATTCCTCAAAACTAGGAATGGAACCACTGTATGTCCCAACTCACCTACTCCTCAGTGTTTATCCAGAAGAACTAAAATCAGCATACTACAGTAATACAACCACATCACTCTTTATAGCAGCATGATTCACAATAGCCAAATTATTGAATAAGCCCAGATGCCCATCAACAGATGAATGGATTAAAAAATGTAGTACACATACACAATGGAGTGTTACTCAGCCAAGAAGAAGAATGTTATTAAGGTATTAATAACATTAATAATAAATAATAAATAATAATTTATTTTAATAATAAAATGGTAAATGGTTGGAACTGGAGAACATAAAGCTAAGTGAAATAAGCCAGACTCAGAGTGAAGAGTTGAATATTTTATTTCATATGCAAAAGTTAGAGTAAAATAAAGGGAAAAAAGGCATGTGGGGAAATCCCATGACAATAGAAGAGAGATCAGTTTAGTAGAGAAAGGAGATTGAAGGAGACAGAAAAGAGATGAGAGGACTGGTAGAATGAAATTGACAAAACTTTCCTCTGTATACATATGAGTATGTGACAGTGAATTTCACCCTTATGTATATTAAGTACTAATTTTAAACAAACTATAAGTAAATTATAGGAAGACAACTAGAGTAGTAGAAAAGAAACTGGGGTAGGGCAGAGCAGAGAGGAAAAGGAATACTGGGGACTGAATTGAAGCAAATTATATTCTAGGAAAAAAATTATATTCTGCACTTTCATAATTATGTCAAAATGAAGCTCAATATTATATACAACTATAATGCACTAATAAAATGTGAATTATATTTCTAAAAATTAACCATATCAAATTGTGTGTTTAAAAGTTAATTTCTTGAAATTCCTATGAAATAATCCAAAACTAAAATAAAATTAAAATAATAAATAAACTAACAAAATTCAAATACGATTTTATTTAATGATTATATATTGATATTGGTTCAGTAATTTTAATAAATATATAAAAATGAAAGATGTTAATAGAGTTTGGGGAACTCTGTACTATCTAATAATGTTTTTTAAAAATCTAAAATAATTCTAAGATATAAAGTCTATTAAATAGAGGAAAATAACTATTATTATAATTTTGCCAGAATACAAATGGATGCTAGGTTTAGAAAACAAATTCAATAACATTAATTAAACAGATAAAATATGAACAATATGAATCAATCATGTTAAAATTAAAGTATAGAATTGTTTTTCATAAAAAATAAAAATGAAGAGGACATTAGTCTTAAAAATATTAATACTACAATACTAGGTTATGCAGAATGTAAGACAAAATCTACTTTATAATATAGTAAGTTTTTGAAATAAAATTAAGCAATTACAGAAATAGAAAACATAGTTTTCCAGGTATTTAAAAAGACAAAGCAAAAAATATTTAAGCGTATTTAAAAGTGAAAAAGTAGTATAAAGTGAGTTTACTAGTTAGAGATTTGAATTGGTGAATTAGAGTAAAATTATACAAATCAAACAATATAAATATATATATGACTACATATATACAAATAGACATGCATACAAACATAAATAACATTTATGTATTATTGGTCACAGAGAAATATTCACTATGTTTATATATATGGAGCTTTCATGTTACATTTTTATATCATAACAAAGTGTTGAATTGTTAAGTCTTGTAAACAAAATAATATTAGGGCTGGGGATATAGCACAGTTGATAGAGTGCTTACATTGCATATACAGACCCTGGGTTCAATTTCCAGCACAACAACAACAAAAAATGTAATAATATAAAGAAGCAAATTTGCATTTGCAACACTTTTTAAATTAACATTCTTAATTTATACAAAAGTAATTATAAAGCTGAGACCTTGTGTGGCTTCTCAATAATGAATGTCTATTAGCTAAATAACAGTAGTGGTAAGATGTGTGTATCTAGAGTGTATTTTCTAAGGTGTAAATCAAAAAATATTATAATGCCATGTATGTCTTTATGTGTCAAATTTAACAAATGTCACAGTAATCTGTGATTCCCACAAATAGATTCAATTTCTTGCTATATTCATTGAATCCTAGTTATTAGAGTATTATAAAAGTCATACAATGGTAAAAAATGACAAGTGGCCTTTACAAAATATGATCATCAGATGACATTAAAGTGGAATACAGTACATGTCATCTGCTCTTGGGAAACACTGAAGAGATAGAATTCTTTCATTTATTCAAATTAAATGTGATTTGCACCATTGAGGTAGAGAGCTGACTTTATATTTCAGTGGAATAAACTGAAGTATATTCAAGTTTATCCAGTTTAAAATAAATCAATAGTCTTAGTGAAGTAAAATGAAAACATGAATAAATGACCATCAGTGACTGAGCACACCAAATATGGTTTGGACATCTTCCCAGTTGTCTGGCTAGTTTCATTTCTCAGATGAGATTTAATACACTGGCTTAGCACTTTGCAAAATAATAATCTCACTGATGCAGCCTAGCAGCACAGCCAACGTTGTATTACTCACACTTTGCCACTTCTTTTTTTAAACAAGTTGCTAGGTCACAGATTAGATAACATTTCCTTTGGGAAATTTGGGTAAAATTTCCTTTGGGAAAAACATAAGACCTTTAAAGTGATTTCTGAAACAGGCTGAAGATTGAACGTGTCTCTTTCCCTCTCCTCTTCTCTCAAGAATCTTTTCAAATGATTACCAAATTGATAATATTTATTCACATAAGGACAGAGTAAGGGTGGACAACTAGTATAATATTTAAGATATAATTGCAATAAAAGAAATTTATCAAAAATATATATGTATCAGATAATGTTGAATTTACTAGAGATACTGTGAAAATTTTGGTAAAACACTACATTTTACGTACTTGTGAATAAATAGAAAATAAACACTTTATGTTTGATAGATGAAGTGTGACTATGTTTATATGATACATAAAATATACACATTTTATGTACATATAATATAAGCAAATTATATTAAAACACAAATCAAAACACCCATGCATAAATATGTGTTACTACCCCTGGAAATATGATTTTTCAAGTGAGGGAAAGGAAGAAGGTCTGGGGATAAGAAGAATGGTGGAATGAGATGGACATTATTACCCTATTACATAAGTATTTATATGAATAGTATGAACCTGCATCATGTACAGCCAGAAGATGAGAAATTGTCCTCCATTTATGTACAATGTGTGAAAATGCATTTTACTGTCATGTACAGTAGAACAAATTAAATGTAATAGAACAAACTAAAAAAAAAAAATAATGTTTGCTGAATGTCCAGCTAAGTGAAAACAGTATAAGTAATGGTCTGATGATGAATTGAAACCCAATGTGTGAATGATATTTACATAAAAATATCTGTAAAGGAAGATATATGCTGTAGAAGACAAATGACTTCAGTAGAAAACCATTTATATAGGAATGGAAAGGGGAAATGATATCTTTAAGTTTGATGGCTATATTAATAGTAGGTATTTGTCTCAGAAATGTATTTAGCTGCAAGTAACAACCTATAGAGTCTAAAATGATTAAAGTCTTTTTTCCCCACTTAACAACTTGAAAATAAGCATTTCCTGATTTCAGTTGATCTATATAATGATATCAACAGGAACTAAAACTCCTTCTGTTTCTTTCTTTATTCTAGCTGAGTTTTATACTTAAATTTTATTTACAATAGATATAGAATTGCTACTAAGGAACCAAGTGTCTCATTTTCATCTAGGTAGAAAAAGAATTTTTCTGGCACCTCTCTAATGATTCTGCTGTGACCAAAATTGAGTCATCTACACATTCATAGTTCCAAGGTGGATATAAAAGTAATTGTTTTGTATTTCCACGCTATATAGTAAAAATGGGCAAGGAATCTGTTATGTTTTGGAGGCTTATTAGCCTAATGCATAGGATAAAGCACTCAAATTTATTAATGGAATTAATGTTTTTTGAGAGTTGTAGGATTATTGAGAAAAAAATCTACTTATTGCTTTCTTGTGAGGTAATATGAGCCAGGAATTGTTACCAGTGATCAGGGATTCAAGATCAAAGAATAGACAAATTCTGAGGTAAAATTGCTGTTCTTAACTGGAATTGGCTTATAAATATGATTCACGTGACATGTCAAGAGAGAGTCCACAGAGTGGGAGAATATCTTTACCACATACATATCAGATATAGCACTAATCACCAGGATATATAAAGAACTCAAAAAAGTGAATGCCAAAAAAATAAATAACCCAATCAATAAATGGGCTAAGGAACTGAACAGACACTTCACTGAAGAACACGAACAATTGATCAACAAATATATGAAAAAATGTTCAGCTTCTCTAGCAATGAGAAAAATGCAAATCAAAACTACTCTAAGATTTGATCCCACTCCAATCAGAATGGTAATTATCAAGAATACAAGCAACAATAAGTGTTGGTGAGGATGTGGGTGGGGAAAAAGTTATACTTTGCTGTTGCCACTACAAATTGGTGCAAACACTATGGAAAGCAGTATGGAGATTTCATAGAACACTAGGAATGGAACCACCATTTAACCCAGCTATCCCACTCCTAAATCTATACCCAAAGGACTTAAAATCAGCATACTATAGTAACACAGCCACATCAATGTTCATAGCAGCTCAATTCATAACAGCTAAATTGTGGAACCAACCTAGATGCCCTTCAAAAGATGAATGTATAAAGAAACTGTGATATGTATACACAATGGACTATTACTCAGCATTAAAAGAGAATAAAATTATGTCATTTGCAGGTAAGTGGATGGAATTGGAGAATATCATGCTAAGCAAAGTAAGCCAATCCCAAAAAAACAAAGACCAAATGCTCTCTCTGATCAATGTGCTGATCCATAATGGAGGGGGGCATGGGACTAATGGAGGAAATTTGGATTGAGCAAAGTAGAGGGAGGGAAAGGGAAGGGGCATGGATATAGGAAAGATGGTGGAATAAGATGAACATCATTACCCTAGGTACATGTATAATTGCATGTGTTGCTAGTCTACATCATTTACAACCAGAGAAATAAAAATTTGTGCTCCATTTATGTACAATGAATCAAAAATACATTCTGCTATCATGTATAAATATTTAGAACAGATAAAAAAATTAAAAATAAAAATAAATAAAAACCTCAGTGGTAGAGCATGTTTCTAGCATGTGAGAAGCCCTGGGTTTGGTCCTCAGGACTACAAGATAAATGAATGAATGAATGAATAAATAAATAAACAAAAATTATTTCTTACTGCAATTTAAAATTTAAATTGTCTAGTTTAAGTCATGTTATTATATTATGATATAAAATTAGGAAAAAAAATGATTGTATAGCCTGTATCATTTGAATTTTGGATATAAATTTCCTTTAGGAAAATGAATTTCATATTTTAGGAAGTATCTCTCTGCTTCTATATCACCTCTACACCACAAGTGAAATAATTCACATAACAAAAAAGTTTACTGGTTTCCATACTAGTCGAAGAATCAGAATCTGAATTACCAATTTATTTTTTGTTACATTTAGGGGTCAGGTAGTTTGATGAACAATTCTTAGGCAGATATTCTATATAGTAAGTTAAATTAGTGGTCAACTTTGATATAATCATACATAACTCAAATTTACTCTTCAGTCATTTGATATTTTGCATTGTAATAATTTTCTGAGATGTTTCTTAATATATAAAATTGTACATATTTCTTCAGATACCAAAATCTTTGTCTTGTAGTTTCATGATTTTCCTTTTATAGGGACATATATTTTAAAAATAATATAAATGTAGGTAGAAAGAAAGTGGTATTTAATATTCAGTAATCAAATTTTCTTTTCCAAATGAAGATTTACCATTTTATGAAGTAAGAATTTTCTTATCACAATTAAGTAAAGATAACACTTTGTAATTCATAAGCACATGATTATTTTATTTCATGTCAAAAGCACCTAAAAGACATTTACATACTATTTTGACAATTTTGCAATGTAAATGAGGAAAATAAGGTGTAGACTAATGAGAATATTAAGAGATCTCTTCTGTCAAATAAAGGAAAAAAATGAATCTGGAGTCCTAGGGCAAAGGTATTTACTTCATATTCTGACTGACTTCATTTTATGAATAAACATAAAAATTTAAATAAAAATAAACAATAAATTGAGTTTATTAGTGAGCTAGTAGGAGATAAGACAATTAAAACCATTATATTAAAATTCAAGTTCTAATTATTAATTTTTTAACAATGAATTTTTATTTGAAAATTTATTAGTAAAATTGATTTCTACTTGTGTTTACATAGCTATCTGGACAAACTATAACATTTTAGATACAGATTTTTGAAAAATATTTTTATATTTGTTCTCATATGTTTATTGTTACATATAATAGTGTTCAAAAATACAAGAAATTGATTTTGTGTTTTTAAAAAATTTTCAAAAATTTTATGTTTTATTGATTCTTCTTTCAATTTCACAAAATCAATTATATCAACTAAGGTGGAGTATGGAAAAGTAAGCTTTAGGTATGTAATAGTTAAAATATTTCCCCAAATCCCCAGTTGATTATAAACATAGAAGAAAAGCAAGTGTGTTTCACTCAAAATAAGTGAAATCCAAACCCTCATCATTTCTTCATCTTTCTGGGTGAAACAAATCATATGGTTAAGAAATGTTCACCTTATCAATTACAATTTATTTATTGTTATTATTCGTTCTCTTTTATATATCTTCCGATTTTTCTTTCTTATAAAATAACATATTAGTTTCACCAATTTTATGAAATATCAAATAAAATTACTTTTAATAAACACTGTAATTGAATGTGTTCTTAGGTAGTGAACTAAATTGATAAGGTTGGAATTTATGTTACCATAATTGAAAAAATGGTGGGCTGTTATGTCATCGAATTTTCTCCTTCCATCCATTTTTTACTTATTCTTTTTTTCATAAAAACATAGGAAGACCAATTAATTTTTTGAAAAATTATAATCAGTAACTTGATCTGGCATAGAAATCTCATCTTTATTTCTGATAAACTAAGTTTCTAATATAAACTATAAACTTTATAACTAATAGAACACTATAAAAATCACAAATGTGCCAATTTCCAATTGTTTATTAGAATCCATATCTTAGAATTATTTACTCAAATAGAATTTTTTTCCTCCTGAAAAATGGAAATAATCTGGAGAAAATTATTTCTCTTTTTATTTAAATATTATTAGTTCAAGTGAGACTAAAGGATGAGAAGCAAGTACTGGGGGTTGCCCACATTTTGAGTTTTTATTCTAAACCCTACATGAGTGTTTTCTATTTTAATCTTTGCAATCATATATGGCATCAGTATAGTTTTTATCACTTTGTGAAGCATAACTTCACAGAAAGGTAAAGTAACTCTCTTCAGTTTTTAGTAAGTGGGGCATATCCACAAATTTTAATTTTAATTATCCATGCCATTTCAGATTTCTTCCAAAGAGATCTTAAAAGAATTTATACATATCACAGTGTTCACAGAGTGGAATGGATACAATTTAAGAAGATAAGCTGAATAGACAAGAGTTCTTGCATATTTAAGAAAATCCTTCAACCTAATATTTGTCTCTATTAAAGATAATGATTTTTCCTTACCTACATCTTAATCAGTACTAAATTTAAATTTAAAAAGACTATTTTATTGAACACTTTCAAACCTATGACAATATAAATTTTAACTATGATTTTAACCCAAGACCACTTTTCAGTATTATGAGTATGTATTGGATGAGTTTGTGTTTGCTAGCATGTTCTTTTGTAAACTGTACATTTCTAAATTAAAGGATAAATCATTTCCTTCACATTATTTTCATTATTCAGGAGGAAAAGCAAATTCTTTGAGCAAAGACATGTATTTTAAGAGATAAATACTAATAAAATATTGAAGGCTGGCTTATTTGTGATGTTATTTAAAGTTTAATTTTGTTAATTATAAAGTTTAAAGTGAGAAAAATAAAATTCTGCATTCATCATTGCATCTCTAGAACAACCCCTTGACCTTTATATTTTTGAATGAGGTCGTTTTTGTTGTGGGGTTTGTCCTGTATATTGGAGATGCTTAGGAGCATTTCTACCTTGACATTATCCTGATATTAGCCACCCTTAATTGCAACCACCAAAAATTTCTCCAGAAATTTCTCTCCAAATGTCCTATGAGGAATAAAATTATTCTTTTCTATAGCATAATAGTTAGCATAAAATTAGTATTTGTGAATTTTGATTAATTTTTACCTTCCATGTTTATGCATGTAACTTATTAGCATGAATCAGAACTAATATAAAGGACTAATAATAAGTACTGTTAGCAGATAATTCTGCCACTATCATGTAAGAGGACTGCACAAGCACAGTGTAAATTTTATGTGGATGTTGTAAAAATTTCAGACTAGAGAGAGTATAAAGAAAATCAACATACACATAACTGTAAAGAAATAAAAATGATTAAAGGATTTCATGTATTTATTTCTACTTCTGTCCTTGAATCTAATTTAATTTTTGTAAAGCTTTGAATTTATTAGCTCTGTCAGTGATCAGATGTACTATTTGATGTTATTGTTAAGAAATAATTTGGAAAAGATAAAAGAGAAAAGGGCACATTGCTTCTCAAATAACCATGTCTTAGTCAGTCTGAACTACATAATAAAATATCATAGACTGGGCAGCATCACCAACAGATATTTGTTTCTCACAGTTCTACAGGCTTGGACGTCCAAGATCAAGATGATAAACTGGCATAGTTGGTTCTTGGCGGGACCTACTTCTGGGTTTACAGAAGCTGCCTTCTTTATCTTCTTACTGTAGATAAACACACACACAGATGAGTCTCTTATGCTCTTCTTATGAAAATACTAGAAGAGCTTTGGAAGCCAGTGGAAAAGATAATAAATTGGTTTTGACAAACATGTCAATTATCACTTCTGTTGACTAATTTAAGCTAGTTAGAAGCAATATTTTATAGATCATTCCTTTTCCAACATACAGATCAAAAATTCGTCATCAAATATTGTTTGCTCCATGATCCAAACATATCCAGACTTCTTTCTTACCACTTCTGCTTTTAGTACCCTGTTATAAGCCACCATTATTTCTCATTAGGTGTTTTGGCCAGGAAGACAGGCCACTTCAAATTCCTACTGCAGGAAACTGACTCTATCAGTGGATTCAGCTGCTGGCCTCTGAAATCCAAAGTAGCATTTGTGCTGCAGTTATCCTTTTCATGGGCTGCTTCCAGTCAAGGATTGAAAACTGCTGAGTGAGTTAGATTAACTTCTGGAGATATGGGATTCATATGATAGGTGTTCTTGACTCCAGAACTCCATGTTGGCTTTCCCAAACTTTCTTAGATTCACACCTCACTCCAAGACCAACCTTTTCTGACTACCCACCCTTTCCCTTCCTTTCTCTTGCAACTTGTAGAGTGGTCAGATTTTCTCTTGAGGTTTTGGACTCCCCCAGCCTCCTCTAATCCCCATCCCCATTTTCCTTTCCAGGACTTTCCTTCAATAATTCTGTTGAACAGGGAAGCCTTTCTTAGAACCAATTTCCTGGAAGAGAATAACACATCGGGGATATTTAAATAATATTCTCAGTGATCTCACTCTTCGTACTTATCCCCCAGTAACTATTCTCAAAAAAACAGCTAGAATTCTCTGTTAAATATATAATTCGGAATACTACTGCTCTATTATAACCTCCTGTAGCTTTTGTGCTCTGAATAAACACCCAAGTCACAACATGACTTCCTAGATAAGGACCCTGAATACACATTCTTCTATCATCTGAGAATTCCCATTACCAAATAATCACAAGAACTCTTTCTTTCACCTACTCCTTAAACTTAGACACTTAAGTGAAGCATTCCCTGAGCATCTTTTGCAAAATAGCAACCTTCTCAAGCCTTTGGTACTAAGTATCTTCTTTCTCATTCACAGGGACTGACTAAAAAAGTCCTTTCCAGTTGCCTGGCAACAGAACACTGGGACAGGAGACTAGAGTTCCCTGGGCCTCCACCAATCAATTCCTAGGCTTAACTTTCATGAAAGTCTCCAGGTTATCAGAACAGGTAAGAAAATCCTCTGGGCATCTGATTTCAGTTGGAGACTATTTGATCCTCCTGGAAAAACAATTTAATGATTACAAATAATCAGCCACATTTTATGAATCTATAAGCCATATGATTGGATTTTGCATGTCTACTAGACTCATTAAACGTAGAACAGCAATGGAGGCCTGTCACTGTTCTGGAATAGAACCCAGACTATGTAAAAGCAAGCCTGCACACCTTTTAGCATTACAAGAAAATTCATTAGGAATATATTTTTATTTCATTCCTGTTTGCCTGTGAGTTGTAGCATACATTACATATGATAAGAATGCAGACAGACCATTTGATAGATAGCTTTTTAAAAACTGTATATTTTATTTATAGCACAGAATAATTTCTTTCATAATTTAGAATATAAATATCATGAGACCAGAGAGTATTTTACCTCTTTTCCTTGTACTTATACACTCCCAATTTCTAAGTAGTTAATAAAGCATTTATTTTTAAATTTTAAATTATTTTATTTTATTATATTTTGGTGCTGGAGATTGAACCCAGGACCTCGTGCATGCGAGGTAAGCACTCTATCAACTGAACTATGTCCCCAGCACTCAAGTATTTTTTGAAAAAACAAATGCATCCATGAATCAACTGCAGAAAAATATAGAAACATAAAAGTTTTGTACAGAATTATGGAACAAAATATTGATAAACTTTACTAACTAAGCGTATCTCCATATATGCATATATTCATTTATAACCAATATAAATAAAACTAAGAGCTATCAAAAAACTCTGTAGAAATCCTCAAAATTAATATCCTACATATAGAAATAGTTCAATAAATTCTATAAGAAAATATTAATCTATAATAAATGGTAAGAAAATTAATGGAAAATATTACCAAAAAAGACAAATAGAAGAGAAATAGCATTTTTAGTAATAAATATTAAAGTGAAATTATAGTGTATTTGCCCATTTCCTCAGCAAGGATTAAATTAAAATGATAATAATCAATTTAACTGAGACTTCAGAAAGCAGGATTACTGTTATCTCTCTTCATGTGTATTACTCTCTTGGGAGCAATTAGATAATTAATTCCAAATTTTTTAAAAAAAGTAGTTTTGTTTGAATAGAAGCTATAGTACTATGAAGTTGGTAATGGTGAAAGTTAATATAAAACATGATATAATTGTATTTGAAATTCAGATACTTTATTTATTATAGCAGTTTTTGTTTCACAGAAAAATTGGGAATATAAGAGTTCCCGAACTCTACCCTACGTACACACCAATAGGCAGTATAAGTGTGGAACACTGTTACAATCAGTGAAACAACATTAACACATTTGTGTCCAACAAAGTCCATATTGTACCTTAAGTTTCACTCTTGGCATTGTACATTCTGTGAGTTCTGACATATATTGTCAAGGTCAAACAAAACTAAAGAAGTGAATCACCAATTATAGGAATTAATTTGGGAATAACAAAAGCTTACAGTCCTGGATATATATGCATAGGCCTGGGTAGCCTCTGGTATATCCAAAGAACAAAGAAAATTTTAGGTAGAGGTTTTATTGAGGAAAAAGAAAAATTATGGCCAGTATTTTGAGATCACGTTGGCACTTAGGATGTGGTGTGAGCTCTCATTGGGGAGTGGCTGCATTTTACTAGGTAAAATTTGTTCCAAACTCAGAGTAAGTTGTATTGTTGGACTGGGTTTGTGAGAGAGTATGACATACAAGTGTTCCTGTTTACTCAGTTATCTATTGTTGTGTGACTTGTGGAGGTAACTATGGTTTTGGAAAATTTTATTATGATATTGGGAAAACATATATATGAGAGCTCTGTTATTGGGAAAATGTAAGTATGAGAGCTCTCCATTAATAGACTTTCCCAGTTCCATTTTCCAGGATGTGCCACTATGGCTCCATTTTGAATGTGACAGCTTTCACAGTATAATGGCATATACCCATCATTATAGCAATACACAGAATGGTTTCCTAAACATCTCCTGTAATCCATCTATTTGTGTTTCCCTTCCTCCTCTCCCAAACCCTAGTAAAGCAGACCTTTTAATTGGCTTCATTGTTTTCTCTTTTCTAGAATGTCATTTTTGGAATCATGTGTACCCTTTGCAGATTGTCTTTTTTTTACTTATGAAAAAACACTTATGATTCTTTCATGTCTTTTCCTAGCATGATAATTTATTTATTTAAAGCCCTGAATGATATTTGATTGTATGTATAAACTATAGTTTACCCATTTACCTATCAAAAGACATCCTGGTTACTTAAATGTGAGTTATTATGAAAAAGCTGGTATATACAAAAATAGCTCAAAGATTGTCTCTTCTACCACAATCTGCACCATGAAATGGTGCTTTGCATTTTTTCATTGGCCCTTGTGAAGGAATGGGTTTGACCAAAGCAACTCTGATATAAGAATGCACTATTTCTACTTTCCAAATCTCTCATTTCTCCTTCAGAATGGTACAAGGTACATCACATCTAAAACTCAAACTCAAGTTAGTCTGAGAATATATATGCTTCTATACAAGAGAAAAAAGTCTCCACAACACACACACACACATACACAGACACATACAGACACAGGCAAAGAAAAAACTGATGTGATTACTGAAGTAATGGAGTGATTTTCAAACATTTTGATCCCCAAAAAAACCCATTCATGTGCTATGTACTATTTTGAGGACTTCCATAAATTTGTTTATATGAGTTTTATCTATTGAGAGTTGTCAATTCAAAAATAAAACTGCAAGGTATTTATTACTTTATTTTAAAATATGATAAATAATTCATTAAATAATAAGATAATATTCTTCACAAGAAATTGTTTTTCTAAAGAAAAAAAGTATATTAAGAACAGTAGAATAGTTCAACATTCTTGTGAATTTTTGTTTCTTTTTAAATAGACTGGATTTACATACTTTCTTCTACATTCAATTTCTATATTTTTCTTTGATTTAATATATACAAGAAAGTTAGCTTCACTTAGATTTATCATTGGAAAGATAAATTGCATATTTCTGATATCAAGAGTCCTTAGGATTTACTTTTAAAATTCTCAAGATTACCTATTCTCAGAATATGCAAAAAACAAATGACAACAACAACAACAAAAAACACGAGAAACTGAGCTATTTAAACTTTATTACATTCAAATTAAAGACAAAAATCATCTCAACCTATTTTTATTTGGAAAACAACAACAACAACAGCAACAAAAATTCCTCTGATAATCTGATATAAAAGACTAGGGAGAAAAATACCAGATTAATTAAATAAAAACCCAACTCAGTGATTAACATAAATGCAGAATAGTCAAATTTTAGAGTTGATAAAGCAATACTAAAATAATTTCCTATATTTAAATATGTAGATTTGAATTAAAATGAATCCATTAGTAGCTAATATAGGAGATTTCTTAGAAAACTTGGAATGAAACCACAATTTGACCCAGCTATCCCACTCCTAGGTCTATACCCAAAGGACTTAAAATCAGCCTACTATAGTAACACAGTCACATAAGTGTTCATAGCAGCTCAATTCACAGTAGCTAAACTGTGGAAATAACCTAGATGCTCTTCAATAGATAAATGGATAAAAAAAACCTGTGGTATATATACACAATGGACTATTACTAAGCATTAAATGAGAATAAAATTATGGCATTTGCAGGTAAATGGGTGGAATTGGAGAATATCATGCTAAGTGAAATAAGCCAATTTCAAAAATACCAAAGGCCAAATGTCTTCTTTGATAGTGGATACTTATCCATAATGAGGGGGGCATGGAAAAATGGAGGAACTTTGGGCAAAGGGGAGTGAGAGGTGTGGAGTGAGCAAGGAGGTAGGAAAGATGGTGGAAGGAGATGGACATCATTACCCTAGATACATGTATGACTGCACACATGATGCAACACTACATTGCGTACAAGAAGAGAAATGAAAAGTTGTGCTGCAAATGTTTATGATGAATCAAAATGCATTCTGCTGTCATTTTGTACCTAATTAAAATCAATTAATTAATTAATATTAAAAAATGTATTTAAAAAATTCATTCACTTTTATATTTTAAAAGTATAAAACTTTTACTTTTAAAATAAAAAACATGAACAAAAACGGAAGCACTAAAAGCATAATCAAAGTGCACCTGAATAAAATTTAAAATATTATATAAGTTACAAACTAATAATTGACAATGTTCTCCATTTAAGTGAAGTGTAGACATTTCTATTAAATTTAGAGACTAGAGCTGTAGAATGTGGTAGAATGTTTGCCTATCATTTATGAGATCTTGGATGTGATCCCCAGCACTGGAAATTAATAAATAAATAAAATAAAGTTGTGACAGAACCTGTATTATTTCACTTTTGATATAACAACCAATAAGTATATATTCACAAAACATGTATCAACATATATAGAGAGCATTACACTCTGATGTTAGATAATTACAGGTAATTATTCTACATATCCATTTATTGAAAATTAATGTGTCTTATTTGCATAGTAAAACATGCTTAAAGATGTCTATGTAAAGCCTCTTTACACAAGAGACTTAACAAAATCAAGACAACACAGAAAATTTAGATATAATTAATGGGCATTAATACAGCAGAGAGGTCCAGAAAAAGAAAAAAAAAGGGATATATTGATTTCAGATGAAGTATACTTCAATGAAAAAATACTACATAGAGCAGAGAGGTCCAACTCATACTACAACATTTCACAAATGACCATATTAAAGTTATATCAGGAAGTCACTTTGATATGATAATAACACAGAATGAAAACACATACATAGCAAAAATCCTTTGAAATGTAACTGAAAAATACAAAAATGTAAAAATAAGAATGGAAATTTTAATATTGACATGAAGAATCTCTAAGACTAGTGGCAAGGTATCTATCTTTTGTACCTTCTGTACTAGGCCAATTTTGACCATATCAGAGCTGACTTAACATACAACAAAAACAAATAGTAATTCAAAGCTTTACCAAACCATACTAAGTCTTTAAAAAAATGTGATGTGAAATAGACATGTACATTTTATGGATTTGTTTATTGGTTATTTTTAGTCATGCTTGACAACAGAATCCATTTGATATAATTATACAAGTGTGGAATGTATAAATATTATAATTTTTTTTCTTTTCGGTGTTAAGAATTCCATTCTTATGGATATACATGATGGTGGGATTCACTGTGTTATTTTTATACATGCACATGGAAAATTATTTCAGATTCATGCTACTGCCTTTCCTTTCTCTATCCCTCCTCCCTTCCCTCTATTCCTCATTCTCTAATTTGCTGAACTTCTATTTCTCCCCTTACCCGCACAGGCGCCATTTGGTTTACCTTCCATATAGCAGGGAGAACATTTGACCTTTGGTTTTATGGATTGGCTTACTTCACTTAGCATGACAGTCTCTAGATCCATCCATTTGATGGCAAATGTCATAATTCCTTATTTAAGGCTGAGTAATGCTCCATTGTGTGTGTGTGTGTGTGTGTGTGTGTGTGTGTGTGTATTTCCTTTACCATTCATCTATTGAAGGGCACCAAGTTTGGTTACATAGCTAAGCAATTGTTAATTATGCTGCTATAAACATAGATGTGGCTGTGTCATTGTAGTATGCTCATCTTAAATACTTTGGATATATATTGAGGAGTGGGATAGCAGGGTCAAATGCTAGTTTTATTCCAAATTTTCTGAGGAGTCTCCATACTGCTCTCCAGACTCGTTATATCAATTTGCAGTGTCACCTGCAATGTATAAATGTACCTTTTCCCCCACATTTTTCTTCTGCCAACATTTATTGTTACTTGTCTTCTTGATAATTGGCATTCTGACTGAAGTGAGATGGAATCTTAGTCTAGTTTTAATTTGCATTTCTTAATTATTAGAGGTATTGAACATTTTTTCATATGTTTGTTTACCATTTGTATTTATTCTTCTGTGAAGTGTCTGTTCAGTTCCTTTGCCTATTTATAGATTGAGTTATTATTATTATTTTTCTTTTTGGTGTTAAGTTTTTTGAGTTTTTTCATATCCTGGAAATTAATTCTCTTTCTGAGGTGCAGATGAAAAGATCTTATCACATCTGTAAAATCTTTCTTTATTGTTTCCTTTGCTGTGAGGAAATGTTTTAGTTTGATGCCATATCACTTACTGATTATTGTTTATTGATTTCTTTAGTGTTCTTTGGTGGTCTTATTAAGGAAGTCGAATCCTGAGCCAATGTGTTGGAGTGTGGGACTTACCTTTTTTTTCCGATTTTGTGCAGTGTTTCTGATCTAATACCTAGGTGTTTGTTTTTTGAGATGAGTTTTTTGCAGGGTGAGAGATAGGGGTTAAATTTCATTCTACTACATATGGATTTCCAATTTTCCCAGCACCATTTGTTGAAGAGAATATATTTTCTACTATGTATGTTATTGGCCCTTTCATCTAGTATGAGAAAATGTATTTTTCTGGGTTTTTTTCTGTGTCTTCTATTCTGTTCCATTGGTCTTCTTGCCTGTTTTGCTGAGAATACCATGCTGTTTCTGTTACTATAGCTCTATAATATAATTTTAGGTTTGACATTGTGATGCCTACTGCTTCTCTTTTCTTGCCAAAGATTACTTTAGCTGTTCTGGGCCTCTTATATTTCCAAATGAATTTCATGACTATTTTTCTATTTCCAAGAAGACCATCACTGGAATTTTGATGGGAATTCCATTGAATTTGTATAGCACTTTTGGTAATATGGCCATTTTCACAGTATTAATACTGCCTACCAAAGAATATGGTAGGTCTTTCCATCTTCTAAGGTCTTCTTCAATTTATGTTTAAGTATTCTGTAATTTTCATTGTAGAGGTCTTTCACCTGTTTTGTTAGATTAATTTCTAAATATTTTATTTTATTTTTTGCATCTATTGCCAATGGGATAGTTTTCCGAATTTCTCTTTCAACTGATTTGTCATTGGATTATAGAAATGCAATTTATTTATGCATGTTAATTTTGTATCCTGCTACTTTGCTGAATTCATTTTGAATTTTCATTTATGAGAATTCATTTATGATGTTTTCTTGTGCAGATTTTTTTATTTTCTAAATATAGAATCACAGACTTGTACATTTTCAGTTATATTAAATACTGAATATTATGTTTAGATGTTAATGCATGTATTTGTTATATACATTATATAAAAAGCATTAATGCACAACTATTATTTCTAAAAGAAAATTGAATGCCATATTTTAAAATTTTTAAATGAAATTAACTATTTGCATATCTTAGACAGTTGCATGATTAAAGAAGAAACATGTATATAGAATATAAATCTCAGTTATAGCTCAAATTTAGATTTGACTCACTATTCTTAAAATACAGTCAAAACTTTACTTCTTCAATACTTAATCACCACCTAGCATGAATATAATTATATGGGTTGTTATTCATTTAAAATATATACACATTTATTCACCAATGTCACAACTCATACTAACAATAAATCTATGCTATAATTTTATAAAATTGTGGATTTATAAAATTATAATATAGCCCTGTAAATAACAAAGTTATATTATGCAGCCAAACCCAGTAGTAATGCCCTATATGTCTCATTTACATTATTGTATGGTTTACTTTTGATGAAATATATGGATTTTTAAATTTTTCTGTAAACTTACATTACTAAATTGAACAATACTATGTTAATTTTCCATAGTCAAATGCTTCATATCATGAAATATAACTTACTGATCATATCCTTTCATTCCATTCAATTAAAATTTATAAAGAGATGTGAAAAAGTGTAAATTGTAGAGAAAAGCTATTTTTCATATGATGTTTATTAGAGGTTAAACATGTATTTATTTAATATGCAATTGTTTTTTTCTATTGGGGGAAGGCAAACTCCTTATTTAGTGATATTGGGAGAATGGCAATGATGAGTTTAAATGAGAAGTCAAATTGCAAAGTGATATATATATATATATATATATATATATATATATATATATATATATAGAGAGAGAGAGAGAGAGAGAGAGAGAGAGAGAGAGAGAGGGAAAGCCCTTGTATATAAAGGGAATTATGTAAGAATTCATACCATATTACTATTATTGCTCTAATACACATCTATTAGCCTAATTCTTTACTGCTGAAATGACTTGTTAAATTCAAATAATTTATTTGCCCAGAAGAGCTTTATCACAGGCAAGAGGTACAACAGAGTAAGAACAGAAGATGGGTTTTTATTAAAAGGGGATCTGTGTTCTCAAAGGGAGATTTCCATTTGTCCTTTACTGCTGGATCACAAGATGAATTTTTTTCCCCAAGTCTCAAACTCTTTGTACACCAAGGTTATAAGCAATTCTTTCTCTTTAAGTAATATATTCAATAGAATAAGTCAAATGTTGCCACCATTCTCCAGGAAGCCCTGGAAATAAGCATTATAGTCTGAATCCACCCTGTGCACTTTAAACTAATAGCCTTAGTCAGGGTGATCTTATAAGGAATAGGTTTTTATCTGGTTAACAGTTTAACATATTGAATCAAGTCAATCACAAATAGATAGTTAAACTGAGCATTTGTAATATCTAAAGTGGAGTATGTATTAATCTAAAAATTAACTAAGCCATGTGCTATTTCCTGCATAAAATTTATCATGTCAAGGACCACATGAACATTTCTTACTGCCTTTCACCAGTATAATTTGGAGTTTAAATTAAGTTTTAACTGGTTGATTTACAATCATATTAAATTTTTATTTTTATTAGAAAAGACTACTATGAAGATTAGGAAAATTTCATTACGAATTCAAACTGGATGCTAAGAACAGAGCAACTACTTTTATATATGCCTTGAATATAGTTTTATTAAGAAGCTATGTTTATAGATCTGCTCTCACTTATGCTGTAGAAAGCTGCACAGAAGTTTACAATTTCCTAAGAATTGCAAAATCCTATGTAAAATAAAAAATCATGACTTTTCTCACTGTGCACTGGTCCTACAAAACCAAGCCCCCTAATTTGGAAAGACAGACTGCTCTGAAGAGAAAAGAGACACACTTACATTATCAGAGATGAGGAGGGATAAAAACTAGTAGCAATATACAAATAGGAGAGAAAAATCAGCCAAAAAATTTAATGAATTGCTAAAATTTAAATATAAGTGAGTCTGTCAATATGGAATGCCTGAGAGGAGTTTTTACCCTCTCTTAAAATATTTCTTATGAGACTTCACCAGATATATACTCAAGAGGTATAGGGCACGCAAGTAAACATAAAGACACCCTTGCTGACCCAGGTGGGTAGGAGGTCATTAGCTAATGTAAGGGGTAAGGACAAGAATGCTCACTATCCCAAGCTCTTCTTTACTAAGAAGTAAGGACATTAAAGTCCCATAGAAGTGTAAAGAAATAGTCTCAAAGTTGATCAACAGCTGTGAGACAGATAGGTATTGGTTATTAACACTTTCTCTGGTTCCCTTTTATTTAGGAAAGCAAAATTTCTTAAGCCAATACAAAAAAGGCTAAGTATCGCCTTTGTCAGGACATAGAAAGAGAGATATTGCAGTTGGTAAAGAGAAAAAAAAATATGAACTGTGGTGAGAAAACCATCTTGGTCATAAGAGACTATGATAAGTTTCACATATGAATTTGACCAGGTATACTCAGTTATTCACTTGGACATTAAACTAGGTGTTGATATGAAGATATTTTGGATCTTATTAATATCTGCAATCAATGGAGTTTAAGTGCAGAAGATAATACTTGATATTCTGGCTTTATTAGATGGATTCATTAGTCATACACACACAAAAGCTTCAATAACAAAATGGCACTTTTCCCAAGACAGAAAAAAAATTATGTCCATGATTTGCATAGACTACTCCTGTCCAAGAATATTCCGTTTACTCATCTGCCTTATAGATTTTGGACTTTTCTAGCCAGGTCCCACAATGATGTAATCCAATTATATTTTATATATACTTATATCTCCCACTGTTTCTGCTTTTTATAGTGAAACCCTGAAACAGATTGTTTTATTGAAATGATTCCAGAAGAATATAGTCTTAAAGATGAGTCGTCTGAATGGTTCTGGATATTCTGAACTGATTCTCTAACCTGATTAGATTTAAAGGCACAAAAGATTATTTCCAGAGGTAAAATATATATATATATATATATATATATATATATATATATATATATATATATATTTAAATAAATAAATAAACTGGTAGTTCATAGTGTGATATGTAAATATCACTGTTGAATAGTCCTAATCATATACTCATAAAATGTAAGATTCTGTGCGAATATGTATGACACCTAAAAACCTTTCTTCAAAATAAGGAATATAATGTGTTTGACTGACTGCCCGTAACTGCACTGGAGAACGCAGGCAAAGAAGAGAATGAATTCAGGGCTTGATCTTCATGTCTGCCATTCAGCCATAAATGAAGTGAAAACCTCTCTGTGTGCCCTGAAAGAAAGCATTATATCCTATAACTACAGACTTAACATTTCTGAAATGTTTCATCCTTCAAATGACTGAATTACAATACAAATTGAATTATTAACCTCACAGGGTATTAACAGGTAAGGAATGACAGCCTCATAATTGGAATGGGGAGCACCAATGAAAAGGTAGACAGTGAATCCTTGAATTCTACTGAGTCTTTTAAATTTTTTTTCCTGTTAGATTTATCCTGTGTACGTATTTATGACATGATTGACTCTAAGTTGCCTATTATGGCGTATTGAAGTAGTTACCTTGCAAGACAATTATAATTTTACTTTCTGGGAAGTAGGCCCCTTCCTATGGAATTCACTGGTAAAACTGCATTTCCTATAATTCTAAAGAGCTGGTTTGACATAATTGCAGGACTAGGGAAATATCTTCTAATTCATTGCACATGATCTAGCTCTGTGTCCAATACATGGTCCAGTTTGTTAATACTAGGATTCTCTTCTTCAGGATTGAAGAATGAACACAAGACAATTCTTTAGATTGTCTTGGGCTGACTTAACACTTTGTACTTCTCAGGAATAACTTTAGAATGTGTGGTGAAGGAGAAATTTGGAGACAAGAGGGAGCGGGTTAGAACAACTTCCCTCTTTCATCCCCTAAAAAAAATGATGTTCATCAACACTTTAGCCTGATGTTTCATATAAATCCCCAGGTGGAATGCTTTTCAGGACACCTCATGAGGTGCAAATAGTCCATGCTCAATTAAAACTCCATCTGCACAAAGCAACTTTTCTGAGACCTGGGGGGAGTGATTCATGATGAATCTTAGGCTTCTGCTGTCCTTTGCTGCCTAGTATAAATATTAAATCCTCCTGATTTAACATGTTGCTGATACTTGTATATATATACTATCTTACTGGACAAAGTCTAGTTGGTGACGAGTGCACTGTGAACCAGCTTTAAGATGGAAGTGGGAGTGTCACTATTAATACTATTAACCCTGGGGACCCATTGGCAACATTTTTACTTCTTGGCCTCATTACCACACACCTTTCTGGTCTATCTGTCCTAGTTCAAATGGGAGGAATGTATTCTCCATCAGATATAGCAATGATATAACTGAACTGGAAGTTAAGACCAACCCCTGTCATCTTGGATCTTTTCATGTAATTCAATAAAAGAAAGATAGAATGAGCAGTGGAGGAAGATAATGTTAAACACTAATACATGACAGTTGCAAAAATTAGGAATGTAATCCTTATTAGGATTTCTTTCCTATTTTGTTATAAATATACTTGCATATTTATTTTAAGAAAATATTTTTGCATTTACTTCTCTTACTCCTTTGTGTTCCAACATAAAATGTATGAATAATATCTAATTTTATATCCCATTATTTTAGCTATAAAATGTCAAGAAGAAGAGGCAACATCACTGAAGGCCTTTCTATACTCTTTAGTGTAAAGACATTGGTTTCTAAAGATAATTAAAAGAATTATTAGGATAACTTGGAATTCCATATTGCCCATTACATGTATCCATAACTTGAGGCAAAAATGCAGTGAAGATCATGTGGCATATGATAAAATAAATTAAGATATTCATGTAAATATTTTACAATGATTAAAAAGAGAATATGGAAAATGATTTTTTACTCATTGATTATTGGTGTATTAAAATCACACATAATGACATAATTTGATCAAACTCACTGCCTGTACCTTTCCTCCCTTCCCCCATCTTTTCAGTCTATTCTGTTGATCTCCATTCTATTATTATTTTTTAATAAGTTCAATATATATATATATAATTATACATAAATATGTGTCCGTGTACATATGCATATATAAGGAGAATTCATTATGATATATTTGTATGTGGACATAGAATAATCTGGTATGTTTCATTCCCTAGTATTTCCCCATGCCCTCCTTATCTTTCTCCCTGTACATCTTTTTCCTCTAATACATTCATCTCCCTTCTATTTTTAATATATTTCCTTTCTTAATTCCTTTTCTGTCTCTCTTTTTAACTTCCACAAAAGAGAGAAAACATTTGACCCTTAACTTTTTGAGTCTAGCTTTTTTCACTCTAGCATGATGTACTTCAGTTCCGTTCATTTACCAACAAGTAACATAATTTCATTCTTCTTTATGGCTGAGTAAAACCTCCATTTTATATTATATAAATGTGATATATATATATATATATATATATATATATATCACATTTTTTATCCAATTGCCTGCTATTGGACATATAGGTAGATTCCATAACTGGCTATTGTGCATTGCACTGCTACAAACATCAGTATGTGTGTACCACTATAGTATGCTGATTTTACTTCTTTTGGACAAATTACAAGGAGTAGAATACCTGGGTCACACAGTGATCCCACTCCTAATCTTTTAAGAAATTGTACTGCTTTCAAAAGTGATTGTACTAATTTGCAATCACAACACCAATGTGTATATGTACATTTTACCCCACATTCTAACCAATATTTATTATTGTTTGTATTCTTGATGACCGCCACACCAGCTGGAGTGAGAGAAAATCTCACTGTAGTTTTGATTTGCATTTCTATGGTTCCTAAGGATGTTGAACATTTTATCTTCTATTTTTTTTTTTGCCATTTGTATTTCTTCTTTTGAGAAAGGTCTGTTAAATGCATTAGCTCATTTATTTGTTGAGCTATTTATTTAAGCAAATAAAAACAATTTCTTAATAGATATTTTTAAAGTTACCAAACTTTTAAAATGGAGGACTGCAATAGATTTGGCCTATTTTTGAAGGCTCATCTGTGAAATTCAATGCATTTAAAACTTGAATAACATTCCATATAAATATTTTCAAAACCATAAATGTAAAGAATTTAGTGACATTTATGATATGTATAAATTTTTGAACATAACAGAAATAATGAATTGCTATCTTAAACTTAGTTTTAGCGAAATAAAAGACAGAATTTGGTAACAAATTCTACCAAGTAGAACTTAGATTTTGAAGAAATTTTAAAAATTAAAACCAAAGTATTTCTAGCCTTTTTAAGAACAGTTACTTTTGATTAAAATTCTAGTATATTCACTAAAACCCAGAGGATAGCTATTTATGGAGCTGATATGTGAAATATAAAGTATTGTCACAAAGCTCTTTGTCAAATATATTTCTACATTTTTAAAACAAACAAATATTCCAAAATACCTCTTTATCCTAGAGAGAGCAAACATATTTCTGGCTTCACTAAAAGAAAAAAAAATCAGGTATTCTACTCAGTAGTGTTCTTTCATATTTCCTAGAATATGTTTCAAAATATGCCCTCCAGACAATGAAGAATCCTTTTAGCTGTCAATGATTTTCTTTAATGGTTGCTTATTAAGACAGTTTCATGCACAAACCTTGTGGAATACATACAGAAAAATGAATATAAACACTTGAAGTTAATGGACTACACTTGCTATAATTGTTCAGTTTGGTTAAGTGACTGAGGGAAATCAATTTACTACGAATTACCAGTGGATGCCATTGTCCTACACAATGAAGACTCAACTTAAAATGTGTATTCAAAAAATAAACCCACTTAATGAACAATTTTATTTCATATCATGACACTGTGTTTCAGTGATTTTCTCAAGATTTCTACTATCATGCAATAAAGACAAAACTTTGCTAAGTTCTCTAAAAAGCAGTGATAGAAAGATTAATTATGGTTTCAAATGAAAGTATAATTGCCTGTTCAGAATCATGCCAATTTCATGAATGAAGACAGGCAAAACAAGAAACAAAGTATAAATCCAAACTACTACAATTTCTCTACTATGGCATTGATGGGAATATTTAAACAGGAAAACTCTGTACATAATAAAACTCCATTTTCATACATAGTCTCATAAACATTGGAGAATCCTATCCAGAATTTTTGTTTCCCTTTATGAGGGGGAGGAGGTTGATTATACCAAGTCCTTTATTAATTTTTGTCCAAGAAGGTAAAGCAAAATAGCTTCCTTTTGCCACTATGTATCTAATTTTATTCAACTTGTTTACCAGTTTGATCACTTGACATTCCTATTTGCTCCCATGGTAAATGGAGAAAGATTTGCAATACTCGGTTTTCAGGAACTTAAAGGCTCTCAAAGGCCTTGCTGAAGCGACAAGCATTTAATGTGAGCAGCATTTTGTTCTGTGCTTCCTGAACCTTGGCCTTTCCACTAGAGCATTTGACAAGAGTGCTACATCTGCTGGTAGCCTCTGATTTATCCAATTACGGGCATTTGTGTCCCTTAAGCACTGGGCTGAAACCTCTAATTCATTTCCAATAGACCTTGGACACCAACCAGATGGCAGTGCTTTTAGTTAAAATAAAACTGAGTTTGAACTTCCACCTCCATGTGAACTGTCTTGTGGCACACTTCCTCATGATGTGTGGTTCTCTACAGCTAATTTCTTAACATTGTGCTCCAAGAACACTTATAGCTATGGAAGTTCTAATTTAGAAGTGATTATATTATTATTGACAGGATATTCACCATTTACTTAGATTTTATTTTGATATTCTCTACAACTTGTTTTCTAATACTCAGTCATAATTTGTTTGTTATGTGCCAAGCTGTTTACTTTTATCATCTTGTGCATACTCTGAGTAACTTGCTGCAGTAATTATTACCATGGCTTTATACATGGAATACATTAAAATTCAGGATCAATTCATCTTTTGAGAAGTCACTGTTGATAATGAATAGATTCTGGATTGCACCAAAAAAATGTGAATATCTTTAAAGCTTTTATACATTTCACTAAATTTCAGAGCTTGCTATTGTCTGAATGTGTCCCTCACAGATTCCTATGTTGAAACTTACTTGCCAAAGTGATAACATTTACAGGTGGGGCTTTAGGAAGTCATTAGGTCATGAGTGCTCTGTTCTTATGTTCTTAAAAAAAAGTGATTGGAAAAACTTGTTTACTGTTCCCTTTACCTTTCAGTCTCTTCTATCATGTGAGGAGATAGCATTCATCCTCTCTAAGATGGCAATATTCAAATTATTGTGTTGAAAACAGAATCCAGGCCCTCCCAGACACTGAACTGTTCAGATCTTGATTATGGACTACTAAGTCTCCAGAATTGTGAGAAAAGAAAGAAAATTCTGTTGTTTATAGATTACTATCTCAAATACTTTGTTATAATAAACTATACAGATTAAAACTAAGTTCTTTATGATGTTCTACCAAAATATGCCAATCATGCAGAGATGTCAAAGTTCAACTTAGATAATTTTGCAAATTTGAAAATTTTAAGAACTCTTATTTTTCACTTTGATGATATATATTTTATATTGTTATATTATATATCTGCAGTTTAAAACTAGTTAAAATTATTTACATTAAATGATTTCATTCTCTTCCAATATCAGAGATAAATTGATGTTATATTTTGTTGCATTTATTGTGTTATCTGATCTAATTGCTATATTGTTTCATAATTCCACAATTACAGAAATATGCACTCCAGTTTAAGAACAAAATAACATCATGCACAAAGTATATGTATGAACAAGCACACAGGGCAAAATAGATCTGGGCAAATGTAAAGGTTTTCTGTGTAGGTGAGGAATAAGGTGCACATGGACATGTTCCTAGTTCACCACATGGAACCATGGAAAACATGAGTTGTAATTCATATTATTAATTAATTACCTGGCAATAATTTGAGAATAAAAAAAAACACTAAATTCTAAAACCAATTAAAAATTCAACACACACTTTGTTATGTGACTAACAAAATGACAATTGTTATTCCAGATGTTGGTGTGGTATAAATGTTTGTATACAATTCTTCTTGTCCTAAATAGATTCTCAACCTGGGAGAGGAATCCCACACATAAAACCAATCTTTCAACATAATTTGGTAAATGCCACAATAAAAATATGTAGAGAATACATAGAAGCCACAAAAGAGCGTTATGTATCTGGGGTACTGTTCTTCTTGAGTAATTTTTTTTGAGGGGGGGACAAGCAAGCATTGAACTCGGGGACACTTGACCACTGAGCCACATCTTCAGCCCTATTTTGTATTTTATTTAGAGACAGTGTCTCACTGAGTTGTTCAGCATCTCACTTTTGCTGAGGTTGGCTCTGAACTCTGGATGCTCCTGTTTAAGCCTTCCAAGCTGTTGGGATTACAGGCATGTGCCACCACACCCAGCTTCTTCTAAAGTTTTTAAGGACATGGTATAGCAGAAAAGCAAAGTGGAGAACAAGAAACAATAAGTGAACAGTGCTATGAAACAATATGATTTGCTTAATAAATGTTAAGTAGTCCAAAAGGCCGAACTATAAAATAAGTCTCATGCTCTAGAGCAGTGTAGGAGGAGAGTCTCTAGAGTAAAATAGAATAATAAGACTTCCTATAAATGTGCAAATGACTTGCTGCATTTTTTTCTTCAAAGACTCAATGTCCTGGTAGTTACCTGTTCAGTGGTTGTCTCTGCTACTAGACTGTAAAATCAAAGATTGCAGGGGCTATGTCTTGTTCTCCCCTGCATAGCACAGTTCCTGACACATAGCATGCATGGAGCTTTGGGAAATTGCCAAAGAAAGGAAGGGAAATATGTACATGATACAGTACATTGGAAAAAGTCAGTGATTAAAAGTCACAGCAAGGGGAGAATCAGGTGGGAAATGGTGTTTTTACAAGACTCAACTAGGAGTTACATGAGAGTGGCTAAGGATGAGAGCAGCTGAGGTAGTGGTATAAATTCAACTCTCTGCTGGGAGTCCTGGTGAGGAGGAGGAGACCATGCAGGGGAGAAGAGAATGGATAAGGGACATACATACAACATAAAATTGTCCAGAGTTTTGCATAGTAGAATAAAAAGGATGAAGGGAAAAATAAGATAAAAAGAAGAAAATTTTCAACTTGAAGAACAGAGAAATGTAGTCACTTTGAAAGATATAAAGCTCACACAGGAAGAAAAATTAAAAAGAATTGATAACAAATATAACTTGAAACTGCTGACATTTGTTAATTGCAGAAATTTATCTGCCTAGAATCTGTTGTCTATAAATTTTGTTGTGAGTGTCTTGAAAACTTGTAGTTGAAGAGTAAAGATAATGCTATAATTTAGTAACCTTGCTTTAATGATTTATACTTTTTTTTGTCTTTAAGCCAACTATGAAAGTTCATTCTATAAATGTGACTACTTTTTCAAAATTTAACATCATTTTGCCTGGAAAAGGAAATTTATAGATTCAGACTTTCATTGTGCACACTGATTCCAATAAGCTGGGATTAGCCTTCTTCATGAATGGCTTATTTCTTAATTAGAGTGCTGTGACATATGCTCTTAAAGCTATCTCTTTTCTGAAGTTACAAACAAAAAGTGGTAAAAGCTTCATAATAATATCACTTCTTATTTAACCTTTATTTTATTTATTATTTGTTTATTTTTTAGAAGTAAACATAGGTCTTGTGTGGCATATCTGATGAACTTTTTCTTCAGGTATTGAGGTCACAAAGTCTGCAGGACTTAGGTAATACTACAAGCAGATGAGGCTTCCATTAAGCTCTGGATGAGATGCAGGCGAAAGACCAATTCAGCAACTCAATCTTTCTTCAAATGTTTTGCTTCCCAATGACCAAATGAGGATTATAATAGTGTTTGCTTTGCTGTCTCCTATGACCAGAACTTTTCCAGCTGATTCTCAGAGTATGGAACAGGCTTCATCTTCATTTACAAATATTATTCCTGGAAAGAGAAGGAGATGGAAATTTTTAAAGGTACTTGAAGGATCATAGGTGGTGTCAGGTAAAATAAAAATATGTAAAATTTTTCATAATAAGGTAAAAATGACAAGTAAACCTAGAAAAAAATATTTTGAAAATATTCCTTGGTTGGAAAAAATAGGTGAAATATTAAGAGTGAATTAGTTATATTTGAAACTGAAGGAACAATAACAGACCAAAAAAGAAAAAATCAAGGTAAAACCACAAATATTTGATTCCATAAGCTCAAGTATGGTACTTCGTATGAAATGGGTTTAGGGGTATGAAAAAAGGGACCAGAAAAACACTGGTATTTTTAGTCATTTATAGAAAGATGGGTAGAAAATGAACACTGAGATGGTAAAGAGACAAATGAATGTACTGAAATCACATTTCTCTGACCTTAATTTTATGGTATAGTTCCTACATTTCCAGTATTATAAAGTTTAAGAAACTCTAATATGTCTAATTCTAGATAGACTGTAGACTTATTCTACATTGTTATACTTATAATAATTTATCATATACTTAAAGCTGAAAAATATAAGACCGTATACACCTATTTTAGTGTAAGATGCCTCCAATGTACTTCTCAGACCTCATTTAAATACAATGCAGTTAGAATACATTAAATAAATTCAAGCAATCAGTGTAATACTCTTGAAAAAAGGAAGAATGTTGTGGACCCCATCTTCAGTGCCCATGGAATTGAAGCAAATGTACCAAAGGAGGAAAAATTTCTCTAAAGGCAGAAAAACTGAGTGGAAGATTCAATGGTATCATTTTGAATTTGAAATTATAAAAGGAGTTTTATTATTTGTGCCTGCAGATTTTTTTTTCATTTTTTGACATGAGTACATCAACTGTCTAATTTATTTTTTTAAAATCAATCAATCAATATATTGTAAGAAGATTAAAGAAGACACGTAAAATGAAAGTAAAACAGAACACTATGATATCCTTAGGCATAATAACAATTCTATTCTTTGCCTCTCCACAGTCCAAACAGCCATTTTAGAAGGAATAATAAATATAATAAAGGTAGAAAAGTTTGATTTGATTTGATGCATGTTCACCTTGCTTTCCTTTTTGAATGTTTTCTTGACAATGAAGTTTGATTGTCTTGATTTTTAATAATAACAGTGATCTTCCTGTTACATTTCTTTGGAGTCCCAACCCAGTGATCACAGGTCTGCTAGGACAGAGCCAAGCCTCCTTGGAATGTCTACCCACCTAAGCCCACCCCTACAACCTCAGTCAAACCTTTATAACTTCCTTTTTCTACAAACAGCCTTTTACTCAAAATTTCTGTTCATAGAGTTGGGTTGAAATACCAACCTTTTATATTTGCCAATTCCTTGGTTAAAACTTAATAGCCTTCTCAAAATATAGTCTCAAAATTAAAAAGTAAAATGATGGTTCAGATAAAAGTAGGGAGAGAATATGTTCTGGGTACTTGGTCTCTGAAGACAGGGGGATCATATACAACCTAATTTTGTTTTAACTGTCCTTCATTTTAAGAGGTATGGCTGACTAGATTCTGCCCACAAACCATTAATAAGCTGAGATTAAACTTATGTGTTCTTTCCATAAGGCACTAGGGTGGGCTCCATTACTTTCCTAAAATGATATGTATAGTATAGTGCTTGTTCTTTGGCTCATTTCTTTCAGCACTTTAGAAGGTAAAACTATAGGAGGAATACAGATGTTTTCCTAAAGCACATTTAAGATATTTGTCCTCAGTCAGTGTGTAGGTCATAAGCTATAGGATATACCTATAAAGATGAGATATAACTAAGTAACGTGGAAATAGGAAAATTGCACACAGAGAGGTATAAGCTTGGAGTTAGAGAGAATAATGATATAGAGGAAATATCTAAATGAAGAAAAATAGCCATGGTGTTGCCCATGTTATTATCTTGAAGGAGCACAGGTCCAAGTCTCTAATCTGCAAGTGTGAGGGGCAAATATATTAAAATGTGAATACATCCTTCTGAGGTTTTTTAACATCAGCTATCATCTTTTTACACAGCTGACTTATATACTGGATGATATTCTTAATGTTGTCTGAGAAGTTCTGTACCTTCTCAGATTACTGGCAGGCTGTTAGAACCAGCTGGTTGAATCATGAAGAATGTGAAACTTTGGTTTATAGGCAATAAGTGTCTGGAAAGTGAGAGAGAAGAATAGAGAATTTTTGAAAAGGAGTCTCCATAGGAAAATATTGCAGCAAACTTATTTTTCTACTATAAAACTAATATATGTTTCCAGGTACTTCATAAAAGAAAGTACATAAAAATCTTCAATGTCTTCTACATATTAATTGAGGGTGTAGTTAGAAGCCTTAGAAAATTCTGTTTAGCATATTACTTAGCTATAGTTGATATTGATTGCAAGTTGATTCTATGAAAGAAACTGCTATTTTCTTAAGTGTATCCTCCAGCATTACTATCATCTCTTGACACTGGGAATAATCACTGGTCATTTTTGAAAGGAAAGTGACCACAACACTTGGAGCCACCAAGAGATCTTTACTGCAGCAGTGCAACAGAGGAGAAAAGAGAGAAAGAGAAAGAGAGAGAGAGAGAAGAAAGAGAGAGAAAGAAGAAAGAGAGAGCAAGAGCAAGAGTGACAGAGAGAGCAAGAGAGAGACAGAGCAAGAGAACAAGAAAGCAAGAGAGCAAGAGAGAGAGGGGCCCAGCAGGAGGGAGTTTTTATAGCCCAAATCTAATGGGGCCTCTGGGTCTGCAAGCTTCCTTGTTGGCACAATGGGGGGTTAAGTGTTCAGCCTTGAGCGGGGTTGAATGTTCAGACTTGAGGCAAACAGGTGATAAAGGACCAGACAGAGGGAGGTTTGAGTGCATGGGCCATCCTGCAGCTAACATTTGTTCATCCTGCCCTGAAGATAACATAGTTCAGCCTGTCCTGCACCTAACAATTTTGATAATATGTTAGAAATGTTTTAAGGGTTTGATTTAAGCAGTTAAAGGTCTGTTCATTTTTTTAACCTCACCCTATATTTAATGTTAGTGGATCTCTAATATCAGAAATGTTGTGTGTTTGCAGTAGGATCACTACCCACCCTTCTGAACAGCATTGGCAAATGTGGACATACTTCAATGGCTGCCATGTAGAGGAATGGCACAGTTACAGCACTTGGAATAGGTGTTTTAGAAAGAACACAGAGTTTCCATTCTTGTAGAAAATAATACATTTAGTATCCTAGGAAAACCTCTTCATCAACCTGTATTTCAATGGATTTTTTTAATGCCCTGGTTTGTATGTTTTGTCATCCATACCACTCTTTAAGCTGGAGGATTAGACCCCTTACTCTGAGAAATTTCCTGGTGTGGAATAATAGTTTACTTCATGAAAATAAATAATGTTTCATGCTTGTCTAAAGTAGAATGCTAAAAGAAGGGAGAGGTGAATTTAGCAATGAGTGTTGTGAGAACTAAATGGAGAGAGGTCAAGGGAAGACAACACTGGAGGAAGAATTGATGGGATTACAGTGATAAAAACAGATTCTAGAGGTGCTGTTCTGAGTTTAAGTTGTATTAACCACTCTGAAGCTATGAAACCTAAGGCTTAGTTGTTTCCTCATCAGAATGTGTCTATTTCTCAGGGTTTCTGTGAGGATCATACGTTTATATTTGTAAAGTCTTTAGAAAAATTTCTCATCAATAATAACAGTGTGGGGTGTATTTAAAAAAATTATTTATAAAGCTTTGAACACACATGCTCTGGATAAAACATGAAGCAAGGGAAAAGATTCTTTGCACAGCAGGTGACAGATAACTTACAGAATGCTTTTTCTGTTGTACCTGAAACATATGTGGTCACAAAACATGATGCTGGGCAGATATGGATCACTTCATCCCTTGAAGTTCCTCTGGCTTTGACATCTTGCTTGTCACTGTATTATTCAGTGTTCTCTAGAGTAACAGAATCAACAGGAATTATAATTATTAAAAGAGGACTTATCAAGTTGACTTACATGACCAGAAACTGGGTGATCCACAATGGTGGTCTGTAGGCTGAAGAGCTGGAAGAACCAGTAGTTGTGCAGTCCACAAGACAGAAGCCCAAGAACAAGAGGGATTAATGGTGCTACCCTAGTCCGAGACAGAAGGCTTCTGGAGAATCACTGGCAGAGTCTGCTTTAGAAGAGTGAATAAGCAGTCTGATATCTTCAGAGGATCACAGAAACAACCAAGAACCCATTCAAGAAGTGTAGAGGTTTCATCTACTGTTGCTTCCTTGTTCTTCCAACTTTTATTGTATCTAAGCCATCATCCTATTGGATGGTGCTGCTCACGATTAGGGAGGGTCTCCATTGCGGTTGGCTATCCCACATGTCAATCATTCCTAAGCACACCCTCACTGACACACCCATAAGCCTCTTAATCTCCACCATCTCTTAATCCAATCAATTAACCATTCAAATTGACAGATTATATTCAAATTAACCATTACAACCTCCTTTACTTTATTCAGGGGTCAGTATTAGTTGTTATCACAAACATAATCGCCACTGTATACATGTTAAATGAATGCAATTTATGTATGTTTTCTTCACTCAGAAGTCATTTCTACATCCCCAGACCATCTAGGCTCGGCATAGTCACCTTGGGATGCAGATCCGTCTGAACAGGAATGGGATTCTTCATAAATGGCCCTTCTAAAGTTCCATAGGCAAATTCATCAGCTATGGTATGTGACAGACGTACAATGCATATATTTACACTCCTGGACACTCTTCTGATTCTATGGATGCTGGCTTGTGGAGCATTTCACTCACTTTCATATCAATTCTAGTCAAAACAGCAGACTTCTGCTAATGAAGATGATGTATTGCCCGTTTTATCCAAGAAGATGACTCCGAGATACTTCCATCCTGCTCAACAGCTTTGCCTAAACAGTAAAACACTAGTACTTTTCTCAAGGGAACAAAGAAACTAAAGTGTTAAAAGGAATTGATATAGAATGACTTGAAGGATAGTTCCAAGTTACTATTATGTAGGCAGATCATCAAGAGATACTATGCATTGTTTGTTCTTTCCACAAAAATTTTAGTAAAATATTCAGGGGAAACTTCATATTTTTAACCCAATTTAATTCCTGAAAAAGCATGGACCTGAACACTTACAAAGTAAAGTGTCAGCATCCATTTGAGAGAAATCACTGAGTTTTATTTCTTCAAATTGAAAATGTTCTCCAGAAAAAAATATGATAATGAAACTTCCCAGTATCATTATTATCCATTTACGTGTCTTTCCCCATTTACTACACTCAACATTTGTTCATGCAATGGTCTTAACTCAGACTCTGCCTTGCTAGATAGGAGTTTCTGGCTTGAACAGCTACACATGCACAGAGCCAGGAAAAGGATAGTACTTGGAGCTTCTCTTACTTGCATTTTCAGTAAAAATGATGAGGGCTTCACAGGCACAGTAAAATGGGGAAATTACTATTAGGTAGTGCAGAAATATTTAGTTTTAATTTATCTGCAAGATGTGATGTTATTTTCCAGTCCAATGTTTCTCTCAGAATATATCCAACCAAATTCAAAGTAAATGAATTAGTGTACTGAGTAGTATAGTCATTGTCATGGACATGCAAGTACTAGACACAGGCAAGAAATTCTCCAGAGAGAATAAACACATGGGTTTATGTTTCTTAGTGAAATAAATATGTAAATTTGTGAATCATTTCCTTTCTGACCTATCATACTGCTAATAATTTTTAAAGACCGTATTTTGTTATTAGTTAACTATAAAGCCCTTGCTTAGCATCTGGAAAACCATCTTAAGTATCAGCCACCATTTTAAGAAAACAGTTTTTCTTTCCCGCCCAACAGTGTTTCTGAGAAAGGCTCACCACTTCCCTATCCAACCCAAAGGAGCCCATTAGGACCCAACCAGCTATGATTCCTGACCCTGCCCTATAAAAGTCCCGTAACCCAAGAATGCTTCACCTCTGTCTCCAACAGAGAGATGGCCCTTATTTGTCATCTCTAACAAATAAACTCTCATATGTATCTCTGCCTGGTTTCCATCTTTCATTTCTCACTTACCCATCTCTCATTCCTAGCTTTCCCTTCATTAACTATTTACTTCTTGTAAAATATAAATGGTTGTATTTTCTAACAAAATTCCTTGATGCACTGTTTTAACTTTTTTGCCACTGTAACCAAAAAACCTGACAATAACAATTAGCAGAGAAAGAGTATATTTGGGGTCTGTGGTTTCACAGGTCTTAGTACAAAGACTTCAGACTCCATTCCTTGGCTCATAGGTGAGGCAGCATATCATGGTAAAATAATGTGTTGAAGTAAAGTGGATTCAGACATGGTCACCATGAAGCACAGAGGTAAAACTCACCTCACCCAGTATATCCCAAAGGCATTCTGCGAAGATCCACCTCCTTCATCCACACCCACCAGTATACAGTTACTATTCAGTTAATCCCTACAAGAGGGTTAATTCACAGTTTGGATCAAGGCTTTCATAATCCAATCATTTCACCTTTAAACTTTCTTGCATTGTCTCACACATGAGCTTTTGGGAAATGCCTCACATTAAACCATAGCATCCCACACTGGCCCCTCAAAGCTCATATGTATGTCACAATGCAAAGTGTGTTCAGTCAATTTTCAGGAGTCCCCATAATCTTAATGGTACCAAGATTGTCCAAAAGTCTAATTCCAAAGTCTCATCTGAAATTCAAGGCAAACTCTCATCATGAGCTCCAATAAAAATCAAAAGCAATTTATATACATCCAATATATAAATGAAGAGTACACATTTCCATTCCAAAGGAGAAATAGGAGTATATAAAGAAGGGATGAGAACAAAGTAAGACCAAAATTCAGCTGGGTGAACAAGTCCTGTGTTTCCACATCTGGCATCTGGAGCACCCTGAGATTCTCTCCCATGGGATTGTGCACCTCTGCCCCTATAGCCTTGCCAGTTCCATCACACATGACCTTTCTGCAGCTTTACTTGGCAGACTATCCACAATACTGACATTTCTTAATCTTGAGGGTCGCCACCATAATTTCGTCTTCTTTCTCATCTCCATGCATTGCTTTCTCAGGGCCTGCTTATAGGGACTCTGATCCTAGAGTACTTTTCCTGGCTTCCCAGGCCTTTCTTTGAAAACTTGGTGGAAGCCTCCATGACCCCTATCTCCAGTTCCTTCAGAACCAGCACCAGGTGGTTGTTGTCCAGGTCTACTGCCATCTCAAGCAGTTCCCAGGACTCCAGAGGCCATGACTATAGTAGTTGCTGAGTGTCTGGGTGACTAAGTATGGTGAAACAACTTCATATTACTGCCCTGTGCAAGCAGGGTGCCCCACTATTCTCTTCTCAAAATAATTTTTGGGCTAGGGATTTAGCTCAGTTGGTAGAGTACTTGCCTTGCATGCACAAGGCCCTGGGTTCAATCCCTAACACCACAAAAAAAAAAAAAAGAGAATTTTTACTTTTACCGCCTTGAGTGTGAGATGAGTGAGGGCTTGTATATTTCTGAGATGCCCTAACCACCTTTCTTATTGTCTCTGGGCAAAATTTTTAGCATTTCTTTAAATGGATGTAATGTCTTTAACAATGACAACTTCCTTAGCCCAAGTATACTCCTACCATTCAAGTCCAAGTTTTTCAAATCTTTCTGCTCTGCTTTCTACTCTTGAATATCACAATAAACTTGGCTAAAAGCTGCAAGCAATACTCTTGCCACCACCTGAATACTATATTACTTAGTAATTTCTTCCACCAAGTTTTAGAAGTCCATCACTTTTAAAATCAACCTTATAGAAAATCTCAAGACACTGGCAAAATGCAGGATGTGACACAAATGGCTTCTAGTCCAATTCCAATAGTGTCCTCCTCCTCTTCTGAGAGCTCATGAGTTCTATCTTTACTAGGCACAGTCATATTAACATTCTGGTCTTCTAAACCCCCATCAGATCCACCCATTAAGCTCCATTTACAATAAAACTAAAAACTTCCCGGCTTGCATCACTAAACTTTACAAAATTTCTCCCCACAAATTCTAAAAGATTCCAAAAGCTTTGAATTACATAGTCAGGTTAGTCACAGTAACAATCTCACTTTTTGGTATCAATTTTTATTTTAGTCATCGTTTTTGCTGCTGTGACCAAAAGACTTAACAATTAGAGGAAGTAAAGTTTATTTTGGGTCTCATGGTTTCAAAGGTCTCAGTCCATAGTCTGCACACTCCATTCCTCAGGATTTGAGGAGAGACAGAATATCATGGAAGAAAAATGTGATGGAGGAAAGTGGCTTCAGAAATGGTCACAATGAAACAAAGAGACTAAGCTCAGTTCATTTAATATATATCCCCAAAGCATGTCCCCAGCCACCCACCTCTTGCAGCCACACCCAACCTTCCTACAGTTACCACTTAATTTATCCCTGTTAAGGGATTCATTCACAGATTGGATTAACATTCTTAAACCCAATCTTTTCATCTCTAAACCTTCTTGAATTGCCTCACATGTGAATGTTTTGGAAACATCCCACACTAAACTGTAAAATATAAAGAAGAATCATTTACATTGACAAAATTAATTGACATATGCTAATCTTTATTTTCCCATATTTTTATTGGTGCATTAGAATCAGATAATAGCAGTATTCATTGTTACATATTCATAGATGCACACTATATAACAATATAATTTGGTCCATATCTGTTCCCCATTATTTTCCCTTTCCTTCTCTTCCTCCCTTCCCAAGGTACCTATCCTCTTCTGTATTGGTCTCACTTCTGTTTCCACAGGACCTTACCCTCATTTTTATTCCCCTTTCCTCTCTAAATATTGAATTGACTTGTTGAGTTTGGTTTACTTTGCTTAACACAATGTTCTCTAGATCTATCCATTTTCTTGCAAATGATATAATTTTATTCTTCTTTATAACTGAATAAAACTCCATTGTACGTATATATTACATTTTTTTATTCATTCATCATTAATAGACACCTGTGCTGCCTCATACTTTGGATATGGTGATTTGTTCAGTTATAAACATTGATATGGTTGTGTCATGTATATTATGATAATTTTAGTACTCTGGGATAATTATCAAGGAGTAGTATAGCTGGATCACATAGTAGTTCCATTCCTAGTCTCTTCAGGAACCACCATACTGATTTCCATACTGATACTAATTTACAATCCTATCAACAGTATAAAACTGTTCCTTTTCCTCACATCTACTCCATAATTTATTGGTGCTTGGAATTTTGATGTCTGCCATTCTAACTGAACTGAGTTGACACCTCAGTGTGGTTTTGATTTGCATTTCCTAATTGCTAAAGTTACTGGACATTTTTTTATGTAATTGTTGGCCATTTGCATTTCTTCCTTGAGAAATTTCTGTTTAGTTCATTTGTCCATTTATTTATTGGGTTACTTGATTTTATGTTTTTAAAATTTTTGGTAGTAATTTTTAAATTCTTTATATTTTATATATATTAATCCTCTGTCTGAAGATGTTATAGTTTAGATATGAAATGTCACCCAAAAACTGTTGTGTTAGAAAATATAACATTTAGAAAAAAAATTTAGAGGTAAAATAATTGGGTTAAGAAGAGTCTTAACCTAATCATTACATTTATTAATCCACTTGAACATATTAACTGGGTGGGTGGTAACTGTAGACAGGTTAAGTTGTAGCTAGAGGAGGTGGCCATTGTGGACATGCCTTTGAGTTTTTTTTATTTTGTCCCTGTTAAAGGAATACTCTATCTGCTGAGCTGCTTACCTCTACCACATCCTTGTGCCATGATTCTCTGCCTCACCTTGGACCCAGAGCAGTAGAGTTGTTTAACAGAACTGATATCTCTGAAACTATGAGCACCAAATAAACTTCTTCCTCCCTAAAATTGCCCTTGTTGGGTCTTTTGTTCACAGTGGTGAAAAATCAGACTAAAACAGGAGAATAGCTAGCAAAGACCTTCTCCCATTCTGTACATTGTCTCTTCTTATTCTTGTTTACTTTTCAATGTAGAGGCTTTTTAATTTGATGTCATCCCATTTATTAACACTTGGAATTATTGACTTAGCTTTAGGAGTCCTATTGAGGAAGTCTGACTGTATCTATATGTTGACCCTATATATTCTTATAGGAGTTGGAAAATTTCTGGTCTAAATCTTAGGTCTTTGATCCATTTTCTTGATTTTGGGGCAAGAGTAGGGGTAGGGATCTAATCATGTCCTTTTACATTTGGATAACCAGTTGCCCACGTACCATTTGTAGAAAAGACTGGCTTTTCTCCAATGTATGCTTTTGGTGTGTGTCAACGATCAGGTGATTGTATCTATGTGGGTTTGTCTCTGTGTCATCTTTTTTATTCCACTGATCTCCATGTATGTTTTTTTTCCAGTACCATGAAAGCTTTGTTATTCGAATTCTGTAGAATAATTTTTTTTTATTGTTGGTCGTTCAAAACATTACATAGTTCTTAATACATCATATTTCACAGTTTGATTCAAGTGGGTTATGAACTCCCAATTTTACCCCGTATACAGATTGCTGTATCACATCAGTTACCCTTCCATTGATTGACAAATTGCCTTTCTAGTGTCTGATGTATTCTGCTGTCTGTCCTGTTCTCTACTATCCCCCCTCCCCTCCCCTCCCCTTTTCTCTCTCTACCCCTTCTACTGTAAATCATTTCTTCCATTTGTATTATCTTGTCTTACCCCTCCTTTCCTCTTATATGTCATTTTGTATAACCCTGAGGATCGCCTTCCATTTCCATGCGGTTTCCCTTCTCACTCCCTTTCCCTCCCACCTCTCATCCCTGTTTAATGTAAATCTTCTTCTCGAACTTTCGTCCCTACCCTGTCCTTGTTTACTCCCCTTATATCAAAGGGGTCATTTGGTATTTATTTTTTAAAGATTGACTAGCTTCACTTAGCATAATCTGCTCTAATGCCATCCATTTCCCTCCAAATTCTATGATTTTGTCATTTCTTAATGCAGAGTAATACTCCATTGTGTATAAATGCCACATTTTTTTTATCCATTCATCTATTGAAGGGCATCTAGGCTGATTCCACAATCTTGCTATCGTGAATTGTGCTGCTATGAACATCGATGTAGCAGTGTCCCTGTAGCATGCTCTTATTAGGTCTTTGGGGAATAGACCGAGAAGGGGAATAGCTGGGTCAAATGGTGGTTCCATTCCCAGCTTTCCAAGAAATCTCCATACTGCTTTCCAAATTGGCTGCACCAATTTGCAGTCCCACCAGCAATGAACAAGAGTGCCCTTTTCCCCCCATCCTCTCCAGCACTTATTGTTGTTTGACTTTCTAATGGCTGCCAATCTTACTGGGGTGAGAGGGTATCTTAGGGTAGTTTTGATTTGCATTTCTCTGACTGCTAGCGATGGTGAGCATTTTTTCATGTACTTATTGATTGATTGTATGTCCTCCTCTGAGAAGTGTCTGTTCAGGTCCTTGGCCCATTTATTGATTGGGTTATTTGTTATCTTATTGTCTAATTTTTTGAGTTCTTTGTATATTCTGGTTATTAGGGCTCTATCTGAAGTGTGTGGAGTAAAGATTTGTTCCCAGGATGTAGGCTCCCTGTTTATCTCTCTTATTGTTTCTTTTGCTGAGAAAAAACTTTTTAGTTTGAGTAAGTCCCATTTGTTGATTCTAGTTGTTAACTTTTGCGCTATGGGTGTCCTATTGAGGAATTTGGAGCCCGATCCCACAGTATGTAGATCATACCCTACTTTTTCTTCTATCAGATGCCGTGTCTCTGGTTTAATGTCAAGCTCCTTGATCCATTTTGAGTTAACTTTTGTGCATGGCGAGAGATAGGGATTCAGCTTCATTTTGATGCAAATGGATTTCCGGTTTTCCCAGCACCATTTGTTGAAGATGCTATCCTTCCTCCATTGCATGCTTTTAGACCCTTTATCAAATATAAGATAGTTGTAGTTTTGTGGGTTGGTTACTGTGTCCTCTATTCTGTACCATTGGTCCACCCGCCTGTTTTGGTACCAGTACCATGCTGTTTAATTACTATTGCTCTGTAGTATAGTTTGAAGTCTGGTATCGCTATACCGCCTGATTCAGACTTCCTGCTTAGCATTGTTTTTGCTATTCTGGGTCTTTTATTATTCCATATGAATTTCATGATTCTTTTATCTATTTCTACAAGAAATGCTGCTGGGATTTTGATTGGCATTGCATTAAACTTATAGAGAACTTTTGGTAATATCGCCATCTTGATGATGTTGGTTCTGCCTATCCATGAGCAGGGTATATTTTTCCATCTTCTAAGGTCTTCTTCTATATCTTTCTTTAGGGTTCTGTAATTTTCCTTGTATAAATCTTTCACCTCTTTTGTTAGGTTGATTCCCAAGTATTTTATTTTTTGGGGGGATATTGTGAATGGAGTAGTTGTCCTCATTTCTGTTTCAGAGGATTTGTCGCTGATATACAGGAATGCCTTTGATTTATGCGTGTTGATCTTATATCCTGCTGAATTCATTTATTAGTTCTAATAGCTTCTTTGTAGACCCTTTTGGGTCTGCTAGGTATAGAATCATATCATCTGCAAATAGTGATAATTTAAGTTCTTCTTTTCCTATTTTTATGCCTTTAATTTCTTTTGTCTGTCTAATTGCTCTGGCCAGTGTTTCGAGGACTATGTTGAACAGAAGTGGTGAGAGAGGGCATCCCTGTCTTGTACCAGATCTTAGAGGGAATGCCTTCAATTTTTCTCCATTCAGAATGATGCTGGCCTGTGGCTTATCATAGATTGCTTTTACAATGTTGAGGTATGATCCTGTTATCCCTAATTTTTCTAGCGTTTTGAACATAAAGGGATGCTGTACTTTGTCGAATGCTTTTTCTGCATCTATTGAGATGATCATATGGTTCTTATTTTTAAGTCTATTGATGTGGTGAATAACATTTATTGATTTCCGTATATTAAACCAGCCTTGCATCCCAGGGATGAATCCTACTTGATCATGATGTATAATTTTTTTGATATGTATTTGAATCCGATTCGCCAGAATTTTATTGAGGATTTTTGCGTCAAGGTTCATTAGAGATATTGGTCTGTAGTTTTCCTTCTTTGAAGTGTCTTTGTCTGGTTTCAGAATCAGGGTGATGTTGGCCTCGTAGAATGAATTTGGAAGTTCTCCCTCTTTTTCTATTTCCTGAAATAGCTTGAAAAGTATTGGTGTTAGTTCCTCTTTAAAGGTTTTGTAAAACTCTGCTGTATACCCATCCGGTCCTGGGCTTTTCTTAGTTGGTAGTCTTTTGATGGTTTCTTCTATTTCCTCTATTGTTATTGGTCTGTTTAGGTTGTCTATATCCTCCTGGCTCCATCTGGGCAGATCATAGGACTCAAGGAATTTATCTATGCCTTCACTATCTTCTATTTTATTGGAGTATAAGGATTCAAAGTAATTTCTGATTATCTTCTGTATTTCTGAAGTGTCTGTTGTGATATTGCCTTTTTCATCCCGTATGCTAGTAATTTGGGTTCTCTCTCTTCTTCTCTTCGTTAGCATGGCTAAGGGTCTGTCAATTTTATTTATTTTTTCAAAGAACCAGCTTTTAGTTTTGTCAATTTTTTCAATTGTTTCTTTTGTATTAATTTCAGCTCTGATTTTAATTATTTCTTGCCTTCTACTTCTTTTGCTGTTGTTTTGCTCTTCTTTTTCTAGGATTTTGAGATGAAGTATGAGATCATTTATTTGTTGGTTTTTTCTTTTTTTGAGAAATGAACTCCAAGCAATGAATTTTCCTCTTAGAACTGCTTTCAATGTGTCCCATAGATTCCGATATGTTGTGTCTGTGTTTTCATTTAACTCTAGGAATTTTTTAATTTCCTCCTTGATGTCTTCTAAAACCCATTTATCACTCAGCAACCTATTGTTCATTCTCCAGGTGATGCTTGATTTTTCCTTACTTCTTTTATCATTGATTTTCAGTTTCATTCCATTATGATCAGATAAGATGCATGGTATTATGTCTACCCCTTTGTATTGTCTAAGAGTTGCCCTGTGACATAGTATATGGTCTATTTTTGAGAAGGTTCCATGTGCTGCTGAGAAAAAAGTGTAGCTACTTGATGTTGGGTGGTATAGTCTATATATGTCAATTAAGTCTAGGTTGTTAATTGTGTTATTGAGTTCTATAGTTTCCTTATTTAACTTTTGTTTGGAAGATCTGTCCAGTGGTGAGAGAGGTGTGTTGAAGTCTCCCATGATTATTGTATGGTGGTCTATTAGACTCTTAAACTTGAGAAGAGTTTGCTTGATGAACACAGCTGCACCATTATTTGGGGCATATATATTTATGATTGTTATGTCTTGTTGGTGTATGGTTCCCTTGAGCAGTATGAAGTGTCCTTCTATATCCCTTTTGATTAGCTTTGGCTTGAAATCTATTTTATTAGATATGAGTATGGACACTCCTGCTTGTTTCTGCGGTCCATATGAGTGATATGATTTTTCCCAACCTTTCACCTTCATTCTATGTATATCTTTTCCTATCAAATGCGTCTCCTGTAGACAGCATATTGTTGGGTCTTGTTTTTTGATCCATTCTACTAGCCTGTGTCTTTTAATTGGTGAGTTTAAGCCATTAACATTTAGGGTTATTATTGAGATATGGTTTGTTCTTCTATCCATATTTGTTTATTGATGTTACTAAACCTTATTTGTTATCCTCTTTGACTACTTTCCCCCCTTTACTGTCCTACCTCCCATTGTTGGTTTTCAATGTTATTTTCCATTTCCTCTTCCTGTAATATTTTGCCAAGGATTTTTTGAAGAGATGGTTTTCTAGCTGCGAATTCTTTTAACTTTTGTTTATCGTGGAAGGTTTTAATTTCATCTTCTAACCTGAAGCTTAATTTCGCCGGATACAAGATTCTTGGTTGGAGCCCATTGTCTTTCAGTGTTTGAAATATGTTATTCCAGGATCTTCTAGCTTTCAGAGTCTGTGTTGAGAGATCAGCTGTTATCCTGATTGGTTTACCCCTAAATGTAATCTGCTTTCTTTCTCTTGCAGCTTTTAAAATTCTCTCCTTATTCTGTATGTTGGACGTCTTCATTATAATGTGTCTAGGTGTGGATCTCTTATGATTTTGCACATTCGGCGTCCTGTAGGCTTCTAGGATTTGGGATTCTGTCTCATTCTTCAATTCTGGGAAGTTTTCTCGTATTATTTCACTGAATAGACTGTTTATTCCTTTGGAATGGAGCCCTGTGCCTTCCTGTATCCCAATGACTCTTAAATTTGGTCTTTTGATATTGTCCCATAATTCTTGGATGTTCTGCTCATGGTTTCTTAGCAGACTTGCTGAGCTGTCTATGTTCTTTTCCAGTTGAAATACTTTGTCTTCATTGTCTGATGTTCTCTCTTCTAAGTGATCTACTCTGCTGGTAGTATTCTCAATTGAGTTTTTAAGTTGGTTTATTGTTTCCTGCATTTCTAGAATTTCTATTTGTTTGTTTTTTATTACCTCTATCTCCCTGTGAAATTGATCTTTTACTTCCTGGATTTGTTTGTCAATGTGATCTTTCATTGTCTGATTTTGCTGTCTCATGTCTTCCTTGAGACTCCAGATCATCTGAAGCATGTATATCCTGAACTCTTTATCTGATATTCCATCTGTTGCAGCTATTACCTCTTCTAAAGTTGAGTTGACCTGCATTGCTTGTGGTCCTTTCTTTCCTTGTCTTTTCATACTGCTCGCGTTTCTTTCTGCTTGGTGCAACTGTTGTGTTTTTGAAATTTACCCCCTATTTATTTATGTTGCTTTTGTATAGTTGAAACGTCTCCCTTGCAGGTGCGGGCGGCGGCTGTGCCCCTACTCCAATTGGGGTTACGGGTCTACCACGCTGGCATCTCTCTGGGCCTGTTCCGGGAGTGGAAGGCGGCTCTGCTCTGTCCCTATTCCAATTGGGGTGTCGTGACAACCATGCTGGCAGGTTGCTGGGCCTGTTCCGGGCATGGGCGGTGGGCTTGGCTGGCGGGATTCCACCTAATGGCAGTCCCTAACCTCCCTGCTTGCTAATTAATGGCTTCTCTGAGGCGCCACGCCTTCTGTAGCCGCGGGGCAGGCCGCGCGAATCAGTTGGCCTGGATCTCCGGGGTCCTGCTGCTTGTAGAATAATTTTAAGTCAGACATTCCCATGTCTCCATTATCCCTTAGAATTTCTTTGTGTATTTTGGGTCTTTTGTTCTTTCAAATGAATTGTAGGACTCTATTTTTCTAGTTCTGTGAAGAATATCATTGTATTTGTGGTGTAGATTTCATTGAATCTGTATAATGCTTTTGGAGGTATGCTCATTTTAACATGTTAATTCTGCCTACTCATGAGAATGAAAGGTCTTTCCATCTTCTAGTGTCTTCTTCAGTTTCTTTTGCAGTGTTCTATAATTTTCATCTTAGAGGTCCTTCACTTTCTTAATTATATTTTTCCTATGGTTTTATTTATTTGTTTCTTTGTTATTTTTTGATACTATCATGACTGGAATTATTTTCCTGGTTTATTTCTTAGCAGATTAATTGCTTGTATATAGGAAAGCTATTGATTTTTGTATTTTGATATTGTATCCTGCTACATTGCTGAATTTGTTTATTAGCTCAAGCAGTCTTTTGCTGGAGCTTTCTGTACTTTCTAAGTATAGAATTGTATTATCAGTAGTGATGAATTGCCTTCTCCCTTTCCTAGTTTTATCTCTTTTATTTCCATCTGTTGCCTAGTTTCTCTACTAATATTTTTTTAATACTACATTGAATTTCCTATTCTGATAGTGGAGTACCTTGTCTCCCTCAACATTTTAAAGGAAATGTTTACAGCTTTTCCCCATTCACTATGATGTTGGTTTCATGTTTGTAATATATAGTCATTATGATGTTGAGGTCAATTCTTTCTATTCATAGTTTCATCAAGTTTTTTTTCCATGAATGGGTGTTGAACTTTGCAAAAACTTTCTCTGCATTTATTGAAATGACTATGTGATTTTTGCCCTTAATTCTATTTATGTAACGAGTTAAGTATACTAATATTTGTTATAGAAGTAATTATAATTAGTGTTATTTGTTTTTGTTGATAAAATAACTTTGCCTTACCTATATTATGCAAATATTTGTTATTAAGTAAATGACAGATTCTGATTGTTTCTGTCTTATTCATAACAATGTCATTCATATCATTGAAAAAAATAAAGGGTTCTTTCAATAAAATAAATAAAACACAATACTTTAATGAATTTTGGTGGGTCTTTGGATGGAATTAAACAAGTAGTTCTATACATATATGGCATGTTGGTTGTGCAAAATTGACCTGTTTAATAAAAGATAAGGTGTTCAAAATACTAATTATAGTCAAAGAGAAAGAAAAAAATGAAAGGGTATGGTATAATAGTGAGGGGTCGGAAAGAGAAGGAAAGAATACCAACCACTATGGCAGAATGCTGGGACACCAGAGACCCTGTAAAGATTGTCTATGAATGACAAGGTCTCTGTGGCAGAAGTTTCTGAGATTTTCTTTTTTGCACCAATATATAATGTTCAGTCTTAAGTATGTACTCTATCATTATGCAATCCTCCTTTATTTATCTACTCCTTTAACAGAAATCATAAATATAGAGTAATCTCATGCTGGTGATGCTCAGGGGAATGGAACTGCTTTCCCCAGATCTAGGGATATACATACATAGAGGAGAAAAGATCCATAACTGAGAGCAAAGATATAAATGAGAACAGAAGGGAAAAGAAATCTGGGTTTGAGTATACATGTCAATGAAGCCCCAAGATTAAACAAATATTTAAAAGGATAGTGCAATCCTCACAGTACTTGAGATAGGGACTTTAGATATCTTTATTCTCTAATTTTTCTATTGGTTCTTATTATTAGTGAGAAATATCCAATAATCTATATTACTTTTATGATAATAACAATTATCATAACAATTTAGAAATTGCCTATGTATTAAAATACTTGATCAATGTAAAATCTATGCTATGCAATAGATTGTAATAGTTGTCATCATACTTATATTCAGTTAATAACATAATAACAAAAATCACTAATGGGAAAAATCTCTATATGAAATCTTGTATCTTATTTGGTGATAAATTGTCCAAACTGCACATTATTTTTTGAAAAAGATTGAAAAAAAGTAGCACAAATAGAAATAAATGGATATGTATGGATAGAGGCATTATAGAGAATTTTAATGCCTTCCTGAATTTTCATGTTTTTCTATAGAATAGATGTATTTTTGCTGTTAATAGAAAAGCATCACCAAAAAACTAAATTTTTCAGTACATTCTTATCTCATACCAAAGTCCATATTTGTTGCTGTTATTATCATGTGCTACTTTATTATTGAAGAAGAAGCAGAGGAGTTAATTTTAGGTTGGAAAGAAAGAAGCCTTTCATTTATCAAGCATAGTAAAAGCAAGAGTAGGGCTGGGGAACTGTCAACAAGGAAAATGAAATACTGGAATATTGCAAAGTAATGGAAATTTTGCCAAACCACTACTGGTATTACAGTGTGCAACAATCTATAAAAGCTGATTCATTTTTAAATGTTTCTAATTTGCTCTATTGGGCACTTCCTTTAAATGGGAAATCAACTTCAATTTTAAAATTGAAGTCAATGAAAAACTAGATTCATTTCATGCAGTTCAGCTCTAGAGCTAGTTTCTCTGACTCACATTGACTCCATAAATATGTATTATTAATACTTTATTCTTAATGCAATAGAACTCGTTATAGTAAAATTATTGAAGCTCAGGTTGGCAAAACTGTTTCTATTATCTACCTAAAACCTACAGTGAGAAATAACTTCACTTTTCATTTATTTTACATTAAAAGTGGAGAAGTATGTCTTCTATCCAATTTTCAAGGTTCTTTGCTGGAGGGGTAATGCTTTTGTTTTTCAATCACTGCTTTTTCAACTGGTGGGTACTAGAAACAGAAAACATGCAAACTTGAAATTGACATGCTTTGCAGAATCTGAGACGGAATGTTTCTCTGCCTATCAGTTCAGGCAGAACATATAATTATTTTCACATCTCACAGGAGTAGTCCTTTCAGCATTAGATTTTCTTAATGCTCTGAGTCGGCAATGACAGGGAGAAAAAGAAGAAGGAAAAAACACATTTGGGGACTGTCATTTGCAGTCACTTCTTTGAAACTAATTTTGGAATGACTTTTAAATTCCGCAAAACATTTATCAGGCAATTCTCTTGATGTAGAAAACAGCTATTTCTCAGTTAAATTTGCCATAAAGTTTTCCCAACTCTTTGTCTTATTTTTGACAGGCTATTTTCAGGAATGTCATCACTGTTGGGAAGGTAAAAATGTGGCTGTAGTCCTAGGAAGACTTTTGCTAATGCATTCTCCTTGTGCAATTCTATAACATCACAGGGTATTTAGTTGCTGACTATGACATAGGGACTTGCCTGGATAAAGATCACAATGATTGTATCTTTATAACTCAATTTGTAAACTGGGAAATGACTAATATTTGGATTCCATGAACATTATTTTCTGTGCTAGCAACACAGTTCATGGTTAGGTCCTTTATGTAATTCAGTTTAAAATAAAATGTCTTTTTAACATAAGGCAGAGCAGTTAATCATAGAACAACTACACCAAGGTGTTAGGATATATAATGAAACATAGATAAATTAAATGGGGTGCTAGTAAAACCATAGTGTGATCACACTTCTGTCACTAATCCATTCACCTAACACTTTCTGCAAATTAAAAAAATATATATTATAGTTCACATAGTGAGAAAATAGCAAGTTTCTTTTTCATCCTAAAGGAAAATGCATATTAAAGAAGCTCTAGAAATATAAAATAGAATTATACTGATAATCATGTAAACTCTTAATATTCTCTGTTCTTAAAACTTTCAATAGATTTACAGAAACGTTAAACAATGAGTGTATCAGACTGATAGAACTCTTCTTGGCATAACTCTTAAGAATGAACACCAAAAATTTATTTTGAAATAAATTCTGTCACCTTTGAGAGCTACGGAATATTAAGCTAAATAGTAATTATTCTTGAAAATTGTCAGGGGTTGAATTAGAAATAATCACAGAGAATAACAAATTTGTTGTTTGAAAACAAAATCTTTCTATGCTGCTTTTACTTAGATTAGAAAACCAAATCTAACAATTTCTGAGTTCTCACCTCTAGGGCTAAAATATAGTACTGAAACTTTGACCTTATATGCAGCTCCTTCCAGTATCTGCAGTCAGTTTCATATTTGGGCTGATTTCTTAGAACATTTATTTCTCCTCCCATAGTCTCTCATGAGGACCTCAGTTAATAATGAACCAACATTTGATACACTTACATAATTCTGTGAATTCGTATGTGTGTTGTCCTTACTTGAAGAATTTTTTTCCCATAATACAAAAGATGGATTGCTGTTTACTTGTTAAGACCCAGTTCTGCAAAATAGTCCCTGACACCAAAATATAGCCACCTTTCTTATTTGTATCATAGAATTTTGTACACCATTCTGTTAAAATGATAGTCATCTTAAATATATTTTATATGAGAGCTGTCATTTTTCCATCAGAGATATATAGAAGATGAGAAATCCCTTCCATTAAGGTAGTCACCGACCTCATATAAACCTCTAAGCTGTTAACTTGTGCATTCCCTGATGGCACAATGAAGAAAATATGAAGGGATAAGGTCAATCCCATGACATTTTTTCTAAAGACCCTCTCAACTCCATTCCATGTTGAACACCATTTCTAACACTAGCTAGAAATAAGTTTCAGGGGCAAAATGGACCATGTAGTAATAGATGATCAAATGGAGATGGATTTGGCACAGGTAGGTTATTTTATAAAAATCTACATGTTGGGAGAAAAACACCTTGGTTGGCAGCTTTGGTACATCTGCAAGGCTTCTGGTAAGAAAATGAAACAGAATTGTTTTTACCAAAGCACGCATAAAATTAAAACTCAAAGCAGATGACTACATGACCGATATTGCAAAGCTAGCCAGAATGCTGTGACTGGCATGTGCATTGAATCACAGAATACAGATGATGCAGTTCAGCAGAAGTGTTTTAATGAGAAATAGCCATCCTGAGATTATGGACTTTTCACAATTTTGTTTTAGAAGCTAATTATTTCTTGGTTAACATTCCATAAACAATTTAAAGTTTTTAATATTATAAATATAATCTAATTTTTTAAAAAAATTGCAAAAAAACAACAAGCAATAACTGATAATATTTTAATGAATATTTGTTGAAAAATTAAAATAGGAACAAAGCATGATTTTAAAAATAGATATTCAGCAATTAATTAATGAGAAATCCATTTCAATCCAGACTGCCCTTCATCATAAGGTGAACAGATAATTGAAATAAACACCTAAGACAAATTTTAGGTAAGTTATTCTGGAATAGTTTGGGAAAATACTAAGACATAACTTTCACAGTAGCACAGCTTAAGAAATTAATATAGAAATCCAACCAAAAATCTAATATGCACACATTTATTGCTTTAATACATATTTATTGAGAAACTACTTTTATTATGAAAAATTATACATTAATTAAAGAAAGTATTATATGTTCTTCAATTGAATAACATCTGTTATAAATTATTTATGTTATGGAAAATGTCATATTACTAAATTAAAATGTTGAAATACAAGATAAGCATTATACTCTTTTAAACAAGCATACATGCTTGTAATTATATACCATATATACATTGTATATGATCCTATTTTATATATCTATTTTAAAACATGTCACAAATGATATATACTTTTACAAATATATATATATATATATATATATATATATGTATAAATATATTCTAAAATATATGACTTTTTTTTGAAATATAAATGGACATCTCCTATTTCCTTTCTAAACCACTTAGCTTTTTTAAAAAAAAAGCCTTCCTTTTTTATTATGTCAAGGGAGTGATATGAAAGAGTACAAAGAGTACAATTCTGATTTCAGAATCTAAACTAAAATATCAAAAAGCTTCCCTTTCCTTCCCAACTCTCAAATTTAGAAACAAAGTTGTAGAAGGGAGGAAAAGTGGAAGGGAATTGCTGAGAATGTAGATATTCATAAATATATACTCTAGTCACATTTTTGCATTCTTTTCCCAGCTCCATGAAGAACGTCCAGGCATAGAAATTTTAATGACCCAGAGAAATAAAGAACTATTTCATTTTTCTCAAGCTTCATGCACTGATGAAGTAAAGCCACTTTGGGTTTAGTGTCTTCAACTCAGTGGTATTATTTCACCAATGCCTGATACCATGACAGGCCAATCAGGATGGCCTGAAACATTTTTATCTATGTTCTAACTGAAATAACCGAAGAATTTATAATATAATATGAGATATTTACAGAGAAAAGGTGCTAGAAATGTGACTTTATCTGTTTATAGGTACAAGAGAATCCATACAGTGGCTACAACCCACACCCAGGATTTGGTGCTATGAAAGTCCTTCAAGATTTAAGCTTTACTCTCTTGGAAAGGGGAGTGAACTAAATTGTCTCACTCACTCTGGTAAGATAGGATTTTAAATTTATGTAAAATCCTCCTCTACCCCATCCAGTAGATACTAAGACTAAATAAAATTGTGTCTTCTCTCAGGTTTTGCTTTTTCATACTGTGTGAGCAAACTCTTTCATCCGCTCTGTTCTTCAGTATCTTTAGTGGCTAGGAAAATGTGAGCTATTTTTTGTTCTTAAGTGAATGACACTCAAGTTTACCTTACCTACACCAGTTCTAAATAGCTTGATTCTGCTCTCCAGATTTGTACAATCTTGGCTGAGCATCTGTTTTTATGTTGTTTAGATTCATTACATTTGCAGTCACCTTTCCTCCAACCTTCGTAGGATATTTAAAAATCTAACTCAGGTCCTCCAATTTGTAATATTGTCAAACGTCTATTCTATACTACATAAGAAGTCAACCATAGAAAATAGTTTTTCTTTGAGAGAAGGAATCAAAAGTGGAGGCTTTAGGAAATTTTTATCACTTTTCTTCCTCTGAAGCTCTTATGACAATACTCTAGCTATGACTTTCAAAGATTTTGCCTGTGACTTCGTGGTGAAATTTATTAAATACAGAAAAAAAGCATAAAAGAAGTCTTTAGTATGTGAGACATATTCTAGTGTTGCTTATTCTCTTTTATAATTATTAATGTCATTTAAAAATACTGGTCATGTCTAGAGTGACCATAATACCAATTTGTCCAGGTTTCTTAACTGCATGTAATTATTTCTAAAAACATCTTTTCTCTGTAAATATCTCATATTACATTATAAATTCTTTGGTTATTTCAGTTAGAACACACTAAATTAATTTTATAATGCAGTAATGGTTGTAACCCAAGTAAATATGAGCATTTGTCTCCTGGATCAGACCTCTTTTTCAAAAAACATTTCCAGCTGCTTGCAATTTACCATCCTCTACTGTAGATTGAACAGTGTTTTCCTATCTTTTGAAAATTTTATTCCATTTCTTGGTGATAGGCACAGGACTGGGCTATTAGAGTATTACTGATATCAGTAATTACTGATATTCTTACAAGTTCATGTACTGGAGTCATTATCATGATGTGTATAAATTTTCCCTCTTGATTTTTAAAGAAATTCATTGGTTGTGGGTCTGGCATTAAAAAATCATGAGGTATAACCTAAGATTTCTAGGTATTATTTTATAATTGTTTTAAATTAATTTATATATAAATTATAATGTTTATAAAATTTGAACTCTCACTCTTGATGGAAACACTATAGATTAGCTAAACAAATATCTATTCATGATATCCATGACACCTTCTCTTCATTGTTCCTCATTGTTGAGGGAATATTTGGGCAGAGTTATGAGTTCTGATATATGTGCAGAAGTATTTACAAAGAAAATATTTTTAATACTTGTCTCTTTACAATTTCACGCTTTGTATTTCACTCGATTTTCTGCTTTGTTCCAAGAATAAGACAAAAGTCACAGATAGCATTGCTTCCCTTTTATGATCATAATGTAGCAAATATCAACAGGAAGATCTACAAACTAATAATCAATCACCAAAAGATGGAAGTACATTTTCCTTAGCAAAATTTGTACTATTCAAATACTTGGAATATCCAGCAGGCCATTGGAGAGCTTACTATATAAAATATTACTATTTTAATATTGCAACATACTATGTAGAGCAACCATGGAGAGGTAAAGTGATTTATATGTGTGTGTATGTGTATACAGTTTTTTATTTTTATTTTTTAAAGGAATACTCTGGAAATATGACAAAGATTGGGGGAAAAAAACTACCCTGGTCACAAATGTAGGGACATTAAGTTCACAATAGAGATTCTTCTAATCACAGATAACAGAGACCTAGAAAAATAGGATCGATAAAGCTAAGGCAGCATACAATGGGAGGTTTTAAGAGACATGAAGTGGGAAAAAAGTAGAGTTGTAATATTTGATATTCTAAAAACAAAGCAATACATGCCATGGCTTGTGCCCTATCACTCCAAATAAGATATTTGAGGAGGTTAAACTAAAGGACAACTCATTCAGAGAGCACAGAACTCAAGTCATGGGGAAGACATTCAGAGGATGTAGAGGATATGACTGGAGCCTAGAATTAGACAGCAAGCTCTTGGTACTGTTCTGAAAATATGTACTCTTGAAAGGTGAGAGCACACCTGACATGCTTCAGTGATACAGAATGTAGTCAAATTCTTACCAGCACTCTTACTGGAACCCCAACAGAAGGTGCTCTGTGAAATGTTTTCGTTTCAGCTTCCAGATGTCCCCCCTCACCCATCACTACTCTGGTCTGAACCTGGAGGCTGAGCCACATGGAAAATATTCATGTCCTCCATAGATATCTGATTTTGTTTTTTTTAGTCACTGGATTTGTTGGTAGAAAAATGGACAGAGAGAGACAGAATGGACTAGGTTTTGATCTCTTTTGCTACTTCTCTTTGCTTCTTTAGGTCTCAGTAGATCTTCTGCTTCTGATCTCAAAGGTAACAACTCTCATTAGGCAGCTCTCTCCAGCAGCAATCCATCTGTACTCATACCTTCTCTCCTTGCCTGGAAATCACATGAACTTTCAACCACCTTACACCATAAAGATGCTCTATATACAGCGATTTACTGGATGTTTATGAATACATATTATGGAGATCTACTCCTGGCAGAAATTCTGGTAACCTCAATAAAAGACCATCATTATCTAACACTACATACATTTTCTTTTCTTTTACTTTTTTTTTTTTGGTGGGCAGGAAGAAGAGGAAAGGAGCATCTTTTAATATAGAAACCACCACAAATAAAAAAGAAAAACTTATTACAAAATCACTCCAAGGCCTCACTTGATTATTCAAAGTTAGGATCAATGGGAAGACCATTGATCAGAACTGGGTGACTTAGTTTGTTATGTAATAGATTCACTGAAGTCCTGATTATGAGAGAATGTATTTAATCAGAATTAAAAGTTCTTGCTCAGTGCATTTTTGTATGTTTCTCTAAAAATTATCCTTAGAAGAGTTATCAAATATAATAATTTGGGAGACATGTAAAATATGCAAAGAAATTTTGCTGACTGTTGGTGGCTAAGTTTAGTCAGAGAATATATGTGGCTTCTTGAAAAACAGTGACAGCATAAACTAAGCATATTGATGTTTCCTCTACAGTGGTCTTGAAAAGTGAACTGAACTGCCTATCCTTTGGAGCTATGAGTTCTTAGTCATTTTGTCGGAAGATAGACAATATCAAGTAGCAGCATAACACTTTGTGCTAACAAAATCTGTGAGGGCTACAATGGAAAAAGATGCATCACTAAATTTTTATTGTATGTTAGGGAATAGTGCACACTACCATACTGGAAAAACAAGAAAAAAAATCTAGAATTTAAAGTCTCAAGAGTTACTATCTAGATAAGTGACTCTCTGGAAAGAAGATGAAAAGTATGTACCAAGAATATTTTGGGAGGATGGAACCTAAATAGAAAGGATGACTGATTCAATGCTTAGAGAGAGGAACTTTTATAAAGTTATGCCTAATTTTAAGGTTAAAATTTTATGCAGTAATGATATTTCCTTCTTACCTTGAAAGTTTCCAAATTCCCCAATATGTGAGTCATATCTGAAGTGAGAAGGAGTTGGGTGGTACCTCATAGGTTCTCATGATATGTGGAAGAAAATAATATATCTGAAGAGAAATAAAAAAGGACATTTAGAATTTTATAGAGTTCTAACCAAAAATAGTTACAATAAATAATATTTTGTGTTCACTTCTCTTAGTATCTACTGGAGATAGTAAGAACATGCCTGTGTTATCCACAATATAAGAATTTGAATTAAATCTCAAAGTATTGGCTGGCCTTAAGGAACTGAAGGCTTTGGGTTCATCTTAGAGTAAAATATATCAGCTATATTTCTATACCTTATAAATGATTTTGTGTTAAGTATTTTAAGATTGTAAGAGAGAAATCAAATTTCACAATCTAAATAAGTAAATATTGCAGTAAATAAGATTATTTTCTACTCTCAAAAATACCCTAAATAGGACATAAAGTCCAAAGGAAGTGAAATTTAAATATAAAAAGTTACAGGTATATCAAATTCAATATTCACTTTAAGGAGACCTTACGTAGTTAGTCTGTAGTTTATACATTCTTTTAAATAGGCATTGCTAATTGACCTTTTCAACATATAGTGGAAATAAAGATGAATATGAATTGGTTTTTATTCTTGAGCAATACATTTTATAAAATAAGAAAATAAGATCCATAAACAAATGATTATAATAAAAAGTTCTAAATATCCCAATAACAATGCATATGCAGGACAAGGGAGTACCTAGGAAAGAATACTAAAATGCTAAATTGGGCAGAGTAATGAAGAAGTGGGAATTTGCCAAGCAATTGCAGAAGAATACACTTAACACAGAGGAAGGCAATATGCCAAGGGCAAAGAAACATGTAGGACCATGATATTTACAGGTAATAGAAAATAATTTAGTATCAGGAGAGAACAGTGGTGAAAGTGATTGTGGAAAGACAGGATGAGAACAATTTCTGGAGAACTTTGGGGATCAGGCTAGGAAATTTGTTCTGTATTCTTGGATCATTGAGGTTTTAAGTATTGAAATGAGAGTGACACGTTTTAGAAACATGCTTTAACCAAAAGAATACTTAAATATCGTATTCATCAGCTAAGCCAGAAAAATAAATAGCCTTCAGAAGCTCAATGGGATTTATCCCATGCTCAATTTATATACTTGGGTTATTGTTCAGGTCAGCCACACAACTTACTTCTGAACCATCACACAGAGGCTCTGGCAACTTTCAGGGCCTTATTGTTTTCTGAATCCAACTGATATGTTCAGGAAGGTAATAAGAAAGAGGCATATGTACTTGCTTAAAATGTCCCACCAGGAATAAGCAGAGATTCCTTCTGTTGATTTAACTGTAGACATAATGCCATGCCTAACTGCAAGATAGATTAAAGAAGATAACCTCATTACAAGCCCAGAGTACATGTTTTGGTGTGCAGTTCAAATCAAATGTCTTAAAAACACATTTGTTTTAGAAATACCTTTTTAAAAAAAAAAGGTGTATGGCTTCCTACTCAAGATATCTCATGATTGATCTGCTAATTATTAAGGAAAATAAAATATAGAATTTGAGTATATATATGGGGTATATATATGTGCATTTAGTAGCAATACACTGGAAGAAAAAACAACCTGACATCTCTAACCTTGCTTTACTTCAAAAAAGAAAAAAAAAAGAGCATTTTCAGTTGAGTATTTGTTTAAAATTCAGTATATAGATCCTTTAAAATATTTCTCCAAAGGGCCCTTTCATCTAGTGACCTCTGAAGAGGCTCTTGGGGCCCAGCACAAACTTGAAATGAATAGGGCACACTTACAGACTAAAGATGACTCAGATAGACAAAGATAAGACAGCACATGATTTCACAAGCATGAACAAAATGGGCATCTCTTTTTTGTGAAAAATCAGTGTTTTTTACTTGAACTTGAACACTTTGTCTAAAAAAGAGCCATCTGATATTCCATAGAGAGTATGTGAAATGATGAGAAGAGTTTGAAAAGGATAAGAAAGACTAATCTTTAGAATGAATTTCAAAATAATGTGAATGGCAGGGGATACAAAAATCTACTTGACCTAAATAGACATAAGAAAGAAAGGAGTTTCCCTGCAGACTTTTCCAGCTATGGAAAGTATTTATGAAAAACCTCAAATTACTTAGGGTGATGGACCTGACAGTGTGACCTACGCAAAACTAGTCGCATTCCCTCCTCATCATTTATCACAAGTTGCCAATAATACCAGTGGATTGTGGTTAGCATCTGTACAACCTTCCTGGGGCAATATTAATTTTGAGGTTATGTATAGATTTCTAAAACATACTGTTTAATCTCAAAAAGTTTTAACATACTTTACATAGAAAAAAAGGCTATTATTTTAATTTACATCTCCATTTTCCTCTCATGTATCTTCCTTGAGTGACTTATACCTTATGGCTTGCTTTGCTCCAATTCATTCCACATAGTGATGCCAGAGTAGATATGTAAAGTATAATGTTGATCATTTCACATTACAGACTAAAATTTCAGCTGATTTCTATTGTCTACTGGCAATACTCCTTTGCATTTAATTTTTCAATTTTGGTCTACCTTTTTAGTTTTACCTCTTGTTCCTTTCTATTGGCATGCTATGCTTCAATTGTGCTGAAATATTATTTCAAATAGTCCAAATTATTTTCCACTTTCATAACATTGTGCATTCTTTTAAATGCTTTGCCCAATTTCTAACCACATCAATACCTATTTTTCAAATACCCATGAACAGAATTGTTTCCCAATTGTAAGAAAGTATCCTGAAGTTAGTGCCTCCTTCAGAATTTGCCTTCATCATCAAGATCTACATAATCCAAGGATGTACTTTTTTGAGCAACCAATATCCAATGAGTTGAATCATAAAATCAGAATAAGGGAAAGATTAGTGATTTGACTTTACTACACAAAATTACAGGATCCAACATCTTTTAAGGACCAATGAAAAGCTTTTAGAAATATATACAATGGCTGGTTGACAAAAATGAGAATCTCAGGATAACAAAGAAGTAGTAAGAAGTACTATGCTTAACTGTCAGGGATTGGGTAGGCTGAAACTTCATAATAAATATCATATTTGCATTCCAGACAAGAAGAATATCCTTGTGGAGGATTAAGGAAATGGGTTGTAGAATTTAGCATCCCTAGGGGGAAAAAAACAAATGACTAGCTAATTAGGACACTAGTCAGCCAATACCATGAGATCAAAATAAAAGGGGGTTGACCAGGGAGCTATAGAAATTTGCCTCCAAATAGTAAAGAAAAAAGTCAAAAAAATATTTTCAATTTTTCAACCTGAAGCTTGAAAATTCTACTGGATCTATTGGAATAGGGGCGTGCAACACTATGGAAAGTATTTTGATAATAATTTGGCAAATGTTATCCAAGTTTTCTAGTCAGTCATTTAGGTAAATACATATTGATGAATGAAAATATCCAACATATTTATGCATGTTAGCTCAAAGTTGAGAATGGTATCCATTGATTTGATGCATTATTGTTTTCCTCTTCACTTTCTGTTATTATAAGGATACTAATCCCAATAAAGAGCTGATTCACCTCCATTACCTAATTACCCTCTTTTCCTACTTAACATCAAGGCCTTTCCTCCAAATTTCTATACATTAGGGAGTAGGATTTCAATATATAAATTTATGGAAAGGAGGGCTCAAACATTAAGTTCATAGAAGGAACAATTGAAATTATTTCTTAGCCAAGAAAATAATTTAAAAGTAATATTATATCAGGGTGGAGGACATAGAAAAAATTTGCTCCTTTCTGAAGATTCTGAAATATTCAGAGATGTTAGTCTCCATTTCATTTAACAGCCTAATTGAGTCAGATGAATAAAATGTGGCTTCTTCACTGAAAGGTAGAAATGGAGGGTTCTTCTGCCCAGAGGAATCCAAGATGTATGCTCTTCAATAGATGGGTATGTCACAGAGAATTCAGGGGCCTTCCAGATCAGTAAAATTGTAAGGACTTAGCGATTACTGCTACACCAGAACATCCATTCCAAAGTAAAGGACACATAATTACAGCCTCATTTCCAACCACAATGACAGAAATCCATTACCTGGGAGCGGTCTTCAGGCTCTTGAGCAGTGTATTCTACATCTGGGAATACTATCCAGACCTATACACTTTTGTGATTCAAAATTCTACTAGTTCTGAGTGGATCCAGAGTAGAAAAGGGCTGTGCATCAGATCAACTTACTTTCTGGCAGAACCTATGATATTAGAGAGGATAGTGGTAGTACAAAATATCTCATGAAATTTATGGAAGGTGATAATGGATATATCACAACAAAACCCTCTAGGGTTCTGGAGCAAAGTTCTGGTAACAGAAAAACGATAATTATTAAAAACCTTTTAAGAAAGATTCACATTATCCCCAAAAAAACCTGACAGGTAGCAAATGAGCATAATATTATACCTCCAGGAATAGAACAAAATGTCACAAGCAAGTTACATAAGATGATAGCCTAATCCATGTCATCCACAGTTGTTGCACCAATGTCCATCTTTCACCTCAAACCCTGTCATAGAGAAATTCGGTATGACAAGTGATGGAGGAGGCAAAATATGAAGTTTTCTTCAGGAATGTTCCCCAACAGGGGTGGTATCTTCACCACACTCTCATTCAAGAATGGCCTTGAATATAAATGGTAAGGGAAATTTCCTTAGTGGACAGATTCATGCTGTCCATCTGGCCAATTGACTTTACAATGAAAGGAAGTTAATCTGAGGTTAGAAGATATATGGTCTCATAGGCATTGGCAATTACTTAACTTATCAGTCATGATACTGGAAAAATAAATTTTAAAATTGGGTCCACAGTATGTACAAATGCTAGATCCATAAGACTGAGCATAAAACATGAAGCTCTTTGTATCACTGCACATAATAAAGCAAACACATGGGTTGGGGATGTGGCTCAAGCGGTGGCATGCTGGCCTGTTATGTGTGTGGCCCGGGTTTGATCCTCAGCACCACATACAAACAATGATGCTGTGTCTGCTGATAACTAAAAAATAAATATTAAAATTCTCTCTCTCTCTCTCTTTAAAAAAATAAAGCAAATACAAGAGAGGAGATACTAAATAATGAGTAGACAAAAACTTGAACAAAAAACTTGATCTAGTTTGCGTCAGGTAGCCACAGATATCAGGCATAGAAGTGTTGGCACATTGGGCACGTACAGTGTGGAGAGAGAGAGAGAGAGAGAGAGAGAGAGAGAGAGAATACAAATGGGGTCAAAATGTGCTCCTACTTACTGGAGTTCATTTCATTATATCTAATACTGAATATCTTAAATGCCAACAACAGAAACAAACATTGATTGCTAAATATGAAAATATTTCTCAAGGAGATAAGCTGTCCACTTTTGGAATACTGTGCAGTGGAAACCTTTGATCCTGAGATTATCAAATGTTTTCTTTAACATGAAGAGATAAATACAGAAAGCATGGGTCTGCCCAACTGCTGGGTCTCAACCAAGACTATGATCTGAGAAGCTTATGGCTGATTCATTAGAATAGAATTTCATGGGATTTTGTACCAGAACAATAAATTGGGTGTGAAAGTGAGCCAAGTTACATAGGAGTTACTGTTTATATCAAATATCATACAACCGATTTATGTCTGCTTGAGACCATACCAGTTGGTATTGCCTCTTGAATTTGCAGTTAAAATGTCAGCACAGAGATGATACTACACAAAAGAGTATTGGTATGAGATATTGTCCTTGGGATGCAATATACATGCTGAATCAAAACCTTTATATACTATTGTGTCCTCAGTAGAAAAATACACTAATGCCTATAATTAAGTCTCTGCTGTATTATGGGTTCAGGTCCCCACATTTGGCATTCTTCTATCAGATAATTCAGGGAATTTGTTTGACCTAGTAATTAAGGCTTCTACCTGGGCATTTCAAGTTACTTTTCTAGGGATAGGAAATCAAAGATAGGAGTGACCACCTCAGTAAGGGTAATTGACTATAGTCACCAGATTATAGGACTGCTATTACTCAAGAACAGATAAATATGTGTTTCAGGGGGAAGACAGAAAGCATCTCACTGGAGGGTTCTTCTGCCCAGAAGAATCCAAGCCATCCTAAATAGCCACCCTAAGTCTTAATTTCTCAAATAATTAATCCATCCTAAATCTTAATATCTCAAATAATTAACAAATAGTAAAACACAAACACTCATAAATATATTTACAAAAGTGAAGTCCCTGATAGATCTAGTCTACATGGGTTCTTGAACTAGACAAAGACAAAATGGCTCCAGTGGTTTATTTAAGGGGATACATCAAAAGTGGGGGTAAGGTTTCAAGGGTGGAGTCTTGCTTTGTGATATCTTGCAATCAGCAGGTTGATTGACATCTTGGCAGGTCATACCCATCTCAGGTGTTGTGTAGGATCTTAGGCAGAGCTTGAGGGGGAAGTGCACCTGCATCAGGTGATGGATCAATCTCTGTGGGGAATGTCCTAGTGAGTTTGCAGTGTTGGACTTATCCCCTAAGGAGGCTACTATGTTTAACATAGGCCACACATGGCCCACAGATGGCTTGTGACATATGCGTGGGCATCCAGATGATTCCTTATGTTTATTTGACCAATTGTGTAGATATGCAAAGGCTTAAGAAAGACATGGTGACCTGGGACTCAGGCCCATCAAAGACAAAGATCTGGTTTATGTCTCTAGTTAAATTACTAAGAGGTGGCAACTGAGGACAATGGGGATTTAGAATTGGTGGTATTTTATAAAGACAATGAATATGATTGTGAATCTTACATGGATGAAAAACTGTAGTGACTACAGATGTAGAACATTCAACTTACTGATTCTGCATTTCTTCCATTTGAGAGAACCACAGGAATCCTAGAGGAATTGTACCTTGAATGGATATGAACAAGTAGATGCAAGAAGAAAGGGTGGATTCTGCTGGATGTAGATATTTGAAGCATTCATTACATAGCAGTATGCTGACTCCAACTGTTACAAATTTCAGCATTTACCTCATTTCTAGAAAGCCGTTTTTCCCAAAATTGCTTCCTTCCTTAAGTAGCCCATGTGAAACTGGTGGGCCCAAAGATAGGGATATGAAAGTCTGGATATTTTAGTCCAAAAAAGGACAATCTGATGAACTATGATTTTCCCAAACTTAAAGTGCTACTCTGCAACATAGCTGCACGCTAGAGACATTTATCTCTAATAAATATCCTGCATGCTATTCTGACTCTGCCTCTAGTATTAGAAAACTCAAAAGACAATACACTTTTGGTCTTATAATTCTTGTTATAACTCTTATATATGAAAATCATATCAAATCTTTCTTTAGAAGCATAGTTTATGAATGTATCATAGTCAGCACTACTTTTTTTCTCTTTGAAGCTTTCTTAGCCTGATAAGAAAAAGAGCAAGTGGCAGTTTAATGCACTTAAAAGAAAGAGTGATTCACATATATTACACCTCCAAAGACAATATACTATTAGCTTCTACTCAGTTATCATTTTGCTGCCCCTGAGAATTCAAAACCTTATTTTTGCTAGTCTTATATTATCACTGTTTAATACATTAACAGTATATAAAATGACAAAACATAATTACAACTAAATTTCAAAGACAAGAACTGCCAAAAGTTAGCAAGAAGTGTGCTTAGTATATGTTTTATTATAGAGGAGAGAAGAGGTAGAGGAGAATGAGAACAAACCTATTATGGAAATGAAAGTATAGATGGATGAAAAATAAAAGTTCAATAGACTTTGTCAGCTGTTACTGCTCATAAGCCTGTGCATTTCTGTGGACAGAAACTCAGAAGGAATCTTGAAGATGCTGGGAAAACAATTAATATTTGTTACAAGTTTAGCTTAACATTAATTACTCATCCAAGCATATGTCCTTTTTGGTTTATCAAAACTCCCAATGATGCAAATTTACTTATTCTAACACAATCATGTTTGAAATTTTTAAAGAAACAGACTTTTTATTAATATCATCTCAACAATATACTGTATTATATAGATGTATGTATGTATATACATATATCCATCTATATAAGTAGATAGAGTACAAGAATCTGTTAAAAAAGGAAAAAGAAAAAAAAGAAAAGAAAACCTGGAAGAAACAAATTCACTAGTCACCTTCTTAAGACTCAAGGTGAGTGATGTCACCTAAACGTAGATGAGACCCTCATCAAAGCAGTGTCTAAGTGCTCCTTTGCTGTGGCTGCTGTTGTCTTAAAAGTTCTTCTGTAAAACACTTGGAAGGATAACAACTGAGGTAATGAGATGGTGACAGTAATAACAGGGAGTGTTTTACTTGTTGCAAATGCCCTCTTATGTATACTGAAGGACTTTATTAAAGTAATCTTGTAAGCTTATATGGTATTTCTTCATGTTTAAAGATGAGGACATAGATTAAGAAAGAACAGATGATTTTCTCCCAATGCACAGGTGACTGGCAGCAGGCTATCTGGTTCCAGTTCTCATGTAGTCTATTGCAGCATACTGTCCATCTTCCTTTGAAGAAGAAGAAAATTAATTAACAGAAAGTGTACAATTGGCCTTTTTAAATCCAAAATTCTGCATCCTAGGATTAACTAACTGAAAATTGCAAGTATTTGAAAAAAACATTTTGCAGTCTTGAACATGTACAGTTTTTTTCCCTTAACAATATAGTATCAAAAATATTCACATAGTATTTACATTGCATTAGAAATCGGAAGTAATCTCAAGATTATTTAAAGTATATTAGAGGATGTGAATATGTTATATGCAAATATTTTTATAAAAGGGATTTGAGCATCTGCAGATTTTTGATATCTTGCGGGGGTCTTGGAACTAATCCTCTGCAATAGCAAGGTATGATTGTGTTCTTTTTCACCATGGCACAATAGTCCACAAAGGAAAAGTGCTTATCATAGTGTAAGACTAATTTTAAGTGAAGGAGAACTATTTTAAATAGAGGAAATAATCTTCAATTCATAGTATAGAAACTACTATTGGAGACAGCTGGTATAAATGAACAGCAGAGTGGTAAATGTATTCAGCCCTGAAATAGCCTCTCATACTACTCAACAAACTTATAATGTGTCTCGAAGCTCATTTTGCTCTTTGGAAACCACTGAGAGTTCAATCCTGCTGCCCTTGCATTTCTCTTATGCTCACACAACTTCCATTAACATTGCTCAAAGTTCAGGGTACCAGGAACTGAGGGCAACTTCTCTTTGCTTCCTCAATTCTCAATAGCTTTACAGACATAGACATTTAGCAGCAATTTCTCAATAAGAAAAAAAGGTATTTTGCACAGAATGTGAAAACTGCAGGAAAGTCCTGCTTGCTGCAGGGAGTATCTGCATGCTACACTATGTGACACATGGCTCTGGTAAGGTACCAGCTGCTTGGAACCTCCTCAGGCCGCTAGACTGTCGGAAGAGAACTCCCATTGGTGATGTGTACACCTGATTGGCTGCATGACAGCAAAGCCTTCCAGCCCAGCAGTTTCTGTTCCAGAATTCCTCCAGATGCAATTAGGTGAGTCAGAAGGAAGCAACTTACAATCTGCCAAAATAGGTCAGTAATCTCATAGTTTGTTCATTAGCAATCACAGGATATATGTTTAGAGCAACAAAAATCCTATAAGAATTATATAAAAGCATGCCTTCATTTCACATTTACTATATTTTCCCATTTTGAAAGTGGCCTTTTATAAAATTCTCCTCCAGATAGGGAGTAATCCAATTAAGATATGTTTTCTTACATTTTACAAAACTCATGAGGACCCTTGACAAAATAATTGAAGAAGCCCAGGATATATGAATGTGAACTGCTGCATGTAGGTTAAGATCTTACTCTTTGCTTTCCATGTGTCCTCAACTTGTACTTCATTCTAATATTTTTCCTATGAATACTGAATGATTCACATTAATTTATCCATTTATTAAATGAATTCAGTATTGATATTTAAAAGGATGCAAATAAGGAAGCATTCTATAAGAAACACAAACAAAATTCCTCTAAAGGAAAAGGTTGCCCTTAACTTACCATTTTTGGATGAATGCTTTGCAGTGGAAAATTGAGCAAATACCTGAATTCAATACATGATTATATTTTGTCTGACCTTCATGGTCAGAATTTGGGATGTCAAATATCAAAATATTATTGGTAAAAGTATAAATTCTGTTTTGAAGTTAGAGCAAGTAAAACTCTTTCTTAACCTTCTGGAAGCCCACAAATTAAGAAATAAGACATTAGAGTAAAAGATACACATGGAGAGAGTTAAGATGTGTTTTCGTTACATATCCAGAACAAGTGCAATTTTTCTTCCACTAATGCATTTTTGTTTCAGTTTTTTTTTAAGCAGTGAACCATATGTTATAGCTAATCATATGTAAGCCACTGGGAGAATATGTACTGTCACTATAATTAATGGTTTAACTCAATCTGAGTATTTTCAGTCTTAATAACCGAAGTGGGAATTTAGTTTTAGTGAGAACAGGAACATAGGCTGCTTATTGCATTTGCCACTAAGAACTGAGATAGATGAGCATGCCCATTCTTCCTAGTGTTGATCAACCACTTTATAGGAGCAGATCAGAACATTAGCATCAATATCCTGTGTCCCAGTGTGGCACAATGCACTGCCATTCCAGTGGCCTTCAAAACTCACAAGTTTGCCTTTATTAAGATGGCACAAAATAGTTTAAGGGATTTTGGAAAATGAATTAGTGCTCTTAATCGAACACACAAACCAGCAAAGAATGCAAACAAATCTTTGGTAAACATTGAAGCAAATTTTGCCTATGTATCAAAAGCAAAGCAAATTTTGCCTAAGTATCAAAAGTCCTACTATGTAGAATTAAAAGTTAGTTAAAACATTTTGTTATAGTCATTATTCTATCATTCATCACCAACAGAAACAGCAAACAAAAGGATCAAAGGGACTCTAATCCTCTTGCATGTTGTAGACATCAATATTTGATTTAGGATGATCCATATATTATGTACACAGACACCCCGTGTAACTACTTTATCCCAGTCTTGTTCTTAATGTACATTTGTTACCTAACTCAAAATTTCCATCAGGGAACTTATTATCATCTCCATTTAGTGATAAAATAATAAGATTATACAAGTAAATGACTTGCACAAGGTCATTTGGGCAATGGTATTAGCTGGAATTATCCCTATGTGAGTTTCTATAATATTTGCACTATTTAATACTTTTTGTTGTACCCTACTGCTTTTAAATGCCTTCAAAATTTATTATAAAGAAAGAAGTAGTAGTTTAAAACATAGAACATTTCAAGAATAAATTTAGGGAATAGTATTATAACTTTTGGACACATCTGTGAAAGGCATCATTTTGGCAATAGTAGGTGTTCATTGTGGTTAGTTAATGAAGGGGCAGAAGTTATGGTTGAGATAAGACAAAAAAAATGAATGTTTTGAGTTACCACACATTACTCAATCAAACAGATAAATAATTCTCTTGTAAAAAGGAGTTTATCAAAACTTTTCCAATGAGGGAATAGACCCAGAACAAAATAATGTACAAACACAATTAATGTTACTGATATTATTACTTAATAGGAAACAAAAAAAGAAAAATGATGAAAGCAACAAAAAATATATTTTAAAGGATCAATACCCAGGAAGAATATATTAGGAAATGGAAGAAAGAAAAAAATAGGGTTCCTCTGTAACTGGTATACAAACATGAAGAAAATAAGGGATTTGTTTGGAGATCACATGTGAAATAGAGCTATGCTACTGCTGTTTGAGTGACTGAACATAATTAGGACCCAGGAATGTTGGAATGAAGCTAAATATATCAATATTATGACAATTTAGATAGTATGCTATATGTATAGCTAGCTTGTATGTGAAGATAGGCAAATTATAATAATTAGACTAATTTACATCTTACAAAATGTTTGTATTCTGTACAGTGAGTTTAAATTATTCCTAACTAATCCTTTGTTTTTTCTTTTACCATTTAGGCTTGATTCAAAAGTTCCCTGAAAGCTATAGATGTTGACGCTATTGCATATGCCTTACCAGGAACAGTATTCCCCTAAGTCTATTATTTAAGAGTCTCCTACAAAATAGCATCTAAATTAGAAATATTCTTACTTCTGTAAATACAATTTTAAGTGCTTTTATAATTGTATTGTAGAAAAACTGTTATCTTTGTTTTGTTTTTTCTTGTTTGTTTTGGTTTTGCTTCTGCATATTTTTAGTACTTACATCACACTTTTTAATTAGAAGTGAATTTCAGGGAATTCATGATGGAGATACTCAGTGCTCACCTGCTTCTCCTCAAGTTAGAATCAAAATACCAGGAGTGTAGAGGTGGGTGACTATGGGAGAGTGCTGGAATACAATAGTGGAGAAACAGAGACTTGGAAAAACCCAGAGGTTACTAACAGTGAAACAGTGGAAAAACAGACTTCTCAGCACTGAGCACACACAGGGCAGCTTGGCAGGGGTGCTCCCTTGTATACAAAAAGGGGAGAGAGTCCCACTAGCACAGGATTCAATACCCTACAGACATGAAGCCTAAACAGATAAGAGGCTTATAATCTGAAGAGTGAGCTGACTGGGTAAGTTCTCCCTACTCCGCAGCATATTTCACAGTGCTTTTACAGGGACCCATCTATTAGAGCCTGTGGGAATGAACCAGCAGGCGCACCTGGGAGCCAAGTCTAAGAGTACCAGATTCATGGGCTGTGAATCTCAGGTAACCACTCTCTCTCCCAGCACAGTTCTTTTGTGACTCCATTGTTACTCTGCCTGTAAGGCATCCAGAGATATCATAGAGACTGTGTTGCAGCGTTAACTTCAGAGCATGTAGCACAAAAAACTCTGGAGAGAGTCTTTACCTGGTAAGTCCTGCATTCTCTAACATGCTAAAAAGCTCCATAACATCCAGGAGTGCTGGTGTTTTCCCCATCCTCAGAGTGCACAGCACCCCCGAAAAGAGACCAGGAGAATTTTTACCTGGGGTTGGGGGGGTACCACTTTTCATGCTAGCTCATTTTAGGTAGCAAAGTAGCTGGGAGGACGCTACCTGATCTTGGGTACAAAGCACTATGACCAGTCACCAGGCAAGCACAATGAGGGAAAGAAGAGGGGATGCATAACACCCAGCCTTTGCTGGATCCATAGGGCACATAGCCTAGGAAGAGCCATAGAGATGCTTTGATTGGCTTAGGTTATAAGCATCCACTCTCTCCTCCTCTTTTGTGGTCCTTGCTGGATAGGAACTCTTTATTTTCTATTAATATTCTTTGTTTGTTTGTTTCTTTGTCTCTCCTGTTTTCTTTTTAAGACTTAATCTTCACTTCTTTTGTTTTATTTTTCCCATTTCACTTATTTACTTTTCATTTTTTCTCTTCTGTTTAAAATTATTGTTATATTTACATCTTTTTCCTTCTTGAAAATAAAATTTATCTTTTTAAAATTTAAACTTATTTTTATTATATTTATCCTATTCTCTATACTTGGTACTATTATAGTTATTTTATTTAGTTTTTATTTTACTTTATTTATTTATTTATTTGTTTGTTTATTGATTGTGGTTCTGTGTATAAAGCCCAGAACTTTGTGCACATCAGGCAAGTGCTCTGCATCTGAACTTCACTCTGATCCCAGTTGAGAGGAATTGCACCATGCTGTAACCATACCTTAGTCCTGATCATACCTAACCAGATACTTCAAGAAAAGGGGGAACTAAAGGTCTCATTCTCCCTCCTGTCTTCAACCCAGTACAAAGAGTTGGGATATAATGACTCACTCCTGGGTACTCACTACCACAGCAACAGCAGAGAGAAAGCATTCGACTGTATAGACACCACATCTACAAAGGTCCTCAGCAGTAGTCCTCCCACAGGCAATCAGATCACACCCTTATGATAAGCCTGAAGGTTAGTGATCTAGAGGTGGAGTTGCAATTCTGGTTTCTGCATCTCTTCATGAAACACCAGGATCTACACCAGAGTCTAAACAGGATAAAACTTCAGGTCCTTTTCCATGATTGATACCAAAATTGTTTCAAGTACTAGAACCAATATCAACAGTACCTGAAGAAACACTATTAACCTGATATGGATTTCTGCTACCTTTGTAGGAGTAACCACGGTGGGTGCACCCCAGTTAACTATACTGACTACCCTATTCCTGCCTGAACTACCAGAGGACCCACACTCTTGTGAGACTTATAGAGAAAGTGTGTATCTAGAGCTCTGACAAAATAAGCTGTCCAAAACACTCTATAGTTAAGTTGCCAAGACTACCAAGCGAAGAAATAATATTGAAAGCACCCAATCACAGTTAAAGTCAAGCCCTTCAGAATAACAAAGAATTGCTAAGCATAAGTTCTAAGATCCAGGAGAGCATTGAATGATGTATTTCATGTCCAAAAAGATTTCAACTCAACTGAGATTTTTAAATGAAGCAAGGTTATTTTTCAGGATTGAAGAGAAATAACAGCCTTCTGAGATAAGCATAAAGTAAGGGGATTAATGACCACTAGATCAGTATTGCAGAAGATATTTAGTGGAATCCTACATTCATAATAGGAAGAAAAATAAATACAGTCATGAGAGCATGGGAAAGAATACATCTCACTAGAAGGAAAGACATGCAAATCAGAAATAGAAAGAATCAAGTGCTATCAATATAGCAAATAATCAAATGCAAAGAAGAATCAGAGAAGAAATGAACTTAGAACATTAAAAACAAGCAAGAGAAAAATCAAAAAATGGCAAGGTCAATGATACAACATTCAATAATAACCCTGAATATAGTCTTAATTCTCCAATTAAAAGACAGAAAGTGGCTGGTTGAATTAAAAAAAAAAATAAAAGCCAACAATTTTTTGCATATGGGAAACTTATTTCACATTTGAAGATACACATGAACTGGAAATGAAAGGATGGAAAATAATAGTAAGAGTCTGATAGTAAACAGGAATAGCTATAAAAGAAAAGAATAATACAAATAAATGAAAGAATTAATGTGAGTTACTTCCATACCCACTCTTACCAAAGGATATATCATCCAGACAAAAGAAAACCTATAAAGAAACATCAGTGTTAAGTTACAATATACATCAAATGAACTTAACAGAAATCTACGTCCAACAATTGTAGAGTACACATTCTGTTCAGAAGTACATTTTTTTTTCATACTGGGCCATAAAACAAGTCTTAACAAATTCAAAAATATTAAAATAAATGTTTTCATCTTACCAACACTATGGATGAAACTGGAAATAAAAATCAAGAAATTTCAGAAAATATACCAACAGTGAGATGGAACAACACACTCTTGCACAAATAATGGGTCATTGTAGAAATCTTAGGGGCTTTTAAAATTCCTAAAATCAAAGAAAGTAGAAACACAAAATACCAAGAGTGGTGGGGCACACTAAAATCAGTACAAAGATGGAAATTTTTTGCAAGGAGTACCCATATTAAAAATAGACACATCCAAAAACATAATGTAATAATGTATTTCAAGTTTTCAGAACAAGAAAAAACCCCAATATCTGTGACAAGACTGGAAAGAAATAATATTAAGGAATGTAGGGGTCTAAGAGAAAGGACAAAGGGGTGGGCAAGACAATACAGAAGAGTGGCTTAGTATGATCAAGGCACAATTACACATGTAGGGAAATGTCACAATCAAACACATTGACATCTGCAATTTTTTTTTCCTTTTTTGGCAATAGTGATTGAGCCTAGGAACATTTTACAACTGAACTACATTCCCAGTTGTATTTATTTATTTTTGTTTTCAGATGGTTTCTACTAAGATGTTAAGGGTCTTTCTCAGACACTGAAACTGACCTTGAAATTGTGAGCCTCCCGTCTCAGCTTCTCATGACTCTGGAATAACAAATGTGCACCACCTTACTTGGCTTATCTTGTGCAATTAATGTATAATTTTACAAAAATTTACAAAAATAATAGGGAAAATTAATGAGTACATTTGTGAGCATAGCAATCTCTTTGTGTATATGTGTATCTATATGTGTGAGGGCTATGTGTGTGTTTGTGTGGTTAGAACATTTAAAATCTGCTATTGTCAAACTTCAGGAAAATAATACAGTATTATTAACTACAGCTACCATGCCATACATTAGATCCCTAGAACTTATTCATCTTATAACTGACAGTTCAAACCCTTTGACCAATATTAATTTTTCATATTCCAAAGCCTCTTACAACCCCCATCCTATTCTGTTTCTATGAGTCTGATGATTTTAGATTCTGCATATAAATGACAATGTGCAACATTTGTGTTTCTGTGTTTGAATTATTTTACTTCCCGTAATGTTCCTAGGGTTATCTATTTTGTCATGACTGTTAGAATTTCCTTCATTTCATGGTTAAATAACATTCAATTGTATATGAATATACTACATTTTCTGCACCTACTTACTCATTGATAAACAGGCTATTTCCATATATTTATTATGATGAATAATGTTGTACTAAACACTTGGGTGCAGATACCTCTTCGAGCTACTAATTATATTTTTTAATACATATTCTGGAGAAGCATTGATGATGGTACTTCTATTTTCCATTTTTTGAGGAACATCTATACTGTTTTCCAAAATGACTATAGCAATTTGCTTTTTCACTGACAGATACCAGGGTTTCCACTTGTCCACATTTGCTAGCACTTATTATCTCTTGTCTCCTTGATAACAACCATACCAAAAGGGAAGAGGTGATGTCTCATTTTATGTGCATTTCATTGATGATTAGTGATATTGAGCACTTATGAACCTGTTGGCCATTGATGTCTTTTTTTTTTTTAAAGGTGTCTATTTCTGGCTAGGCATGTTTCACACACCTCTAATTCCAGTGGCTCTGGAGCCTGAGGCAGGAGGATGGCAGAGTTTAAAGCCAGTCTCAGCAAATGTGATGTGCTAAGCAATTTAGTGAAACACTGTCTCTTAGGAAAATACAAAATAGGGCTGGGGATGTGGCTCAGTGTTGAGTTCCCCTGAGTTCAATCCCCAGTAAAATTCCCCCAACCCCTCCAAAAAAGATGTCTATTTCAGGTTTTTTGTTTACTTTTAAATAGGTTCATTTTTCTGCTATTCAATTGTGTAAGTTCCTTACATAGTTTGGATATTAACCAATTAGCAGATTGCAAATATTTTTTTCTCATTCTTTAGATCTCCTTTCCATTGTGTTGACTGCTTTCTTTGCTGTCCAGAAGTTTCACAGTAGGATATAGTCCGACAAGTTTATTTTTGCTTTTTTGTTTGTGTGCCTGTGATGTCATACCCCAAAACATCGTTGTTGAAGATCAGTATCAAGGCACTCTTCTTCTCTTATGTTTTGCCTAGAAGTTTAATGTTTCAGAGCTTAAATTGAAGTAGCCCATTTTGAGTTAATTTTTTCTATGTGATGTAATCAAAGTTCCTCTTTATTATTTTGTATATGCATAACCAGACTCCTACACCATGTATTGAAAATATTGTCCTCTTCCCATAGGCAGTTTTAGCATCCTTGTCAAAGATTGGTTAACTGTTCATTCCTGGGTTTATTTGTTTGTTCTTTCTTTTGTTCCTTTGGCTAATGCATTTGGTTCTATCCTGAAACATACTACTTTGTTATAGCATTGTAAAATAGTTTGAAACCAGAGATTTTGATGACTCCAGGTTCATATTTCTTTCTAAATATTTTGCTTTGGTTATTGGACCTTTCAATACTCTAAAAGATATAAAGGTTGTTTTTTTCTATTTCTGTGAAAAATTTCAGGATTTTGATAGGATTGGGTTTATTCTATAGATTATTTGGAGTAGCATGAATATTTTAACTATCAATTCCAATCTATGAACACACATGGTCTTTCCATGTATTTATTTTTTCACCACTATGTTGTTTTGTTACTTGAACATTAGACTACTGAATTGAGCTATGTATACAACTGTATAACCTCAGTCCTTATCATCAACAGCAGTTAGAAGATGTGCCTCTATATCTGTTCAATTCATCCAGTTTTGTTTTGATTTTGTTTTTGACTTTGTTTTGCATTCTAAAACCTGAGATATTGACAGATACACAGAAGTGGTAAGACTGAAAGTTACAGTCTAGATTAAGCCAAGTCAGTTTTAATATCCAGAAAATTACAAATTATTCTGTAAAAAGTGAAGAAATAAATTCATATATCTCACAAAGAAACTTATAGTATATGATCATACCAAACCAAATTGGTAGAAAAATTATTTCTGGTGTTGTCTGGTATCATTGGAAAGATATTACAAAGCAAATCAGTTTGCATTTTTCCTGTAATATAAACAATTTGACAATGGTGGTTTGGTATTTATTTCTGTGGGGCATGAAAGTATTATAAGGTTTTATTGAAATAACCTGTCATTTATGAAACTGATATTTTCCATACACAAAAAGCGTATCTATTTCCAGAAAATGAATTTCATACATTTTCAACTCAATCATGACATTGTACCTCTATTGGTTCGTATGAATGATGTTGAAAGATGGTTCTGTTCATCTTTATGTAGTTAGATGAAAAATGTTTGTTCTTCTGACTTAATGTTTCAGCATTCCTTTTGCATTATTAAAGAGAGATTTGGAGCTCCCTAGACAACTACTGCAAAGCACCTCTTTAAAATCAGACAGCCATATAAAATTCTAAACATCCCCAATGCTTTTATAAAATTTGATTAAAGGATTATGTCTGTCAGTGTGCATTGTTGTACATTTTTTCTCTTTCAAGAAGTGAGAGTAGATGGAGACAAAAGAAAGCATGATTAAGAGAGGGTGACAGGGATGCATTAATGAAAATGACTTATATTGTGTCCTCTGTACTTAATGTAATTTTCAGGAATACAAAAGTCACAACTTTGTTTTTTATTTTTAAAGGATTCTTATGCTCTTTTAGTTTAAGAAATTTCCAGCATGTAGGAATAATAACTAACAACCTGTAACTGTTTAAAAATCCTTACACATTCATCTGAAATCTAATTATGCAAGTGTGTTCTTACATAATGTTTATAAGCATATCTTCCTAAAAATAGGGTTATTGCTATAGAAAAAATTATATTTTCTTAAAAAATAAAATGTAAAGTCTAAATTTCATATACTGTCCTTACAGATATATAAAATTACATCAATCCAAAATAAATATCTCTAATACATAAGTCTTAGTGATTGTACTGATTACATTATTAATATAGGTCCAAAAAGTCACCTAAAGTTGTAGAAGGATATTATGACCTTTATGGATAGAATTGAATAATCATATTTGAATATAGCTTTTAAGAAATTAGTATTTTTATATCCAGTGAAAATATATTGAAAACATAAATTATATAAAATCCCATGGAATATTTTTTAAACTAGTAAAAATATATCAACAAATATATTTATGTACATATATTTAAAATCACACATACAGGGCTGAAAGTTCTACTTTTGCTGCAATAACTAGACAGAATCTTGGATAATTTCCAAACAATTTATTTGAATATTTGTGATATACATTTTAAATATTTCTGTTATGTAAAATATTTAAGGAATATATGCTTTACATTTTCAAAGTATCCATATTTCACCTGTCTAGAAAATGTAAGTGTGATAATGGAAGGATCTTGAGATTTCATTATTATTCTCCTGCTCTATGAAAAGGTGAAAAGAAATCACTATTTTTAGCACTAATATTCAATCCATAATGTAAACTAATTTTTATGGCTAATTTTAATGAATTCTTCTTTTAAATCATAGTTAAAGATGTGTATGTAAAAATTTATAAGTAAAAAATTATTCTAGTTAAGCTGACACTTAGTTTCATATCTGAAATTTTTTTTTCATACATAGATTATATCTTTTTTTTCCCAGAATGAGTTAATTCTTTTTTTTTCTTTTTTTAATTTTTATTGGTTGTTCACAACATTACAAAGCTCTTGACATATCATATTTCATACATTAGATTGAAGTGGGTTATGAACTCCCAATTTTACCCCAAGTACAGATTGCAGAATCACGTCGGTTACACATCCACAATTTTACATACTGCCCTATTAGTAATTGTTGTATTCTGCTACCTTTCCTATCCCCTACTATCCCCCCTCCCCTTCCCTCCCATCTTCTCTCTCTACCCCATCTACTGTAATTCATTTCTCTCCTTGTTTATTTTCCCATTCCCCTCACAACCTCTTATATGTAATTTTGTATAGCAATGAGGGTCTCCCTTCATTTCCATGCAATTTCCCTTTTCTCTCCCTTTCCCTCCCATCTCATGTCTCTGTTTAATGTTAATCTTTTCTTCCTGCTCTTCCTCCCTCTCTGTTCATAGTTGCTCTCATTATATCAAAGAAGACATTTGGTATTTGTTTTTTAGGGATTGACTAGCTTCACTAAGCATAATCTGCTCTAGTGCCATCCATTTCCCTGCAAATTCTATGATTTTGTCATTTTTTTTGCTGCATAGTACTCCATTGTGTACAGATGCCACATTTTTTTTTTATCCATTCATCTATTGAAGGGCATCTGGGTTGGTTCCACAGTCTAGCTATTGTGAATTGTGCTGCTATGAACATCGATGTGGCAGCATCCCTGTAGCATGCCCTTTTAAGGTCTTCAGGGAATAGTCCGAGAAGGGCAATAGCAGGGTCAAATGGTGGTTCCATTCCCTGCTTTCCCAGGAATCTCCAAACTGCTTTCCAAATTGGCTGAACCAATTTGCAGTCCCACCAGCAATGTACAAGAGTACCCTTTTCTCCACATCCTCGCCAGCACTTGTTGTTGTTTGACTTCATAGTGGCTGCCAATCTTACTGGAGTGAGATGGTATCTTAGGGTGGTTTTGATTTGCATTTCTCTGACTGCTAGAGATGGTGAGCATTTTTTCATGTACTTGTTGATTGATTGTATGTCCTCCTCTGAGAAGTGTCTATTCAGGTCCTTGGCCCATTTGTTGATTGGGTTATTTGTTATCTTATTGTCTAATTTTTTGAGTTCTTTGTATACTCTGGATATTAGGGCTCTATCTGAAGTGTGAGGAGTAAAAATTTGTTCCCAGGATGTAGGCTCCCTATTTACCTCTCTTATTGTTTCTCTTGCTGAGAAAAAACTTTTTAGTTTAAGTAAGTCCCATTTGTTGATTCTTGTTGTTAACTCTTGTGCTATGGGTGTCCTATTAAGGAATTTGGAGCCTGATCCCACAATATGTAGATCGGAGCCAACTTTTTCTTCTATCAGACACAGAGTCTCTGATTTGATATCAAGCTCCTTGATCCATTTTGAGTTAACTTTTGTGCATGGCGAGAGAAAGGGATTCAGTTTCATTTTGTTGCATATGGATTTCCAGTTTTCCCAACACCATTTGTTGAAGATGCTATCCTTCCTCCATTGCATGCTTTTAGTCCCTTTATCAAATATAAGATAGTTGTAACTTTGTGGATTAGTCTCTGTGTCCTCTATTCTATACCATTGGTCCACCCGCCTGTTTTGGTACCAGTACCATGCTGTTTTTGTCACTATTGCTCTGTAATATAGTTTGAAATCTGGTATCGCTATACCGCCTGACTCACACTTCCTGCTTAGAATTGCTTTTGCTATTCTGGGTCTTTTATTTTTCCATATGAATTTCATGATTGCTTTATCTATTTCTACAAGAAATGCCGTTGGGATTTTGATTGGCATTGCATTAAACCTATAGAGAACTTTTGGTAATATCGCCATTTTGATAATGTTAGTTCTGCCTATCCATGAACAGGGTATATTTTTCCATCTTCTAAGATCTTCTTCTACTTCTCTCTTTAGGGTTCTGTAGTTTTCATTGTATAAATCTTTCACCTCTTTTGTTAGGTTGATTCCCAAGTATTTTATTTTTTTGGAGGATATTGTGAATGGAGTGTTTTTCCTCATTTCCATTTCAGAAGTTTTGTCGCTGATATACAGAAATGCCTTTGATTTATGCGTATTGATTTTATATCCTGCCACTTTGCTGAATTCATTTATTAGTTCTAGTAGTTTCTTTGTAGACCCTTTTGGGTTTTCTAGGTATAGAATCATGTCATCTGCAAATAGTGATAATTTAAGTTCTTCTTTTCCTATTTTTATGCCTTTAATTTCTTTCGTCTGTCTAATTGCTCTGGCCAGTATTTCGAGAACTATATTGAATAGAAGTGGTGATAGAGGGCATCCCTCTCTTGTTCCAGATTTTAGAGGGAATGCCTTTAACTTTTGTCCATTCAGAATGATGCTAGCCTGCGGCTTAGCATAGATAGCTTTTACAATGTCAAGGTAAGTTCCTGTTATCCCTAGTTTTTCTAATGTTTTGAACATAAAGGGATGCTGTACTTTGTCGAATGCTTTCTCTGCATCTATCGAGATGATCATATGGTTCTTATCTTTAAGTCTATTGATGTGGTGAATAACATTTATTGATTTCCGTATATTGAACCATCCTTGCATCCCAGGGATGAATCCTACTTGATCATGGTGCACAATTTTTTTGATGTGTTTTTGTATTCGATTTGCCAGAATTTTATTGAGGATTTTTGCATCTAGGTTCATTAGAGATATTGGTCTGTAGTTTTCTTTCTTTGAGGTGTCTTTGTCTGGTTTCGGAATCAGGGTGATGTTGGCCTCATAGAATGAATTTGGAAGAGCTCCCTCTTTTTCTATTTCCTGAAATAACTTGAAAAGTATTGGTATTAATTCTTCTTTAAAGGTTTTGTAAAATTCCGCTGTATACCCATCCGGTCCTGGGCTTTTCTTGGTTGGTAGTCTTTTGATGGCTTCTTCAATTTCATCCATTGATATTGGTCTGTTCAAATTGTGTGTATCCTCCTGACTCAGTCTGGGCAAATCATAAGACTTAAGAAATTTATCGATGTCTTCACTATCTTCTATTTTATTGGAATATAGGTTTTCAAAATAATTTCTAATTGTCTTCTGTATTTCTGTAGCATCTGTTGTGATATTGCCTTTTTCATCCCGTATGTTAGTAATTTGAGTTCTCTGTCTTCTTCTCTTCGTTAGCATGGCTAAAGGTCTGTCGATCTTATTTATTTTTTCGAAGAAACAACTTTTAGTTTTGTTAATTTTTTCAATATTTTCTTTTGTTTCAATTTCATTGATTTCTGCTCTGATTTTAATTATTTCTTGCCTTCTGCTACATTTGCTGTTGTTTTGCTCTTCCTTTTCTAGGGCTTTGAGATGAAGTGTGAGCTCATTTAGTTGTTGGTTTTTTCTTTTTTTGAGGAATGACCACCAGGCGATGAATTTTCCTCTTAAAACTGCTTTCATTGTGTCCCATAGATTCCGATATGTTGTGTCTGTAGTTTCATTTATCTCTAAGAATTTTTTGATTTCCTCCTTTATGTCTTCTGTAACCCATTGATCATTCAGTAACATATTGTTCATTTTCCATGTAACGTAGGATTTTTCCTTCCTTCTTTTATCATTGATTTCCAGTTTCATTCCATTATGATAAGATAAAATGCATGGTATAATCTCCACCCCTTTATATTTACTGAGGGTTGCCCTATGGCATAATATATGGTCTATTTTTGAGAAGGATCCATGTGCTGCCGAGAAAAAAGTATATCCATTTGATGATGGTTGATATATTCTATATATGTCAGTTAAGTCTAGGTTATTGATTGTGGTATTGAGTTCTGTAGTTTCTTTATTCAACTTTTGTTTGGAGGATCTGTCCATTGGTGAGAGAGGTGTGTTGAAGTCACCCATAATTATTGTGTTGTGGTCTATTTGATTCTTGAATTTGAGGAGTATTTGTTTTATGAATGCTGCAGCGCCATTATTTGGGGCATAGATATTGATAATTGTTATGTCTTGTTGGTGAATGGTTCCTTTTAACAGTATTTAATGTCCTTCTTTATCCCTTTTGATTAACTTAGTCTTGAAGTCGATTTTATTCGATATGAGGATGGCCACCCCTGCTTGCTTACGAGGACCGTGTGCGTGGTATATTTTTTCCCATCCTTTCACCTTCAGCCTGTGTATGTCTTTTCCAATCAGATGTGTCTCCTGGAGGCAGCATATTGTTGGATTTGTTTTTTTAATCCATGATACCAGCCTATGTCGCTTTATTGGAGAGTTTAAGCCATTAACATTCAGAGTTACTATTGATATATGGTTTGTACTTCCAACCATGTTTGATTATTTATCCTTTTTAAAAAAAAATTTAGTTTGTTTCTCCATGATTATCTTTCCCCTCGCCCTCTGTCTTTACCGAGGCACTTCCCTCTGATGGTTTTGGTTATTGTTTTTCATTTCTTCCTCATGTAGTGTTTTGCTCAAAATGCTTTGCAATGCTGGTTTTCTGGCTGCAAATTCTTTTAACTTTTGTTTATCATGAAAGATTTTTATTTCGTTGTCATACCTGAAGCTTAATTTTGCTGGATACAGAATTCTTGGTTGGCATCCATTGTCTTTCAGTGTTTGAAAAAATTGTTCCATGACCTTCTTGCTTTCAGCGTCTGTGATGAAAAATCTGTTGTTAACCTAATTGGTTTACCCCTGAATGTAATCTGCCTCCTTTCTCTTGTAGCTTTTAATATTTTCTCTTTGTTCTGTATATTGGATATCTTCATAACAATGTGTCTTGGCATTGGTCTACTGTGATTTTGTGTGCTCGGTGTCCTGTATGCATCTTCAATTTGTATATCTGTTTCCTTTTTTATTTCTGGAAAGTTTTCAGTAATTATTTCATTCAGCAGGTTTCTCATTCCCTTGGTTTGAATCTCTGTACCTTCTTCTATCCCGATGACTCGTAAGTTTGGTTTTTTTATGTTATCCCATAACTCTTGGATGTTTTTCTCGTGATTTTTTACCAGCCTTTCTGAGTTGGCTAGACTCTTTTCAAGATGATATATTTTGTCTTCATTATCTGACGTTCTGGCTTCTACTTGATCCACTCTGTTAGTGATACTCTCAATTGAGTTTTTAATTTGGTTTATCGTTTCCTTCATTTCTAGAATTACTGTTTGATTATTTTTTATAATCTCTATCTCCTGATAAAGATGCTTAACTTCTTCTTTTATCTGTTTATGTAACTCATTCTCAATGTGTTCTTTCGCTGCTTGAATTTGCTGTCTCGTATCCTCTTTAAGGTTCCATTCCATCTGTCTAAGGTGTTCCATGAGTTCTTCATATGACCATTTTTCTGATGACTCTAGGTCCTCCTGAATATTTAGGCTGTCCTGCATTGTTTGTACTCCTTTTCTTCCTTTCTTTTTGAAGCTGCTCATGTTACTTCTTGTTCTGTTTGACTGCTGAGTTACTGTTTACTCCTATAAATTTATTTGATGCTTGGGAGGAAAGGTATTAGAAGGGAAGGGAAGAAGTCACTAAAGAGAATGAGAGTAAGCAGGTAGAATTCAAGGAAGGGGGGATAAGATAATCGAAAAGAAATGAAAAGACAAAAGAAGAAAATAAATAGGAAATAAAAAAAGAAAAAAAAATTTTAAAAAAATTTAAAAGATTAAAATTAAACTTGGAAGAAAAAAATTTAAAAAAATTAAAAAAAAATAAAAAACAAGAAAGAAAAATGAAAATGAAAGAAAAACCCAAATCAAAATAAAAAAATTTAAAAAAAGAGAAAAGAAAAAAGAAAAAAAAACTAATAAATGCAGTCTTAGCGTTTGATTAACTTCTCTTCCAGTAGGTGGCGCAGTGCCCACCAGGCCAAGTTTCTCCTGTCAATGCGCGGGAACCAATCACTGTGCAGCAGCTCCTCCTCCCAGACTGGGCGAGTCTCCAATCCTGAGTGCCTAGGGCCTCCTCTTGTGTCTAGTCATTTCCCCACTTTTCCTCTAGCCAGGCCCCTCTCATGGGTGCCACTCACCACAATACTGGGTACACGCCAGGTCTGCTGCTCCCGGGAGCCCTGTTGTCATGAATGACTGGGCACACTCTCCCTGTTTGCCATTCCCTCAGACCCTAAGTTTGTAGAGCTTGGGGCTGAGAGTCCTCAGCGAATTTTACTGCCCCTCTGGTAGCCACGCTCCCAGTAGCTGGTGCAAGAGACCTCAGCTGTCAGCACTGGTGGGAGCGGTAGTTCCGCGCCGCGGATCCCGCGCCACCTCTAATTCCCTTCCGCGCTCACGGGAGAGCTGGGAGGGGCCCTTAAGGTTTCCCGATGTGTGGAGAGGGAAGGCTAGGGAATTACACACCTGTAGCCGCAGGTTTCAATGAAGTTATCTCCTCCGCCGCAGTCTGATGACGTCAGTTCTCTGCCATGGTGGTATCTCTTGCAAATGGCGACAGTTTGTTTCCCTTTGCCAGGTGACCAATGCAACGGGTGGGTCCCTACTGTCTCTCCCAAGCCCCGTTTCAAACCTGTGGCCGCTACCTATGAAGGCTTGGTAAGCATTTACCTCCATAGGATCAGAAGGGCCGACCAGTTGTTTCAGCCGGATGGATCAGTGCTGAGTCACAGCTGTTTGTCTGCGGGAAGCAGGCAAACGGGAGCTTGAGTTCAGCCGATCTTGGCTCAGTGTGTGTTCTGAGAGGCCCAGACTGTTCACCCCAGATCCACGTCAGCTCAGCATTGCCTAGTGATCCTGAGCAAACAGATTTAGGCTGTTTACGACTCCCTATTCCCGAACAGCTGAAGAGGTCAGAGTCTTGATCTCTCCGCGCCCGCCGCCATGTTCGATCTCCCCAGAGATTATATCTTTATTTTTTATTTTTTTTCCTTTAATTTTTATTGTTGGTTGTTCAAAACATTACATAGTTCTTGACATATCATATTTCACACTTTGATTCAAGTGGGTTATGAACTCCCATTTTTACCCCGTATACAGATTGCAGCATCATATCAGTTACACATCCACTGTTTTACATATTGCCATACTAGTGTCTGTTGTATTCTGCTGCCTTTCCTATCCTCTACTATCCCCTATCCCTGCCCCTCCCATCTTCTCTCTCTACCCCATCTACTGTAATTCATTTCTCCCCCTTGTTTTTTTCCCCTTTCCCCTCACTTCCTCTTGTATGTGATTTTGTATAACCATGAGGGTGTCCTTCCATTTCCATGAAATTTCCCTTTTCTTTCCTTTTCCCTCCCACCTCTCACCCCTGTTTAATGTTAATCTTCTTCTCATGCTCTTCCTCCCAACTCTGTTCTTAGTTACTCTCCTTATATCAAAGAAAACATTTGGCATTTGTTTTTTAGGGATTGGCTAGCTTCACTTAGCATAATCTGTTCTAATGCCATCCATTTCCCTGCAAATTCTATGATTTTGTCATTTTTTAATGCAGAGTAGTACTCCATTGTGTATAAATGCCACATTTTTTTTTATCCATTCGTCTATTGAAGGGCATCTAGGTTGATTCCACAGTCTTGCTATTGTGAATTGTGCTGCTATGAACATCGATGTAGCAGTGTCCCTGTAGCATGCTCTTTTTAGGTCTTTAGGGAATAGACAGAGAAGGGGAATAGCTGGGTCAAATGGTACATGTTCTCCAGTTCCATCCATTTACTGGCAAAGACCATAAATTCATTCTTCTTTGTAGCTGAGTAATATTCCATTGTGTATGTGTGTGTGTGTGTGTGTGTGTGTGTGTGTGTGTATGTATCACATTTTCTTTATCCATTCTTCTGCTGAAGGTTATTTCCATAGCTTGGCTATTGTGAGATGAGCTGCTATATACATTGATGTGGCTGTGCCACTGTAGTATGCTGATCTTAAGTCACTTGAGTATAAGCCAAAGAGGGAAATAAATGGGTCAGATTTTCTAAAGAATCTTCGTTCTGCTTTCCAGAGTGGTTGTATTGATTTTCATTCCCACCAGCAATGCATGAGTGAACGGAGAACCTACAGAATTGGAGAAAATCTTTACCACTTGTACCTCATATAGAGCATTAATCTCCAGGATATATAAAGAACTCAAAAAACTTCACACCAAAACAACAACAACAAACATATAACCCAATCAAAAAAATGGGTAAAGGAACTGAATAGATACTTCATAGAAGAAGAAATATGAATGGTTAAAAAATATATAGGAAAATATGTTCAACATCACTAGCAATTAGAGAATGCAAACTAAAACTACACTTGAAATTCCATCTCACTCTAGTCAGAATACAAGTAACAATAAATGTACAAGTAAAAATTAATTTTGGCGAGGATGTGGGAAAAAAGATTCACAGAATATTTACATTTTAAGATAGGATCACCATGGGATTCACCAAAATATTCATTTTTATTCACATGCTATCTTATGAAAGCTTATAATATAAGTCAAAGAGCTCCTGTGTGACTTCTGGTGTGTCTTTCAACTCATAAACCTCTATTATAATATTGAATCTTAAGACACTGATTATTTGGCAAATGATTTTTCAAGAATGTAATAATCATAATATTTGGCTGATATTTATTATGGTATTTACTCTGAGACTGCAAACGTGATGAGTTATTAACATATATTCTTGTATTTAATCATCAAAGCAAATCTGTAGTAAAAAAAATATTATTCCCATTTAAGCAAGTGAGAAAATTGAGTATTAAAAATTATATGATTTACTGGGTACAGTAGTGCATGCCTATAATCCCAGGTACTCTGTAGTCCCAGGCTGAGGCAGAAGGATTGCAAATTCAAAGGCTGGCTTAGCAATTCAGTAAAATCCTTTCTCAAAATAAAAATGGCTGCAGATGTAACTCAGTTGTAAAGTTCCCTTGGATTCAATCTCTATTGCAACACATACACACATGTACACACACATATTCACACACTATGTGATTTATCCAAGACCCCAGAGTAAAGACATGTTGCATTAAATTTCAGTCCTCACCAAGTAGACTCTAGAAATGTCATTTTTTAAGATACTTTTTTTTTTATTTGTCAATGGACCTTTGTTTTATTTATTTGTGGTGCTGAGAATTGAACTCAGTGCCTCACACATATTAGGCAAGTGACCTACCACTTAGCCACAACTCCAGCCCTAGAAATGGCATTTTAATCCAGATCATGTACTACTTCCATTATATAGACATAGAAGTCTTTACATATTCTAGTTACATGGATAATAATTTCTGATAAGATCATCTTGCTGAGCAGTAATTTATAAAGTAATGCAATTTCTTCATTTTAAATGATTTCTTTTCCTTTTAGCACTACTAACACAGAATAGAATAATTAGGACTCTATGCTGGCAAGTAGACATTAAAACTAGAATATATTTTTAAAATGTGTTATTTCTGTTTACCCAGGAAATAAGAAGCTTCAGCATCAAAATTCAATAAACATCCATGTTTCTTGGAATTAGTCAAGTAAGTGATAATCTGATACAATTTTGATGTCTGTTTATATCAAAGGCTTTTAAAATAACAGATATTTTTATTTCCAATAGTAATAAATATATGTATGAACGTAATAATTCGATTTTGTCACGTAGTAAGAATGAATTCTTATTGGTATACATAATTTTTAAAATTTTTCATAGATAAGAACTTACTAATACAAAGTCTGATATGAACTTAAATATTCCTAAAAATATTAACAATAACCAAAATTGGAATTCTGCATTTTATCTTTCTTATTGATTATGAAAAATAATTAAATTTGGTAAACTGAGTTAAATAAAAATACAGTCTCTATAAACCACATTTCTAATATTCCTATTCATGGCCTAACAGAAGTAGATTTATTTTTGTCTTATTATAAGACCTGAATTATATCACTATGCCTAACAATAATTACTAGTTTTTTTAAAGGGGTTTGTTATTATTTTGAATAGGAAATAGTAAATGTATTACAAGATGATACTAAGACAAAGAAAACATAATTTGAAAAGTTGAGTGTATGAGTTTGAGAGAGATGAGAGCAAAAATGAGACACCAGATGACATATTGCAGTTCCAAAACAATATATCTATTACATATTTTCTATTGTGGTGCTTGTACTGTATACTCTATGCATTTCAATGGAAATTAGAGTCATTTAGCTGTTCCTCTTCAAAACTACTACATGAGAATGTGGGGAGTGAATGAAGGATTAGCATTTTCTAGGAATCAATTTTTTTTGTTTTGTTTTTTGGTACCAATGATTGAACCCAGGAGTATGTAATCACTGAAACATGTCCCCAGCCCTTTTTTCTTTATTTATTTTTGAGATGGATCCAATTGAATGCCTTTCAGCATTGCTAAATTGCTAAATCTGGCTTTAAACTCATGATCCTCCTACTTCAGTCTGGGAGCCACTAGGATTATAGGTTTGCACCACTGTGCCCAACTAGGAATCTTACTCATTGTCTTGCTCTTAACATTTGAACAATAAATATTCTCAGAAAGCTTACAAAATAGACTCTCTGAAAGGAGAATCTCAATAAACTCTCAATACATTTCCTGTGTTCAATTAATAGCAAACATTTATTTACCAAATAACTACTTTTCCTAATGAGATCATCTTTGCATTAGTAAACAAATCCTATTTGATTAAGAAAAAATAGAGTTGAGTCAAATTTGAAAATGTGTATTGCTAAGAATCTATCATAATACTGCTACTGTAATGTTGCTGCTAATTACTTCTCATCAGAAACTTTGGTAATTTGGTTTTCTTCATGAACTTCTCAAATATAGTTATAATAAGGTCCACTTTCAAACAATTTAAATAATTGCTTTTTTCTTTTATTTATGAAAATTTAAATGGTAAAGTTATCCTTTGTCTGGAGTATTTTAGTTATATCAATATTAAAATTCTAATGCAATTCTCTTTAATAATGAAAGCAAAATTAACTGCTTAAAGTAGAACATAAGTTTTTGAAGGTGAATATGAGTTACAATAATCTTAATTCTTTTAAGTATGTTCATATTAAGTATTTTTATTAGTTTAGAATGCCTCACAGCTATATCTAATTGTCTTTAATATAAAAGTCCAAAAGTCAGATATGAAAGTAAAAGAATATTAGTCCTATTACTTAATGGACCAAATTTAAGACAGGAGTTTCAAATAATATAACAATGACTGTGTTATAGAGCAAAGTGAGAACCAGGACTGAATTCATTAAAGATTCTCTGGCTTCTTTATCTGAATTATATATTTTCCTTGAAGTTTTAATGTATCACAGAAATTAACTAAATTTTAGGGTAAAAATAAAAAAAAATAATTTTGATATGAAGAACTTTTTTTGATACACTACATATTAAGTATATGTTAATATAAAAAATAATGTATAGATATCATACTCAGCTATATCTGAAGCATTATCTTTGAATAGGTATGGTGTATAAAAGTTTATTGAAGTACCTATCAGGAAAAATATTCCTATTTATCTGTACATATTCTTTTTGTCTTTAATAGCACTGTTATATTAGGTATTCACACAATAATGATTGTAAATCATTACAAAATAATTGCTATTGTTTTTATCTAATATTATTCTAGATATTCCTTGACTGCTTTAATTATTGTGAGCATAAGACATAAGAGAAAACCTGTAATAGAAATAATATCAACTCATAGTCATTTTTTCCCCTGTAAACTATTCTTCCAGATAGTTCCAGGTAATTCAATATGGATTCATATACTTAACAAGTTTATTTGTCTTGACCATATATATATATCTAAGGCACCTTATTCTGTATCAAATATTTACATTATAAGCCTACAGAATTTTTTTTTTTTTTTTTACCAAGGATTGAACCCAGGGACACTTAAACATTGAGCCACATCCCTAGCACTTTTTAAAATATTTTATTTAGAGACATGGTCTTGCTGAATTGCTTAGGGCTTTTCTTTGTTGCTGAGGCTGACTTGAAACTCATGATCCTCCTAGTTTAGCCTCCCAAGCTGCTTAGATTACAGGCCTGTTCCACCACAACTGGCAGAAATCTCTTTGACTCCATGCATACCACCCACCCCAACAAATTCTCATTCAATATTTTTGAATAGGAGAGATATGTAGTTTACATATCACTTCATTCTAATTGGAATCTATTTCATTTATATTCAGGTTTTATAGTAAAAAATCATTAAAACAAGACAAAAATGAAAATATAATAACAGAATTGTGACATATTTAGTCTTAATGACCCTTTATTGGATTCTATTCCTTCCGATATTGGTATTTTGATATGCATTACAAGTCCAGATATGTTCTCCTAAGACTTCCAATGAAAACAGTTGTCATTCCTATCCTCAGAATAAGATGAAGTTTGAAAACTCTAAAACACTTTTATTCTTTTGGACTTATTAGAAAACTGATGTCTTTAAGCAAACTACTATAAAATAAAACCAGAACCAGAAATAAATTAAAGTCATGGCCACAAATTCTGGGGGAAAAAATAAGGCATTTCAATAAGGGGAAAAACTATTTCAGTATAGACCTCTCTATGTTCTCATATTGAGAACTGGACTCAGTTCTAAATATGCTATGGACAATTGGAGATTTGTAGCTAAGGAGAACCGCAAGGGTTTGTGGATGGAAAGTTACTAAGGAGGGATTTTGGGGATAAGGAAAGTGAGTGGTTCTGGTTAAACTTATTAACAGGATTTTTACTGAGGGCAGACCAGGGTAATCAGATTTCTAGGCCACCAAGTGTAGACTTTTGTTAGATTTCCATTGTGGTCAGATACCTAGGGTAGGGATCTACCTAAACTAATTTAGCAGAATTCTTCCTAATATTTGCCTCTTGACCCTTTGTTATGAATAACAGACTAACTTGCTTGTTCGGAAGCAGCAGTGGCTTCTGATGCCTGACTGTTATGGTTTCGATGTGAGCTTTCCCCAAAAAGTTCACATGTGAGACAATGCAAGTTCAGAGGACAAATAATTGGGTTGTGAGAGTATTAACCCATTCAGTGAATTAATCACTGATGAGATTAACTGAGTGGTAACTGGAGGCAGGTGGGGTGAGGCTTGAGGAAGTGGTTAATTGGGGGCATGGCTATAGGATATATATTTTGCATCTGGAGAGTGGAGTCACTCTCTCTGCTTTCCGATCAGCATGATGTGAGCTGCTTTCCTCTGCCACCCTCTTCCACCATGATGTTCAGCCTCATCTTGAGCCCTGAGGAATGGAGTCCGCCTTTTGTGGAATAAGACCTCTGAAACTGTGAGCCCTCAAGTAAGCTTTTCTTCCTCTACAATTGTTCTGATCATGTCCTTTAGTCACAGCAGTGAAAAAGCTGACTAAATCCTAGTCAGTCACATAACCTTCAATGTGCAGTGAGGATCACATTAAAGGTTATGTGGCTATGGAAAACAGTGTACTGGGTTTCTCATAATTAATCACTAATTTGAGTCCAGTGAATATTCTGTTAGAGGCAGGTAAACCATTTCAGCAAAGAGTAAATTATTCTGTTATCGAATAGAACATCTTCATCTAGGAAGTGAATTCCCAGGGATGATGCATGTGGTACCAAACTTTTCCCAAAATGTAGTGAATTTATTAATAGAACATAAGCCAGGTTCTGCAGCTGTTTCTTATAAACTGCTTCCCTAGGAACTGAGGTCTCCATCAAGAACTGTGATGAACTAAGTGCTATTCATTTTATTATTATTGTGATTATAAAAGAGCAAGGTAAATAAGACAGAATAGGAGATTGTTCTAGAGATAGTATTAGAAAGGAATAAACAAAGAGAAATGTGTGGTGTACGGAATATCATAAACAGATTAGAATAATTTTTCAGTTAATGAGATATGATAGAATTGACCAACACTAGCCAATAAGCTTAGGTCTAGCCAAAAAAATAATAATTTTACCCCAGCTAGATAGAGCAAAAGGATGGGAGGTGTAGGGAGGGGCAAAGCATGTAAAAAAAGATGGTGGTTTGAGATGGACATCATTACCCTAAGTACATGTATGAAGACACAAATAGTGTGACTCTACTTTGTTTACAACCAGAGAGTGTACACAAGCCAGGGGTGAGATGAATAACTATTTTATGATTGAGCGTGACCAAAGACAGCAAATATTGAGGGTGAAGAATGGCATAGTTGGAGGTGTTCTATGAGCCATTGAATTGAGTCTGAGAAATTAGGATTGGAGGGACAATGGAAATTTTATATTCATGAGGGTTATCCAAGATAGCTTGTTGCTTTATGGAATATTGAGGGATAACTGGCTAAGCATTGTAAATGTCCATTCTCAGAAAGGGGCTAGTGATTATAAATGAAGGAAAGAGACATGACCATTGCCAGGAAGATTGGAAAAAAAGTTTAGGCTTTTTCACAATGGTTACTTGTATGCTTTCACCATTTAGCAAATAAAAGAAGATTCATTGCAAAATATGCATTTCAATTGATCAAAGGTATCTGGGAAATATCAGATGTGACCATGGGAGATGGGGCATAATGCATAATCTGTAGTTTTATGACAAGTACTGAATAGTTAGTTTACCAGTGGGCATTCCAAAGATTCTTTGGGTAAAAATAGTCTGATGATAGAAGAGGAAAAAGAAAGACAGGGGGGCAGAAACTCTTAAATTTAGGAACAGAAAAGAAAAGGTGAAGATCTAAATTCAAGTGAGAAAAAAATAGAGTAAAATCAGTGAGTTGTTGTGGAAAGAAGAGCATGGCAAACAGAAAAGAGAGACCCTGTGCCTAATAGAAGAAAAAGTAGGCTCACATCTCTATCATGTCATACTAGGACCCAACTTCCTTAATAAGACTCCTATAGCACAAGAATTAAAACCAAGAATCAATAAATGGGATGGATTCAAACTAAATAGCTTCTTCTCAGAAAAAGAAACAATCTTTGAGGTGAATAGCTTACATTTGGGGAGCAATTTTTATCACATGCACATCAGATAGAGCACTACAAGCAATAATTAGTGTTGGTGGGGATGTAGGGGAAAAGGTAAACTTATATTTTGCCAGTGGCACTGAAAATTGGTGGAGCCACTATGAAAAGCAGTATGGAGATTCCTTAGAAAACTAGGAGTGGAACCACCATTTGACCCAGCTATCCCACTCCTCAGTCTATACCCAAAGGACTTAACTACAGCATACTATGGAGACACAGCCACATCATTGTTTATAGAAGCACAATTCACAATAGCTAAACTGTGGAACCAACCTAGATGCCCTTCGGTTGTTAAATGGATAATGAAAATGTGGTGTGTATATATATATATATATATAACAGAATACTATTCAGCATTAAAAGAGAATAATAAAATCATGATATTTTCAGGTAAATGGATGGAGTTGGAGAATAATACTAAGTGAAGTTAGTCAATCCCAAAAAAACAAAGACAAATATTTTTTCTTATATAAGGATACTGATTCATAGTGGGGTTGAGGGTGAGCATAGTTGGATTAGACAAACTCTAGATAGGACGGAGGGGTGGGAGGGGAAGGGAGGGTCAAGGCATGTAAAAAAGGTGGTGGAATGAGATGGACATCATTACCCCAAGTACATGAATGAAGACACAAATGGTGTTACTCTACTTTGTGTATAACCAGAGAGATGAAAAATTTGTGCTCTATATGTATAATATGAATTGTAATGCATTCTGCTGTGATACATAACAAATTAGAATGAAAAAAAATGAAGCAGAAGAAAAATGGGAGAATCTAGTCAGGTCTTTTTTCATGGTCTTTTGGAAGAAGTTGACTACCTTGTGACAATATCTCATTTCTCTGATTCTCAAGACAGCTATCTGCTCCAGACTGTTTTTTTTGTTTGTTTGTTTTTGTTGTTGTTGTTTGTTTGTTTTCTTTCTGTTCTTGAAAGTATCCAGTTGGAATACTTCTCTAGACTGGATTCATCTTGCCACTCTTTTTTTTTAACATAATACCCATATTTTATTTATTTATTTTTATTTGGTTCTGAGAATAGAACCCAGTGCCTCACATGTGGTAGGCAAGCACTTTACCACTGAACTAGAATTCACTCTGCTACTTCCATTCATTAGTTGTGAAAGATTAACTCAAGGTTGAATGCCCTAAAGTTTGATAGCAGTGTTATTGATGAATACATGGTAGAAAGGTCTTTCCAACTGGGATGAATGCCACTGGTTGGAGAATACTACAAAATACACTCAGAATATTAGAGTGCCTACTTTTAAGACATGTAAAGAATTATGACTTGTTGATTACAGGATTGGAATTATATTTTATCAACCACTGACAATATTTAAGAATGTCAGGTTGAGTCAAGTCAGATTTTTCTGCTTTAAAAGAGAATGAAATCATATACAAGATGAATAAGTGATAATTCTGGGCCTTCCTTTATAACCACAAAAGTAGATAGTTTATATTAAGTTAGGCATTAGGAGCTGAGAGTCATAAGATCAATGACCAGCATTTTTGGCCATAGTAAATCCAACTAGTTAAACTAGTTTGTTCTTGAGGATAACATTGTTTCATTCTATGGTGCCTGATGACTGGTGATGATAAAGGCAGTGTAATACTTATCTAATATAAGTTACTTTTCAATTTCTAGCACAATTAGAGATGTCAAGAAGATACCCCAAGTGGGAAATGGAGGTAAAGACTTGTTCTAGCAATCTTTGGGAATTGATGCTGCTGAAGTATTTAGGCAGGAAATGTCTTTAATCATTTGGTAATTACATAGGTCATAGTATATATTAGTAGTTTTCTGCTTTTGGTAACTAAATAAAATCTATTTGCCAGTGAAGGAAGAGTAGGTGGCACAGGGTACTATTTTCCTTCCTTGACTAATCTTTATACACTTTCCAGGGTTTAAGTGTAATTCCCTGATTCATATAAAAACCAAAGGGTCTAAGCTTCTGTTTGCATAGTATATGCCACATTTTGTTCTTCCTTGGTGGTTCATGTTTTATAAACCATATACAATGACTTGAGAGTCAGACTTGGGGGTACAAAGTGGATGTCTTGATGCTTATAAAGTCCATCTATGTGTATTTTTTTAACTTTTGCCATTCAATTCTTTCTAAGTTTGAAGCTGTTACGTTTTAATTATTATTATTATTTTCTTAGGAGTCATCCTGAAAAGCTTTTATCCCTTAATGAAGAGTGAGAATTCCCATTAGGGATCCAGGGCCTCAGAGTAATAACCAGAGGATAATTTCAAGGCTTGTAAATCATTTGAAGTTCTTGGGGGACAGGAGCAAGGAACGAGTATTTTACTATGTTTATCGGATAATCTGTTTCCCCATACCCCAACTAAGGTTTTTGATCTAGCTTCTCAGCTTTAGTTATAGAAATATTTTGGGGGTAAGTAAAGTCACTTTAGAAACTATGCTATTTAAGTTCTATATTTTGGATGAAGTACCAATTTCAGTCATAAATATTCTATTTTCATAATATCACCAAATTCTATCCTATGCCAAAGGCATAGCAGCTATCAGTAAGTACATTAACCTTCTTTACCTCTGTTCTATTTTTTAGTTGTTGATGGACCCTTATTTTATTCATTTATTTATAGGTGGTGCTGGGAATCAAACCCAGTGTCTCACACATGTGAGGCAAGAGCCTTACCACTGAGTCATACCACAGCCCTTTACCTCTGTTCTTAACGAACTCAAGCTAGAAAGAATAACTTAGCTACCTGCCCTGATCTGATATCATTACTGCTTGATGCTTAATATGTTTATGTTGATGTGTGATGATACACTCAACCTGGGAGGTTTTATTTTCTCTGGAGTTAGGAACCGTCAACATAAAGAATGAAGTCAACTTGGGAGAGGCACTTTTCAGGTAAATGTAGCCTCTATATAGGATAATGATCAACTATGAGTGACACAATCATGGGGGTACACTGTTAGCTTGGTAAAAGAAGCAAAGTGGCAGGATTAAGATTTGACAGAGATACACAGTGACAAGAGAGGAATATATTAGCAAAATTTCACAAGAGGTGAGTCAATACTGAGAAAAGCTCTCTATGTTTTTATTAAGGAATATTACCTGCACAAATGAAAACATGTATTATGTAGATGATCTAATACTAAATCAGAGGTAACTTGGGCAAGGTTGATGTGTGGCCATGGCTCACAGGCTGAGGCCCAACAATAATACACTGAAGGTCTCTGGTGGCTATTATCCTTCTCAAATAATACTTCAAGGTCATGAACCTCTCCTTCATGTACAAAGAAAAATGAATAACTAGTATGCACAAAGGAAGATATGAAAATTAACATCTCTAAGATCCTGAAAAGTATATCTGGATAGATTATTCAAGACCACTGGGTCTGGAAGTAATTTTCTATTTATGGCATAGAGGATGAGGCCATTGTAGAGAAATTAGCAATTCACATCCCACAATATCTCATAAAACACACACAAAAAATCCTCTCCTTTGTTTTAGAAAGAGGAAAATGTTAAATAGGATAACATATGTCTATAGTGAATTTTACCTGTGACTGAAATATTATGACCCATCTAATTGAGAGATAGCATAATTTAATTTTTTTTCTAGCTACTCATGTCCCTCCCTTGCTAATGTATTAAGGAAGTATTTAGTAACTAAAAGGGAGTCTTCATTTACTGTCAGAGCACAGAAGAAGGTCATTTATGTGTTGGATTAAAGTGAAGTTTCCTGGCCATTTTCTAAGTCTCCCCAGATTGTCATTTAGAATATCTGAGAAGTAGGTATGGGCCTCAGTAAATCCATGAGGCATAGAAGTTCAGGTATGCTATTTGTTTACTGAGATCAAAGTAGATAAACCCTAGGATTTCTTCTCAAGGGAATTATGAAAAAAAGATAGAAGATAAAACAATGAATTTGAAATATTAGATATTGGAAATGGTACTAGATAAGATAGTGCTAGGATTAGAAACAAGGGAAGTTTATATTTCACAATTGTATTGATAGTTTCAGATCAAGGCTAAATGATAAAATCCCCATGTGGTATTTATTTATTTATTTATTTATTTTCTGAATTGGAAATATTATATGTCTAGAAGTGGGAACTAGAAATTTTTGGCCCAATAAACATTAGATTATAAAACAGTCCCTCAAATCCTGCTGATTTTTAAAGCATTTGGGAATCCTATGGAGGAACATAGAGGATTTATTTATATATTCTTCATCCCATATACATCTAATATGCAAAGAACTTTTTGCCTAGAAAGAAATAATTTCATCTAATGGTTGATTTAAATCTTTAATGATAAATGTTCTGGGTTGAAAGAAGTAAAGGAAATCAAGGAAGTCAGGAAAAACCTTTAGGAAACATGAACCTACATAAAGCACCTACAATTCATGAGGCAATCCCTTCCAAATCAATTTACCAGTTAGAGCTGAGAAAGGATTTGTGTTCAGCTTTAAAAGTTTTCATAGAAATACTAAGATATTGGATTGAGGTAGGTAAGTCATCAGGTAAATTACCCAAACTCAAAACTTGAAAGTTTGGTAATTCCAAAGAAGAAGAGCAGGGAACAAAATGTTGTCCAGAGTAGAATGTGTTGCCCCAGTAATGATAAGAAATGCATTGTGCTACTCTTCAACTTCCATGCTCATTTCCTCTGTGTGATTAGAGGTAACTGAAGGCATTGAACATTTATTTCCCAGAAGAGTGTCAATAATTTTCTGACAAGATGGGGACTTAGAATATTTCATTTGAGCTTAGTGTTCATTATTCTTAAAATTTCAGCAAGTGTTCAAATTAATGGGAACCAGTGATTTTGGAGTTTGCTCTAGACTAATTTTTCAATTTTTTAGCCATTTTAATTACAATGCAATAAGTTTAAATATTGTATTTTTAAAATATTTTTGGAAATGCTTTCTTCAATATCTGGAGCTTAAAGCAGTTTGCATTTTGGTAGTTAATATGATTTTTTTGTAATGGTCTCTGACCTGAAACCATTTAAAAAACTTGTGGCCCTCTGCTTCCTGACCACCATGAGATGAGCAGCTTTCTTTGACATGCCCTTCTGCCATTACATTCTGCCTTGCTGCAGGCCCAGGGCAATGGAATCAGCCCCCATGGGCTGCAACTCTGAACTGTGAGACCCCAAAATTAACTACTGCTCCAAAAAAATCAAGCTTGTAACCAGAGCAGATTCTGTTTGAGAAGTCAGATTTAGCCCTAGCACTCTTTCCATTTTATTTTGTAATTGAAGGTGACAGACATACTTTAATTCCTTTGTTGTTTATAATTTTAAAATTTTTGGTTGGAAATACCTGAAGAATTATTCTTAGTAATTTTTCTCTTACTTTCTTCAGTATTTTATGGGAAACAGTGATGGTCTGGAATCCTTGAAAGTCCTCAGAAATGGTAGTTCATTTGACTTTTTCAAACCAAATAGAGGCATTTCCAGATGCTACCAATGAATGGATTAATTGATAAGAGATTCTTTAGATTGTTATAGGTCTAAGGTGAAAAAGAGATTTTTTCAACTTAAATCACTTTTGTTGTCTGCTTTGTTTTAATCTGGAGTGACAAATGAAAACAACTTGATTTTATGATACAAAACTCTGTTGCTACATAGAAATTGTCATCTTTGAAAAGACAAAATCTAGTCCACCTAGCAGGTACATAAGAAACAAATGAGAATGTCAAGTAAATCTACTATAGTTGATATCCTTAGGTCTAAGACAACATTTCCAATAAGTATATGAACTTTTGGAACTCTGGGAGTTTTCTGAAACACATCCCAGAGGTCTTTGAGGCCAATTTTTATAGTGATTACACCAGTTTCTTTTATTGCTGTCAAAACAAAATATCACAGATTTAGTCATTTAAAACAAAATAAGCTTATTATCTAATTAACCATTCTGTAGCTCAGAAATCTGGCATAGGTTTCACTATGCTCATATCAAAAGATCAGAGATCAATGATTCTTTCTGGAAGCTTTAGAGGGAAACAAATTTTTTTATTCTCTGAGGTTGTATACAAATCTAGGAAAACTTAAAGCCTCCTAAATTCGGTTGCTTGAATACTACTCAGTTACTAAATATGTTGGCATTCATTAAATTAGCAAAGTTGGAATACCTTCTCAACCATCAGGAGAAAACAGCATCAAAATCTTACTTTCCATTTTCAGGGTAGTTTAGTTGATTCTGGAAGGCTTCATCTTACAGAAAAAAATCAATTCTATCAACAAATTATAAGCCACTGGACTTTAATTATACTTCATTTCCTCCTAGTACTATATTGATGGATATACTGTTGTTGAAATGTTGAAACAATAATTTTGAGAAATGATCCAATATACGGCAATACAGAATATATTTATAGGAATTTGTTTTTCTAGGGAAAATAATTTACTTCAATTAACATAGATTTATGTATTTGAAAATATTTGGATATTTTAAAAATGGAAAACAATAAAACCACAACAAATAAACTTTTATGAATCTGTTAATGATTTCTGAAACAATGGAACATTGAGAAAATAAAAATAAATCTACACTTATATAAAATATTTAGCATTTAACAACACAAAATATATTCATCAAAGTTAAACCTGATGGTTTTGCTTATATATACTTATTGAAGGAAAACAAAAATGTCAGAAAAAATAAAATCAAAATGAAAATATTAATGTAAACATTTTCTCAATATTTAAAGGGTAGTATGCCTACCAAATAATGACATACTAAAAGCCATTTCGGAAATTTATACACATTCTACAGAACAATTTTTTTGTAGGTCTCAGTGGGGGTCAGCTTTTTCTCACACTTCAAGTTTCAGTTAAACTGTCATATACTCAAAGAGCCCTTTCCTAAATATCTCTGTGCCCTCAACAATGCTTACCTGCACAAAAGTCCTAATTACATTAAATAATTGCTTCTTTTGCTTTAGCAACCTCACTTTGATTAAAGAGGCCTTAATTGAATCCAAAGTGTCTAGAACTATCCCAGGCACATAGTTAGCATTCCACAAACATTTGTTGAAAGAATGAATGGATAGAAAATATTCAGTTCACCAGGAAACCAAAGACCACCTTTCAGGTATGCTTGTTCTACAACAGGAATTTGCAATAATGTTAGGGAGGCTGGAAATAGCATCCTAAGAAGAAGTGTGCCACCAATTAATTGGAAATAGTAACTATTCCAGTGGGAGCAAAATAGAATTAGGAAGAAACTCCAAAACATTTTCCAGACATAGAGTAAAATATAAATAAGTATGAAAATGTAATGTGTTTCCTGGAGATCTAATACAATCTGGCCCTATGCCCTGAAGGATAGTGTGCCCAGGGTCCCACACAGAAATTTGAATAAGGTCCATGTAGGCTTGCAAGGCTACACAAAGACTTGAGGACACCTTGTTGAGACATGCTGGGGGAAGTTGGAGGCACAAACATGACCTTCTGAACTCAACATTAGTGAGCTGACAGGAGAAGAAATGAGGGGAATTTTGACTTACTAATTACTACCACATTCCCAGATTCTCACCAGGGAATTAGCTTTTATACTGCCTTGTAAAACAATATTAAATCACCATTTTACACATGAAGACACAAGGAGTCATTTGGTAACTTCTCAAGGTACGCAGTTAGCAAACTAAAATTTTGGTATGAACACAGTGCTTTTTAGCTACATAGTTCATTCTGCTTACACTATAGTGTGTTCACAAGATATTTCCCTGAAACTTGAGAGTTACATTCCCTGACTAAATATTACAGAGAAGGAATGTCAGAGGTTAGTCTAAAAATAACTATTTGTATTTTCATCTTACCCAGCATTGAGGAGCCTCATGCCTATAAACACAATAAAGAACAAACTAGTAAAATAGAATTTTAACATACTACAAATTTACCTTAATTAATGATTCAAAAATGGTTCAACCTATTAGGAAACTATTCTTGAGTATAAACCAGCAAGGTACTGGCATAAAAATAGACACACAAACAAATGGAACAAACCAAACAGAAATCAATCCATACATCTATAGCTGACTGATTCTTAATGAAAGTATCAAAACCATACACTGAGAAGGGACAGCCCCTGATAAATGGTGCCAGGGAAACTGGATGTAAATATGCCGAAGATTTGAATTTGACCCTTATCTCTCACCCTGTAACAATGTCAACTCAAAACAAATCAAATAACAAAATGTAAGACCTTAAATTGTTCAACTACTAAGGGAAAACATGAAACATGAAAAACTCTTTAAGATGCTGCTATATGCAATAATTTTTGAGGTGTGAAAAATAGTTTGCATTCCCATTTCCACCAATCACAAGACTAACTCTGGAGTCCTAAATGTTGAGCCTTTGAGAGATATAGACACATTCATTTTAGCGTTAATGTCCATACTTTGCCATTCTTATTACCACTACCTAAAATAGTATTTTTTCACAAAACTTTCATAAAGGTTTTTTGTCCATATACTGTTTATTATATTGTTATTTAAATGTATCAAGTGTTTGTATTTGTGTGTGTGTGTGTGTGTGTGGTGTGTGTGTGTGTGTGTTTATATCCATGGATGTGGCCGGGGGAGTTCTTTCTACTACAAGGGGGAATATTCTTTGTGGGCAGGCCACATATGGAAATCATATAAAGAAAAAACAATTTTGTATGGGTAATAGTTCATCTAGTGGTTTTAGAGAACAAGAAAATTAGAGAATGAAGTCTTTTAGTGGATTTCGACAAACTCTCAGTATTATGTCATTAAAGTGATGGCTGTTTGTTTTTAACATTGATTTTATTTAAAGATGTTTTCTTGGGATAAAGTTACTTTTCATTATTTTATAGTTATTATAATAAATATTATCTTTACTACTATTGTTTAGGTGAAAAAAAGGATTATAAATAATGATAATCTCTCATACAGATAATAGTATATACATATCATGTATGTGTATATATATGTATGTACTAATTTTTATCTTGTTTACTGCTTTAAATATACCTGATTGGCTTCCATATATATAGGAATATATATCTGACTGGCTTAGAAGACCACTTCCTATCAGAATCAAATAGCTTAAACCCTTATAATTGAGGAGATAATATCAGCCTTCACATTTAGAGCAATTAAGTAATTTTGGGGCCGGGATAGTGGCTCAGTGGTAGAGCGTTTGCCTAGCATGCATGAGCATTGGGTTTGATCCCTGGCACCACATAAAAATAAACAAATAAAATGAAAATATTATGTCCACCTACAACTAATACCTACAACTAATATATATATATATATATATATATATATATATATATATATATTTTAAAAAAAGAAATTTTGTTATGCTTTTTCTTCCTTAATCATGATACGATATGTAGTATATTATTTACATGTTCTTGATTCACTATTGTCAAACAAATAAAACATTACTGTTACCTACTGGAAAAAGTAACAAGTCAGTAAATGTTTTACTTCAATCATTTGGCAAAACAGAGACAAAATCAATTGTGCAGAAATCAAAAATATATTGTTTATTTTTACTTTCAAAGAGAAGTGAGTGCAGCGGCATATGCCTCTAATCCCAGTGACTCAGGAGGTTGAGGTAGGAGGATCATGATTTCAAAGCCAGCCTCAGAAACTCTGGAGGCTGTAAGCAACTTAGGGAGACCCTGTCTCAAAATAAGAAAAAATAATTTTAAAAACCTGTGAATGAGGCTCAGTGGTTAAGCATCTCTGGGTTCAAGTCTGAGTAACAAAAAAAGAAAGACAGAGAATGAGAGCTCCTGAAATTGGATACAGTTTAACCCATTAATTTTGACAAATATTATATTTTTTTCTTCCCTTACTCCTAATTAATGGTACTACTTTGAATTGCAGAGATTTACTGAATTTTGGGAGTTAAAAAGTTTGAACAATTTTATGAAACTTCTGCTTTGGGTGTAGAATTTTAATAGCAATCATAGATTAAGCCTTGGAAGAATGTTTTAAAAAATCTTGAGAAAAAGCATACAAGATAGATGTACATTTGGAGTACAATGCTAGAAGACTGATTTAATATAAACATGAAGCAGCTTTAAAATGAATTTCATTATGGAATTGAGGACTATAATGGTATCTGAGAATATTTCCTCTTCCTTTATAGCCCGGATCATTGAAAAAAAAATAAACCAGAGAATGCATATTAACACATCACAAAATTGAGACATCTATGTGAATCGGTTTTGAGAGAGAGAGTGTGTGTGTGTGTGTGTGTGTGTGTGTGTGTACGAAAATTCATACAACAGAAACCAACAACTGATTCAGGTAAAAGCCAAAGAAGAGAAATATTATAAGATAATTTGATGTAATGATAACTTAGAAGAATAATGTGTTTCAAATCAGCAAACATTTGAAACTCATTTTTAGGAAATATCTTACTGCATTTTAAATCAGAACACATGCCATTGATAGGAATATAAAAAGAAATCACTACTGGCAGATCTAAATTACCTTTGAGACTTTGGGTTTTTATAGTTCAAATTCTGAGGATTCTGCTGGTCTATGGAAATTCTTTTCATAACATACACATTCTCAATAGTTCAAAATAGTTAATAGAAAAATTTTAACACCTTTGATATGATTAAAAATCATTCTCATCTCAAGGGATCTCATCTTTCAATATATAGACTACAGCTAATTTTGTAAAGTTGAAATAATGTTTAATAAATCACCGAACTAATTCATGTATATAATGTTATCTGTACAACATTTGCTTATCTATGTGCCAGGCATTGTCACTAGCTCATATCCCTATATATACTTACTCTCCTGCTTTCTCTTAGAAATAATGGTTGTTACTTTAATGCAAAACTATTGTTAATATTTCTGTAATAGCACTCAGTATATTGAATTAGATTTCCATCATTCATTTACCCATGTATGTTTTCCATTAGACTGTTTTTCTCATAATGAATATTTTTATTTGTCCCCATTGTATTTACAGGCTCAGCACAACATTTTGAACATACTAGGTGTTTAATCAATATTTATTAAATTTTTAATTTTTATTTAACATTTAAGATTGCAATCCTCAATAAATTTCTCTTGTTTTGCTAATAATATATTAAAAGTACATATTTATTTGTTTAAAATGAACATATTGAAATTTCAAGTGATTGTTTGTTAAAATCCTAATGAAAACCATATTCAATTTGTGTCGGAATATTATCTTGCAAGTAATTAATAAGTATTTTAATGCTTCATAAACAAGTCCATTTTTACCATGGTCTTTATTGTTATTTTATATATTTCTATTAAAAATTTTAGATTTTTGCTTTTAATATAAAGTCCTAAGCTTTTTATTTGTGTTACATCCTCAAAAGGAAAACAGATCTTCATATTATAGTAGCTTATACCAATTTGCAAAATATTAATATATTACTTTAGATAGAATAAGAAAAGCTATGCATCTTTCAGTTTATAGAAGAATTATTTATAAATTTATCTATATCTATATACTACTTGCTACTAAAAAAAAGGCAGATTAACTTCTTGCAAAAAATTGACTTTGAATAATTTGATATTAAATTTGAAATGAATTTGGGAAGGTGCCAGAAGAAATGGGTTGGCCATCTGCACCATATGGTCTTGGAAAGGTTGCTAATGCCCAGGTACTAGGGAAGAAGTCCAGAAAATCTTGTCTCACACTGAAAAAAAATATGTCAGGCACTACTGCATGGGATTCAACTGTGAGGATCATGAGTTTTTTTAAGAAACAGGACCAAAACCATGGTTCTAAGGCATCTTAGGAAAAAAACACCCAAAGTTAGAGGCATAATTATCTCTTTATGGCAAAAAAAGAGATACAAAAGAAAAATATCTATATTAGCAAGAACTTGCCTAAGATAAGCAGAATAAAGCACGTAGTATATTGTAGACAGTGATTACAGAAATGAATTAACACTAAAATCTTAGGGATAGTTGCTATTTAAGAAAAGGGAAGAAAAAAGTAAATATGTTTGATATAAGTCTTATCCCAAGTGTAATTTTGGGAAGATAAGTAATCTGTTTTATTCAAATGTAATATAAATAACAAAACTTCTCATTCTACTGAGAGCAAAGGGCATTGTTGCTTGTACCCTAGAGAATGTTTCTTTGTCTAATTTTAGTATGGTGGCAATTATAAAAGAATATGAAATTCTAATAATTTAGAGTCTATTTTTACATTTATGTTGATTTCTTTGTTCCATTTATATGGTTTTGCTCAACACATTAAAAAGTGTTCATACTTAGTGATTCCTTAATTTTATGAGTTTATTCATGTAATAGTTCTTATTCATGTTAACTTCCTTTTCTCTGGGAATTAAATGAGACAAATTTTTCAGATAGAATACAGATCAAAGCAAATACACATCTGTTGACCAGAGGCCAGTTATTTAAGAATTACTGTCAGGAAGTACTCTAGTGCAAGCAGATTCCAGTATATGGTCCAAAATTCAAGTATCATTAATTATTGAACAATATAAATTTACCCACATAGTTTTCTCTTACTAATATCCTATGTTTTCCCCATCCCATTCAAATACCTATGGGTTTTCATTTATAAGGGTCCTTTTCCCTCAGAATTAATACAAGTCAAAAATAAATAAATAAATGATTAATTTGAAGTCAGTATAACTGAAATTTAAACACTAAACCTATTCTCTAAAATTAGACTTTGGAGAAGTAATAAGTAGCTAGGTGTTCTACTGATGGGAAAATTAATGGTTTAAGCTTCACTTATTCATTACAAAACATTGTGCTTTTATGGTTACCACTAACTTTTAACTACATCTTCCATTTACAGGTCTAGATACTCAAGCTACTTTGGAAAAGAACCAATTAAGGGCCTCTATAAGTCAAGTAAAGGTAAGACAAGTAGATACACATTCCTCTGTAAGAAGAGAAATCTGTCACAGGTTGTTTATACACCATTTCCAAAACTGTCTCTCTTCAAATGTCTTTGCATGCAGTGTTCCTCACAGATAAATTAACATAGGAATAAGGAACTTTCTGGGAAAAAAGAGATTTACCAATAATTACCTTTGGGGAAATATTAAACCCTTTCAAATGGATTAAGGGATACTGAGTGAGCACTTTGGGTAGTAGTCACAAATGTCCCAAAGAGAAACACACCTAATGGATGAAGGATTTGGACTGATGACCTTGGCCACACACTAACAGTCAGACTCTGGGACAATCAGTCCTTCTAAAAACAATTAAATAGAGACAGAAAACTCCTAATTATGTATGTATTAAAATCTGAGGGTATGAACATAGAGTCCTAGAAGCTTAAGGGTTCAGTTGAGGTATGCACTTTACAACACAAAGCTGAGAGTACAATATTCTTTATTTATAAAGCAAGATAATGTAAGTATATAAGATAAAAGCAGTCACTATATCAGCAGTCCTACATTTGCCCTTCATTCTTTTTATTTTTCTTTTTCCTTCAGGAAGGGCAGAGAAGGCAGCGGTTTGAACTCAGGGCCTCATACCTGCTAGGCAAGTGCTCTCTCACTGGTTCACAATCCCATGTATCCACCCTTCATAGACATGGACTCTTGTTTTCTGGCCACAGAATCAATGAAAGAGAGAATCCCTTTAGAACATTTTCACACTTATTTCAATTACCCCACAAAGGCATATCCACAAACCTCTGATTTCTTATACTCTTTTTTCTTTCATTTTCCATCTTCCAATAATGTATGTCTCTGTACTGACTTTAGGGCAGGTGACAGGAGATAATAGGAACTGCTCTCTGTATAACTATCAATTTAAGGGCTCTATAAACACACAAAGAATCTGGCAAGTAAACACTGGACTTAAGAATCTGTGTATGGGCATTGGTTTGCATAGAACATTGAGACAACACACATGTCTCATAACAAAATGGTTTATATTTAACTACTATTTTTTTTAAAAAAATGTTAACAAAAAGATAACCTAAATTGTAGGACAAATACACTTAAACTTAGGTTTGAGCAGACACTGAAAAATTCACATATTAGCTCAGAAATTAGTTATGTCTTGACCTAAGAACAAAATTAGGGAAGCATAGAGACTATAATAAGAAGATACATATCAGGAAAAAAAAATTGATTGAAAAGTTGAAGGAATAGGAGTCAACACTGTATATTTATTAGAATCAGAACAGAGTAGAAGGGCCAAGTCAGATGGCTTGTAAAAGTAAGACTGTAAAATTGATGAAAATTACCTAGGTACCCAAACATTTCTGAATCTTACAGAGATGGGTTGGAAAGGTAGCATTCAATATTGTTTAGGTGGGAAAATGAGAAAAAGTAAAATACAAAAGCTGTGATTTTTTTTTCCTATGGATGGAGTAAAAACTCTGAGAATGACTGTAAGTAAATCATACACCAATATCTAACCTAAGCTTATGGTATTGAGATTGGTTGATGTGCCCAGTGTTCACAAAATGCTTTTCTAGTTATGCATATACTGCTACCATTTTATTATCAACTTTTTAAATGTTCATATTCTTTTTTTGGAGGGGTACCATGAATTGAACTCAAGGACACTAAACCACTGAGCCATATACCCAGTCCTATTTTATATTTTATTTAAAGATAGAGTCTCACTGAGTTGATTAGAGCCTCTCTTTTACTGTCTTTGAACTTGTGATTCTCCTGTCTCAGCCTTCCGAGCTGCTGATTTTACCAGCATGTGCCACCAAGCCCAGCTGATAATATTCTTTGTATCTCAAAATATCTCTGTGATGGGCTGGAGTAGTGGCTCAGAAGTAGAAAGTTTGCCAAGCATGTTGGAGGCCCTGGGTTCAATCCTCAGCACCACATAAAACAGTAAATAAAAAAATAATAATGTTCTTTAAAAAAAAATCTGTGCTATCTGTGAATGAAATAATCAAAACATCCAACATATCATACTATTTGGATATAGAAATTTTCATAGATGATGAAAAAAATTATGAAATTATATCAATTTCTTTTAGAAAATACCTGTAAATGCTGCAACATATTATTTATTTTGATCAAGTGCACAAACTTCTCATTTTCTAGTAATGAATGTGGAAATATATAATCCCATTGGTTCTGGATTTCATGGTATTAATATAAAATTTTACTTAAGTGGTGCTGGACTTATGAAGTTGAAGAGACTCTCAAATAAATAGATTAGTAAATACCACATTTAAGAATAAAATCTCAGATTCTCCTTCCAAGTTGAAATCATTGCATTCATTTAAATTTTGAGATTTTTAAAGAATTTGTGTTTTTTCTTTATCTGTGCTACACATATTTTAGCAGATCATGGGGAAAACAATTACAGTCAATGTGATTTAATTGTGTTTAAAAATCACCTTGCTAAGATATGTAAAAATATATTCCTAAAATATTTTATAGCTTTTGAAACCATGATAGGTTGTGAACAACAGAAGAAAATAAAGATACAACCAGACATTTCTCTAAAATCATTCTCCAATAGACTTTTCCCTCAGAATGAAAGCAACTATTTTTCTTCAGTCATTATTTTTTTCTATAAAAACGATGTGTAAGGCACATATAGCTCATAGACATGTGCTCACGTTTTTCCTTTGATAACATTATAATAAAATTGAAAGTTACAAACTTTAAGAATCCTCACACACACAGACAAACACATTCCTGGAAATTATTCATTATCTTTCACTAAGGTCCCGTGTCTTCAGATCATATATAAAGTTCATTTCATGGTATGGTAGACCCTTTGTATGACAGTCTATTTAATGACACGACCATGTATCTTAAAAACTGGGGCCAGGTCTGGACCACAACCTGTGCAAATGAGACAAACTGGGTTTAAACGGGCTGGCTGCAACATTAAGCTAAGAAAAAGGCAGCAAAAAGTCCCACAACACAGAAATAATTTTGGAGTAGAGGGCAGGAAGGCTCTATGACCTTAAGGGTCAAGTTTCCATGCTGGAAAGAGAGAGAACAAGCCTACATTTCCTTTATTTTATAGCAGGGTCATTAGAGGCAGGAATAAGATTTCAAGGGAAGAGTCTTGCTTCCTGATGTCTTGTGGTCAGCAGTTGACTGACATCTTGGCAAGTCGCACCCATCTCAGGGGCTGCCTGGGATCCTAGGCAGAGCTAGAAGGGGAGGCTCCCCTGCATCATGTGATCAATCCCTGTCAGGGAGTTTGCAGTGCCAGACAAGTCCCATCTGGAGGCTACTATGCACAACATTAAGAGCCCATGGACGACTCCTGACAGCCAAGACTACAGAAATTTTTTTTTTTCATTAATAAGATGTCTCAAGTCACACTCCTACTGTTTATGTTCCTCTGTCATCTTGAGCCAGACTCTTATCTCATACACTAAATTTTGAGGTGATCTTACCTTCATGCTTTTCACTTTTTACTACAATGATTCTAGTAAATTCTGAGATCCCTAATTCTTTTATTGACCAATTTTGTTCTTCTGCAGCATGTGAAACTATATTTTAATCAATATAAGCACATGTACAGTTATTACTTCAGTGTTGTGTGATTTTTTGCTGCCTCTATTTATTGGACTAACAAATCTGGAAATTAGACACTTATTGTGAGTAAAGAGGAGTTTAATTTTTATTTGTTACTGAACCTAATGCCAGGTGCAGTGGAGTACAGTAAGGTGTGAAGTAAAAAGTCTAGGTAGGGTCCAGCCTCGTGTTCATAAGCAGCAAACACCCAGCTATAGAAGAAAGACAGTAAGGCAGTGTATGCCAGTAAAATGACCATTGTTAGAATCAGAGAGCTATGAACATAAACTGAACAAAATAGTGTGCTATTTAGTCTCTGTTTAGAGAGTATAGGAAAAATTGTAGGTTTCTAAATCTATGGATCTGAATGTGGTTCAGTTTTAACTTTGTCCAGCTTCAATTATTTGCCTCTTCAAAATCACAAGATTTCTTGGACCTGCATGGTAGCATGGAATGAATCTGGGCACTCTTGGGATTCTGGCAGATAGAATTGGAAATTAGCATAGAAGTTCTTCCCACATACCTGAAAAAATATCAGGGGAGGAATATTAGCAGGTAAAGTTGAGGAAAGTGGTAGAGCTTGGTTTTAAGAACTGTAGGATTATTGGTATTTTTCTTGAGAATTAACTCCTTTTTACTGATTTACAGTGAGCTAGGAGGAACTCTTCTTGATGTATTAAAGCAAAAATAAGCTAGCCTGTGTCTTTCCTGTCTCTGAAAATAAAAGGAGCCTAGAGAGCAAGGAGCCACATAGGGTCTCCCCGAGTATAGGCAATTAGAAAACTCACCTCAACTCCTCTCTGTATTTCTAAACTTTAAAATCTCCAAAATCTCCATCTTAACCCTGAAAAGCTAAATACGGTTTGAGTGTAACAGAATTGTTCGTTATAACAATAAAACAATAATCTTTAGAGGTACACAGCAGAGTAGATTGTGTGCTTCATAGCATCTGCAAAGTCCAGGAGAGTATCCAAAATAGTAGTACAGATATAAAATAAATAAATGTGATTCATTTTCAAATCAAAAACCATCTGAGATGACACAGATATTAGTTATTGAACAATAATTATATTTTCTTCTTCCCCTTTGAAAAATATTTTGACACAGTAATTGTACATATTTCAGAATACAGTGTACTATTTCAATCATTTCTGCATGTGTAATGATCAGATCAGCTCAAGTGGCATATATATAACCTTATAAATATCATTTCTTTGTGTTGGAAATAGTTAAAATCTTTGCTACTAGTTATTTTGAAATATTCAATTGTAATCAATTTTATTTTATTTTTTTTATGTGGTGTTGAGGATCGAACCCCAGCAACTCACACATGGTAGGTGAGCGCTTTACCTCTGAGCCACAATCCCAGTTATTATCAATTTTAAGGCAACAATTATATGCATGCTAAAAATGAAAGAAAATAGAATGCCTTTTCAGGATATGTAAAGACAAAAGAGATACAATTTTAAATGAATAAAGTAATATATGAAATTGAAAATCCACTGGATATACTAAACAGAAGAATGAAGAAGATAGAAAAGCACTACTTAACCTAGAAATAGATCAATTGACCTCATCATATTTGAAGAATGGAGAAGAAAAAAAGAATAAGAAAATAAATAGATTCAGCAGTCTGTGAGATGATATAAATACTAGCATGTAACTGAATTCTCAGAAAGATAGGAGTGAAATGTCAAATAAAAAAACTTTTGAAGAAGTTAGGGGTGTAGCTTAATGGTAGAGTGCTTGCTTATCATTTGTGAAGTCCTAAATTCAAAAACCAAATTATTATGTATTTTAATACAAATTTAAAGAAATAATAACCATGATTTTCTCAATTTACTTAAGTATATAAATTTACAGTTCTAATAAACTGAGTGAACTCAGGATAGACACAAATAAAACTACAGCTAGGCACCTCATAGTCCAATTGATGAAATCCAAATATAAAATTTTGAAAGCAATACAAAAATAAAAATATTTGACACAGAAGGGAACAATAAGTTTGTTGATTACTGGCTTCTTCTCAGAAACTATAGAGGCCAAAGGACTGTGAAACAATATCTTTGAAGTATTGTAGAGACAGAAAAACAAATTTAAAAACAAATAAAGCTATCAACCAAAAATTCTCTATCCACAGAAATATTCTTTTAAGAATTATAGAAAACATGGGCTGGATTTATGGCTCAGTAGTAGAGCACTTGCTTAGCACATATGAGGTACTGGTTAAGTCCTCAGCACCACATAAAAATAAATAAAATAAAAGTATTTTTTCCATGGACAACTACAGAAATGTAAAAAGAAACAATGTGAGAAAACAATGGAGTGAATTTTAGACTTCTTTACCAATAGACCTGCACCACAAGGAATATTAAGAAATGTTCTTGTTTCTGCCAGAAATGATAACATATAGAAGCTGGGTTCACCAGCAATTGTTTGCAGGAAGAATAAAAGTAGTCAGCTTGGTGATAAGCCACCTGGTCCACCTTCCTTGCAAGACTAGTTCTAATAGTTTCAAAGACTGGTAGTTAGATTTCGGTTGACAATATCTTCTGGGGTCAACTCAAGTACACATTTTTTACAGAAATGACTGCTCAGAGTGGAGGCATGTATGCCTAGCCACTTTTCAGTACAAAAACAAACAAATAACCCTCCAAAACATAATGGATCATTTCAACTTATGAGTTCCTGAAAGGGTAAGCTTACTCTATTGGGCTCTCAATGAGGGTAGATATCTCCTTCTACAGAGTAGCATTTCCTCATTCTTTCTACAAGTGGTGTTCCAAGGAATGATTCCTAACTAATATCATGTACACTAAAATAATAATAAAAATAAAAGAAAGTATGGACTATAAATATTTAAAAATCATTGGAGAGAATAAAAAGATATTGGATAATGATAAAGTACATAACTTATCAAGACAATATAATAGTTTTAAAGTTGTATGTCCTCAAACATCAAAGGTAAAGATATTTTATAAAAAGTTTAGAACTGCAAAGACACCTTTCTAAAAGTTTCAATGTTATTAGAATTCTATAAAAACCTGCCTATAGAGAAACTGAAAATTACTTATAGATTTGAGAGTATATATGCTTATATTCCATTTTTTATATGTGCCTTGTTTGTTCAACTAGGACTATAAATTAGTGATTAGATAGAAAACTTAATATTTGGGCTGTAATCAATGAAAATTCAGTAAAACTTAATGTTGAGAAATGAGAGCTAACATTTTCCCTGAAGCTCTCCATATTGTACCTGACTTTTTATATATATATATATGCCACAAGCTAAATCTAAGAGCAATCAATCCAGTATAAAATGAACCCAGCATTTAGTTATTTATTTAAATACAGCTTTATTATTAATTATATGTAAATGAGCCTGAATTGACAGTCTGCCAGATTAGTTTTTCTGTCTTCAACATCATCCGGTCCCAGTACCACATTTCTTTTAGTGCTAACAAATTAAATGTGCTGCTTCCTGCTGCACTGCTTGAAGTCTCTTGCCTGGTGTGAGCATCATTTGGCATTAATTAAACCTACCTATCTCACCAGAGATCTAGCAGTTCTAAGAAACTTTCACAGCTGTCATGTGGAATAATGTACAAGTCAAAATTGCTGTTTTTAAATTTCCATTTAAAAATATCACTAACTGCTTTTTTCAGATAAAAATCAGCAAATAAATAGATATGTTCCAATATAATGACAATAAAAAGATGCATTGTCAAAGGATAATAATTTCTGATAGTTTCAAATTGGCTATAACAGAAAAATCAGGAAACATAATGATTGATGGGCAAGATTTTATTCTAAACAAAAGAAATGATTGAAACAATAACCTAAAACAACATAGTTTAAAGAGAAAAGTTAATTAAAGTTGTTTTGATTTTAGTTTTTATTTTAAGTAGAAGAACTATGCCAACGTATTGTATTTATAATATGTGTCCATTCATTTAATGTCTAACATGCAGCCACTATATATAGACAAATACTGTGTAAAGTACTAGGGAATCAAAGAATAGGGAAATATTTTCCTGATTTAGAACAGCACAAAGATCAAATAAAATACTCAATCTAAACCTACCTGCTATTGTAATCACCGAAATCTGGGTGGCTTATAAAAGTTCAGATGCTTAGGTTTGAATTAGACCAACCAGAAGAAAGAGTATTTTCTAAAGGTAGGGACTGTGAGCTCTATGATCTAAAATACTTTAAGATGATTCTAATGAGAGACATATGTATGGTGCCCATAAAAATATACATATTTCTGAAAAATATATATATTTAAATATAAAATAAATTCTTATTTAAGATATCTTCTAATAGAATTTCAGGTTAAATATTTAGAAATTTATTAAAAAATCCAACTTTAATCTGATATTAATGCAAAACAACCCCAAAACTTTAAACTACAGAATGTATCAATTTTTAAATAGGAAAAAAGAGAGTAGAAAAGACCTCAAATTTAACAATAAGAAAATACTATTATAATTTTCTGCAAGAAAATAATTATTTCATTGATTTATCATACATATATATAAGATATAGATTATATATATATGAAAAATATATATTATATATATGGTGTTACATGAGAGATGCATTAATCTCGAGAGCATAACATGATTTTCCACAATGCATTAATATTTGTATAACTACCACCCAAATAAAAATAACAGAACATTTTCAGCCTTGTACAAGTTTTGCTTCTGCACTTTCTAAGACATTTGTCCCTTTTCAGAAATAATCAATACTATGATATGTATCATCAATTAGATTTTCCTGCTCTTAAACACCATGGAATGAAATCATATCAATGGAACAATATGTGTGCAGCATGCCAATGATTTTGCCTGTACATTCTTTGTAAAATATTATTTTTCATAGAATATTTTTTAATTTAGATAATTTTTATATTAAAAAAAGGTTAAATCATGGTAATAACGTTTTTCTAAACTATTGATTCTAAAAGCATTTCAAACACTTAGATTTTTTGTTTGCTGGATTTTAATTTGTATAAATAACAAAAAATGCACAAAGCAATAAAAAGTGAATAAAAGATGTTGACAAATTTAAAATGGGGTGATATATTACCTTGATGATAGCTGCCAAGTACTCCTTTTCTACCTCTGAGAACAAGTTCCTCCTCTTTTGGAAGGAGCAGTCATTATCAGAAAGGCTGTACTGTCAGTACTGGTTCTAGTTCTAAGAGGTTTTATAGTTTTTCCCTTCACTTGGTTCACTCTTTCTTCAATCCCAGACATTATACCATAAGAAAGGTGAAGATAATCTGCTGAAGAGAAAGATCCATGAAACATTCACAGAGAATGAGCCACTAGTGGGAGAAAGATATCACATAGAAGAAAATCAAAATGACTAGCTTTAGCTCAAGGTGAATGCATAAATAAATGCCTAACTAATATTGAACAAAACTGCCATTTACTCAATGCACAGTATTGAAAACAATAAATTTATCTTTTGTAAGCACAGCAAATTTTAGAGTGGTTTGTTACAAAATATTTTACAATATATAACTGAAAAAATGCACCTGGTATTCACATTAAAGTAACCACTGTGATTATACTTAAAATAAACATGAAATACTAAAAATAATAACAGAAATTCTAATTCCTAAGCAATTATTTAAATTTCATGAATAATACTTTTCAGAATAATTGGCTGATTTCAGTGGTGCTGTTTAATTATTGTTGGGTTGCTCTTCATGTGCTATCGGTAAAGATCCCTTGCATGTTGGTTTGCAGCAGTGCTCCCAATTCTTCCTTTCTTCCCATTAGGAGAATCATATATCTGTGTTCTTTGTACCACTCATTAAATTGGACTGGTTGTCTTTACCACTACACCTTGGTGTTCAGCCTGATCATGAGAGTTGTTCTAGGTAATACAATTAAGAGAATGAATGGGTAAGACAATTTCTATATAAAGCTTCAAATGTATCACAAATTCCTGCAAATATTATCTTTCACTTCTATAGTTTAGCATAGCCATAAACTTGAATTCAAACAGTTGCTGGAAATCCAACCCAGATTTTCCCTGATGAAACTAGTGGTACCACAACCAAAATATCTATAAGAAAAAAAAATCAATGTTTGAATTGAGGTGGTTTTGTTTCTTTTAAAGGGAAAGAATGACTAATACACATCTGAAAATTTCTTATGCATGATTGCAATCCATTCATACATTTGTATCAGTTTATAATCTTTAGAAATATCACATCCCATTTTAGAAAATAATGACTAAGATCTAGATATTTTTTTAAAATATCTAATATTTTCATATGCAGAGAATTGTTTGAAAGAGAAAACAAAGAATATAGCAATAGAGTCACAATAAAAAGGTTTAAAATATGCGTATATACACATACAAATCTAGGCTCAATTTAACTATTTCAGTAGAGTGCAATTGTGAGTATTTTTGATACATCATTTAAAATATTTCTTTATTTAATGGGGAAACAATTATTTTTTCTCAGTAACTGGTTTAGAAATTTTACAATGCCTATGTAGAAAGAAAATTCTCTATGGATTCTGAATGAAGACTTTTTTCTTGTGTTCTCTAAAATCATGCCATGTGATATTTTTTCTTACTTGCCATGGTCACATAAATTAAATATCAAACTATTCATATACATTGTTTTGCTTTCTCTGAAAAAAAATTCAGTACAGAAAAATAGAATGAGGCAAGTTAAAATGTGTGATAATATGGTCAAAGCATTCAGAAAAAAAATGATATTTTTACCCTGTCTGTGGTGCATTGGTAATTAGCAAAGACTGGAGACCAAGCATTTGAAAATTAATAGGGAGTAAGTGTAAAATACTATACTATATGTGACTATTTGTTGATATGTTCCTATGATTTGTATATTTCTGTTAATTTATTATACTTTTAATGTATAATAATATATTATACTTTAGTATAAAGGGTAAAAGTAAAGTCCTGTGGGAAAGAAGGGTTAGCAATTTTAGTTATATCATTTACACAGAATGTGGGATTAGAGGGAGGCAAAAGATCAGGAAGAAGGAAGAAACTAAGGATAGAGGGAAGGAAAAAAGGAAGTAATAAAATTAAACAAAAGATGAAAGAAAATTATAAAATACAAGATAATAAAAGAATCATTCTCAGTAGGTGAATTTGTCATAATAACCATGGCTCCACAGTAGCAGTGGTCATTTGTGTTACAAAAGAATGTGTAAATATTGCATACAATTATTAAGATTTGCCTTCCCCAGGAGTCCTTGCATTCTTTTGCTAAATTTGGAATTTCAAATAGTATGATAATAGTTCAGAACCTTCCAAACAAACATACAATATCCTCTGGATTCTAGAAGTTTATTTGCTATCCAGTCAGCATAAGACATAGGCAAACGAAACCACAGAGCCTTAACTTCTTTCTCATTACACAGATAGCAGAAGCCACATTGACCTCTGTGTCCCTCATCAAGAACACAGCAATGGTGAACACATTTCATTTTTGCCAGCTTGGATGAACTAATTAAATCTTGTCTACATGTAAACATTCTACGTCGTCAACATGTTTTGAATTAATGGTGAAAAGCTCTGCTTCATAAATTGATGGTGCATCCTATACATTGTTATAAGTTCTGTGTAGTTGGAAGCAACTGGTCCTTGCATGTATTATTTATTTGCTTTGGTTTATTTTAATATTGCTATGATGAAAAATTTAAATTGTAAAATTTTATCTTTATTTCCTCTAAACATTAAATATATATTTATAGCTATCTGTATACTTCCTGAAATTGACTTACGTCTCTTTAAGGAAGCACATAGACTAAAAGTAAAGGGATAAATAAAGATAATTCATATAAATAAAAACACAAAGATATTGAGGTGTAAATATACTTATATCAAACCAATTTTAAATAAAAATACAGGAAGAGACAAATAAGGTCATATGAAAAGATAAAACTATACTATCAACTCATCAAGAGGTTATAGCAATTATAAACATACACCCAACATCAAAGCATGTAAATACATAAAGCAAATATTAATACCTCTGAAGGAAGACATGTATTATAATACAATACTTATAGAGAATTTCAATATCCACCTTCCAGCAATCTCTAGGTTGATGATAGGATAGAAATTAATACCAGTCTTTCTGAAGTTTAGAACTGAGTTATCTAGGTAAATGATAGGATAGAAATTATAACGTCATCTCAATAAATCCATGAAAAATATTTGACAAAATTAAATATGCTTCTTATAAAAAGAAAAACCTCTCAACAAATTAGTTAGAGAAGGAATGTACCGCAATATAATAAAGGTCATATATGACAAGCAAACAATAATATCATACTCGACAGTGAAAAGTTAAAAGATTTTCTTCTAAGATTAGAAGACAAGGATGCTCACTTTCACCTTCTATTCAAGATAGTACTGGAACTCCTAGGCAGAACAAATAGGTAAGAAAAATAAATTAACAGCATCTTAATTTCTGTGAGTTCAACTTTTTAGTTTCCACATATGAGTGACATCATGCAGTATTTGACTCTCTTTACATATCTATTCTACTTAACAAAGCCACCTTCAGTTCTTTGAGTATGTTTCAAATGTTAAGTGATTCTTGTTTACTGAATTTATAATGTTCAACACTGTACCTATAACACAGCTAAGTCTCAGTGTAAGACATGAGGAAAAATAATAAATGATTAAATGAATAATAAAAGGTAGATTAAATGTCCTCAGGATATAATTATTTGATTATTCTAGAATCTACTAAGTTACAAAGTATTCAAATTTAATATCAGATACTCTATTTGTTCACATATATACACACACAGATCCACAGATATCACTGCATAGCCTGCCATTAGATAGCTCACAGAAGCATAATCATGCTAGGAGAGCAAATATACAAACCATGAGGAAATAAGAGGGAACATAATGCATATTAGGTTTAAAGGGATGCTTTTAGTTAAAATAAAAAGCTGATAACTGAAGAGAGAATAAGAACTTAGTGAGGAATAGGAGAAAATGTGTTATAAAGAATGGAATTAGTGTGCCTTTTCCCCCACATCCTCGCCAACACTAATTGTTGTTTGTATTCTTAATAGCTGCCATTCTGACTGGAGTGAGATGAAATCTTAGAGTAGTTTTTGATTTGCATTTCTCAGATAGCTAGAGATATTGAACATTTTTTTATATATTTGTTGGTTGATTGTATATCAACTTCTGAGAAGTGTCTGTTCAGTTCCTTCTACAATTTATTGATTGGGTTACTTGTTTTTTTGGCATTTCGCTTTTTGAGTTCTTTATGTACCCCAGAGATTAGTGCTTTATCTTATGTGTAAGTGGTAAAAATTTGCTCCCAAGCTGTAGGCTTTATATACACCTCACTGTTTCCTTTGCTGAGAAGAAGCTTTTTAGTTTGAATCCATCCCATTTATTAATTCTTGATTTTAATTCTTGTGCTATAGGAGTCTTACTAAGGAAATAGAGGCTTAATCCCAGATGATGGAGATTTGGGCCTACTTTTTCTTCTATTAGACACAGGGTCTCTGGTTTAATTCGTATGTCCTTGATCCACTTTAGTTAGACTCCAAAATGGTGCAGCTAATATGGAAAGCAGTATGGAGAATCTTTGGAAAACTGGGACTGGAACCACCATTTGTCCCAGCTATCCCCCTCTTCGGTCTATACCCAAAGGATTTAAAAACAGCATACTACAGGGACACAGCCATGTCAATGTTTATAGCAGCACAATTCACAATAGCTAAACTGTGCACCCAACCTAGATACCTGTCAGAAGATGAATGGATGAAGAATTTGTGGTATATATACATAATGGAATATTACTCAGCATTAAAAGATAATAAAGTCATGACATTTGCAGGTAAATGGATAGAATTGGAGAATGTAATGCTAAGTGAAGTTAGCCAATCCAAAAAAACAAATGCCAAATGTTTTCTCTGATACACGGAGGCTGATTCATAGTGGGGTTGGTGGGGGAAAACATTTAAAGACTAGACGAACTGTTGATAGGGCCAAGGGGAGGGAAGGTAAGGGAGGAGGCAAGGAGTGTAAAAAAGATGGTGGAATGAGATGGACATCATTACCCTAAGTACATGTATGAAGACACAAATGGTGTGAATATACTTTATATACAACTTGGGATATGAAAAATTGTGTTCTATATGTGTAATATGAATTATAATGCATTCTGCTGTCATATATAACAAATTAGAATGAAATTTTTAAAAAATGGAATTAGATTACACAAAATACCTAAGATCAATTCTGATGAAATATAACAGGTATATGTATTTTAAAACTTCAAACCAGGAAAGGCTTGGTGGTACATTCCTATAATCCTAGCAACCCAGGAGGCTGAGGCAGGAGGATCTTGAATCTGAAGCCAACCTGGCCAATTTAAATTTAGAAAGATCCTTTCTTAAAATGAAAAGAGCTGTAAATATGATTCAGTGGAAAAGTGTCCTTAGGGTAAATCCATTGTACCACAATAAGACAACAAACAAACAAACAAACAAAAAACAACTTTGAAACTGTTAAATCATTTAAGAAGTAAATATGTGTTTTATATACAAAGGGCAGTTTTGCTTTAAAATGCAGCTTTTATTCTTCATATATTTTTAATATTCTGTATTTTATGGTTAAATGAACAGTGTCTCTAAGGTTAAGTAGAGTAAACTAAACTTCCCAATTTGGGCTCTATACCTTTAAAATTAAATTTTTGCCTTAAGTGAAACATTACAAATGTAATTGGGATGAATAAATTGTATTTCAGTAAATATGTGTGCTAAAATGGAAAATAATTATTCAGAATACTAGTTCCTCAAAAATAATAACTACTGTTCAGAATTTATTAATAAAGACAACCAAAACTATCTTTTAAATTGGTGCTTATTGTGAGAAATGTGTTGTTTTCTTTTTTCAGATAAACAGGATCTCAAGTCATTGACAAAAATGAGAAAATGAAACATAAAATCCACATGATTAGCATTTAGCAACCAAGAGGCATAAATTGTTCACATTCAGCATTTAGAATCAAAATTATCAATAATGCCCATTTTCTTTGCAGGAAAAGACCTTTTTAAAAAAGCTGACAACTAGGTTGAAGAACAAGACATTGTATCTTCAAATAACAACCAGCATAAAAGAAATTCACAATTATTCCTTTGTAAAAATTCACTCACATTGATATCTGTCAGACATGTCAGCCATGTGAAATGTTTAACTTTCCCAGGCAAGTAAAGATGCCTAAAAAGAAAACAATCTATCTTGAATCTTCTTACAGAGGGGATTAAAGATTATCTAGAAAAGCAATAAAAGTTTCCTGTTTTTCATGCAATTGGATAAAATATTCAAAAAGAAGAAAGTAAATCACTCCATATTCCTAGTCACATTTTCTCTGGTTTTATTTCAAATTAGATGATGTTAACAAAGAGAACTTATTTGTTCTAATGTTTAGCTGAATAGTACTATAAGACATTTGTCAAGACCCAGTTAATTTTCTATTTCTGAACTCCCCTTGAAAATATAAGTAGTTTTCTACTGCAAAATTGTTATCATTTGTTGTAGTCTTGTGTGGGGAAGATGCAGTGAAACTCAAGGTAATTGTTGCCAACAATCTAACAAGTAAGTTTTTTTTCTTGGTGATTTTATTTATTTAGGTATTGGGGATGGAACTCAGAGGCACTAGAGCACTGAGCCATGTCACCATTCCTATTTTTTATTATGTTTAGAGACAGGGTCTCACTGAGGTGCTTAGTACTTCGCTTTTGCTGAGGCTGACTTTGAACTCGTGATCCTCCTGCCTCAGCTTCCTGTGCCACTGGGATTACAAGCATGCACCACTACACCTGGCAGGGTGGTTAGTTTTGATGACTACTATCCAGTTTGCTAAGTTCTATTTTCCTCAACCTAATTCTCCACTTCTTATTTTTGCTGACTATCTGACTAGCATTTTCATAAGTGCTGAGTCGGATACTTATTCCATTTTTCTATTTATAACTTTTAATTCTATGTAACTCAATTTTTTAATTAGTATGTCAGCAGCACATGCATGTGCTCTTAAAAATGTACTTAGTGGATGATAGAGAATTTATACCAAGCCTGTTACATTCCAAAATCCATTAGTTTCTGGCTAAGCCTATAAATTTGTGACAACATTTTTCTGGCATATGTGCAAGGATACAATGCTTTCTGGCATTTTATAGATGTCAGCTTCCTACCAAAGACCACTAGGAAAAGTATCAGTCAAGGAAAGCCAAGTTCATTAAGATCTGACATATCCTAAAATTTTTTTATCTGTACTGTATGAAGGGGGCCTTAGATGATGGACTTTAAAGTTTGGGGTCTAAATTAAGCAGCTTAAGATATAATTTTATGGGAGGGATTAGTTTAGAATATCATAGAATATTAATTCCCTACACTTAACATTGAAATGATGTGATGTTTAAAATTCATGATCACAGCTAGAAGAGGTTCTCGGAGTTAGCTTTGGTAAGTAAACTATTGTTTCATAAGCAAACTGTTGGCCCATATGAGAACATTTTTTTTAATCTGGATAAATTTACTTGCAAGACTTTCAAAAACCAAATAATAAAATAATTGTGGAATAGTCAATTAATGTTGACAGAAGTAACTTCAAGGCTCAGTCTTAATAATAATGCTAGGCAGAAGTAAATAATCAATCTGTAACACAATTATGGCAAACATCCTACTTTTCTGGAATATGAAATTAATTTATGCATTTTGAATATAAGTTTGAATATATGAGTACATGCATGAAGTGTACACTGGGTTTCTTTCCTTGGAAAAGTACAGTCATCAGTCATAAAATGAAATCCCACTTCAATTCTAGATTTATCTTCTAGTGAATAGGCAAATGTTGATAAGTAGTATCCATGGTACTATGGTTAAGGAAACAAAAAAAGAAGTCATCACTTTCAGAGCAGTTTAAGTTAAAGAGTAAGTTATCTGCACCTAGGATGAAGAAAGGGTTTTCACTTCTAATATACTCCTGAAAACCCCACCTATGACAAGAAAGTCCAACTTATATCAGGCTTTTCTTCCTCTTAAGTTCAGTCTTAAGCACTACCCAACATTACTTTAATGTTTCACACTTTCACTTCTTGAGACACCAACCTTGAAATAACTTTTATTTCAATAGCTCTGATCCATCATCCTTAAAAATAGAATTTTGTCTCATTACTAAGGATTCTCTGTAACATAAGCATAATTCTAGAGGTTTGATCTCTATTTTTTTATCAATGGTGTCTATTTTGATTATCTGCCTAGTATCTCTGACATCATACAAATTGTTGCTTGAAACCTGTAATCAGTATGCCAGATCTATTCATTGCTGTTGTTGATTTTAAATTAACTGATTAAAATTCTGCCAATTAAAGAAATGTACAAGTCAACCTATAGAGAACAAGCCACACTACTATAGACTAAAGCAAACAAATAGATGAGTTGAATGAAGCACAAGCAAAAAAAAAAATTATGCAAAATTAGAAGAAACTGGAACAAAGATTCCATGTGATAAAGTATAATTGCTAGAGGTAGATCCAAATGGGCTTTGGGCTTGTTAACAAAGCAAAGGGAGGATCATAACCATTTGTAACAGTTGTTCTGTTCAAAGCAAAAAGCAAATCAGATGTTTGGAAAACATAACCTTAAAAGTGATTTATGTTGTACACTGAACATTACATTCAGCATTATATCAGTTAATATGAGGCTGAGTAACATATTACTTTTCATAACAATGCTCCTTAATATTGATAATACATTTAAATAAAACCATTTTTTGAAAGTATCAGAAGACAGAATATATAGTCCAAATTCACAAATTTATATGGTCATTTATTTATATGTGTGTGTGTGTATACCGAATTTTCTAAAAATTAAGATAAGGAATATTAAAAAGGCTAACAGTGAAACACAAACTCTATTATTCAAAGAACAATTTTGAGTTCCCTGAGGAGAAAGAAAGAAAGAATTGTCTGAAAAAAATATGAAGAAGGATGAAGATGCACATTTTATGTCTAGTATAAGATATAAGAATTCTTATGGGGATAAATAATCATTGAAAAGATACACAGAGGCTGCCTTTGGAGCAAATACAGATTACATTTTAGATAAAGACTATAGAGAATGTCATGTAAAAGAATTTACTGGAATTTGCTTTCTAAAGTGACAATTTGAAGGGTATCACAACTTGAGTTGAGAGTCAAAGCACATACAGCAATATGTAGACTATGAAAGTGAACCTGTGAGTGTGGGATTATTTTGGTGACTGGAATTATAATATTAGTCATGGGGGTCTCAAGGGAGATAACAGTATTAAGGCTCTGAGTTTGAGAAATCTAAAAGGAGAATCACATCTATTGATAGAAATTAGGAAGCCTGTGGAATACATTTTCTCAAAATTGATAGTACATAACCTCAATTTGGGGATAATTGGTAATCATTTGGGGATAATAATTAATATATGTATGTACATAGTCTGTGAATAACTATATTTTCAGCTTATTGTTAAATTTAAATTAATTCATTTAAAAATATTAACATTCATTAAATTTTCTTTTTTAAAAAAGATCATAAAATATTGCAATTAACTTTGAAAACATCTATTTTACCAAAAAAAGAATAGAGTTTAAAATATGTGCTATTTATCCATAATAACAAAATGGAAAAGCAACCATAAATTTGGTCCTAGCAACTTTTTCCCTATTTCATCACTTTTGTAAATGTGAGTTATATGTAGCTTTTCTTTATAAACCACATCATACATACACTTATGTTAACGATTCCAGATGAATAAAGCTTGCTCTTTTTTTCAAGTTTTCAGTTAGGATTGATTAGAGTATAATGCAGGTTTGTTTGTTTTTCATGCAACATGTGGGGATTGTCATTTAATTAGCAGCTCTGTCCCATATTCTTTTCCTTGAGAGATACACGCTGACACAACCTTCACTGTCTGGAATCTATTAGTTGCAGTAAGAAAGAATGGTAAATTTTGCACCTGCTTTTAGAGTCTCCAATCAGACATTGATACACATCCTATCTATTCATTTTCTTCAAGGCAGGTGTCATTGCTTCACCTAATTATAAGGGTGTGCACAAAGGCAAGCCAACCATATGCCTGGAGATAATTGGACGCACTGGTAAACACAGGAGTGTCTATATTGATACAACCCATTCGCGAGCATATGTTCAATTCCTTCATTCTCTAGGACCAGAAGCCGTCCGCTTTTCGAAGGGGAACATTTACAGTTCTATAGATGCAACATCATCAATAGGGCAACTTCTGCCCTGGGGAGCTGTGAAGTAGTACTATATTCACTTTAGAGTTCTAGATATAATTTTACTTGATTTCGATATTACTAACTAAAATAGTAATAACAACAACACCACCAAATAAGAACTCTGCCTCTATCTTTTAATATCCAATGACAGAAGAAGAGGAATAACCATAATAACATCCCTTTTGGCAAATGACAAAAAAAGAAGGAAACAGATATTGATCCCTGATTCTTGTTCCATAAGGATTTTGACTTTTCTCTGTACAGATACATTAAGGAGTTAATTTCCTATTTAAGGATGTAGGAGGTTTAATCTTTCTCAAGGCAACCATGAGAAAATGGAGCCTATATGATATTGAAAAATACAAACCTTAAGTTAACTTTCCATGAGCCATTTTGCAAAAATAACGATTTACTTGCAATGCATCCTTAGTTGTAAATGTACTCACACATGCTTTCTATTTACTTGGAAATCTTTGCAGTTGTTTGACAGCCTTTGCAAAAAGCTTTAAGTTTGTGTTGATATCTTGACTTCTATTTTCTTCATGCCTCATTGAGGATAAGTTGTCTCTTCCAAACCTTAAAGTTTTCAGTGTGATATACTAATCCCTTTCAATTCTGCTTCAAATGTCACTTATTTACTGAGGTCATCCCTTTCTTGTAATAATTTACCAAAGATGTTCATCAATAAACAACACACAAAACTAGAGTCATATAGTCTGATCTTTTTTTCCCTGAAGGTATATATTTAGTAGACAGTGGCAATAGTTCTACAGTCTACCATAAAAGACCCTTCTTCAAACCCTGGGTAATGGTTTACATGATGTCATCCACCTATTTAGTCTGTGCACCATGCCTTATGATTTTGTTTTGGCAACAATGTACTCTGGTTTCAATTTCGTTAACAGCAAGGATAGGCCTATGGCACAAGTAAAAATAGGTTCATAATATCTTACTCATAAAAGTCCATGTGTGGCTGGGCACAGTGGCCCACATCTGTAATGCCTGTGGCTCAAGAGGCTGAGGCAGAAGATTGCCAAGTTTAAAGCCAGTCCCATCAACTTAGCGAGACCCCTGAGCAACTTAGCGAAACTCTGTCTCAAATAAAAAATAAAAAGGACTGGGAATGTGTTTCAGTGGTTGAGAGCGCCTGGGGGTTCAATCCTTTGTATCAAAAATCATTCCTTTGTATGTAAACTAGGGACTCTGATTTATATGCTTTTCCATCAATGATGTAAATAGCTTATAAAATCAGGGAAACATGAAAAATAAATCTGACCATTTACTTACCTACCTTAAAAGACTTTTCCCAAGAAGTAACATATGTCATTTCCACTTATATTTCCTTAGTTAAGTAAGTCACATGATCACACCTAATTTCAAGTTTCAAGTCAGTGCAGTCCTGCTTGTGTCAAGTTTGAGGAGAATATCCTGTTGGTGGGAATATCAGTAACAAGCACTTATGAATGTTTGGTAAGCAAAAGAATACCAGGTGATCTAGTATTAAATTTTTTTAAAATTAAGAGAAAATATTTATGACTATCTCTTTCTTATCCATCAAAATTTGGCAGGAGGATTGTCTGATGAACTTTGATTCACCTTGGACAAATAGAATGATCTAATTAGTGTTTCAAATAATGAAGCAAAATTAATCACTATCAAAATCAATAAGGATAGAGGTGGCAAATTGAAATGCAACTCCCTTTTCTACTCTGTATCAGCTTCTGCACTCTCAACTAGTCCCTTATGAATTGTAATTTTGTGGAACAGCCTTAAAGGTGTATCTGTCTTAAAAGTAGCACACTTTTAAGTAATACAACTTAAAAGCAGAGAAAATTCCTCACCATATCTACTGCTACAGCTCCATACCTAATTCTACAAGTTGCCCTACTGTCCTTCATCAGGAATAATTGTAAGATAGAGCGCTATCATGAAGAATCATACTCCTTGACCTTAAAAGGATGATAGGACACACCACTCCATTCCTCACATACAGTTAAAAATACTGAGGCCTAGATGGTGGCATGCCCAGTCTTTCTCACAAAGAATATGCTTAATATAGGCCTTGCACATGAAACACTAAAAATCCTATGGAAAATATTCTATTCAGTCCTCTTTCTATTGCAGTGCTAAAAAAGAAAAGTTTTTTTTTTTTTTTTTACTAGTTGCTCAAGACAATACAATGATCTTGACATATCATACATTTGATTCAAATGGGGTATGAATTCTCATTTTTCCATGTGTACAGATTGCAGGATCACATTGGTTATATAGACACGTATATACATACAGCAATGCTAGTGTCTGTTGTATTCTGCTGCCCTCCCTATACACCCTCCTGTACCCTCCCCTCCCATCACCTCTCTCTACCCAATCTACTGTGACACATTTCTCTCTTTTCTTTCTTCCCCCTCACACCATCATATATGTATTTTGTATAACGATGAGGGTCTCCTTCCATCTTCCGTGCAATTCCCCTTCTCCCTCCCATTTCATCCCACCTCTCTTCCCTGTTTAGTGGTAATCTTCTTCTCATGCTCTTCCTCCCTACTCTGTTTGGAGTCACCCCCCTTATATCAGAGAAGACATTTGGCATTTGTTTTTTAGGGACTGGCTAACTTCATTTAGCATAAAGAAAAGTTTTTAAAGAGCGAATAGTTTCATTCTTCTGAGGGGCATAATAGAGGCATAATTTTGGCTCAAACCTTCCCCAAACTTGCTATACATTTTCTATTATCTGAAATCTCTACTTTAGTCGAGGTGATATTTTTGACTGAAACAAAAGTGGAGGATTAATATTTGTTGATATTTAGTGTTGAACTGGGGGAAACTCCTCTGTGTACTCTCTTCTTTTGAACTGCTATATCATTGTAAACTTAGGCCGATTTTCTTCTTAAATGTCATAGTTTTTGTACAGCAGAGGCAGAATTAAATACCAGCTATGTATCTCTGAGTTTATGATCCATGGTTCTGCCAACAACATTGCACACCTTTTCTAAGTACTTAGAAAGATGGCACCTTGAAGACCATGCTAGAAAATTTGAACTTTTATCCTGAAGCTTAGGATAAATTATTCTTATCTCTATAAAAATGACTTAGTTTCTTTCTAGAGACAGTGATCCCCTTTACATAAATCCATGCTTAAATTTTACCTACAAAATAGTAAACCCATCCCATTATTTTAAACCAGTTTTGGAGATAGTCTCTCAACAGTGAACCAAATTACACATATTCTTAGCAGCCTCCGGAAACTGCAAAACTATTTCTAGAAGCACATATGACTTTTGCTCTGAAAATTTCCTTTGGTTCCTGACTTTTTAGCTTGTGAATTCTACTTCTATCCATTAGCACAATGTCTTCTCTAATGTCCTTGTTTATTCCAAACCCAATATTCTGAAAGGAAAAATGGGATGATGTATTTGGTTTAAGCTGGACACTGACTGAGTGATGACATTTAAGCACATTGTGAGTTAGAACTAATGCAGTATAAACAGCAATTTTGGCTGAGGAGGAAGGAGGATGGGCAATTATGCTTCTAGTGGGCTATTTTTCATGTCCATAACTGGACATAAATATAGGCAATTCACAGTAGGAAGAAATATGAACAGAATTCAGCTTGGCTGACTTAGTTGCAGAGGAAAAAAAAAAAACACAGAATTCTGAAAAAGGCTGGGAGTTGGTCCATTTTTGCCTCATTTGTTTTCCAGAGGAGTCTGTTCCTGCCTCATTGATTTCTACTTCTCATTGAGTCATGCTCCCGTGCTTGTTAAATATCACTTCATTGCTTTCAACTCCATCCTTCTTAGTCAGCATCTCTCAAGCACACCACTGCATAGTAACACCAAGTTTTACCTTCAGTCCCTTTCTGGCCCTATTTTTCTAAATGTGCTCATTTACCACTCTAACCTAAGTCATGGAGCTTATTCTCTATGTCAGCCACCTGTTTTATCACCACAAGGTTCTTGTCACCACTGGGAGCTGCAACTCATTTCAAACCATAGGAACAGTTGTCACCTTTATTGTTTCATAGGCATTTGATTATGAGACACAGGATAGGGGGAAGGAAAGTCTTCTTCCTGCCTTCAGTAAATGATTGTTTTTATTCTTCTACTCCTACCCATGTATATTCAAGAGAGAGAACTTTCACCAAGCTCCCCATGACAAATGTTCAGGACCTTAGTTTGAATTAGATGAGCAGCTTACTTTAAAGCAAGAAATTGATCTCAACTTAAATCACTACCCCTAATGCCCCTGTTCATCTTAGGACATCAATCGGTCAGAGGACACTCATCATTTTATTATTCTACTCATCTGCTGATAAAGATAAACACAATGTCTCATTTCTCTCCCACCCCCAGAATATTTGTGTCTTTCGTAGACACATGATTTTAAAATATCTTGTACAACTTCAAGTTTTATCTTAATGTTGCCTTAATCTTCTTGCTTTTAGTGAATATTGCAGTTCTCTTGGTTGATGAAGGAATCTACTTTGAAGATTTCTCTAGTGGAATGCAATTTATTCACTTCATTCCTTATAAGTTGGTGCCAAGAGGTAATATAGGAGTTCTCCTATATTCCACCCTAAATGCAAGCTGATTAACTCCACTATCTCCTTAAAATTTCAGCTTCTTTGAGCTTCATGTCTGTAAGCTAATTAAAACCAAAACTCTACTCTCCATTATATTTTGTCAATTTCCAAAGTCACTGAAAAAAAATTTGCCTTCAACTGTGCTTTTTTCTTTTATGAGTCTACTTTTGTCAGCACTTTGGTGAATTCTGTATCCATATAGAGATTCATAAACACATGGGTTCTCAAGTCTCTTGAATGTCTCACTTTTAATCTTTCTTCTCCACCTAGTATGTTTCCCTTGGAATGGTCACACATTGCAATTGATTATATCTAAACATTTTTATCAATTCTTAGTTAGAATGTACATTTTTCATTTAATCACATAGAATAGTTCAAAGAAATTAATAATTTTGAATACTTTATCAAGAATAATCTTAATTTATATAGTAATTTTTGAAATATTTTCTCTTGAAAGCATGGTAGGAAAAAAACTGAAACAACCAATAATATTGTTTGGCATCACTTCACAATTTAGGCCAGTGGCACCAACAGATTCTTTGATATTTGCAAATGTTAGTGTTGAGAGGAAAATAACATCTTAGTATTATTTTTTAAAATAATTTTAACAATAAAGCTTCCTGCAAAGTGTCTCTGGAATGATCTTGAGTTTGTAAACTAGACTGAAAATGAATGTTCTAGAACATTTGTCTGAAAATGATGAAATTCTCATCAAAATAAATATTTTGATACAGATTTCTGATGTTTTAAAATTTTGCATACCAGAATGGGGAAAAAATGAGATTTTTAGTAGATATTAGAGAGCAAGAAGTATTATATGCCATCTCTTGATTCTTAAGAATTACCAGGAACTGAAAATCAGAATAAAAAGGGGTCTAAAAAAAGGTCTACACCTGAGCAATTGAAGAGTGTGGACACTGGGGCCAACGGAAGGATTTAAGGCACAAAGGGTGAATAACCTTCAATGGTAAAATGGAGTCTGAGTAGAAATATGCAGCTGTTTGATGATTTAGACTATGAAACTGGGAGGTTCAATTCAGGTTGCTCAGAGATAGTAAGGTTGAAGCAAAAGGAGACAGAATTTAGCTTAAGAATATTTCTATTAATTGTGCCAATCTTACTGAAAATGTTCCTGTTAAAATAGATTCTCTTTTCTTCTCTACTATGCCCCAAGTTAAGCAATGCTGAGAAGAAAACTTGGACAAGCATCCTGTGATCTCAGTAGCCCATTCCCAAAATATGATTTTGTATTTCTTTGATTCACTGTGGTACCCAAATGGACCATCTAAGGCCAAAAATATATTGCAGCTTAGATATTCATCGAATTTTTTCCCCTATGATCCCACCTCACAGCAAACTTACCTATATTTTTGCTTGCCCTATACTTACATCATGCATGAAGAAATCATCTCAGTTTCAATTTAGTAACATGTTCTTCCCTAGCCCACCTTAGACTGATTTTTTTTTAAAAAAGTTATTTAAAAGTGACTTTTACTGAGTCCAATAACTAGACCCAAAAGGACATTTAAGAGATCAACTTACTTTTTCACTTAAGAAAAGATAGTGCTTAGTTATAAGCTTCTGCACTTGGGAGGACAGAAAGAGGAAGAGATTGTCATCTTTTAAAGGTTTGTGAGCCAAAGTAGCTAATGAAAGTCTATTGCCAGAGGACATCTTTGTAAAATATTAACTTCATTCCACTTTTGGGCTCTGTGATGCGGTTATTTTGGGATTCGGCAGTTTCTAGTTGTGTTTATGCTACTTCTGAATTTTGGATAGGTTTCTCATACTCTAACTAGACTTTTCAATAAGCAATCATTCTGAAATGTGCTAAAAAATTCTGGCTATTCACATATAGACTCTTAACATTTTCTGACCAATAATGGTCTGATTTCTACATACATATAAAGTGTAGAGGAAATACACTTGAAGCTTCTTAGTTCTTCTGCTTAGTTTCCTAAGACAATAAATTTTATACTGAAACAAGGGTGATAGAAAAATATGTGGTTCACCTCTACATTGTATGCTTTCAAACTATTCAATACACTTAAACTGGAATCCTCTGAGTTTGAAGAATGTGGTTAAAAAATATGAATGCATAAAATGTTGTTTTAAAGATACAATTATTATAAGCTTATGTAATTTGCAGATTTGTGCCTGAATCCAATTATCAAATCATTACGAAAGAATACAATCATAAAATTTTAATATAAATATAAAAATTGAGGTATTACTTTTATATATTTATTTTCCATTTAAGTATACTTAATATAACTTTGCATATTTAGTTTTTACTCAAACTGCTTATTATAAAAACAATATGTTCACATTTAAGAATATTCCAAGAGCAAATAAAGACCTACTTTCTGTTGCTTTACGTTCTTCTTCATGAAGTAAGATGAAGCAAATGGCTGCTTGAGGATTCTCTGTGCATATATCATATTTTTAAATTCTTTTAATTTTTACCATATTTTTGAGATTCTTACATGTCAATATATAATCATTTTTTCATTGTTTTTTTAACACTTTAATATTATATCACTGTACTGATACAGTATAATTTCCATAAGCAGCCCTAGAATAATGCATGGATTAAGTGTTTGTTACTTTAAAAAGGAAGTTAAATTGATATAATTGCATGTATGTTTTTCCTGTATGAATAAGACTATATATTGTGACTTTTCATAAATGGTGTTATTGTTTGAATCTGGAATGTCTTCCCAAAGCTCATCATGTGTTAGGCAATTCAGCAATACTCAGAGATGAAAAATTGGCTTATAAAATCTGTAATCTCATTGATGGATGAATTGATATGATGGATTAACAATTGAATGGACTACTTGGTGGTAACTGTAGAAAGGTGGGGTGTGGCTGGATGAAGTATGTCCCTGAGGTCATCCCTTAGGAGACTGTATCATGTCCCTGGTGCATTCTCTCTCTCTCTCTCTCTCTCTCTCTCTCTCTCTCTCTCTCTCTCTCTCTCCTTCCCTTCTGACAGGTGCTGAACAACTTTCCTTCACCACAACCTTACAGTAAGATATCCTACCTCACCTCTGACCCAGAACAATGGAGTCAACTGGCCATGGACCAAACCTCTGAAATCATAAAAATACAATATACATCCTTCTTTCAGTTGTTCTTGTAAGATATTTTGGTCATGGTGATTAAAGAAAAAAAAACTGATTAACAAAGTGAGATTCTTAAATTAAAAGGTATATGCATGTAATATTTTGCAGATATGGATATATTCTTGTTTTTAGTTTTAGTTTCTGTTCTGTTATTCTTTACTAACTCTAACTAGGCATTTTTCAATTCTGGAATTCTAGCTGTTGGGAGTCTACCCAGCTCCAAAGACTAACTTCCCCATCCCCCAAGAAGAGCCGTCCAATGGTGAGCCCTGCTGGCTCACATGATCTTTACCCACCAATCAGACTAGCCCTGCTGGCCTACATGATCCTTACCCACCAGTCAGAAAGCACTCCAGACAACTGTCAAACCGTTCAACCATTAAACTGTCATAACTGTCAAACCACTCCCGGCTCTATAAATATGCAGAGCTGTTCCTCAATACATGGGCATTTTCTCCAAAGATGAGCCTTGATCGTTCTTTCACTAGCAAATATTAATTTATGAGGTAAAAGTCAAAAGGTTACAATAGAGAACACTGGCCAAAGGGAAGAGCCCTTTTACCTGGAAAGGATGACATTTGTTCCATATTTGTTAAAGACATATGAAAATAGTTTCACAGTTATATTCAGAAAGTTAGTTCATTGTGACTTACAAATGGTGTGCACCTCAGTAGATTTTTTAAATTAAACATGAAATGTCATAATCTCTTGATTCCATACAATTTGTTTAGTATACTTATAAGAATGATACAAATATTTATTTTTAGCAAAAGAAAACTATTGTTTAAAAACTAGTTGTACAAATTTTATTTTTTTACATGGAAGAAATTGGCAATAAAATTGTTAATGTTACCATATTAATAAGTATCAGAAAAGAATTATGCTCATAGATGCTGAAAAGATTTCATAGATTTTTAATACACATTTCCAATTAAAATACACATACATTCTATTAAGTGATGATATATTTCTTATCATGAAAAATCATGTGTCTCCCATGCTGGACTTATGTATGGGGAAATACTTGAATTTTTTTTGTAAGAATAGGAAAGGAGCAAAGTTTTCTGCCACTTGCTGTGTTATTTAATGTTTTATTGGAATCATTAGAAAAAGCAATTATATAGAAAAAAAGAAATAAAAATTCCAAGAAAGCAATCATTTTATTTCTTTTTCTTAATGATTCCTTTGGACAACTGGAATAATCAGGAATAATTGTTAAAATCAACAAAAATAAACTAATTACAAAAGTAACAGAACACAAATTAATATATAATCAGTAATTCATATTCTCAAAAACCTTTTGTAAAACATGAGAAAATATATAACAACAAGAAAAATTACAAAATATTAACCTATGTTAAATTTTCCTTGGTGTGCTATTGCATAGTACAGTACTTATATAAAGTAAAAATGTACTGTTCAAAAAGAAAGAATTTTAAATACTTTTCACTATGAAAAAATGATGAACTTTTGGGGAGATAGATGGATAGATGTTTAACCTGATGTAGCATTACACAATGGATACATGTACTGAAACATCACATAATACTCCATGACTATGTATATTTTTATGTTTTTAATAGTTAAAATTAATTTTAAATATGTAAATTAAATGTGAGAAAAATTTAAAGCATTGAATAGTCAAGATTCAAAATAAATTTGGAAAAAAGTTTAATATTCATTTTGGACAACAAGATTCATTATTATAATAATGGCAATTGCTATCACATGATAAGGTAATATATTTAATGTAGTCCTAGTAAAAATGCCAACATACATCCCTGTTTGAGCCAGACAATCATTATTTCTCCTGGATATGAAAAATGAGGAAGATTTTCATTTCTGTCTATAAAGAAATATTTCATATTGGATTCACCATCCTAAAATAAACAATAAAAAAACTAAAGAAAAGAAGAAACTAAGTTTTTAACATTTGGACAACAGACTAAGTAGGTCTTTGATCACTGAGAGAAAATGAAAAAATGAGACAATCCTTAAAATTGGCCTGACTCTTCCTACATGCATTCTCTGGAACATAGCATACAGAGGAGTATCTAAGAAATATAATTTGATCCTTGAACTCCCTGTTTTGAAAAAAGAGAAATCAGTAGCTGGAAGAACCAGATGTAGATATGTATGGAGCTGAACACCAAAGAGAAGAAAACTCAAGAATCTGCTTATTCGTTTATATGTATTTTTTCTTTTTTTCTTTCTTTCTTTCTTTCTTTTTTTTTTTTTTGTATAATAGGATCTATTTTTGGAATAGTTTTAACTTCATAGTAACATTGAGCCAAAGGTACAGAGATTTCTCATATATTCCCTGCCACTGCACATGCTTACCCTCCTCCATAGTTGATACTGCCCCCTCCAGTGTGGGATGTTTATTACAATTGATGAGCTTTTGTTAATGCATTCACTTAATGTCCATAGTTTACATCAATATTGTTAAAATTGTACATTTTATGGGTTTGAACAAATGTTTGATATACCACATGGAATAGTTTCACTGCCATGAAAATCCATTGTACTCTGCCTATTCATCCTTCCTTCTTCCCAGTCCCTAGCAACCACTAGTCTTCTGTTGTCTCCAGAGTTTTCCCTGTTCCTGAGTGTCATTTAGTTGCAATAACATTATGTAGCATCTTCAGCTTGGCTTCTTTCACTGGAAAACATGCATTGTTGATTCCTCCATGTTTCTTCTTGGCTCCATAGTTCATTTTTAATGCTCAGTAATACTTTGTCCTCTGGAGTTACCTCATTTGTTGAAGGCCATGTTGGTTGCTTCCAAGTTTGGGCAATTATGAATAGAGCTGCCATAGAAACTGTGCACAGGTTTTTGTGTAGAAATAAGTTTTCAATGAGTCTGGGTAAATACCAAGGATTACAAATTACTGAATTTTAGGGTAGTAGAAGGTTTTGTTTTGTGAGAAACTGCAGTACTGCCTTTCAAAGGGCTTTGTTATTTTTCATTCCCACCAGCAGTGAAGCATTTCCTGTTAGCAGCATTATGGAATTTGGCCATTGTGTAGAAGCAACTCATTATTCAAATTTGTACTTCTCCAGTGTATGATGTGAAGCATCTCTTATGTTTCTTTGCCATCTGTATATATTTTGTTTAATAAGGTATCCATTTGGGGGACATACTTAAGATGGATTGTATTATTTGAGGTTTTTTTGTGTGTGTATGTTTCAAGTTAAGTATATATTAGGCTGTGAATATCAGTGAAGCTTCATTGTAACATACACAATTTGAAGGATGAATGAACACAAATACATACCACCATCATTATCATCAAAGAACTACAATTAAATGAAAAGCAAAGAGTAGCCTAACAGTCCTGAGAACCCCAATGCTGGGAGCATTTGGGTTTTATCCAATTTCTATAGGCAAAACATGAATATTTGGTAGAAAACTTAGAAAGCCTATGCTTCACTGGTAGAGCTAAATTAGGTACAGAAATGACTTGTACTAATGCTAATTACTAGTTAAATTAGCTAAATTAGTGTTAGTGTAGACTGCTCTAAACCTGTCCTGGCATAAATTTCAAACAAGCCTTGAAAGCACCAAGGTGATCATGAACAAGAAGTTTAATCATTTGCCAGATTAAATTGAGAACAAGTGTCAAAACCTATGAAGAAACACAAATCCCAACACAGTGATAATAATATTCTATAATAATTATATTTTACAGAGTACCCTATATTCTATATATAATAGCAATATTATCAATATAGTATTATACTATAAGAATATGCTATAAAATCATAATCATATAATACTATAAAATATTTTATATGTATTACACTTACTGTATTATATAATTCTATGATAATAATATAGTAATGTATTATTCTTTAATATTATGGTAATTGACTATTTTAAAATTAATACTACTAGTAATATTGAAACTATGCCATACTTTATTGTAATATAAGAAAATACATAGAATATGTAATAAATTTTGAAATAAAATTGTTTTTAAACAAGTACAAATATTTTTTAAATAAATAAGAAATATAATATTAAATTTAAATTATATATTTCTATAAAAAATAACTTTAAACTTTCATTCCTGAGCTCTTTATAGTGAAAGAACTTTAGCAATGAGCACTCACAGATTCCAAATTTGGTTTATTAAGTATAATTACTAACAGGTAATAGTCTTTTGGAGAATATATATATATTTCTTTGTCTAAGGCAGGAAAAATTAAGAAAAATATGCATTTTGTATATCTTTTCTTCCCCAAAGCATGAAAGCTTTCAGAAACTAAGTCAAGGTGTGACAAAAGAGATAGAAGCCAAGTTTAAAGTGCTTCTCAGCCACATTTGAAACAATTTAAGCATTAACAAGTATATAAGTGATTTTATTGCAGGAAGTACACAAGTGAATATGTCCATATTTATTCTCATGAAGGAATAAAATGAAAATAAATGACTCATGCAGACTTTAAAAATTACAATGCAATGAATCATCCCATATCTTGCTTCTTTAAAAAATTAAAAACTTAAGTTTGTCATAGTTGAGATAAATTTTTGTAAAGAACACCAACTAATAAACAGAAAATAAAATAGACTAAGAAAATGGCTTAGGTACAGCTCTAAATGTTACTTCTAATATCAAAGTAGGAAATGTATTTTTACGGTGAAAAAATCTTAATGTCTTCAACTAAATCAAATGAGAAGTCATGGGCTGGGGATGTGGCTCAAGCGGTAGCGTGTTCTTCTGGCATGCGTGCGGCCCGGGTTCGATCCTCAGCACCACATACAAAGAAAGACGTTGTGTCCGCCAAATACTAAAAAATAAATATTAAAATTCTCTCTCTCTCTTCCTCTCTCTCACTGTCTCTCACTCTCTCTTAAAAAAAAAAAATGAGAAGTCATTAGATAACTTGACAGTATGTGGCTCCTGGTGAACTACAAGGAATTCCTCTTCCAACCATGATGGATGTTGGACAAAAATGTGCTCTCTGTTTGTTATCCTTCCCAGCTGTGGCTTGCATGGGGAAGGAGTAGGTAACTGTCAGAGGTGTGAGCCAGCTGGAAATAAAGGCTAGGAAAGTAATATCAAGAAATAAACACAAAAGATGAGAAGTATATATTCAAAGTGGGGGCTTGACTGATGGAAGACACCTGATGGGTCTGGTCCTAACAAAGGGAAAAGCCCATTAATCCTTTAATTTCAGTGAATCACACTAAAGGGTTTTAGTGAGGATCCTTTAAAGGAAAACAGGATAAGAATGGGAAAAACAAGTTGTTTGAGGCTTGGCAGGTTATGCCCATCTCGAGGAGGCTGTGTTTGAACCTAGGGCTATGAGGTAAGGCCTGGTGCTAGCATAATCTGGTCTTTCTCAAACTGGGGAACTTCACCCAGTACTTTCCAGGAAATCAGCACCCCTGATTTATGATGGCTCAAACAAACCCATAATTTATACATGATTTTCCAATATCATTCTATCTTTGATACCTATCTTCCCGTGTAAAGGAATAGTAGAGAAACAGGGTGTATAAGAAGCAAGCACATCAATCCAGATTTCAGGATACATACAAAATGACTATAGTATGTGGATCTTTTTATAAAATCAGCAGTCTATATAACTATTTTGCATTAAAATTTTGTAAAGTGTAAAAACCAAATGTAATGTGTGATTCTGGAGAGAATGGTGGTTCAAAAAAATTAGCAATGAGAGAGATTTTCAAAATAATCAAATTTGAATATGTATAATTTATCATTTAATTTTGAAAATTCCTTTTAATTTTTTCCATGTGATGATGATATGATAAAGATTGATGTGATAGCAATAGAGTTGGATCTTAAATGCCCCCCAAAGTCCCAAATGGTAAAGGTGTGATTGTCAGCTATTTTTGGGAGGTGGTGGAACCCACATGTAAAGGGGTCTACTCACAGGAAGTTGGGTCATTGTGGAATGTTCTTGAAGAGGATAGAGGGACCACTGGCCCTTTCTCTCTTTCATGAGATGAATGGGCTTTTACCACCATGTAAGCTCACCATGATGTTCTGGTCGGCCATAGACTTCAAGCAATAGGACAGGAGACTAGGGGACAGGAGACTAGGTGTTGAAAACAACTTCTTATGTGAGCTGAAATAAACCTTTTGCTTTAAAATTTCTTAGATTTTTTTTTCAAAGTGATGCAAAGTTAAGCAGTGATATAGAGAAAATCCAAAATTACTAGAGCATCTGTGGGTTACATTTAAAATGTCATGGCTTCTGCAAATAATTTGCAAATGACTCAATAAACAGAAGGAGAAAGATGTCTTGCTGACATATTAGATACATAGATGATAAAGCAAATGAGAAAAGTTTTAATTGATGAATCTAGGTCATTATTTTTTTATTCTCACCTGTTTTTTACTTTTGGAAACTTTCATAGGAAAAAAATGCATATTATAAATTTCAAAAGAGATTTATTCCTCATATTTAATTTGGAGAAAAATTAAAACATGATAAGTGTACATTTCTACCCATTTACCAATGATGTGACATTCAAAATCAGCTTTTTGGAATGAAGCTTCAATTAGACATCATAATTATGGTCTTATTCATAGTGCAACCCAATTTGTGCCTCACATATAGAAAATCTATAATAAATAACTAAACTGAATGGAAATGACATAAACCCTTCTGGATATGGCCCTTTTGCCCTACTCTAGCTATATGTCTTATCTGTTTCTTAATAGCATGTAATATATTCTCAAAGCTATTAAATTGAGATTGTAGATCAAACTCTTAAATTTAAGGAAAAGATACTTTCTAGCACATTGAAATAATAATGTACTTGAACAAATATATTTGAAAATATATCCAACAATATATGTATGTATGTATGTATATATATATATATATATACATACATACATTTGAAAATATTTTTATAGAAATAAATACAATTATATTTGGAGAATAGCTTACTCAGGTCAGGAACTGATCACCGTAACTCTGATTACACAGAGCATCTTATTTTTTAGGAAAACCTCAAAACGCAATTTTAGTAGTTATCGTTAATCGGATTTCCAATAAAATATTCTCAACTTGCTTGATTAAATAAATGTATCACATTTTTCTCCCCTAAAATTGTAATGTATTTTCAAAGAAAATGTTAACTTTAATTGGATGGCACTCTAGCAGAGTAGATGCAGTTTATAAATTGATCTACTTTGTCATGCCAAGGTTTCTTGGAGAGGATCCAGCTTTTGTGCTGATCTTTGTGGTTTCTAGTAATTTTGTTTTATTATGCTAAGAGTCCTTGGCCTCTCTTAAAACACATTTTAATATTGCCTTAATTGAGACTCTGACCCATAATTCAAGGAAGCCTTCTATGATTTTTTTTAATTAAACACATACGTTTGCTAGGTCTTTTGGTTTACATTCAGAAATTCTTTTATTCTTAAGTGATTTTTTTTCTAACTTGGTTTCTAATTATGTATCAAAACAAGAGAGCTTATTTTTCTTCTTAATTCTTAGTAAATCTAAGCATTCAACTTCAAGATCTGTAACTTTAGTTGTTCCTGTTGTTTTCTATGCTATATTGTTTTTACTACATTATAACTGCACAAGGAAAGTATTGGGTTTGTGTTTATACACAATATTTATCCTGATGATGATACTAATTGCTTGCCTTCATTGCTCTTCAAAACAATCTGATTTTCTCTTCATCTCACTCTTCTGTAAACAAACACAAACATGTTAAAAATAGTCTTGGAGCTAATTTTTCTTTTCTGAATTAGCTTTAGTTACTCTACATTCATTGTATAGTAAGAGATTTTCATGTGGTTTTTATTGCTCATTCTGTTAGATATCATGAATCCTGTGGGAACTAAACAAAGCCTGATCTTATAAACAGTACTTGACATCATTAGCACACTCTCAACTAATTACATTTTATTAAAAGGTTGATAGCTAAAAGGGAAAAAAATTCTTTCCCTTTTAGCAGACATCTTTCTAAGGACATAAACAAATTTAACTTCTCTATTATAGGGCTCTTCAAATAGATCCAGGCAAGCCCGGAATTCTGTTAAAAAGAGCTCTTACATCTGGACTTGGAGAAAGGTTTGGTATCTGTCCAGGAAATTAAGAGTCCTGATGTTCAACAACAACCTTGATGAAAATTTCCAAGATCTGACTGCAAATAAACCATCACCTATAATTATATTAAACCTTTATATTTCAACTTTTGATTCATGTTCTCCAAAACATAAATCATATTTTCATGAATTTTTGGATATATAACTATCCATACTTATACATGAAAATATTGGTCAGTTTTACTGATAACTTTTCAATTTCTCCTCAAATAATATAATTATGGAGACCTGGATATTTTTGTCCAGTTGTTAAACAGTAACTCATTAAACTGTATCACTTCTTTGCTTTTTTAATTAATTTGAGTAATATTTCTTGAAACTTTCCAATAACATCATTTTACCCTAATTCTCTTTGTTTGTTAAACAACTCACTTGGTTTAATTATGTGTTGTAAACCACTGAAGTTTTAAACATTGATTTTGTTCTTAATATTTGCATGACCTTGAGAAATCTAGTTCATTACAAGGAACCAGTTTTCCACAAAACTGAAAAATGAAAATTGCTACTTTATAACATAAATTTGAATAAAGAAATATAAACAAAGGCAGGTACTAAAATCTTACAATTTGAATCATTTTGTATAATTTGTTTCATATCATCACATTGTCTTGGTTTCTCTTAAAACTGTATCTCTGATTCTTAGATAACTTTCAGATTCTGAGTCTAAATTTTCATTCCTTATATTAATCAGATTTACTATCTTTCAAGAAAATCTTCTTCTATTCAGTTTTACCTAGCCCAAATATTATTTACACTATCCTAATTATACAAAAGAGATCTACAAGCCAGGTTTTATCCCTTTATCTTTTTATCTAATACTCCATCTGGTACAAAGTAGGTGCCTTTTATGAAATATTCCTAAAATACATTTCTTTTTATTGCATATTCATTTTTCTTTTTGAAAATACAGGAGTGTTGGGAAACATATTTTTATTTGATTGCTTGTTTGTGTAAGACATCATAAATATTTTAACATTAGAAAGTATGCCATGAATTGTAATAGTGATCTTGACAGCACTTTAGATTTTGAACATGATTGGAGACATTTTTGTTGTGTTAAATGACAAAAGTGACTTATTTTCTAATAATTTAGAGATAATAAAGCTTTTTTCTACTCTGAAATTAATTAATAATAAAACGATTTTTAATAGGAAAAATGTTAGGTACTAATGGAAGTTACATAGGTATTAATTAACTTAAATTTTTCCTCATAGTAACAGAAAATGTAGTTATTATTTAATACTCAATAATTTTTCCAAATATGTATTTTTCTAAATAAATTATTATCAGGTGTCCAAAGTTTCAGAAATTAGCAAAAAAAATATTTACTATCAAAAAGAAATATCAACTTTTATTCCTGAATTCTCATGTTTAGAGATTCAAGTCAAGATAAAGTCTACATTTAAGTGAAACTTAGAATTACAATTATTACTTTATTATTCTTTTGAGTTTGTTTTTTTAAAGAAAACTTTGATTTTGAAGTGACCTGAATTTTTATTTGGAACAATTAAATTCTTTTACTTAAAATTTATCTTTGAACAATCCTATATTCAAATTACCATGTAGCTGTGCCAATTTTCTTTGACTACCACATCTTGCAAATACAGAGCATTATTTTAATCTCTTTGGAAAATAATCCTTTATACTTGTATTAAAAATCATGGCATTGATTAATTCAGATTTCATGGAAATGTCGTTTGCATTTAATGTGACCATGATCACATTGCTGTGGAATGTGCTACCTTATTTTATTGCCTCAAATAAATTTTGAGTATTTTATATTCTGAATGTTTTAAATGTTTTCTCTAAATAGAGACATAGATCAAAGCCAGATGGTATGAGGCTGAGAATGCAGTTCAGTGTAGAATGAGTGCTTAGTATAAGTGAAGCCTTGTGTTCAAATTCCAACACAAAAAAGAAAAGAAAAAGAAATTATGATGAATATTGGTATAGTGTTAGAAAGCTTTAAAGAGATCATATTAATCCACTCTGCCAAACTATTGTCTTTTAATTGGATAGTTTAGGTCATTTACATTCAGTGATATTATGAAGAGATTATTTTATTTCCTGACATTTTGATTTATTTATAATGTTTAATTCACATTTTATTCACCTTAAATTGACTCTTTTTTAATAGAGATCCATCCAAATACACTCTCTTGGAGATGATCTGTTTTGATCTTGTCTATATGGCTTCTAAATGCCTATTGTATTTGGATTCCCATCTAATTCCTAAGCTTTGGAAAGTTTTCTGAAGTTTCTTTATTGAAAAAGTTGTGCATTCCTTTAGTGTATATTTTGGTGAATTCAATGCCAATAATTCTAAGATTGGGTCTCTCAATGCTATTGCAGATTTCTTGAATATTCTGGTCATGGTCTCTTAACTTCTTTTCTTTACTGTCAACTTTATTATTACAATTATATGCTTTATCTTCAAGACCTGAGAATCTATTTTCTCTCTGACTAGTCTATTTTAGTCTAATATTAGTCTAATATTTTATTATAGTAATGATATAGACGATTTCAAGTCTTGTTAAAGACTTAGTCTGTTTGGAGAATTGTTGCTGGTTTTGATTTAAAGTAATGTTATTTATCCTTGGAAACAAAATGCATAAAGTTAGATGAAATAACCAAGTTGTTGGGGAAGGTTATTAGCAGGAAATGAAAAAAACTAAATAAAAATAATTAAAAATTGTGGAGATAGAGAAAGAATTGACTTTTAGTTTAACATTTTTACAGTTAAAATATTCAAATTAATGTCTTAATTTGGAATCTATTATACAGTTATACACATTCACAAATACGTATATATTTGAAATCTATCCAACATGAATTCATTACTGGCTTGTATTTTGGTGTTTAAATTTTGTAAACCATAGCTATTTAAAATGGAATATATTTTGTATTCATTGTCTGGATTTTTACAATTAATATAGGAAAAAGTTATTTATGGACATCTAATATCATTGAGCATCTGTCCATATTAAAATCAGTGGCTTCCAAATTGGAATTAATAATAAGGAACTAAACTGAAGTTATTTTTGATTTATGGTAAATATATAGAAATTGGCTATTGATTCCCCATTAATATAACAATGTCAAACATTGCAAATTTTAAATATTTGAAATTTTGACAATATTTTAAAATATAGTACTTTGTATATCCGTAATAAAGAATAATCTTATGATACATAATTATATCTCCATTATAACACTACCAGTAGCCTTAATAAGGTCATGTTGGCTGGGATAGTGGATTTTTATTCATGGCATGTCATGGCAATTATTTACAATTTTTCTATTCTGCTTGAAGGATTGGTGTACATTGGCTGTAACAAATTCATAGAAAGTACTTTATTCTAAACAATTGGCTTCTCCCCACATCCTATGTTGAAACTTAACTCCCAAGTGATCCTTTATGAGGTAAGGCTTTTGAAAGGTGATGATGACTCTTTTCTTCATGAATGATTCAGACATGAGACACAGAGAAGGGGCCATTTCTGAGGAACTGGCACTCAAGAAACAACCAAATATGCTGGCATTCTGAACTGTGAGGTGATAAATTCATGTTGTTTATAAATTACTCAGGTGAGGTATTTTACTATAGCAGCCTTAGTGAACTAAAAAATAAGGCAATTATGGTAATTCTATACTTGTGATTTTATTTAGGAAGATAATTTATTCTATGCTTTCGATGCTCTTGTTATTTAGTGACAAAAAAACTGGAAATGCTGTGCACTTAAGTAAAAATGTGTAGAATATTTTATGTCTATTTTTTTTCTTATTTTACAGAATGATATAGTGTTCTAGCCCTAAGGAATTATGCTAGAAGCTTCCAATTTTAACACTATTTTTGATTCTCAGGAACTATTAGATCATATTGAATTTTATAAAAGTTAAATTTTCTTCCTTTAAGAAAATACATGTATGAGTTTTGTTTTTTCTGGAATTTGATAAACACTTTTAAAAATCGAGTCTCTTTGGCCTCTTCAGAGTTTATTTTGCACAACCTGCTCACTAGAGTAGTCTGAATCTTGGAAAGAATATTGAATCTTGACATCCATGGCAGATTTTTTCTGAACATCCACTAGAGACAAAGAGATTCCCAGGTTTACTGATGAAAAAATAAAAGCAAACAACAAACAACAGCAAAAGTGGAAAGGTTTACTCCTAGGGAAACAAGATATTGTTGTTTTATTTGTAAGTATTGGAAATTTGGCAGGCCTTCAAATAGTTCCAAAGGTATGCTTTGCCAATTTCTCTTGATATGTTGGAAGGAGGCCATAGTTATTACGTTTGCTATGTGAGCAATGTACAGATACCAACTCTTTACAGAATATGTTACTACACATTTTAGGACAACATAAAGCTAAAATCAGGTCTGATCTCAGTCCTTTGTAGTATGGCACTTTACATGCTGTAGTCACATATGATGTGAGAAAATTAATGAACCCATCATTAATAAATTTGGATATGATTTTGAAGGCAATTTAGTCAGTAAGTGAATTTGAAGTGGCTTTGATGTAAATAAATAACTTTTTGACTACCTCTTGAGTATAAGACACTGAAACAAACTCATTTGGATTTAGTTGGACTAGATGAGATAATGAATTGATGTATTATCACAGCACAGGGCATGTAGAAGATAATTGGCAAATATCAACTAACAGGAGTTTTATTGGTGGATTAGAATATATGAATCTTTGCATTAAATAAAACATTTTTCCTATTAGAAAAAAGTTCTGTTTTATTATCAATTCCAAATAAATTGTATTAGATAGCTTTATTAAATATTTGAGGGAACTACATCTACATAATTTTGTTCTCTTTGTATTTCTTAGCCACTCATTCATCATCCTTTCCCCTCTGGTTATTCTCTAAAATTCCCAGAATCAGATATTGCCTTTTCATTCTTGGCTACTCATTTCAATAGCACTCCACATCAAGTTTAATCAAAAACATATAAAATGTAGTATAATTTGGCTTTTAAATCCTAGGACTTCCCCCCTTAATTTTGAAATAACAAGACAAGTCACTGTTAAAAATCAGTATCTCAGAAACAGGACAGCAGCCTTCCTAATTTAAGCCCTTGCTTCATGTGGCAGTTTAGAATGTTTTACCTCTTAAAGTGTGAAGCTAGATACGGTCTAATCTGTGTTCTATGAAGCTGTTGTCAGGTACAAGACAGGAAAATTGTTAGAATACCAAAGTAATTAGCCACTACATTAGGTCTTCCGAGGCTATGGTGCATAGAAGACTAACTTGCTTCTGTGAACAGAATTGAGTCTGCAGCTGCTTGCTAGTATCCCATACAAAATTCACTCAGTGTCTTGAAAGATTAGGATGGGGTACATGCATCTGGGGTGAATGCTTTTGAAAAATAATTCACATTCACTGCTCTCCCAAAATCCAGGGAGCCTGATTTTGCACAACGATCTTTTGAGTGGCAGTACTTGAACTTCCCATTCTAGTACTAATGATTAATGTATAAGAGTAGCACAGTTTAATATCGTTTTTTTTTTCTCCCTCAAGCTTCTTGGATCCTGATTTCAGTAACTGATTTAACATATAAATTGGCCTAAACTTGGCAAAAATCAAGAATATTTAACAGGGCACAGATGGTGCAGCAGAAAGCAATATCCAGAGATTTGGGTGACTGGAGTGCTCTCTAACCCTCGACCAGCTGCTTTAGCTCAAGTGTGAATAAAGACCTTTTAAGAATCAATGAAAATTTCTCATGTTGTACCTAAGTATTGCCCACCCAACCAAACTGACACCAAAAGCAGAAACAACCATATGGTTATAAGTGTATTAGAGAAAAGTAGGTTGTAGCTTAATACTTAAGATTAAGCCTGATAGAGTAGTACTAATGATTGCACACTGCAAATTTCAGAAAAGCATGTTATAGGTCAGCTCTGCCACTCTTGTCTTTCTCTTAGTTTTCTGCTTCAAGGATACAAGAAAGAGAAACAGACAACCATTTCATAAGGTCAGAGGATAATGGAGAAGATATCACATAGCATCCTTTAAGAATGAAACAAAACCATGATAAAAAATTGATACATTTTAGTCCTGATAAAATATGAACTGAATAGTTAATTTTTTCAATGGCTTGAGGTTCTCTGCATGGCTTGTCAGCTTGTAGGAAATGTTCACTGATTATACAAACCGATTATACTTAATATGTGAACTTTGATACCTTTTCATGTAGTTGAAGACCTCTAGCAACAGCTTTTATTTTCAGAAGGTAAAATTAAGTAAATTGATCATTTTTATGTAAGAATACATCAAAAGCCCAAATGATTGTGTTCTACATAGAATGTGCTTTTAGCCTACATTATAAAAATTTGCAATTTATCTCAGGATTTTGTATTCTTTATAATTTTTTTGTTAAAAAGAATGAGCAAATAGAATTTGCTAAACTAGGAAATTTTTAAAAAGTGTTACTTGCAGCAAGAATATTTAACTAATGTAACTCTAAAATGCAAAGAAAATGATGAAAATATATAAGCACACACCAATAAAATATTTCACTATAATAATAAATTTTCCTTAAGAACCAAGTACTTTAAGTTACCTATTTGCCATCATAATTGGATGCTGCAGTGATTTATCATAAGTTTACATTTTTAATGATTTTTCACTGAGCTATCTTTAATTTTTTTCATCGAAATTATCCCAGTCTGATTTAGATTAGTTTACATATTATCCACAAAAGTAAAATATGGACATATTTGACATGATTATTTTCTGTTCCAAATGAAATTCTTTTAGATGAATGTTTTCTCTGAATATCATTATGAAATACTCATATGAGCCTTAACTTTATGCTGACTAGTATAAGATAAAGTTTTAGAAAGTTGGAAGCAGGGTAAAGGTGTCAATGACAAATCTTTGAATGTTTCATGTGGGACCTTCAAATGAATCCCTTTACAAGTACCCCAAAATATCACTTAAAGAAATATTTTGGTTTTAATATGGTTGAGAGGATTTGAATAACAAAATAAGTTAGCACAAACTACAAGTTTTAAGGAAATTTAAGTTAGAAAGTAGTCAAGTAAATAAAAGATTAATTAGGAGGACAAAAAGCAGAACTAGAAGACCTGCAGGTGAAATTGACTAACATCTTTTGTTTCATTTGTGAAATTAATTTTTTTTTATGATGTGGAAAAAGTCTGTCATCTGGCAAAATTAAAAAATAATTTGATGGGACCCATTATATTCCTTTATTTTCAAATTTCAGCCCCATCCCATAAAAATGATATGGTCAAAAGTGGAATGTGGTAAAATCAGCAAAACAATATCTCTAGTTACAGCTGCATTGGTAAGTACAGTAGTGTCTTTGCTGGAAGAGATCTGTACATCCTCCAGTTCTTGACAGGTGATCAAATGATAACATGGTTGTAATATAATCAGATTATGTTTCACCAATCTTGGAGATGTTAGTGATTTGTACTCAACAGAATTGACAAATAAGCCAAATGGAGGTTTGTTTTTGTTGCTTGGAATGGGTTTACCAATGGCAATGTCTGGGGGCTTGCAGAACATGGCATTTTTGATATGGAAGTTCACACAATCTTACCTCATATCATCATGCTTATCTAATGGCAAAAGAAGAGCCACAGGATAGGATGACCAAGAATTTACTATTCCTATATGCAATATGCATCACTATAAGCAGCTAGACTAATAAATGATGGAATGGATAATGAAGGGTCAGCAAAGTTGCCATCAGAGAGATTAGGAGTCATAAAAGTCAGTTTTATGTTTTAATCACAAAAAAATACTTGAGGAAAATGGATTAGCTTCCCTCTCCCTCACACTGACTCTCTTCATAAATGTATGATTTCCATCCTTAAAAGTAATAATGACTTAGACATTCTGATTCTTCCAAGGAACACAGAGAAAATTACTCTAAAGTGAGAACTTTTCCTTTAATTCACTTTTCGTGTTGTAAATGGGGATATCAGCAAGAGGAGAAATAGTTATAACAGCAGCTTGGGTAATATAATAAAGTAGTTGTTTATTTGTTAGAACCAAAGTTTCATTGGGAAATATCTTGGTGTCTCATGCTTGGTGAGCACACTCTTTTTTTTTTGGGGGGGGGGTACTAGTGATCAAACCCTAGCCACATCCCCAGCCCTTTTTATTTTTATCTTGAGACAGGGTTTCACTAAGTGGATGAAAACATTGCCTGATCAAAATTAAGAAAAAAAAAATCAATGTCTCAGACCCTTCTGGAATGAAAGTCTGGGTAACATAATTAGGCAAGCACACTAGACTAGCTCAATAATTGACCAAATATGAAGGAAATCTCAGAAGGGTGGTGGAAGAAGGAGATGATGAAAATAAATTGTAGACTCAGGAACATTTGCAACACCACATTGAAAATGCAAAAACAGGGGAGACTTAACATGAGGTGCAAATATTTCTCAAAATTAAAGGAGTTCCTGTTTCAGATGATTTTTATGTTCTGTCTTAATTTCTCACCCTTAACTCTGATTTTTCTTGCTTCTAGTAAGGGGAGGTCCATATAGGACAAAAATAAAAGTGAAAATTTTAAAATTTAAAATTTAATTTAATATAAAAATAGAAACTGATTTTATTATGAATACAGATACAAAAAGTGTAATTATATGACTTGAAAAATATTAACAAATATAACATAAAATTAATTCAAGAAATTTAAGATTAGATAGATAATTAAAGTTGTCAAAATGTTAAACAGTAAAACACATGGGAATAAATAGATGATTTTTAATATCCCTAAATTAATTGAGAATAGGCAGATTAAGAGAAATAGAAGGTAAAAAGAAACCAAATGACATTACACATAAAAAGATATAAATGTGTATGTTATACACATGAAAATATTTGGGGTTTCAAGATATTTAAGAGCACGAATAAAAACTAGATTATTTTTTTATCACCAATTGAATTTGTAAACAATAAAGTTATTAATAAATTTTCAAGTTTATGTGAAAGCAGTCCTTTTGTATACTACAGATATTTTTATAAATCCTTGCAACTTTTAAGTCCTGTTTTTTAATATTTTATGTAAGTAATTCACATTACTTTTGATAAAGCAATTCTTTTTGTAGGAATTTATCTTGTATAATCACTAGTGGTGGAAATCAATATTAGAAGAATAAAAAGTTTTATGCAAAACAGGTTACAGTTGTATACAGATTACAACATAAATATCCACTAGTAGAAGTTAGTGTAAGTATGAAATTTCACATACTACAACAGAATTAGTTTTAACTATAAAAAGTTAAGTGAAATAACTTAGACACAAAATGACAAATGCCACATAGTTTCATTCATTTGAGAAAATTAAATAGTTGGTCTCATAGAAGAACTGAGAAGAATAGGTGTCTCTTAAACCTGGGGAATATATATATATATATATATATATATATATATATATATATATATATATATATCCTCCATATATATATATGGAGGATAGAAAGAAGTTAAATAAGGCACCAAAATAAAGTTAGCCAAAAGGAATTATCCCTGGTTTTCTCTAGCATAGTAGGGTAACTACTGGTTGCAACAATCTACAGTATTTCAAATAACTAGTAGAATATGAAAGTTCCCAACACAGAGAAGTGATTAATGTTGGAGAAGAGAAAATAAATCATTGTCTTGATTTGGGCATTATATATTACATACATGTATTGAGTTAATTTTCTGTACCTCATAAATATGTTAGATTTCCTTTTTTTCCCATAAATATGTAATATTCTCATAATACAAATATTATGTCTCAAAAAGAAAATCAAGAATTGTTTAAAAAGAAAAGTTAGACTTAAAAGATAGCTGTGTAATTATAATTATGAACAAATTATTTAATATACATATAAAAAACTAGTGAGGAACTATGAAAATTTTAAAACATTTTCTGTCACTGAATTAAATATTGAGAAATGTTTTCTTCATGACATCTAATTTGATGCCATGTATTTTATGGAACCAAATACTCATTTGTTTTTACTGAACAATATTGTTGAGCACAGAAACATGTAAATAATTAAAACACAAATCTCCAATATGAGCCCCAGAATAATTAAAGCTGAAATATTATCCCTGTAACTTATAAATTGTGCCTTTATATTGAAAGACAAATTAAACTATTTCCAGTGCTTATAGACTAAGGGCAAAAATGACCCATGAAATGAAGAAAAGTATTTAAAAGTAATTCAATTATTAGGTTATAAAAGAGGATGAATTCAGGATACATAAGCCTATTATTATCCCTTATTTTTGTGCAGACATTCATCCATACGGATAATAATGTTTTAATAAAACCAAGGCAAATTTCTTCACTCAAGGACTATTTCCTCAGTGCTTGACATAAGGTTTGAAGTCATCTGTCTAGAATGAGGATGGGAGAAGATACCCTCCAGATTTACTTTCTGTCCTCTGATTGAGGAATTCTCTCATGTACCAAGAATATTTATATTTCATTGTTCAGTAATTCACATATAAAATACCCTGAGGAGCAGTCAAATGTGTTTCCCTGAAGGGAAGCTAATTCTGTTAACTGCATTTTCCAATTATATTTTCATTTATAATTGGATTAGAAAATTAACCCAGGGAATGATCTAAAGGGAAAATTTGAAAATCAATAATAACTTATCCAATATATATTTCATTCTATTTTTAGGATTTTCTTACAGTAAAGTTGAGGGAACTGTAGGTAACCTCCCCCAGCCCATTTTAGTATCTGAAGAATTACTTTGGTTCATACCTTTGAGGCCTCTGATATTAGAAATGTCATTGTGCATGTGTCCAAGTTTGTACATGATATGTTCACCAAAACCTCCAGTGTCAATGCAGGAATATTCCGTGGTAAAATAATTAGAGTAGGAGAGCTGTCACCTAATCAGTCCATTCTAGTTTGAATGGACTAATTAGCGTACCTGTGGGTAGGTTGGGCCTGGCTGAAGGAGGTGGGTCTCTGGGTTTGTGTCTTGGAAGGTTCTTATTCCCTGTGGCCTCTTTTCCATCCTTTGTTTCTACTTCTTGGCTGCCTTGAGTGAAGCAGCTTTTCTCTGCCAAGCCATTGATGTTCTGCCTCATCTTGGACCCAGAGCAACTGAGTTAGCTGACACAACTGAACCTCTGAAACCATTAGCCCGAAATAAACTTTTCCTCTTCTAAATTGCTTGTGCTGGTATTTGAATCACAGCAACAAAAAGCTGATTAACAGATAATTTAATGATTATTCACTTTTCTTTTTTCTTTTAACTTTTAAAGGCAGGTTTTGGGTTGTTTTTGTTGTTGTTGTTGTTGTTATTTATTTGTTTGGTTATTTTTGTTTTTTTTGTTTTGGTTTCCATAGATAAAATAAGACAAAATTGTATTCTGAGTAAGGACACATAGAAATAGAGACTTCTTCCTCATAAAGCCCATCATGGCCATCTTTAAAGTGAAAGGAACATATATAACAAGAAGGAGGAATCCATTAGAGACAAACTGTGGAAGCAATTAGAGAGAACATGCAAACAAAATTGTTCAATATTCACTTTTTAGTGGAAAATGTAAAACCAGCTACTCAAATTGACACTTTACTTGGTAAATTTCCATCCTCAAAAGGAATATAAATCATTGTTATATTCTATTTAGTTAATAAATTGAAACTTGCTTATTATTGAGCCAAAGAAAATAATCCCAAATGATAACAGTACCATTTAGGATTAATAGTAAATTTATACCTCATCCAAATAAGGTCTTAAAAATCAGCCTGTTTAATGTATTTTCAGAAAAAACAACAACATAGAAGTAAATGCAATTAGTAATAATTAAGTGGTTGGGGGTGGCGAAGCATGGTAGAGGAGAGGCCCTGAGATTAACCCTCAGTGCTAACACACACACACACACACACACACACACACAAACTAATTAAAGGAAATGCATATGTCCCTGATAACTAGTAAGGAAGAACTTCATACACATGTTGGATATTTGTATTTGTTCTTTGGAAAAAATATCTGTCAAAATCCTTTGCCCATTTAATTTTTTTTTCTATTTGAAAAAGTTTCTTATATATTTTTATATATTAACATTTTATTAGATGTACAATATTCAAATACTTTTCCCAGTCCCTGATTGCCTTTATACTGTTGATTGTTTACTTTATATTCAGAAACTTTCAACATTGATGCAGTTCCACTAATCTATTTTTGCTTTACTTGCTGTGTTTTAGTGTCAAATCCAAGCAAGCATTGCCAAGAACACTGTCATGAGTATTTTTCCATATTTTTTTTTCTAGGAGTGTTACAGTTTCAGGTCTCACACTGGGACATTCAATCCCAAGCTTTCAATTCTGAAAACATAATAATTATTTCAAACTTACTACACATGGCATGTTTGTTTCTCAATTTAAGTTTACATAGGTGTTCTACATCTGGGAAGGTGGGACAAAATAGGTAAGTATATTTTGAGTTGATTTGTATTAATGTTGTAAGATATTGTTTGTATGTGGATATCTCATTTTCCCTGTACTATATGTGGAAGAGATTACCTTTTCCTCAGTTTTTCCTCTTTATCAAAATCAGTTGATCATATGTATTTGGGTTAACAAACTTCTTGGTCTTTATTCTGTTTCATGAGTCAATATCTATTTTCATGATAGTTATCATATTGTTTTAATTACTGTAGTTTGGTAATATATTCTAAAGTGTGGTAGCTCAAGTTGTGTTTTTCTTTCTCAAACTTATTTTGTCTGTTCTCAAACTTTTGTTAAAATTCATAATTTTAGATTTTTTATTTGCTATTTTAGTAAAAAACAAAAAACACATTGGGATTTTGACAGGGGCTACAGTGGATCAAAAATTAAATCTGAGGTTATAATAATTTTAACAGTATTAAAATGATTATTTATGGATGTCAGGTCTCTTCATTTATTTGTGCTTTTTTAAATTATATTTTTCAATGTTTTGCAATTTTCAGTTTAAAAAATGTTCACATACTTAATTTATTTCTGTGTAGTTTATCCTTTTTAATGAGACTGTGAATATTGTCTTTCCTTCTAAAATAGTTCATCATTAGTGCATAGAAATATTGTAGATTGATATTATACCTCTGACTTTTCTGAATGTATTATTTCCAATAGTTTTATTGGAAATCAACTGTACACATAAGTATTTTTACTACTTCTTTTTGAATTTTGGAAGTCTCCTACTATTTTTCTTCTTAAATTACTCTCATAATTCATCCAGCAATATGTTGAGAAGAGTGGTTATCACTGCTTGTTTATCACATTAGAGGAAAAGCATTTAGGTTTTCATTATTGGATATGATGTGTTCTGTGGAATTACATATATAGTTATTATTGTTAATAAAATTTTATTATATTTATACTTTCTTGAGTGTTTATTTTGTTTTATCTTATCATAGGACATTGAATTTCATGAAACGTTTTTCAGCATCAATTAAGATGATTATGTCTTTATCCTTCATCCTGTTAATAAGGTATGTTGCATTTACTGATTGGAATACATGCCTTTACATTGCCAGGGAGGAATCTCACTTTCTCATGGTGTATGATTCTTATAATGTGTTACTAAATTTAGTTTGCCCCTATTTTGATGAGGGTATTTTCATCTATGTTCATCAAGTTTATTCACCAATAGTTTCCTTTTATTGTAGTTTCTGTGATATTATATTCTAAAGTGTTGGACTCAGAAGATTACTTTGAAAGTGGCCTCTCTTCAAGTTTTTTTTTTATATATGAGACCAGAATGCATTACAATTTATATTACACATATAGAGCACAATTTTTCATATCTCTGGTTATACACAAAGAATATTGACACCAATTTGTGTCTTCATACTTGTACTTTAGATAATAATGATAATCACATTCCACCATCATAATAAACCCATGTTTCCCCTTCCTTACCCTCCAAGCCCTCTGCCCTATCTAGAGTTTGTCTATTCCTCCCATGCTCCCTCTCCCTATCCCAATATGAATCAGTCTCCTTATATCAAAGAAAACATTCATTTTGGGGGTATTGGCTAACTTCATTTAGCACTATCTTCTCCAACTCCGTTCAGTTACCTGCAAATGCCATGATTTTATTTTCTTTTATTGCTGAGTAATATTTCATTATGTATGTATGCCACATTTTTTAATCCATTCATCTACTGAAGGACATCTAGGTTGGTTCCACAGTTTACGTATTGTGAATTGTGCTACTATAAATATTGATGTGGCTGTGTCATAAGAGTATGCTGTTTTTAAGTCCTTTGGAAATAAACTGAGGAGAGGGATAGCTGTGTCAAATGGTGGTGGTTCCATTCCCAATTGTCCAAAAAACCTCCATACTGCTTTTCATATTGGCTATGCCAATTTGCATTCCCACCAGCAGTGTATGAGTGTACCTTTTTCCCCACATCCTTGCAAACACTTATTGTTGTTTGTATACATAATAGCTGCCATTCTGACTGGAGTGAGATGAAATCTTAGAGTGGTTTTGATTTGCATTTCTCTAATTGCTAGTGATGATGAACTTTTAAAAATATATTTGTTAATTGATTGTATATCATCTTCTGAGAAGTGTCTGTTTATGTTCTTGGCCCATTTATTTATTGGGTTATTGTGTGTGTGTGTGTGTGTGTGTGTGTTTAGTTTTTTTAGTTCTTTATATACCCGAGAGATTAGTGCTGTATCTGATGTGTGTGAAGAGTAAAGATTTGCTCCCAATAAGTAAGCTCTCTATTCACCTCACAGATTGTCTCTTTTGCTGAGAGTGAGTTTGAGTCCATCCCATTTATTGATTTTTTTTATTTTAATTCTTGCATCATAGGAATATTATTAAGAAAGTTAGGGCCTAATCCCACATGATGGAGATTAGGGCCTACTTTTTCTTCTATTAGACTCAGGGTCTCTGATTGTATTCCTACATCCTTGATCAATTTCAAGTTGAGTTTTGTGCATGGTGAGAGATAGGGGTTTAATTTCATTTTGTTGTATATGGGTTTCCAGTTTTCTTAGCACATTTGTTGAAGAGACTATCTTTTCTCCAATGCATGTTTTGATGCCTTTGTCTAATACAAGATAATTGTAATTTTGTGAGTTGTCTCTGTATCCTCTGTACCATTCTGTACCATTGGTCTACCAGTCTGTTTTGGTGCCAATACCATGCTGTTTTTGTTTCTATTGCTCTGTAGTATAGTTTAAGGTCTGGTACAGCGATGCCACATGTTTTACTCTTCCTGCTAAGGATTGTTTTAGCTATTCTATATCTCTTATTTTCCAGATGAATTTTATGATTGCTTTTCTATTTCTATGAGGAATGTCATTGGAATTTTGATTGGAATTGCATTAAATCTGTGTAATGTTTTTCGAAGTATTTAATGGTCATTTTGATAATATTAATTCTACCTATCCAAGAGCAAGTTTGATCTTTCCATCTCCTAAGGTCTTCTTTGATTTCAAAATGAAATTAAATTAGAAATCAATGATAAAATAAGAAATAAAATCCACTCCAACACCTGGAGACTAAATAATATGCTACTGAATGAACAATGAGTTACAAAAGACATCAAGGAGGAGATTGAAAAAATTTTAGAGGTGCTTAAGAACACAAATACAACATATTGAAATCTCTGGGACACTATGAAAGGAGTTCTTAGAGGAAAGTTCATTGCATTGAGTTCATTCCTTAAAAGAAGAAAAAGTCAACAACTAAATGACTTAACACTACATCTCAAAGACCTAGAAAAAGAAGAACAAATCAACACCAAAAACAGCAGAAGACAGGAAATAATTAAAATTAGAGCTGAAATCAATGAAATTGAAACAAAAGAAACAATTGAAAAAAAATGACAGAACAAAAAGTTGGTTCTTTGAAAAAATAAATAAAATTGACAGACCCTTCGCCATGCTAACAAAGAGAAGGAGAGAGAAAACTCAAATCACTAACATAAGTGATGAAAAAGGAAATATCACAATGGACACTAGAAAAGTACAGAAGATAATTAAAAATTATTTTGAAAACTTATACTCCAATAAAATAGAAAACATCAAAGGCATTGACAAATTTCTAGAGCCATGTAATTTGCCCAAATTGAATCAGAATGATATACACAATTTAAACAGATCAATTTCAAGTGACAAAATAACAGATGCCATCAGAAGTCTACCAAACAAGAAAAGCCCAGGACAGGATGAATACACAGCCAAGTTCTACAAGACCTTTACAGAAGAATTAATACCAATAGTCTTCAATTTATTTCAGAAAATAGAAAAAGAGGCAGCACTTCCAAACTCACTTTATGAGGCCAATATCACTCTGGTTCCAAAACGAGGCAAAGACACATTAAAAAAGAAAATTTCAGACAAATCTCTCTAATGAACATAGATGCAAAAATTCTCAGTAAAATTCTGGCAAATCAAATTCAAAAACATATCAAAAAGATCATACACCACCATCAAGTGGGATTCATTCCAGATATGCAAGGTTGATTCATGGAAATCAATAAATGTAATTCATCACATCAAGAATCATATGATCATCTCAAGAGATGGAGAAAAAGTATTTGACAAAATTCAGCACCCCTTTATGTTCAAAACTCTTTTCAAGTTTTTGAGGGTGAAAATGTTTGGTAGAATTAGTTTTTGAAGCCATGTGGACTTGGGCTTTTCTTACCATGAGATTTTTTGATTGTCAATTCAATTTTCTTTACAAGATAGAGGTTTGTTTACATTTTATCTTTCTTCAGGATTACATCTGGTGATGGAGGTTGTATGTTTCTAAGAATGTATTTGTTTTTTCTAGATTAACCACATGTTGGCATGTAGTTATTTAAAATGGCACATTAAAATTTTTCTTTTTATATTTTTAGCATAAATTGTATGTCTTTTATTTCTGATTTAATTTTCAATTTGTCTTTTTGTTTCTTTTTAGTTTACCTAAAGGTTTTTCAATTTTATCACATACACATTAAAGCTGTGTATGTGATATTTTATATATGCCTTCTTATCTATCTTTTCAAAAAGCCTAAGCATATTTGGTGATTTTTAAATTATGTTTTCAATTCTCCACATGTTTTATTAAAATTTATTATTTTGTTTGCCTCATACTGGTTCTATTTTTTTCTAATTTTTTAGTTTTCGAAGTTATATTATTTATTTGATGTCTTTCTTCTCTTTTAGTATAAGCATTTATCACTAAATTCCCTCTTAGTGGTGCTTTTGCACCATCCAATCTTTTTGTATATTGCATTTTCACTTCAAAACTTGTTTTGTGATATAACATGTTAATTATATCGAAGACTGATCTATGTGCTTGGAGAAGAATCTATATTTGCTATTAGATGTAATATATTGTAAGTATTTTTAGGTCCATTTAGCCTTTACTCCTTCCTATTCAAGTCCAGCCTTTTCTTATTACCTGTATAAATGTTCTATTATTTTTAAAAAGGATATGTAACTTTCCCATTTATATTGGATTTCTGTCTATTTCTCCCTTCAATTGTGTCAGTGTTCATTTTTATATTCAGGTTCTCCGATTTGGGGTGCAAACATACTTATATTCATACTTTCCAGGAGCACTGACCTTTTTATTATTATATAATATACTTTTTTTTCACTTTTGACAATTTTGCACTTGAAATCTGTATTGTATGATACTAATCACTCCTTTTCCTTTTTACTCATCATGTGCATGGAACACCTCCTTTCTGATCTTTGGTTTTAGTCTATGAATGAATGACCTTAATCTAAAGGCAGTCCAATGAGTAAGCATATAGTTGAATCATTTCATTTTGCTCTCTATTTTTCTCATTTGGTCAGATATGGATTCTGAATGAAGAATTTACTTCATTTTCAGTTAAAATAATTATCCAATGGGAGAGATTTACAAGTGAAATTTTGTTAATTGCTCTATGCATAGCATATGGTTCTTTTTTCTTTTTTTTTTTTTCTCTCTCCCTTTTTTATGTTTCCTTGTTTGTTTAATTGATATGGGTTTTTTTTTTAAGAGAGAGAGAGAGAGAGAGAGAGAGAGAGAGAGAGAGAGAGAGAGGATTTTTTTTTCTTTAGTTTTTTTGGTGGACTCAACATCTTTGTACCTGAGGATCAAATCTGGGCCCCACACATGCCAGGCTAGCGCACTACCACTTGAGCCACATCCCCAGCCCTAATTGATATGTTTTGATTGCTTTCTCTTTTTCTTTTGCGTGTAATTTAAAAATATTTAAAGATCTATTTATAAAAATAACCCAGGGTATTGACTCATTGACAGACCACAAATAATACTCAAATTTTATTAAGGAAAAATGGGAGAAAAATAAACTATTGATCTTCAGAGATCACTGAGAGTATGAGTCAACCTTCAGTATGTCTTTGTCTAAATCTGCAGCAGCATAATTAAGATTAAAAATTTTTAAGAGCAGAACAGCCAACGGACCAATATTTCCATTGTCGAAGGAAAATGCCATCATGAAAGTAAACTTAAAAGGTGGCCAGAGAAAACAGAATGGATAGAAATTCTAAACTATCCAGTCCAAGGGTTGGAGCATGCATGTGTGACTTAAGTTTCAAGATGCACCCTCTAAACTACTGTGTTCTTCCTGAATAGTTCATTCATTTTAACTTCAGCAACTAGAAGTATACTAATAAGCTGAAATGTTTTAGATATAATTTACTATACAAAAGGACAAAAATTATTATGAGTAACACCATGGTTAAACAATCTAAATAAATATATTTTACTGATTGTAATTTTTTGATATATGCCAATTCTAAAAAGAATACTAACCATAGTGTTTAATTAACTCATGAAAGAAGTACCTTTCTGAGGACTGCATTTGAGGCTGTGTATGTGATACTTTTTGTATGCCCTCCACATTTTTCCTTCCAGAAGGTTCTCTTCCTAGATATTTACATAATTCCTTTCTCTTCTTCAAATTTTTTTAGATTCTAGGTTCTCTGTAAGGTTCTTTCTTTAATGACTGAAATCTTAATTTATTTCCTCAATAACATATACTCTGTGTCACTACCATTTTACTGCTTGTCACTTTTTAATGTACATTTCATTTGTTTTTCTATATATCAGATATTTCCCACACTAAAACATAAACTCACAGGTTGTGGTCTTGTGTTGACTTTGTTCAATCCTAGACTCCTAAATGAATATTTAACCAGAATAGGTGGTTAAGTAAATGTTCTTGGGTTGGGTTGAATAAGTAAATTATTAGATGGCCTAGAGATATACTTTATTTGTAAATATAAAGTATGGCCTTGAAGGACTACAAAGTTCAAAGCCAATGAAAAGAGTAATATTTTCTAAAAAAGAGACGGGATAGCCTGTGATGTAAGTTAAAAATACAGAAAAGTATTTTGTCAAAGAGGCAAAGGAAAGAGATTATTTTAGGGAGACAGTGTCAATAGCATCAAGAGGTGAAAGTTACTAAGAAAAAGATTCATGAAATGTCATGTGTGACTTTGTGACATGGACATCACTGATAAATTCAGTGAGAACTATGCAAGAATGTGAGTGTAAAGCTGATTGAATTAGATTTGTGAAAAAAATGAGAGCTAAAAAAATGGAGACTTAGGTTCAAAAGAATAGCACTTGTGCTGGTCACAGTGGCCCATGCCTGTAATCCCAGCAGCTCAGGAGGCTGAGACAAGAGGATCATGAGTTCAAAGCCAGCCTCAGCAATTTAGCAAGGCCCTAAGCAATTCAACTGTCTCTAATATTTTTTTTTTAAAGATTGAGGATGTGGCTCAGTGGTTAATTACCTCTGGGTTCAATTCCTGGTACAAAAAATAAAAAAGAAGAGCATTTGAGAGTGGGATTTATCTTTTACATATGTCTCTCATGTGGCAGTGTTTGTTATACAGAAGGAAGACTCAATTAGATAATAGATGTATATCTAAGAGAGAAAAGGAATCAGTAGCATAAACTCTTTGAAATGGGAAGTTAGATGGTGTGGAAAACTCTGTTGGTTGTCTAACATCAATGATATTTTTGTATACTGCAAGCTTCTCAATTTTTTTTCAGCATAACAGTGTAGTTAATGTCACTCTACTACTTTTGATTCTGTTTTCTCATTATCTTTTCTGCCCATAGTCTTTACATGTTTCTCAAAATATATCTCACACTTAGTCCTTCATTACAATCTTTCTTCAAGTATATATTTTTCTTACATGTTCTATCAGAAATTACACTGTTTATTTTTTATCCAAATGAAAACCCTTATTTCCCTTTAGATTCTTCTAAATTTATTTCATTAGCAAAAAAAAAATTTGATTCACATCAGTTGCCTAAGATTTTAATATTATCTAGAGCCCACTATGTAAACATGATTTTAATTAGCACTTTCACTCACTACTTACTCATTTCCTTTATGAATTAAGACTAGTTTTTGAAGGTTGTGATTTCAATTTTTGAAAAATAATTTTATTTCTCTTTTTAGTTGACACATAATAATTGTACATCCTTATGGGGTACAGTGTGAGAACTTTATAATGTATCTAATTTGTATTTGTCAAATCAGGGATAGCATTTCCATCTCCTGATCATTTCTTTCCATTTGGAGCGTTTGGATTTCTCCCTTCCAGTTCTTCATAAAACAAATGACAGGTTGTCGTAAAATATATTCACTTTCATTCTGTGGGTTTATCTTTCTCATAGCTACCATATTCAGTGCATATTCAGTGCATTTTGACATTTATTAAGAACTAAATATATGAAAGTTTCAGGAATTGGTATTAAGAAAGACAAAAGTGAATGAAATTATTTCTCTCTTAAATTTCCGTTATGGTAGGCGGGGTCACATGTCTATAAAACTAGTCATATCACATGGCAGAAAGTGATTCCAGGCATAAGCATTCTGCGTGTACAGAAAAGTGCAGAAGTATTTATGATCGGGTGATCTGCTTAGAAATGATTAAGTATCCAAAAACAGGTAATAATTTTGCTCACATAAAAAAATGTGAGAAAGGTGAAGAGGAGAAGTAGATGAATAAGAAACAATAGTAGAAAAAAGGGAGAGAAAGGGGGGGGGGCACAAACAATTTCAGAGACAGAACAATTGAAAATAAGATAAAGAAAAAAGAAAAAACACCATATTCATAGTAAAGGGAGTACATGGCGTTTTCAGGCAATAAGAAACACTTGGTGCTGAAACATAGAGATTAAGGAGTAGAGAGGAAAAGAAAGAGAGAGAAAGAGAAACTGGGGAATATGTTGAAAATCTTATTGCAAAATTTGATAGATGTCAAGAATGGCTGTCTTGCAGGTTTGCAAAACTGGAGCAAGCCATTGTTGCAAGAGTTCCAAACAAGGTATACATGCTTCCGACCTACTTTCAGAAGCTTAACTTAATTATTGGATCCCAATCCTAATTTTGAAACATATTCATACATTATAATCTATGACAAGATCATTATGGTAGGCAATATTAGAAATAAAAAGCAAATATGATTTACAAACATTTCTCTCATTCTTTAAAAAATGAAATACTTACAAATGGAGTTCTTGCATTTAATATTCAAAAGGTTATTGCTTGTATTAGTATATGAGCAGAAACGAATTAAATTCATTCAGTTAGATAACACTCATTATTCACCTGCTTAATGCTGTGGCTATCATATTAGGTATGCTAATTTATACAATTAACCTTATATAATTGGTTTAAAGACCTTGTCTAACAGGGCAGCATATTAGTTCCTTGATGGGATAAATAAAGTAGTCTCAAATCTGAACTAATTTCTTAGAAAACTCATTAACACAATATATATTTTCCTTTTGGTTTTCTATATTTCTCTTTACTGATATTTGAAGTTATTATTTAAAGGAAGTAAATCCTCACATTATTGTTCAGAATTCCCTAAAGGAAGTTTATTTCTGCCTCATTTGGTGTATAGCTCATATTATTCAAGAGGAGCAAGTAATGGAAAATCATTACTCAAGATAAAAACTGGATTAATTCAATCTCTTCTCAATTAAAACCAAAAAATTCAATTAAGCTTTCAGGCAAAGAAAAATCCTACAATAGTAAAGCAGCATATATTTGTGTATTAGAATTAAGGCACCATATGCAATTTTTGTGCTTCATTGCTCAACACATGCTGATGGAGACAAAAGGGTTAGTGAAAGGCATTAACCAGGTGATAGGTTCAGGAAAAACTGGCCTGGTGACAGACTGCTAGGTCTATCAGCTCAGCACAATAAAGCATTGTGTTCTAAAATAAAGCCAAGGCAATCAACATGGGCAAGCTAAATTATAATTTTTAATTTTAGTCACAGATGATTTGTGTAAAATCATCCCATAGGTATTTGAGACGCCACATATGCAAAGCACAACTCATTATCTCTTTTCTGAAAAAAAAAATCCTTCCTGTTGTGTTACATCCTTATGGAATAGGGAAAATTTTAGCCTAGAAACTTTAAAGGCCTAGGAAATTTTCATGCTGTCACATTACTATATTAACCTCGTCAGATTTCAGTTACGCTATGTAGTTATGCTACTCAAAACTAAGTTGCCTCATGTTGTTTGTCCTGCTCTGTTCTCTCTATACATGTTTTAATCTGTTATCTCTTCTCACTTTCATCCCTCTATTTCTAAAGTGCCTTAAACTTAATCAAAAGTTATAATTTAGCTTAAAATAATCTTCATGTCTATGCTTTCCCAACCTCTGCTTCTTGAAATGTCCCCTAACACAAATTTAATTATTTCACTCTTGCTCAAAATGAACACTTACAGGGTTTTCAAATATTCTATCAAGACATGAGCTACCTTTTGAGACTCACCTTTTTTCATGAGCTCATTCAAACCCCATCAGAACCTTAATATAGAAGCCATAATGTATCATTTCTGTCTTCTGAAAATGGGAACATCTGTCATACTTCCATTTTAGTTTCTGTTTTGTCTGCATAATTTGCCATGTTGTTCTTTAAGAATATTCTATGTATTAGATTAAGAACTGGTTTCATTGACAGATAATGTTCAAGCCTCTGAATCCACACTTGCTGGTAGTTTTATTGGAAATATGGCTTCCCTGCAAGAAATTGTTATTTTCAGTTTCCCTTAGATCTTAGGGCATCATATGACTAGGTTCTGCTTATGAGTATAGAAGCAGAAAAAATACAAAATTTCAATGTTATGTCCTCCTTAAAAGAAAACATCTTACTTTTTATGACTCTTCCTCCTTTCAAAAGTGAAAAAGCTGAATATAATGATAGTGAGCCAGTTTTAACCTTGAGAATTAAGTCATCATTTTAGATGATGGCAAAAGGACAAGGCAGATGTTATCTAGCTCCTATTGTTACTTCTCTTAAATATTTGTTTTCGTTGTAGATGGACACAATACCTTGATTTTGTTTATTTTTATATGGTGCCAGGATTGAACCCAGTGCCTTACGCATACTCGGCAAGCACTCTACCACTGAGCCCAAATCCTGGCCCCTAGTGTTACTTTTTGTACTAGCCTGAGTATCATCTCTGGAGAACCTGGTCATCTTTACAATGCATGATAGAAAAAACAATTCTATTTATTTTAAGACTGTTATCGTCTGAGCTTAATCAATATAGAGTATAGATTATAGGTTATAAAATATTAATAAGATAATAGGATTAGTGATAAGTGCTATAGAATAAATAATGTTAAGCTGCTCCAGTTATAAGAAGTAATAGTAGGACAGCATAATCATGTAACTGCAAGATATAAGATTTAAGTTGTTAAAAATAAGATATAGAATAGTGTAAGGTGATAAGTATAAGCCCATAAGTTTATATAAGTTATGGATAAGTAGAGGTTAATGGAACAATAATTAAGTACAAGATATAGCTATAGGCTAGTGGAAGTAAATATAGCCATAGTGACTTCATTTTTATGACTCTCATGTGAAATGTTTATATAGGATGTTTCTAAGATGTTAAAAAAAAAAGGTTTTCTGTATTTCACACACCCACAGATGTACTCAAATCCAGGATGTAGACCCACAAATGTGGTTGATCCCAGGATGTGGTTGTCTGATTTTCCTCTGCTAACTGCTTGTATCCTGCTTGTTTGCAACTTGCAGATTTCATAGGATATGGTTTTCCCTTTAAATACTCTCGTCTATTTGGCAATGGGTGCTGTTCTCTCAGAGGGTCATTTGCACCCTGTGAGGAACAGTCTCTGGCCAGATAATAATTACTCTCTAATTTGTTTCAAATTCAGACTTAGAGTGTTTTTGAGAGATTGCCCCATAATAAGACAATATATTTTGAGTTCTCTCTGTTAAATTGGATGAATGATTCCCAAAGTATTTTTTCTTGCATTTTTACCTGTACATTTATCATTCTGGAACAGTCAAAAGTGTATAAATTTTAAGGAGTTTGATGCAGAAAAGCTTTTCTGTCTTAATTATAGATTTTGCCACATTTTCTTCTAATGGAGTTTCTTCTAAGTCTTTAGTGTATAATATTATTACGGCTCTTGTCTATTTCTGCATGACAAATTAGCCAAAATTAGAATTTTAAAAAATATATATTTATTATCTTACAGATTTTGTAGTATAGGGATCTAGGTGTCACTTAGCTGGTTTTTGGGTTTGATAGGCTACAAAATGTAATCTAGAATGAAGTTGTATAAATATTTGATGTTGGTGGGATCCAAGATCTACATTCAAGATCAACTGGTAGTTATTGAAAACACTTAGTTTTCAATAGTCTGTTGAAATAACAGATGAACCATAACCCAGGAGTCTGTTGAATGAGGGTCTGTGGTTCCTTGTTGGCTATTTGCCAGATCCTTTTAATATGGCTTCCCCAAAAGTGGCTTAAAATATTGCAGCTGGCTCCATCAAATTCAGCAAGTGGGAGAAGGCAGAAGAGGAAAAGTAAATGAGAACAAGAAAAATATCACAATGATTTATAACCTAACCATTGGAATGCTTTGTTCGTTAGAAGCAAATTACTAGATCCAGCTTAGACATAAGGGGGAATGCTTATACAAGAATTGAACTAAAAGGAGGCCAGATCAATGGGGTATATTTTAGATGTCATCTACCATTTTGATTCTGGAAGTGTTTCTCAAATATGAAGATTTCTTTGATTATACCTTGAGGGAGTGCTAAGGGACACATCAAGAAATTATGATAGAAAATACAGGTTAAATAAGACTCTAATTTTAAGATGTTCAAATTATTCATAAAAAATATTAGTAAAATTCAAATAAGTAAGAGACATAAATTTATTTTTATTCTCATAAGGCACCACAAATAAGCATCAATTATATACTTAGCAGAATATCAGGGTCTAGATTTCTACAGCCTACTTTGGTAAAATAAATGTGTCACATTCATATTATTGTATTCTACATTTAGTTTTTTGTCCTCTATAATAATAGTAATAATAATAATAATAATAATATATTTTTCACAAAATTTTCATTAACCTTAATGAACATAAAGGTTAATAATAATATACTAAATATCAGTACTAAAGGAAAGTATATACACAATTCAAAAGACGACTTCATGAAAGACAATTACTTCTAAAATTTTATAAATATATCTTAGATATTTGTTATCACAAAATTAGTGAAAGTTTTCCTGTTTTCCTATACTATCAGTTCCAGCATATATAGATATGCAGAACTATAGATTATAGATATATAAATTATAGGTATGTAATTATAGATGTAGAGAATTATAAATTATAGATATATCAAAACACAGATTATGGATATATTTGGATGCATATATACAGAGATTATTATTTATTTAGATATAGAAAAATAGGAAATAAGGTAAAGATGACTGAGAGTTACAATGAAGACTATCCATGTCATTTCTTAAATAAAAGTATTATATCCCAAGCCAACTCTTAGCTAGTTTTGAAAGCTGCCTCGTTTCTTCTCTCCTTCACCTTTTTTCTCTTTTCTTATCATATTTCTCTGTACAACTCCCCTAGCTATATTATATATATTTTTATTTTTCCTAATAATTACCATATATATAAACACACACACACACACACACACACACACATATTTTTTTCCATGATCTAAAACTCTGTATCTTCAATTAAAGTTCATTCACTAAAAAAACCATTGACTCAACTACCTGCATTTCTGTTGAAATTGTTTATTTTATTGACTAATTTATTTACTTGCCTGTACTGGAGATTGAACCCAGGGGTGCTCTACCACTGAGCTACATCCTCAGCTTTTTTTTAAATTTTGAGACAATGTTCCACTACAATGCTTAGGCTAGACTCAAATTTGGCAACCCCCCTGCCTTAGCCTGCCAAGTTACTGGGATTACAGGCATTTGCCCTCAAATCTGGCTTTACTGAGGTGTGATTAAAGATTCTACTTCTAATTATCTTATCAATTCTAACATTTAGTTATGCAATTTACTTAAATATAGTTCTCTAAAAACAATCTTACAAGTGTTCTGAAAATATCTCCTAAGTAAATTTAAGTAAAGAAATTATATGCAATAATGCACTGCATTAATTAAAATAGGAAAATCTTCCCGTGTTCTGCTCAGGCAATGGAATTGAGGTTCCTCTTAGTGAAGTGGGCTGGCTGTGAAATAAAAGCTAAGAAAGAGAAGGCAGTGGAAAAATCACAGGACACAGAAATTAATTTTTAAAAAGCAGGGTCGAGACAGCTACCTGATCTTATGGATTAAGCTTCCACATTACAAAAGGGGAAATGGAGCCCATGCTTGCTTTATTTATATGGAGGAATGTAAAACGTTTTCCATGGAATGTTCTTTGCCAAGTAAGGTAGGAGGTGTGCTGTCCAGTTCCCAATGGGATATATATATATATATATATATATATATATATATATATATGTATATGTATATATATATATATATATGTATATGTATATATATATATATATATATATATATGTAATAGTTCAGACAATGAAAAATTCTTTCCTAAATTTATGCCTTTGTTTATGATGAAGGTCTCAAAGAGAAAATAAAGACAGGGTTTATAAAGAAGTTACAAAAACAGTGAAGGTAAAATGATGAGATTTTACAGCCAGAAAATATTAGAAGTGAGGATATCACTACCTTCTGTCAGAATCTTCAAATATGGTGCAACAGAAAGCCATAAGTGGGCCATAAGTAAAACAGATATCACATTTCTTCCTCAGGGATGATTACTAATTTTTCACTTTAGGTGACTGGTAACTAATTAATAAAGGACAATGTGAGAACATAAGCCCACAGGGAGAAAAACCCTTTCTGTGAAATATACAATATTACTCTATTAGAAGGTGGCTGTGTATGACAATTATTTAACCAGATAATTTACAGAGGTGTTCACCAGGCATGTCCACAATAAACAGATAACTGGAAAGGCATTATGAGAATAATGAAGGGTCATAGGGTTAGCAACTGCAGGAAAGACCTGATATTCTTGCAGTTGATGAAACAAAGAATAGGGCCTGTACAAGTCAAACTCAGCCCTCTGAGGAGATGAGTCTTGGCCAACTGCTGAATGTGTTTCTAGCTTGGATTCTAGAAACCTCAGTTACCTGAAGATGTGGTCCAAGCTCGAGGTGCTGGTATCTATGAGGGAGGATAATGATGCAATTTTTCTGACTTTTAGAAAACCTTTAAATTAAACTGCTGTGATGGGAAACAGTTTCTACAGCTATATTAAAAAGAAAGATTGCTAAAGGAAAAAATGTTGCAAGCAAAAATTTCTCCTTCCTCTTGCAATCTCTCAAATTTTCATTATTGGTATATTTTTAAAATGGCAGGACAAAATTGTAGTTTTCAGAGTCTCATTCCCAGTACTATAAAGCAAATTGTTAAGAGTCAAAATCTTATTAAATGTCACTATAGGAGTCACCAGAGGTCACTGCCCTGAGTATATATGCATTAAGTCATTTATGTATTCATTTGTACATTCAATTGCCATGAACATTAATTCACATTGATTACATGTCAAGCAAATTGCTAGATGCTTCTTATACAAGTTAAGTATGTATGATCACCAGACACCACATGATTATTATTTAGTAGTGGGTTTGACCCTAGGTCCTGAGTTATTTGGATTTATATCAGGTAGCCTGACATTATTCCAAATAGCACTATCTTTTACTTTCCAAAGCATTCCAATTTGGAAGATGAATTATATGGTTACTGAACATATAATTTACACTTAAGATAAACATGTACAATATATATTAACTTGTGTTTTACTAGTAACATATGTAAAAAATATTAGTGGTAGAAATGAGGAAATATCATATAATTATATTAGTATGTAGTAAAAACAATATTAAAATGTTCTTAAAATTTTTGTGTTTTATGTTCTTAACATGTTTGTGTTAGATGTTAGAAGAATATGTGAGCTCATTTTTACCCTGAAGCAAATAAAGTTACAGTAGATAGCAGAGAAAACAAGGGACCATCAGGAAAGTATGAAATTTAACCAACACATGCAAATTTGCAAGTTCATATATACATAAAAGCAACAATTAAAATCTGATTCTTTATATCTGACTCTATGCAGACTCTTAAATTAAGATTCTTTGCCGACTCCCGTGCCTGCAAGGTGGGCAGACCTGAGACCGACCTGCGGAGCAGGCCCAGCGGCCCACCGGGGTGGTAGACACATCACCCCAATTAGAGGAGGGGCAGAGCCGCCGCCCTCACCTGCAAGGTAGGCAGACCTATGACCTACCAGGAGAATAGGCCCAGCGGCCCGCCTGCTTGGTAGGCACATCACCCCAAATGAAGGAAGGGCCTAGCTGCTACCCACAAGGTAGGCAGATTGCGTGTCCCAGAGAAGGGGCCCAGCCGCACGCCAGCCTAGTTGAAAGATCACCCCAATTGGAGGAAGGGCACAGCCGCCGCCTGCGCCTACAAGGTAGACAGACATGAAACCTGGAGAACAGTCACAGCGGCCCGCCAGCGTGGTAGACAGATCATCCCTATTGGAGGAGGGGCCCAGCCATTGCCCGCAAGGTAGCAGACCACACGACCTGGAGAAGGGGCCCAGTGGCCCGCCGGCATGATAGACAGATCACCCCAATTGGAGGAGGAGCACAGCCGCCCGCCCCTGCAAGGGAGACTTTGCAACTATACAAGAGCAATATAAATATATAGGGGGGAAATTCAATAACACAACAGTTTCACCATCAGAAAGAAACGCAAGCAGTATGAAAAGACAAGGAAAGAAAGGACCACAAGCAATGCAGGTCAACTCAATTTTAGAAGAGGTAATAGCTGCAGCATATGGAATGTCAGATAAAGAATTCAGGATTTAATGCTTCAGATGATCTGGAGTCTCAAGGAAGACATTAGACAGCAAAATCAGACAATGAAAGATCACTTCGACAATGAATTACATAAACAAATCCAAGAAGCAAAAGAACAAATATATAGGGAGATAGAGGTTATAAAAACCAAACAAACAGAAATCCTAGAAATGCAGGAAGCAATAAACTAATGTAAAAACTCAAATGAGAATACTACCAGCAGAGTAGAACACTTAGAAGATAGAACATCAGACAATGAAGACAAAGTATTTCAACTTGAAAAGAACATAGACAGCTCAGCCAGACTGTTAAGAAACCATGAGCAGAACATCCAAGAAATTTGGGATAACATAAAGAGACCAAACTTAAGAGTCATTGGGATACAGGAAGGTATAGAGGTCCAAACCAAAGGCATGGGCAATCTGTTCAACAAAATAATACGAGAAAACTTCCCAGACTTGAAGAATGAGACAGAATCCCAAATCCTAGAAGCCTACAGGATGCCAAATGTGCAAAATCATAAGAGATCCACACCTAGACACATTATAATGAAGATGCCCAACATACAGAATAAGGAGAGAATTTTAAAAGCTTCAAGAGAAAGGAAGCAGATTACATTTAGGGGTAAACCTATCAGGATAACAGCTGATCTTTCAGCACAGACTCTGAAAGCTAGAAGATCCTGGAATAACATATTTCAAACACTGAAAGAAAATGGGTTCCAACCAAGAATTGTGTATCCAGCGAAATTAAGCTTCAGGATGAAAGATGAAATTAAAACCTTTCATGATAAACAAAAGTTAAAAGAATTTGCAGCTAGAAAACCCTCTCTTCAAAACATCCTCGGAAAAACATTACAGGAAGAGGAAATGGAAAATGACAATGAAAACCAACAGTAGGAGGTAGTACAGTAAAGGTAAAAAATAATCAAAGAGGATAAACAAACCATGTTAAATAACATAAATAAACAAATATGGCTGGAAGAACAATCCATATCTCAATAATAACCCTAAATGTTAATGGCTTAAACTCACGAATTAAGAGACACAGGCTAGTAGAATGGATCAAAAAAAAAAAAAAAAGATCCAACAATATGCTGCCTACAGGAGACACATTTGATAGGAAAAGACATACACAGAATGAAGGTGAAAGGTTGGGAAAAATCATATCACTCATATAGACTTCAGAAACAAGTCATATCAAATAAAATAGATTTCAAGCCAAAGTTAATCAAAAGGGATAAAGAGGGACACTACATACTGCTCAAGGGAACCATACACCAATAAGACAAAACAATCATAAATATATATGCTCCAAACAATGGTGCAGCTATGTTCATCACACAAACTCTTCTCAAGTTCAGGAGTCTAATAGACCACCATACAATAATTATGGGAGACTTCAACACACCTCTCTCACCACTGGACATATCTTCCAAACAAAAGTTGAATAAAGAAACTATAAAACTCAATAATACAGTTAATAACCTAGACTTAATAGACATATATAGAATATACCACCCAACATCAAGCAGTTACACTTTTTTTCTCAGCAGCACATGGATCCTTCTCAAAAATAGATCATATATTATGTCACAGGGAAACTCTCAGACATTATAAAGGAGTAGAGATAGTACCATGCATTTTACCTGATCATAATGGAATGAAACTGGAAATCAACGATAAAAGAAGAAAGGAAAGATCATGCATCACTTGGAGAATGAACAATAGGTTAATGAATGATCAATGGGTTTTAGAAGACATCAAGGAGGAAATTAAAAAAATTCTTAGAGATAAATGAAAACACAGACACAACATATCGGAATCCATGGGACACATTGAAAGCAGTTCTAAGAGGAAAATTCATTGCCTGGAGTTAATTCCTTAAAAAAAGAAAAAACCAACAAATAAATGATCACACACTTCATCTCAAAATCCTAGAAAAAGAGGAGCAAAACAACAGCAAAAGAAGTAGAAGACAAGAAATAATTAAAATCAGAGCTGAAATTAATGAAATCAAAACAAAAGAAACAATTGAAAAAATTGACAAACTAAAAGTTGGTTCTTTGAAAAAATAAATAAGATCGACAGACCCTTAGCCATGCTAATGAAGAGAAGAAGAGAAAGAACTCAAATTACTAGCATAAGGGATGAAAAAGGCAATATCACAACAGACACTTCAGAAATACAGAAGATAATTAGAAATTATTTTGAATCCTTATACTCCAATAAAATAGAAGATAGTGAAGGCATCCATAAATTTCTTAAGTCATATGATCTACCCAGATTGAGTCAGGAGGATATAGACAACCTAAACAGACCAATATCAATCGAGGAAATAGAAGAAGCCATCAAAAGACCACCAACTAAGAAAAGCCCAGGACCGGATGGGTATATAGCAGAGTTTTACAAAACCTTTAAAGAAGAACTAATACCTATACTTTTCAAGCTATTCCAGGAAATAGAGAAAGAGGGATAACTTCCAAATTCATTCTACGAGGCCAACATCACCTTGATTCCTAAACCAGACAAAGACACTTCAAAGAAAGAAAACTACAGACCAATATCTCTAATGAATCTAGATGCAAAAATCCTCAAAAAAATTCTGGTGAATCGGATACAAAAACATATCAAAAAAATGTGCACCATGATTAAGTAGGATTCATCCCTGGGATGCAAGGCTGGTTCAATATACAGAAATCAATACATGTTATTCACCACATCAATAGACTTAAAGATAAGAACTATATGATCATCTCGATAGATGCAGAAAAAGCATTCAACAAAGTCCAAAGTCCAGCATCCCTTCATGTTCAAAACTCTAGGAAAACTAGGGATAACAGGAACATACCTCAATATTGTAAAAGCTATCTATGCTAAGCCTCAGGCTAGCATCATTCTGAACGGAGAAAAATTGAAGGCATTCCGTCTAAAATCTGGGACAAGACAGGGATGCCCTCTTTCACCACTTCTGTTCAACATAGTTCTCGAAACACTGGACAGAGCAATTAGAGAGATGAAAGAAATTAAAGGAATAAAAATAGAAAAAGAAAAACTTAAACTATCACTATTTGCAGATGACATGATTCTATACCTAGCAGACCCAAAAGGATCTACAAAGCAACTATTAGAGCTAATAAATGAATTCAGCAAAGTGGCAGGATATAAAATCAACACGCATAAATCAAAGGCATTCCTGTATATCAGGGACAAATCCTCTGAAATGGAAATCAGGACAACCACTCCATTCACAATATCCTCAAAAAAAAAATAAAATACTTGGGAATCAACCTAACAAAAGAGGGCAAAGACTTATACAATGAAAACTACAGAACCCTAAAGAGAGAAATAGAAGAAGATCTTAGAAGATGGAAAAATATACGCTGTTCATGGATAGGCAGAACTAACATCATCAAAATGGCGATATTACCAAAAGTTCTCTATAGGTTTAATGCAATGCCAATCAAAATCCCAAGGACATTTCTTGTAGAAATAGAGAAAGCAATCATGAAATTCATATGGAAAAATAAAAGACCCAGAATAGCAAAAATAATGCTAAGCAGGAAGTGTGAATCAGGTGGTATAGCAATACTAGACTTCAAACTATACTACAGATCAATAGTAACAAAAACAGCATGGTACTGGTACCAAAACAGGAGGGTAGACAAATGGTACAGAATAGAGGATACAGAAACCAATCCACAAAACTACAACTATCTTATATTTGATAAAGGGGCTAAAAGCATGCAATGGAGGAAGGATAGCATCTTCAACAAATGGTGCTGGGAAAACTGGAAATCCATATGCAACAAAATGAAACTGAATCCCTTTCTCTCGCCATACACAAAAGTTAACTCAAAATGGATCAAGGAACTTGATATCAAATCAGAGACCCGGCATCTGATAGAAGAAAAAGTTGGCTACGATCTACATACTGTGGGGTCGGGCTCCAAATTCCTCAATAGGACATCCATAGCACAAGAGTTAATAACTAGAATCAACAAATGGGACTTACTTAAACTAAAAAGATTTTCTCAGCAAAAGAAACAATAAGAGAGGTTAATAGGGAGCCTACATCCTGGGAACGAATCTTTACTCCTCACACTTCAGATAGAGCCCTAATATCCAGAGTATACAAAGAATTCAAAAAATTAAATAAGAAAACAAATAACCCAATCAACAAATGGGCCAAGGACCTGAACAGACACTTCTCAGAGGAGGACATACAATCAATCAACAAGTACATGAAAAAAGCTCACCATCTTTAGCAGTCAGAGAAATGCAAATCAAAACCACCCTAAGATACCATCTCACTCCAGTAAGATTGGCAGCCATTATGAAGTCAAACAACAACAAGTGCTGGCTAGGATGTGGGGAAAAGGGTACACTTGTACATTGCGATGGGACTGCAAATTGGTGCAGCCAATTTGGAAAGCAATATGGAGATTTCTTGGAAAGCTGGGAATGGAACCACCATTTGACCCAGCTATTCCCCTTCTAGGTCTATTCCCTAAAGATCTAAAAAGAGCATACTACAGGGACACTGCTACAACAATGTTCATAGCAGCACAATTCACAATAGCAAGACTGTGGAACCAACCTAGATGCCCTTCAATAGATGAATGGATAAAAAATGTGGCATTTATACACAATGGAGTATTACTCTGCATTAAAAAATGACAAAATCATAGAATTTGCAGGGAAATGGATGGCATTAGAGCAGATTATGCTAAGTGAAGCTAGCCAATCCCTAAAAAACAAATGTGAAATGTCTTCTTTGATATAAGGAGAGTAACTAAGAACAGAGTAGGGAGGAAGAGCATGAGAAGAAGATTAACATTAAACAGGGAGGAGAGGTGGGAGGGAAAGTGAGAGAGAAGGGAAACTGCATGGAAATGGAAGGAGACCCTCAGGGTTATACAAAATTACATATAAGAGGAAGTGAGGGGAAAGGGAAAAAACAAGGGGGAGAAATGAATAACAGTAGATGGGGTAGAGAGAGAAGATGGGAGGGGAGGGGATGGGATGGGGGATAGTAGAGGATAGGAAAGGCAGCAGAATACAACAGACACTAGTATGGCAATATGTAAAACAATGGAAGTGTAACTGATGTGATTCTCCAATCTGTATAAGGAGTAAAAATGGGAGTTCATTACCCATTTGAATCAAAGTGTGAAATATGATATGTCAAGAACTATGTAATGTTTTGAACAACCAACAATAAAAATTTTAAAAAAAGATTCTTTAACATTGAAAATGCTAAAGACATTGCAGATATTCTCTCAGTTAAAATAGAAAATTAGATAGGTACTTTATTATTATTATTACATTTAGATGAATTTAAAAGTAAAAAATCAATATCAGATTTCAAAGGTTAAGACCATATTCATTTCCTTATAGTATCTGAATATGTAACCTTTACATGATATGAAAATGAGAGATGTTTACTCAAAACATACGTTTTTACAATCTTAGTTTCTAAGATCACCCTGATGATAATCCACTCCTCATCACAAGCTTCATGCAACATCCAGCTTTCCATTAACATTTTTTAGTTAGTTTCTACATTGAATTGTTAATATATACAAAATACTTTAATGGTTAATAAGATTAACAAGTAGAAACTATGTATATCAATGGCTGCAAGTTTCAGAGAGCAAGCAAATCTCATTCAATTCCCATGTTAGAGATGCTAAGAAATTCTTTCCTTCATCACTTGATCTATGTAGTTAAGAAACATTATTTGAAACATTAAACTTCTTTGTTTAGAGAAAACTTTAAATTCACATATAGAGATATTAAATAATAAAGGACAATCATACAGAGATCAAGTTACCAATTTTGCCTGTCTTAAGTAAAATAGCACACTCAAAATCTTGCCATTGATATGGGAAGGATACAACATTCTTCCTTCACTAAAAGGACTCCTTATATTGCTCTTCCACAGCTCTATCAAAAGAGAAACAATCATTAGTTTGTTTTTCATTTCTATAATGTTATCATTAATATGTTATATACAATAATCACACAATATATATTTTGCAATTATTAGTAATTTGTTGTTTTTCATTGTTAGGTAATATTCCATGGTATATATGCACTATAATTAATTAAACTTTTCACCCAATGAAGGACAAATGGGAACTTCTACATTTTGTTCATTATGAATAATAATGCTATAAGTTGTATGTATGATTTCTTGTGTACATAGATTATCTTTCTAGGAAAAAAATGTCCAGGAATATAATTGCTGGGTTGAAGCTATAGCATTTCCCATTTTAAAAATTTAGTTGTCCCACATACATATTTTTGTCTTTCTTCTCTTTTCAATATTTGAAGATCATTCAATATCTTATTATTTGTTCTTAGCAGGACATGCACTTGATCATCCTGTGTCTGTGAATGTGTGTGCATATGTGTATCCATATAGGTATTTCTGTCTGTGTCTATGTGGCAGTGCTTAATGCATTTTGTCAGGGGTTAAAGAGCTTTGAAAGAAAGAGAAAGACTGACTTCTAAAACTTGATTTCATGATTTTTTTAGGTATAAATGGAAGTAGCTGAATTTCTCTGATTTGATCTTTACCCTTTGTGTGAGTGTGTGTGTGTGTGTGTGTGTATAATTATCATAATTACCCCATAAACACATGTAAATATTATATCAATTAAAAGTAAAGGTATAAATAAGTGAGTATATATTAATAGGAAAATTGCAATTGAATAAAACACACTTGGAAGACATTAGATTTGTCTTCCCTGTATTTGAAATATTGTCTTTCTCCTCTTATTTAGAGATGTATTTACATTATTTACTTCAGTGTAACTAAGTTCAATCACTTTTAAACACCTAGGAGATGCCATCTGGGCATGTTTTAGGGGGATAAGCTCATCTGGGAATTGACAGTGGTGCACATCATTGACCTGTAACATCTAATTATTACTGGTATGGAAAGTGATCCTGAATGGGTCGCCTTCAGACAACATTGATTTATGCATTTCTGTGGTCAATACGTATCTGTCATTTGCATTGCTGACCATGGATGCCTCCATTTACCAGATATTTTTAAGCATTGATATAATAATGCTTATATTAATTATAATAATAATTAATATAACACTGGAAGCCTGGCATTAATATACCAGTATTATGGTTTAGATGTGAGGGCTAACAGTTCCTGTGTGAGAAATGAAAAAAATTTAGAGGTGAAATTATTGGGTTAAAAAAGCCTTAACCCAATCAGTGGATTAATCCCCTGATAAAGATTAACTGAATGTTAATTTCACACAGGTAAGGCTGTGGCTGAAGGAAATGGGTCATTGGGGGTGTGCCTTTGGGATATATATTTTTATGAACTGGGCTTAGTCTCTCTGATTCCTGGTACCATGTTACCAGCCTCTTTCTTCTACCACAACCTTCCTCAATCATGTTCAGCCTCACCTCAAACCCTGAGGAATGGAGCCATCCATCTGTAAACTAAGACCTCTGAAACTGACTCCCCAAATAATTTTTTTTCTTCTGTAATTGTTCTTGTAAGTTTCTTGGTCACATCAACAAAAAAAGTTGACTGCAACTGATGCTTTAAAATGCAGTACCTAGAGTAATGAGCTGCAGGAGAAGTCTAATTTCTAATTTGTGACTCTTTTATAGGAAACAAAGGGTGATAAACTGGGTCCTGTGTAAGAATTTATCGAAATCTGCCAAAGAATGTCCTGCAAAATTTCAATTTACTTCACAATACTTAAAAATGAATCAATCAATCAGCTAGTCAATCAAAAGACCAAATTTAAAAGCTCTCAGATGATTTCTGAGCACTTCTCCTGACCATCTAATAATTTTCCACTTTTATTCTTTTTGAGTCTTATTTTTCCTATAATCTTCCAGTTTAAAGCTGTATTTTAACCTTCCTAAGTTGAACGTGTGAATGATATTATTATTTAAATAATTAGTAGGACAACTAAAATAGCAACTTTTTTTAGAATGTTGAAACTGTTGAGTGCAAATTTAATACAAGCAGATAAGATCCTTCTGGGATAAATTAAACAAATAAGATGATGGGAGAATTTATCACACTACTCAGTCAATAATTTTGGTTTACCCTAAAAATACTTGGTATAAAATCATATTGTTTGGTCTAAATGTGTCATTTAGTTGAAAAAAGCTTTGTACTTTGTAAAATGAATGTATTTAAATTTTCATTTTAACAATTTTATATTAGTGATTGAGACTCTAATATAATTTTAAAAATAATATCTAAATTCCCTTCTGTGGTCTAATGGAGGAACAGAGATAAGAAATGTCTCTGGTTTCCCAAGGGAATTCCAGTAAATCTTTAAAAAATAAAAAAGCAGGGGAGCCCAACATGGCCGCCGGCGAAGAGACAGCACATTCAATGCGTCCGTGGTAAGGGGATCAGAGAGACTCATTAATACACCCACATGCGTCAGGCTGAGAAACTTCAAGCAAAATTCCACTGAAAGGAGACCTACTGGGAACTAGTAAGTTTAATTGGAGGTGTCTGCTTGTCACAGACTACTGAATCTCGGCAACGCAGAGCAGGGGCACAGCCCCACCAGCCGCCGCCAAATGGCTGCTGCTCACTCATACCAGTAATCTTAGGAGCGGGCATGGCCTGCCTGGGCCCACACCGGCCCGGCTCCGTGATCCACCACCAGCTGCTGCTGGGTGGCTGCAGCCCACACGTTGCAGCGAACATAGGAGCAGACATTGACCGCCTGGGCCCCGCCGCCCGGCTCTGTGAACTGCAGCCGGCTGCTGATCACACATAGCATCAATCTTAGGAGGAGGCGGGCCTGCCTGGGCCCACACCGGCCAGGCTCCATAATCCACCACCGGCCGCTGCAGGGTGGCTGCAGCCCACACGTTGCAGAGAACGTAGGAGCAGACATTGACCGCCTGGGCCCCCGCCACCTGGCTCTCTGTGAACTGCCGCCGCCCACATGCTACAGCAAACTTAGGAACGGGCTCTGCCTGCCAGGGCCCACGCCCGCCGCGGCTTTGTGAACCGCCGCCGGCTGGCGCCAAGCAGCCGCTGCCTGCAACCTTGCAGTGAGTGGGGGAGCAGGCGCTGCCTGCTCGGTCCCAGCCGGCCCGACTCTGTGAACCTCCTCTGGTGGTTTGGAGCTACAGACGACCACCCCCCACCTGCCAGCCCAGTGCTGCAAACGACCCCTGACCAGCTCTGGGAAAGGCCCCGCCCACAGCAGGAGTGGAGACTTGCCCAGTCCGGGAGGAAGAACTGCTGTACAGTGATTGACTCCCGCCTACTGAGAGGAGAGACTTGGACCGGTAGGAATAGCTCCATCTACTGGAAGAGCAGTTAATCGAACTCTAGGACTACATTTATAATTTTTTTTTTTTACTGTCCTTTTAAATGTTTTTTTAATCCATCTTATTTCATTTTATTCTATTTTTTGATTTCATTTTTCATTTCTACTATTATTATTTTTTTAAATTCTTTTAAATTTTTTATTTTGTTCTTTCCTTCTTTTCTCCTGCCTTTACATTTCTTTTCAATTTTCTTATTCCCCCTTCCTTGAATTCTACCTGCTTACTCTCATTCTCTTTAGTGACTTCTTCCCATCCCTTCTAATACCTTTCCTCCCAAGCATCAAATAAATTTATAGGAGTAAACAGTAACTCAGCAGTCAAACAGAACAAGAAACAATATGAACAGCATGAAAAAGCAAGGAAGAAAAGGAGTGCAAACAATGCAGGGCAGCCTAAATATTCAGGAGGATATAGAGTCACCAGAAAAATGGTCATATAAAGAACTCATGGATCACCTGAGACAGATGGAACGGAACCTTAAAGAGGATACGAGACAGCAAATTCAAGCAGCGAAAGAACACATTGAGAATGAATTACATAAACAGAAAAAAGAAGAAGTTAAGCATCTTTATCAGGAGATAGAGACTATAAAAAAGAATCAAACAATGATCTTAGAAATGAAGGAAATTATAAACCAAATTAAAAACTCAAATGAGAGTATCATTAATAGAGTGGAGCAAGTAGAAGCCAGAATGTCAGATAACGAAGACAAAATATATCATCTGGAAAAGAGTCTAGCCAATCAGATAGGCTGGTTAAAAATCACGACAGAAACCTACAAGAGATATGTGATAATATAAAAAAAACAAATTTAAGAGTCATTGGGATAGAGGAAGGGATAGAGATTCAAACCAGGGGAATGAGTAATCTACTAGATGAAATAATTGCAGAAAACTTTCCAGAAATAAAAAAGGAAACAGATATACAAATTGTAGATGCATACAGGACACCGAGCATACAAAATCACAGTAGACCAACGCCAAGACACATTGTTATGAAGATATCCAATATACAGAACAAAGAGAAAATATTAAAAGCTACAGGAGAAAAGAGAAAGATTACATTCAGGGGTAAACCAATAAGGTTAACAACGGACTTTTCAACTCAGACGCTGAAAGCGATAAGATCCTGGAACAACGTATTTCAAACACTGAAAGACAACGGATGCCAACCAAGAATTCTGTACCCAGCAAAATTAAGCTTCAGATACGACAACGAAATAAAAATCTTTCACGATAAACAAAAACTAAAAGAATTTGCAGCCAGAAAACCAGCGTTGCAAAGCATCTTGAGCAAAACACTTCACGAGGAAGAAATGGAAAACAATAACCAAAGCCAACAGTGGAAAGTACCTCAGTAAAGACAGACGGAGTGGGGAAAGCTAATCATGGAGAAACAAACGAAATATTAAAAAAAAAAAAAGAGATAAATAATCAAACATGGCTGGAAGTACAAACCATATATCAATAGTAACTCTAAACATTAATGGTTTAAACACTCCAATAAAGCGACATAGGCTGGTAACATGGATTAAAAAAACAAATCCAACAATATGCTGCCTCCAGGATACACACCTGACTGGAAAAGACATACACAGGCTGAAGGTGAAAGGTTGGGAAAAAATATACCACGCACAAGGTCCGTGCAAGCAAGCAGGTGTGGCCATCCTCATATTGAATAAAATTGACTTCAAGACTAAGTTAATCCAAAGGGATAAGGAAGGACATTATATACTGTTAAAAGGAACCATTAAACAACAAGATATAACAATTATCAATATTTATGCACCAAATAACGGTGCTGCAAAATACATAAAACAAATTCTCCTCAAGTTCAAGAATCAAATAGATCACAACACAATAATTATGGGTGACTTCAACACACCTCTCTCACCATTGGACAGAACCTCCAAGCAAAAATTGAATAAAGAAACTATAGAACTCAATACCACAATCAATAACCTAGACTTAACTGACATATATAGAATATACCAACCATCATCGAATGGATATACTTTTTTCTCAGCAGCACATGGATCCTTCTCAAAAATAGACCATATATTATGCCATAGGGCAACCCTCAATAAATGTAAAGGGGTGGAGATTATACCATGCATTTTATCTGATCATAATGGATTGAAACTGGAAATTAATGATAAAAGAAGGAAGGGAAAATCCAATATCACATGGAAAATGAACAATATGTTACTGAATGATCAAGGGGTTACAGAAGACATAAAGGAGGAAATCAAAAAATTCTTAGAGATAAATGAAAATTCAGACACAACATATCGGAATCTATGGGACACAATGAAAGCAGTTTTAAGAGGGAAATTCATCTCCTGGAGGTCATTCCTCAAAAAAAGGAAAAACCAACAAATAAATGAGCTCACACTTCATCTCAAAGCCCTAGAAAAGGAAGAGCAAAACAATAATAAATGCAGCAGAAAGCAAGAAATAATTAAAATCAGAGCGGAAATCAATGAAATTGAAACCAAAGAAACTATTGAAAAAATTAACAAAACTAAAAGTTGGTTCTTTGAAAAAATAAACAAGATTGACAGACCCTTAGCCATGCTAACGAAGAGAAGAAGAGAGAGAACTCAAATTACTAACATAAGGGATGAAAAAGGCAATATCACAACAGACGCCACAGAAATACAGAAGATAATTAGAAATTATTTTGAAAACCTATATTCCAATAAAATAGAAGATAGTGAAGACATCGATAAATTTCTTATGACATATGACTTGCCCAGACTGAGTCAGGAGGACACACACAATTTGAACAGACCAATATCAATGGATGAAATTGAAGAAGTAATCAAAAGACTACCAACCAAGAAAAACCCAGGACCGGATGGGTATACAGCGGAGTTTTACAAAACCTTTAAAGAAGAATTAATACCAATACTTTTCAAGTTATTTCAGGAAATAGAAAAAGAGGGAGTTCTTCCAAATTCATTCTATGAGGCCAACATCACATTGATTCTGAAACCAGACAAAGACACTTCAAAGAAAGAAAACTACAGACCAATATCTCTGATGAACCTAGATGCAAAAATCCTCAATAAAATTCTGGCGAATCGGATACAAAGACACATCAAAAAAATTGTGCACTATGATCAAGTAGGATTCATCCCTGGGATGCAGGGATGTTTCAATATACGGAAATCAATAAATGTTATTCACCATATCAATAGACTTAAAGATAAGAACCATATGATCATCTCGATAGATGCAGAAAAAGCATTCGACAAAGTACAGCATCCCTTTATGTTCAAAACATTAGAAAAACTAGGGATAACAGGAACTTACCTTGATATTGTAAAAGCTATCTACGCTAAGCCCCAGGCTAACATCATTCTGAACGGAGGAAAAATTAGAGGCATTCCCTCTAAAATCTGGAACAAGACAGGGATGCCCTTTATCACCACTTCTATTCAATATAGTTCTCGAAACACTGGCCAGAGCAATTAGACAAACGAAAGAAATTAAAGGCATAAAACTTGGAAAAGATGAACTTAAATTATCACTATTTGCAGATGACATGATTCTATACATAGAAGACCCAAAAGGGTTTACAAAAAAACTACTAGAACTAATAAATGAATTCAGCAAAGTGGCAGGATATAAAATCAACACGCACAAATCAAAGGCATTTCTGTATATCAGTGACAAAACTTCTGAAACGGAAGTGAGGAAAAACACTCCATTCACAATATCCTCAAAAAAAAAATAAAATACTTGGGAATCAACCTAACAAAAGAGGTGAAAGATTTATACAATGAAAACTACAGAACCCTAAAAAGAGAAGTAGAAGAAGATCTTAGAAGATGGAAAGATATACCCTGTTCATGGATAGGCAGAACTAACATCATCAAAATGGCGATATTACCAAAAGTCCTCTATAGGTTTAATGCAATGCCAATCAAAATCCCAATGGCATTGCTTGTAGAAATAGATAAAGCAGTCATGAAATTCATATGGAGAAATAAAAGACCCAGAATAGCAAAAGCAATTCTGAGCAGGAAGTGTGAATCAGGTGGTATAGCAATACCAGATTTCAAACTATACTACAGAGCAATAGTAGCAAAAACAGCATGGTACTGGTACCAAAACAGGCAGGTGGACCAATGGTACAGAATAGAGGATACAGAGACTAATCCACAAAGTTACAACTATCTTATATTTGATAAAGGGGCTAAAAGCATGCAATGGAGGAAGGATAGCATCTTCAACAAATGGTGTTGGTAAAACTGGAAATCCATATGCAACAAAATGAAACTGAATCCCCTCCTCTCACCATGCACAAAAGTGAGCTCAAAATGGATCAAGGACCTGGATATCAAATCAGAGACTCTGCTTATGATAGAAGAAAAAGTTGGCTACGATCTACATATTGTGGGATCAGGCTCCAAATTCCTTAACAGGACGCCTATAGCACAAGAGTTAACAGCAAGAATCAACAAATGGGACTTACTTAAACTAAAAAGTTTTTTCACAGCAAGAGAAACAATAAGAGAAGTAAATCGGGAGCCTACATCATGGGAACAAATTTTTACTCCTCACACTTCAGACAGAGCCTTAATATCCAGAGTATACAAAGAACTCAAAAAATTAGACAATAAGACAACAAATACCCCAATCAACAAATGGGCCAAGGACCTGAACAGACACTTCTCAGAGGAGGACATACAATCAATCAACAAATACATGAAAAAATGCTCACCATCTCTAGCAGTCAGAGAAATGCAAATCAAAACTACCCTAAGATACCATCTCACTCCAGTAAGATTGGCAGCCATTAGGAAGTCAAACAATAACAAGTGCTGGAGAGGATGTGGGGAAAAGGGTACTCTTGTACATTGCTGGTGGGACTGCAAATTGGTTCAGCCAATTTGGAAAGCAGTATGGAGATTCCTGGGAAAGCTGGGAATGGAACCACCATTTGACCCAGTTATTGCCCTTCTTGGTCTATTCCCTGAAGACCTTAAGAGAGCGTACTACAGGGATACTGCCACATCGATGTTCATAGCAGCACAATTCACAATAGCTAGACTGTGGAACCAACCCAGATGCCCTTCAATGGATGAATGGATTAAAAAATGTGGCAGTTATACACCATGGAGTATTACACAGCTCTAAAAAATGACAAATTCATGGAATTTGCAGGGAAATGGATGGCACTAGAGCAGATTATGCTTAGTGAAGCCAGCCAATCCCTAAAAAACAAATACCAAATGTCTTCTTTGATATAATGAGAGCAACTAAGAATAGAGCAGGGAGGAAGAGCAGGAAGAAAAGATTGATATTAAACAGAGACACGAGATGGGAGGGAAAGAGAGAGAAAAGGGGAATTGCATGGAAATGGAAAGAGACCCTCATTGTTATAAAAAACTACATAAAAGAGGTTGTGAGGGGAATTGGAAGAAAAAACAAGGAGAGAAATGAATTACAGTAGATGGGATAGAGAGAGAAGATGGGAGGGGAGGGGAGGGGGGATAGTAGAGGATAGGAAAGGTAGCAGAATACAACAGTTACTAATAGGGCATTATGTAGAAAGGTGAATGTGTAACTGATGTGATTCTGCAATCTGTATTTGGGGTAAAAATGGGAGTTCATAACTCACTTGAAACTAATGTCTGAAATATGATATGTCAAGAGCCTTGTAAGGTTTTGAACAACCAATAAAAAAAAAATAAAAAAATAATAATATCTAAAATTTAATTTTTAATAAATAATTCAGTATTTGTGCTTGGAACCCAGAGCCTCACACATACTAGACAACAGTTCTACCACTGAGCTACATCTCCAACCCAGTACAAAATAATTTTAAATGAAATTTATGAATAATATAGCAAAAGTCTACTGTTATTTTGGGTTGCATGTTAAATTTGATCTTACAAGTTTTTTTTCAACCTTCCTTTGCCAACACTTCTTTTTAGGAGTTTGTGACATATGTCTCCCAACATGATATCTATTACTGATAGCAATCTCACATGGACAACACTCTGATGAAGAATTATGTGACACATAAATTTCTCCACAACAATTAAGACTTTATCCTATTATCTTCTACCTAAAACAATATGTAGTAATTTAATGTAGTGATAATGAGACAATTATGAGAAAAAGTAGAACATGGAATTTTAGGGTTATCTTTATTAATAGTATTAAATAGATTGTAAAAAACTCAAACTGAGGCCAGGCATAGTGGCGCACATCTGTAATCCCAGTGGCTCTAGAGGCTGAGGCAAGAAGATTGCAAGATCAAAGTCAGCCTCAGCAATGGCAAGGGGCTAAGAAACTCAGTGAGACCCTGTCTTTAAATAAAATACAAAATACAATTTGGCTCAGTGATTGAGTGCCCCTGAATTTAATTCTTAGTACCCTTCCCCCCCCAAAAAAGAAGAAATCAAACTGATCATGACATTTCCATATTATAACTATCGCTGGAAAATGCTATTTAAAAAATACAGTCTTAAACACATCAAACACTGTGGTGAATGTAAATTTCTATGATTTAGGTGTCAAGGTTTATTAGGCAATGTCATAGCCCTTTGACAAAGTTAAAGTTATGTATTAATGTTTTCTCATCTTTATTTCTCTTACTTAATATGGAATTATTACTCAATAGAGAATGCATAAACAATATCTGACTTTTTGCAGTGTCAAAATTATGATCGTTAGGAAAAATATAACTGAAGAGGAAAAGATTCAATCCCTTCTTCATTGAAATTGGAAAAATTTAAAAGATAACATGTATATTTGTTTGATCATGCTTTTTAGAATATTTCAATGTCCCAAGCACAACATAAGGCTTATATATATATTAATTAAATGCGTTAAGTGATAGCATCCTAACATAGTATTGGACCATATAGTGCATATTTCTCTGCATCAGTAGAAATATTATACACTGTATGTACTGTGTGCTTAAAAAAATATTCCCCACTCAACTACCTTAATTGCTTTGTTAAAATAGAAGTATGTGTTCTGCTTTTCCACAAGGATTTTTATTTTTTGCATTCCTGAAACCTACAGCACTTGAAACCACTACAGATGGTGCAATATCATTTCACCCAAATATATGATTTGTCATTCCAAAACTGATTGCTTTGTTTCAGAAGTATTTCACAAGGTTGTTTGTGTGGGACTGTAAGCCATTTCATGCTACAAAAATATTATGCTTTGTTTGAAGGACAGCACTACAAAATAAAATGATACTTTCAAAGTATTGGATAAGAAACACAAAAGAAAACTGGTAATAACATGGAAAAAAACTTTCTATGAGCCAAGCTAAAACCCAGAAATTTTCTCAGTGTTCGTCCACAGAAATTCATCTTTCACTATTTCAGTTACGTTTCACATTGATTAGTTACCTCACCTCTTTCCACAATTCTCTCTCTCTTTCTTTACATATATATATATATATATATATATATATATATATATATATATATATATATATATATATATTCAAACACTATACCAAAGTGGAAACTGAGGTTCAAAGAATTAAAGCCACTGGGAAAAAGCAATGCAATTTTATCAAGAACCAAGAACAGTTTTGATTGGCACAATCTTTTAGATAGAAAATGATAGGTCATAAGGTCATAATCATTGTGGAGAAATTTATGAGAAATAATATATCTATATTTGGAAGAGTTATTATAGTATAAGTCTAAATTCATATAAAATACATATAAGTCTAAATTCATATAAGTACATGTATTTAATTTATTAATTATTATAACAATAAGGGAATAGTTAATATGGTATATTTTATCTTTTTTTTTGAAAGAGAAAATCACTGTAAATGACTACCCATTTTACATGGATATCATGGATATAAAGTGTGTGTATAAACTAATTAAAAATTAAAATTAAAAATTAATCTTAACTATACATATGTGTGACAGTCTAATAAAATTTTTAAAATATTTATAAAATTCCTTTTGAAATCATGGTACTATAAAATCTAAACCATTGTTTATTTACTGAAGGGATACGGGGGATTGAACTCAGGCACTCAACCACTGAGCCATATGCCTGCCATATTTTGTATTTTATTTAGGGACAGGGTCTCAATGAGTTGCATAGCACATTGCTTTTTCTGAGGCTGGCTTTGACTCCTGTTTCTCCTGCCTCAGCCTTAGAGCTGCCCCACTGGGATTGTAGACATATGCCACAGCGCCCGGTTTAAATCAATATTTTTTAAAGTTTTAACAAATTCACATGCAGTTGTGAGGAATAATATCAAGAGATGCAATATGTCCTTTACTCAGGTTTCATCAGTGGTAACACACAGTGTCCGTTTCAGTCATTTAAGCCTACTCTAATAAAACACAATAGAATAGATGACTTATAAACACAGAAATTCATTTCTCATAATTCTAGAAGATATAAGTCCAAGATCCCAGGAAGGGCCCACATCTGGGTTGCAGTCTTCTCAATATCTAAAATAGAGCTATCTAACTCTCTGGTTTCTTTTTATAATGGTCATTAGTCCCTTTCAAGTTGGATCTACCTCCATGATCCAATTGTCTCCCAAAGACCAAGCATTTCAACATAGTTTTCAAGAAAACTGAGTTTTTAGACCAGATACAGTATAATTACACACACAGGCATACTGACCTTCTTACTGTGAAGATATAGAAAGTTTCTGTTACTAGAAATATTCCTCTTGTTTCAATTTTATATTTATACCCACTCTCCTCTTACACTCATTCTTTCCCTAACCCTGGTCAACACAACTCTGTTTCTATAACTTGGTATTTCAAGCATCTTATATATGGTGACATAAATAAAAGTGATAATTACCTGTAAAATATTTTTTTCATAAAACAACAAAGAAAAATTTTAAAAATTCATAGTAAAAATGTTAAATGTCAAACTCACAAAGAAAACCTTGAAAACAGCTAAAGAAAAATTACTTATTTCTTCTAGAGATGCCCAATAAAAATAACAACTGATTTCTATTTAGATGCCAAAAAGCACAAGATAACATATTGAAAGTTCTTATTTAAAAACAAACAAACAAAAAAAACTTTCAATCAAAAACCTATTTCTAGGATGGGTATCTTTCAAAAATAAAGGCAAACAAGAACTTTCTGAATAAAGAGAGACCAAAAGAATTTGTTGATAGCAGTTGTGTCTAATAAAAAAGATCAATGGAAACTTTTCAAATTCAAAGTAAATTATTTTCAATATTATTTTGAATTCAAAGAAAATATCAAAGAGCACTTGTAAACATAATTATAATTTTATAAAAGGCAGTTTAAGTGAATATTTTCCTTCCTTCATCTTAAAACTGATTTAAAAATAAATTGTATGGAAACTCATATATGAATGAAGTGTAGATATTTAACATGTAGGGATGCAATTCTTGTAAGGTATATCTGACAATGTAAGCACAGAGAAAGCAGGAGTTGTCAAATCTTTACTGGATTATGGGGACATGTCTGCCATGTAAAATCACAATTAGATTAATGCTTTGTTGGACTTGAGACATGCTAGATATAATAAGGATTACATCTTCCATTTAAACCTGAGTCCCTTCTTTACCAAGACTGCTCTGCCTTGATAATTATGGATTGACACTAAGATTTAAAATTAGATTGTTTGATTTCTTTGAAACCTTTCATTATTTGTTGACTATTCTTGTCATTCACATTTTCATATAACTTGAGAATTAGATTGTAGATATCTATAAAATAGCATGTTGAGATTGTTGTTTTCACTGCATCTATACATCAAATTTAGAATAGTTGATTTCTTTTGAATATTGTAAATTCCGATACCTGGATGCAGCATGGTCTCCCTTTTGTGTATATTTCATTATATCAGTTTCATCAGAGTTTTGCCCCGACTGGCCTTAAACTTGATATATCTCCCATTTCAGCTCTGTAAATTGCTGGGATTATAAGTGTGAGTCACTGTTCTGGTAGTTTATGGTTGTCTATAAGTAGATCCTGTAGATATTTTATTAGGTGTATACTTAAGTGTTTCATTTACATGCCATGCTAAACTATAGTGTTTTTAATTTCAAATTCCAATTTTTCATTACTAATGTATAGGAAAGTAACTGAATTTTTTATAGTAATCTTGAGTGCTTTAATCTTGCTATAATTTCTTGCTAGCATCAGGGGTTTTTATTGACACTTTAGGATTTTCTGTATGAATAATTAAGTTGTCTTTGAATAGAGATAATTTTTTCTCTCATTTTTTCTCTTCTTCTCTTATTGTGTTATATAATACTTTTGTATGATCATGAATTAGAATAGTGAAATGGGACAGTCTTTTCTTATTTCTGATCCCAATTGGAAAATGTCTATTTTCTCATTATTAAGCATTAGGATAATTGTGCTTTATTTGAACTTGCTATCTCTCAAGTGAAGGAAAAATCTCATATTCTATTACTAGTTTGCTGAGAGTTTTGCCATGAAAAAAAGCTGGAATTGTCAAATGTTTTTAATATATTAATATGATCACATATTTTTTTTGCTTTAGCCTGGTGATGTAATGGATAACATTAATTTATGTTAAGAATGTTAAATCATCCTTGTTATTTCAATAAATCCCACTTGACTATGGTGTAATTTTTTCATACATCATTGATTTTGATTTGCTAATGTTTTCTTTGGATTCATGTAACATATAGGTTAATAGTTTTCCATTCTTGTAATATATTTATATGAATTAGAACTTTAATTGGGTGCTTCTGCCATTGCTCAAGTATGATGGTTTGTTATGGTTTAGATAAGAGGTGACCCCCCAAAAACCTTATGTATAATACAGTGCAAGAAAGTTTAGACGTGAAATAATTGGGTTATAAGAGTTTTAACTTAATCAGTATATTAATCCCCTAACAGACATTAACTGGGTAGTAACTGTAGGAAGGTAGGATGTGGCTGGAGGAAGTGGGTCATTGTGGGTGTGCCTTTGTGTTTATATTTTGTCTGTGTTCAGGACAAATATCACCTGCATGCACACACACATATATACAGAGAATTGTGTGCACATGTGTGCATACCCAACTCCCCCTTACAAACTGGGAACTTGCCCCAAACTCGAATCAGAATAGTTTGATTAAAGATCTGAGACTTCTACACTTGCCAGGCAGTAAGGAATTGCTTCCTGGTGATATGTTCCCAACTACTTTACCTGCTGCCACACATTTCCAAGCTGTTGTTTGGCCTCATCTCAAGCCCCAAGGAATGGATTCTGACATTTATGAACTGAGGTCTTTGAAACTGAGAGCCCCAAATAAAGTTATCCTACTTAAAGTTGTTCTTGTCAGGTCTTTTGGTCCCAGCAGTGAAAAAGCTGAAAAAAACAAGGTGTGATCAATGCTTAATTACTGTTAAGAATTATGAGAGAATTACAGTCTGCCATGCTTACTGGTCCAAATTGGAAGGGAAAAAAATCATCCTTTAATGAGCATGCTAGGCAAGCAGCTAGCACCTAAAAGAGCTCCCAGCACCTGAATTTTGGAAGTACAGAGTTTATGGAGGCAAAACCCACAAGAACCACAAGGACGGTTGAATCAGATATAGATTAGAAAAGACCTTGTGGAGATGTACATTTTGATTCCATAAGAGAATTATTTTGATTACACATTTCAGAGTCATCTTTGTTACACATCAGGACCATAATCAGGGACACAGGAAGTTCCTACTGTACTGTCAACATCGATACAGCTGTCAAGAGGCTGAAAGGAAAACATTTTAAACAAGCATACAGTGGACTTAGAATAAAATGGTGTTACTTTGATTCTTTTACATTTAATTACTGCTAGATTAAAGTAGGGAACTGGGCTTCCCAGTGGCTTCTAATGACACCCAAAGGAGTGTCTTCTCATTAATGCTTAGTAGATGTTGGGGTTCTGGTTCCCCACTAGCCCTCAAATGGCTTTCAAAGGTATCAGTGACTCTTCATTTTCTACATATGTTCTCCACTACCTCCTCATGCAAGAATGATATCCTGCCTCATCAGTTGAACAAAGGTGAAAAAGTCTTGACTCCCTATTAAGCCTCCTCTGATATAATACCAGTGGAAAGAGGCAAGGGCAACCCCTTACTGCTGACAAGTGTGGAAATCTCAGATCTTCAACCAAACTGTTTTGATTTGGAGTTTGAGGCAGGTTCCCAATTTGTGGGGGAAGTGGAGTTTGCGCATAGGTGTATATGCTTCTGTGTGTGTGTGTGTGTGTGTGTGTGTGTGTGCATGTGCTATTTGGTTGGAAAAAAGCAGTTATTTTACAAAGCTTTTTTTTCTACGCTTCATTTTCTAGTCTTTTGGCTAGAAAGAGGAGGATCTTGTCTGACTATGTGTTTTCTCCATTCAATGATTATTCCAGTTTGCCAGCTTCTTCAAAAGTAAACTGGTATATATAAAACAAAGAAGAAATCCAGGAGACATTATTTGGCTCCCAATTTCTCTGCCCAATCTATCTTTTTGCCCCATATTTCAAAGACTACTTCTATGTGTTTTATGTATAATAAAAAAAAAGAGTTTTAAGTTACTCTACAGAAATGAAATGGGATTTTATTTTTAAAAAATTACATTTTCAGCCAGGAGTGGTGGCTCACACCTGTAATCCCAAAGGCTTAGGAGGCTGAGGCAGGAGGATCTCAAGCTCAAAGCCATCCTCAGCAAAAGCAAGGTGCTAAACCAACTCAGTGAGACCCTGTCTCTAAATAAAATACAAAAATATGGCAGGGTATGTGGCTCAGTGGTTGACTGCCCCTGAGTTCAATCCTTGGTATTCCTCCCACCAAAGAAAAAAATAGGTTTTCATATTACTAACAAATGCTTGAGACACTATGAAGTTATACTTACTATGGACATCATATACAATGAGAAGTAAATTAAAAGGAGAAAATGTTTATTTAATAATTGCAACTGACCATTGGAAAAATACCAGAACAATTTCTTTAATAAATTCATACTAAGGTGATTTGGAACTATTAACTCTCTGCAATATATATTTGCCTGAGTCTCTGTTTCTGTGTATGTGCACACAGCAATCATTACTTTTGAACTATATGCACTTTTGTGCATGACAAAATTTAAAACAGAAAGAATAAAATTTTATCTGAAATGATGTTTCAAATTGTTCAAGCAATTATCTCCAAAATTGCTTCTTATTGGTTTTTAATATTGTCAGAATTTTCTTCAAATTGAGCATTATTCCAGAACAAAACACTATTTATTTTTACTACTCCAAGTTTCATACAAATTATTTCATTTGGTGCTTAACTAAAGAAATAAAAATTGCTTCCAGGACTAATGCCAGTACTAATGGAATAAATGATTTTAGTTAGATGTGTTAAGAATGTTAGTTTCCATTATAATGAATTTTTCAGAGAAGTTCAGGACTAATTTCGATTATAAATTACTTGATTTTCTGATTTGGAAGGGTAATCAGTGCTTCTCTGACTGATGATTTAAATAGTTCTGTAATTGTTTCATTAATTCTCTCATATTAATGTACTTTATGTTTATGGAAGAATAGAATATATGCTGTACCTTCATTTAAGAACTAGAAAGTAGTAAATTTATTTTAAAGTCTTCTTAACCACAATAACTTTCCAAAAGCATTTTTATTTTTTTTTCACATGTGCAAAGAAACTTCATAGTTCAGAGGGTCACTTGGTAGTTGTAAACACACACATACACACACACACACAAACACACACATACACACACACAAATTGATACACAACCCCAGACATTGCAGAGGTGACAAGAGAAGGAAATAACGAAGTTGTAAAAGTTTAATTGGTATATCATTCATCTTAAAGTCCATTTCAAAAGTCTCATCACTCCCTGAGTATGTCACTGTATAAACTCAAGAGATTTTATTAATTTAAAGGGTCTAACCCTTGTTAACATAAAAATATTTCAACAATGTTCAGCATAATTTGGTTACTAAATGAGAGTAATATAAATTACAAAGAAGACTTAATTCTATGTTAAATAGTTATATTTAGGGTTTTTCATCCTATTCCTTACTCAAGAAAGGATTTTAAGAAACAAATAATAGCACATTCAATTCAAGACACCATATTTAAAATAAGGAGAATTATTTTTGGAAACAAAACTGCATAACTGACAATAAACTGCATCTAGGGATCAACTTTATCAACTGTAATTATCTTCCTTTTAGCACATATTTATGATTATTTATTGATTGAAATTTATGCACTTATATATTTATTTCTGTTTACATTTGGGGGGCTACATTTTAATAGATTTACTTTAATGCAAATAGAAGTTGTTTAAATAATTTCTTAAATAAGAAATGTTTAGCTCCTTGAGTATACTAGATGGGATATTTATTATTGCACTTGGATTTAAAGGTTTGACAAAATATGGAAAAAATGATAAGTATCTGTAACTGTGTTGCCCAACACCAGGAATACGTGTGTACATTATTGTTTGGAATTTCATTAATATTTATACTTACAGAAATATTATTTTCAAAGAAACAGTTCCCTGACAATATTTTTTAAATATTTATTTTTTAGTTATACGTGGACACAATATCTTTATTTTATATTTATATGGTACTGTGGATGGAACCCAGTGCCTCAAGCATACTAAGCGGGCGCTATACCTCTGAGCCACAACACCAGCCATATTTTAATTATGAAATAAAGTAGAACTTTCTCTTGGTTCTGAAAATATACAGGGATTGTGGTGATGCACTGGATATCAAATTATAATATTAATTATTAAAATTATGAGTGAATGAGTGAATATTTATTCCTTCAGTTTCCTTGTATAAATTATTACATACTTATACATCAAGTAAAAACAATATTTATACTTCATTTTGTAATCTATGTGATCTTTGAAAAATGGGATTTAATAACTCAGTAATTAAGACTTCAGTGAATCAGGAGGAATATGTGCTTAGGGGGAAAAGCAGTAGATGATATTTCTTGTTTATTTTCTGAAAGATGGGCTTCAAGCTGTAAACAGAACACTTGAGATTTAAGAGAAAACTTAATCCTTTCCCTGATGTAAAATAACTCTCTTCTTTGAAAAGATCTATTTCTTTTGTCAATAGGCTTTGAATGGTGGATGGCACTGGTGAGGAATGGTGCCCATTTGTGACAGATGTGACTTGAGGCATGGGTCACCTCACTGATGAAGAGTGAAGAGGACAGCACAAGTGCACAAGAGAGACTTTAAATTGACAACTTCCACTCAACTTGGAGAATGATTTGGGTCTATATAGGATACAATTTCCCTGAGTGACATAAGCTTGGAGAAGGACAAATAGGTGTTAAGAAACCTTCCCTGACCTAGCACATGAGTGTGGCATCAACACTTCCAATCTTTTTTTTTTTTTTCCCAAATCTATTTTCTCTTGTAAAGGCCTGCATTTTTGCTTATGTGTACATGGTTTTGTGGTGTTGAGGGAAACAAGAAAATAAAAATATAGGTAATGCTAAATTTAGCCCCATTTAGTGACGTGATCTCACTTTGTCTTTGATTTCTGTCTCTACTTTGGTGTTAAACTTCATTTGTGGCACATAGGATCAAAACTCTAAACATTTAGAAGTGTAATTCTTAAAAAAAAAACAACCATAAAAGAGTACTGATCTTCAGTGATTTAAAATCTGATCATTAAATTCAGCACTCTCACAAGAGATCAGTTCCTGGAGTTTTGTTCAGGTAATACTGATTACCAGGGAAAATATCTTTCCAGTGATAAATTTAGTTCAGGATGCCTATTCCCAGTGAGGGCTCACCTGTGAGAGGAAGGGGCCCAGTGACCCTTCATATTGACTCATCTGCACCTCTGGAGTCCTGCACTTTCTAAAGTAGGAGGAACTTGTCAAGATGATCCATGGTCTGCACTTGCTCACTTCTGAGGTATCATTAGGAAAAAGAAATTTTCTCTCAGGCCAGCGACAGGCATGAACCAACTCATGGGAATGTGAATCAACCCCACAAAATATTGAAAGACAATCTTTGTTTTGGATCAGTGGTTTTACAGAAGAGTATTCCTTTCTCTGGCTCCAATTTAGAAAACTTGTGGCCATTTTGGAGCCATTCAAAATGTGTTGTGGAACACTTGCATACATACACACACACACACACACACACACACACACACACTACACACAAACCAGAGATGGATTTTTTCATTGTGAAAATTTAAAACTGGGAAATATGGGAAAACTATTCTTTGAATAGTGTTAGCTCCAGAGAGAGAATTTTATAACATTTTCACAGGTGTCTGGATATTGAAACTCTTCTTGATTGAGCAGACTTGTGTAAATAAGTGATTTTAATGACACCATGCAAGTTACATATTAGCCCAGGTTATATATTCATATGAAATATCTGAGATGATGCAATGGCTTCAAGTGTGGAATCAGTTGCTTAAAATATTTGTCTGAAGGATTGAAAAGCTAAAATAATTATGTAGCGTGGGTGTATCTAAAATAGGGAAAAAAGGAGAGACTGTTTCACTAACTCAAGATGAAGAAACTGTGTCTTTAAGTGCTAAAGCATTCAGTAATGCCTCAAAGCTCCTGAAAAGGAATTGCCTTGACCCATGATCAGAGAAGGGAGTCAAGTGCACAGAAACTGCATTTTGGACACAATCTATATTGATCACTACCAACAATGGGGCAAATGGATTTCAGGCTAGAATCTCTAAAATGTGAAATTAACTTGCTACTTACTCTTGCAGAGGGTAAAATTAGAATTTATCACATATTGTGCTAAATCCTCACAGGCCCGGCATTCAGGAATGTGAGATCTCATAAGTTTATATAAATTAGAACGTAAATGTTTTCTTATGTAGTACATTTCTTTACTGGGTTTTGACCCAAGAAGTGTGGCCTTGAAGACTTAACAGAGAATAATAGCATTTCATGTATTTTCTTTGGACAAAATTATAATGTGTGTTGACATGGCTTGAAGTGTCATTTGTGAATAGTGTTCTTCCTTTCTGTTTTGAGACAATGGTTATGAAATTCCTACATGTTAGAAAGACAAGAAAGAATGAGTAATTTATATAGCTGTAAAAATTTGTTCAAAATGTCTGAAAAATCTATTTACAAACACTAAATATTCATTGGTTTGTGAAGTTCATCAAAATATGTTAAATCTATTTTTCTTCAGAAAGAATAAATTCACAATATTTCAAATGTCAATGCAATGGAAAAATGATGGAAAATGTTTTTTTTTTATAGGATTGTGGCAATCTTGGTTGAATATATTGAATGGATGAGAAAGTAAGAAAAATAAACAAAAACTAAAAAATAAAACAGCATTTCTCTCTTTTTTTCTGATCTGTTATATATTTGTTAGTTGCAAAAACTAACACACACACAAAAACACAGATATGTACATAAAATGCTATGTGTTATAAAAGCATAAAAAAGATTTTTAAGGAGTTTCTAAATAACCAAGTGCATAACCTGGTTTCTCTTTTTTATTCCCTACTATTCTGTGAGGAAGTATTTTATAAGCAACACTGGGAAAAGGTTAACAGATTTAAGCTCCAAATCAAATTTTAAAGTTTATAGGAAAACTATATCTTCAAAGTCAATGAGAAACAACCTATTGACATCCTTTCAGAGATAACAAGGTTAATATAGATTTAAATTTTCTTTTTCACTTGATGTTTTAAAAATATTGTTAAAGCTGCTGGCTGAAAATTATTCAAGTTAACTGTTTTTTTTTTTGTTGTTGTTGTTTCTCAAGATAACAACTTCATCAGGCATTGTGTTAACCACCTAATTTATAGATGTAAAAATAAAAATATCAAAAAATTGTCTATGGCTTCCCAACATACACATTTTAGTTTAGAATACAGATATATATATATATATATATATATATATATATATATATATATATATGATTTATATAATATCTCAAATATATCCTTTGGTGAAGGAAAAGGGAAAAGAGGAGACTGCTTAGGAAAAGTAAATGAATGGTTTTAAAGGAAGTCAGGGAAAGTTTCACCAAGGAATGGAATGTGAATGAAAGTTTGAAATATGAAAAGGAAACTGAGATGATCATGAGGAGAGAGGCAGCAAGGATGATATGAGAAAAGTATCTGGGTGAGGTCAGAATATTTCCTGGAATTCCTGTGGCACTGAAAAGAATGAAAAGAGAAAGAATGAAAAAGAAATAATGTAGCAGATCTAAGAAAAATATATTTGCAAAGGTTTATCCAATAAATGCTTAGAAATTCAGAGGATGAGTTTCTCATATAGAATGTAAAGTTTTGATATGCAAAGAACTCAAAAAACTTGATAGAAAAAAAATAACCCAATCAATAAATGGGCTAAGGAATGGAACAGGAACGTCACAGAAGAATAAATACAAATGGTCAACAAATATATGAGATATATATCACAGTCTCTAGCTGTTAGAAAAATGCAAATCAAACATACACTGAGAGTCCCTCTCACCCCAGTTAGTATGGTAGTTACCAAGAATACAAGTAAAAAATAAATGTTGGCAAGGATGTGGGGGAAATGTTTCAATTATGCATTGCTGGTGAGACCACAAACTTGTGGATCCACTATGGAAAGCAGTATGGAGATTCCATAGAAAACTTGGAATGGTACCACCATTTGACCCAGCTCTCCCACTCCTCAGTTTATGCCCAAAGGATTTAAATTCAGCATATTACAGTGATGCAGTCACATCAATGATTATAGTGGCTCAATTCCAATAGCCAAATTATGAAAACAAGGTAGGTGCCCTTCAACCAATGAACGGATAAAGAAAATGTGGAGTATATACACAATGAAATATTACTCAACCATAAAGAAGAATGGCATTTGCTTGTAAATGGATGGTATTGAAGAATATCATGCTAAGTAAAATAAACCAATCTCAAAACCCAAAGGCTAAATGTTCTCCATGACATTTGGATGCTAACCAACAACAAGGAAGGGGAAGATAGAAGTTTACTGGACTACACAAAGGGGAATAAAGGGAAGGGAGGGGGAATGGGAGTAGGAAAATAATAGAATGAATCAGATTATTATTCTTTCCTTATATATGAATGCACTACCAATGTAACTCAACATCATATACAATCAATCACAATAATGGGATCTTAATTGGAACCATTTAGTCTAATTGGAACCATTTAGGATCATTTGGTCATATGATCCTGTCAAAACTACAAGAAAAACCAAAGTGGAAAAGGGAAAAATGAACATGTTGATCCTCTGGTACATTCTCAAAAAAACTCATCTGTTGCATTCCTCAGAGAAAGTCTTCATGACTGTCCTTTTTAAAAAATTTTTATCTACCAACTTGATCTCATTATTTTTACATCCTTTTTTGGACTAAGACTTTTATCTGTGCTTCATCATATATACAGATACATATAAATATATGTAAATATATTTATATATAATATATATAATATAATGTAACAAATTTATATATATATATATATATATATATATATATATATACATGTTACCTATGAGTTATAGCACTTAATATAATAACAAAATTATTAACACCTTTTCAATAAATTTTTAAAGAGAGAGAGAGAGAAAGAGAGAGAGAGAGAGAGAGAGAGAGAGAGAGGGAGGGAGGGAGGGAGGGAGAGGAGAGAGAGGGAATTTTTTTAATATTTATTTTTTAGTTTTCGGTGAACACAACATCTTTGTTTGTTTGTGTTGCTGAGGATCGAACCTGGGCCACACTCATGCCAGGCAAGCGTGCTACCGCTTGAGCCACATCTCCAGCCCCTTTTAATAAATTTTGTACATAAGAAACTACCCCTAAAAACCTAGTTGTTCAAAACAAAAAGTATGATTATCATTTATGAGTGTGTTAACAGGACTTATGTCCCTGATCCTTTCTGGTGTCTTCCATGCCCATTACAATCAATAGCTTCTGAGTTTGGAATCAGCCCTAAGCTCATCTGGAAGGTATCATCATTCACCAGTCTGTGACATCAGCTGGATGCCTGACAGGTTCCTTCCTTCCTTCCTTCCTTCCTTCCTTCCTTCCTTCCTTCCTTCCTTCCTTCCTTCCTTCCTTTCTTTCTTTTTTTAAGTCTTTCCATGAGACCTTTCTAAAAGGCTTTAAAATAGCCCCATCCTGTATTGGGCTTCCTTCATGGGCAACACCCTTTTCTCAGCAGCCCAGGCAGAACTTTATGACCTGCATCCTGAAGTCTCAGAATTTCAATTTCTTTTTATGTTTTTTTTTTTTTTTTTAGCCATCTGAATTAATAAGTCCATACTAAATTTAAAGGATGAGCAAAATGAACTTACCTTTTGTAGAAGTATTATGTAGATATAGGAAGGGAAGAAATAAAAGTGAGTCTCTCTGAAGACTATCTACTAAAGCATTTTTAAATATAAATATGCACTTATATTATGATTACTTTTTCTTTTATATAATATTATCTGCTTTTAACAACAGAAAATATTTTATTCATTATTCTTTTCCCATGTCTATGTAGTATGTTATGCAATGATTTCTTAAAAATATCTATTTAATTGGTACACATATATCATATAACACTGAAATATCAATGAGTATCAAGTAATATTTTTCACAAAAAAGTCAGAGAATTACATACAAAATAGTGGAGAAATAGATAAGAGCCAAGGAGAAAATCATGTTTCCTGGCTGCTAAATATTCCTCTCTACTAAATGAGCAAATTAGAGATTTTTCAAACTGATTCTTTTAAATTTACTTTTACTTTTAAAAATGTTATTATTTCTTTGGGTCATACATGACAGTAGAATCTATTTTGATATATTTCTTGGCTGTTTTTGGTTATACATTAAAGTAAAATCTATTTTGATATATTATACAAGCATGGAATATATCTTACCATAATTAGGATCCCAGTCTTGTGGATGTACATGATGGTGAGATTCACTATGGTGTATTCATATACATACATGGGAAAACTCTGTCAGATTCATTCCACTGTCAAACTGATTCTTGCATTTTTAATGTTTATCTAAAAATATTTGTAGCAGCAATAGACCATTTAACCACCCACAATAATATCTTTTCTGACTGATATCTTTTCTCTTACTTCAAGAAGCCCCAAATTTCAAGTGATGACAATAAATCAAGACAATTGAACATCATATGTAAATGAAGAAAAGATGTTTGGATAAGAAAAAAAAACACCAAAATGACTAAAATATTATAAAGAAAATCAGAAATGAAAGCCATATTTATTAAAAGATGAGAAATTATGAACTTTATGTATGTCCCAATATCCACTGAAAATTCTGAAACAGTAGTGAGATATTATAAAGATAAAACTACCCTAAATGTGATAATTTCCTTTGTCAAATAATCACAGAGTAGCACAAATTCAGTCAATATTAAATAATGTAAATAGTGCCAAGAAATAGAAACATACCATGAGTAATTATTTCAAACTATAAAACTGATTTATTTGTGACAAAGATATAGAAAACATTATTATAGACAAAAATGTTTCTTTCCACACCATAAGCATATGCTATACAGTTGACCAAGCAATGTATATCCTGATGTCTGTACTATGAAAATTTCTGAAATTATTTATATTTCAATATTATTATATGCAAATCTTCATTTCAATGTTATACAAAAGGCTTATATGGACGTTGAAGACCTTACATACATTTTATTTTGTCGGAACTTGTTATATAAAAGCAATTTAAAAAAAAAGTAACCCCAGAATCACAAAATGAAAAATAAAATTGTTAAAATAAAAAGATTCAAGTGTTATTAGAATACATATTTTATGTTTTATCTTCATTTTAAAAACATCTTCTTAATAATACTAATCTTAAAAGTTTTTATTTAGAACATAGCACCATTAGGCAAAATGATTTATCTGATAAGCACTGGAGATATTTTTATTTAAAATTTTCTGTTTTAGGACATTTAATGCTAACTAGTAATATAAATTAGTTCCTGTGTTGTAGTCCATTTACAGATGTTTAACCATTAGGAAACCTGAATAGCTAAAACATATATTATAAAGATAAAACTACCCTAAATATGATAAATTTAGATTTTATCACTATTAGTCAAGTATCACATATGACTTTACTTGCAATATGCATAATGTGTGTAGAATATGTTATATCAAAAACTGATGTTTGTTTTACTAGTATTTGTCATAGAAGTCCAATTTATGAAGAGACTACATTGATATTTAGTAAACCTAAAAGAATATTCAACACACATATTAATTCTTGCAGTTCAATTTTTTCAACCAAATTTTTCAACATTGGATAGGTGCATAAAGGTTTGGCTCTCTGATGAAACTCATACTATGTAAAATTTGGACTTAGTTAATTTATCCACTCAATAGCATAAATATAAATCTGAGAGAATTCTGACTCCTAATTATTTATGTACTTACCTCACTATAGAAAAATCATTCTCTAAAAGAAATTCTTAAAACTATAAAAGTAAATTTAAAAATGTACATACTATTATGTGAAATCTAGCATTTCTTTAGAAACTATATTACAATAGGACTTATCAGGCAAGCACCAGATGGATGAATTCTTACACACCTAAGGAAGGAAAATACTAGAAGGCACTGGAGGCCTTTGAGATAAGGTAATGGGAGGCATACGAGCTAAGGACTACTTTGGGTCTTTAGAAAACAAGCCACTACTTCTGATCTTTTCTACATGACCTAATATTCTCATGACTTTAAGGTAAAAGGAGAGACACTTGACTTCACCAGTCCTCTTGCTAAGAATGCAATAACATACCACCTTAGTGAGTTGTCAAAACTTGCATACTTTTTCTTAACCCGTCTATGTAATGGCCCTCCCAAAATATATTAACTATATGTATTATTGAGGAATTTACCTTTCTTCTTTCTCTATAAAAGTTGTTACAACATCCTTTTCTTTAGAATGCTCTCTCAGGTTTACTTGAATCTGTGTTCCTGGACCCAGGTTACTTATATTTGTCCCAGAATGAACTACCTTCCTATTTTCCTTTCAACTAGAGTCATTATTTTCCATCAACATTTCATTATTGGAGTGCAATTATTTTTCTTCTTATTTGTATCTTACACAAGTAGCCTGATTTACCGTGTACTCTTTGCCCTTTGTTTTAGCAAATTTACCCTATACCTCTATTTCTCAGCTCATTGTGTGTGTGTGTGTGTGTGTGTGTGTGTGTGTGTGTTTGTTTGTTTATTTGTTTTCAGGGTTATAATTAAATCCAACTAGTACATTTCTGACACAAAGTGAATGGTTAATCATGAGTTAATCATCTCATATGGAAGGCTGGAAAAATCATTGCATACAGTTAGGAATCTTTGCTTAAATACTTTTACTCTGAATATTGATTCCATGCTAAGCTTTAAAGACTGTTTTAGGAGCTGGTAAAATAAAAATAGAAATATTTAAATAGGAAAAGAGCAATATATAAGAAAATGAAAAAGCATACATGCAGTGCTCTAAGTTGTCATTGGATTTAGTAAAGAATACTTATAAAAAACTGCAATGGTCACAAAAATATAAGTGCTTTCAAAATAGTAAGTTATTTTTCTTTTCAGTATAGGAAGTATGATTTAATTCTATGTAGTAGATTTGGGAGAAAGAAATAAAAACCAAAGTGGCTAATTACGTTTACCTACCTGTGGGGTACTATGATGTCCTTAGGTACTATAATGTACTATGGTGTATACTTATGGACTATAAAATGAACCAAGGGCTTATATGGAACACAGCTAAGAAGGCTAGAAACCTTGACCAAGGAGGAGCAAAACCTGCTCCTGATTTATTAAGGTTATAGTGCATCCCTCCGTCAATATAATGTTGTATTTAGGGAATGTTGAGATAAAATAAATCATACTCAGAGACTTAGTAATATGTCTGATCTCGATAAATTCCACCTTATGGGAAGGATGAGAAAAATTTTGGGAGGAATTTTTGAAGCAGATAAGTGAAAGTTTGAAGATCAGCAGGAGGTTATGATACATCGAATGCACTTAAACCTTTCTACTCTGTTTTAACTGTTTCTCCCACATGATCAGAATAAATATAAATGAGCCAAGTGCTTCTAGGCCCATATCGTCATCCAGTTTATATGCGTCTTTTAGATATGCATTTTCCTTGACTAATGAGTGAATTTTCTGGAGATGCAATCCACTGTAGAAGCTTGCTTAGTTCACTCATCCCTAACTTAGCTACTGCTAAGGAGGGCCAAGTCCATTCCCAGGCTGTATAAATGAGACTAGAATCAAAACCTTGGAAGAAAAAGGCCATTACAAAATAATGTGTGCAATTATGCTTCTGCTGGAAGCAAGGTTGAACAAAATTGAAGCAAGTTTCCCAGATAATATCTTCACATAAGACCCAAGGAGAATCATAACAAAATGTAAGCAAAATTTTTTATTAACATTGAAATTATTTTAATGCAATATAAAATAAAGAAAATATTTATCAGGAAAAAATTTGTATAATTGTAGCCTTTTCCCAATTCCTAATACATGTTAATTTCTTTATTCTATATATGACTACAATATTCTCTAAGCCCTCGCTATCAAAGTTTGAAAAATACAGAACTTCAGGGACCACTCAAACCTACAAAATAAAAAATTATATTTCAATAAGAAACAACAATGCTCCTGGAACTAACATACATACCAGCACTGTATCTCACTCTTTTTGTCTTCTTATATTTGGTTCTGCTTTTGTATCAGCTTTCCTTTGTGTAGACCAGCTCTCTTTAGCTTTGAACTTATATTTTGAAAGCCATTCAAATTATACACACTCAAATCTTCTCTCTATCTCTGCCCCCACCTCTCTCTCTCTCTCTCTCTCTCTCTCTCTCTCTCTCTCTCTCTCACACACACACACACACACAGACACACACACACACACTTACCTTTACTAGGAAAAAAAATCAGATGTGGTAGACACCCATAAAGGTAGAAATTATGACCTTGGAGATTAAACGTTTAAAGTGCCATCATAGCTACTGACTAATTACAGGTATTTACTTGTGACATACCTATGTATGGAATATAAAATAAATCAAGGGCTTTTGTGGAACCCAGCTAACAAGGATTATATGCATGATTTAAACTGGAACATTATGAAAGAGAAGAGGAGTCCTGGTAAGAAAGGCAGACAACATTCCAAAGGATTTAGACTGTCTAGACTTTAATTCCAATAACATCAATTGTAGGCAAATGACCTTGAGAGTGTCACATAGTAACTGTTTTCTCATTTATACTATAAAAATATCTAGTAGACTTATTTTTAGGACTGTTGAATTGATGTATGTAAAATAATTTGGAAAATTTTCTGGCACATATAAAGCACTGGGTAAATGTTATCTATTTTTATCAGAAGAAAATTTGCCTACTTAGTAAAAGTACAAAAGATAGGAAAAGCAATGCAAGCAATAACAGTGAAAATATATGTTTGAATATAAAGAAAATAAAATTCTATTTGATTAAAGGAGCTAAGGGAAATAAAGTGTTGCCAAAAATATGAGAATGGAAGATTATAAAGATTCTGGAAAATGTCAGAGATAAAGAAGCCCTCTCATCCTACCTTTAGCCTCAAATATCACTTTGTATATAAAATAGATGAATAAGACTCAGTAAAAATGCTGTTCCAATGCAATCTATATAAAGAGTCTATATATTTGCAGAGAATTATTGGTCATGAAAGAGAAGTGAGTGTCAGCTTAAGCCTTTTGGAAGAAGAAACCTATTTATTTATTTTTTATTGGTATTGTAGCTACTAGATCATCATGTTGTTTGTCTTATCTGCAATGTCCTTTTTGGCCTTGCATTTCAGGCAAATGTAAATCAAAAGCCTGTAGAATTATGGATCCTGATGATTCACAAGGTAATCTTGCAAACACAGCAGGGAAATATACGATTTGCAAATTGCTTAACTGACATCTCTGCTATTATCCTAAAATATTGTTGCAGTAGAACTCATTTTATAATATTTCAGCTTGATTATATTTTAAAACTTTACCTTTCTCAAGATAAATATATTGCCTTTCATTTGCATACTTTTATTTTGTTAAATTGTACGTGTATTGAAGGGCAGAATGCCTTATTTCAGAATGACCAAAAGTTCCCCTTTTCAATGATTTATTCCTAAATTTGTTAAATTTCTCCTACTGAACTCTTTTTAAAATTTTCTTTGCACAATAGAATTTCTTATAATTACAAAATATTATAGGATTTGCCTATAAATTAACATTATAGCATTGTGAAAGATTTTCAATTTTGTACTATACTTATTTTATAAAAAAATGTCTGTTGAACTCAAGAGTTCATATTAGTTGCTTTTACATAAGGATAATATATTTAAATAGTGCATTTTTCATCAATCTAATATTCTTTTTCTATAATGACCATTAAATATACTTACTCATGTTACACAAGGCTTTTTCACTCAACCAGCTCACGCTGCAAAAATAACTGAGTTGTATTTTCATAGACTTTTATTAGTTAAACCTAGATTTCATAGTGACCTCGTCATTGTGCTTTCAATGCAGACATGTACTTTAACACATGTTTAAAAAATATAATTGAAATTATTTTCACATATTTGAAAATATTCTGACCATTCATACCTTATCAAGTAGCTATCAGGAGGTTCAATTGGACAACTTCTGTTCAGAGAAGAGAGTGATGAATTAGAAGCTGGTTCCATGGTAAAGCATATAATAACTTAGAGATAAGAAAAAAGGAGACTGTTGCAGATTATCACTAAGAACCCTGCTGGTTTTGACCATTATTGATGATTCTTTAAACTTCAATGATGAGTGAATAGGTAAGACTATAAGATCTCTATATAGGTATAGACATAGATAAAATATGCTTTCAAACTTTATTTCAATATACATTTTAAGACCTTCAGAATTAAAATTAAAAGTGTAAAAAATAAGAAGGTTAATTGTAAAACGATAAATGCTTCCTTTAATATAGGGAAATATTTTTATTGAGGAAAAAATTTGAATTTTAAATGTGAACTTCTCATCTGCAGATAGCCCACCAAGCTTAACTCAGTTTATGTAAGTGTAACTACAGAAATCCATCTAGATCCCATCTCTTAGAATTGCAATCAATATTAATAAATATTTAAAAAAATGGAAAACAAAATACCTAAAGCATATATTCAGAATTAATCTGAGAACCACAGGTCTTAGTGCCTATCTAGGAACTTTATAGAGAAACACATAGGGAGAGAAGCAGAACATCTAGCAATGGAAAAAAAATCAAGGTTTTCTTGATCTTCTGATATAAAATAAAAACATCATTTGCTGGGATGAATAAAGCCAGAATTACTTTCTACTGGGGTTGGGGAGGGAGGCTGTGACACCACATAGAGAATGAATGTTCACTCTGCTAGTCTTTTAACAGTAATGTATTATATTGATCACATACCGAAAAATAAATACTGCTTTGTTTTCTTATCTTTTTAAAGGTATTTAGAAACAAAAGCTCTGTGGAAAGGATTGTTTCAGGCTTTATACATTTCAGAATATCACAGTGATTTGCATTCTATGATGTGCACCCCTTCTTCACTTAGGTTTATATTATTCATTAATAATATGGATACATTTCTCTGTCCTCTTTTATAATCTTTCTAATACTTTTGAAAACATATATGAAAATAGAAACTGATTCTGAAGAAGTTGAAATGAATTTAAGATATTGTTTTTGTTTTTCAAATATTGATTGTATATTTCATATAAATTTTATATGTGTGTCCTCTTTTGTAGATAACATTAGTACAGCTCTTTCAAAATGCCTATTTGAGATTATTCCTTAACCTATGAAAAAACAAGGAAAGGAATTATAATACATTTTATGATAAATTGAACTATATCTGTCGGTCAAAACAGAAAATGGTGTTATTCATGGTGCTAAGTTATGTCAAGACCTTTAATTACCAAGATAAAACATAATGAAATTGATTTAGGTATGCATAATTTAAACACAGATGTTGGTCATATCCAATTAAAGTCTATATTCAGGGAATCTAAATACTTACTTCCCTTATTCAGCACAAAATGAAAACGGTGGCTTGCAGTTGTTCAGAACATACACCCTAGTGACAACGAAGAGGATTCTGAGGTGATGGCAAGAAGTGAACAGAGAGATAGAGGCCTTCTATAGTTTTGCAGTACTTCTGAAGCCTCTTGAGGATAATGAGGTAGAAACAGGGACAAAGAATCACTTATCTAGTAATAAGTACAAAAAAAGGGCATGTTGTTCAAAAAAAAGAGTATTTAATAACAAAATAAAATCCTTTCTGTATTCTATTATTCTAGAATTAGAGAGAACTCTGAAAGGAGAATGAGGCCAAGGAGGAAAAGGTAGAAATAACAGAGAAATTGGATCTGGGGATGTGGCTCAAGCGGTAGTGCACTCGCCTGGCATGTGCTGGGGTGCTGGGTTCGATCCTCAGCACGAAATAAAATAAAGATGTTGTGTCCACTGAAAACTAAAAAATAAATATTAAAAAGTTCTCTCTCTCTCTTTAAAAAAAAAGAATTTTTTTCTCCATTTTTAGCTTGGTTTTGCTTCCTATGCTTTTTATTTGCTGCATGTAATTACGAAATTTGCAAAAGTGAAATGTTTTCAAAGCTAGTACCTTGTTGTACGATTTATTATGCTCTTAAGGTGAGGCTTTTAGGAAACCTAAATAGGAAAATGTCCAGAAAACATGATAACTAGGAAAGAGAAAGACTGAGATATGTCCAATAGAGGAATCAACATTGGAATACATGGATAAGAAAATAAATGTGATCACTATTAAAAGGTGAGTTACAATATGTGTATTAATAAATGTGAGCCTCATTAGTGATGAGAACTGATCTCCTCTATGCATATCTAAAGTGATAGATTAAGGTCTCATTAGAAATACGAGATAAAGATTTTAAATATTTCTTATTGAAATAAATGTCTAGCATTTTTGTTAATAATTTTTCTAGTATTTTTAACAATGCCTAACACTTTTTATTAATAAATTTTACATGTAATTTCAGTGGATAGATTTTCTAGTTCTCAAGTCCACTAAACAATGATAGAAGAAATGCTACCCAAATTACATTATTATAAAAACATATTTTCACAGACTTTTCAAAAATCTCTCAGTGATGCCTGATAAAACATAAGAGACAACTGTTTAAGTGGTAATCAGGATATATATGTATATTGAATAGACAAACAAGAGACATGACACATATATAGATGACAGATACAGTTTTAACTAATAGTTATAATTAGAGGTATAGTTCTTTTGATCAGTTCTGAATGCAATCTTCTTACAAACTGAAAATTAAATATGGATTAAAACAAGAAAATCAAGTACATATTAACCCAACATCAAATGTTAGATAATAGCTTTAATGAACAACCTGCTCTTTGCAAAGTCACACCTATTATCATCTTTCATCATGTTTGGAAAGGGTGTTTAGGCATGTTCTTTCTGGGGATGGATGGTTTCTCCTCCCTGCCTAAAGGGTGTTTTAAGGTTTGCTAAATAATCAATCACTTCAAAATGGTCTGTTTTCATCTGTTTCACTTCCCTACGATATCAACTCCATCTAAAGATCTTTACAAGACATTTTTCAAAATTAGACTTCCTTTGACCTTTGTCTCTCTTGCCTTTCTCACTACTTAATAGCTAGATAGAACAATATTTAATGGCTAACACCAGATGGCAAAATAGGTAGGGAGGCTATACATCTGATGTGTTCTGAACTAGAAAGCTGAATCACTTTGGACAGCAGAAAATTTTTACCAGAACTGTATAGCTAAAAGCCTTTACTATATTCTCTTTCATAGGAATCCAGGAATATATAGCTCAACCAATATTTGGGCACTACAAACTTTTCAACCCTCTTTATATGCTTCATTTCTCTTTGCAGAATTGGATGATATTTTCTGCATCTCATATCTTTCTGGTTTTACACTATGAAATTCAATGAATAAAACCTACCACACATTACTAAAATTCTACCTTCCAAATTATTCCCTTAGAAATACAGGCTCAGTAATCATGTAGTCTAACTTCCAAATACCATTGGTGACTTTTGCTCCAAACCTTCTGGCAATGCCTAGTTAGATTTTAGCATTATAGCCTGTTTTATCTTTTCAATGCACTGCTTTTTGTTAGAATCATCGGCCAATAATAACATGTTTTAGGATTTTTAAAAGCACCGTAAGCTAGCTGCAATAATGAACAATTCCAAAATTTCACTGGGTTTCTTGCTCATGCCAGAACCCAGAGTATTTCAGTTGTTCCATTTCAGTGGATAACTACAGAACCAAGTTTCTATCATACTGAGTATTTGGATCAAAAACCCACTGATATCATTCAGTTAAAAAATAGGAAAGAGATATGGATAGTGGAGCAGGAATGGACATATTACCTCATCACTTCAGTTCACAGTTAAGGTTGGAAATTTATTTTATGACACTATCAAAAGGCTAGAAGCAAAGAAAACTGGATTATATATTGTAGCAATTTTCCTATTTAAAAAGTAGTTCAATGGACACATAATATGTCTGCATATCTGTGTGCCAGTCGCCAAATATTCATATCTCACTTCATCTTAGAATATACTTACTTTGCCTGGTGACATTGAGACAAAATCCTTGAGTTATTCTTTCCAATCAAAATACAGGACTTCCACATGTTCAATAATCCTTACCATGTGGTTTGTAGTTCAGATTTGATGACTGGATCTGTAAACAGTAAACTAAAGAGAGAATTTATCTTCCTGGCCACCCCCTACATACTTCTTATACACAAGTTAACACTTTAAAAAGTTACTTACCAAAAAAAAAATTATGTAAGACCCAGAACAAGGTGATCAATGGAATGTAAAATCTCTGTATCAGGCAATGTGAAAATTCTCTATGCATGTAGAGAATAAAAATTTCAGTGACTCATCCTTATAGAAATCTGAAGCATCTCACTATATAGATTGGAGCAGTAGTTTTCATTGGTAACATATTTTTTTAAATCAGTCTTCTTATCTAATTGCTATCAGGTATTCATACATCATAGTTACCACCATGGTAATTATAGGACTTTCTTAATAAGTATTTAACTTTTTAACATTCTTTACTCTGTCCACTTCTACCAGTGATCAATAACAAAATTCAATATTTACCAAAAAGAGCATCTAATTGTCAAAACCATACTGTAAACTGTGTGTGCTTCTAATATAAAGTAGGTTCTCAATATATCTTGAATAAATGGATTTGGATATTCAATATTCCTTAAAATGATAGTTGTTTTAAGTTTAACTCAAGACAGGCTTTGCATTTAGCCTGATGAAAGATATTAATCTGAGGAACAGAAGAACAGAAAGTTACTAAATAAATGGTAGCAAGAGGGTTCAAGTTTAGAATAATATCATACTCCATGGAAATAATATATATTAACTGAGATCCTTAGGTAGGAAAAAGTTGGGAAAAGAAACAAGTAATCTGAAATTGAAATAGAGGAAAAAAGGAAGTCAAAGATTAAGTACAATATGTAAATTTTCACATATATAAAAAGGAAATTTTATTGGTATGAAAAAATTCATTAAAAATGGAAGGTTTGGCTGGACTTGGTGGTGAACACCTGTAATCCCAACAGCTCAGGAGCCTGAGGCAGGAGGATCATTAGTTAGTTCAAAGCCAGCCTCAGCAAGAGTGAAGTGCTAAGAAACTCAGTGAGACACTGTCTCTAAATAAAATAGAAAATAGGGCTGGGGATGTGGTTCAGTGGTCGACTATCCCTGAGTTTAATCCCATATACCCAAAATAAAACAAAACAAACAAACAAAGAAAAAAATTGAAGGTTTTTTATTTACTAATAGAGAATTTGTAATAAAGAAGGAGACATACATTTTAATTAAATAAGGAAAGATTGAGTCAAGAATATAGAATGAAAATACTAATTCACTTTCTTCTATGCTCCAAATCCATGAGATTAAACAAAAATAATAAAATTATTAAAAGCAAATGTAAAGAGAGTGAAGCAGGTGTATAAAAAACGAGAATAAGGAAATAATTCATAATCATGTGAGACAAAAGGATGCATGTTCTTTTTGGCTAGAGGCTGAATAAAATTTGGAGGAAATTTTATTACAGAGTATATTAAACAGGGTTCTCCCTGAGAGAGCCAGTAGCCAATATACTGTGCATAAAGAATTGGTTCACATGGTTATGGAAGATGACAAGATTCATGTTCCAAGATTGGCAGTTGGCAAGCTGAATACCCAGGAAAGTTAATGGTGTATATTCAGTCTTGAAGGCACTAAAGAAACCATGTCTCAATTCAACTAAACTTAAAAAAATACATGAAAATTAATCATAGTTATGATAAGCACAACATTTAGAATAACTCTCTTATACATTTATAAAGTATAAAAAGTTATGGCACACAAAAAGCACATCATATGGATACAAATGTATAATTGAATTGAATTCTAGAATAAACATTAGACAAAAGGGAGAAGAAATACACATCTGATTAAGAAACAAATACTACAGATCAGGGAGTTTTTTCATCATGAAAAGACATGAGAGTCTTTAGAGGCATTGAAGAAGAATACTTTAAAAAATCTAGCCCTAGAAATTTTATGACACAGTTTCTGGTTATCAAGCATGAAGAAAGTACATTTAAAATGTCAGAAAGGAAGGTGAAAGAATCATCTATAAGGATTTCTAACAAGTTGGCCTTGAATTTAATATCTTATTATTGGCCAGGGACTGTGGTACATGCCTGTTTTCCCAGCAACTCAGGAGACTGAGGCAGGAGGATCTCAGGTTCAATACCAGCCTCAGCAACTTAGCAAGGCACTTAGCAACTCAGCCTCTCTAACAAAATACAAAAAAAGTCTAGGGCCATTGCTCAGTAGTTAAGCAGTCCTGAGTTTAATCCCTGATACAAAAAAAAAAGTCTTATTATTATCACTGGATGGTAAGTAAAAATGAAGTGATGCAAAAGAAAAGATATATTATTTAAATGTTTACAATTACTACAACACAAGTAACTCAACAAAAATAGAACATTAGTATACATAACTAGAAGTACTTGTTATGTTCCCCAGAGTACATATGCTTACCTCCTGTGTCTTTCTTTGCTTGTCTGCTTGTGGTAAATAGTCTGGCCCCAGGAGAATTCAGTGGTTTATCCAAGAATTCCAGGAACTTGGTAAATCAAAATGCATAATTTAATGGTAAGTATTACTGGTCCCATTTAGCTGGAAACCTACAATCCATTTCTATTCACCTTTATCAATACAGTATTGTCTGTTTCAGTCTCTGTTTGCTTAATTACTTTTTCTAACCAGTAGTCAAAACTTAAAAATAACAATAAATAAAAATGAAATAAAAAGACATGGCAAAAACTGATAAAAATAATATCTTTTGACATAATGAAGTCTTTAGGAACTACAGGGTCAGCTCCTTACATTATAACAGTTTAATGCTGAACTGTGCTGTATTATGTATTGTGTTTGAATGTGAGGTGTCCCCCAAAAGCCCATGTGTGAGACAATGCAAGAAGGTTCAGAGAAGAAATGATTGGGTAATGAGAGCCCTTAACCCAATCAGTGGATTAATCCCCAGATGGGATTAATTGAGTGCTACCTGGAGGCAGGTGTGGTGTAGCTAGAGGCGAGGGGTCAGGGAGGCATTGGGAGTGTGGTTTGGGGGTATATATTGATATCTAGCAAGCGGAGCTCTTTCTCTCTCTCTGCTTTCTGATCATCATGCAAGCTGGTTTCCTCTACCACACTCTTCCACTATGATGTCCTGCCTCACCTTCAGCCCTGTGGAATGAAGCCTGCTGTCTATAGATTGAGACCTCTGAACCATGAGTCCCCAAATAAACTTCTCATCCCCTACAATTGTGCTGGTTAAGTCTTTTAGTCACAGCCTTGAAAAAGCTGACTAAATCATGTTTTTTTTTAATTTATTTTGACTTCATAGTGCTAATTTTCCCTCTTTATTAAAGTCTTTCTCTGTTTTATGACATATGTGTTTATTGTTTTAGAAAAAATGAATAGATAAAGTTTGGGATAAGATAAGAGAATATATTAGCAGTTGACAACAAAATGTGGTACTAAATGCCCAAGAATCAATGAGTTCAGAAGAATCACTGCAACAGGGAAGGGGATTTCAGCAAATGGACATGTCATAGGAGCTGCTAATTGAAGAGACACACCTGGAGTGTTACTATCATAAACAACTACCAATTTGGATCATCCCAGGGTGCATGCTTTGTGTGGTTGGAAGGATGATTCTCCACTCCACACTGCATTACACAAATGTCACTTCCTCTTTCATTTTTCTCCAAATTTTTATTAAAAGTCACACTCAAAAAAAAAAAAAAAAAAAATCAAAAGATCCCAAATTTGAAGCCAGGCACAATGGTTCATGCCTGAAATTTCAGGGACTCTGGAGACTAAAGCAGAAGGATCACAGGTTCAAAGCCAGTCTGGGCAACTTGAGGAGGCTCTCAAAAACTTAAACACTGTTTCAAAAGAAAAAAAAAAAAAAGAAAAAGAAAGAAAGAAAAAAGAAAGACTGGGAATGTAGCCCAGTGGTAAAGCACCCCAGTTTTAAATCTCCAATACAAAAAAAAGGAGAAAAAAAATCTAACCTGAGAGAAATATTAAAGAAATTTAAAACTTTAATATTTGGTGGTATTTTTGAAGAATCTCAACAAATAAGAACCAGTAAGCATAAAGTGTGGTTTTAGTGTAGATTTCATCTGAAGGTCATTTAGGTTCTGATTTTGATCATTATGCTTCATGTTAGCTTTGTCTGCACGCAAGGGACACTTTTACATTATTTATTTATTTATTCACTTTAGCAAATGCAAGCTATTTGAAACTTAACTGCTGTAATTTAACTTATCCAAGTATTGCAGAGAAGTCTGTAGTAGGCATTCTGTTCTTATAGGTACAGGAGAGGGGATGAGTATCACTCATTTATTTATTTTTTTCTATTTGAACCTAAGTTCCATCCGCTCTATTAGCACTAGTGAAGTTAGAGCTTTAAATTACTATCATTCTTAGGGAGAACGTGGTAAATTGACTGCTATTGTTTAACTCTTTATATTTTGGGCTGCATTCAGGGCTAAAAGAGCAACTAAATAATAGCTAAACTCTTGAACTATGAGGCAAATTAAAATACACAGAACAAAAGGAATTCAAGTTGACTAAAAAATTCCATAAGCTTTAAAAATAGCTTTAGACTTCAGAGGTTCTGAAGGTGCCATTACACATAAAGCCAGTGATTGATTATATTAGTGGACAAGGAAAAATTCAGACAAGGATAATATTGATATTTAGATAAAAAGAAATGTCTAAAGGTTTCAAAAATCTGTGTTCCAAGTACCATATCTTTAGTAATGCTTTCCAAAATTATCAACAATGAATTGGAGGGTTTGGAATATACTCTTCAGTACTATTACCAAAATAGGAGTACTGGGAGAATAAAGATAAAATTACAAAGCTTTATTTTAGATTGAAAGAAGAGAGATTATTTCAAGAGAAATGTGGTCATCACCATAATATGCTAGAGAGATATAAAAGAAATACTTAAATTTTAAATTACAGGAAAGATAAATATAAAAAAAAGTCTGAAATATGGTTCCCAGATATGACCACTCTCAAAGAGGAGGCTGGGCATGGTAATATATACTCTTAATTCGAGTGGCTCAGGAGGCCACCACAGGAGGGTAGTGAGTTCAAAGCCAGCCTCAGAAGTTTATTAAGGCCTAAGCAACTTAATGAAACCCTATCTCAAATTAAAATAAAATAAAATAAAATAAAATAAAATGGCTGGGGATGTGTCTCAGTGGTTAAGCATCCCTGAATTAAATCCCTGGTATGTGTGTATGTGTGTGTGTGTGTGTTAGAAGCTGACAAATGTTGTTTGGGGCCCACAACAATGTAACAGAGAAAGAAGGGTAAAATATTAAATATTAGAAGTATAAAGGAATGACTCCCATGTATGTAGCCAAAAAGCCAGAAAAATATTAAGAAGACTCCCTTAAGAGAAATGTTTGAAAAACATTGTGTCCTTGAAAGAATGGAAGTTTTACCATCCAGATAAGTGAAAATCTGTATAGCCTTGCAGGTTGGAAGACAAAATAATAAACTAAAAGTTAAATATATATGTATATGTAGATATAGATCTATGAATGCCTCACAACAAAAATAACTGAACAACACACTTCTCAGGATGTATCCCCACTGTTAAGTCACCTTTGACTATATATGAAAAACACCCCAAAATAGGAAGCAACACAGTATGGAATAATTTATGAGCTGAAAAAAGTGGTTTCCAATTGAGCGCCATTTTGTCCCCTAGGAAACCATTTGCCACTGTATACTGACATTTTTGATTGTCACAACTGGGAGTTGCTATTGGATTCTAGTATGCAGTAATGTTGATAAAATTTACAGTATAGGACAATATTGACTAGTATTTGGGGTAAAAATGGGAGTTCATAACCCACTTGAATCTAATGTATGAAATACGATATGTCAAGAGCTTTGTAATGTTTTGAACAACCAATAAAAAAAAAAGTCACTTAGTCCAAATTGTCTATAGTGCCAAATTTAAGATTCCACCTTAAAGGAGAATTGATACAGAAGATTCCCCTTACCTTCTTCAAAAGCATAACAATGAACTATTAACAGCAATGAAAAAGAGTGACTCTTTTAAAAACCAATATCCAGCAGTGGTGCATGCCTGTAATCCCAGTGTCTGAGAAGGCTGAGGCAGGAGGATCTCGAGTTCAAAGCCAGCCTCAGCAATAGTGAGGAGCTAAGCAACTCAGTGAGACCCTGTCTCTTTAAATAAAATACAAAAAAAAAAAAAAAACCAGGAATGTGGATTTAGCTCAGGAGTTGAGTGCTCCTGAGTTCAATCCCTGTACCCTGCCCCACCAAAAAAATAAATAAATAAATAAAATAATATCCAAGCTGACAGATTGGGCCACTAATGAACTAGCTTCACTTAAGAAACAAGGACTTTACTTCTATACCATCAGTATACAAAATGCAGTATGAATAGTTACAACCTGTTTTCCTTTTCCTTTTTCCCCATGCAGAAATTCTCTTTTTTCTCTCTCTTTTTTAAATGTAGTTGTTTCTTTTCCCTTATTATATGTTGCATTATTGTACATCTTAGTGACATATCCAAGTTTGTTGGACTTCTAGACCCCAAAACTAGAAATTTATAGAAAGAGAGCAAAAAGGATGTGGCTGAGTGGATTCTACATAATATCAATAAAGGGAAGAAAGAGGGAATGGATGATGAATAATCTAGGAGACAAATCAGAGTACATTCTTTAGGTTAACTTATTCATTACTCACTCCCAGTCCTCTGTAAGGTGACTTCTTCAATTATAAAGGCTAAAACATTAGAAATTCAAATGTCAAGTTTCTTATGCTGCTGGAAGTGAGTATATGACATCTTTTGTAGCAACAAAATAGAAGCCAAAATATGGTGGGGATTTCTTGGGAATGTTTTGCTTTACTGGCTTACATAAACCACCTTTCTTTTTTCTGTTACATCTGGTTTCTACTGTGGGCATGAACCTAGAAGTGTGGTCGCCATATTGAATATATGAGTTCCCAAGGATGAAGAAAAATGCTGACACTAAAGATAGATCCTGGGAAGCAAAAAATAAAATAAAATAAAATAAAATAACTTTTATCCTGATAAGATGTTTGAGTTGCTCAGAAAGACCTTGGTTTCTCATTCCTCTTGTTCTTTTTGTGGGGCACAATGAAATTACTGATTAAGACAATGTTATTTGAATTAAAAAGTTGTGAGGATGTGAATAAACCAATGGCACAGAAGATTTTTTTGTGGAAGAGTGGCAATTGAACTCAGGGACACTTAGCCACTGGGCCACATCCCCAACCCAACTTTGGATTTTATTTAGAGACAGAGTCTCACTGAGTTACTTAGCACCTCACGTTTGCTGAGGCTGGCTTTGAACTAAAGATCCTCTTGCCTCAGCCTCCTAAGTCACTTGAATTACAGGCATTTATCACCATGCTCTGTGGCACAGAAGATCTTTTTATTCAGTTCACAAATATCATGGAACTGCTATTGACCTTCGGGAATATAGCCATTGGAATGATCCTTATACTAGTAATTAATCCTGCTATGTGTATCCAGAGCACTAGGCCATACATATTAGCTTATTCTGTATTGTATATCAAAATTCATCAAGTAAACATGATTTATCTGGTCTGAGGTCTTATGTTTTGGATATTATTGCTTGTTGTGTAACAAAAATGCCTGTGTATATAAGTAACCAGTGTCTACAAAATCAGCTTTTTATACAAACCTCAGCCTCTGGCTTCTCTGAGCACATACTTTTCATATGTCTCTGTAGCTCACTGGTACAGAGTGCATCATTAGTAGCACCAGAAGAGAATCACTCAGAAGTGTGCATCTGAATTCTCTGAGCTTTTCCCAAGTGCAGATATTTTTCTTTTGCTCATATTCTGTAATCTTTGTTGTAATGAAATTTAGCTGTGAGTTTTACTTGCTATTGACTCCAATGAATTCTTCCAGTGAATTATTAAACTTCAGAGTGATCATGAAACCCTCAAATCACTAGTAATTGCAGACAATTTCATTCCTAACAAAAAAGTTTTCTCTCTAAAAAAAATTTCAATGAATAAGGTGAAAACTCAAGAACAAATTATGCAATTTGGTAAGAAAGAGGCATAGCAGGATTAATAACATGCCATAATATTGTTCTTCTGACAAAATTTGCATGGAAATAGATAGTCATAAAATTCATCTGAAGGGTAAAAGGCTCTGCAGTAGTAACAAATTCTAAAAACACACAAACTTGTGGTTTGCTTAAATAATTCTTAAATTTAGTTGTTTGACTATTAGTTTTTAAAATATGCATTAGTAACTGCTGACAAAGGAATAATGTCATCACTAAGAACAAGAATATCAGTTCATAAAATTCTTTATGACATTTATAAGTTGTAACATCTTGGGAATTAAAAAGTTTCAGAGAGAATGCAAACAGTATGGTTTAATGCTACGGAAACAAAAGATGAAGAAAAAGTTATTTAACATTAGACAGAGCTCATCAAAGACAAAGTAGCATGATCAAGCAGTGAAAGGAAGGTCAGAGGGATGATTCCAAGTTTGATAGATGATAGATTCTCAGCTTTTCAAAAGATTTTACAATTGTCTGAACAAGTCTGTAGTCATGTTTTCTATAAAAGAAAATAAAATTAGCAACTGCTAAAAGAGAAGAAAGGTACTTTTAAAAAACAGAAGAAACATTAAAGATAAAAATATTAACTTTATTAAACCTTTATTAAAAAATTGGTAGAATATTTTTCCTGAAAACTTTGTGACAATAACAAAGGACATGACAGTGCTTTAACAAAAAAGGAACATCTCCTGGACAATTATTTGTACAACTTTTGAAAAATGCCCTTTGGACCTAAAACTTTGGAAAGGAAAGGCAGAATTAAGAAGTCAGATTATTGCCATAATGTAACTGATGGCCACAAAAGGACAAATAATACAGCATCTGTCTTTTTTTTAATAATAGCACATAATTCACTGCTAAGCTTGCATGCCACATCAATGCCTCAGAGTTGTTAAATTTGAATAAGTTAATTCAACCTGCCTATTTTCACAAAATTCAATACAACATGACTCACATGACAAATATAAAAATTTGCAAAAATAAACATATTCATGCTTGTTGTATGCTACTCTAGCATGTACTTATAGAAAAACCCTAAAAAATGTGAATTATTAGTGTATATAGTGAACCTACAATTATAATGAGAAAAATTATATCAAGCTCTGAATGTCTTATGCTTCCATCTCAACAGCTGGCATGTGTCAACAGAGAATCTTCTCATTGGGTTAAGACACCCACAACTCTGATAGAATTGATACGGACAATAGAATGGTTTGTGAAATTATACTAGAGATGCTTCTTCAAGCAACTTCTCTTCCAACACTCCTAGCTTTTTTTTTTATTTTTCACATTAACACCTTCAATCTAGACCTGTTCTGACCAGTATGGTATCCACTGGATCCCTGGGGCAAGTGAGCATCAAGGAATGTGAGTATATATAATATAATTAAATTTTAATATTATTTATTAATATTTAATATTTGTTATTTATTTATTATTAATTTTAACTTTATATCTTTTTTACTTTGTTTTAATGTATAAGATATTGTTTTATTGTAGTATTCTGTTGAATTAAAAAGCACAACTGAAACTAGTCTGTGTCATTTGATAGATTCATTTTTAATGATATTCCTAACCATAAAAATAATGTATATTATGTTTATTTGAATATGTTAGGCAAATAAAATTAGTTGTAGTGTTATTTTAAAATCATGGTTGAAAATTAAATTAAAATGATTAAAATTTCAAGAGAAATAAATAGTTTTAGGTTAAAAAGTAATTTTTTTTATCTTTAATTATTTTAAATAAAGGTGTTTTTTACACAAAGGTTAATACTCAAGTTTTATGTAAGTATTGCAGTATAAGACATTGAAATTACTACTTTGCTATGCTTTATTTCAACAGACTTTCCAATTTACTCATAAATGTTTTATGAATTCACCAATAGTAATGAACTCTTCACAGATATTTTATTCATATTTGTGAAAGAAGTGTTATTACCCAGATGGGAAAAAAAAACAATTGCTATACCAATGAAAATGCTACAGCTATATTAAGTAACAATTTGTATTGATTGGATTTTTAAAGCAAGAGGTTGGGTTTTTTCCTTTCTTGGTTTGCTTTAATCTGCTAAATATTGAAAAAATCTGTGCTTTCTAAAGCATATTCTGTTTAAAGGGTCATTGTAGCATTGTTAAAACTATGCAACATTAAAAATTTATTTATAAATTGATTTACTTATCAGTTTATAAAAATGATGAAAGAATTAAGTGACAATAAATTTAATAAAATTAGGTCTCTGTCAATTCTTGTTGGTTGTGCAGCAGAACGTATACACAGATTTACTTTACTATTAACCAAAATTAAATATTATCATAAGACAATAGTAATGTTTGCTTAAACAAAATTCTTTAATCAGGCCAAAATTGGTATTGTAGTTTATATTTTCTCACAAACACTACACTATAATTGAAGAGACTCAGTAAAGAGCCACTCAGGTATGAAATACTTATCTGTGACTTGATCAGATAGACACAGAGATTCATGTGTTGAAAGAGAATTTTGGACAAAGTACAAATCAATAATGCTGATTTTAGATATTTTTATACATTAATTACTATTGAGAGATTTTCATTGTTATTGAAGGTAAACTGGCTGCAAAACCTAAGAGAAATATTTAAGACTTAATTTTAAATTTATTTTTTATTGGTTATTTTTAGTTATATGTGACAGTAGAATCAATTTTGACATAATTGTAAAAGCAAGGACTATATCTTATTTTTATTCAATCCTCAGGAACTTTCTCCTTCCCCTTCCCTCCTCTTGCTCCCTGATCCCTTCACTTCTCTACTAATATTTCTGCTATTTATCCATATTTATTGTATAATTCATATCTTGTGAACTGGAAAATTTGAAACAACATTTCTGCTTATGCACTTTGAATTTAGCATTAATAGTGCTGAATTTAAACATGTTTTAGTTAATTTACTTAAACTTAGATAAAATTTTCAGAGTAGATTTGTTTTTTTTATGTTAAAGTGAAATAAGTTTTTGTCAAGTAGATGAACTAGCTGTGTCAATGTAGAGTTAAATACTAAAGGAAAATGTTCTTTTGATCTTCAATCCAGTTATTGTAAAATGTTGGGTTTATTTGAAAGAACTTTGGCATATGTGAATTTATATATGCTATAGTTTTTTGAAAGCAAAAACCATACATTAATTTAGAATAAAGTGTAGAATCTAAATTGAGGTAATCTGTAAGGGTAGCATACCCTGTTTTTAAAAGATTTAGTATGAAAATCAATGTAAAATACCTCATTGTTAATTTTTGCAGGTTACATATTAGAATGATATTTTGAATATGTTGTGTTAGATAAAATATTATTAAGTTCATTTTACTTGTTTTTAATTTTTATGTGGCTACTATAAACTTTAAATAACGTGTATCCTACAGTATTATATTGCTATTGGAAAATATTAATCAAAAGAATCTAATTTTTATTGTCTCAAAAACACTATTTCAAAAGTTGACTTGCAGCTGATCGTGGTGGCACACACATGAAATCCCAGCAGCTTGGGAGCTGAAGTAGGAGTAATGTGAGTTCAAGGCCAATCTCAGCAAAAGTGAGACACTAAGCAATTCAGTGAGACCCTGTCTTTAAATAAAAAATACAAAACAGGGGTAAGGATGTGGCTTACTTTTTGAGTGCCCCTGAGTTCAATCTCTAATACCCACCCCCATAAAAAATTGATTTATATCATTCAAATTTTTTCTTATGCATTGCATAAGAAACTGTTGCTATGGTTCATGTATGTATAGTGTTTTAATATGGTCCATGTGTTAAGGTTTGTTTACCAGGGTTGTGCTATTAAAAGTAAGTATGGATATTTTGGTGATTGAGCCTACTGGAAAATTTTTAGGTTATTGGGAGCATGCCTCAAAAGAGAATTATAGGTCCCTGCCCATTCCCCCCACCCAGTTCGTTTCTCTCTGCTCTATAGTGTAAGATGTAAACAGTTTGCTCTGTCATGAACTACCACCATGATATGTCACCCTTATCATAAGTCCAAACTGATTGGTGTTGTTCTATGTTTGACTTTGAATCTATGAAGTAAAAGCTAAATACACCCTTTATAAGTCAGATGCCTCAGGCACTTTGTTATAGTAACATGTAGCTGACTAATACAGACATAATGACCAAATATTCTAAATTTAAGCAGAAGTTCATTAAGAATGTCATCCAATATCTCCTTAAATTTTTATTTAAAAATACCCAGATTTCAATTATATATTTGAAGTTTATACACACACTCTCAGTTTCAAATTCGAATTATGGTTAATATGTACTAGTATAAAGTTTCAAACTTTTGAGAAACCCTTGGTACTCCATTACATTAGTATCTAGTAGTCAAAAATGTACTATCATAATTAAGCATGCTATTTATAATTTTTTAATAATTCTTAAATTTAGATGCTTGACTATCAGTTTTTAAAATATGCATTAGTAGCTGCTGACAAAGGAATAATGTCATCCCTAAGAACAAGAATATCAGTTCATAAAATTCTTTATGACATTTATAAGTTGTAAAATATTAGGAATTAAGAAGGAATTAAAATTACTACTACCCATCATATTCATGTTTGAATACTTGCCAAATAATTGCAAATATGATATACTGATAATATGGTGTTATCCTTTTGCTAAACATCAAAATGCCTCCAAGTAAACAACCAATTCTTTAGCTGAGTATATAAATAAGTTACAAAATAGTAAGTAGAGATGACTGAAATGTTCAATGTTAGGTTAGAGGGCATTTTGGCTAGTAGTGTTTGGACTCTGTTATTGATTTTTCTCTCTTCAGAAAGAAGAGTTTAAAGAAGTTGTAGGCAATTTCATAATTGCCACTTTCCTGAGAGTAAGATATCTCCAAATCAAGGAACACTCATCTTAACAAAAGTTTGAGCTCTGTGAATGACTTAGTTCTTTGTTATTTTGTTTATCTGAGTTCAGCTGTAATGAATTAATTTCTTTTCTTTCACTCAAACTTCTGCCAGGAACTTAAGGATCTGCTCATTTGCAATAAATGGTTTCATTGACATGAGAAGGAAGATAAATATTCTAATACAACTTTAATACTTTCACTTATTCTGGATAATGCCTAAAAGTCAGATGCCAAGCTGATAATTGCAGTAAGATCATTGTGAATGAGAGAAACTTTGGTCATCAGCTACAGTTCAGAGTCCAGATGATGATAGATTACCACCATGCCTTCATCCATGGACTTGAAACTAAATTATTGCTATTTGCAGCTGATGAGTTGCAGATTACAACAAGGAATACTTTATCTCCTAATTAAATTTAAATTCACATTGATGTTTTTAGCAAATGATATTTCTGTGCTGGTGAGTGATATTCTGGACAGCTCCCCAAACGTGAAGCACATACATAATAAACAACCTAGAATTGTTCTACTTTAATTCCATAGTATTATTCTGATTTCATTTCACTGAGAATTAGCTGATAACTTGGACCAATTTAATAGTTTGTGGTTATTACTAACCCATATGTAGCCTACATTGTAAATGTTACTTTCTATTTTCATATATGTGCTTTTACTCTTATTCCCTTCTCTCAAGTTTACTTTGAGATAAGCACTGCATATAAAACTGACAGAGTACAACAAATTCACTTTGCATTTTTCTTAGAGCTTGGAAATTTTCTAAAAATTCTGGTTAATATTTGTAAGTTTTGATTATAGTTTTAGCTATGAGCTACAAAAGAGTGTTCAGGATACCCATCAACTAATCATAATACTGTAGGCATTATAAAAATTTACTGATAGATGTTGTGAAAAAGTAATCATGTAAAACCAAAGAAAATTAATTTGTACTTCTTTAAAGCTTATAAAGCAAGGAAGTCACAAGTTTTGTTTAAACCATGAGTACAGAGAACAGAATTTAATATATGTTGTAAATGTTAATAAAGTTAAATCCAAAATATTTATGAAGGTTTTAGATTTTTAATGATTATTTGGAAGCAGACTCTAGAGGGTTGTAGAAGGTTCTCTTAGGGTTATTGGGTCCAAGATTCTGTAAGATTCTCCTAACAAAGACTTGTCCAATAAAATACCAACAATTTGAAAGAAGAGGGACACAGGTACTAAAAATAATGTGGCATTAGTATATGAGTTGATCTTTTAGATAAAAATAAAAGTATCCATCTGTTGCATCTATGGATTCTGCTGGCAAAGAAATTACTTCATCAGTTGTACAAATAAAATATTGAAGTCTACCAAGATTTTGAAACAGTGTTCAATAAAATAGCAAACTCAAAATGTAGAAACAGCATCCACTATGGTATTCAACCAAGAAGATAAGGAAAGACAGTCTTTGTCAGATTCATGATAAAGCACCAGGACATCTGTATTTAAGTTTGGAAAATTAGTGCTCTCATGTATGAACATTAAAAAACGCAGAAAATAGAAAATGAAAAGAAAACCTGAGATAAAGTAGTCTTATCCCATTTAAGGTATTAACTCCATGTAGATTTCCATAAGATAATATGTGAAAACATGAGTTAATTTGTTTACTTTTTAATTTCATATTTTTGTCTAAGACTGACTCTTAAGGTTGAAAAAATAGCTAATTACATGCGTTATTAACAACTGGGACTCATATCTGACAATCTAGCAAAACACCCCCTATGTATATATTCTCTTTACAACAGAACACCCTCATTTATACAAAATACCAAACTGCCAGGTCTGCAGATATGCTCTAGCAGAAATTTTTCCACTGGTTATACCTCTGTTTACTTAGTGCCAGAAGGTCTTTTGATAACACCCATATTGAGCACTCTATATTCATATACACAGGCCTTGAATTTACACTCTGTGTATATGAATATTTACATATTTGACAATTTTTATCTATCCAATTAAAGTATTGAACAATGTTGCATATACAACAATTCACATAGTATACAGAGATTAGTTGGACAAAAGAAATAATATTCATCAAATTTTTATATGTACTTTCTCTTGTAAGAGTTTTACATACATCAAATTATTTAATCTCTATAATAATTGTGTGAATTGAAATACAGTGTCACCATTTTAGGTAGGAAGAAACTAAGAATCAAAAAGAACTAAATTTAAAGAAAACATTCATGTGGAAGTGCCAGGAAAGAAATAAAGACAGTGTAGTAATAGAGTCTTTAACATACTCAATCTTAGATCAGAATGTTGAGTTTTAATAGACTTTTTACTTATGATAGTTTTCATTTTAATAAGAAAAAAATTACCAAATATTTCTTATGACAAATAGTAGCTAAATTCTATGAAAAAATTAATTCAGAATGATAAAAATAAATAAAAAATAAGAAGTATAGATAATATTTTGACAAAAGAAATATACAGTAGATTGTCAGAAATAATAATTTTCCATTAACCATTTAAACTATACTAGAAATATTCATAGGTTTTCATTTGTGTCTGCTATATTCAATTTTATTTTATTTTTTGAAAAAAGACTTGCTCACCATATTCAGGAACTAAAAGATGAAGCATTAATTTTTACATCCTATACAAGAATGTCAAGGAAGTTTCATTTAAATATGTTGGTCTTTCCTTCTCTTATAATATATTTTTATTCCTTTCTATTTCATTTACTTAGGAACTCCAAAATTAATTGCTTCTCAGCTAATGAAATTTAGGTCAGAACACTTTTTCTAGTTAGGAATTCAACTAACAGCAATTCCCTTTTCTTTGCAATGCAATTCTCTGTGATTACCATTGTACTGAATTTGCACTTCAAAGGCAATGTAGTATAGTGGTTTCAAAACATAGGTTTAGGAATCAAAGAAATCAAATGAAAAATAGAGCTATACCACATTGTAGACAAGCACATGGTCATTTAATATTTTTAAACAAAAGAATTTCAAATTATAAACCTTGATATTATATACACATTAGTATATAAACATACATCAGTGGTATGTGTACACACGTGAAGTATACATTCAGGTTAAATGATCAGAATAAGTGAATATTTACTGATTCTTATACCTTTCTGTTGTTGTTTTTGTTGATTTGTTTTATTTACAAATTAGTTGGTTGATTTAATTTACAAATAAAGTTGTTTATCTTTATAAAGCACAGCATGTTTTTTTGAAATGTGTATACAGATTGAAATGGTTAAACCAAACTAATTGCCCTACGTAACATCTCATACACTTCTCATTTATTGTGACTTCTCATTCATTGTTTTGCATTTTTTCAACCACACAGTATATTATTGCACAGTATAGCTATAGTCACCACGATGTGCAATAAACCTCTTGAAATTATCCCTGCTGCCTAATTTGAAATTAGTATTCTTTAACCAATATGTATCTAATTCCTTGCCCTTCCATCATCTAGTAACTGCCATTCAATTCTCTACTACTTTGAATTTTATAGTTTTAGATACTGAATATAAATAAGATTATAGAGTATATGTTTATTTCCCATAGCCTGCTAACCTCCACATTCATCCATGTTGTTGAAAATGAAAGAATTCCCTTTTTACAAGGCTTAATAATATCCTACTCTATATATACACCACATTTTCTATAGCTATTCTTTTAACGTAGGCTGGTTTCATATCATGATTATTGAAAATAAATCTGTAATAAAAATGAAAGTATAGATATCTTTTCAATATATGAATGTCATTTCCTTTGCATACATTCAGTAGTGAAATTACTAGATTATATGGTAATTGTAATTTTTAGGTATTTCAGTAATCACATTAATCTTTTACATAATAAATTTATTAATTTATATTCCTACCTAGAATGTGTAAGTGTTCAATTTACTCCACAGCCTCTCCCAAACTAGCTGTGCTGCTCTTTCTGTAATCAACCTAGATGCCCTTCAGTAGATGAATGGATAAAAAAAGTGTGGCATTTATACACAATGGAGTATTATGCACTAAAAAAACGACAAAATCATGGATTTTGCAGGGAAATGCATGGCATTAGAGCAGAATATGCTAAGTGAAGCTAGTCAATCCTTAAAATGTCTTCTTTGATATAAAGAGAACAACTAAGAACAGAACAGGGAAGAAGAGCATGAGGAAAGATTAACATTAAACAGAGACGAGTGGGGGGAGAGAAAGAGAGAGAGAAGGGAAACTGTATGGAAATGGAAGGAGACCCTCAATGTTACACAAAATTACATATAAGAGTTTGTGAGGGGAAAAGGGGAAAAAACACAAGGGAGACAATTGAATAACAGCAGATGGGGTAGAGAGGGAAGATGAGAGGGAAGGGGAGGGGGGATAGTAGGGGATAGGAAAGGTAGCAGAATACAACAGTCACTAATATGGTATTATGTAAGAATGTGGATGTGTAACCGATGTGATTCTGCAACTTGTATTTGGGGTAAAAATGCGAGTTCATAACCCACTTGAATCAAATGTATGAAAGATGATATGTCATGAGCTTTGTAATGTTTTGAACAACCAATAAAAAAATTTAATTAACATGTGAAATTTGTACACATTTACATTTACATGATGTTTTGATTCAAAATATTAGATAGTGATCATCTCAGGGTAATTAGAATATCCATCACCATAAACCTTTATCTTTCCTTTATTGTTAGTATATTTAACATGCTTTCTTCTATTTTGAGATACATAGTATATTATTGATAATTTTATCCCCCCTGCTGTACCATAGAGCACCAGAATTATTCATCTTATATGACTGTATCATTTAGCCACAGGTATAAGTTCTTATTTTATTGTGGTTTAATTTGCATTTCTCTAATGATTTTTTCCCATATATGTGTTGGTGATAAGTGTATTTTCTCTTGACAAATGCCTATCAGTTCCTTTGTCTACTGTAATTAGATTATTTATTGTCTTGCTACTGAATTATTTGAGTTCCTTATATATTTTTGATATTAGCATATTACCAAATGTATGGTTTATGCATATGTTCTTCCATTCCATAGGTTAGTGTCTCATTTTTTTGGTTATTTTCTTCATAGTTAAGAAGGTTTTTAGTTTGGTGTAATATCCTTAGTCTATTTTGGCTTTTATTTTCTGTGCTTTTAGGTTCATATATAAAAATTTATTACCCTCATCAATATCATGAAGCTTTCTTCTGATGTCTTATTTTTTAAGAATTTACAATTAAGTCATTAATCCATTTTGAGTTTATTTTATATGTGGTGAGATTTTAAGCTGGATATACCTTCTCTGTAGGTATATCCATTTGTACCAATACCATTTGAATAGACTATCTTTCTGCATTGTGCTTTCTAGGATTTCTGTTAAAAATCTAGGGACTGTAAATATGTGGATTTACTTCTGGACTCTTTTTTCTTACTCATTGACCAATACTTTTGCTTTTATGCCAGTCATATGCTGTTCTAATTACTATATCTGAATAGTGTATTTTAGAAGTCAGCTAGTGTAATACCTCCAATATTTTATTTTTATCCAAGATTTCTTTGGCTATTCTGGGATATTTGTGAAATTTTAGGATCCTATATCTATTTCTGTGAAAAAAATTCATTGGAATTTTGGTGAAGATTGCACATAATGTATAGATTATTTGGGGTACTATGAAGTGAAATATTATTAATTCTTCCACTTCATGAACATGAGATACATTTCAATTTTATTTGTGTCATCTTCACTTTTTAAAATATTTTGTAGTTTTTCATCATGGAAAATGTTCCATGATGTTTGAGAAGAATGTCTGTTCTGCACAGTTAGGTGTAATGTCTTGTGTATGTCTACTAGATCTATTTGTTCATAAAATTGCAGTTTATGGTCAATGTTCCATATTGATTTTTTGTCTGGAAGATCTCTCCACTACAAAGAGTAGTGTCTTCTCTACTGTTACATATAGTCTGTCCATTCTTTTGGATATTTTAATATTTACTCTATATATTTAGATGATGCATATTCACAATAGTTAAATCCTCTTGATGGGGCAACATCTATGATTACATAATAACTTTCTTTGTCACATTTTGCAATTTTAGACTTAAAGTTCATTTTATCTGATATAGCATTCTCCTTTTGTTTTCCATTTGTTTACAATATTTTTCCAACCCTTTCTTTCAGCTTTTATTTTATATCTGTCCTTAGAAGTAAAGTAAGTTTCTTGTATGTAGTATAAATTTGTCCTTTTTAATCCATTTTTCCACTTTGTTTTTTTATTAGAAAATGACATTGTCATTGACATTCCAGGTAAATATTGTTATGTAAGAACTCACTACTTTCTATACTTTCTACATTGTCATCATTTTATGTTCTTATTGAACATTTTTAGATATTCTTTGTAACCTGTCTGTACAAATATTTTGCATATTATTGAGTTGTCTTATTAATTTTGAGTTAAAGTTTCCTTAGGCATCTGAGTACAAGTATTTATCTTATATATGTTTGGCTGATATTTTGCTCACTTATGGCTTGCATACTGATTAGAATTATATTGAATATTAGAAGAATTTAGGGATGATTAACATGGAATATAAGTAGGCAGCCTATACTTCACATGTTGCAATACATGGGAGAAGTTTTCTTAAAAGAGTATCATAATGAAGGCAAAAATAAAATTGTCATTTGGATGTAATTTGAAAGAATGCATTGCCATCCTCATAAATGCCTAGACAATTTGAATCAAACATAAATATGTGACACTGTACCTCTTTAGGAAAAATATGTGGATTGAGGAGGTAGGGAATGACTTCTACAATGGAACCACATACCCTAAATCTCACTGATGTACTGAAGAAGTTATTCTTACTTGACACCATCATATACATAGAGCTCTTATTAAATCATACATGATTATAGAAAAGTTTGGAAAGGTTTAAACACATGAGAGACTTCAATAAGTAAAATCTTTCTGCCAATCCATGATGGATATATGAGTTATGATATTCAATATTGAAATTTTTGGAAAGTTGATTAACTGAAATTTAACATGCATTATACTGTACTTAGTGTGTGCTGACCTATACAATAATAAATAATGAATATGAATGAATGACAGAAATTGACATAGAATGGAAAAGTCTCCTTAAGGACTCATATACTTTGCTCACAAATGTCTCTGGTAATTTTAAAATATTTGTAATGATTTAGATATGAGGTTCTCCTAAAAATTTATATTTTGGATAATGTAAGAATGTTCATAGGTGAAATTATTATATTATGAGAGCTGTAACCTAATGAGTAGATTAATCCACTAATATGTGTTAAGTGTATGGTAACTGTGGGCAGATAGGGTGTGGCTTGGGAAAAGGGGTCACTGGAGTTGTGACTTTGGGGTTTATACTTTGTCCCTCATTAGCAGAGCCCTCTTTCTCTCTAATTCATTCTCTCTCTCTCTCTCTCTCTCTCTCTCTCTCTCTCTCTCTCTCTCTTATTTCTGGATGTCATACCCTGAACTGTTCACTGTTCTCCTGTACTATACACTTCAATCATGATGTTCTGCTTCACCTTGGGCGCAGAGCAATAGAGTCAGCCAGTCATAGACTGAACCTCTAAAATCACAAGCTAAAATAAACCTTTTCTCCTCTGAATTGTTCTTTACAGGCCTTTCGGGTACAGCAATGTGAAATTGATTAAAGCAAAAATTGTCCAAGAAGGGTGGATGTTGATGTGACAAAGCTAACCATATGGCTCAGAAACATTTGAGCTGGTTTGCAGGAGACATTTTAAAAATTGGGGGATATAGGAAAGGGGAACCTTAGAATGTTGTAAGCAGAGTCTAATGGGTAACTCTGAAGAAATTCAGAAGTCCACAATGACAATAAGACTGTGGACTCTAAAGACTGGGCACACAAACTTCCACAGGAGAAGGTGTACTTTACTAAAAATTGGACTAGAAGCCATTCAAATTGTATTCTTGCAAAAAATATTTTCTATATTTTCTATATTGGATTTAAAGGTGATGAACTACTTAATCTTGTAGTTTCTAGCCAATTTTACTCTAATAATCAGGATTAGAGAGCAAAGCATAATAGTTCAGTTTTGCTAGAAAAGTACAAGTAAAACTGCAGTTAAGAAAGTTGACTAAAAAGAGTATAGATATGAAAGAGATGCTAAGTACTTTACCCAGAGATAATAGAAATAATAGCTTGAAGGCATTTCAAGAATTGACAATACCACACTCATCACAGGCTCAAGGGAATAAAAGTAAAACTTCCCTTGAGAAGAGACTAGAGTGAAACCCTGCTTCATGGAGATGAGGGGTAGGGTTTGGAAGGTTTCTCACTGTATTCAGCCACCCAGGCACCTAGAAGTAACTACCACTATGGTGTAAGGAAGTTTGGCTACTACTTTAGATGTCAGAAAACCTTAGTATCAACCTTATGGTTCACAGGAATGCAAGACACTGACATTAGGGAGTCAAAGAGGTTTCTAATAATATTTAACAGGAAGACATGGGATGCCAATCAAAGTACAGCAGGGAAGAAATCCCTGCAAGCAGGTCCTGGGAGGGTAATGCATGAAGATACAAGAAAGAAGCCAAAACTGCAGTAGAGAGCCCTGAGAATAGGAGATGCCAGTAACATGGAATGTTTTTCATAGAAACATGCTGGAGTTGAGTATAAACAATATAAAATAGGAGGCCATGTAGGCTTCAACCAGCAAAGCATGTCTCTTTTAATATAAGGATTATAGGTAAACAACACAGAACAAACTCAGGTATTAGATGAAAGCTGAAGCATCTCTCTCTTGGCTTGAGTTTCTTCATCTTTTAAATGCAGAGGGTGGATATAATGACTCATTTCTATGAACAAAAGATTAATGCCAAAAGAAATATAAGATACATGGATGTCATATATATCCAAGGAATATCAATTTAGGGACTAGCAATTTGGTGAGAATCAGAGATGAAGTAAATGAGAATTTAACTCAAAATGAATGTTATGAGATCCAACATTTGCATGGTCAGAGTTTATGTCAGTGTTTACTTGTTAAGCATCATTCTAATACTCAATTCTCTTTTTACAGATGTTCTACTACACTGTCATAAACAAATATAAAACAGTGAGAAAGAATGAGACAAGAAAATAATACATAGACTAGATTTTCTGAGATCCTAAGTTGAGTCACAGTCTCATCCAGAATGTTTTTCTAGTCAAGAAAGCTACCATGGTTAGATGGCCTCAAAATCAGTCCCTGAGATGGAGTTTGGTTGCAATAGGTGTATTAAGAAGTGCCATTGAGAGCAATGCCTTGGCACAGAAAGGAAAGTATGCAGGAGGGAGAAGAAGAGGTCAAGCTGTAATGTGGATTAACAGCAGTTATGAGGTTCAGCTACCTCTGTAAGAAGTTCTGGAACTTGAACATTCCAATATCTCTTCCGAATAGTACTAAAATTGGGCCAGAGGGTCTAAAGCTTACATTGGAATACCAGGCAATTATTAAATATGGGCTGCTGCAAATATGAACACCGTCACAAGCCAGACAATTCTCCAACTCTGAGACAATCTCTGAAGAGGTTACATTTGAAGTTTATCTTCTGATAGCATTCCCTAGCATGAAGCAATACACTTTACATTGAAGGGAGAACTGCAAAGCCCATCAAAATGAACTCCGAAGTCCTTCCTTTGCAGCAGGCTGATTCACCTCTTCAGACACACTCTGGAAGCATTTTTTCCTAGATTACAGGCAAACTTTACTTTTAGGCGAATTTAAAATGAAGGATTCAAGGAGTGCTCTACATTTTCCAAAGCAGCAGACTGTCTCAAGATACAGCAGGTTTTCATTGCTTCCCATCAATGTTATATATTTTAGATTCTCTTTACCATAGTCTAGCACGCCCACTGATCTTAGTAGATTATTTTGTCCCATGATCCATGGGACATAAATTCTGCTCATTATGTCCCTTATTGGTCAGAGTTGCTTCTTTCGTCTTTATTGTCACAATTGGGCAAGGCATTTACATTAAATGCTCCTTAAAATTATCTAACAAAAGTAACTAGATAACCAATGCCAATTTCCCTCTCTATCTCAATTTAACATCACTGATAGTTTTAGCAATTAGTTCAGTACTGGGGTCTTCAATGAAAACCAAGAGCCAAGAAACCAAGCTTCAGAAATTAAAATAATAGTGCTTGTTTTACCAAACATGAATGCTTGGTAGGGTTCCTCAACTTGGTGACTCTAACAGAAAGTTAGACATGCAAATTCCTTTTTAATGAATACATTTGGGATTAACTTGCATGGAAAGATAAGGAAGAAGACAAAAAAGGGCAGAAGTTGAACTGTGCACTCAGCTCAACAAAAGCCTTGCTTATCCTTCCGGGATCCATGAAATAACAGGGGCTTTTCAGTTGTCCTGATTTTGATCATTCTGGTCAGGACTTTCTATTTTCAAGTCAACTGGTTATTTGAGGTGGGACAGCTCAGGAAACACTGTAACATTCAGTCAGTCTGAGGCAACCTCACAAGATCTCTGGGAATTGAAGGATTTTTGTCATCAGTACATTAAAAAACTGATGTTACAAGTCCTTCACTGAAGGGGAGATCCATGTGGTAAAGCTACCTCTATTTTCTAAAAAAAGTTATTTTTAATATGATTATTTATTGATATTAAAATTTTATAACCACAGCTTATTATTCAAGTTGTAAATATATATATATATATATGTATTTATACATATACATACACACACATATATGTATATATATGTACACACACACACATGTACAACACTTTATCTGAATTTGGCAGCAATCTAAACCTTGAAATTTAAAAAACTTCCAAGATCAGGACTTAGGGAAAGGAATTTAAATTTCCCCAATCACATATAGTTGAAATTTAACAAGTATATTTCATCTGATGTTAAGTTTGAATATCAGTAATTAATAAAATTTTTAACTATTAATTAATACAATTGATAATTATTGATTGCCTACCTTGAGCCAAAACCTGTATTAGTCCATATCAGTGAATGAGACAAGCAGAAGTACCTGTCCTCATGGAGCTTGATATGAGAGGGAATTAATAGATTAAAAATACAAATAAATGCATGGGATGTGGTTCTGAGTTTAATGGAGAAGAGAATAATATGGGGGATAAATAGAGCAAATTAATATTTGATGAACTTCTAATATTATGATATAATATAGGAGTTATAGTGAGTTTTATTTTATTGGCAAGGAAAATAATTAAGTACAAAGATTTACACAAGTAAGTGTAATGATGGCAGTGCTGAAATTCAGATACTTTTGGCTTTAACATCCTAACTTTTATATCTTCAGAAAATAATACTCTTTTCCTGTTTTGGTAAATGGTAGTTTTTATTATGATTTGGGCACATTTTGGTTAAATGTATTTGGCAAAAGCACCTTATCAGTGAATTTGTACATGTAAACAAATAAGGTGGGTGAATGGAGGATGTTGCTCAGTAAGAACTTTCTCTTTAGTCAATACTTCTAAGGAAAGAGTAAACGCTATCATTTTTTAAGAATTTTCATGGGAACTTTTTGTGAATAATCTGACTTTTTCTTGCTCTTCTCCCACACAAAAATACTAATTGTTAAAGTATGAAGTGTGATTCTTTATTAATAGCAAAGGCAATTAAAAAAACAAATTCAGTAGATCACATCAAATCATGGCTTAAATAAGAAGATTTATTAGTAATTGTAAACAGTTTCTTTATCTCAAATAATTTAATTTTTGATAGGATAATTGCAACAAAATAGCATCTGTAATACTTCGTTATCTTATCTATTTCAGGATTGCTTATTTTTTTCTCTCATTCTCTAACCCCCATCACAGATATAAATAGACAAAATCAACACACAAATACACACATACATGCTATGCATAGCCTCATATCTGAATATTCTCACCTAACACAGTCATCCTTCTATATCTAACTCTTGTCCTATAAAAATAGAAATGAACATTTTTATATAAAGCAGCAACAGCATTCTGGCTTCACTGACATCAATCCATAGCTTTCAATTAAACTCTGCTATATCAGAAACATAACATTAGTGCCCACTACCACCCAAAAAAGCTTTTGGAATCTTTGTGATTATTCCAAATTCACTCTTTCCAATATTTGTAATAATTATATTGTATATTGAGAGCTAGAATGCTTTATTAATGTAATTTCAATTGATAAATCATAATTTTATATATATATATGGAGTAGAATGATATTTTCAGATATGTGTATGCATTATGGAAAGATTAAATCAAACTAAGTCACATATCCATCACCTCACTTACCCATCATTTTTTTTCCTGGAAGGGATATATACAATTACTCTCAGTAAATAAAAAATAAACATTATAATTAGGTATGATCACCTTGCTGTACAAGAAATGTCAAAAATTTATTTCTTCTGGTATGAAATTTTATACCCTTTGATCAACAGTTCCCTACCACCTTTTTCTCTGCAGACACAGGTAAACACCATTTTATTCACTACTTCCATATATTTGACTTTTTGAGATTGTGTACATAACTGAGGTCATTCAGTATTTTTCCTTCAGTTTCTGGCTTATTTAATTAAGTATAATGTCAGGTCCATCCATGTTGTCAAAACCTTCTGTTTTAGGTTTAATTGTATTCCTTCATTTCTGTATACCATATTACTATATTTTCTTTATTTAATTATACACTGGTGAAACTAAGATTGACTCCATATCTTGGCTATTGTGGATAATGCTTCAATAAATATGGGAGTTGGTGGTCACTGTTGGTGGAAATGTATGTATAGATAGCAAAAGAGGCCTGAGGCTCCTGTCCTTAAATAGAATATCATTTGGGTTTGGGTGGATCTGGGAACTTGGTTCTCAGTACTTCACTAGTCAACATTTAATTGAAAAAAGTTGTTCACTGTTCCTAGGTTAAGAAAACCATATGACTTACTCTACATCTGCTTTTCTTCCGGAAATCTAGAATTTTGGAACATGCTAGACAAAGCATGTTGATGTGATCCAACCCTAATAATACATTTACTTCTTTACCTCTATTGGGTTTCTCTCAGAAGAAACAGCACACATATGTTCCTGTAGTTTCTTATGGAAAATAATGAGTTCTATGTGACCTCACATGTGAAAGGTGAGAGAATAAATAAGCCAGAACACTGGTTTTCCAGACCATCTATGCTCTTTTCTTCTGAAAATTAATCTCTAATAAATCCTACAATGATTAAAACTATATGCAGAGTCTGTGAATCTTCCTACTAAGTCTTTAGACACAGTAGTAGTCTTCAAGACCCCAAACTCGACCATCATCTCTGTGCATTGATTTCTTACCCTGGTCATACATTTGGTGATTTTATATGATTATGTTTTAACATTATTTTTTAGATTTCATTGATCTACTTTCTGTCATTACAAAAATAATATCATTTTATTTCTATATTAAAATAAAATGAACTTTATGAAATATTCTCATGTCTGGTAACATTATAATAAACCTAGATATCAGCTATTTACTATGTCAGACTCCCAACATTGTTCTTGGTTCTTAGCCATCTGTCTCAAATTTTCATATTGACACTGTACCATGTATTCTTATGAAATTCATTTATTAAGTCTAATGATTTGTATTCAGATCTTTAAAATTTTCTAAGTTAAAAATTATGCTATCTAGTAGTAATGACAACTTAATTCTTTCTACTACAAGATTAATATAATTATTTCTTTCTTTTTTAATTTACTATATAGATCTCCCTGCTTCTCTTCTTGCATGATCTGGTTGATTGGATTCCAGATATTCTTAATTTTATATTTTTGATGAATGAATATTTCTATATTCCCCTAAATATTCTTGAATGTTTCTCTGGGATGTAGTTAACTCACTTATAAACAGTCTGATCATTTTAGATCTTTCTTTTATGATTTGTTAGTAAGGACCAGAACAGGGTTCTCTCTGGGTTATTCTTTACTATCAAAGCAAGACCTTCTTAAATATTCTACCAAATGTTCTTTGAATTTTGAAAATTTCCAGTCTGCTCTAGACCCAGGCACTATTCCATGCACTGTCTCATGTATTTTGGTCAGGTATCATTTTTCCAGTATCATTTTGTATGTGCTTAATATTTGAGAAGAACTCACTGAAGACCTATGGGGTTTCCTAAAAGTAGCTCTCCCCTACTATGTTCTTCAAAGCCTATTTGCTTCAGCCTTCTACATTCTCAGCTCTATATCATCTACTCAGGTTGTTCTCTGGCTTCTGCCTGGGCTTTCCACCCTGTAGTGAAGCCTGGACACTAGGCAGTATCTTTAGTTAGAATGTGGCTCCCATTGATTTTTACCACTTCATAGGATTTTTTTCTTTCATTGGATTCTAAACTTGAAAACCAATATTTCACTTATTTTGTATTTTAATATTGATTGGAAAGTAAAATCAATGACTTTTACTTCATCTTGTCTAAAAGGAGAAATCCCGTCCAGTATTATATCAGTATATATTCTAGTAGTATTAGAATAATGGGTCTTGTTAAATTTATAATTGGGAATATAGACCTTATTTCCATGCCTACAACAGGAAATAACTTTTTTATAAATTTTTGAAGGTGTAATTAACTTTCTTCGCTACTGTGGTTATTTGAAAACTTATGAGACATTCGTTAAGAATTCAGTTTTAAGGGCTGGGCTTGTAGCACAGTGATAGAACACTTGCCTAGCATGTGTGAGGCACTGGATTAGAACCTCAATGATGCATAAAAATAAATAAAGATCTATCAACAACTAAAAAAATAAGAATAAAAATAAAAAAGAAATTCAGTTTTAAAAGCAATAGTGATAGAAAAAAGGAATGAGTACTGTCTGTTAGGTTGATAGGCTATAAAATAAGTTTCAATCAGTTTCAACATCAAGTGAATATATATAGGAATGTTCACTAGGAGAGCTGATCACAAAATTTGTTTTTGATGCTTATTAGGAGGGTCTCTATTTCCACAGTGATTAGTGTGAATGTTAACGCTCTTATTCCCAATGTTTTTGCATGGTTCTTTGCCAGGCTGTGGTAGGCTTGTCACATGAATGCACTAATCAGAGTGCAGCTGCATACTGTAGGGGATCCTTTAAAGAACTCTGCAGTACTCTTTCTGGACATTGCTCTCTTCGGTAATACACTGTACTGTGAATTCTAGCTTCATTGACCTCCCCCACTTTTCAGCCCACAGAATCCATTCACCTTTGCGGGGATGCCTTCTTCCTGGGTAATGACCTCACAATAGCAAGTTGAGGAAATCACTGAGCACATATTGTCTACTACCTGCTACTTATGGGTAGCTAAATTTCACTACTCTGTGTTCACCTTATTATATATCACTGATAGCTTTTGCCTGTTTCTTTCTTTCTTTTTTTTCAACCTGGAAAAAGAAACACCTAATCTACATTATTTCCTCAGTGTCTGAAATGATAGTACCACTGCAAGATAGGGTTATGATATTTTCATTATAATTTAGTTCAATTGTTTTTGAAATTCTACTTAATTTGTCTATGGGCTAACTGGAAGTCTATGTACAATTTTAAACCTACCTCAGTTTTATTTTTACCTCTACTCATTGGTTTATATATCAAATATATTGTGGCTAGAAAGCATTATTTTAAAATTTTAACTCAGCAAAATTTATTGGCATTTATTGGCAAAAGATATCATTTATCTTGGTAATTATTCCAGGTGCCCTTAAAAAGAATGTGTAATTTACAGTTCTTGAGAGTAAACTAACAAATGCCAAGAGGTTAAACATTTTTAATATTGGTGTTTTATATAATTGCATACTTGACCAATTGTATTTCTTAATGTTCTATCAGGTAATGGATGATGTATGTTCACATGTCCACCTGTGTTTGTAAATTAAATTTTAATATGTTGAAGTCTTGTCCAGTGTACAGTGTTTTAGAGTCAATATTTTGGGATTGTTATGTGTGTGACTTGAAATAACTATTATTATAGAATACCTCTAGTTCCGATAGGGCTCTTCCTTTTCTTTGATAACATTATAGCAGTACTTTTTTTCCTTTTTCTCAAACTCTATTTTTTTTCTTTTATTTCCAGCCTTTATGCACATAGATACTTAAGGTTTGTCTCTTTCAAGAAGAATATACTTTTACATCTTAATCCATTCTGAAACTATAGTCCTATAATTGTAGTGTCTATGCACTCATATTTAATATAATTATTGGCACATAGAAATTTAATTCTCCTATATTATTTCCTGAGTACTATTTGTATCATCTTATCTTCCACCGTTTCCTCATTTTTTGCTCCCTTGGGAGTTAAGAAAGCAGCGTTTTTTGAATTTTTTTTTATTATTCCCCCACTACCATTTACATTTACCTTCCTTATTTTGTTATGATTTCTCTCAAGCATTTTTATATTTTTATTAGTGTATTATAGTTATACATAATAATAGGATTCATTTTTACATAATCATACATGTGTGTAATTTAATTTGCTCCATTTTAGTTGCCAGTGCTTTTTCTTTCCCTCCCCTTTTCCCATTCCTCTTCTCTACTGGTCTTCCATATATATTTAGTTTTTAATTGGTGCTTTATAGACATAGCTAAAAGTGAAATTCACTATGGTATATTCATATATTTACATGGTGTAATTTTGTCAAATTCATTCTATTTTCTTCTCCTTTTCTCATCCCTCTTCTTTCCTCCTCAATCAATATAAATAAGGAACACATGAGTTGCCCATATTGAGCTCAAACTTGCCATTCTTTTGCTGCACTCACCAGAGTGGAATTAAAGGCATGTGCTACCTTACCCAGAACTTACAATGTGGAGAGGCCCAATAAGTAACCAGTGTCTGACCTTGGGAACCCTGATGACTTCATGGCTGTGGCATGGTTGGCGACTGGGAAAGTTTCTATGCAAAGATGTAGGATGCCCAGTTGCTATTGGGATGCTTTCCATGAGGAGACTCTGTTGTGAGAATCTTATCAGCTTTGACCTTATTCTTAGGCACACAGCTCCTGGGAATGAAGGAACTTCATTGCTGAGATAACCATGATGTTTCACTAGTTCCACTGCTCCTGAATCTGCCCCCAAATTAGTAACTTTTAACAATGGACATTCTTGTAGAGCTGCACAATGCTCCTCACATTGCACATTGCAACTGTAGAATGTAACTGAGGAAAGAGCTGCATATTGTTGCTAACTTTTTAACTTTCATAAATACAAATAATAAAGCATGCATAGTCTTTATTCTGATTAATGAGACATATATAATAAAGATTGCTGCTGTAGTTCTTTAGATCTGCTTCTCCAACAGAAAGCAGAACTCCACAGGATCTTAGGTGTTTATCTTCAAGATCTGTGTGTTTGACTCTTTATTTCTTCCAATATCCCTTTGCCCCTCCCTGGAACTTGCTAATTTGGCCATGCTCGTCATGGCATTACATAACTAGGTCTTTTATGTGCTTTGACCTGTAAGAATATATAGTAGTTTCATTACTGCCAGAATATGAAAGTACCTGTGAAAATTTAAATTCTCGTTTGCATAGTCATGTCCCATCTTGATCTCAGCAGATAATAAACCAATGTTTTCTACTTTGTCTGCTTGCTTACTGATGAATTACTTTATATTCCAAAACTAAAACCCACTTGAAATATTGAAAATCGCTATCCTCAAGAAGCTGTCACATCATCAACTACCTATGAAGGCTTTATTGAAGAGATGCAAACAAGTCTGAACCTTTTATAATGTGTTTTGCTAAAAGCATTAGTAATGAATTAAAGAATTCAGAAAAACCTTAGACATATGAGATTATTAGTAACTTTTTGAAAATTGGAAGTAACAAGTTTCTAGAGTATAGGGAATGTTCATGAAAATATAGCATAACATTTAGTTTTTAATTGCTTCAAATAATATAAAAAGAAAATTTCAATTTATAGTGTATTTAATAGGGAATCAACAAAGATTTTTGAAAAAAACTAAAAGCAATTTTATCTTTCAAAACACAATAATATATAAATTATTTCTGTGGTTCATAAGTCAAGAAATGAAGGATTCAGCTAGATAAGTGTTATGAAAAGTAAGACCTGAGAAAGTGATAAATGTTTGTGCTTTGGAAGCAGAGTAGCCTATTGTGACTCAGAAGTTTTATATATGTAATTGGTAAGATATGGATACCATTAATAAGACATAAAGCAAAGAAGGAAATATTAGTTTGGAGAGAGAAGAAATTTTGAACTTTTTTGAACTTGAAAGTTTGAATTTTAATTGGACCATGTGGACTATGGTAATAATTGATGTAGCTGATAATTTTAAGGAAGATGTTGGAAAAGCAGAGATGAGAGACTATAAAAGGTACCAGAGAGGATCAACTCACCACTGTACTTGTGAATGGCTATCTGGAGTTAATGTGGGAAGAAAACTGGATAGACATTTTTCAGAATATAGAAAGAAGTACAATAGAAAAGTTAAATCAAATTCCTTGGGTTGGGGGGAGGCTGCAGGGAAGATGGCTTAGCTACAAATGCATTCTTGCTGATTTCATTAACATCTTCAACCTAAAGTGTTCACAGTGACCTTATCAATTATTTTGGCACCTGTGGTTAGATATACTTTGAAAAAGACCATGGAATTACTTATAAAAACTGATCACAAATATGTCATTCTAACAAAAATTTAAAAACCTTTTTAAAAACACAGGATTTGATTAAATGAAGAAATAATGTTTACATAGAACAACATTTTCACCCTTCTGATTGGGAAAAGATTGTTTATTAAGACAAGTGTATAAAACTGCACACCGTGTAAGGTTTGCCACTGTATATAAAATTTTGTCTTCAATTTCTTTATTTCCAGATATAATTATATTTGCTTGACTAAAAGACCATTATAATGTCATATGATGTGTAATTTTTCTACCAAAAAAAAACATCATTCAGTGTATGCCATCTTCCTTACGTGGCCAAGCTTTCAATTAATTTTGCATCATTTAGAATCATCTTGTTCATGATTTCACTTTACTGCAAGAGCTTTTGGCAATTGTATTAAAAATTCAGGCCATGATCTTTTCAAGATTTAGAAATTTAGACCTTAAATTTCATTTCTGAATGTCATATTGTAGGCTATATGTTTGATGTTACTGCTAACTTTTGTCAATTCTGGAGAAGACATATTCTTATTTGCCACTTTTTTTCTTCCAAATCAGAACTCATAGATTTTTGCATTTATTATTTAGATCTACTTGTGACCTGGGTGAGACTAAAAATATCACTGGCCCAACCCTAGCACTCTTTTAAGTTTCAGAGAATCTGGAAATAAAGGTTTGATTTTTGTCTTCATATATATAGTAAGTGAAAATCACTGTTAAAATAAACCCTGCAATATTTTAGTCCATTTATGCTCACTTTTGTGTGTCACATGAGCAAGTAATCAACTATTTGTCATTTTTCAAGTTTTTTTTAACTTTTATTTCATTTTCAATTGAGAATAATCATTGTACATATTCATGGGTTTCACTGATGTTTTGATACATCTATACATTGTATAATGATACAATGATGTTAATTGGTATATTCATTACCTCAAATATTTGTTATTTCTTTTTTCCAAAATTATTTAAAAATCCTCTTTTAACTATTTTAAAATATACTAACACCCTTACTGATCACAGTCACAGTGCTATGCATAATACCATGTTCATTCTTTTTATCTAATTGAAACTTTGTATCTATAGTTTAGAGCTTTAAAATATGTGATTTTCCTATAACAAATACCAAAAAATTTCAAAATCTCACCTGTCTTGCTCCAGGCACTTATGGTGATTCTGTTTTTGGCTTTTGTACATATCTTAGAAGCATATAATACTTCCTGATGTTAGTTTTCTGTAGGTAACATGAAAATTAATTTGTATAGTTATTTCTCAATAAATAACTTTTGCCCTTTTAAATTTTTTTCAGCAGCATTGCTGAACAAAAATGTTTTCACATATATTCATTAAATTGCTGGTTTTCATCACAATATCCAAACGTCCAAGCCTTTTAGAAATTCTATAAAATAATTCTTTTTATATGCATGTGATTATTTTTATTATTTTATATGTATTTTGTATCAATATACATAATGTTTAATTGAATTATGTCATTGAGTAAAATAGCATATCCAGATTAAGTACGTTTGGGAACAAACTCAATAACCTCTTGGTGAGCACACAACAGGAACTGTCCTAACAAATTATTATCTACTACATTAATATTATTTACAAGTAGAAGTGAGATCATTAATTAATCTATAAAGTCAGTTTAGTAGAATTCACTTAAGAGAACTTATACCTTATTTCTGATTTTATCAGTGGTGATGAAAATTGGTACCTTCAAACTCATTCCAAGAAACAGTAAGAGAACACCAAGTAGGTAACACAGGATGTGTTAGAAAAAGGATGGGACACAGATGGCTCTGATGGCAGAACCAAAATTAATGACCCTTAGCATTCTGAGGCAGAGAACATCACTTTCCTGTGAAGTGATAGTACAGATTGCACTGAGCAGAGAATATGAAAGGGAGATGGTAATGAGGGGGCATCTGCTTCCTTAACAACTTGGCTCAGATAGTGCTTAGTATATCCCCACCAGGGAAATAAATAACCATCCCTGGAATGATAAACATTTGCATGTGTATTTGGAGGAGGCAGGTGTGGCATTGTTCTGCAATTCTGTTTGCCACATCATGAATATGGGAGGAGTGCATTCGCAGGAGCATTTAATTTTTGAATTGTTGCTGATTCCCTGCCAATCATCTTCTAGACACAACAAAGGAACAAGCTCATTATTTCTTGTATGTCAAATGTAAATAAAGAGTTTTCCTAAATACTTTTTGATCTTTTTTTCCCTCTTTATTTGGATAGGCCAATGGATGGTTAGATAATATGCACTTTTAGAAGAGCACCTTACTGTTCACCTAGAGATAAATGCTTGCTATAAATTCTCTGGATTTAAAAGAATGGAACTGCCTTACTATTGCTTCCATTATCAAGGAATTGACTGTTTATTTCACTGTTTCAGTAGAGGAGTAACAGAACCTTGGAAATAATGTAAACTCCCTTACAATAATAGAATCCCCTAGTCATTCAAGGAAATAAAATCTTCTTTAAAAAAATGGATTTTTGAATTTTTTTCAAAGCAATTTTTTTTTTACTGTAAATGTGATATTACTGAATAGAAACACCTTGTTTCAGAGGAAGCTGGTTTCAGACCAAAGAAAAGTTTTAAATCTAAATCATTTCCCTTCTTTGCATTTTACCATCATGTAAAATAGGCATATGCCCAAACTAGCATATAAAGACAGTTTTAAAATTTGAAGCATATTTATTCATGAATATCTAATGAGCTAACCATTGATCTAATTCATAACTCGAATAAAGATTTTTTAACAAATATAAAAAAATTTAAAGTTGATATTTCATACAAGTTATTTATCACAGTTTTCATGATGTGAATATATTTTAAACAAATGTAAGTAAATATTTAAACTTCATATTTTATACAAGCTATTGTTTATCATAAAGAGCTTGAGTAGAAATTATCTTTTAACAATAATGCTCGTAGAGACATAAAGTTGCAAAAAAGCAGCTAACCTTATCTGAACCGTGTCTCAACTGCAGTGAATTTATGGTAAACAGTATTAATATAAATATTTATGCCAGGCTTTATGTTTGCATCTTGACCTTAGCCCTCAGACTGAAATAAAGCCAGTGGAAATATTGAGGATTCCTGAATTTACAGAGATCATACTCCACAGGGTGCATCTTCTCCAGGGCTTCTAAGAATCCTCTTATGGTGCATATTTTCATGGAAGACTGATTAATAATCTTAGACTTGGAGTTTAGATTTTTTGTGCTACTGGCAGCAATCCTATACCAGAAAGCACATTTTTACTCCAAATTGCCCATTGTTAGTAATGATTGTTAAAGTAAAGTTTGGAGGTTTTTATTCATTTGGTTTTATTTCCCTTTGAGCCACATAGTCTCTGTTTGTCTTTTTTGTTCAATACTTTAAAAGTATACAAAACCACTACTTAGCATTGGACCATTAAAAAGAACTGGCCATGGGCGAAATTTGGCCAATTGCAAAGTAACTTGAGATTCCAGCCCCATAGCAGCACTGGAAAGAACATTGATGATTCTAAGATAGTAAATTTAAGAAATATCACAAAACTGAGTATGGGAAAATAATTCAAATATCAAGGCTGACATTTGACCAAAGGCAGGGAGGAAAATTCTTCCTTGTTGTAGAATGTTGAAAAAATAAGATTCCAGAACAACACTAAAAAGATGTTTGAGGGGATATGGGATGTAATGCATGAGAGATTATTTTGAAGACTTTATCTTGGTCTTGTTGTTACAAAGAGAGCTAAAGCCCTCTTTGAGGGAGGGGGAAGCATTACATTAATACTTTTATTTCAACCACTAACAGTTGGTCATTTATAACTTCTAAAATTTATAACATTTATAACCTCTAAAATCCCTGACTGATACCCAATACTTCACAGGCTTGTTACAAACTAAAAAGAATGGAAATTTAAAAAACAAAAAAAGTTACATATGTTGTGGATTTTAAAAGAAATTCTCACGCATACAAAAAATAAATAGAGATGAATATGAACAGATAACACTGTCAAAACTGTAACTTATAGAATAGAGTCTGTTAATAATTAGAGATGCCAAATAGACTGTATCTATAATGATTCATTTGCTGTTGTATAGGAAGGAGTAGCAAGAGGTGAAGGAACAGTAATGAAGGAAAAGGCAAAGCAGGGGTAGAAGTAAACTGGTATTTACTTCAAGGAGTTATGAATTTTAATATCTCAAGGGAGATGCAAGGGAGCTTGGGACAACAAGGGATCCTAAATACTCAGGTCTGTAGGCAGGTGGGTACCAATGGAAAGAAGTAGGAAGAGCTCCCTGTGCTTTCATGTTGATTTCTCCTGTATGCAAGATCAAGACCTTACTTATGCAGTTGCAAGGTAAGATGTCCAGACAAATTGGGCCACAAAAGGCAAATCTCTTTATGTAGCTCTCAGTGAAATGTGGATGAACAAATCTGGGCTAATGAAGCTGATTCCATGCTCACTACTTGAGCAAGGTCAGGTAATATTCAAGTAAGTACAAGAAGATGCATTCCTGTTTATAACAGTCACACCTGGGCTCCCAGTCATTGGCAGGGAGTGAGAAAAGATGCTGCTCATTTTTCTGGAGGCCATAATGTGGGATCCTGTCTTGTACATTAGGCACTCCAGTCCCAATCCTCTAATCCTAGCTAACCCTTCCCTTGATACCCACATTTCTCATATCTATCTTTCTATAGTGAGTGTAATCTGGATTTTTCACTAGTAGAAGTTTGTCATGTATGGAATGAACCTCGGCTATGGGCCTCCCAGTTCTGGATTAACTCAGAAGATAAAGTAAGTTGGTGTTATGGTTAGATTTTAGGTGTCCCCCAAAAGCTCATGTGTGGAAAAATACAAGAAAATTAAGAGTAAAAATGATTGAATTATGAGAGTCTTCACTTAATCAGTACGTTAATCCCCTGATAAGGGATTAACTGGGTACTAATTGTAAGCAGGTACTTTGTATTTGGAGGTCATTGGAGGAAGTGTGTCACTAGGGTATGTCCTTGGGGTTTATATTTTGTCCCCCTTAAGGGGGAAGTTCATTCTCTCTTCTCTCTCTCTCTCTCTCTCTCTCTCTCTCTCTCTCTCTCTCTCTCTCCTGTCTCTCTCCTCTCTCTCTCTCTCTCTCTCTCTCTCTCTCTCTCTCTCTCTCTCTCTTTCTCTCTCTCTTGCTCCCTTCCTCCCTCTCTCCTTTCTTCCTGGTATGATGTTCTGAGCTGCTCTCCTCTGCCACATTCTTCCTTCTTCCATGTTGTTCTGCCATATCTTGGGCCCAGAGTGACAGAGCTGGCCATCTGTGGACTGAGACTTCTGAATCCATGAGACCCAAAATAAACTTTTCCTTCTCTAAAATTGTTCTTCTCAGGTCATTTGGTATCAGCAGTGAAAAAAAAATCAAATCAGCTTGATAAGACAGGAAACCTGAAAGTGTGGTACCATATGTCCTCACTAATCTAGGACATTTCCAGTTGTGCCAGTGGTCTCAGCATCCTTATTTACCTTCACTCTAAAAAATGAACTAGTATCAGGGATGACTTTTGGCCATCCTAATTAGACCACTATTAATATAGTTGATGTGGTATTATAGAGAACTAAAAGCAAGAATGAAATGATAAGGAGATTCAAAGAAAGCTACTGACCTATCTGATGGTCCTTATAGAAGTGTAATCTTTCTTTTGGATATAGATACTGACCTATTCAATTTATGTGATATATAGTAGCAGAACATAGTCTAGGTGTTACAGGTGTGTGTGTGTGTGTGTGTGTGTGTGTGTGTGTTACCAATAACTTATGCTTCACTTATTAATATGGAAATATGATATATTAAAATCAAATTTGGGTTCTACCATGCATTCCTCAATGTGCCTTCTAACTGGAATAACTATGCCTTCCATCCCTACAGGATGAAGTTTTTATTCTTCAAAATTTTTTTTTTCAAAGATTTCCTTAGGAAAGATATTTCTGATTCCTCCAAATAGATTTCACAGCTATGTCACCTTGTGATCTCTATACTTGATATTCTTTGATCATTAAGCTACTGACACTGTTCAGTAATTTATATCTTTCTGTATCTCTGCACCTTAATGCATATGAAATATTTCCACAAAATAAACTGTTTTTCTCTTCATCAAAGTATTTCAATAGCATCACAGTTGACTGACCCACACATTCATTGAAATAAATGATAAATTCTGAATTCATTACTCGGAAATTTCTATTGTTTTCAATAGACAATCTTCTAAAGTTATACACTAAATTATATCTAGAATGTGTAGACTATTATATCATTAGATTCATATATTTTTAACTATTAAGAAAAGATGATTTGTAACATTCTTAAAAACATTTGATCATATTTATAATTTATTTGTAAAATTCTCATATTTAGAACTCCCTTATTTGTTCAATAAAACAATAAATGAACTCAAGTAGTCTACTGATGATTTGCCTAATTCAAGATACAGAGTATGATTACATGGAATGACAATTAATTTTAACAAATCAGTTAATTAGCTATTCTATGGTGATGACAATTAACATCAATGTTGCAAGGCAGGTTTTTGGAACTTAAATTTAATTTGCATAAAACTTTATACCTATCAAATAGCAATTCTAATTCCTCCTTATCCTTTCCACATACTCACCAGCAACCACTGTTACATTTTCTTTTCCAAGACATTGACTATTTTAGATACCTCATAATGTGAAATAATGCAGTACTTGTCTTTCTGTGACAGGCTAATTTCACTTGGAGTACTGTCTTCCAGACTCTTCCATCCTGTCAAATATGGTGGGGTTCTTATGCTTTTAAAAGTAGACTAATATTACATTGTATTTACAAACTCTATTTTCTTTATACATTCATATGCAAGACATTTAAATTATTTTCATATCTTGACTATCGTGAATAATGCTGTAATAATCATGGGAGAGCAAATATATCTTTAAAATCTTGATATCTGTTCTCTTGGATATATTCCTAGAAATGACAATAGCTATATAGTATAATAGCTCCATTTGATGGAAGAACTTTCATAATGTTTTCCACAGTGGATGTACTATTCTTCATTCCTACCAAAAGAATTTAGGGTTTCAATTTCTCCATGTCCTTATTCAGCACTAATAGCTCCTGTGTGTAATCCCTCCTGTGCATAATCCCTCCTTCCCTCCTGTGGGAGCTCTCTAGCTTGCTCTCTCTCTCTCTCTCTCTCTCTCTCTCTCTCTCTCTCTCTCTCTCTCTCTCTTTCTATCTCCCCTCTCCATCTCCCCTCTCCCCCTCCTTTCTCTCCCTCTCCTCCTTTTCCCACTTTTTTGTTTGTAGTAGTGGTAACTATACTTAAAGATGTGAAGTGGTACCTCATTGTGGCTTTGATTTGCATTTGCTTATTGATTAGTTGAGTACCTTTACATATAATCCTTTGTACATCTTCTTTGGGAAAATTACGATATATTTCATGTGCCCATTTTTCAATCAGACTGTTTTTTGTTAATGTGTTTGAAGAAATTTCTTCTATGATTTGTATTTCAACCACTTATCACATATTTTCCCAGATTCTGTAGATGGTATTTTCACTTGGTTAACTACCTCATTTGTTGTGCCGATGCTTTTTAATTTGATATAGTTCTGTTTTTCTGTTTTTGTTTTTGTCATTTGTGGTTTAAACATTAGTATCCCCCCCAAATAAAAAATCATTTCTAAGCACAATGTTATGAATCATTTTCTCTTCTATGAATTTTAAAATGTCTGGTCTTATGGTCTTTTATCCATTTTGAGTTAATTTTTGTGTACAGTATGCCAGAAAGTTCTAATCTCAGTTTTTGCATATAAATATCAATTTTCCTGGTACCATCTGTTGAAGAGTTTACACTGTCTCCACTGTAACGTATTGGTGCCCATATCAAAGATCAATTGATAATATGTAAGTGCTTTTATTTTGTGTTCTCTATTCTTTTATTGATCAAAAGTTTGTACATCAATACTACACTGTTTCAATTACTCTAAATATTGAATATATTTTTATACCAGGATGTGTAATACATCCTGTTTTGTTCTTCTTTCCAAAGATTGCTCTGATTACTCAAGATATTCTGTAGGTTCATATGAATTTTAGAATCGCATTTGCTATTTGTATAAAAATAACATTTGAGATTTTGATAGGGATTGAATTAAAGCTGTAGATTACTTTGGGTCACATGACATTTTAACAATATTAATTCTTCTAAACAATAAACAAGAATATCTTCCCATTTATTGGTTAAATACATATTTCATGTCATAGAGTATTTTTTCAAATATCAAATTTGATTTTATTAGTGGATTCTAGGATGGAACACTGCCTCATTCTATAAAATAGAATAGGTATTCCAATGAGCTGAGCAGAGAGGGTTGAAGAGGGTTGGACAGATCAGTTATTTCAAAATTACTTTCTTTATGTAGTCAGAATAGAAGGGACTTATTTATCATGCTAGTTCAGGTAAACTGGCCCTTTCTATGGTTCCTATGACTCTCCTCTTGATTTTTTGTTATTTATTCTAATTAGTGATATTTGAGTGTAGATTGCATTTGGACATATCATACATAAATGGAATATAAATTCTCATTCTTCTGGTTGTATATGATGTAGAATAACACTGGTCGTGTAATCATATATGTATACAGTGTAATGATGTCTGATTCATTCTACTATTCTTCCTACTCACATACCCCCTCCTGTCCCTTCACTCCCTCTATCTAATCCAAAGTACCTCTATTTTTTCCCACCCCACCATAGTGAATTAGCATCTGCATATCAGAGAAAATATTCTTTCTTTGGGTTCCTTTGGCTTATTTTGCTTAGCATGATATTCTCTAGCTCTATTCACTCACCTGCAAAAGCCATAATTCTAATCATTTTTAAGGCTCAACCATATTCCATTGTATGTATATATCACATTTTCTGTATCCATTCATTTGTTGAAGGGCATCTAGGTTGGTTCTATATTTTGGCTATTGTCAATTGAGCTGCTATAAACATTGATGTATCTGCATCACTGTAGAACGCTGATTTTAAGTCCTTTGGGTATAAATCAAGGAATGAAATATCTGGGTCAAATGATGGTTCCATTCCAAGTATTCTGAGGAATCCCCATACTGCTTTCCATAATGGTTGCACCAGTTTCACCAGCAATGTATGAGTGTACCTTTTCCCCACATCTTTGTCAATATTTATTGTTGCTTATATTCTTGATAATTGCCATTCTGACTGGAGTAAGAAGAAATCTTAGAGAGGTTTTAGTTTGCATTTCTTTAATTCCTAGAGATGTAGAACATTTTTTCATGTATTTGTTGATCAATTGTATTTCTTATTCTGTGAATTGTCTATTCAGTTCCTTAGACCATTTATTGATTGGGTTATTTGTTTTTTTTTCGGCATTGAATTTTTTAGTTCTTTATATATCCTGGAGACTAATGTTCTATTTAAGGTATATGTGGTAAAGAATTTAACCCATTCTGTAGGTTCTCTTTTCACATTATTGATTGTGATCTAATGAGAATTTTAGAAGCATCCCTTTGTAAAATCACGACATATAAAATCAGAGCCTTTTGGTTAATGAAGAAAATAATTTTTAATATAGTTTGGCCTTATTTTTTTAAAAAATAAGTATTTTGTGATTTATACCCTAATATTCATTTTTATTTTTTCTTTTTAGTTATACATGAAGGTAGAATATATTTTGAATATATTATACATATATTATACATATATGGAGCACAACTTCCCATTTTTCTGGTTGTACATGACGTGGAATTATATTGGTCGTATAAGCTTGTTTTTTTTTGTATTATCTTTTGCATATGCACATCACAAAGAATGCCATATATAGTATAAATAATAAATCCTTCTATATTTAAACATATATTTAAGTGTCCTCTAAGTCAATTGTTTCTTAAGCTACAAAAAACTCCAAGTGGCAAATTGACTAAGTATTTGAAATATACCTTCAGAAATGAATGTACAAAAATATGTATTACTGAGTATTTCAGAGAAATATTTATAATAGTATTTTTAAAAATAAAAATTAACAAAATCTATAATTTTATTTTTCAAAATCACAAATATAAAATTTTCAGTTAATTTTTAATAATCCTGGTAGATTTATATTTAATTTTTTAATATACCACTGTATACATATGCTGTCAACATATATGGTCACAATTTTGTTTTGCAATGATGTTTGTGAGAGTATTATATAAATGGTCAGTATCATAAATATATACAGTGTATAAAATTCATTTGTTTTCAAAACATAATTAAAATATGCCTTTGAACTCCTAATTTACAATCTCATGGAGCAGGAGTAGCAATATATTATATTAAGAACTATAATTCACGTTACCAAATGATACATCTGAAGTATAAATCCCTGAAATTTTCTCTACAGTAAGAAAATAATCATCTTCATTAAATAAATAACTGGAATATTATAAAAGTGACAAAGTACATTATGGCATTTCTTTAGTTAAATATGACACATATTATTAAACAAATATTCTCAAGTAATTATTCATTATACATAATGTGCAGTCTACATATTAGATATCTATACAGACAAAAGGGAGAATCTTGTGTTTTGCATATTCCAAAATTATATATATGGTATAATTTTGTCCATGCAATCAGGAAAAAACTTCTGAATATGCATAAATATAATAACTTTTGTTTTGCAAACATTTCCTTCCAATTACTGTAGTGGAAAAATTTATCTTGTGTTATGTTCATATACTCCTGCTATTAATCTTGATGATTTCCACCATTGAATTCTTTGGTCAAATGCATTCCATTTTTATTTAGATAGTGGAAGATTATATAGCATCTTGTACTAATGGTTCTGAATCATAGGATTGGAATTTTCATTGCTTATTGCTACACATTTCTATTACTGGTATGAACCACACTGCAGTAAAACTAATGTAGAAATATAAAGCATATGTATAAAAACATTTAATGGCAGACACAAAAATGATTGTGGGGAGGCAATCTCCTTTAATATACATTTTACTGCTACAAATAGATCTAGATCACAGGTTTAATTTAAAACCAATGTTCTTTCTAAACCTTTATGACCACTTCACACGCCAGCCATTTCAAACGATTGACAATAAGATTTAAAAATGCTCAATCCTCTGACTTTGCTAAAACAACGGTGATGTAATTAGCTAGTGGAAATATCTTGAACTCCAAACTTTGCTTAATACTCTCTTCATTTCCTCATGCTATAAAATATAGTCTTCCAATGGCAAAAGTCAATGGTCTAGTGATATGTACTGATTGACTTTTTTAAATCATGATTCTATTTTCAAAATAAATGGCTAATAAATAAAATATATGACTCCTAGCTAATGTCTAAGAAAGATTTTTTTCAAGATTCCAAGGAAAAGCAATATGCTAATTATCAGACTCCATTGGCTACACTTTATTGAGTAGCATGTGTGTTTGTGGGAAGGGTTTGGGAGGAAAGCAGATGCTTTAACCATATTGATGCAAAACAAACAACCCCAAGTTAGTGATATAAATGAACTTATTATGCACACAGATCCTCTAACTCAGGAACTTGAATAAGATATAATAAGATGGCTTGTCTCTGCTACATGCTTGGGGCCTCTGCTAAGAGAATTCAATTAGCTGGGGATGATGTGGACTGCAAAGATATGTACAATTTTTCACCCACCAGTGGGTTGATGATATGAAAGCTGATCTCAACTGGGTCTGTCAACCAGCCTGCCTGCATATGTTCTTTCCATGTGGCTTGGGCTTCTCACATTGTGGCTTCTTGATTCTGAAAGGAAAAGTTCTCAAAGCAACATGTTACATGAGAATTAAGAAGGCTGTAACACTTTGTAATCTGACTTCAGTAATCACATAATGTTAATACCACTATCCTGAATGGCTAAAGTGTCCATTAGCCCTCCCACATTAAAAGGAGAAAATATAACTCTATCTCTCATTAGGAGGAACATCAATTTATGATTTTTTTTTGTAACTAACACAGGGTAATAAGGATGTTAGAGAAAGAAGGAATTAGGTAAACATATTAAAAGAGATATCTGAGCAAAATCTGGTACTCAAATTAGAAGAATCATGGAAAAGCACTTAAGGTAACTAGGTATCAGTATTTAGATAGAAACGTGGTATAACTGGATACCTTCACAAAAATGATAAAATACCAGATAAATTAAGAAAGTACAGTGGGTTAAAAGTAGGATATATGAATTACAATTGAGAAATAAAACATAAGTAAAACTGTAGGTGAGCATTCATTATGTTACTTATGGGGAATTAAAGATATTTTTCAGAAAAACAAAAGCTGAAAATTTTGCTAGCAGACCTGATGAAATACTAAAGGGAATTCTGCAGACTCAAATGAAGGACATCAAAGTAACACAGATCCACATGAACAAAAACAAACAACAAAAGAAGGCAATTACATAAGTAAAATGTATGTTTATAATATTTTTATAACATTCTATCTCATTTGATATAAAGGAAAACTGCTTACACAATAATAATAAAACATTGTTGATGGACTTATAATATATAACAATGAATGTGTATGTATAATGTAGTTTTCCTGATAGTAATAGCATAAAGGAGGAAAATGTATTGGAAAAAATCTTTGTATATCTGAAATTAAATTGTTATTAATCTCAATTCAGTTCTATCAAGGTACAGTTTTAAAAATATAATGTGTATATTTGAAGTATACAACATGATTTAATGGGATACATAGGTAAGTAGGTAAATAGATGGATAGATAAATAGACAATAGATAGATAGATAAAGTTAGCTATTATGTTGAAGCAGATTAATGTAACTGTCATCTCACATGCACACTTTTTGGTGACAAGAGCAGCTTAAATATGCTTGTTTAACAAAACTCCCACACAGAATAAAATTTCACTAACTATAGTATTCATGCTATATCTTAGATCTTGAAACTTTTCACCCTATGTATCTACTATTTTATGTCCTTTGACCAACATTTTTACATTTTCTTCTTCCCCATCCCTGTCTATGGTAAAAGCTGTTTACTCTCTATCTTTGTATATTTGACCTTCCCTTTATGATTCATATGTAAGTAAGACCATACAGTATTTTTCTTTCTGTGATTAGCTTATTTCACTTAGATACTATCCTCCAGGTCCACAAGGGCATTACATTGGCACAATTCCAGGGAAGCAATGGTGTTCCACAGTCTCAAGACCTGGAGAATAGGGTAAAAGCTGAAGGAATAAAGGAATTAAAATAATATAGACATAAGAAAATCAAATAGCAAAATCGCAGAAATAAATCTGTCATTTTGAAACTTTATTAGTCATTGTCTTAATGTAAATGGATTTAACCTATAAACACAAGGCAGAGATTTTCAAAGCGGCTATTTTAAAATGATCCGACTATATATTGTCTTCAAGAGACATGATTAATTCAGACAGATATAGGTTGAAAGCAAAAGTTCAAAAAAATCTGTAAATGAAAACTATAAGAAAAAAAAGGATGGATTGATTTATGTTACATTTGTCATTTCTGTGACCAAAATATCTGACAAGAACAACTTAAAGAAAGCAAGATTTATTTTGGCTCGTAGTTTCAGAAAATTTAGTTTTTGGTTTGCTGGGTCCATTCTTTAGGCCTGAGGAGAGTGAGAACATCATGGAAGAAGGATGTAGCAAGAGATCCTGATTAGCTCCTGGTAATTAGGAAGCAAAGAGAAAGGAAGGGACCAGAGAGAAGAGAAACTCACCCATTGCATGTCTTTAGTGATCTGCATCCTCTGGATAGGTGCTATTTCCCAGTAGTCCATTCAAACATCAAAGGATTAATCCACTGATGAAGTCAGAGTCCTCATGACCAAATCACTTCCCCAAAGTCCCACCTTTGAATACATGACGTTTATGGGGACATGCCAGATCCAAACCATAAAATGGCTACAATAGTGTCAGACAAAATATTGCTAGAAAAATCATTGCTAGTATTATACCAAAACTCTTAAAACCAAATTATCTCTGAAATGAAAGAGTTTATTGAGCTGCTACAAATGATAGGCAGAAAAATACTATGTCCTGGGACAGATTTCTGCCACTACTAGCAGGAAAGCTAGATAGCATTTGGAAAAATGTCCATTTGACCTAGAGCTAAGAATGTTAAAACAAAAACAAAACAAAACAAAACAAACAAAAAAAAAATGGTGATGAAAGTACATATTGTATGCATCGAACTTACAGTAGCTATAGAGAAAAGAAGTGGTATAATTAAAGTAGGGAAGCTTTGACTTAAGAGGGCAGTCCACGAAGAGAATTAATTTTTGCTTACATATTGGTTGGGATTACCTGTATAGAAATTTGTTCATAAATGGGCACAGTGGCCCTGGTGGTTAGATATGATGAGATTTAAGTCAGAGTTTCAAAGTACATGTGGCATGTAAAACAGTCTCTTGTTTCTTTCACCTGCAGCTGTTAACTGACTAATTCACTTAGTCCTCCTTTTAAAGTCTTTTAAACATCTCATAGTTTTTCTTTTTACCACTAGAGTTGAAAATTGACATTTCATAATGATATAGCCACCAAGGCATTAGGAAAAACCACCAAGCGTAAATGTATATGGACCTAATAATAAAGACTTGCAATGCATGAAGAAAAACTTACAGAATTGAAGGGAAAAATATAAAACTAAACAATAATAATTCACCTTCAGTTCCTCATTTTGAATAACTAATTAAAAATCTAAGAATGAAGAGCTCAAAGAAATAAAAGCTTGAAAAACACCATAAACTAGCTATAGCTAACAAAAACCTGTCCAACTCTTCACCCAGTGACAACAGAATGATCATTGTGCTCATTGTGCATGTGACAATCTCTAGGACTGATCATAAGCTATACCTTAAGAAAATCTATACAAACTTAAAAAGATCAAAATGATATAATCTATGTTATTCCATTCAAATGGAATAAAGCTAGAAATCTATAATTACAGAAAGTGGTGGTAAATCACAAATATATGAATATTAAAAACAGACTAATTTCACCAAGAAACTGGAAAATATAAACATGATATTGCAAAATATTAAAAGAAGCTACTATGCATTCTAGAAATAAAATAAATAAAATCCATTGTTTATAACTGTAAGAATGGAATTGTTAACCAGTTTAGTTAGCATACACACATAGTTTTTGAATCAAAGCACAGAAAGACAAAATGATTGGAAAATATTTGGGAAATAAATGATCTAAAATATAGTGTAAGGGTTTAGCATATACTTAACTGGAGTAAGGAGGAGTGAAAGAAAATACAATAGAAACAAATATTTAAATATTTAAACTATTTTAAAATATTTAAAAGAAAATTGATTCAGATTCCCTAAAATCAACAAAAGGTGGCAATCTGTAGATACAAGAAGTAAAGTGAACTCCACAGAGGTAAATAAAAAGAAATCCATATCCAAACACATAATTTGGAACTGAAGAGGATCTAGCATCAAAAGGAATCTTCAAAACAGGCTACATTTAAGTTAGTAACAATTAGAATGAGTTAGGCTCATGATTGACTTCTAACAGCAAAGTGAAAGCAAGATAGAAGTAAAATATTATCTTAATATGTACATGGAAAACAATTGCCAACCAAAAGTTGTAGATACAGCCCAATATATTACTCAAGATTTAATGTGGAAAATTCCATTTCTAGACAAACATTGGTAAGTTCCACCAACATCAAACCTTCCATAACAGAATACATAAGGGCTTTCTTCAGGAAAAAGGAAGTGAGTTGGCAGTTCAGAGGTGCAGGAATCAAAGGGTTGCAATAAAAATTTAAAAAGTGTATGAACAAATTTAAATAAACATTGACTGCATAATTCTAATGTGAAAGCATTCTAAGATCTTAAAATGCTTAAGATAAAATATAGGAAAATAGTATCTACATTTAGGGGAGGCATAATGGCAGCAACATCTTTGATCCCCTCATTTTCCTCAGTTCTTGGCAATGGAATGTGAGAACCTATCTCCTTTGCAAAGCATCAGAACAAGATTGAAGCAATTGCTTAACCTCCACATACTTTGTAGGACATTCGGCTATCCTATTCTTTCTCTTGTTTTCCACACCTCTTTGCTGTTTCCCTGTAAATGTGGTAATTCATTGCTAGATGATGAATTCTCATCCTAAGATCTGCTTCTCTAAAAGCCCACATAAAGTGGTTTTCAGTTTAAACAGTTCAACTATTCTAAAGTCACCGTAAATGCCTAGAATGAAGTTAAATATTCAGTTAATATTTGGTAATTCAATAATTTGGTATTTCATGGTACAGTGTTCAGCCCAATTACCAGTTCATATTAAAAGAATACATAGCTTCCAAACTAACAAGGGGCAAATTTAATAATAAAATCAATGAATCTGAACAAGAAGAGGAGAAAAGAATCATGAATCAGGCAGGACAAATAAAAAGCATATTTTAAGAAGGTAATTTAAAATCAAACACATCACTGCTTACATGATGAATCACACAAACATAATGTTGAGAAGCAAAAGGAAATCTTGCTGCTCTATTTGATTCAGATTCAATTCAAAAAGGCAGTCACATCCAAATCATGGTGTTTAGGGACTAAGTAGTAAAATCATAACATAGCAAAAAAAATAATTTCCTAAAGGGAAGAAGAAACAGCACAGTGATGGTGTTGAACAAGGAAGATGATTCGTGACTTAACAGTCCTTGGAGGCTGGGATGTTAATTTTAGGCCAGGATGCTGAACCACCTGCACCTGACTGGTGACGCCAGTGAGCAGTCCCAGAGTTTTCTGCCAAATACAGGGAAAGGATTTCACCAAAGCAAAGGTTAGAGCTGGTATTCAAATATAGAAATTTAGAGATATCAACAGTTTAATACATAAAACTCACTCATTTAAAATCCAAAGTTAACATATGAGCTGGGTATGATTGTCCACACTTCCTATTTTATTGACTTTTGCTTTTAATATTTGGTGTGTGGAATTGAACTAGGGCCTGTGTATACTAAGTACTCATCCCAACTCCTGTCCTCACTTTATAATTGAGGAAACTGGAATTATAGATCATGTCTGATGACTCCAGTTCTGTCCTAATAGGACAGAAATAGACTAGGAATCCAGGGCTTCTCTCTTTCATATCCAACTTAATGAACTCTATTTATTGGTGGAGTTGGCTTCATTTTATTTAACTAATTTTTGTAACTCATAAGACACAATAGCAAGCTGAAGTCTCCTATTAGAATCATGTTTGTATGATCATACAAATCAAGTTCATATATTCAAAGTGTTTTGCATTTCAATTGTGAGCATTTCTCAATATCTTAATATTGTCATTACTATAGCCTTGTTTTTACTTATGTTAATACTAAAGTTTTCTAAATGATGTCACTGTGTAAATCAGAGTTCCAAATAATGCACTTTTTATTTGTACCTATTTCCACTTGATTTTCTATATTTTCCCTGTTCTTGTGTTGATTGTATTTCTTATTTTTTAAGTGACCTATTCACAGAAAGAACATGGAGATATCTTCAACCATCCCAATGACTCTGTAAATCATACAGGATAATTTGGGACTTAAACTGGGTTTATTTCAATCCTAAACCCATACTCAGTCCATTGTATTACCTTACCCCTATACAATAATATTGTTAGAAACATCTTTCTAACTTTTGAAACTCCTGTGGAAATTACAGTATTTATTCTTGTTGTTGTTTTTGTTATTATTATTATACAGTGTCTGTACAGGCATTGTAACTAAGCCATAATTCTGTAAAAACTGATGCTATAAATTGGAGGGAATGGAAACCATAAGCTAATATTTATTTTTAGTCATGATTGTGCCCACCCATTAATTTGAATTTCACTATTTCACATTTCACAATAATTCATTTAGGGCATTTGCTAAACTGTAATAAAAAGGCCTGAGCTTTGACTTATCTATAATGAAGGATTTGGATAGGAAAATTAATACTTGCCCATAGAATATTGAAATGACTAAAAAGAATATAAGAACCATTTTCAGGTGTCCAAATACTCTAGAAATCATTTACATACAAATGATTGATGAGCTAATTTCAACCCATTTTTATCTATTCATTGAAGCTAGTCAGCTTGAGCATACCAGTGCTTTGTTAGTCTAACTCTAATTACAGTGCATAACAGAAAGTATTGAAAGTTCATTTCATTAAAAAATATGTAAATTAGACTTTTCACTATGAGAAGCTAATCCAGATTGAGAATTAGATTAATGGATTTGCTATATTTATGACTAAAATTTTTATGCTTTGTGATATGTTAAATAAAAGAGAAATCATGATCTAGGTTATAGTTTCTATTCTCAGGACTAATTGCGTTTTTAATTAAGGATTTCTGCCTTGGTTACAACTTTAATTATTCAATGAATATCTTTTTGCATTTCCAGAGGAATACAGAAGCCTAACAAATTTTGATTTTAAAACTTTGAGCCAAGCAAAGAGTCCGTGCACAACCAGGAAGTCAAAATGTTTGATTAAGCATTAAAAATAATCTAATAAAAATGAGCAAATATTAGTACAAGTCAAATCACAGATTTGAAACTGTATCTGGTAGTCTTTGGATACAGCAAGTGTGTTAAGAGTCATTATCAGAGAAAGGGTCAGTGAATAAAAAAAATCAAGTACATCCATCTTCCTTACAGTCTGCTGGAAGGAGAGGATGCATGAATTACTCAAAAGCTATTAAGAAAAACTATGGTATACAAGTAAGAAAAAGACTTGAGTTCAAGATCTCACACTGCCTCCTAGGAATTGTGTGGTTGTCACAAATTAACTTTGTGAGATTTTATTTTCTTCTTTGCAAGAATGTTGAATATTATTAGCTGCACTCCTCAATCCTGTGAGGTTACTTGGAAGATTTAAAAATACCAAGGTGTTTTGAATACCTAAGCGCTCTCTAAATATAAAGTATAAATTCATTTAAATAATAGCCTATTAGAAGTCTCATTTGACCTAGAAAAATTCTGACTTTGTTGGTATTAAACAAGTTTAAAAAAATACTTTTGTTTTCCCAACACTAGCTGAGATCATTTTCCATTGCACCAATGGAAAACCTGACAGATATGAAATTTTGACCAAGAGTGCTAGAAAAATGCATGATGGAGTGGCACTGAAAATAGGAGAGCCAGAGGCAAAAACATGATTGTATGAACTGGCAGACTGCAGGACCCTAAAAATATTCTGCAGAACTGAAGAAGCAATTGTCACTGTATGAGACTCACAAGAATAAATATTTCCCAATATAATGATATTAAGAATTTACCCATGACATCATCTCCAAACTACCTTTGATTTTATCATTGAGATTATAACTTCTGTTGCTTCAGTTGATTTGTTGGCTCCTTTTTGATTATCTAAGCCAGAAATAATAGCAACATTGGTTTGTTCCTTTTATACTTTTGTCGGTAGATAGTAGGCAAGTTTCACGACTAGCACTACATAAATTATTTTAAAAATTACCCAAAGAATAAAGACCATGTGTGTCAGGTGGGTTGTGAGTTATTCTGACAGTTCAAGGTAACAAGCTACAAACAATTTGTACAGGAATGGTTCAGCATGGTGTCACTTTCCAAGCTTAAAGTTAAAGTTGCAAGGAAAGTTACAGGTCATGGAAACTGTTCATCTGAGAACTGCAACTGGCCACAGTAACTCAAGGTATAAATTAGACAAGGTTCCACTGAATCAGTATCTAATTACACAGGGAATGGGAGACACATTCTTATCTTTCAGATACTTCAATGGATTTAGGATTTTGAGAAAACTTACCCAGTGGAAACTTGGGTTCCTATAATATTTGAGTTGGAGGACAAAGATTCTAATACCAATTCCATTATAAATTAGATACTTAATCTTGGGCAAATACAGTTTAAAAATCTGTAGTCCTATTTTCATCATCTATGAATAAAAGACAGAATAATGGGGAAAGTATTATCTATCAAAATACTTTAAGATAATCAGATCAGGTCATATATTCCCAAGTGAGTAACTATTAAGTGCTAACTAATGTCCATTAAGCCAGAGTTTAAATATTGCATTTTATTATTTGTAACTTTTTCTATTTAATTTTGTACATTTTCCATGTTCTTATGCTGATTGTATTTCTTATTGTTTTAATGACCAATCCCTAGAAAGAACATGGATATAACTTCTCCAGAAATTGCCTGGACCCTTTTCTTCCTCTTTCCTTGCTTTCTTCTGTAATTTCTTTTCATGTCCACCTCCCCTGTGAGAACATGCCGGACAGGCCTCTCTCTCCCGAAATCAGCTATAGCGTTCTGACTGAGGGAGCTGTCATTTTCTTTATCTACAACTTGTGAAACTTCAGTGATTTAAGAAAAAGTCTTCCTGGCTCAGCTCTTCTGAGTTCATCAAATACCTATCCATTGCCCTTGTTATTTCTGTTCCTAATTGTTAATCGGGGGAAAAACTCTACGCAGTGGAAACTGTTGAAGATGCTACTTTGCCAACAGAAGCTTCCTTTGGTCTTTGCAGACAGATTTGATTTCCTTTACTGTATCTTTACTATGTGAAAGAGTTTTAATAATTATCATTAAACACAATGGAGATCAATATAGGGAGATAAGTGCAGTTTCAGAGTGTTTTCTTACTCAGCTCATTCTGTCATGATCATCTGCTTGGGCTTAGTACCTGGATCTAACACAAACTATGCTTCTTATTACAATTAAGTCAATTTCTCTTTCTATAAAATGGGATTGAAAAATACCATCTCTATCATAGGGTTGCAATTAGGATTAAATAAATTTGTGGTTGCAATGATTTAAAGCAGTGTTGGGCTTTGTAAAATTTTTAGAGATTATCCAGTGTAACTGCTACTATGTCATGCATAATTTATAATGTTTCTTAAGAGAAACCGCACCATTCCTTAAAGGAAAAACATGTTACTCAACTGTCTACTACAAATATTCAGTTTAGACAAATCATACACAACACACACATACATCCAGATTTATAATGAAATAATCATTTGTATTCCTCCATATATTTTGGTCCAGTGTCTAAGTTTTCCACTGCATTGGTAATTACCTGAAATAAAAAGCCAAGGATTACGATACAATGTACTTACTATGTGGGCAGGCACTGCTAAGGCTATCACCAATTTTTGCAGGAAAAGTGGGCTTTTCCATGATACTCTTGGACATCCGATCTTATTGAAGTCTTTGAACACATGAGCTGTCCCTGTTATCAAAGGGAAGAGACAGAAAATATAACAAGAAATCTATTTTAAAATTTTATTTATAAAATGTTTGAAGTTCTGTATTTATATTTGCTTATTTTTATCTGAAACAGTAGGTTATATTATTAATTATGAAAACCTTTTTGGGTACATTATGTATATCCTAAGAAATATTCAGAGGATTTAAAATATACACAGTATGTTCCCTGATATCCAGTGACTGCACTCTGTCCTGAAAGCACTAAAAAAAAAAAAAGAAAAGAAAAGAAAAGAAAGAAAGAATATTGCCCTGTGCCCACAGCTTCACTAGAGGGTCTGTTCATTGTGCTCTGAAGGATCAGAGGGAATGGTTTTCTTTACTTTTGGAGTGTAAAAATCTTACAAAAAGATGAGATTTCAAGAAAAATAGAACATTTCCATTTCAATAAAAATAGAACATTTCCATGTATCTTTTGATGCATATGAAATCATAGCACCAATTGATTCATAGAAGCAACAGAAGCCATGAATACCTTAAGAATGCCAAATGATTCCTTGTGATTGGAAGGAGGTTGGCATGGATGGGAGATAGGATGGAAGGAGAGGATACAGCATAAGTCGAGGGAGATCAGAGGTTGAGAGCAGTGGCGGTTCATGCTTTTGCAGCAGCGAACAAACTTTTTATCAAAGAAAAAAAAGGTATTTGTGGATTTTTTTTATTTGAACATAATCTGTCATTCTTATTTCTCAATGGTTTACTCATGGCAAACTTGCTTTCTAAGCACTGTCTTGGCATATGTAGGAAGTGATTACAAATATGTAATTTAGCAAAACAAAAATATTAAAACCCAGTTACATTCTCTCTCATTCTTCATGTCAGCATTCTGAACCTAATTTGGCTTATATAGCCTGCTTTTTCTTCATTCCAAGAGTTACTGACAATTTTTCTTTTAAAAGCACAAGATATGCCACCACGTTAAAAGAAAAACATTTTCTGAGGGAATTGAGACCCATGAAGAAGAAACTGAAAATGACGTTCATTCCATGGTCTATGTAAATTTCAAAAGTGAATTACCCTCTAGTGTTCTGTGGAGTATTATCAGAGCATTTACTGGTAGAACCATTGGATATGGTGCTGCTGCATAAGGGAACTGATAGAGCTATAGCTTTAGTTCTATTTTCTGTTCATCTGGTATCCATGTAGAAAACAGTCTTCTAGCCCCAACATATATATATATGTGAATATATGAATATATGAGAATATATGTGAAAAGTAGTCAGAAATCTTTCATTCATATTGCCAAAGGTGTACTGCAAATCCTTTCTGGCTAGCATATTAGGATCAATAATAATAAGTTTAAAACCTTAATATCCTCCTGTTAGTAACTAGAGAATGAATGTAGTTAGTCAAGTAAGTTTGTTTTTAATCATTAAAAGTGATTTTCACAAAATTGCACACTATTTTCCATACCAGATTGCATTGGGGTGCAAAATTCCTTTGAGCTACAATTTTCTTTTATACAGTACTAGAACCAGATTCCTATTATTTAAAAATTACACTTGTTTAGACTTTAAAATGAGGGATAATAACCCAAAAACATGAAACATAAAAGAAGTCTTCTCTGACCTAGAAAATGGAAGAACAGCCCACCTGCAGCCTTTTAAAAAAAGGCTTTTTTATAATGCAGTAATATAATTTTTGAAAAATTATATTACTGCATTATAGTCATACATAATATTGGGGTTCACTTTGGCACAATTATACATCATACAATGTAATTTATTCCAATGAAGTTTCCAGTGCATCCTCTTTACTTCTTTCTCTCTCTCTCTCTCTCTCTCTCTCTCTCTCTCTCTCTCTCTCTCTCGTGTGTGTGTGTGTGTGTGTGTGTGTGTGTGTGTGTGTGTGGTGCTGGGGATTAGAACTCAGGGTCTTTTGCACGCAAGGCAAGCGCTCTATAAACTGAGCTATATCCCTAGCCCCATCTCCTTTACTTCTTTTTCTCCTTCTCCCTGATCCTTTTCCTCTATTTTATTGATCTTTCTGCTATTTATTTATACTTTTGCCTGTAATGCATTATGGTTATAATAAAGGTAAAATTCACTGCGGTATATTCATATATGCCCCAGTAAAAGATTGGTTAGACTCATTCCACTGTTCCTCTCCTGTCCTGTCCCTCTTCCCAGCCCCTTCTCTCTCCCCCTCAATCTACTTCCTCTACTCCACTCATTTCTTTACTCTTTTCAGATGATCCCCCCCCTTTTTTAATCCTTTTTTCTGTTTTTTCCCTTATTTTTATCTAGCCTACATATATGAGAAAATATTTGACCCTGACAGTGTGGATGTAGCTTATTTCACTTAGCATGATGTCTTCTAATTCTTTCCATTTACCATGAAATGCCATAATTTCATTTTTTTTATGGCTGAGTAAAACCCCATTGTGTATATATACCACATTTTCTTTATCTTCATCATAGCAGTGGGCACCTGGGTTTTGTTTCACAGCTTGGCTGTTGTGAATTATGCTGTTGTAAACATTGATGTGGCTACATCACTACAGTATTCAGATTTTAGATATTTGGGATATATGCCAAAGAGGATGATAACTGGTGATTCCATTCCTAAATTTTTGAGGAATCTCTATACTGCTTCCCAAATTTTTGTATAATTTTGCAGTCCCACCAACAATGTAGGAGTGTACCTTGACCCCCCACACACATTGTAGCTAACATTTATTATTATTGGCATTCTTGATAATTGCCATTCTGACTAAAGTGAAATGAAATCTCCATTTTCTTGATTGCTAAAGATGTTAAATTTTTATATATTTATTGGACATTTGTATTTCTTCTTTTGGGAATTGTCTTTTTTTTCATTTTCCCATTTATTAATTGGGTTATTTATTATTTTGATATTAAGGTTTGTTTGAATTATTTATACATTCTGAATATTAATACTCTGAAGTGTAGGTGGCAAAAATCTTCTCTTATTCTGTGAGCTCTTAATTGTTTATTTTGCTATGAAGAAGCTTTTTAATTTGATGCTGTACCACTTATTGATTTCTTGCACTTTAGGCATCTTATTAAAGAGGTGATGCCTCTGTACTATGTTGGAATGTTGAATCTACATTTTATTCTATCAATTTCAGAGTTTCTAGTCTAATTCCTAGGTCACTGGTCCACTTTGGGTAATTTTTTTTTTTTTTTTTTGCAGGGTAAGAAACAAAGGTCAAGTTTCATTCTTCTATGTACAGATTTCCAGTTTTCCCAGCATCATTTGTTATAAAGCCTACATTTTTTTCCAGAATATTTTATTAGCACCTTTGTCTAGTATCAGATGACTGAACCTATGTGGGTATGTCTCTATGCCTACCATTTTATTCTCTTGGGCTTCATGTCTGTTTTTGGAGCCAGTGTTATGCTGTTTTTTTTTGTACTGTACCTTTGCAGTATAATTTGGGATCTGGCCATGTGATCCTCTAGCATTGATTACTCTTTGTGTTCAGGTTTGATTTGACTATTTGGGATCTCTTATTCTTCCAAATGAATTTTACAAGTGCTTTTTCTACTTTTGTGTAGAATGCCATGGGTGTTTTAATGAGGATAATCTGTACAAAATATTTTACAGTAAGGACATTGTGACAATATTAATTCTGTATATTCAACAACCTGTGAAGTCTTTCCTTCTTCTAAGATTATTTTCAATTTCTTTCTGCAGTTTTTCATAGTTTGCATCATAGAGTTCTTTCGTCTCCTTGGTTAGAATTTTTTCCCCAGAGTACTTTATTTATATTTATAGGCTAATGTGAAAAGGATAGTTTTCTAATTTTTTTCAGTAGATTCATTATTGGAGAATAGGTAAGTGATTGATTTATTAATGTTGATCTTGTGCACTGCTACTTTGCTAAACTTATTTATGAGCTATAAAAGTCTTCTGGTGAAATTTTTGGTCTTCTAAATATCAGCTCATGTTGTCAGTATATAGAAATAATTTAACTTTCTCTTTTTCTATTTGTATCCGTTTAATGCCTTCTCTTACCTGATTGTTCTGGGTAGAATTTCAAGGACTCTGTTGAATAGGAGCTGAAAAAGTATACATCCTTTTCTTGCTCCTATGGTTAGAGGAAGCATTTTTAGTTATTCTCCGTTCAGTATGATATTGACCTTGGGTTTGTCATACGTAGACTTTATAATCTTGAGGTAAATTCCTTTTAGCTCAATTCTGTCTAGTGTCTTAAATATAAATGAGTAGTGGAATTTGTCAAGTGTTTTTTTCTGCATCTATTAAGGTAATCATTTGATTCTTGTCCTTCACTCTATTTATGTGGTGAATTGTCTTTATAGATTTCCATATGTTAAATGATCTTTGCATTCCTGTGATGACATCCTCTTGATCTTCATAATAAGTTTGAATACCTGAAGCCTCCAAATTTGGAATGGTTTCATAGGGAATAAGGAACTTAATACTTTTATATTAAATCATAGATTATCCTTTAAAAGTTAACATGGATTGCAGATTTAAGAGTGGTCATTTGATAATTTCCAAGTTAATACAATCTAACATTAATGAGAAAAATTCTTAGAGATCTTTCCTTTTCATATGATAGTGAAGATATTTTTAGGTATTACCTTTTTATAAATATCTGGGTGATTCAATATAAATGCATTGCAGTGATTTGTGCTTTTCTTCTTGTTATCTCTCTCTACCCCCGCCACCTCTGATATTAGGTCATGATTCCAAAATATTTTTAAAAATGTGAAAAAAATCAATGTAATTTTTTTTAATTTGGCCTTTTCTCCAAAATAAAGGATGTCTATCTACTACGTAGAATTTTAGTGTCTCCCTATCCATTGACACTTATTTTTAAAGTTGATTCTCAAGCATGTTCATTGGTCTTATCCTATGCCTGGAATATCTGGGATGTATACTGGTCAATATGTTTTAGTAAGTCTTGTAGACACAATTTGAGAACTAAAATAATCTTAAATTCTCTCAGAGGGAATTCTACCTCTACAGCCATGTGAAGGCACCAGTAATTTAAATCACTCTAAAACAATTTTATATGTTCAAATTTCCTGAGCCACCAAAATGACTTAAAGGTAGCATCCAGTGTCTGCAAGGGCTGATTTGATTTCTATTTAATGTAACTCCTAGGGAACAGCTGTGCAGAGCAGGGAACCATGTAATTAACTACAAGTTGAGTGTTGTTTCCCAGATTTATAACCACTGGGTTATACTGAACTCCCGCATTAGTGTGTCCTCTCAAGGCTTTCAAATTTGCTCCTCAGCTGTTAATCTAAAACAAAAATAACTTATTTATATATTAGTTTATTTATTTATTGATTGATTGATTCATTCATTCATTTATTTTCAGTACTTTAGATCAAACCCTGGGTCTCACATATGTGAGTCAAGTGAATTACCACAGAGCTATACATTCAGCCTACAAAACTAAATTTAAAAGCTGACTTTACCTATTTTTTTATTTCTTATATTTTGGTATTTGTGTATGTGTATATATATATATGTGTAATTATTTATATATAATCTATATATGTGTAAATATTTATATATATATATCACAGATATATAATTTTATATAAAGTATGTATTTTATAATATTTCAGTATGTATTCACATATTTTAAGAGCATTTTTAGTTTTCTATCAGTGGAGGGATAAGAGTGTTCTGATTTAATTGGGTAGTCATTACTGACTGCCTTTAATTATATTTTTAAGGACATTTTCTAAAAATACTGAGTAAAAGGCACCAATGCAGAGTTCTAGAACATTTTCTTCCACTAGAAAAGCTCTTCTAATATATGTAATTTAACTGTAACTGACTTGTCTTCATAAATGCTTTATGATTATAATCACTGTCACAATTAACAAGAACCTACATTTTGGTGAATAATTGTTACATCAATCTACCAGGGTCACCATAAAGGTTTTCAGGTTGTTGAAAGAGTACAGAAACTATTCAGTGCCTAAGTGAATAACAATATTACCTCAGGTATGACTTACTGAAGGGATCTTGAGCCTTTGGATTCTAAATTTTCCCAAAAAGAAAAAAATGAAAGACAAGATAAAGTATTTTGAAAACAGAACAAAATTTTAAACAAACAAAATGCAAATTGAAGACTAGTTTTGCTTCACACTTCCAGCAGGCATTTGGTACATAAAGCAAGTCACAGAAAATTATTTTCAGTACAAACAGCATAATATTTTATAAAGTTCTTAAAATCATAAGGTCAAGTCCAGACTAATCAGAACAGATATATGAGGACAAATAAGGCATATGCATAAAAACAAATGTTTGTTGATAATTTACCAAGAAATATAAATTACATGTCTTTTCATTTATCCTTCCTTAATGCATAAAGAAAATAAGCAACAAGAATAAGGTCCATAACACAAAATACGAACATTGTTCATTGATTGATTATTTGAAGATGGTAATAAAATATTATTTTCAATTGATAACACACTTATATCACTTTAAAAAGAATAATAAAACTTTAATTACTCTAAACCATTACTGAATATGTACATTCATACAGGTCTTCTGAAATATGCAGACTAGTATATGATATTCAAATAAAATGATACATTATAGTTAACTTACAACTCTCCCGTCATAAAATTCAATGCTCTCTTATTGTTTTTATTTTACTTTGAATACTAATTTTATTACTGTTTTTCTTTGAAGCTTAAGTTATTTTCATGAGGAAATAATTATTAAAAATTACAAATCATTTTATAATAAATTATCTAAAATAAATTTAAAATAAATAAATATAAGCATTATTCCTATCAACACCCATCCCATTTCCAGTCTTTTCCTGAATTAACTTGAGATTGCTGTGTATGTCATCATTTCACAAATGATGCTTTTGAATAATATTTTTATGTATATAGATATACCTAAAATAATACATATTATAGTTTTCTAGTTTTTTCCAAAATATATAAGTAATATGTACATGTAATGTGGCACAAGTCATATTTCAACTTTATTATTTTCACCTATATCATTTCATTTGAAAATAAAATCATGTGAATCTATATTATTATGATTCATTCCTGTTATTTTGTATTTTTCAAGATTACTGTCTAGTTTTCCAGCTCTTGATATTTTATGAAATGTGATAATAATCAACTTTTTAGATTGAATCTTATGTACCTGTATAAAAGTATGTGTATATTATATATATATATATATATATATATATATATATATATATATATACTGTGTATATATATAAATTGTGTGTATATATATGTATAATTTTAGAAATAGAATTGCTACTATATTCTATATAAAATTCCAACATTACTAGAAAATACCAAACAGTACTTCAAATTGACAAACAAATGCTGCTCTATGGTTTTGAGAGGGAGCTCACAAATGGTATTGACTTTCATGAAGTTTCCATTTTTCACAGAGAAAAACCTCAAATTCCTTTGATTTTATGTGTACAACAAGCTAGACACTTTTCCAACACTATCAAGGAATGGACTAATAATGGCAAATAAAATGATGACAAAAATTTTATTTGTGAGATCTGGCAAAGGAGTTAGAAATTCTGACAACAAAAAAATTAGAAATATGGAGCATTTAAACAGAACACTGAAACTATTTTTCTAATTGTTTGACCTCAGTTGAATGTGACTTTAATTTTTAACAAATTAAAGATCAAAGATAGCAGAATTAATCCTGGATCTTTAAAGTGGGATGTCTAGTAGGAAAACATTTCCATAATTTTTGGTCTCCAAAGGACAGTGACTTTAGTTGAGAATAAATTTAAATTAAATTACTAGTCCACCATTAAAAAAAAATGATAGTTGCAGATAATGTTAGGATTTGAGGGTCGAAAGAATTAGGGGTTAAAGAAAATCAGCTCATTTCTTTTCATGTGAGTATAGAAGCTTAAGGTATTTTAATGAGGAAATAATTATTAATCATTTTCTTGGGATGAGAGAGAAGGGATTTACAGGACTTCGGGACAAGCAGGCAAAAAGTGTGGGCTTGGTGTTACGCTATGAGACAGCCACAAGATTCAAGAAGTCATAGTTACAGGTAAAGTAGTAAGAGGTATCCAACTCTGCAAGTCTTCAAGTGACTAGAGCCACACACAAAAAAAACAAGAAAACAAACCAAACATATCAGAAATGGTGATTCGGAAAGAAGGCTGACAGTGTGGGTAGTTGACTTGCAGGTTATTTCTGGAAAAGGAGAGACAGATAGGAAAAGAGAGAGGGAGGTAGGGAAGAAAGGAAGAAGGGAGGGAGGGAATCAGGAGAGAAAAATGGCAGAGAAGAAGGGAAAGAGGGAAGGAATGAATTATTGCATTGGAGAAGTGATTTCTGAAACAGCATTTCATGTGCATGTGTGAGCTGTCTTAATTCAGAGAAAATACGGTACTAGGGGTTGGGGGACATGTAACCTACTTTTACTAATGAAAATACAGGTTGAATATGGAGATGATGCTCATGATAAATTTTGATTAATGATTCTTCTTCTGGCCTGTTGGTAAACTTAGTCTGATCTCATTTAATCCGTTAAATTATATATGCATACACACACACACACACACACAGGTTGTTATATATGTTGTTCACCTATACATGTTATATATCTGTTGTGTGTGTGTGTGTGTGTGTATATATATATATATATATATATATATATATATATATATATACTCTACAGTAGAATCACAAAGTTATAAAACTAGGAGAGGAATTTGATCGCACATTGTTGATTGTAGCGGCTGAGTTTTTAAGCATGATACAATTAACCTATTATTATATGGATCTGTCCTCCCCTCTCTTTGAGAGGTTGTGACCAAGGAGCCATGGGATATAATGTGCATAATGGGATAGCTAAGTCATTACTTTATTAGACTAAAAATAAATAGGAGATATAATTAAGTATATGTTGATAGAAATTCCTGCACATGCTGAATACACTTTTTTTTCTTTTGGTGCTGGGGATGGAACCCAGGGCCTTGTGCATGCTATGGAAGCTCTCTACCAGCTGAGCTATGTCCCCAGCCCCTGAATACATTTTGTTAAAGAGTAAACTCTCAAATTTTTAAAATATAAATGAAAATTATATCATTTATTAATATAATTTTATATTTTATATATTTTTAAATATAAATGAAAATTATATTTTTATTTTTTAAATACATAAAACCATATGTACTTTCTAGGTTCAAAGTCTGAATTCCTACTATTTTCTTATGCCAATAGCACAACTCACAGAATTGCTAATGTAAGGAAATATGTTGTATATATGTGTGCTGGAGGGTGTAGGTGGTTTAATAATTCCTAAATTGCTCTGAACTTTTGAATGAAATTTTGCTTTTTGGGAAAAAAGCAAGAAATCTGGTCAGAATAATTTCCAAACTCTGGACAATGAAGCAATTAATTTCATATCATTGCCCTCCGCAATTAATTAGTACTAGTAATCTCTCACAAATACCTTGTCAGAATGAGTGAAAGAGAGTTTCTCTATGAGCATCCTTTTTCTGTATCCAATAGTACTTTTGCCCCACTCAGCAGAATAGAGGCGAATTTACTAATAAATGTTCTTTAATGGATAGTAGTCTTTCCATAAAAATGTCAGTGTATTGAATTTCCATGACATTGCTGATCACCATTTTTCAACTGCTAAAATGGTCATTTCGATCTTGTTTATCTTCAAGAAAATCCAATGATGCAAAGAGTAATCATACCACTTCTTATTTCACTATAAAATCTCTTAAAAGATAATCTCTCTGTAGAACATCAATTATAAATTGGTACATAAACTTTTAAAAGTTCTAACTTGGTGGCAAAAAGAAAATATTTAAATTTTATTTTTACTTTCTTGCTTCCAAGGGAATCTTAATTTATCTTTGTCAGGAGATTGAGCTCTTGCTCAAAACATTTTATATCTGAGATAAGATACTGATCAATTTTTAACACCTTCCTCAGAAGAATCAAAAAAAATCCATTCATGAATATTTTTCACTTCAGAAGCTATTCTTCCTTTTGCTAGCATATTCCAGAATAGTTAATATTATTTATCCCAAACAAACTGACCCTCAACGTTTTTCAAAGAATAGATAAAATGGCAGATGTTCCCCTATAGCACATAAGATTTGCAATGTGAGATTCTTCCAACTCTATATGTGGAAGCAAGTACAGAAGGGATGAGTGGTACAAGAATGATTTAGAGAGGAAGAAACCCAGACAGGAAATAGTAACACAACCTGAAACTCCCTAGAAGGTCAGAATGATTTTAAAAGATTGATAAATACATTAGGTGACTCCAAGGATTTATCATTCTTGCCTTTTTAGATATTTGCAGTTCTGTGCTTTAAAAAATTATCTTTCGAAGACATATGAAAAATTCAATTAAAATTTTGTATCATGTTCTATATCCAGGGGAAGATGAGATCAATTATTTATTCATGATGACCTGCCTTTTACCTTTTGTGATCTGCAAGGAATTCCCATCTGTAATAAAATTAAAGGAATTTTTAAAAATTTGGAAAGAGATCTCATTCTTAAATGCAGTATACACTTCAGCATTTATCTGTAATCTTGAAACAAAATGGAAATTTCTTGCGACAGACAAATCTTACAAACACCAGAAAGATATAAGCAGGTAAAGGGCTTCAATTATTGTAGTTTCAAGATGAATGAGAACTGTGACTGCTCTTGAGTGGCCTGGCAGTGCATGATAATATTTCAATCACAATGATATCAATGGGGGAGGGGGAAGTAAAGATGGAAAGTGTTAAAAGACTGCTTGAGGTAGCATACATTACTTGGAAATGAAAGATGAAAAAATAAAACAGAAAATTCTAGGCCAGTAAATGTGTCACCCCCACCACCGCCCCCCCAAAAAAAAAATATAACTAGGGAAGACATGAACTGGCTAACAGAGTAGAAATAAGAAGTAGGGAGAAGAGACATTTCGCAAAAGGGGAGAATGAGAGTTGTTGTGCTTTTTGTTAGATATCAGATATAAGAGATCAGGGAAACTGCATTAAAACAGTGATATTGGATTAATATATGCATGAGTCTAACATTTCAGTAGACTTGGCCTTAGAATTTTATAAATTTGAATTAATTTAAAACCTTAAGTTTGCAATAAAAAATACCCAGGCATCTGACTTAAGGCTCACAGTTGGGACTGCATTGAGACTATGCATTGACATTTACTTTCTTCCAAAATGTGGCATGGAAATAATGTTAATTATGTATAAAATAGAACAAATGTACAATAGAACTATAACAGACAGGAAATTGTTCAGCACCATAAGTAGATATGTTTCTTAAGAACAGTGTAGAAATGATAAAGAAAGGGCTAAGCCAACATAGAGAATATTGCAGCTCAAATATACATAAAGATGAGAACCCCCCAAAGTAGGTCCATTCTTTTTGGGAAACACTTAAAAATTTTTATCAGGGATTAAACTGGATATTAACAATAAGCAGAAGTTAAGCTGTAGTTTGATAGCAGTTTAAATCATTTGTAAACTGTGTATGGAAGGCAGATCCAGATTACTGTCTCCCATTACTGTACACATAGAGAAATTATAAATATTACATAGAAAAGTAGGCCTCAAACTCGTTTCTTTATTAAGAAATGGAATATCTTCCAAGGAAATAGAAAACATACTTTGGAAATTATAAAGCTAATTTTCCAGAAATTGAATAAAAATAATACCTGAGACTCTAAATTGCAAATAACTTCCAGAATGTAGAGAAGAGATGGAAACAACTGAAGAACCATCAAATGACATAGGGAATCAATTCAGGTTACCCTGTATCCAAATAACAGACTTTCTATAAAAAGGAAGCAATTGAAATGAAATTTACAATCATGTTAGAACATTGCACAGGAGGTTGCTATTGGTACCCACCTAGACCCATTGTACCCATTAAGTAACAATTCACACATGCTGTCTTCTCTCTGAAGAGTTATCAAATTGGCCAAATAATAGCTGCCTTACCTGAGCAGACACATTCCCTTTCCTTCCCTGAAACCTAGCTAATCAGGGCCAGTCCATTACCAAAAGGTGGTGCTGGGGCTAAGTTGTGTTGCAACCTTGCTGCTGAGACTGCATTAGTGCTAATTCTTTATACCTTGCCGCTGACCTTTTCCTCTTACTCCTATCCTCCAAAGAATAGCCCTTAATGTTTTTTGATCAAGAATTCCCATCTGAGTCTGCTCCTAAGTTATGCAACTTAAGACTGGTCCAATAATAGAATATTAGTATAATGGATAGGGTTAAACATTGAATTATATGTACAATTAAATATTTTCATATTATACTCACTAATTTCACTTTCCTAAAGCAATATAGATCCATATGGGTCAATAAAATGTTATGTTTTTTAAATACTTTTATCACAGATAATCTAAATATTTAAGGTGATCTATCAATTAATTAGTTTGATTTAATCATCCCACCTTACATTAAAATATAATAACATAACTTTGATGCCATAAATATATTCAAGTGTAATTTGTCAAAATATAATAAAATTAATAAAATTAAAATAAAAAGAATAAAAACTAAGACTCAGAGATTAGAAATTCCTAGGGGTAAGAATCAGTTTTCTGACTACTCTATTTAATTGTATCTCTACATTTACACAACATTTATATTATCAATTATCTGATGTTTAAAAAAATTTTATTGGTATATTATATACTAAGTGGGATGTTTGATTTCATATTTGTACATGCATGCGATATGACAATGTAATTTTGGCAATTTCATTCCCTAGTGTATACCCTACAATTTTCTATCTTGAAATATATCTACCTGGTACTATTTTGTCAAGCAATGTTTTTACATATTTAACCAAGAGACATTTTTCTTATTGTCAGGATTATGTGTTTTAGGTATGTATTTACTTATATTGCTCTGTATAATATTATTATGAAGGAAAATGAACCTTTTTTCCACTTTATGATTTTCAGATAATCTTGCATTTATGCATTTGGATATTGAGTGTTCTTAAACTTTTATTTTAGTAAAGATAAAAAATTAATTGCAATAAAAATACTTGCATGCATTTCTATTAAATATATAATGAAATAACTTGTTGAAATATATATACATATATGTATGTATACATAGATATGTATGTATTAGTTAATCTGCTTGAAAAAGTTAAGGCAAATGCATTACTCAAGACATATGAGTAAATTTTGCTTGGTATATGACATGTAATCATGCTCCAATTGGTTGCTCAAACACAATGCCACTTGAGAAGGGCCTTTTCCAATGAGTAGAGGAAGATTGTGAAATCCTAATGTAATAAGCCTCAGAGTATAAGGAATATGTAGAAAATAATAATTTTGTGTAGTCTCTCAAGATAACATAAAAGTCTACGATAAACTTTTTTTTAAAATCAATTTCCTAACTTATTCTGCATTTTCAGAAGTCCATGGTTAGAGAAAAGAAAAGTTTAAACCTAGTATCCTGACCTTGTTTTCTTGTTCTCTCTTTCTAAGGTCTTAGACAAGTCAATGTGGCAAAGACCAGAACACATAGACCTGTACTCAGGAGACCTAACATGTATTAATTACAAATGTATTAGAATTGCTAAAGTACATCAAACCAGCCACACAGGTGGAAAATAGAATGGTTCTTTTTATTCTACATAAAAAGACCATAATTGTCAATGAGAAAAGTAAGGACACAAAAATGCCAGTGATATGAGGAGTGGTTCCAACTCATCCATGCATTTTAGCTCTTCTACTACCATAGTCTCAGTCAGAAGAGGGTCTGAGAGTTTATGGCCACACCACCTGTATATTTCAAAGGATGTCATAGTACAATGTACGATCTTTCAGCTCTCAAGAGATAAGCAGTCCTATATTATCTTTTAAATTTATTATCAAAAACTACTTTTCAATTATTTTCTGTTTTTTGCAAAACAGGTTACAATCAGTTTTAATCCATATAGTTCCTTGACTATTTCTCTCACATATTCTCGTTGGCTATGGTCTCCCTGAAATTTCTCATCAAAAGCATAGAAACATCCTCTATAAAGAGATTTGAGTATAAATTTAGTAAATTAAATATTGAAAGGCTACAACCCCAGAGGACTTTTAAAACAACCAGGTAGGCCTTAGATGTGAGAAATGAATAAATGAATTTTAAAGTAAATTTGATCCAAGCAATAATGGCAGGCAAAAAAGTTGTGTATGTATTTTTTTAGACATAGAGTTTAGTACATTTCTCACCAGAGACACTGCTATGAGTATATTTCAATGGCATTCATTCATGAGTGTAAAAATATAGTTTAGATCACAAATATACAAAAACAAAAAAAGGATTCTTGCCCACTAAAACAATTTAAACTGACAAGGAGATATTCACATCTTCATTGGTTTGACAGCAATAAAATGATGATGAGCCCAACTCTCTGAGCCCAACATGTCCTGCATTATTTTAACTTGTTCTTTCACACTGAGGTTATTCCCTTAAGAGGTGCATTAATTCTGTCAGACTGCTTTCACATAAATCAATACAATATGCAATCATCTGCAAAAGGAAGAATGCTTTTTAAGACCCTTAACTTCAATGAATGAGTAACTTAAGTACTAAGAGCACCCTTATATCATTGTATTGCAAAGAATATTGCTTATCATGAATTTAAATATCCTGGAGTAGAGTAGTCATTCTTGCCTGTTTTTATAAAGTCTAGAATTTATATGAAGTGACTTTGTGACTTTTTTGGTGATGATTTGAAACAACCAATTTGGGGTCCCATGTTGTTTTATCACATACAATGTGTTCCCCAAAATGACAACCATGCCAACATGCCATCTACTTATAGTATCTTAATTTCAGCCTGCTGGAGTAGAAGACTACCTCTTATTTTGAATTGTACTCTCTGCTCTGAGGGACCCCAAAGTAAATATTGATTATATCATATAAAATATATTTTAGATCCAACTATTCTCAAACATGCATTATAAGATGATAGGAATTCACCCAGCTGCTTTTGCACAACATAGTAAATACTGTGTTTTTTAAAGAATCTACTGTAGTGACTTCTCTAGGCTAAGTACATTACACCCCTCGTTCTCTAAACATTAGCAATAAGCACTAACATGTTACCCCCTCATGTATAATATGGAAAAAAAGAATGACTCAAAAAATTTTACTATTAGGTATCTTACCTAGGTTTCTTCATCTGAGTTTTTCATAAAATGCTCATAAATTAAAACTCTGTACTTCTTCTCTTGCACATCAGTGTGCTATGCACCTTGCCTTCATGGAACTATATAACTTGAAATACTTCTATGTGCTCTGAGGTTTTGGATAGAACAAGGACGCAGTATATTTTATCACTTTTCCTTTTCCCCAAATTAGTGATTACTATTTCCTTCATTGTCTATAAATAGAACAAACCTATGTCCATGTTTTCTGGCTGTGGGTTACTTGAAGGTGTTTTGTAGTTAAGGCTCTCTTTATGACTTGGATATGAGGTGTCCTCAAAAGCCCCTGTGTTAATGCAGGAATATTCAGAGGTGAAATGATAAGGTTATGAGAATTGTAATCTGAACAGTTCATTTTAGTTTGAATGGACTGATGAGGGGGTAATTGTTGTGGGGAGGGGTGGCTGGAAGAGGTGAAATAGTAGAAGGGCATATCTTTTCTGCATCCTCTCTCTCTCTCTTTCTTTCTCCCTCTCTCCATCTTGGCTATCATGAAGTGAACTGATTTCTTCTGCCTGCTCTTTGGTCATGATATCCTGCCTCACGTTGGGTCCAGAGCAATGGATTCAGCCCTCTCATATACTGAAAACTTCGAAATTGTGAGGACCAAATAAACTTCCTCTTGTAAGTTTTCTTGTCAGATATTTTGGTCACGGTTATGTAAAGCTGGCTAAAACAACCTCGACTTGTCCTTCTCTACAACTAAGAAACTTTCTCCCATATGTCTTAATTGAAATACAGTAGATTATGAAGTACCTTTCTCCATTTGCATGTGACCATGACATCTCCACATAGGTATCATGCTAGAATCTCAAACCAAAGAGTCCAATACAACATCTTCTTTTTCAAACATCCTTCTCTCTCTGTTAAGGGTGGAAGTCATAGTGAGAATATAGACTGCAAGCCAATGCTCATTGTGTTTTATCAGTACTCAGGACATAGCAGTTAGAGAATACTTTAATTATCATCTTTAATGATATGTTCTATTAGTGAGAGCACTACAGTATTTTTAAGTGTGAGTTTCAAAACAGTTTATTTATACACTTCAAATATGTTTATAATTCTTCCAATATTCTTGGAATATTAATTCAAAGATTCTAATATTTTTTCTTCATTTTCACTATTTTCTTCCAGAATTCGCCACTTAATAACTAGACAACAGTTTTCCAAAGAATCTCCATATTGCTTTCCATATTGGCTGCACCACTTTGCAGTCCCACCAGCAATGTATGAGTGTGCCTTTTACCCCACTTATATGCCCAGCACTTATTGTTATTTCACTTCATAATAGCTGCCATTCTGACTGGAGTGAGATGATAACTTAGAATAGTTCTGACTTGCATTTCTGTAATTGCTAGAGACAAACATTTATTTATTGATTGATTGTATATCCTCTTCTGAGAAGTATATGTTCATGTCCTTGGCCCATTTATTGATTGGGTGATTTGTTTTCTTGGTGCTTAGCTTTTTGAGTTATATACCCTTAAGTAGCTGAATAGATTTTAAAAATGTGGCATATATACACAATGGAATTTTACTCAGCAATAAAAGAGAATAAAATCATGGCATTTTCAGGTAAATGGATGGCATTGGAGAAGATAATGCTAAGTGAAGTTAGCCAATCCCCAAAAAACAAACACCAAATGTTTTCTCTGATATAAGGAGTCTGACTTATAGTGGGGGTGGTGGGGGCAGGTGGAGGATTGGAGGAACTCTAGACAGGGCAGAGGGATGGGAGGGAAATGCAGGGGACAGGGGGTTAGCAATAATGGTGGAATGTGAAGGACATCATTATCCAAAGTGCATGTATGATGACATGAATTGCTGTGAACATACTTTATATACAACCAGAGATATGAAAAATTGTACTCCATATGTCTAATAAGAATTGTAATGCATTCCACTGTCATGTATTTAAAAAAATAAAATCAATTAAAAAAATAACTGGACAACAAGCTTCTAATAAGTGTACTTATCTCCTTTTTTCCCCTATGTTTCTTTAAAGTTGATTTTGTGAAGTATAGTACTTTCCTGTGAAATATTTCGTGATTGTGCACGGATTACTCAAAAAGTAACATCTAATATTTTTATATTAGCCCTCTATATTTTCTATAATCTATTCCTTAATCATATTTTTAAGATTATTCCTCATTTCAGTCTTCAGGTTATGTTTTCATCTCTTTACCTTAAGATAGCCACCCTCTTTTCAATGAGCCTCCTTTACCTTTTTCTTCTCTTACCCATGCCTTTGTACATATATTCTTCTGCCTATTATTTTCTCCTAAATATACACTTATTAAAGTCCTACCTAAACTTAAACAAAATGTTCAATTATCATTGAACTAGTGGCATTATCCTGTGTTCCCTCTGCTTGTAGTAGGGAATATTATCTCTTCAATCTTAGTGCCCTTTTTATCTTCCAGTTATAGCATAGATCTATAACATAATTAAGGAGATCTTTCACTAGACTTTCAAACACAAAGTCCTCATCTGAGCAATGATGCTACTGCTTTTCTCTCTAGGTAGGTGTTATGTATCTGTTGCCAAATATGGTACCTGAAACTTGATAAGTCTTCAACAAATATTAATCATATAGAGAATAGGAAATTGGTTTGAAAAACTGCCAATGGATTTTTGTGTGAAATAATACAATACAAAATATAAGTTATGTGGCTTTCTTTTCCTTTGTTTCAAAATATGTGATTTTAATTATTCAAAAGAAAAATGCCAATCTTAAGACTGTGCATACAAATGCATTTCCATGTAGCAAAATTTCACAGCTTCCTTCATTGAGTGAGCCAATAACTAGCTGTGAATGTAATATGTAATTGTGAGAATTTTAAAAAGAAATTAAGTTGTATTATAATCCAACTCTGTATATTAAATTGGGATAAGACTGGGACAGTGTTATGTAGTAATGATTTGATATTAATGCATAGAAAACCAGAATATATTTTGAATAAATTAGAACACTAAGATTCTTATGTCTTGAAATTCTGCAATAATTATATATTTTTATTTGTGATTTATGATTCTGAGGTATCTGAAAAGAGTTTATTATCTTTAGTTTTCTGCATAACTATATTTCATTTGGTGATCATATTATTTCAGCAGATAGTAGCTCTGACCAATAACTAGAATTCTAAATTAAAAATGTTTTAATCTCTTTTTTAAAATCCTTTGATATTTTCAGTCATATCAATAATAAGTTCTACATTTCATTCTTGTTATGAAAAAAAAGAACAGCTATTTAATATTTCATTTTATTTATTTATTTATTTATTATATATTTTTATTTATACATGACAGCAGAATGCAGTACAATTCTTATTACATATATAGTGCACAATTTTCATATCTCTGGTTTTATGAACAGTATATTCAATCAATTTGTGTCTGCATACATGTACTTTGATAAGTAAGGATCATCACATTCCACCATCATTAGTTACTCCATGTCCCTTCCCTTCCCCTCCAATCCCTCTGAGCTGTTCAATATTTTAAAAGCTCATAATCATTGTAGGACTTTTCAAAGAGCCAATTTGTAAATATTTCAACCTTAAAGTCTATATTAGCTAAGAGTGTAACAGTACCCATATTGGGATGCATCTTACAATCCTGATCCACAGGCCTTCCAGATATTTTCCTAAACCCTGTTATTGGTGTTGTCTTTCTTTCTTTTTTTTTTTTTTTGTAACTAGTGTGGGAAGGTGATGAGAGAGGGAGTTCTCATCCCATATTTCATAGTTGGACATGATTTCTCCACTGAAAGAATCAAGAGTCATTATCTCAGTTATTTCTTAAAACTTAAAAACAATGCTTAAAAACAAAACTATGTCTTTTGTTACTGTTCCTTAATATGTGGTAGGGACAGGAAAGTGAGTTGGGTAGGAAGTATTTTAAGTATGTTCAAACAAAACTTAATTACCTAAATATGGTATAAGGGTATCAATATTTCTCAATTTTTAACAAAATATACTTTTTAAAGCCAACTAATCAAAAATGTTATAATAAAGTTTATTTTTCCCAAGATTTATTTGCTAGTTACTTTTTTATAACCTCTTTCTATTGACATCACTGGACCTCCATCCATAAGTACAGATTAATTCACAAGCTCAGACAGATTGTGAAATAAATAATAGTGTAACCAACATACAACTACTTAGAAGAGGTTTTGTCCATGGTTGGCCAACTCCATTACTCCGTGCCAAAAAGGAGGCAGGACACCACAGTGGAAACACATGGTGAAGGAAATCTGGTCAACTCATGGCAACCAGAAAGCAGAAAGAAAATGAGCAAGGAACCAGGGATAAAACATTATCCTCAAAGACACTCCCCAGTGACCTGCACAGTTACCACCCAGTTAGTCCATTCAAAGGATTAAGATACCCAGGGGCTCAGTAGGCTGAGGCAGGAGGAACTAATGTGAGTTCAAAGCCAGCTCAGCAACTCATTGAGGCCCTAAGCAACTCACTGACACCCTGTCTCTAAATGAAATACAAAAAGGGGTTGGGTATGTGGCTCAGTGGTTAAGTGCCCTCAAGTTCAACCCCTGGTACCAAAAAAAAAAAAAAAAAAAAAGAAAAGAAAAGAAAAAAGGATTAATCCATGAATCCACTGACTACATGACTACATTACAGCTTTCATAAACTAATCATTTCACCTGTGAGCATTCCTATATTACCTAACATGAATTTTGGGGGGAGACCTCATATTCAAACCATATATTTTGATTTTTGAAGTTTATTTCATTTGTATTTTTAGATTATTATTAGAGGTTCATTTTAGTTATATATATTATTAGGTTCATTTTGACATAATTATACAATCATTGAGTATAATTTACTATAATTCAATATTGGGAATAATTCTGATTTTGAAATACATCTTCTTTCCAGTCTTGTCCCATCTTCTTTTGAAAACATTCAAAGAGATCTCTTGGACACACCCAAGCATGCAGCTACTGAAAATTCATGCCACTGAAATGTCTATTATCCTGGGCTTTCTCCTCCGGTAAATTCATTGTGAAATCAATTATTGTTTCAGTGACACTACAGAAACATTTTACTTCAAAGTCAGACAGTTATCACAACTTTCTTATGTATATAATACTTCCCAATTTATCTTCTCAAAAAATAAAAAAAAGCAATACAATGGACTGGAGGGAGTGTTCTGATAATATTTCAAGTGTTATTATTTTAGTCAGTTTTTTCGTCACTTTGACAAAAATTTCCAACAAGAACAACTTAGAAGAAGGAAAGTTTATTTGGGCATCATGAATACAGAGGTCTCAGTCAATAGATGACTGTCTCTACTGCATTGGGTCCAAAGTGTGGCAAGGCAAAACATCATGTAGGATCGCCCTGTGGAGGAAATCTGCTTAGTTTTTGGTAAGGTCAGGAAGCAGGGAGAGAAGGCGGAGAGTCCTGAGGGAAGATGAACCATTCCAGGGCACACAGTCCCAGTGATGCATCTCCTCCAACCAATCAACATCTCTCTAGTTACCACCAAGTCAGTCTATTCAAAGAAGCATGGACTTACAATTTTGCAGCTCTCATAATATAATCATTTTACCCTCAAGTATTTCTGCATTAATGGGAGATTTGGAGGAATACCTCATATCCAACCGTAATATTCTACCCCTGCCCCACCAAAGCTCATGTCATCACACAAAGCAAAATACATTTAGTTTATGTCCAATGCAGTGGCTCCTCCTCCTCCTCCTCCTCCTCCTATTACTACTACTACTTCTTCTTCTTCTTCTTCTTCTTCTTCTTCTTCTTCTTCTTCTTCTTCTAACTGCAATTTTAAAATCCTAAAATCCTAAAAACCTCATGCCACTCTCAGGAATATATTCCTGATATAATTAATATATATATATTCCTGACATATTATATATATATATAGATATATCAACAATGTCCATTCAAATTAATACTAAGGAATTAATCACATGAAATTTACAAAAATACATATTCAGATTGTTCTCCCATCATACAGGCAGGTTTCTTTTTCTTTATACATAAAATGTAAAACTCTCACTATTACTCAAAATGATAAAGGTTACTATATTGAAACTCTATAAAGGTCTAAACCTGACACTCTGGTATGTAAATTAAAACATAAGATTGTATGATAGAGTTCGAACATAATTCAATTCTATGAGTATAATCTCTCTCTCTCTCTCTCTCTCTCTCTCTATATATATATATATATATATATATATATATATATATATATATATAGTATTTTTAAATAGGCATTGTATTTAGGAAGAGTTTTAAATTTACAGGAATGTTGCAAAGAATAACTGGGAGAGTCCATGAAAACATCAACCAGGCTATAACCATTCTATTAAGTTACTTTTTTTCTTATACTATACTATGGAAGAAAAGTAAATAAACAATAGTTTCGGGTATTGCATTAGTCTAGACATAATCTGATTAGTGCATAAGAAATGTAGTTTAAAAAAAAAGAAAATATGTAGGAAAAACACCTTAAGTGATTAAGAAATCCATCATTTCCTAAAGCCAAAACTAGTTATTACCCAAGTAGGATTCAAAAGCAAATTACACCACCACAGGGAAGGGCTGATATGTTACTCATTAACACAGGCAGTCTGGATACTAAATTAGATTGATTTCAAATGTTCTTATTCAAATGTTGAACTGCCTTTGACTTTTTTACAGAGCTTAAGTATGCTGCATATTATAATATGACCTCGTAAGTATACTGTATGTGCCAGATTTTATTTTCAAAGTATAAACTGAGCCATGTTGCTAAGGGGAAGCATAGACTCTCTATTTGGGGCTAGTTCTTTTGCAGAGCCTCTCCTAGCTTATAAGCTATGGGGCTTATTGGATGGCTCTTTGTTTAAGGCTATCTCAACCACACGATTTTCCCTCATTTGGTATAGTATTTTCGTCAATGAATGTTGAGGATACAGTGATTGTAGAAATGATAATTAAATGTGAGGAATGTGAGGCCCTAAAAATCTCCTTATTTTTGTGCATGTGTGTGAATGCACTTTATTAAAATAGAAAAAGATAATGTGGCTGCTCTTCATTATCTGTCTAGGCTCATATAGAAGGTGAAGAAGAGATGCCAGGCTCTAGAGTGAAAGGGCATGACTGATCAAACTTTTCATAGAAGGAAAGTGGTTTATTATAAATCCTATGAAAGTTCTCACATCTACACAGGTTACTTTGGCCTTAATAATGAAGCACATCTACAGTAAGTATAATTAAATATTTTATAATTCATTTTTTGGCTCAGTGGGAAGGGAAGCATCATTATAAATAAAATTCCATTATTAAATATTCAGACAAAAGTTTTCAAACATATTCTCGGAAATGTATAAAGACTGGTGATGGGGTCAATATGAACGTATTTCCTTATTTTCCTATCTAGAATATATTTTAGGTATTGGTCTGAAACTATCATATATTAATTCAGAAAGGCTATATACATATTAGCAGCTGCCTGTTTAAGAAGTCTAGCATTATGGATTATTGGCTTTACTTATAAACCTGGAAAATTATCAAATATTTTAATACATAATGTATTTTATAATTCCTTCTTAGAATGATGCTACTCATATCCCTCTTCATTTAGTTTATTTTGTCTAAATTTGGAGCAAGCAGCTATACTTTTAATCTGCCAAGAAACCTAAAAATCTCAGGCTCAGATGAAACTCTAGTGTTGAACCATCTGCTGAAATTTCAGTCCCAATATTTCCCTGAATGGATAATTTGAGAACCTTAAGTAGAAGGAAAGTGGTTGATTAGTGATGACAAAATAGCACAAAATAGGAGAAATGTCTTGTAAGTACTGAAAATTAAATCACAATTTTGTTTGTTGATTTAAAAAGTAGTGGCACACACATTTTCATGAAGTGAACTGTTGTCATTATGGGGATACTTAAAAGCAACCATTGTCTATGATAGCAATAAATAAAATAGATTTTTCCATAGTAAAACTTTTCAGCACACATCACTAAGTACTTATGTAGTCTATTGTGTTCAATTCTCCATAAAGTAATGAATCATGTTTTTGTAGACAAAGGAGCTTCTTCAAGAGAGAAAAGAATGTATTCAAGGTCTCTCAAGCTATTTTGGGGAGACTTGGAATTAAAACTTGATTTACTTGACTTATAAAAATCAAAATCCATTACCTTTGGGTATTTTTAAGATTTCTTTTCACAATAGAAATACTAAGTACATAGGATATCGTGAGTACCTTAAAACACTCACCTAAATAAGCTAGCTGACTATAATATCTCCTTATCAGGCCATATAAATTGTTGCAAATTTTTATTTACAATAAAATGGAAATATCATTCATATGAACATGTCAGTTACTGACTTAAATTACCTATGCAAATCATAATCTAAAAATGGGATCACTACTAATATTGTAATATACTTGGAACAGTCCCCTCTATCTCTTAAATGATTATGTGATAATGTCATAATCTTACAATGAGAGTATTTTCTCCAGCAGAGTAAATTGCCTAGCAATCCTCCTCACATTTTTTATTCTGAAAAGTATTTCTCCTTTCCTCTACTTGCTTCTTTGCTACTGTTTCTTCAGATGTAAACTATGGGTATCTGAATGGCAGATCAAAGGCTTAGAAATTATTGTTTTCCCTTGATAAGATTCAAATTTCAGTTTAAGTGTTTCCTTGCTGATGATCCTGTCAAAAAATCTTTTATAAACAACTTCCAGGATCAGACAGCAAATAGATAATTTAAGCTTGACATTTCATTAGCCGTTTACATATAGAAACATTAATTTGTCCACAAGTACCCAGAATAAATTGAAAAAAAAGGGACTGTATTTCAAATGAAAATGTAAAGTCATAACCTAGAGAAATATATAAAACATAAGCTTGTATAAATAAATATGGAAGCAACATAATCAAGTTATAATTTGTAGGAATGAGATAAAACAGGTATATATTTCAAACATCGAGTTACCTAAAAGTCCCTCCATGTGCTTGATTGATTGCAGTCTAGCTGACTCCTGCAGTCTAGCACTGGACCTTCCTGTTGCTGCCTTTCAGATGTTACTTCAGTCACATACATATTACAAAGTGATACTAGAAATCCTATTTCCAAAACATAGGGTTTTATTCTATTTTATTATCCATGATCATACAATAAGATCTATAAATATTTGGTGCTTAGATAAGAGATTTATTCCTGAAAAGCTATCTATTTACACTCACTGTTTTTATGTGGCTCCTTTGTCCTTAACTTTGTGAACAACCATAGCAACTGCAAAAAGAATGTCCAGTGGCAATTTGCAAAACAATTCCATTACAAATTCCTATATCTTGCTTGGAAAGCTGAAAGCACTAGTATATTGTGTTCTGTTCTCTTTAAAAAAAAGAATAGCAAAGAAAAATGGGAAATAGAGAAGCAAAATTAGGTAAGAAAATGGAAGATTTTCACTAAAAACAAAGTATATCTAGTGTGCTAAAATAGCAACTTTATTCATTATTTCATGCTACTGGAGTGCCCTCTGTCTTTTCATGTTATTATGTGCATCTAATTGGACCCTAGGGATTTGTCACTAGTTCTTCAATAAAGCATAGAACCTTACTTTTATGTTAAAGTGTATTTTCTAATATTTAAAACAGTTTTGTTCTCTGTATTATTTCAAATATGAGACTGTTTTAAGACTAATTGAATAGTGGAGTAATCAATGCAATGCTAACACATTGTTCTCTGTGAGATAATACAACTGATATCTTAATGTTTCCCAAGAATGCAAATTAAGGCTTAATAATATTTTCAATAATCAGTTTGAGGATAATTCACTACAGTACTCAATGTGGGAAGCTAGTAATTAGCACTTAATAATTAATGCCATTGTACAAATATGTCCAGAGGGCTCTCCATTGTTTCACACACTTCAAGAAAATGCATCATATAGACCTATTATTATGGGTCCATTTTAAAAACAATGGTGCTGTGATTTTACATTTCAGAGACAGTATTGTGTAATGGGACTCATAATGGTTTGAAAATCAAAGTGTCATGTTCTGAGTCTGGCTCACTGATCAGCTGCATGTTCTTAGGTTAAATCATGCAATCTCCATTTTTCATCTGCAAAAGGAGGGCATCTGAGAATCAGTGTCTCCCAATCTAAGCTCACTGAACAACTGATCTGAAACCTTTATATCGTCTAAGATATATGTCCTACTACTATTGCACCATGTTCCCTTACAGAGATGAGTCTGATATGGAATACACCTCTAATGTGCTCCTAAGTGTTCTAATGCATGTTAAAATATGAAAAATTCAGACTACATTAGCTCTAAGGCTCCTTCAAGCTCTGACATTCTATGATTCTAAGCTTTAATAAAATCATCACATATGCAAAGTGTCAAATAAAAACAAATCTAAGTTTAGGTAAGGAGAGACTTTATCAGAAAGAATTATTGCAATAAAGGGAAAGGGACAACTGTAATGGAGTGAAGGAAGAAAATTATAATAGAAAGATCTGCAAACACCTCAAATGTTAAACAGAAAGGGTGTTTTATTTCATAAGAATGTTTTATTTCATTTTTCTATATTTCAACAATTATAGAAAAATGAGATGTAAGGGAGTGAAGTGAAGGGGGTCTTGATTCAAGGATTGATCAGAGAATATTTTCTGATGTCAGCTGATTCTCAAGATCTATACCAAAGGAAGGGTTGAATATTGGCTCAGGCTGAGGAAGGGTCAAGGTTCAAGATTCCAATGGAGGAAAAGAACCCAAATTTGTCAATTCATTAACAAGCATTTTTTCTTAATTGATCACCCAGGACAAACATTTAAACTAATTATTATGAAACAAAGTGTGGGACACTTGAATGGTCAGAGTCTGGCCTTGTTATACGTAAACAAGGGGGTTGATGATGAGGAAGGAGATGGGCAGCCTTTGTACTAAGCTGTTTCTCCAACACAAAATTTAGGGGAGGGGAATTGTTGTGAAGATGCTGTTTGCCAGGGCTCAGAATTTTACTCAGATTAAAATTCAGCATCATCAATTGCATTTTATGAATTAGGTAGAAATTACACCCCTCTAAGATGATTCCAGAAGAGAATCACTTTGTTTCAAAACTTCACAGGAGAAGGCATTGTTAAATTTAGCATGCACTTCTCCAGCAAAAACAGTTAAGTTTTCACAAAAGCAGAATACATGCCCCTAGTAGTCTGTGGCTTCATCTTCTCAGAGTGCTATTTTGTGAAAGCAACATGGTGCAGATTTTTTTTTTTTTAAACAAAGGTGAGCCCCTCTTCATAGCCAAGAATAACATGTATTGCCTTTTTTGGGATAAGATAGATATATATATATATATATATATATATATATATATATATATATATATATCTCTTCCTGTCAGATTAGTGTCGCCAGCACAGGAGAGCTCTGGGAGCTGCAGATTTAGAACAAAGGCAGCAAATCTGGGGCACCCTGCCCCCATGCTGCTCCAAGCCAGCCTGAGCCACCCTGCATAGCAATGAAAAGCATTAAACATTCACACAGCTGCTTGTTATCAAAATTGCTTATCTTGTACTTTTTAATAATAACTCCTTTGATTTCCTGGAGTCTATCATCCCACTTAACAGGAAAGAAATGTATTTTCCCTAGCTATTTCTTCCCTCTACTATAGCCTGCTTTCCCTGCCCTCTCCAGTACACACACACACACACACACACACACACCATAAAAGAGGTTTTTGAAAATGAAACACTCAAAGACAATGAAGAGGAGCAGTCTGAGGAGAGAGTGGCTGTGCCACTCTCATACAGCTGAGTGTTGTTAATACACATGGCTTGATAATTCATCTAGTTCATATTTTGTCTGTGGAAAGTATCTAATGGATATATTGGGTAAATAATTTCTTTGGAGATACATCTGTGTTGTTGTTGTTATTGTTGTTTGCAGAGTATATCTATGTTTTGGTCTTTTATTTTTCTTCACAAGTACTTGAGACAATAGGAAATCATTCTCAGCCTTGAAACTCATTAGATTATCCAATATTTAATTTTATAAAAGGGCTAAAATGGGATGCTTTAGTCAGTGTTTTTGCTGCAGTGTCCAAAAGTTCCTATTAAGAACAATTAGAGGAGGAAATGTTTATTTGGGGGTTCATGGTTTCAAAGTTCTTAGTTCATAACCAACTCCATTTTTGGAACCCCAGGTGAGGCAGAACATCCTGGCAGAAGACTGTGGCTAAGCAAAGCAGCTGGGAACAGGGCACAGGAAGCAGAGAGTGAAAGAGAGCTCTCCTCATCAGGACAAAATATCAACCCCAAAAGCACACCCACTATGATCCACTTCCTCCCGCCACAACCTACAGTAACCACCTAGTTAATCCCTGTCAGGAGATTAATGCATTGATTAGGTTAAGGTTCTCATAACCCAGTCATTTCACTATAATCTTTCTTGAATTTTCTCACCCCAGAGTTTTGGGGATACACCTCACATCTAAACCATAACAGGGTGGATAATTTGTCTAGCAGTTGAGGATTAAGTTTAATTAGTGGAGAAATTTTTTTTAATACTGTTTAACAGATAATGACATATCAGAGCCCTTGTCTTGGCTTTGATTTTGTTCAAGGAATAATCACTTTAGTGTAATTTGTTTGACAGTCTAGAAAAAAGAAGTGTTTTCAAATACTATACATAGAGAGTTGCAAAGGTTGCATTTTATTATTAAACTAGGAAGCTCTTTCAAATATTGTAATTAAAGAGAATTTAAATAGTTATTATTTGTTTGTTGTTAATTCCAACATCCATTAATAATAATGATGCCTGTGGAGGTTAATATGTTTAAACAGTATTTCAGAGTGTTTCATTTAATTCTTATATAATTTTTGATTATATTAATATTATTATACTAAATGTTCAGATAAAGGAAATGAAGGTAGAAAGGCAGTACAATTTAGACACTTAAGACATAAAATCTAGAGTTTTATTGTCTGGATTAGGATCTGAGTTCTTCTAATAACTAGTTGTATTTGATAACTTTTTAATTACTAAATATATTAGGAATGATTATCATTTATTACACCTGTCTGATGGGATTGCCATGAGTATTAAATGAGTTTTCACACATAAGACATTATCAACCCCACACCTGACAAAGTTAAACAAGAGGATGTTGCCATATAGGAGAGTTTGGAGCATGAAGTCTGAATTCAATTCCACTTCAGCAAAGGGAAAGTGTTTTAAGAACTGGGGGTGAGGGGAAGACTTGAGGCGTGTTTATTAATCAGTCTTACCGAAAGGAAAAGTCAATTTTCTAATATTGTGGTGACTGCAGGTAGTTCTTTAACAAAGGGTCCTCTAAGACAAACTCCAACCCTTCCACAGAGACTGGGAGATACAGGCACCATTTTCCTCCAGAATTTCATTTCAAAGGGATAGCTCCCAGGTCTTGAGAAAGACAATCGTGGTTCGGAAAACTGGCAGGAAACATTTCGAAAGATTTATATCTCAAAGGGGCACAGAAAGAATTTACAATTACAAGTTTTCTCAAGTAAATTCTCTGAGAAAAGGCAGTCCAGGAGTTAGAGTGAGGAAAAAGAAACCTATCAAATTTGGACAAGGTAAGAGGAACTTTAGGGCAGACTTGGTCAACATGTAGGAAACTTTCCAGCCCTTATGTTACTATTAGCCTCTTTTAGAGAAGGCAAGTAAATTTTATTTGCTCTTTTTATTTTCCATAATTTTTATTGGTGCATTACAGTTATACATAATAGTGAGGTTTATTGTTCTATATTCCTGCATGCACATAATAAAGCAATATACTTTGGCCAATAGCATTACCTAGTACCTTCATTTCCCTTCTCTCCTCCCTCTCCCTGCTCCCTTTCCTCAACTTTACTGATCTCCTCAAGGAAAAGAATTTTTTTATAGTCTCTCCAGTTGAGCTCCCAAGTCAATTGTGAACCAGTGGCTCCTTTATTCAAATGTCTGTGGTCTTAATCCCTGAGCTAACCTAAATTCCATCTCTACATGTACCCCCAGGACATCTAGCCCAGTGCCTTGAACCAAGTAAAACCTATTTTTTTTCTTATGAGCAGTTATGCTATAATTGCACTGTTTCAGAAATGTAAAACATAGGGTTCCAGTTTATATTTTTTGAGACATTTTCAGAAGCTATTTAAGCAGTGCCTTCCAAAAATCTCTGCTCAATATTCCCGGTCTCCACTATGAAATAATCTCAAGGCAATGAATATGTTTAATTTTTAATCTTCTAAAACCAGGGATCTCAGTCAATAAAAAATAAGGCCTCCAAAAGATATTAGGATTAAGTGTGCAGAGAAAGCAATCAATTAACATATCCCTTGTTTATTTTTTAGTTTAGACAGGTAAACAACTCGTATTGAAAGGAAATCATTTAACTTCCTTTATTTTTGAGATTCTGGAGTTAAAATGCAAAGCATAAACTGTGCAGAAAGCCTTGTTCCTGGAACTGGATGAAAAACCAGATTTTAAAAATTTGAGATGCAGTGTATATATATATATATATATAAATGCAAGCACTTCATACATGCAGGAGTGTAACGGAGTGTTACAAAGTTGAACACTCCTGTAACCACATCTGAAAGGAACTAGGCTAACAGTCTCAGGGAGCTCCAACTTGTCTTTCACCTCTCAGGAGATTGACGGGTTCATAAAGAGAATTTGAACTCTCTGGTCCTAATCAGAATGAACATTTCTGCCTGTATTTTTCTGACGTTTTCCTCCTCATTATTTCAACTACTCTATGAAAGCAGAAATTTAAAATTCTTTTTCACTGGTTATTTCTATATCGGTAAAGCCTCAGGACTATCCTTGGTGGTCTTGTTGGAATCAATGTTCTTTTCCCTCTATCAACAGAATCAAGTTTCTATTTTGAAATTAATTTACGTCATCTTTCTTTGCACTGTTCACTGAGATCCATCTTGTCATCCACATTGCAGAGTGTGACATCTTGTCAAAGCCATTTTGCTGTAAGCTTTTTGAAACTCATTTCACAAGCCAAATGACTGGTCTCTATACCAAGAATAAAAATCTCTCCAGTCAGCTAAAATGTTTTTGCTGTTGTCACTCTTAATGAAGTTGTCATATAGGAACAAAACATCCAGTTCTGACAGACTTACATACCCCTGCACAGGTATCAGACAAGTTTAAATGAGTGCAACTTTAAATAAAAATTGGAAGTGATTCTGTATTTACATGAAGGTAATTTGATAAACCAATAAAAATAACTCCATATGATAGGAATCATACCTCTGTAATTGCTTGCTATTGTCATGTCTGCCACTTGGCAGAATTAGGAGGATGGCTGCCAGTAGAATGTGAGAGATCAGTGAAATGTCATCCTAGACAAAATGCAGACAGCGCCTTCTCCATTCTTGTCAATCAGAACAAAAATTCCATTCACTTGTCTAAGAGCCTTCCTCCATTCAAGTTGTATGGATGTTATTTTTTGTTAGTGTTTTCCTAATTAAAAGACAATTGTTTACTGTCCAAAGAATTTCTGAATAAATACTCTGAGATACTAATGTATTCTTGAAGATTTAATATATAGGCAAAAAATAAATAATCATTGGGTAGTTAGCCAAAAAATGTAAATGGTCTTTTTTTTTTTTTTTTTTTTTTTTTTTTAGAAAGAGAGAGAGAGAGAGAGAGAGAGAGAGAGAGAGAGAGAGAGAGAGAGAATTTTTTAATATTTATTTTTTAGTTTTCGGCGGACACAACATCTTTATTTGTATGTGGTTCCCAGGATCTAACCAGTGCCACAGGAATGCCAGGCGAACACGATACAGCTTGAGCCACATCCCCAGCCCAAATGATCTGTCTTAAGAACTATTTCATCAAAAAAGTTCATTTGAGGCTATTTGCTTTTCTCAATGTAAAGGAAAATGAGTCACTTTATTTTAAACAGTCCTTTTGAGGTTTTATTCTTGGACAGAAGAACAATTTTATTATATACTTGTATAGAGATTTGATATTTTTAATAAATATTTACTTAGTGCTTTACTGTTTTCATAGTATTCAACTATTATAATTACTGTACAGGAAATGAGAAACTAAACATTATGCAGGACAAAATTAGAAAATTATTTCTGGAATTGTGATAGGTAAAAATCAGCATAATATATTGAACTTGGTTTTCTATAGAAATAATTATTAGTTACAGATTATTTGTTAGTGAGCTTCCTATAAAAACAAGATACCTACCTAGTCTAATATAATGAGGTGAGTCTACAAAATTCATTAAAGAACAAGAATGCAACAGCGTTATTAGAAGATACACTATATTGTAATTATTTAGAAAAACAATTATTGCCAGACCAACAATATGTGAGTTTGTATGAGATCAAGGAAATAAAGAGAATTACAGAGCATGATGCTCTATGTAGTAAGAATGGCTTGCAACACATTCGCAAAATTTTGAATCATGTGTTCTGGTTCTTCTTAATTTAACCAAGAAGTCTCAAATTGCCTTCCTGAACACAAGCAACAGTCTACACTCCTATTGGAAGTGCATTAGAATTTTCACTTCCCCATATTTCTGACACATTTCAATTTAATCACACTGACATAAAGTGAAAACTCATGATTAGTCTTGCATTTGTCCGGTTGATAATGGGATTGCTGATTTTTCTTTTTCTTTATCTACGAGCCCCACTGAAACTGTGGATCTTATTCCCATTTCATTTTGAAATATTAAGAAGGGGTTTATTGGCACTTTTTAGTGCTCATAAACATGTTCATTATATCAAAGTTTGAAGAAAATATGTAACTATACATTAGTGATTCTGTGTCTGATCTCTCTTTTATTAATCTGCTGTATGAACATGCAAATGCCACACTCTTTTATACTCTGAATTGGTATACAATGTTATTTGGTAGGACAAGGATCACTTTTTTGTTATTTTGGACTTAACTTTCATGGAAAACTGTATATAAATTATAAAATAAGTTTATTGCATTTCCCAATACATCAATGGGAGTTTTCATTTATAAAGAAATGTGAAAAACTTTATGAAATTCTGTTGTCTTATCAAAGAACAAGCAATGACTCTTGATTTATTTTAATAACTTTCTATGTTATTTATATAAGTTTAATTTTGTGTATTATTGGTTAAATTCACTTTTATTCTTTGTAGTTTATTTTTATAATTAATAGTATCTTCCTTTACTATCTATTTTAATTGGTTTTAAATCATAGACATATTTATTAGATTTTATTAAAAAAATTATAATAGCCTGAAAAGACAGCTTTAACAGTTTTACTTTTTACTGGATAACTGGTTTCTTTGGCTTTTCTTCTTTTACAGGAATTAGTGAGCTATGACCCATGGCCATGTATGTCCAGTTGCTGTTTCAATTTTATTTTTTTCTTCCAGACTCTGGAGTTAAGAATGTTCTTCAAGTTTTTCAATGATCATATAATTTAAAGTTACATGCATTTTTACATAATAGTATCCTCAATTTTGCCTCTTGTCACCAAAGAGTAAAATATTTACTATCTACCTTTTAAGGAAAGTTTTTGGTCACTGTTTTAGCCTAAAATTTTCTTATTAGGCATCATTTTTATTTTTCTGATCACAGGTAGATTGCAGTTAAATAGTCTCACATAAGTGCTATTTTGGCAACTTAAGATTAATTCTATTTGTATTGTTTATAAGGTGTTTTTAAGTGATAAACATGAATTTAAAGTCATTTCTGTATTTATTGATATGAACATAATTAATGTTCTTTAATTTACAAAAATGATAAAAAAATTATATTGATATATCACAGTTTGTGTTAGTTTTCTGTCAAGGTGAACAAAATAACTGACAAGAACAAATTGCAGAAAGAAAGATTTATTTTAGCTAAAGTTTTCGGAGATTCAATTCATGTTCAGCAGAAAGAAACATCATGGAAGAAGGGAATGGTGAAATAGTCACTTTGCACTAGGCTGCTGCAAAGGAGAGACAGAAAGCTGAAAATGGGCCATGTAGTAGATTAAACTCTTCTATCACATGCATCCAGGGACACAGTTCATCTAATTAGGACCTAATTCCTGGTAATGCACCCAGTATCAATGGATAAATCCACTTAAGAGTTCAGAGAGCTCATGATCTTACCTCCCAAAACCCCAAATAGAATAGGAGTGAACCCTCCAAACTTATTCTATGAAGCTAGTATCACCCCAATAGCAAAACCTGAAAAAGACAATCAATGAAAGAAAACTTCATACCAACATTCAGGCGAATAGATACATAAAAATTCTCAAAAATTTCTGGCAAACTGCATACAAAAACATATCAAGTGGGGTTCATCCCAGGAATGCAAGGTTGGTTCAACATGCAGAAATTAATTAATCACATCAATAGACTTAAAGACAAGAATCATATGATCATGTCAATAGATGCAGAAAGAGCATTGACAAAACACAGCACCCCTTTATGTTCAAAAGACTAGAAAAACTAGGGATTATAGGAACACACCTCAACATTATAAAACTGTATATGCTAAACCGAAGGCCGACATCATTCTAAACAAAGAAAAATTGAAAGCATTCTCCTTAAGAACTGGAACAAGACAAGGATGCCCTTTTTCACCACTTTTATTCAATTTTGTCCTTGAAACTCAATTAGAAGAAAGAAATTAAATGGATACAAACAGGAAAAGGAGAACTCAAACTATCACTATTTGCCTATGACATGATTCTGGGAATAGAAGACCCAACACCCAAAAAAACTTCACCATAAAACTTCAAGAGCTCATAAATGAATTCAGCAAAGTAGGAGGATATAAAATTAACACCCACAAATCAATTGAATCCCTATACATCAGTGATGAGTCTACTGAAAGAGAAATTAGGTAAACTACCCTATTCACAAGAGCCTCAAAAACAAAACAAAACAAAAATTTAGAAAACAATCTAACAAAAATGGTGAAAGACCTCTATTGTGTTTTCTAAATGTCCCATGTTAAATTAGCTTGCTGAGACTTTTTTTTAAATAAATAGCTATTATTGTATTTTTGAAATGTTTTGTGTCATTTTTCTACTTTAGCATGGGAATATAGTGAAATCTATTAATTTTGGCATGTGGAACTAGCCTTGTATATTTGAAATAAATTCAATTTGGTTAGTTACAATTCTTTTTTAAAAAATGTTAAAGTTTTTTATTGACATATAACATTTTTACTTACTAATTCCATAAAATGTAATGTTTTGACTCATGTATGTATTGGGTAATGATCAAATCAGAGTAATTAGCATACAGTATCCTGAAAGATTTACAATTTTTTATGGTAAGTAAATTCAAAATCTTGTTTTCTTTTAAGAAATATGGAATGTGCCATTAACTACATTCCTTCTACTGTGCCATAGCATACCAGAACTTATTCACAGATATTTCAAAAAGAATATACACAAATGATTAATAGATCATAGAAAAATGTTCAGCACAACTAATTATTAGGGAAATGCAAATCAAGTTTACAATGTAATAATCATTAACCCCAAGTATAGTGACTATTGTTAAAAATAATAATTATGACAATAATAAAGACTAATGAGGTGCAGATAAAGAAGAAATCTTATATAATCTTGGTAATAATGTAAATTAATACATTCATTATGAAAAACAATATGTAAATTCCTCAAATAATTAAAAATACAGCTACCATATGATCCAGCAATCTTGCTACTGAGTGTATTTTTGTAAAAAAATGGAAATCAGCTTATTGAAGAGATAACTGTGTTATCATGTTGATTTCAGCACTATTAACAGTAACCAGGAAATGAAATCAACCTTTGTGTGTATCATCAGTAGAATTGCAAAAAAAAAAAATTGTATATAATCACAACATAATATTATTCAACTACATAAAAGCATGACATTCTGTCATTTGCAAAGGCAAATATAGACCTGAGGATACAATGGTAAGTGAAATAATTCAGACCCAGAAACAAAAATGCAACATGCCCTCACTAATACATTGAATCTAAAAAAGTTAATCTCTTCAAAGTTGAGAGTAGAATGGTGATTACCAGACATGAGGAGAATAGAGAGAAATGGGGATAGGTTATAATTATTTTTAAACATTGTTAGATTAAATTTCCTAATAGTTTGTTGGGTGTTGAGAGCCACAGCCCAAGGGGCCCCAGCAAACTTCCAGCTGCCAGCAAACTTCCAGCTGCCAGCTGATGATTGGCTCACAGTGGCCCCAGCAACTTCTAGCTTCCAACTGATTGGCTCCTCTGCGGTGATGCTCATTGGGCTCTTTCCCTGCCCTTTCAGACCACAGAGCTGCTCATTGGGGCACGTTTTTGGCTCCGCCCAAGCGACCCATCCAATAGGCCTCAAGAGCAGGAGGAGTGGGGGAGGTGGAGAGGCTTGTGGGAAGCCAGTGGTGGCAGTTGGGCTCTGAAGGTTTTCCTGAGGAGTTGTTTTGTTTGGCTTGTGTGGTTCTAAAACTAAAGTTCGTTTCTTTTAACAAGTGGCTCCTGAATTGTGCCCAGCCAGACTGCGGCAGTTGGGCATTTTTATTCTACATTCATGAAAAGTGTTTTTCTAAAGCTTATTTTTCTTTCCTTTCTGTTTTTACTTTTTTTTTTTAATAACATGTCTGGTTTGTTTGTTTTAAATTAGATTAATACTATAGGCAATATAAAATGGGTTTGGGCATTTTCTTGATTTTTTCCATTCTGTCTGCTGGGAGAGATTATGTATAACTTGCACTAGTTCTTTCTTTTTTATTGTTTTTTTTCCAATATACTTAATAATAAAGTGCATTTTGACATACTTAACATACATGAAGTATTACCTACTCTAATTAACATCCCATTCTTCTGGTTGTACATGACATGGAGTTTCACTGGTAGTGTATTTATGTATGAACATAGAAAAGTTGTGTCCAATTCACTCTACTGTCTTTCCTATTATATAAACATTTGGTAGCATACACACATAAAGTATTTCATTCTGGAGATTTAGTTTTTGAGGTTTTTAAATTAAAATTAATTTAAAAAATAGCTTCAGTGTTATACAAATTTCCCACTTTATATCAGTTGAGTTTTAGTAGTATGTGATTTGGAGGAATTATTCAGATTTTCCTAATTAATGAAAGATATGAGTTTTAAATTGTTTATATTATTCAATTATTATTCTCTGAATGACTCCTGGATCTGTAATGATATCTTATGTTTAATCCTAATTTCGGTGATTTGTGTATTTATTTATTTTTTCAGTTTTGATACAGGTTTATAAATTTCTTTGTTTTTCAAAGATCCAGGTTTTTGTTTCATTGATTTTTTTTTGTTTTTCTTAATTTCAGTTTCATTAATCTCTGCACAGGTCTTTGTTTCTTCTCTCCTGCTTACTTTAGGTTTACTCCGTTCCGTTTTTTTTCTAGTTCCTTGAGGTAGGAACTAAAGTTATTACTTTGAGACATTTCTCATTCATAATTTAAATATTTACTGTTATGTATTTTTATCTCAATGTTGTTGAACTAGTTTTTTGCTTTTAATATTTTTTTTTGTTTTTATCCACTTTTGGGTATCATTTACTAGTTGTAATTATGTGTTTTAATTTCCATATATCAAAAATATTTCTACCTTTTTGTTATTGATTTATGGTTGTATTCTATTGTGGTCATGGGTCATATCATGTGTTTTTCAATTATTTTAAATTGTTGGGGTTTTCTTTATGATCTAAGATATCATGTATCTTGATAAAAGCTCACTAGGCATTTAAAAAATTTCTTCTGCTACTCTTTGGTGATGTGTTCTACAAATATATATTAGATCTTTCTGCTGACAGTTTTGTTGAGTTCTTCTAACCCTCACTAATTTTCTGTCTAGAGTTTTATCAGTGGCAGATAGATCAGTATTAAATTTTCCTGACTAGACTTATGGATGGATTTGCCTATTTCTCCTTTCAACTCCTTTAGCTTTTTGTTATATAGTTTAAGATGTTCTTTTAATATTTGGTTATTTTTGTTGTAGTGTTGATGTGGATTCTCAGTGGCTCCATCCTTTTTATCATTATAGACTACAGTCTTGTGTTCCTACTGATTTTCTATGCTCTGAATTGTGCTTGTTATCAGATATTAATATAGTCATTTATTGTTTTTATTAACAATTTTTATGGTATAATTTTAAACATATTTATACTATTATATTCAACATATTTATTCAACGTATTTATACTATTACATTTAGAATTCGTTTATTTGAGAAAATATATATTTCAGTCTTTTTTTCTTACTGTTAAAATATATTTTAAGTGAAAGTACAATAACATTTGCACACAGGCTTCTGGGATAAATCTATCTATATTTATATAAGTGTATATATGCAAATATTTTATATTTCCATTATATGTATAAAACATTTATATATATTTAAATATGTCATCATACCATTTGTTTTGTTTGTTCCTCTCCTTCTCCTTTCTGGTCTTTCTCTTTTATAGAAGGATACTGGAAAAGTTTGGACACATATGGAAACCAGAAAACTAATAAATAACTAATAAATGATACACAAAAATAAATAAAAACAAAAACAAGATTCTTTCGAGGATTCTATCTTGTTTTATTTACAGTATTCATGACTTTCAACAGGCTTTCCAATGCTTGCTGTTGGTATTAAAACATACATATGTACAAAACTTATTGCTGTCTACAGCTATCCACATTTCAGCATTTCAAGTGAAGAGCAGAAATCTTATTTCCACTTAAGTCCTTTTACTCTCTCCACATTTTAAGGGCAATTGCCTTGAGCACATCATGATGTTGTAATTTTTGCTGTGCTCTTTGAATATTATTTTAAAACCTTAGGACTAGAGAGATGGTCTATAATACTTTTCTTAATTTTTATCCATTAGTTATTTTTCTTTTTATTTTATTAGAGTCCAGGACTTTCTATGTCATTTTCTTTTTTCTGAATGGAGGACTCTAATCTACTCTGTAAGAGCAGTTACACAGTGACAAATTTTTAGTTTTCATTTGTCTGATGTGACCTTAAATTCTTCTTCATTTTTGAATGATATATTCATTAGATGTAAAAGACAGAAGTGAAAATTATAATCGTTCAGAACTCTTAAATAATATAGCACTTATTTCTGGCCTTCATGGTCTAGATGAAAAATCAGCTGTCATTCAAATTGTTTTTGTCCTGTAAATAGCCATCAATGTGGCAGAAAATTCCAAAATGGTGGAAATATTTGGTTCATTTTCATATGTTTCACCCATCTCACAGCACAGTTTTTTAAAAAATTAGACTCTACCATGATTTTTACCCTCATTTAAGTACTTAATTTGCACATACTATTATTCTATTCAGGGCTGAGAGAACATTAGTTTGGATACTTTAGCACTTTTTCACCACTGGGCTGTTGAGTACTGATCTATGTATGTGGTACAGGAACATCTGCAGCAACATAGACTGAACCTGAAATCTGTTTTTCTTAGTCTTTTCTTTAGAGAGTTGATCCATTACTTCTTCCTGCTTTCACCATAAACAAGTTGAATTAGGTAAGTAAATCACAAGTCCTATTAGATTTCTTTTCCATTTTGACAAATTCCATCATTGGCACAAAAGAAGCTGAATCTTAACTGTTTTTAAACTGAATGAATAGCCTTATTAAATTAAACTAAGTTAAATTCTATTCATTAGACAGGTTTATCCCCAGCCTCTGATGTAAAAATTACCTTTTGAATTCTCTGAAGTACAGTACATGTCTGTTTCTAAGATTAGATTTTAATCTTTCAAAAAATATATATCTACTGTTTTGCATTTCAACCTCACTTGTGCCATAGGTTTTTTATTCACCTGTAAAAACAACTACCCCCAAATTAGTGGCTTAAAACAATAATAAGGCATGCATGCATCATACAATTACGTCATTTGGAAATTTAGATTAGGCTCAGCTAATTATTTTTGTTGTTGTTGTCTTATTTTGTTTTTGTTCTCTTCTGGGAACACATAGTCAGATGAAAATTTGGCTTCCTGGATGGTGTAAAGGGCCTCAGGTTAAATGGTTTGTCTCTGCTCCATGTGGTTCCTCATTATTCAGCCATCCTAGACTTTCATATATGTCAGTGTCAGTGTTTCAAGATGAAGGGCAGAAAGATGAAAAACCTCTTCAGGTCTTTTCTCAGGACTGGCATATCACTACTGCCACATTATATAAACAAGAGCAAGCCAACAACGTAATACAAAACAAAATAGCAGGGGGACAATGCTCCTGTTTTTTGTTTGTTTGTTTGTTTGTTTGTTTTATGAGTGAGATTCACAGGAATATTAGAAAGGGAATGTGTTATGGTCAACTTCTCAATTAAGTGTAGTAGTTTTGTTCTTAGTTCTATTTTTTTTTTCATTTAAAAAATATATTTGTTTTATTTGACTACTGAAAATATAATTTTATAATCTCTTTTCAAATTGTGGTATTACCTGACATTTTTTGAGTGTTAATCTTTCAGTTAATTGTGTTTATTCTTTGTGTGTGCCTGTGTGTGCCAGTGTGTGTGTGTGTGCCTGTGTGTGTGTGTGGTGAAGGGGGCTGCCTTTTCCCTGGAAGTTTGCTGAAGAGGAGGTGTTTTAAAAATATTTCTGTGCATCCCTGGAGTGCTGTCATTTTAGGAATGTTTTTGGATGAGTCTCACACAATGTAAGTGCTGGAACATTTAATTTTAGTCTCTACCCACAAGAAGATTTTTTTCTTCTCAAAATATTAAATAGCCATAATCATTTATGCTGTTGCTCAGTTCCAATGGCAGACCTTTCCTAGGCTGCCTTTTCTTTAGTTCCACAGCTGGCCAGGCCTCTTTGCTTCAGCTTCCTATTTGGGAGATGACGATAAAATACTGTCTGGAAGCTCCTCTCCATTGTTACATCCCCAGTGTTTCCAAACATTCATGGCATCAGTTGTGTATTTATGTCTCTTGCCTGAAACCACTGATGTTATTCTTTCTCTTATATTTAATGTTTTCATTGTTGCTCTTCTATATTATTTGAAATTTCTATTCTCTTGAAATAGTTTGGATATTCTCCATTAGTTCTCTTTCTTTAAAACTATACCCAACACTTACGAGAGATTTTCTTCTCCCTTTTGTCTGAATTCATAAGGACTAGAGGATACACTCTGAACTGTAGTAGAGGTTCATTGTGAAAGTTTTGCTCAATGTTTTGATAGATAACTGTCTTAAACATGAGGTACTGCTTCCATTGGAATTTTGAGGTTTTTTAATCAACAAATACTTCTTTTTACAAAGCAGATGTTACATCCCTGCAACATTACAGCTTAGGGAGGCTGGAACTAGCTAAGTCAACTACTGAAAGCTTGCATACCTCTATTGACATGCTCCTTATCAATAGTTGTCTCAATATCAAAAGTGATTTCATCAATCACTGGAGGAGTCTTGTGTCGGTGCACATCTTGCATATGATGGTTATCTTAAATAATTTTTTTAACTTTTACCCAGAACCTTATAATCATACAGCATGGAATGCCTATTATGATTTATAGCTTATATGTTCTTGTTATGAGAGAGTAATAGAACATTACCAAACAGAGTACCAACAAACACCAATCTCAAGACAGACTGAGAAAAAGAAATGAGGCAGGTGATAGATAGATAACTATCTTAAATATGAGGTAATGCTTCCATTGGAATTTTTCAAACAAGTTTGAAAAGTGCTATACACTATTATTTTGTGAATATTTGCAATATATATTCTTGATTTAAAGGCTCTGAAGACACTGTCATATTTTTTTTAATCTTTAACCCCTATGTTTTATAATTGATTTTCCAAGAAAAAAAAGAAAAGCAAAAGTTTCCCCTTATAGCATCTTTGTTTAGACCCAACAGAATTAATTATTTTATAATCAGAGAATGGCATTATATCTAACATTTGACTTGATTATTTTCTCAATACCATTTTCAGTTATTTGTGTCTTGAGTTTTGTAGATTCAAAATTGAAAAGTGGGTGCTACATTTATGATTGAGTATTGTCTTTCTCTCTTTTGATATTTTCTCCTTTATAAGATGTGGAAACAACTTATATGCTGTTTGTGTGCACTACTGAAATGAAAACATTTATCATAGATCTTTATCTTGTTAATAATCTTCATTTGATCTTTGCAATTAACTATATTATTACCTAATATAGAAAGCTCAGAGTGCTTAAATTCTAAGATCCAGAATCTAATTTTGTTCATTTTCAAAGCTTATTTTGAATACAACTTACTCCCTAATCATTTGGCAATTCACCCTGTCCCTGCCTGCCTGCCTAATCATAGTATTAAAAAAAAAATCCCCTTATGTATGTTTTTATCATATAGTATTTTTGTACTTACTCTTATGTCTATAACATTCTCCCTTATATAACAGGTTGAATAAGTTGTACATTTTATTAAACATAAAAAATATGAACTCTCTGGAATATTAGGATATATATTACTGCTAGGGTTGTTGTGTATTCGTCCCTTTTTATTTCTATGATTTAAGATTTATAAGGTTGTTCCTCATGCTTCCCAATCTTTCCACTAAACTTAAAATGTTCAGCTGCATGTGTTTTATTATTTACTATGTTACATTGATTATTCATTGAAACTCTAGTGAATTACCACAAGTGTTTATGGGCTTTCAGTTTATCTGATTTGTTTGAGATCCTGAATATGAAGGAAAAAATGTAATACAATTGGTCACAAAGATGTAAGTATCCAGTGAAAAATACTTACATTGCTTTGCCAAAGACTATCAGTTGTATTCCAAATTTTAAAAGAATGACATGTATTTGTTTTATAATATGCTTCTAGAAGTGTCTAGATTCTAAATCCTTCCTACTATATGTAGAAATGTGTCATGAAACAACAATAATGGAAAGCACATAGGAAGAACACACCAGGAGAATAAATTGAGTTAGAATGGGCTGTTCTGCTCATCCATGGCCCTAAAAGGAGGAGTCCATTTGGGCTGATGCTGTGGCTCAGCAGCAGTGCCCTTATCCAGCATGCATGAGGTGCTGGGTTTGATTCTCAGCACCACATATAAATACATAAATAAATCGGTAGATTAATAAATAGGTAGATAAATAAATAAATTAAATAAACGGCCATCAACAACTTAAAAATATTTTTTAAAACAGAGGAGACCATTTATTAATGACTGCATAGTCAGAATTTTAACATTACTATCTTCCTCATCTTACATCTTACAAAACATTCTGTGTCTCCTATAAAAATGCTGAATCTGTTTCAAGGAACTAAATTCCCATTTCAGACAAATCAGAAAAATTATATAAGAAGAAAATCTAAAATGATAGAAGAGCTAAATCCATGACACATTTCTGAATTTTTACTGAATTCCTCCATTTTCCAACCATTCTGTTGTGCATTATGCAAAGAAATGAAGACCTGAATATTGTGACATTCTTATTTTATTAAAACCATATTCTCATGTTGCATTACCTGTGGTTTATTCAACACTTGCTGCATGATACATCACTGTTGCATTCCAAATCTCTTCGTGTTCCTACAATTAACTCTTTACGCCATCCTGGATATAAGCATTTTATGATTTTTACACATTAGCCATGGCTGAGTGACTTTACATGTTTCAGAGAGCACTAATATACCACCAGCAAAAATCTTCACGTTTACCTATTTTTCAACCACTCGTGCAGAATTCTAATCTCCAAGTGTCTACCCTACAACCTTGAAGCCAAGTTGGCAATATTTCTTAAGGAACCATGTAGAGAAATTTAATCCTAAAGTGAACATGAAAAATGATGCATGTAGTACCAATTTAAGTGCTGCATTTCATGAGTTCAGTTTGAAGGGAGAAATTATACATTATTGCATGAACTATGAATCTTCTTGGAAAAGGAAAAGGTACTGTGAAAAATATTAGTAAGTTATTTCAAAGAGCATAAAATAGTATATTTACCTTCAGTTATAATTAATCAAATATAATGCAAAATTTGACTGTTACAGAATTTTATTCTAATTTTTTTCAATGTGAATTTGGGTTCTGCCTTTTAACACACTCAATATTAAATAATTCATAATAGAGAAGAAGGTATTTGTTTATTTCTGTGAGACTAGAAATGAGGATGAACTAAAACTACATGTACTCCTCAAAAAAGTAATATATTCAACTGTTCATTTATGCATTTAACCAATATTTGTTAAGTAACAAATATTTCTTGACAACTATGTAAGGTTATCATGATTCAAAGATGGTTAATACAAGTTAGGTTCCTCATTACCTGCTTTTAAAGAAATTTTTATTTGTTTGAAAATCAGCAACAATTCCCATTTTTCTTGAAGTAGAAAAAAGAGCTAGAATAATTAAGTGCACTCTGGCTACTGTATCTTTGTACCACTTCTTTCATCTGTATCCTGATGATTGAGCGAATCAGGTAAATTTTTTAGATTGCGTTTCCTCATTTATATAATTTTTGTGAAACCATTTTAACTATCTGAAATATTCCAGACACCATGATTAGGATAAGTTACATGAATTATCTCATGAAAGAGTCTCATCAACTATGATAATAAATATGTATTTTTTATTTGTAAATGAGAAAATCATGAAGAAATTTTTAACTCTATTATGCAAAATTAGGTTAGTGAACTCTAGGACCTAGAATCTAAACCAGGCTTAGCAGCCTAAGGTAAGGCTCAAAGACTTACTGTTAAACCATCACAGTTCCTTAGGTATGTAGGGCTTCCATAACAAAGTAAAGAATTATCAATGACAGAAAATATCAACATATTCTATCCAACATTACAAATGTACATATATTTATGATTTATTTGGGCTTATCGTTTCTTTGAGAAAATGTTGTAAACTTACATGGAAATTTATATTCACTACAAGAATTTTTTCTACTTTCTGTTTTGATTTATTTTTAAACACTTTCTGACTATATAGTCAACCACTACACAAAATTATGAAAAGTTTAAAGATGTGTAAATGTAAATTGGACAAGAGAAATCATGTAATCAAAGAAAAATGTTTTAACTCACTAGTCTTATTTACAATATGAAAAAAAGTTGAAGATACTTTAAAATACTGAAAACTTCAATACTTTATTTCAATTTTGAATTACAAACCTAGTGTCAAAATCAATGTGACAAGAATCTATATTAATGTTTATTTATCTGAGACACTATTTAACTACTCTTCACTGTTGAAAGCCATTCATGGGCTGTGTGTGTGAGCTATGAGCATTTGAACATATGAGGGGACTCGTCTGGCATTGCACACTGACTGGGCTGTGCAACACAAATGTGCCTTTCCTCTCACTCTGTAATCCCACACAGCACCTGAGTGGGTGTGAATTGCCAAGATGTCAATCTGCTGACCACAAGACACCACCAAGCAGGACTCCACCATTCGAAACCTTACCCCTTGCCTTATTTGAGTGGAATAGTCTATGGAATATCTTCTCCCAATAAATAGGGGGGTTTGGGGTGTCTTCACTCTCTTTATCCAGTGTGGAGCCAACCTTTGAGTCACAGAGCAGTCCCACCCTCGAAAGTCATTTTCACGTTTTGCGTGGTTTCTTTTCTCAGTTTATTGCTGCAGCCAGCTCCTTTGAACCCAGCTCATCTTGCCAGCCCAGCCAGTTCGCGACACTTCACTTCTGAAGGATAATTTTATGAACTCACTGCTCACAATTGTCTTCTTTCAGCATTTCCTTCTGGCCTCCATAATAAATCTATTGAAATTCAAATTGCTGTGTCTTCATAGGAAATGCATGATTTCTCTCTGACTGCTTTCAATTTTTTTTTGTCTTTTATTTGCTAATTGTTATTTATAATGTGTATTGGAGTGTATTTCTTTGGGATTATCTTATGTGAACTCATGAAATAGCTTTATGGATTGTTTAGTTTTTGCTTTTTGTCAAATTTGAGAAGTTTTCACCCATTATTTTTCAAACACTCCTTCAATCACTCTCCTTTTCTTCTGGAATTCTGGTGATTTAAATATTGTATTTTTTTTATTCAGTCCCATTAGTGTCTTAGGTTTTGGTCATTTTATCTAGTCTGTTTCATTTATTTTGTTCAGATTGGGTGAATTCTGTTGATTTTTCAAGTTCACTTATTTAATCATCTGCCATTTGCAGTCTATCACATCCACTGAATATTTTATGTTATTATTATACTTTTCATATATGTAATTGCCATGTTATTTCCTTGCTTAGTTTTAAATTTTTATCAAGATACTATATATTTGTTCATTGAAGAATTTTTCAAGACGTGGCTTATAATCTTTATCAAATAATTCTATCATCCAATTCACCATAATATTGGCATATGTTGAATACCTTTTGTCATTTGCATTGTAATTTTCTTGTTTCTTGCTGTGATAAGTGATTTTTAGTGGTTCCCTGGATATTTTGTATATTATGTGAGTAGAATCTGGGTCCTATTTAATTATTAATTTTTTTCCTGTTAGTCACCTTGATTAGGTTTAGCATATGACTTTTGTCTTACTTTTATGGGCTGTGGTTACAATGACAGATTAGATTTCAGAGCCTTTATGGCATTATTTTGATCTAGTTGATATCTGTTGCCCCTGGGGTTCCCACTGATCCCTGCTGTTAATGCCTGAAGGGGCGAAATAAGTTTAGAAGGCTGGAGCTTGCCACATATTCCTCAGTGCACAGTATAGAGTCACCCCTTTTCAGTACCTCTCTTCTGCCAGGGTCTTTGAGAAGCAGCAGAATTTTATTAGATAAAGAAACTTCCCCTATCAGGCTACCAACTATGACTGGATTTTGCCTATCTGCTTCCTTTGGGAGAAGGAGCATGAAATGAGAACTAACCAGGATTCCAAAAACACTGGATGTACTTGGGCATATCCTGCCATGTCTCCTCACCAACTTTGTCTCCTGCATCCTTAACAAATTTAGGGATTTTTTTTTTTTAAGAGAGAAGAAAAATAAGATACAGGCTTATGCTATCTTATTTTGGAGTTTGAATTCCATAATAACTCTGTTAATCATCAGAGATAGAAATCCAGCAGAATATATATTACAACAATAGTTATTCATCTTTCTATATATTTAAGAGTATTTTGTTATTACTTTATTTTTATTGATGACATAGTTTGGGTCCCAGGCGTCCCCCAAAAGTTCTAATGTTAATGCAGGAATTTACAGAGGTAAAATGATTGGATAATGAGATTTGTGATCTGATCAATCCATCCTAGTTTGTATGGAGTTAGCTGGATGAAAACTGTGGGCAGGTGGTATTTGGTTGGAAGGGGTAGATTACTGAGAATGTGCCCTGGATATGTTCATCTTCTCTGCTTCTTTTGCCCCTCTATCTTTCTGTTTCCTGACTACCATCAGTGGAGCAGTACTTCTCCACCACACCTTTCCTCCATGATATTATGCCTTACTTACCTCAGGCCAAGAGCAAAGGAGTCAACCAATCATAAACTGAACTTCTGAAATCATGAGCCAAAATAAACTTTTCCTCCTTTAGTGTCCTTGTCTACTATTTTGGTCATAGTAAAGAAAAGCTGACTATCACAATTAAGAATTAAAATTAAGACAAAATAAATACAATATTTATAGTTATCTTAATGTTATCTAATTTTTTTCCTTCAATATAATATTTCTACTTTTCCCATATCAGGAAACTCTACTTATAATTTTGAATAAATTACATTTTAAATGGGATTATTATAGATGATTAAATTAATAAAACTAAATTAGGTAAGTTACTGAAAAAACCTAAACCCTAACCTTGCAGTGACCATATTTACTTTTAGAATTAAAATGCACTAGAAAATATCTCCCCTCACAGTGACCTGCCTTTTGAGTTAAATCTGATATTTATGTACAAATATTAACTTTTACACATATTTATTAATAACTTATTGTGCACTGGTCACTATATTAAGTAGTAGAATGTAAATATGAAAAAAGGACATAGTTTACACCTCAAGACTCCCATTATATTTAAAGAAAAAGATAATTTAATAAATTATTTTATAAAGGATGAAGGGCCATAATAGGTGAATTGAAATCAGTAAGAAATATTTAGGCTTCAACCTAAACTTAATGTGTTCATTTTGAAAAGTACAGGTAAGAGTTAGAATATATTATTGCAGAAAGTGTGTAGTAAGGGAAATAAAGCAATGGTGAAATAGAAAGTGAAGGGATAGGCAGTAAGCTACCAAAAAATTTGTCTTTTACTGTTATGTAACATTACATAAGTAACTTAAGTTGACTTAGTCTCAATTTCCTACTCTGAAGAAAGCAAAAACCAATGTTCACACATTTTTTTCAAAAAATAAAAAATTGCCAAGATCTTATAATTCACTTCTCACATTATTGTGTATAAACATATATTTATTAAATATTTGTTACTACTATTTTTACTATTATAAAAAAAGTTGATGAGGTAAACCAGAGGATGAAACAAAGGGTTAAATAAAGGACCTCATATTTGAATTTAGGATTGTCCTAAAATCATAATTCTTGGTTAGTGTAGTCAGTGGTAAATCTTCTAATGCCTAAAGAGAACCTCACTGGGAGAAGAGAGAAACTCAGTCCTCCTCTTCCTTGATTTATCAACAGCAGTTGACACTTTTGAGCTTTCTTTCTTCCTTAAAATACTTTTTACAGCTGGCTTCCCAGATGACACATTCCACCTGTTCTAGTTCCTTCCACCCGTTCACTCTTCAGTCTCCTTTGCTGGTTATTAAATATTTTGCTCCCTTTGGCACTTCCTATGACTTCTATTTGCCCTCCTTTAAAAACATATTCTATTCCATTAGTTATATTCAGAACCTGAGCTTTCAGCAATGTATATATGTTGATATGTCTAAAAATTTTAATTTACTTTATTTATTTTTAATTCCAGAGATATTCTCTGTACTCCTAACATACTCATCATTTCTTTTTGAATGTCTAAAAGGCATCTCATGTAATATCATGTTCTGGCTTGGAGAGGAGATGTCCCACAAAATCTCCTGTCTTAATGCAGGAAAATTAAAAAGTAAAATGACTTCATCATGATAGCTGTAACCTAATCACTTCATCCTAGTTTGAATGGTCTGATTGGATAGTAATTTTAGACAGGTGGAGTGTAACTAGAGGAGTTAGGTTACTGGGGATGTGCTGTGAAAGAGTGTATCTTCTCTGTGCTTCTCTGTGCCTCACTCATCCCCTTCTTTGCTTCCTAACCCACCATGAGTGAAGCATCTTTCTTCCAGTGGGCATCTCCAACATCATATGCTGCCTCATATTGGGCTGAGAACAGTGGTCTTGGCCCACCTTGAACTTTACCTCTGATACCATGAACCCAAATAAAGTTTTCATTTCAATAAGTCATTCCATTCTCTAAGTTCTAATGTTTATGAAGAAAATTACAGGTATTTTGGTCACAGCAATGAAAAGCTGACTGAAACATATACCAAATATTGCTTATGAACTTTTTCTATAATTTCTCTTTCCAAAATCATTTTCATCTAGAATAGTGGGAAATCAGTGATTCCTATTATTTAGGAGAAAACAAACTCCCAAAGGATAAAAATCAGCTTCAACTTCCTTCTCTTTCTTACTCTCCTCATTTAATCAGTTAATAAATTTTGTAGGATTTAAAATATGCCTAAAAATCCTCATCACATTCACTGCAATTGCCATGGTCAAGGTCAACACTATGTTTCACCTAAATGATTACAGTAGTCTAACATTATCTGTCTTCAGAATTCATAAATGGTTGATACAAGTTTGCTGAGAGCCATGGCCGAGTCTGTATGGCCCCTGGCATTTTGCCAACGGTATTGGTTGACAGGCGAGGCATTACTATCCACCTCGGCCACTACTTTTTGAATTCTCGTGCTACTTTGGAGTTCTCTTGGGGATTCCTGGGGCTTCCCTGAGAGTTCCCATTGGTTGAGGAAGTGCAGGAGGAGGGATTTCCAGAGGAGATATTTATGGTGGTTGGTTCCAGGACAAGCTGCGCGGATTCGGGAGAATTCCCCGGGAGCGTGTGAAGGTTTTTGGTGGATTTCAGAAATAAAGTTTGTTCCTGCTTCAGTGGCTCGTGATTTGTGCCCAGCCAGACTGCGGCACAAGTTAGAACAAGTCACTTTTTGGCCCAAAACTAAGAGTTCTCACCACACTTAGCATCAGCCAGAATCATTAAAAGATCTACAAACACTTTTATGGTCTTTCCCACCTCTCTATCTCATCTCTTTCCACTGTTCCAGTTACACTGATCCACAATAATGGATCCACATATTCATCAAATACAGCAGATACACCCCATCTGGATGGAAATGGCACTTGCACTTCTCTTTGGCTGCATGCTACTTGCTCTGATATTTGCACAGCCCTCCCCTGGCCTGCTCTTTGCTCTATTGTCTTGGGTGAGTTTTCCAACAGTACCATTTGATTTTTTACCTCCTTATTACCCCCATGCATGCTATCTGCTATATCATTCTCAATATCTTGTTTTATTATTATAAAAAAATTTAATGTTTTTAGTTTAATTTCCTGTCCAGAAATTCAGGTACCATCAAGGAAAGAATTATTGTGTTTTTCTTTTCATCCACTAGTACCTAGAATTGATGCCCAACAAATGGCATACTTAACAAACATTTATGGAATATATAAAATACTTACTGCCTTCCTAGATACAGACAACATTTTTATTGTCATAAATTGATAAAATATCTGGTTACCATTTTATTATATTTTTATTTAAAAATTTACCATGCCCACCTATATAATCTTAGGAACCATGTACAAATTTCTATATTCACAATATTATTAATTTTCTGTTTCTGATCTGATTGGTTAGATTCACTTCTTATTTCCTCTAGCCTGTAATCTCCCCCAACTACGTCTGATCATATTAAGCATTTTATTGCACAATAGTGTATTAGTCAGGGTTCTTTAGAGGAACAGAATAAACAAGAAGTATTATTATAAAAGGGGCACTTATTAGGTTGTCTTACATGAACAGAAGCTGGATAGTCCATAATGGCCATATATAGAATATTGATTTAACATCTGAGCAGCCATCTCAAATGTTAGCCACCATCTTATGAGATAAGTTTGCTTTCCTGTACTTCCTCTTACTGTTAACTCCCCCAATGCCCATTAGTGTCCTATCCCATGTTACCATAACCCTAAGCCAATCCCAGAAGAACATGGCCCCTTGACCCTGCAAAGCCCCATGGTGCCTTTGATCTAAGCCAATTCATGCTTAAGGAGGCTCATCATTTCTGTTGACTACCCCACATGCCAATCATTCCTAGATATACCCTCACAGACACACCCATAAGCCTCTTAATTATTGGCATCTCTGATCCAAATTAACAATTCAAATTAGCCACTACAGTATGTGTGAGTGTGTGTGTGTCTGTCTGTCTCATTTTGAAGTAAGAAATCCTTTTTTATGTCTTATGTTTTTTAATAATTATTATAAATTTTATTATCAAATATGTAGTAAATAAAAATAATTATTAGGATATATGAGAAGTTTGAAGAAGAATAACAAAATAAATCTCTACAAATAAACCACCCAGGTTAAGAAAAACATTATTTTTTTAGCTTAAAATTTTTTTTCTGTTTTTCTCTAGATCATATTTCCTCTTATCTGCTTCACTCTTGATGATAAAGACAGTACCAATTTTTTTTAAGCATTGTTTTGTTTTATTTTAAATTAGATTTTTTCAAATACGTGTTATACTAAAATAATATATTATTTAGATTTTCTTGTTTTAATCATTTTTAAAATCTGGAAGTTTATGATCTACCAGGGTGCTGTGAATGTGAAGGAAAATGGGACTAGATCAAGAGAAGATAAAAACAAGTGTACTGAGGGAAGTATCATATCACAGAATTAGTCTAAAGAAATACAGTTATTTGTGAAAGAGAAGAAACAGAACAACCTGAAAATATTAGTTTAGGATCCTTTACAGCCTTTAATTTCACCTTTTTTAAAAGGGGTGTGCAGCTGTGCATAATTAGTTGAGAGATCTATTTAAGCTTGGAATGGGTCTTGTCCTATCTTACCTGTTTTCTTTCTAGTCCATTCCACTCTAGAATACATCATTGCTCTCCATACCTTTTCATATAGTGAATTGCATGTTCCCTTGTTTTCTACACCATTCCTGAATCTTGGGTAGCAAACACACTTTGGTCCATGCTCAAGCAATATGGATTAACTTCACCCGTGGCCTGCCAAACTATTCCCAAAAACATTAGATTTTTTTTGAAGAATCCTGAATTTTTTTGCTACCCTGTAAAAAGTTAGCTATACTCTGCTAATACGCACCCTCACTCTTTTCAAACAAACTGAACAATTGAAAATCAATTGTGGAGTCATGGATAGCCAGATGGAACATTAGAAGTTATTCAGTTGTACTCCTTACAGAAATCCAACTAGAAATTACTCAGGTATAAGAATTTCTTGGTTCTGACTTGGGAGTGTTGTTAAAATAATATCTGGACTAAAGAACTGAGAAAAAAAAACAATGAAGTACCAACTTGCACCTGTTAGAAGGTCTTTTATCAAAGAGATGAAAACGAGTATTGGTGAGGATATGGAAAAAAGGAAACTCTTTCTTACACATTGTTGGTGGAAATGTATATTAGTACAGCCATTATGTAAAACAGTGTAGAGGTTCCTCAAAGCTTAAAAGAATAACCACCATATGATTCAGTTCTTCCACTTTTAGGGCATATAGCCAAATCAATTGAAATACATGTGTCAAAGGGATGTCCATGCTTCCATGAAAATTGTAGCATTATTCACAATGTCCAATATCAAACCAGGTGTTCATCACCAGATAAATGGATGAAGAAAAAATGTGGAATTTATACACAATGGGATACTAATCAGCCTAAAAAATAAGAAATTCTCTCATTTTCAACTATGTGGCTGAACCTGGGATAAATAAAATAATGCAGCTAGTGAAAGACAAATACTGTATGATTTCACTTTGTATGGAATCTAAAAGAGGTCAACTCACAGAAGTAGAGAACAGAATAATCATTATCAAACACTGAAGGCTAGTGAGCAAGGAAGGAAATGGGCTTCTGTGGGACAAAGGGTACAAAATTTTCACCTCACAAGGGATCTGTTGCACAGCAATGTGATAATAGACAATTAAAATACATTTTATATTTCAAAATAAATAAGAAATTAAATTTCAAACACCTTACCATAAAAATAATGTATATATTAGTGAGCTTCTTTTAGTAATTTCACATTGTACACATATATGAACATATAACATTGCACCCTCTAAGTAAGGGTACAGGTATTTGTAAGTGAAAAAATAACATTTGCTTGAAAATAAACATAAAGCATGCATCACAGTTTTTGAGTGACATATATATCTTTCTTACAAGTTTGCAAACTGTTTAATTTCTTTATTCTCAAGTCTAATTCATTATTTGGCACATAGTTGGTGCTCGAATTCTTACTACATGATAAAGAAGAGAATAAACAACAATATCAAAATATCACAATCCAAACAGATATTTTCAGTGATAGGCAATGTGGGGTTAGTGGTTATAGACTTGACAGTTACATTTGTACCTTCACATTATACCTCCTCTACATTCTGGCTCTGTGATGTTAGACAGGTTGCTTACTGTCTCTGTCAAACCACTAACCTATAAAGCAAGAGATAATTAAAGGACTTTACCTAACTAAGTTGTATTGAAAAATTAGATGAGTACAATGTGTGGAACAAAGTTAGCATTAAAAAGTAACCATTATAAGAATCTATTACAGAGAATGATACACAAGAAAATATGGAGGTTGTTTCTATTTTTAAATGTCAACTCTTTAAATCTAATTTGCTTGTAAACATTTGTTTTCCTTGAGTGTAAAGAAATGCTCCCTCTATCTGACTTCTTAACACACCTCTGCCAAATTAATTAGAAGCAGTGTACCCTTCACTACATTAATATTAGCAAGTCATACTATAGAAATTTGAACGACCTTATTATTGCCTTGCCAGTTTGACCTGAAGTAGTCAGTGGAGTGTCTGTTATATATAAGAAGAGTTCCCTTTGAATATAACTGTGGAAGAATTTTTTTTCTATTTTGTATTTGCAAGAGATGTCTATTTCCTTCTTGAACACCACTTTTCATTTGGCAACCAGAAAAAGGCTTACTGCAGTAATATATTTAAGCTTTTGGTCTGGTTCTGCATAATCTAATTTTTATATACTCTGCACAAATTGTAGCCACTTCATCAATGTCTTATTATTTTTTCTCTTAACAATGCAATGACAGTGATTAATTTCTAAAGACTGGTAAACAAAAACCTTACCTTGGAAGTGATTAAAATGGTGCTGCAAACTGTATGAGGGCTGACAAATATATACACATACTAATGCACCACACACCCTCTAAATAGAGTGAGTTGTATGCCTAGCTGTTCCTGCAGAAAGAATAGAAGGCAAGATAATCTGCTCCACCACATTTTGATAAATATTTTCCCTAGACCTGTTACATTTTAATTATTAAAACAGTTAACATTATTAGTAGCCACACATGAGAAAGTTAATGAATTCTAAAATATGGAGTTCAGCTTACAAAGAAACACAATTTATTTGTTAAATAATATTTTTACAGAAATCCTTATTTATTTTTCATTTTGTGATTATACTAAGCCTATCAATATAATAAAATTAGAAGTGAACTTTTTCATCATAGGCAAATCAGATTATGGACAAAATTGCCTATTATTTGTCTTGCCTAAGGACATTTTTCTTAGTTATGTTAGTGCGACAAAATTACTCTGTTTTTATAGGTACATGTTGATTAGATATCTATAAAAGCAATAGAAATAAAACCTAACAACTTATTTATTTTTCTTATCTGGCGTATTTTCAAACAATATGGCTAACCCATTTTATAGTAAATGGCCAAACAAGAGCATTCTGAGATAACTTTTGATGTCAGAGGATGTGTAATGATATAACAAAGAGGACAATGGTATTGGGGGGAAAAAAGATAGTATTGTGTTTAAACTGCATTATAGTGAGATAAAAGGAGAAGGCAAGGGAGAGAGAAAGTGCAAGAGAGAGATAGGGAGAAAGTGTACATGTGTGTAGCTGCCAGAGGATGCCAATGATCATTATAAAAGGCAACTCCTTTTCCTAATGTCTTTTACTAACAGAAATTGAAAAATACTCCTGAACCTTCTCTAGGATGTCAAATGAAAACCCTTTAAATGAAGGCACACCACCACTACTGATCAAGTGGAGATACAGAGCAAGTTCTATGATTAGAATAACAACAGAACACTAGAAACAGATGCATTGTAACAATCGTGAAAAATGGCATCTCAATTTGCAGTGACAGAGGCAAACAAACATGGTGTATCATTTTTATTTAAAATACTTTACTTGGGCTGGGGATGTGGCTCAAGCGGTGGCACGCTCGCCTGGCATGCGTGCGGCCCGGGTTCGATCCTCAGCACCACATACCGACAAGGGTGTTGTGTCCACCGAGAACTAAAAAAAATAAATTTTGGGAAAAATTCTCTGTCTCTCTCTCTCTCTCTCTCTCTCTCTCTCTCTCTCTCTCTCTCTCCCCCCTCACTCTCTCTTTAAAAAAAATAAAATAAAATAAAATAAAATACTTTACTTTCAGGGGTCACAATCATTATTCAGGTATTTACTAGAGGCAAGAAAACTGAGTAAGAGCTCTTTAAGGTCTTACTCCAAGACAATTGCCATCTTTGTCTACCCTGATATTTCTATGTAAAAACACATAGGCAAGGTTGTCTTTATTTGAGCTTAACCAGAGATAATTCAGTTTGTAAAAGCTTTTCTCTGGGGAACTTTGCTGAAATCAGTTGATGTTGATTATTTAGGTGCATTTGTGGCTATCTGAGCTAGGTTAAAGTGAGAAAATAACAGTGTAGCCAAAAATGTTAAAAAGAAAAGCTAGCAAATCCTATATCCATAGCAGTGATAAAAAGTGTTAAAGTATTCCTTAGACTTGAGATGACCATACACATATTTCTGCATATGTTTAGGACTGTGTGCCTTTCCAGAGATCTCTATACCCTCACAAAGATGTAAAAAGGCCCTAACCTCTGAACTTGAGAATTTATCCAAGAAGGAAGTGAAGACTATGAGTTCTCAGCTGTGGGGAATGGTGAATGAATCTTTGCTTTGAACTGCCTAGAGACAGAGATTGACACCTCTGTTGGGAATTTCTCAGTGGGACAGTGCCCATCAAAAACAGCCCTGTTGATGGTCATGCCCTGTTAAAGTGGGGGATTCTGTGTGAGCCACAGAATTTATTAGTTCATAGCTTTGAGTTCAAATGCCAGCTGCCCATAGGAAAAGAGTTATGGGCACAAACTGATAAGCCCTAATGGGCTTTTTAACCCACAACTTCGATTTTGTTTATCTTGAAGAAACTTTCTCACAATAAATCCTTTTGATGTTTAAGCCTAAATAATATACATGCTGAGCCTGATCTTGATCAGTCACTCTCTCTCTACCAGTTGCAGGCTGATCCACCAGGCCATACTTTTTCTACTTTTGTGTCAGTTTTTCTCCATCCCCTCTTGGCCTAGTTTGGGAAAACTGAGTAAACATCTTGTTGGTTGTGACAGTCAGTCACTTTCCTGATTGTTCAGGAGGATAGATATTTATTGTTTTCAACACTTTAAAGAGATCTCTGTTCTATCTCAAGCAGAACACACAGTCATGAAAGTAGAAATTTTAGTGCCCATGCACAGCAATAAATGGAATTTAGAAAATGAGATAGAAAAAATACTAGACGGTTCAGCATCAATAATATAAAACAAATAGCAATTAAAAACAAATTATCTTGAGAAGGGAGAATCCATAACTGGAACATCATATTACTTAAAAATTGTAGTTATAATTAAATTATATAAGACATGCAAAGAAATAAGAAAATACTAACCATACGCAGGGGAAAAAATAATAGAAATAGCCTGATGAAGCCCAAATAGTGGTTTTATTAGATAATGGATTTCAATATATTCTTCTAAATATATTGAAAACATTATAAGAAAACATTTATAAAGAACAAAAGGAAATTAAGAGAATGATGTCTAACTTAACAAGGGATGTTACAAAAGAAACATAGTTTCAAAGAAAAGAAAAATAAAAAGTAGTTCTTGAATAGAAAAATACGATAATTGAAATGAAACATTAATTGAGGGGTTAAATAAGATTCAAGCATGCAGAAAAGTAATAAGTAAAACTGAAGGTAGAGATTAGATTAGTCATTGTGAGAAACAATAAATAAATAGTGCCTTAGACATGTAGACAATGATGCATACCAGTCTTTGTAAAATGAGACTCAGGAAACAAAGGAGATAGAAGAAGGGAATGAAAAATAATTGAATAAATATTGAACCAAAAATTTCAAAATTATATGAAAAACATTAATTTACATATCCAAAATGTAAAGTGAAAAATATGTGAAGAGATCTATACATCTATATATTCTAATCAAAATATTGAAAGATAAATGATAGTGAAAACAGCAAGAAACAGCTCCTTTCATATAAAATATATTCAATATGATAAACTGCTGATATCTACTCAAAATCCATAGCAGTAAGTAGACAATGATGCAGTATACTTAAAGTCCTAACACAGAGGGATTTTTGTTGTTGTTGTTGTTCTTTTGTGGGGGTACCAGTGAAGTCAGGTGCACTTGACCGCTGACCAACATCCCCAGCACTATTTTATTTAGAGACAGAGACTTACTGAATTGATTAGCACCTTGTTTTTGTTGAGGCTGGCTTTAAACTCATGATCCTCTTGCCTCATCCTCCCCAGCAGCTGAGATTTCAGGCATGTACCACTGTATTCCAACAGAATTCTATATCCAGCAATATGATCCTACAAAAATTAAAAGAATCAATGCATTCCCAAAAAGTCAAAAATTAAGAGAAAGTGTTGGAAATGAAATTGCCCTACACGAAATGTAAGATCCTTTAGGATAAAATAAAAGGACAGTAAGTATGACTGAAATCCAAGGAGGAAATAAAGAAAATCAGTAAATGTAACTACATGTCAAATATGAAAGACAATATAAATGATTTTTTGTTTGTTTTTCTTTTTTATGCTATTTAAAAGGAAAATTATATAAATGAATTATAAAGTTTTGGCGAACCCATAATAAAGATTTGATTTATACAATGATAAAAACATAAAGCTAGAAGGAGAAAAGAAGAAAATCACATTACACTAATATTATTAAAAGCAAGTATATATTAATAAAATTGTATTTGTATAATGAAGTTTTTTATTATCCAGTGAAGTAACTAAAAACACTCATACACACATGTTGTATTCATAAAATACATATAAGTGTATATATATATATATATATATATATATATATATGAATAAAGGAACATATAAAACTAAGCATACAGAAAAAATACCAAATTGTGAGATGTAAAGTCTATTATCAGTAAAATTCAATGTAAATAGGTGAAACATTGCAATTAAAAGGCAAAGTTAATGAAACAGAATGGATTAAATTATATGATCTGATAAAATAAGTGAATGAAATACCCACTTTAGAATCTACAATGCACTATCTTAAAAGTAAAAAAATGAAAAAAACATAAACCTTGGAAAGACTGACTTAAGAAATAAAAGGCAAAATAGACTTAACAACAAAATGGTATTACTATAGACCAATAAAGGAATTTCATAATGGTAAGTCAAAACAACAAAAAATATAATTTTAAACATATGCACCTAATAACAGCATTCCAAAATAAATGAATCAAAAGTCAACTGAATAAATAAATAGATAATTTGACAATATTAGTTGGAATCCTCAATCACCCAATTTTAATAAAGGAAGCAGTTAAACCAACAAAGGCACAGAAGAATTGAGCAACACTGAAAATTATGCAAACATGTCAGATATGTTAAAAAATCACCCTAAAACAACAGATGAGTATTTTTGTCAAAGATGCATGAAACATCTTCTAGGTTATACTACAGGTCAATCCCTTAAACTTGTCTCAAAATTTTAATGGAATTGATTATTGAAAATGTATTATCCAACCAAAATGGAATGAGATTAAAGTCAATACCAAAGAAACTATGGAAATCTACAGTCTATGTGAAAAGAAGCAATGTGATTGAAGTGAAGAGAAGGTACATTATAATGGTAAATGAATATAAAGATCATTTAGAATAAATAAACAACCTTGCCTTTTACCCTAAGGAATTAAAAAATGAACACCATTACATTAACTATATTGAGATATTTCTAGAAAACTAATGATTTTAGAAAGATGCTTCTTTTGACAATCAGAATGATTTATAAATATAGTCACCTGAAATAAGGACTTTATGTTTAATCACAGTATTTTAAATTATTTTCAATGGAATGTGATCTTATAAGCTTGACACATATAAAATATCTTGGATTCTTAACACAAAAATAAAACTATTTTAGATAATAAAAATATAATATTTTGATTATGGAAAAATTGATAGAAATTAAGAAAAACTAGACTAAAATACACTTTACAAAAAGTTAAATGAAGATATGTCATGAAACAATGGACAATAAAATGTCTTTCTAACACTAGCAATGAATAATTATGAAAGGTGAGACATTGCTCAATACTTTGCACAAGTTTTGTCTTCAATGATTTCTAAACTTATAAGGAAATGTTCACAATCTACAACTAAAAAAGGATTCAAACCTGAAGGTGGAAATATTTGATTCATTTATATTTGTCAAAGAAGAATTGAAGGTATCTATAAAATTTGGGTTTTAATTTCTCCAAATAATTTTTTGATCAAATTCTAAACACGAAAATTTAAAGAGGAAATTATATTAAAAATATATGTGCTCTATTTTTTGAAGTGAACTCTGAGAAAATGGTCATACAATTTTACAATCATACAGTACGTAGGTACAAAATAGGAACTATAATTGCTATCTTACAGAACTGTTAAAATAAATGGAAGATAATTAATTGAACTAGCTTATGTTTATACAAAACTTATCGATTATGCTGTGAAAAGTTATCCAAAGATTTCCTGTGATGTTAACTTATGTTCTAATTTATCCTGATGGAGAAGGAATGCATATGAGAAAATATTTAATGACCAAAGAAAAAATAGCATTGGGATTTACTTTTGCTCAGTGATATGATCCTGCAAATAAATAAGCTAACTGATGAAAAGAAAAACCTTAAATGTGATTTAACTAGGCAGGTATAAAAATTTACGTTGAATTCAAAACTTCACAAATATATAAAATCATTGTTTACATTCTTCTAACAAGAAATAAAAATTAAAATATTGTAATTAAAATAAATTGAAATTGTGGTATATTTTTTCATAAAGAATTTCTCTCTCTCTCTCTCTCTCTCTCTCTCTCTCTCTTTCCAGAGATTGAACTCAGAGAGACATAATCACTGAGACACATCCCCAGCCCTTTTTTTTTTTTTATATTTTATTTAGAGACAAGTTCTCCCTAAATTGCTTAGGGCCTAGTTGAATTGCAGAGGCTGGCTTTGAACTTGTAATCTTTCTCCTACCTCAGCCTTCTGAGCCACTGGGATTACAGGTATGCACCACCACACTCTGCTAGAAAAATTAATATTCAAAATGTTTTGTGCTATATTATCCTATTGAATAGTCCTAGTCTATAAAATACATTTTCTTTCTTTTTAAAAAATATTGATGCAGCATTAATTTCTATATTTCCCAAGTATGTCTTAGACTCATGATTATTGATTATGTTTGCAATAATACTTTTTAAAATTCCTCTGTAGATTGCCACCTAGATCTAGAGGACAAATATTACTCAGAATAGTATAATTATTTCACAGTATCTTTCAAGAATTTTTAGCTCTAATTATTTCAAAATAATATTAATTTTATTATTTTAATTATCTCTGATTATTCTAATTGATAAACAATACATTATTCTAATTGATAAACAATACATATGGAAATGGCAATTTACAGTCATTTATGAGTTCTAAAATTACATAAGCTATAATTAGTTTTTCTGTTTTTCTTCAATTTCTGAATAGACTATTAAAAGCATTGGCTGTTTTTTTTTTTTTTTTAGTGTTCTTCACAAGTCTCTTATTCTGGTAAGATGTAATTCTTGTAACCTGTGACATTCATATTGGCCATGAACTAATGATATGCCTTTCATTCTGGAACATATAAATGTCTGATTTACTTCTGTGGGTTTTAGTGTCTGATCACAAAGCACTACAAGTAGTTTTACTATAGTCAGTACACAAAGTTTATGTGAGCTTAAAGAGAACTCCTAGGTCAGTCATGAACAAAATTTTCCATTGAACTTCAAGGAGTGCTATTGGATGACAGCCTCCAGCTGTTAGCATTTTCTGGTCTAATTATGCACATTTTTATAAATTTATGTACCACTTAATTTTTTTAATCTATCCTGTCATGGTTAATTTTTGTGTAAACTTGTCTGGGTGTTAGTATTGAACACTAATCTATGTGTTACTGCCAATATATTTTGTAGTTGTAGCCAAAATCTACAATGGGGTGATTTTAAGTAAAGGAGGTTCCTGTCTATAATGAAGCATAGGCCTCATCCAGTTACTTGAAGATTTTAAGGGCAAAAACTGAGTTTTCCTGAAGAGGGTGGTTTTACACCTCAAGACTCTACTATGATCTTCCCCTGCCTGAATCAGGCTAAAAGTTTGCACTCACTAGACTCCACAATATATAAGCCTAATTTGTAAGATAAATATTTATATTAATATGTAATATATATTACATATAATATACAAAATGATATACTATAACATATATCATTGTGTGTGTGTGTGTGTGTGTGGTGTTTTCCCAATTGATTTTGTTTCTCTGGAGATTGCAGAATGCTCTAAAGAAATAATGGCATTTAATGTTTTTATTTTAATAAGGGAATAATAAAACATAAATATTGATTGCCATGTAACATTTCATTCTTTGTGCTTTAAAAAAATATTTTCACTCTGAATTATTTTGTTATATCAAATCCTAAAAATTCTGACTATATAAGAATTCTTATGAGCAGCACTTGGGAAATATATGTGATTTTAACCAAAAATACTTCCTTTACAAGAAACAACTACAAAACCTGGATTCTGGTGGGCTCTACCTTATGAATATTTTCCCTTGCTGATTTTGTCATTTTCCACTTGCTATAATAAACCATAGCTATGAAAATATCAGTTTGTCTTTTCTGAGTTCGGTAGGTCACTCTAGCAAATCATTGAAGCTGAGGTTTGCCTTGGAGGACCTCTGACAGAGTGCAGAGATGCTGTTCTACCCTTACACACAAAAAAAAAAAAAAAGAAAGAAAGGAAGGAAGGAGGGAGGGAGGGAGGGAGAGAGAAAAACAAGAGAGAGAGAGAGAGAAAGAGAGAGAGAGAGAAGAATTAACATTTTTACCTTGGTAGGGAGAATCCGTTTACAGATGGTCAGATGATTATGAATAGATTATTGAACAAAAAAATCTCTGATGATTGAACCCATAAAAGTTAGGATGTTCTAGAAATCACTACAATGGGGTACAGGCCACCAAGAAATAGAGCTTAACTATTTATGAATAAACAAATGTCATGCCTAGTAAGGTTTTCCATTACTGCCCTGGGTATATTTAATCCTAGCCATCGTTTATAACTATTTATAATTAAAAGTGACTGGTTACATGTATTGTGAAAAAATGTGAATTTTTAAAAAATTGGTTCTTTTTAACTATAGATAACATTTGGATTCATTTTGACATAAATATAAATGATCTAATTTAGTTCCCAGTACTCCTCTTACCTCTACCTCCTCTTTGCCCTTCTTCTTCTCTTTGCTCTACTGATCTTTCTGCCATTTACTTAGAGTTTTTTTTTTAATTAGTGTCTTGTGTATATTCATGATGGTGAGAATCACTGCAGTATATTCATATATATACATAGGAAATTTAGTTTAGATTCACAAATGGGAATTGTTATGTTCTTCCCCCCGATAATAATCCTGAAGAATAAAAAGGGAGGGGCTGAGTTTGTGGCTCAGTGATACAGTGCTCACTGAGGTCGTGCCAGACACTGGGTTAAATCCTCAGCATCACATAAAAATAAAACAAAAGTATTGTGTCCAGCTACAACTTAAAATACATTTTTAAAAAAATAACAAAAAGGGAAGAATACTCTCCCAAGTCATTCATATAATAATTAACAAAACAACAGGGTAAAATCATGGTGTAAGTGTGATCACAAATCATTTTTCATGTTATATGTATACATTATTTGACATAAAAGTAGACTGACATTTTTTTCTTTTTATTTCTTTTGTATTTTATAAAAATCCTTATTTGAATGATTAAAACCTCAGCATAATCTCAGTACTCCGTAATTTTGTCTATGTCAAAGCATGCCAAAATTATTTTAACCTGGGTTAGTACACTTCTGGGGGGTTAGGTGTGGTGGTGATGGCCAGAGCAAGTAAAATTGGAGAACATCAATATGGAGAGAAAACTCAGTAGGACAAAAATCAATGGACCAAATAATTACACATGTAGTTTGTAAAACTCTACTTTTATTATATGTGCTGTATAAACTCATATCAAGCTGGATTTTGCACATTGTTCCTAGTTTTCCAACCTCTACTCTTGGGAAACACTGTAGGAAAGGGTTACAAGAGGGATGAAAACTTCAAAGATCACCTACCCTCCATCAGGATATTGTAGATAGGTTCAGCATAGAGTTTCAAACAGAGATATAGTGGCCCTAGAATGGTTTGTTAAGAAAAATTAGGGTATATACATGAAAAGAAAACCTCACATACTGTATTTATCAATCTCATCCCCATTTTATGTGTTTCCAGGACAAGCCATTTCTATATCCATGATTAATCTACAGAGTAACACTAAGTCTCTAAACTCCTCTGAAACTCATACAAAAGTTTTATCCTAGTCAGAAGGAGCAGGATCCTATCTGACAAAGTAGGTATATGTGTATATAAATCTAAGACTTTGGGCTCTTTTATTAGCAGATAGCTATTGAATAAAATAACAAGTGAAGAATACATGCAGAAAACCTTTCTTATTTAAAATTTTCAATGAAGGAAAAAATATTTCTATCCATTACAAAAATGAGTCTCAGTTAATTCAATGGGGAAAACCATGTTACTTTTGGCAAAATGATGGGTAGAGTTTGCCTGAAGAGAAAAAGAATAAGAATTGGATTCCAGACTCTCTGTTTTTATTTTTTAAATCCCTGGGGTTTTTTTTTTTATCATGAATAGATAATCAAGAAGAGGGGAAAAGATTAAACTGTAATATTCTGCTTATTCAAACTTAATCCCAGAATTGAACTCTCCTTTCTGTGATGTTGCAAGACCACCATATATGACAGACACCAGTTACCAATGCCAGTTCTTCATAGTAAAGAAAACCCTCAGAGCATAAGCCCATAGAAATTAAATCAGAACCATGTAAGTTCTGGGATTCCCTGCTCTTCCATCCATATGGATGAAACAATGATAGGTCTTGCCTACTGGTTGCTAGTGTGAGGCACATTGGACAGAATATTGATTAGCTTTATAGGAGATCTTAGTTCTCATTCGAATCTCAGTTCTCAAGGTTTCAGAAGAGTGAAGGAGACATGCTCCTCCAAACTCTAGGTTTCCCTTATCAAAAATACACAACAGTCTAGCACTGTGCCCTACCAAAGGACACAATATGTTTCCTAATTGTGTTTTATTAATTTCTTTGCATTCTATGTTTGATTTTTTTTAACTAAGAACTTCAACTACTACCTATTACTCAAATTTTATTTCTTGTATATTTATGGTAAAATTCCAATTAGATTGTAGTCTGTGTCAAGAAAATGAAGTCCTCTGGCACTGTTCTGTTTAAAGTTAAAAGGCTTTTCTTTTACATTTTTTTCTTAGTGTTGTAGCATTGTGGTAATCATTAAATGATTCATTTAATAACTTAGAAGGAAAAACAGTAGGAAATTGCTCAAGATAGAATATAACCAATTAATTAGATTCAGTTATTTCTAAATTTAAACACACATGACGTCAATGTTTGGCCTCTTTATTATCTTATTCTCTACTTACACTTCAAATTCAGTAAGAATAGTGTTCTTCTCTGAAAATTAGGTAAGTTAAGAACTTAAGTGTCCATATCATTCTTTCAGAAACTATTTAATGGGCTTTCATATTTTGAGAAGATAAATTAAAGATTTGACTACACAAAGGGGAAGGAAAACAACTGGGAGACAGAACTATAAATTAAAATTCAAATTTCTTTGGGTTTTGAAAAAAAAATTGTCTTTTCTCTGTCTTGACAACTCAAGGGAAATCAACAGTCACTCACATTTAAAGAATAATAAGAAATAAATCCAGTCAAGATGAAAGAAAATAGTATTTCTCTTGCCTCAAACAGAAGTGAACTGGGACAGATAAATTAGTCTACCCAATTTGATCAGTTGTAGAGTTGTCTCTGAATATGCTTGGCTATATTTAAACTAGATTTGCAAAGACAATTTTATAAACCCATGAATTTATGGTCAATTGATTTTGAACAAAGATGTCAACAACACAGAATGGGAAAAGCATAGTCTCTTCAATTAGGAGTGTTGGCCATCCCAAATACAAGAATAAAATTGGATCCTAATCTAGCAGCATATACAAAAATCAATTTAAGATAGATTAAATACTCAAAAACTGTAATGGTACTAAAAGAAAACATAATGGGACATATTTTTTCTTTGTTGTTTTTGTTATTTTAGTACAGGGGATTGAACTCAAGAGAGCTTTACACCTGAATTACATTCCAAGTCCTGTTTTTTATATTTTGAATTTGTCAGAAGTTTTCACAGAGTAGTTGAGAAGTGAAAAACCTTTGGATCTGGGTAACAAACTTTTGGATAGGACTCTGTACAGGCATCAGAAGCACAAGTAGACAAATAGTTATAGTATCAAAATAACATTATTCTGTGCAACAATGAAAAAATTTTAAAGTGAAGAGAAAACTAATAGAATGGGAAAAACATTTATAACCCATACATTCAAGAAAAGGGTTAATATTCAAAATATCAAAGTGATGCAAATGGCTTAATAACAAGGAACAACTATGCTCTAAAGAGAGCTTTCAAATATGTTCATTCATGGCCTCCCCTGGTGAGAGAGCATACTTTATATAACTGCTCCCTTTCTGCCCCAAAAAATGCTGTTTGAAGTTCTACTATAGCTACTATTTAAGTATTGTCTTTTAAATGTTCCATGAACATTAATGCCCCTCCCCCCCTGTGCCTGTGATTGTCTTAAGCAAACTAAATTTTAGGATGAATTGTTTCACAGTATTATGGAAAAAATTTACCCTAGAACACCTGACCTACACTATACATTCCTTATTGCATGTGCAGTTACCAACCACTTGACTCTGCCAATGTCTTTCTTATGTCCTGCATTTCCACTAAAGGAACGTTCAAATCCCATTACACTGCTAATAATTGACCTAAATGTTCCTTTATTTTCCAAAGTATTTTGCTTCTTTTATGCTAGAAAGCATAGATACAAATTCTATTTTTCTTCCTGTCAGATGAACATAAACTAGACCTAGCTACTACACATTCAATGTAACATCAATGTTCTCAAATCAATGGAAGATTTCTGTTGGGTCCTAGCAATGGTGAGCCGATCTGGCAGCCCTCACTGTTTATCATCCTATGGGAACCTATTGAGTACTGCTAAATTTACCTCAATAATAATAACAAAAACCCTACCTAAGATTTTTGCTGAAACTTTCATTTTGCTTACTCTTCTAGGTTTAGGGCTTTGGCAACTGCAGATGAGAACTTATTTGGATGCTATTATAATATTCCAAGCTTTATTTAGCTTTCATGAAAGCCAGACTCTGGTAGTGATGCCTCAGACATGATGTATTAATATTCTTACTATGAAGTTTGCAGTGATCTTATCCATTCTTTGTTCTACTGCATCTAAATATGTGAGATAGTGTTTGCATTTTGATAGGAGACCTCCTGTGAGTGTCAATGAAAGTATCAATCCACAGTCTATGCATCCTGAATTCAGAATCGGTAGCATTATATTTATCTATAATTTATTCTGGTTTTCAAGAAACTTTAAATAATATGTTCATGCAATCCCTGCATGATATCTTACTTGTAACGGTCATTCTACTGACCAAACAATAACTAAATCTTATGCACCCGCATTTTATGTAATCTTGTGTGCCTCAGACTTTACAAACTTCTAGTGCCAAAAAACCTGGGTATATCACATTTTGGGAATTCCCATTCTTGAGACTATTAATTTTCTGGTTTCTATAATCAGGTTTTTTTATTAGTCTATATTTTACTTCTCCTAAATAGGATGCCTCTTTTTCAACTTCTTCACCTCTGGATTTAAAAGAAAATATTCTAGAATTTATAATTTGCACAGATTTGCTTTCCAAATGATTTTATCTATCATGCATAATTTCCAGACAACCCTATCCTTCTTTTATTAAACTAGTTCTTATGTCTTGTTGGTTGTCCTTCAATACTCCTTTGGGGCTTTTCTGATCTACATATCTCTTCATCATTTAGAACCTTGGGCATGTGTCTATCATTAATTTCTTCCTTTGTACAAGACTGTACATCTGTCACTCTAACTTGTTTCTACTAATTTCACCTATAAAGGTAATGTATATTAAAAGGTATAAAATCCATCAGTATGAATCTGACAGACATATCAGTTATACAAACAGATCCTGCCCACTGTCTCTGTTTTTAGTAGAGTAATTTCATTTAGGGAAATTTTCCTTTTTGTGCCAAGAACCCCTTTAGTAGTTTGTTGAAGTCAATTCCTTCTAAAAACTCTGTATATAAATGAAAAAAAAAACCCTTAAAATTACAAATAAAATCAATCATAATTTAATAGATATCAAAATATTTAAAATTCTGATGCAGTATTCTTCCTTATTGTTATTGTCTATTAACATCTACTTGTATGTCTAACAACTGCCACCAATTTAAAAAGTAATAAATAGAAAAAAATAGTTCAAAATATTTACTACTGTAATATTCAAAATATCTGTGGATTCTATAAGTGACAAGTTATGGTATTGTTAATGAGTATTTTTTGTTTATTAAATTCATAATCCTATTTTATACTTCATTTCAACTAGAGCATAAAGAAAATAAAAATGCAAAATAGTCTTATTCAAGTTCACATGGACTTAAACTTTTAGTATCCCTTCCAGTTTATGTCCTCTTGTTTAAGAAAATAGGATTGAAGTCTAGAAGTCTCTAGGATCCATAAAATTCAAAAGGGAACATTAAAAATTTGTCTGTGTTTGAGACATTCCCCAGATATGATGCTTTATGTGCTAAAATAGAAGTGATCTCTGGAAAACTTGACTGGTTTGTCTCATTAATAAACTCCTACCACTGAAGTTACCTTCTGAGAGTTGGACTTTAATTGTTCGTCTCTAAAATTGAGGAAAGCAAGGGACAGGATAGAAATGAATACCAGGTCGTAAATCTATTTGTCATCCGTTATGCCTCAATATCTACACACTGCTCTTCTCAAAATATAGTTTTATATGAATAATAATTATATCAAAACTCAAAAGAAATGATCCCTAAATATCACACATAAATTACTGCATACCACTATTAGTTGCTAACTGCTACTGAATCAAATGATTGAAAATTAAATTACTTAAAAGCACAAATTTATTATCTTATAGCTCTGGTAGTCAGAGTCTAAAAGTGGGTCTATAGAGCTACTCTTTCTAGGAGCTCTCAGAATCTGTGCTTTTCCCAGCTTCTCCATGCCATCTCCATTCCTTAGCCCAGGGTGCTTCCTTCCTCTTCAAAGCCAGAAACATATCATTTTTTCTCTTTTCTGACTTTCTCTCTTCCTTCTATAAATGCCATTGAGATTACAGTGAGCCTGCCTAGACAAAGCAGGATAATCTCCCTATCACAAGATTCTAAACTTAATCACATCTGCAAAGTTTTCTTTGAATGTAAAGTAACATGTTCCCAGGTTTCCAGGATTAGGATGTGGACATTTTGAGTAGCATTATTCATCCTAAAAAAAAACCCAAAGGCATGTATTGCTTAATCTTAACAAAGCCAACATGCAAGATCAAAGAAGCAATGCTATAAAAGCAGAGTCAGGGTGATTAGATTGGCTAACCAAGGGACTTATGCCAGTGCCTGGACATGGGGTTCCCCGTACTGCTGTCCACTGGAATTTGGTATTTACTTCTGACCAATGAAAACATTCCTTGAGTCTTTTTTCTCTGTCTTTAGTCCTGAGCTTTGTGTCCTTCAATTTAAATATTTTCTTCTGACTTGTTTAAAAATTCTATTTGATCAGTTTCTAACCTGCTGTTAAACTTGTGTACTGAGTCTTTTATAAATGCTGTGATGTCAAGTTTCTATCCCTGTTTTATTCAGTTTTCTTGCCACTGTGATAAAAATGCTTGATAAGAACAACTAGGAAGAAAGTTAATTTTGGCTCATGGTATCAGAGGTCTCAATACAACAAGGGCCAGTGCTCTGAGTCCAAGGTGAGGAAGAACATCATCTGAGAAGGGCATGGCATAGGGAGGAAGCTGCTCCTCTTTTGACAGCAAGAAAGCAGAGAGAGATAAAGGGAAGGTCCTCAGAGAATATGCACCCTTCCAGGGAGCACTTCCAGTTACCAAGCTCTTCTAGCCACACCTCATCTGCCTACAATTGCCACACAGTAGTCAGTTCACTTAAACTTGATGAGGGTGTTAGTTTGCAGCTCTCATAATCTAATCATCTCACCTCTGAATATTTCTTCATCCACAAAGAAATTTTTGGAAGACACCTTGTATTCAGAATTTAAGAGACCCCCAAATTCATATATTTTGCATTCTTTTCCCCCACTGAGATGATGTTAGGAGGTAGACACTTCGGCATGTGATTAGACCATGAGGCCTTTGTAGGATTATTGCCCTTATTAAAAAAAGGTACCCACTTGTGCCACATGGTGACACAGCTAACAGGCACCATCTATGAACCAGAAAGCAGGTATTCAACAATGGATTCAGTTACATCGTGGCCTTCCTGGCACTGCCAACTGTAAGAAATAAACTACTGTTATTTATAAAAACCCAATATTTTGTATAGCAGCCCAAATGGACTAAGACAGAAAATTAAAATATGTTTAAATTTAGATATTTTCTTCTGATTCTTATTTCTAGCTTCCTGTAATCTAGTAAAGTTTTTTTCGTGGTAAATCCTTAGCATAGTATTATACATATACAGTTACATATCTTTACCCTACAATATCATTATCTTGTGTTTATATTCCATCATTACAACTTTACTTGATTTCTACCCCTTTTATCCTAATTGTTTTCTTGTTCTTTTTTATTAAATATCAGATGTTGCATGTGAAAAATATAGTAACTAATTAAGAATTTAGTGATGTTTTATTTTCCTAGATCTATTAATCCCCTTCTCAACTAGAATCCTGTTTAAATACACTAATAGTATTTCTACTTCTAGAATGCCCTTAACAAAATATTATATTCATAAAAATCTATGCTGACACCAACATAATGTATAATTGTCATCATCTCACTTTTTTATATGAAATTGTGTGTGTGTGAGAGAGACAGAGAGAGAGAGAGAAAGAGAAAGAGAGAGAGAGAGAGAGAGAGAGAGAGAGAGAGAGAGAGAGAGATTATAATAAAATTAATGTCTAGCTAACCAAGATAGGACCTATTTTTACAGCTCGGCATTCTTATGCAAATATAAATATTCAATCCCTCTTATGATTTTCACTACAATTTTTGCTTATACTAAAATACAATTCAAATGTCCAGTTGAATACACTGTTTCAAATATGCTGGGTAAAGAAAAATGTTACAGGAAATGAGATACCAGTAAAGAATGACTTGGAATCTTCCAAAAGGGCGAAAGTGTTGCACATGAATCTTTAAAGTTTATCTCAAGTCATAACTTCTTAGGAAGTCTTTTTGTGTTACCGAGATATTTCTTATAGCCTTCTCTTTTATAAACTTGGCAGGAATCCATTATCATAGCCTGGGGCAGTCAAAGCCCTCTTCATGTTCTATGAAATTCTGCAATTTTACTTCTCTGTTTTTGAATCTGCAAAATTGCTTTATATGGTAGTCTAGACTTATTTGAAGAAAAATAGACACCATCCTCTGGATTCCTGCTTGTTATTAAGTCTATAGAATTACAAAGATACCTTTGCATGAATACCATCACATTTGCTAAACATCATAGTGTTCTTATAAACAATAACAAATTCTCATTTCTGAGTAAGATTTCATAATGCCATTGTTATAACCTGCAAAAATGTTTAAAAGTACACATTCATGGGTTACAGTCTGAGATCAAATATAATATAATTTTCATGATGGATATCAATTCTATACATCTGTGCAACTTTCCAAGGTATTTTGGAGTTAAAAGCTAGTTTGCATGACACTAAGTTTGTGCTGAGCATACTATTTTGTTCTCTAATGAGGAAAATTCAGTTTTTGTACCAATTCTCCTGAGCCAACATGGTTGTTCCTTGTCTCAGTTATACTTAATGGGCTATTAATTATTTCCATTTCATACAAAAATTCCCATAGAAAACAGGAAGGAGAATCAGATGATGGATTCTATTCTAATATAAATATTATAAAATTCTATCACACTAAAGCCTTTGGGTTAATGGAGGTAGAGCTACTATGAGCAATCTTAATAATAAGAAAGCAGCTGTGCCTACTAATCCTTGGATAAATAAATTTCTCAGTGTACAAATTTCTCCACAATTCATTGAAAATTATTTGGTGTTGATTATCTTTTTTCCCTATTTTTAAAATATTTGAAAAGTTGTCAGTATGTTTGAGGTACTTACTTATGTTTGAAATGAGCTTATGTGATTTTCATGTATTTATAGGAAATGAGAGTCTTTTCTGTTACAGGAAAATAAGAAGAAATATTTATGTAGAAAAATGTGTAATCCTAAATGTGTCTATTTTATATCTTTCTGGTTTATTATTTATTTAGTTATTAAATCATATTTAGTAAGAGATTATCAACTATGAATACCGAAGAAAATATTGTGCCATATTGCAAATACACTGACAAAATAACCTAGATTTGTTGAAAAGAATTAAATGATACAATTTTAAGAATGTCTTCTGCTTATTGATTTTTTCCTTTTATTTGATTAACAAAATAAAATGCAATGCCAACAGAAATTATTACCAACTGAAGACAAAAAATTTTAATCAGTATGATTTCTATCAGTGAAGAAATATTATTTATCTTGTCTTGTTTTTTCTTAATGAGCTTAACTTATCTTTCCCATCTAATTTATCTTTCCAAATTAGTCTACCTCTAAATTTGTCAATACATTCCTTCTATATGTCAATCAAAATTCTACCTTCTTTCACTTTACCATGTAAAATTTTATTTCTCAATGTAGAGCTCACATCTTAGCCACATAATTCTTACAGCATGATGTAACACCTCTGTAGATCTAACTGTATGTATATGTATGTCTGTGCCCTGTGTATGCATGTGTGTTGTAAACATAATTTATCTGATGTTTTATTCCTTTGAGGAACATAAGAGCTAATATATCAATGGAAATTGCTTAGAATAGTATCTTACACATTATATAAATTCTGTAAATGTTTGATAATTTTATTTTTATTTTTGTTATTCTATAAAGTTATTATCCTATTTGGATTTTTGCTTTTTACATTGTTTTCCTCTCCTATCATAAAACATTTAACTTTATTTTTGTAAGATTTTATTTTATTTTTTTAGGAGTTAGCTTGGTGTGGTGGTACAAAAAACTTGGATGTCATTCTTAATCCCATTATTATTATTGTTACATTTTATCATTTACTAATTTGTCAGTTTCTTAAAAAATGAAAAAGGTTTAAATATGATAGGATTTTGCATGAAGCAAATACAATATGTTAGATTGTACAAATTATCTATAATATGGTTATATGTACAACATATGTATAATATAATTGACATTCTATAAATATTAATAATTTCACTATGTTTTCCTTAATGACTGAAATTATTCTTTATAGTCATTAAACTCTTTAATGTTTAATTTTATCCTAAAAAAAATCATTAAATATAGTTCATCTTTGGTAACCAAACCTGAGAAACAAAAGTGTAAATCATATTGAATGTAAATGTTATCTTTATAATCCCACTCCAGAAAAAGGGAGTTCAGTGCATATTCACAGTATTTTATTTCAAATTATTGAATAATGTTTTCATCTTCATATTAAAGGAATGAAAATTTGTGAATTATGGTGCTATAAACATTGATGTAGCTGTGTCCCTGTAGTATGTTGGTTTTAAGACCTTTGGGTATAGACCGAGGAGAGGGATAGTTGGGTCAATTGGTGGTTTCATTCCCAATTTTCCAAGAAATCTCCATACTGCTTTCCATATTGGCTGCACCAATTTGCAGTTACAACAGCAATGTATGAGTATACCTTTTCCCCCTCATCCTCACCAACACTTATTGTTGTTTGTCTTTGTAATAGCTGCCATTCTGACAGGAGTGAGATGAAATCTTAGAGTGGTTTTGATTTGCATTTTTATAACTGCTAGTGATGATGAACATTTTTTCATGTATTTGTTGATTGATTGTACATCATCTTCTGGGCAGTGTCTATTCAGGCCCTTGGCCCATTTATTAATTTTTTTTTTTTGGTGTTTAGCTTTTTTAGTTCTTTGTATACCCTAGAGATTGGTGCTCTATTTGATCTGTGAGGGATAAAGATTTGCTCCCAAGATGTAGGCTCTCTATTCACCTCACAGATTGTTTCTTTTGCTGAGAAGAAAAGTTTTTAGTTTGAGTCCATCCCATTTATTGATTCTTGATTTTAATTCTTGCGCCACAGGAGTCTTATTAAGGAAGTTGGGCCTAATCCAACATAATGGAGATTAGAGCCTAATTTTTATTCTATTATATGCAGGGTAGTTAGTTTTATTCCTAAGTCCTTGATCCATTTTAAGTTGAGTTTTGTGCATGGTGAGAGATAGAGGTTTAATTTTATTTTGTTGCATATAGATTTCCAGTTTTCCTAGCACCATTTGTTGAAGAGGCTATCTTTTCTCCAATGTATGTTTTTGACACCTTTATCTAATATAAGATAATTGTTATATTGTGGGTTAGTCTCTGTGTCCACTATTCTATACCATTGGTCTACCAGTCTGTTTTGGTGCCAATACCATGTTGTTTTTGTTACTATTGCTCTGTAGTATAGTTTTAGGTCTGGTATAGCGATACCACCTGTTTCATTCTACTTGCTTTCAATTGCTTTAGCTATTCTGGGTCTCTTATTTTTCCAGATGAATTTCATGATTGCTTTTTCTATTTCTATGAGGAATGTCAGAATTGCATTAAATCTGTATAGTGCTTTTGGGAGTGTGGTCATTTTGATAATATTAATTTTGCCTCCAAGAGCAAGGTAGATCTTTCCATTTCTGGGATCTTCTTAGACTTTTTTCTTTAGTGTTCTGTAATTTTCATTATATATATCTTTCACCTCTTTTACTAAGTTGATTCCCAAAGGTTTTTTTTTTTTTTCTTTTGAGGCTATTGAAAATGGGGTCGTTTTCCTTGTTTCCCTTTCTGAGGATTTGTCACTGATTTACAGAAATGCCTTTGATTTATGGGTGTTGATTTTATATACAGTTATTTTGCTGAATTTATTTACTAGTTCTGGAAGGTTTCTGGTGGAAATTTTAGGGTCTTCCAGGTATAGAATCATATCGTCAATAAATAGTGCCAATTTGAGTTCTTCTTTTCCTATACGTAGCCCTTTAATTTCTTTCATGTGTCTAATTGCTCTGGCCAGTGTTTCAAGAACTATGTTAAATAGAAGTGGTGAAAGAGGGCATCCCTGTCTTGTTCCAGCTTTTAGAGGGAATGCCTTCAATTTTTCTCCATTTAGAATGGTGTTGGCCTGGGACTTAGCATAGATAGCCTTTATAATGTTGAAGATATGTTCCTGTTATCCCTAGTTTTTCTAGTGTTTTGAACATGAAGGGGTGCTGTATTTTATCAAATGTTTTTTCTGAAATCTATTGAGATAATCATATGATTCTTATCTCTAAGTCAATTGATGTGTTGAATTACATTTATTGATTTCCATATGTTGAACCAGACTTGCAATCCTGGGATAAAACCCACTTGATCGTGGTGCACAATCTTTTTGATTTGTTTTTATATTCTATTTGCCCGAATTTTATTGAGAATTTTTGCATCTGTTCATTAGAGATATCGGTCTGAAGTTTTCTTTTTTTGATGTGTCCTTGCCTGGTTTTGGAATCAGAGTCCATTCTACTGTCATGTATAACTAATTAGAACAAATAAAAATAAATTTTTAAAAAAGATCCTACTTAAATGTACACTGGATGGGGACAATGGAGGAACGCACCATATCACAGCTATTCCCTGAGTCTGAATAGGTTTTTGGCAGCCTATTGAGGTAGGAAGACTATGAGGAAATGCCACTGGGTAACTCAGACAGCTAGCACCAAGTGAAAACCAGAAATATCAGTTTCTAAAATAGAAATAAAACTAATAAAAGGAGTCGAGGGCAGGATTGCCAGGTGTGTTGTGGCTCAGTGGGGAAGGGGAAGCCTCCTCTCACAAGCAGAAAGAAATTCTCCCACTGAGTTTAAGAATCACAGGTATCAGTGTCCTACACATGGACAGTCAGCAGAAAATACACTCAAATGCTCTGAAGTGAGCCAGCATGGGAGAGAGTCCAGCACTTTCCAGAAGATTTAGTGAAAGTGGGGTAGCAGTAACAGCTTGAGAAGACACTAGATTTCCTGAGCAGGAGCCTAGAAATTCCTGTAGTTTATCTTTATTTTTCATTTTTTGCTCTTAGTTTCTCAATTTCTTTTCTTATTCATCATCTACTTTCTTTTTGGGTTCCAAGATCCAATAACTATTTAGACTTTCACTGTTCATTAGATTGGGAGTTTCCCAGGCTATGACTCAATCTGAGCACAGGAGTGGGACTTTGGCAAAGATGTAGAGGAAGCTCAGAGCAGTGACAAGAGCTGCAGCAGTTCTGAGATTCTGTGGTCTGAACTCTGTGAAACAGAGCATGGCTGATGAGGTGGAACTGGGATGGATCAGGGTTGCCATATTCTCCACACCCAGAAGGGCCTAGTTGCATCCCCCACACTTCCTGTGGAGCATTTCAGACTACAGAGGTGAGAGGAATGGCCAGCAGCCCTGAAAAAGTTCTGTTCCCATTCCAGGTCACAATAACAAAAAGTCATTTTGAAAGTGAATTCTTCTCTGAAAAAAAAAAAAAAATGCTCCACCAATAGTTGTTGCCAGGCATGGAATGTGTGGAGCTCAGCACTCCTATTCCCCTAACAAGTTTGGCAGGTTTGGGTCAGAGCTGAGAACAAAGAGCATAATACTTGAGTCACAGGAACTTTCTCAAAGCTGGGAGATTCTAAAATCAAAACCAGTGGAAAGAAGATTTCTTTTTAAAAACCCTAGCAAGAAAAAACCTGAATCCTTTTATGACTATTTTTGCTTCAGCTGTTCATTGTAAACTGATTTTTAGCATCCTCCCACATTATGTGGGTTTTTTTCCTGTTATACCTAATTTTATGCATTTTGTCAATTAACTTGATACTCTCTTAACGCTTCCTTTCTCATCTTCTGACCTTCCCCTCTTTTTGTCCTTCTTTCTCTCCTCATTTTATATTTTGTATCCCTTCCCTCCCACATATTTTTATTTTCTCTTTTATCTATTTTATCTCTTCTTTTACCTCAATTTAGTATATGATCATTAATGTTTAGTCTTCAGTCTATTCTACCTTATTTTTTCATACACTTCTATATTTGGCTAATAGTGTTGTAAATGTCATACGTAACAATGTTTTTGTATATATTGATATGATTTAAATTACTACTCTTACTGGTGAAGACTCTCTGCTATCAACCCGGTACTGGGGGTAGAACTTAGCACTTTGATTACGCTGACCAGATGCATTGAAGTTTAGATATATCCCCAGGTCAGAGCTCATTATAAAGAAAGAACAGCTCACTGAAGGACCCTCACATAAATGAAGAAGAGGAATTCATCACACCAGATAGAGAGTTTAAAAATACAAAATATTAGTGTAATAGTTTATCTTCAACAAGATAAACAAATTGACAAACCCCTATCAACCTAACCAAAAGAAACAGAGAAACCCTAAATTAATGGAATTGGAAATGAAAAGGGAGCTATTACAACATGCAGAAACCCATAGGATCACTACAGAGTGGTCTATATTATATATTCTAAATAATTAAAATCTATATTCTAACTGATTAAAAAATCTAGGAAAATTGACAAATTTCCTATAAAAAATGAACCAAAAGGATACAGAAAACTTAGACAAATAACAAAAGAGGAAATAGTAATAAAAATCTTTCAACGAAGAAAAAACCCAACATCAATGGATTTTCAGCTTATTTTCTATGAGACCTTTAAAAAACTAATATTAATGCTCCTCTAATTATTCCATGAAATAGAAAGGGAAGCAGTACTTCCAAACTCATTTGATAAAGCCCATACACTGATTAAAAAAAAAAAAAGGATAGTAAAGAAAACTATAGATCCCTGAGGACAAAAATACAAAATTCCTTAACAAAATGTTTTTACATGATATCAGCAACACATAAATAAGATAGTGCATCAGGATTAATTTATTTCATTTTAGAAATGCAAGGACAGTTCACTGTATGCAAGTCAGTAAAGGTAATTCACCACATATCTTAATAGAATCAAGGAGAAATCACATGATTATTTCAAAAGATGCAGGAAAAACTTTGATGAAATTCAGCACTCAATCATAATAAAATCACCGAAGAAACTAGGAATAGAAAAAGCTTACTTCAATATCACATAGGCTGTATATAACAAACGCAAAGTCATTTTACTGAATGGGAAAAAATTGAGTATTTTTTTCTAAAATTAAGAAAAAGACAAAGATATCCACTCTCATTATTCCTATTTATTAAAGTATTTGAATATTTTGCCTCTGTAATTAGGCAAGAGAAGGAAATAAAAGGGATAGAAACAGAAAAGGAAAAAAGGCAAATTTACTAATGCTTGCAGAGAGCATGATCCTGTACTTAGAAGATTCAAATAGCTGACCAGAAGATTTCTAGAGCTGATGAACACATCCAATAATATATCAGGATGCAAAATTAGCACACAAAAACTAATAGCTTTTCAACACCCTATAGAGAAATATAAATCTGGAAAAGAATTCTGTTCACAATAGCTTAACAACAACAACAGCAACAAAACTGCTAGAAATAAATCTAACCAATGGGGTGAAACTTTTCTACAATAAAAATTACAGAAAACTGAATAAAGAAATTGAAGCAGACACCAGAAGATGGAAAACCCTCTCTCTTTTTTTTTTTTTGGATGGGTGGAATTAATATTGCTAAAATTGATGTATGATCCAGAGATCATCAGATTCAATGCAATTCCCATCAATGATATTCTTTACAGAACAATATCAAAAGATTCCCAGAATTCATATGGAATGATAAAAGATCCAGAATAGCCAAAAATTCTGAGAAAAAATTACAATACCAAATTTCAAATTATACTTCTGAGCTGTAGTAACAGAAACTGCATGGAACTGGCATATAAACAGGCATGATGGCCAATAGAATAGAATAGCAGACCTAGAATCAAACCCACACAGATGAAGTCATCTGATCCTTGACAAAGTTGCCAAAACAATATGTTGCAGAAAAGATGGTGTTTTATACAAATGATACTGGAGAAACTAGATATCTATAAGTGGAGAAATGAAACCCTCTCTCTCATCTTGAACAAAAGTCAACTCAAATTGATTAAAAGACCTAGGAATTATACTGGAAACCTTGCAAACTACTAGAAGAAAACATGGGATCACACTGCAACATGTATGCACAGGAGTTGACTTCCTTCTTAAGACTCCTAAAGCTTGCCTGGCACTGTAGTGCATACCTATAATACCAGTGACTCTGGAGGCTGAGACAAGCAAATCACGAGTTGAAAGCCAGCCTCAGGATATACAGTCAATCAACAAATATAATTAAAAATGCTCATCATCTCTAGCAATCAGAGATATGCAAATCAAAACCACTCTAAAATATCATCTCACTCTGGTCAGAATAGCAACTATTATGAAGACAAACAGCAATAAGTGTTGGAGAGGATGTGGGGAAAAGGTACATCCATACATTGTTGTTGGAGCTGCAAACTGGTACAGTCAAAATAGAAAGCAGTATGGAGATTCTTTGGAAATCTGGGAATGGAACCACCATTTGAACCAGCTATCCCTCTCTTCAGACTATACCCAAAGGACTTAAAAACAGCACATTACAGTGACACAGCCACATCAATGTATAAACATTGTATAAAGCAGCACAATTCACAATAGCTAAACTGTGGAGCCAACCTAGAAGCCCTTCAGTGGATGAATGGTAAAAAAAAAAAAAAAATGTGGCATATATACACAATGGAATTTTACTCAGCATTAAAAGAATAAAATCATGGCATTTGCAGGTAAATAGCTTTAGTTGGAGAAGATAATGCTAAGTGAAGTTAGCCAATCCCCAAATAACAAATGTAACTGTTTTCTCTAAAGAGGATGACTCATAGTGGGATAGGGAGGAGGAGCATGGGAGGATTAGATGAATTCTAAATAGGGAAGAGGGGTGGGAGGGAAAGGAAGGGGGTAGGAGATTAGCAAGGGTGGTGGAACGTGATGGACATCATTATTCATAGTACATGTATGAAGAATCAAATTGGGTGTCAACATACTTTATATACAAATGGAGATATGAAAAATTGTGGTATATATGTGTAATAAGAATTATAATACAAAAAAGTACATGTATAAAAGTATGAATTGGTGTGAACATACTCTATATATAAAAATATGAAAAAAATATATTCTATATGTGTAATAAAAATTGCAATGCATTCCACTGTCATGTATTTAAAAAAATTAAATCAATTAAACTAAAAAAAAAGAAGAAGAAAAAAAAAGCCAGTCTCAGCAATGGCAAGGCACTGAACAACTCAGTGAGATCCTGTCCCTAAATAAAACACAAAATAGGGCTGGGGATGTGGCTCCATGGTCAAGTTTCCCTGGGTTCAATCCATGGTACCGGTACCAAAAAAAAAAAAGTCTTCTAAAGCTTGAGAAATAAAGCAAAGAATCAATAAGTGAGATGGCATCAAATTAAAGGGTGTCTACACAGAAACAGAAGAAATTAAGATTACAAAGAGAAAGCCTACAGGATGTGAGAAAATCTTTTTCAGTTATTTTCAGGTAAATAATTAATATTTATAATATGAAAAGGACCTGCAACACTTAACAACAAAAAATAATAACCCAATCAATAAATTATGAAATTAACTTAAAAAATTCTCAAAAGAAATACAAAAGGAAGACAAATACATCAAAAAACATTCAACATCCTTAACAATGTGGGAAATACAATTCAAATTTATACTGATAGTTCATATCTTTCCAATTAGAATGACAATCATCAGGAGTATAAACAATAATAAATGCTGGTGAAGATGCAGGGTTAAAGAAACTCATATATTGTCAATGGAATTGTAAATTAGTACAACCACAGTAAATATCAGTTTGGAGTTTCCTCGAAAGATTATAGAACTACCATACAACCCAACTATGTCCTTCCTCAGTATTTATCTTAAAAAAATAAGGTCAGCACACTATCACAATACATGTATACCCAGGTTTATAGCAGTGAAATTCACAGTAACTGAACTGTTACTAACCTTGGTCTCCATCAAAATATTAATGGATAAAGAAAATGTGGTATAAACACACAATGGAATATATCCTCCTATAAAGGAATAAAATGTTACTTGCATAAAAATGGATGGAACTGGAGCACATCATGCTAAATGAAAAAAGGCAAATGCTCAGAAAGTCAGGGTTGTATGTTTTCTCTCATATCTGGAAACTAGAGAGAAAAAAAAGGATAAAAGGGACCTTATAAAAACATTCAGAAGACTAGCAGGATTGAGGAAGGGGCTCAGAGGATGAGAGAAGAGAAGGGAAAGAGAACTAGGAATTAAATTAATCAAATTATGTTATATGCATGTATGAATATGTCATAATGAATCCCATTATTATGTAGAATTATAATGCACCAATTAAAGAACCCATTTTATTTAAAGGTAGATTTTATTGGTCATTTGACATATTCTCTAATATATTACAATAACTTGTTAGGTATAGTTATTATTATTATTATTATTAGCATTTCTTTTTAAGTAAGTAGTATAAATCTCATCCATTTTATCATATTTAATAAGATAAAGATTAAATTACAGTTAAGCTTTAATTCAATCTAATCTTAAATTTATTTTATTCCCATGAATTTTCACACAGCACTTTTATTGACCTTTATAATTTATATTATTATATAGTAATTTATCTCCATGTCACTATATATTCTTTGTGGTCATTTTTTTTTTTTGATGTTTCCTTTACAGGCAATGAGTGCATGGATTTTCAGTTGTTTTTATTTGGCATATTTTGTCACATGTACTCACTGTGTAATCCAGATGCCTATGGAGATACAGAGTACTTCCTTCATCCAAACATCATCTTTCATGTCCTATTCAGTTAATTCCACCTTGACTCCCTCATTCCTAAAATAACTAATTATTTATTTTATATACTCAATTTTAAATGATACATCAGTTTACTTGATGTGAATGCTATAGAAACCATTCAGTTATTAGCAACCATTCACAAATTTTTGCAAGACTCAGAAGCAGAAAGTTGAAGACAACCTCTCTGTGAATGATTTATTCCCCATTAATTTTTTTCATATTTTGAGTATATCTATGAATCTCACTGAATAAACATTCAAAATATATAACTATAGTACTTTATTTTCTGCATATTAGTACTAAACAAAAGTTTATGAAAATTATATCTCATAGGTCGCCTTTGATAGTTATGGCACTTCTTCAAGAGGTAAGTATTATCCCATTAAAGTTTTTATTCTGGAAACTAACAATTGAGGCTAGAGAATTCATTTTATCATATATTTAAAATATGTGATGCTGAAAAACTGCATGATGCTTTAAAATTCATGGAAAAAATAATGAATATGTTTTAACTTTTCTGGATACTTTTGTAGAAGAACTATATATTATACTGAAATTTTATTTAAGCCAACATTATGTTTATTTTCCATATCATAAATTATTTAACATTGGAACATTAAGTCATTCCACATGAAGTAAATGTGATTGAAATCATATGTAATATAATTTTTGATATTTATATTTTTTAATCAGTGTTTCTAATGAACTATATTTTTCTTAGCTTCCTGGGTGATCTTTGTAAAGAACAAAAGTGAAAAAAAAAAAATAACCAAGACATCCTCCTTGTGTGCTAGCCTTTTGTTTCAGACTAATGCTCAGGTTCTTAAAAATGGCATTTAGAACAATTCTGAATTGGACCCTGGCCTATGGTTACAAGTTTATCTCTTGACATATACTTTTTTTTAAATATTGTACTTCACTCCTATCAAATTACTGCTATTCCTCACACCCCATGCTGTTTGCTGTCTCCTGTCAGATATTTATTCGCTTGCTGAAAATACCACCAAGACAACCTGATAAGAAGGTGAAGCTGTGTTTATTCTGACCATGGTAAGGGAGATAAATAACTTGACAGATTCTTAGCAGGGTTTCAGAGGGGAAGAGAAAAGTCAGGATATTGATGAGTTTTGGGAATCTGGTTTGAGAGAAGTCTTTCAATGTTAAGGCTCCATTGGATTAGGTGATTACTGTGATGTAAATTGGTGGCCCCAGGAAGGCAAGAATTTTGAAGCAAAGGAGTGGAGAATCAGGGGGAGTAAGTAGTTAAATATATATACTGAAAAATTGAATGGGCTGACATTCATGTGAATGTGTTTCTTTTCTTCCCAACAAGTTCCCAAAATACATAATAAGTTTATTTTAAACTATATCTTCCTATATAACTTTCTAGGTACATAAAATTCATCTCTTTAGTGGGCAAGAAAGAGAATTTGATAATGCTTTCTCTCTAATTGAACTTGAATCTTTGTTTTATAATTACTGGTTTACAAATCTCTACCTAGTAATCAAAGAAAATCTTAAATTAAGGGGACAAATCTTACTCATTAGTGGTATTAAAATTAAAAGTTTCATCATATGTTTCTTAACGTTTCTATAAATGATGAAAGATTTTGAAAATTGTTCTTTTCATTATTGTGTTAAGAATTCATGCTCCATAAAATTTTCTACTTTATTTGAAATGTAGCATTTATACAATAAAAATATATCATATATTGAGTAATAATTCTCCTAATACAGAAAATATTTGCTTGTGATTATTTTTAGTTTTTTTTAACCTAAAAAATGTTGAAATGTTCATGCCTTCATATCTCTATATAGGAGAGATTTTTTAATTTGAATAAGTGATTTTTTAAATTAAAAAAGTGCTAATTTTTTTCCCCAAGGATATTGTACTAATTGCCATTCCTCATAGCTATTCAGTGGCTGATGAAAGTTTTAACTCATTTGAATTTATTTTCAATTTAAATTGCATGAATTGACATATTATTGCTTTTCCACAGTAAATTTTGCTGATTGATTGTAAGCTTTCCCAATGTTTTGTGTTTTAAAATTCTTATTAATTATGGCTAGTATAATAATAGTATACTCAAATGATCTATATTTCTTCTTATTATATATTCACAAGGAATTTAATTGATGTAGCATGTATTTGAATGTATATGATAAGAAAATACATGGAGTGAGACAATGAAATTGATTTTCAATTGTAACAAGTTATTCTGACTTTCTCCACTAACTTCTTATGCCACAACATTCACATACCAAAGACCAAGTTATGGTTGCACATATTCCTTGTTATTTACTTTCTTTAATTAATTCATTATCATCTTTGTACAATGAAATTATTTTATTTTTTGTAATTTCATAAGATTTTGTAGTACTAGAATAAAACCTTCCACTTCTCAGCCCTCATTTTTAAAAACACTTATTCATGTGTGTTTTAATGGCATTCTGTTGTGTTTTAACCTTAGTCTGCTATCAGATCTTGAAGTCTCTTTGATTAATGCCATAGAACATTCTTTAGCAATTTTAATTAGAATGACATTTGTGGAGTAGTTTGGAAAGAACTGATATCTTCCCATTTATAAACATTATATACATATTTTATCATATATTTTTATATTATAATAATACTTTAAATATTTATTCATAAACTCTTCTGCATTGTTACACACATTTCTAGGTACATTTGATTGCTAGATAATAATAGTATCTATATACTGAAGATACTTAGTATGATTTTTGTAAGATAACCATGCTTCTATTCTCAGAATTATCTTTTAAATGTCATATAATTGTGGGATTTATAATAAAAAATTAAGAATTTTTTTCTGCTTTCATATAGGTTTGGCTATATCTTCTTTTTTATTAGATTGGTAAGAGCCTTTATGATACATTTAACAAGCATGTTATTGCAAAAACATAAATTTCATCCAAATTTGATAGAAATATTTCTTCAATTTCATTTTTATATATTAATTTATTATAGATTTTTAGACTGTATTTGCCATGCTAAAATGCTTCCCCTGAATCAAATTTGATGACTTAAAAACTCTAAATTACAATTCAGAAGAAATATAACAAAAGAGTCAGCTGTGTAAATTATAAAACCTCATTACTTTGGTTCAAATCCTGTTTTTACTTGATGCCTGTTTGTACATTATTTGCATCTCAGTTACCTCATCTGACAAAAAGGAAATAATTATAATACCTGCCTTACAGGTTAGCTGATTCATTAATAGTTTTTAAAATGTTTACAACTGTACTTGGCATTATGTGCTAAACAGGTGTCAGTCAAATATGAAATGGAACAATTTCACTCTATCTGATGAGGCCAAATGTTCTGTCTCATCTACAATATGAAAAATGATGTTATTGATTTTGCAATATGGAAAATTTCTTGTGCTTTTTTCAAAAATTTGACTTTATATCCCTACTCCTGTATTACCTTTTCACTTGATTATCACTATTAAATTACTCTTTCTATATTCAATACTGATTCGGATTTTTCAAAAGTGCTGAAACACATTTGTGTAAATATTTTTCCTCGTATGCCAATATTTTCTCCTGTGTAAGATCTTCTTGAGTGTGAGATGCCGCCAGGAAAGCTACTTGAGTGGTCTTATACTCAGAGCCTTGGGGTTCTTAGGTCGCCGCCCCTTGGGAATGATCCTGGCATTCTCCCGTGTAGATTGCCTAAGATGTGAAATCTCTGCCTCTGCTCTACTAGTGGGACAGCTCTGATAATTTAGAGTTAGGCATAACACACTGGGACCTACACCCTATCTTATTTGGCAAGGAACATTCATTCCATGGAAAACCTTTGATGTTTCCCCCATATAAATAAAGCAAGCATGGGCTCTCACACTCTCTCTCTTTCCAGTGAGGAAGCTCAATGCCTTAGATGAGAACCATCCTGACCCTGGCTTTCTAAAATTACTTCCTGTGTCCTGTGGTTTCTATCCGGTTTTCTTTTTTTTTTTTAGCTTTTATTTCACAGCCAGCTGGAATCATTCAGGGGAACCCCAAATTCCACCACCCATACAGGACATAGGCAAGATTTGAGAAAATATATCTGTCAGTAATTCAAAGATTACAATCATAAACTCTCTCAATGTGGTTTTCATAATATTATTTTAGATTAACTACTGATTTGTACTTTAAAGCTATCATGTAATTGTCTTCTATGGTCATTTATTATGATGAGGAGACTATTTTCAGTTGAACTTTCTCACACTATTTCTCTCTTATTTTCTCTTTTTGGAATTCTAATCTGTTATTCTAATGCAGTGAAAAATGCACATAGCTCTTTAAGATCTTTATTAATGTTTAAATGTATAAGTGGTTCCCAAGACCAAAGAGTAAAAGAATCGCTTTTGTAGGGCAGCAAATTGAACATTCTAGTCATTTTATGTTATATCTGATTCTGATTTTGATGTAATCCCCTGGACTTGTGTTCTCACAATATCAACTTTGAGTTTCTTCTCCATGTCTTTCATTGGACATTTATCTTTACTGATTTTAGCAGTATAATTTATTAATTGTTTTTCATTCTAGCATTTTTGTACATAAGAAATTGGAGAGGGAAATTCATTTATCAGTTCAGTCTGTGAAATTAACTTAGTGGTCACAGTAATTTATTTTAATTTCCTCCATCCAATCCAGTTCCATCTTCATTTTCCCCAGTGTTGACAGTTTTCTGCATCAATGCCATCTGACAAGTGTAAACAAATCTTAAAGAGAACGGAGCACATTTATAAACTGCTTTAATTGATAAAGTTTCCCATGATATTAAAAGTTTTTATAACGAAGTTCTATAACTTCACTCCAATATTGCCTTAATTATATTCTAAGTCCATTTTAAACAAATAGACCAAAATTGGTTCAGAGATGAAAGAGATCAAATACGCAGGCTCTATAAAACCTTTCTCTCATTTCCTTTGAGAACTAATAGGAATTCTTACTACATTTATAATACATAAGTTTGAAATGATTAGTTTATTTGTTTTCTTATACAGTTCTCTATCCACGTGGAGTGTAAGGGCCATTCTTTTCTTTGGCACCAATGAGCCTGCAACTTTCTCCACTATTTGGAACATAAAAAGTGGGATATAAAAAAAGTGAATCTGAGGCAGACCGGCTTTGCAAAGACCTACTTCTTCTTTCCAAAGCACACAAGACAATGGCAGTGGTAATTTCTTTTTGTGTATTAAGGAAAATGGACTAGGGTGACAAACCATCCCAGTTTTCGAAAGTCTGAGACAAGTGTTAGCAATAAATGTTTTAAGTCTTGGGAAACTCTATGACTCAGAGGTCACTCCAATCAGATCATAATCAGCAGAGACTGATACAGAGGACAGCACACACTATTCCTCAACCTACACAAGACAGATGTTAGTATTCTGGTCTTGAAATTAATTGGAGCCCTTTTTGGCAGGCAGGATTCTGAGATGCCCCTCAAGGATTTTGTCCCTTGGAGTCCCCACCCAGTGGAATTCTCTTTGTTAAAGTGTGGGTAGAGCCAGTGAGTACAATTGGATATCACTCCCATGATTACATTATCATGTATGGCAAAGAATTTTTTTTTCTTATGTGATTAAGGTCTCTATGTTTCAGACTCTAAGTCTGACCTAATAGAATAAGACCTGAAAAATTAAATAAAGTAACAATACATGCTCTTCTGTTAGCTTTAAGGAAAGCAAACAGCCTTGTGAATTTCCTTGGAAGGGTATGTGGGAAAAAGGTACAGGGACCTTTAGGAAGTATAAGTGTTCCCTGATCAATAGCCAATGACAAAATATGTACATCACTCAAAGAACAAGAAAATAAATTCTGCTAAGAACTTGTGATCTTGTAAGAAGATCCTTAGATTAAAATGAGAATTGTAGCCCCAGATAACACCTTCATTTGGCCTGGTCAGATCTGACCAAAGAACCCAATTAACCTCTACCCAGGCTCCTGAAACGTGGAAACACTGAGACAATTTTTTTCTTATGCTGCTAAATATTTGGTAATGTTTTATACTGAAATAGAAAAAACTATGTACATATATGAAAAATTATGGACACATGTTAATTTTGAAGTATACTTGCTGCTGATTCTGTACCCATCCTTTGCCTTTGATTCCATTGCAAGTACTAAGAAATGTTCATTTGTACCTTCTTAAGAACTATTTATTGCATGTCTTGCAAGAAATCGCATGTGTTATTTTTGAAAGGTATGGTAAATTAGAGAAAACATAATATGTATTTGACATCTTAAGTAGAAAGAGAGAAGAAAAACTGAAATTACCCATTGCAACCCCAACATTTTAAGAATTATTATCAACATTTGTGGGAGGGAGGAAAATGGAAGTTACTGGCTTTCAAGGGTGTTTTATCTAAAAGGAAACAAAGCTAATTCAAAAACAAGGTTCAGTGTAATAAGATATTTTAAACACAACAGATAAGATATATAAATTTTGGAGGAATGACATTAATTTTATGCATACTTTGGAAGAGAGATTTTTATCTAGTCAAAGAGGAAGAAACAAATATTGGCTACACAGATGATGATGGCTTATGAAGTAGCTGTCAGTGGCTATGTTCTCAGGGAAAGGTATTTGAAGCTATAATATCAGCTTACAAAAGCAGTGGTTTTCTCACGACTTTTTGAATAATTTTGACAAGAACATCAAATCTTCAACTGTCATTTAATTCCATATTCTGCCACATATTTTTTCAACAAAATGTACTTTAAGATTTATTCATTTCCCTTTTTCATTCATCTTGTTATACAAAATCATAGTAGGAACATTACCAAAATGAAAATTAGTCCACATAATACATTAGGGTGAAAGAAAATGACACATTATGATCCATAAAATAGATAATTTTTCTTCTAAATAAATTATAAATGTTTTTATTACTTTATCTGATTTAATAATAAAATTGTTTTCATAGCATCTTATATTACCTTGGAAGTGTTTTTGTACGCCTATTAAACTGCTCAAAGTAAATATAAATCAAAATATTAGAATAAGGCAGAATAGAAACTATCTTTAAATGTTGGGTGTATCTTTTTTAAACTTCTATTTATTTGGTTGCATTGTGTTCTACCATATGAAGGTTAAACCCTAGTTTAATGTGGAAATAGAAAACAGCCTCATTTATTTGACTAGTTCAACTAAAACTATAATCTATATCATCTCATGGGTAAAATGCAAAGGAGTGGTCTCAGATCAGTTAGCAACTAGAAAACATAAGCTCCTCTAAGAAAGAATAAACTAAATAAGCTTTTGTAAAGAAATATAATTGGTTTAAAATAATGCTCCATGAGGGCTGGGGATATACCTGAGTTGGTAGAGAGCTTGCCTTGCATGCACAAGGCCCTGGGTTTAATCCCTAGTTATAATTCAGTAACAGTATAAGGACTGCCTTAGAATCACCTGTGTTTTCAAGAAATTTAGAACTCTGCTTGTAAGAAAAAGCAATGTTAAGAATTATAGATCAGTTTGGATGAAAATGAAAGTATTAGATGTTAAGGGTTTTTTTTAGAGAACATTAATTTAGGATAAAATATACTCAGATTCTATGAATTACTATGTGACCTTATTAAGTCATAATTTTTCATATGTGAAAAATGTGTAATACTACCTGAATTTCTAGTTAAGAATCAAACAAAAAATAAATGTTATATTTTGTGCTTTGTGAATGTTCATTGTAATTATTAATATTAGCTAAGAAGTAATTTCATTCAAACTAAATTATAGTGAGAAACATGAAAATGGAGGTAAATATTAGTTATTGATTCTTTAAATATTAAATCAATAATTATGTTGATAAATGAAGACAAAGTTTTTTAAAAAAATTAAATTTATAGGTAATTAGTGAAGAATATTCCATGTAAAATACATAAAATCCTTTAATGGCCCTTTGAGTACAAAAAATATAAGACAGTTTCAAAAGCTTGTGTTGGATAAGGAGAAATTTAGACATTGAATAATGTTAGTCCAAAGGTGAAAAGATTTTAAATTAAGTTTTTTGCCTTCAATACTTTAAAAATATTATTTTTTTTTACTTTTATATTACAGCAGATGCTACTTCTGAGAACTCTAACTACCTTGATGGTATCTAGAAATGTGCATGATGTGCATTATCATTTTCCATAATGTAGCTAGGAATTCATTCTTGGGTAACCAAGATGGAAGGATCCCATTTTAGAAAACCAAAGGAGAACCAAAAGACAACCAAATCATGGTGCCTTGATCAGATCAACAATAGCAATAACAATAAAATAGAATCTTGGTCTAAAATCAAAAGCTGAAGAAGCAAAGAGAATGACATGAGTAGAGAGTTGACATTCGTTCTACTAAAACTGATTGAGTAAGCATTTGAAATTCTAGCCCTCTGCTGCAAACTCTGAAGACTGCCTACCAAAAAGGCAATGCACTGGGACTCCTTGATGAAGAACTTCAGGCACCTGTGGAGAGAAGGCACAGACTAAGATGGCAGGTGGGAGTAACAGATGCAAATTTCAGGGGCTGATTAGAATCACAGAGGTTTGAGAAAATAGTCACTTGTCACAGTTTGCAGTGAAGGATTCAAGCTATACCTGTTTATATCTTGAGACCTCTCTGTGTATCATCCTTCCCTAAAACAAAGTGGGGCAGTAACACACCATGTTTCTAAATGTCTCCTTTCTTTTCACCAAAACCTAGCCAAGTTAAGGGAACCATGAGAACAAGCCTGGGCCAGAAAGCCCAGACACATATTATCTTGAAGGACAGTGGCTTTCTCTTATGTGTACTGGAAACTAAGACAGATTGGTGTTATCTGTGGAAAACAACATCCTTGCATGTAGACCAGGAAGAGTTGCTCCTTGGCATGCTGGTCATATAAACAAGCAATGCTGATTATGTCATTGCTTCTGCCATCTAACATTTAAAAACTCTCTCCAAGTAGGAGTGAGCATGGAACTATGTCACTATGGAAAAGATCAGTGTCACTCATCCCGTCAGCTGCCACTTGGCAAAATGACATGAGGAAGAGGACATGCTGTTTGCTGAAGCACTCTCAGGGACTGAGGTGATATCTGTCAGCTTGTTGCCACTGATTGGTTCTTGACACAGTCTCAGATCTCTTACACCTTTTCTTCAATAAATCATATGTCTTCAGTTCTGTCTTTGAACACTTTATTTGGTTTTCCTGCAACCAAGTCCACATAAGCAACTAAGCTGTAGCTACATTAGTAAAACTGAGAAAATAAATTTAGATAAAAATCCAAAAAGAATAAAAAAGAAAAAGTAGCAGGATGGCTGTTGTGAATTTCAGACACTGTTATTAAAGGCATGCTCTTATCAAAATGAGGAAAATCACTTTAGTCACCTCATACCCTACTCTGTGGCAACATTGAGGTACAACTCTTAATGAGAAGCCTGCCATCTGGTTTATTTTCCTGGCTGATAGCTGCTAGTAAAAATGCTTGTCCCAATACAAAGACGTTACTCATGGATCTCTCAAATGGAAATTTTTGAAAACAAAAAATTACCTCTTAAAAAGTTAGGGATGAAGTAGACTGCACTGGTTCTGGTAACAAAGTATTCAAACCAAAAATAAGACACCATTCTTCAAACAATTCTGAGACAATACTATGAAGCTTTGGTATCAGTTTTTTAGAGGGTCTTTCTGTTTCTTGAGCAACCTATGCAGATGGGGGAGACTGAAAAGATTAGGAAATAAGGGATAGAGTACAGATGAGGTAAGAGAGAGAGGGAGGGAGGAGGGAGACAGAAATAGAGAGAAAGAGCAAGAGAGGGAGAGATAGAGAGGGAGAGAGAGCAAGAGGGGGAGAGGGAGAGAGAGAGCAAGAGGGAGGAAGGGAGGAAGGGAGAAGGAGAGGGAGAGAGGGAGAGGGAGAAGGAGGAAGGGAGGGAGAGGAAGAGGAACAGAATGTGGGGAGGAAGAGGGAGATGGAGAGGGAGAGGGTGGGAGAGGGAGGGAGAGGAAGAGGGAGAGAGGGGAAGGGGAAGGAAGAGGGAGACAGGGAGAGGGAGGAAGGGAGAGGAAGAGGGAGGGAGAGGAAGAGGGAGGGAGGGAGAGGAAGAGGGAGAGGGAGAGAGAGAGGGAGGAAGAGAGAAGAAGAGGGAGGGAGGGAGTAGAAGAGGGAGAGAGAGGGAGAGGCAGGGAGGGAGAAGTAGAGGGAGGGAGAAAGGGAGAAGCAGAGGGAGGGAGGGAGAGGGAGGGAGGAAGGGAGAGGGAGAGGGAGACGAACAGAATGTGGAAAGGGAGAGGGAGATGAAGGAAGAGGGTGAGGGAGAGGGAGAGAGCAAGAAGGGGAGAGGTAGAGGGAGAGGGTAGGAGGGAGGAAGGGAGAAGCAGAGGGAGAGGGAGGGAGGAAGGGAGAGGGAGAGAAACAGAATGCGGGGAGGAAGAGGGAGAGGGAGGGAGGGAGAGGGAGAGGAAGGAAGGGAGAGGGAGAGGGATGGAGGGAGAAGAAGAGGGAGAGGGAGAGAGAGGGAGGAAGGGATGGGGGAAGGAGAAGAAGAGGGAGAGGGAGTGGGATAGGGAAAGGAGGGAGGGAGAAGAAGAGGGAGATGGAAGGAGAGGGAGTGGGTGAGGGAGAGGGAGGGAGGGAGAAGAAGAGGGAGATGGAAGGAGAGGGAGTGGGTGAGGGAGAGGGAGAGAGGGAGAAGAAGAGGGAGGGAGAGGGAGGGAGAAGAAGGGGAGAGGGAGGGAGAGGGAGAGGGAGGAAGGGAGAGGGAGATGGAGGGAGGGAGAAGGAGAGAGAGAGAGAGAGAGAGAGAGAGAGAGAGAGAACAAGAAAAACCCAAGGGGCCCAATAAGAAAACTCAGCAGTTTGCTTTCATATGGGATGGGCAACAGTGGACTTTCAATGTTCTTCCCCAAAGAGATTTACACATCCCTACTATATGTCATGTGGTGATGCCCTGGTGATGGTCGTCAGGAATCCTATACCAAACCTAAAAGAGTATCAATGCTTCATTGTATTTATGATGTAATGTTAAATTCTAAGGCTTTTTCTAAACTAGAGGAGGCAGCTCAAATGATGGCAGCGTATCTCTAAGACAAAGAATGGGCTCCTCCAGAGTATAGGACCTGGGCTCTCTGCCAAATACCCGGAGGTCATCTGGTTGGACACTGTTGTATTAAAGTCCAAGTTTCCCTATCCCAGTCATACATCTTGGGAGTGTTAAGATGCTAACATCTCTCTATTCCATGTATAACACAAATGTTAAAACCATTGTATGATTTAATAAAAACAAAATTTGATGAGACTGGAAACTTGAGCACCTTGGCCTTTCTCAAAAAAAAAAAAAAAAGTTGTAAGACAATTGCTAGCCTTGGGCATTTTTGTCCAAAAACAACCCTATAAATTGGATTATTTATCAGTCCAGAATGATTTTAGTGGGTTCTGTGACAATAGAGGGACCACAAATGTGTTTCCCTCAGGACCTTGGTCAAAGCTACAAAAGGGTAGAAAAATATAAAATGACATTTAAAAACAACTGCCACATTTGAAACTGACGTGTATCATGGGGCAACACAATACACAGGTGATCACCTTCCCCAGACAATCAAAAAGCAGATAGTAACTGAAGATGTAACTGCTTATCTTTGGAAAAACAGAGGTCTCTCTCTCTCTCTCTCTCTCTCTCTCTCTCTCTCTCTCTCTCTCTCTCTCACACACACACACACACACACACACACATACACACACACACATACACACACACACACACCACTCTGGCCCATAAGAAATGGGTGGGAACTCCCAATAAGACCCTAGGACATGACAGGTGTATGACTCCTGCTTTGCCTGCTCCACAGAGCAACTGTGGCCAAGGCCTCATCTGATGCAGTAAGCAGCACCAGGGAAGCAAACTGCACAGCGGTGGAGGGTTGACTTCCTCAGACCCTGACCCCTATTTAAAGTCCACAAGATTGCCCTAACATGAATAGAAAGGCACACACACACACACACACACACACACACGCAGAGAGAGAGAGAGAAAGAGAGAGAGAGAGAGAGAGAGAGAGAGAGAGAGAGAGAGAGAGAGAGAGACTGCTACAGACATGCTCAGCAAGGGGAATCACAGAAGGCAACGTACAAGACTAACTTGCTTGGCACTGTATATGGTGGACATAGAAAATGACAAGGAAACACCCCCTACCAATGGTTTGGTGCAAAAAATAGTCTGAATATTCAAATATACATCAGCATTTCCACTTACCTTGTCACCCAACTACAATAGAAAATGTCCCCCTACAACAACAAACAGGTGTAAAGAATGGATCCTTGACAGTAAAAGTCAAGAATTACGGTGGCCATCAGGACCATCAATATACAACTACAACACAACTCCCTCCACCTAACTGATTTCAACATAAAAATCTAAGTTCAATCTAAAACCTGCCTCTGGAAACTCTTGTAGTCTATTGGCCATAGAAAAAGACTGATTGTGTGGGTTTCTAGATACATAGACATAGGGACTCAATCAGGAAACAAAAGTTTTAAAAATTACTAACCCATGAATTGTAACCTCTAAGGAAAAATGTGTCATTTAATTACGATTTGTCACAACCTCACCATTGTCATACTTTTCTTTGCTCATACCATGGGGACCAGTGGCACAAAATATATGGTGCTGTAAAACTGGGAATGGGCTGTAGGGTCATGCTATTTTCACTTAAAATTGTCAATTTGCTTATATGTTATTAATTAAGACTTGCCTGCATTAACACCTATTACATCTCATCCTCCTACTTATCTATTTAGAAAATAAAACAAATTGCTGGATATACATTAAACTGCCTCTGTCCTCCTCCTCTGTTCTCCTGTGACATCTATGACCAGCCATGTTGGTACAATAAAAACAGAGTAAACTAAAACAATGCCCATCATTTATAGCCTCAACTAGAAAATGATACCGTGGACTTACATGTGAATTTACCGTCTCTGAGAGACACCAATATTATGCCTTTCTCTTGGTGCAAAATAAAATGATTATGGGTGAGCCTTTGCTGGGATACACTATGTTTAATGATCAAGAGTGGCTTAGTACAAGATGGGTAAGATTTTTTTTTTTTTCAAAGCTCCTCTCTAAAAACAACAGGGCTGGGGATATAGCTCAGGTCCTGCACAGGGACCTGGGTTCAATCACCAGCACCACACAACACACACAAAAAATAGTAGTAACACCATTCCACCCTCTGTAAGTATGGGTCAGACCCATGGCAATTAATTCAATTTAACTATTGTACTTAAAGACACTGACTACTTATGACAAAGTCAACCATTACATGTGGAAGCAGCTTCCTCCTCAGGGAAAGTCTGTGTACATTTGACTTCCATGGGTGACCATACCTGTCCTATAACTAGGTTGACTGCTACACCTAAAAAGCATGATCTACACCAGCCTAAACATGTTTCATGTTATCTAAAATTCTACTAATTCACTAAAACTAGACAAAGAGTAACTTGAACTCCCTGGTTAGTTTACACACGTGCTATACTTTCTCCTCAAACAAAAAATATTGTCACTGAGTTTTAGCTAAGCATGTTGCTGTCTTAAATAACACTGACAGTCAAAATGTGGCTTAGGCAACAACAACAACAATAACAACAAAAAAAGTTACCCAAATAAAAAAAGTAATACTTCAAAGTAAAATAGTGCTAGATATGTTAACAACAGCACAGGGAGGCTCCTATGCTGTTTTTAAAGTAAAATTTTAAAAATTATCATAATATATCTTTAACTGTTCATAAGTTACAAATCCATTTTACATCTATAGATAAACTTGGTATTGATTCTGTTTCTAATTAGATATACTATTTTTCTACTATCTAAAGATGTGTTGGATTCAGTCTACCTTATCTTAAAATAGAACTAATCACGTTCTGTTACTCTTTGCATTACTGTTATGAAATTTGATTACAATATGCCTCCTGATATACCACATGAGGGGCATTACAATATAAAAACAATCAGGCACATATCATCCCTAAAAAAATGGAGACAATAAAGCACCATGCTCCTGAATGCCTTCTTTCTGTTCCCCAAATCCTAGCCAAGTTAAGGAAACAATGAGAACAAACTTGAGCTAAGAAGTCCAGATACATGGTATCTTAAAGGACAGTGTATTTTTCTTAGACACACTGAGAATTAAGGAAAATTAGTATCATGTATTTAAAAAACAACTTTCTTACAGATGAATCAGAACAGTTACTCCTACAAATAAGGGTCATACAAACAAGTTAATGTTGATGATGTCACTGCTTCCGCAGCCTAACAAATAAAACTCCTCTCTAACTAGGTCTGAGAACAAAACTAAGGACACTGTAAAAAAGATAAATGTCACTCATCCAGTCAGTCACAACTGAACAAAACACAATGAAGAAAATAAAAGTACTATTTGGAAGACACAACGAGGGATGGAGCTGCTGTCAGCATTAAACTCCATGGAGCAGAATCTTATAAGCTTTTCCCAATAAATCAGTGTCTCCCATGCTGTCTCTGGAAACTTTATTTGGGTTTCTCACAATTTACCCCATTGCCCTGGAACCAAGAGGGCTATAGCCAAGACACTATGAGTAAGTTGAAGCTAAAGTCATGAATTTAGAATGATCCTTTGATGGAGCTACTATGATATTTAACAACTTACAGATGGTGAAACTGAGCTAGAGATACATTTGTTAGTTTGTTGTAAATCACAAATTTCATATATGATTGAAATGTAATTCAATTTTAGGCATTCTGATTAGAGAACAAGTTTCTTTATCAAGTGATCTATGGGAAGAATGAGAAAAATTACAAATTCCAAATGACAAAAGTAGAAGTATAAACATCTTTTTAAGAGAAATGCCAAAAGTAAAAAAAAAAAAGAAAGAGATGATCTAGAGAAGATATTAACTATGTAAATCAGAATAGCAATTTGCCTAGAACTAAGTGAAAATGTAAGATTTCCAATTAAAAGGGTCTATAGAGTTGTAAGTATATTGACAATTTATAATAAAATTTAAGTACATTAAAATAATGAAAAATTGCAAACCTCCTTGAAAGACAAAACATGGACCATAAGAAATAAGTAAACAAGTTTCTTAAAAGCAAATATAATTGCAATACAAAGTGGCATTTTAAGTTTTGAACCCAGCTATCCTAATCCCTGTATTACAATAAGTACACTATAGAGATACAGGTGCATTAATGTTTATAGCAATGCAATTCACAATGATAGCCAAGTTATTGAACCAGCCCAGGTGCCTGTCAATAAATGGATGAATAAAGAAAATGTGGCATATATACACAATGGAGTTTTAAGCAGTCATAAAGAAGAATAAAATTATTTCATTACTGTTAAATGGATGGAACTGGTGAACATCATGCTAACTGAAATAAGCCATAATCAGAAGTAAAGGGTCAAATGTTTTATCTCATATTCAGAAGTTAAAGTAAAGTAAGGGAAAAAGTGGAGGGGAGGTTATCATATCCCATAACAGAGCAGAGACCCATGGAGTAGGTAGGGGAAGGGGTGAGGGGTGTGCAGAGGAAGGTCAGGAAAAGGGAGGAACTACAGTATGAAGTTCACAGAACAATGCTTTTTAAGAATAAGAATATGTCACAATGAATTCCACCTTAATGTGTTTTAATAGAATACCAGTTAAAATAAAATAATAGAGAAATGGAAGGAAGGCCAGTAGGAGAAAAAGTACAGGGGGGGAAGAAAAGGGAGAAAAAGGGAAACACTGTGGACTGAAAAGGAGCAAATTAAATTCCATGTATGTATGATTATGTCAAAATAAACTCCCCTATTATGTTTAACTATGTGCATTAATAAAATCATTTTAAAAATCTGGATAGGAAAACTTTCATTTGGTGTTTTATATAATTATGAGCGATTATCATTTGAGAATGATTCACTGTGACCAGATTTATGGATCATTGACTTGTAAGAAATTGCATATGGTGTGAGTTACATATCCCTCTTCTATTAATTTGGTATCTTTTTTTTTTGGAGAGAGAGAGAGAGAGAGAGAGAGAGAGAGAGAGAGAGAGAGAGAGAAGAGAATTTTTTAATATTTATTTTTTAGTTTTCAGCAGACACAACATCTTTGTATGTGGGGCTGAGGATCAAACCCAGGCCGCACGCATGCCAGGAGAGCACACTAGCGCTTGAGCCACATCCCCAGCCTTAACTTGGTATCTTTATTGAAGATTAACATATCATTTTATGTATCATGCTCTCTGTGTATATGTATTGATGTATATATGTATGTATATATATATATATATATTATACATATGTATTTATTTTCACAACATAGTAATTATTATGTTACATTACGTAGTCTAATTCTAAAAAATATTCTTTTCATTTTCTAGGTCATGAGCATTTACTTTGAAATTTAGAATAAATTTATGCATTTATTTAAAAAAGACTGGCCAAAATGTTTAATTGAAATTTTTATTGAAATAGCAAATGGATTTAGTAGTTTAGGACTAAAATAGCTTCTGGCTCATAATTAATAAGTGATATTTTATTTGGAGAGTTAGATTACTTTCTATACATACAATGTATATAACTATAAAAAGGAGTTCTTGAAATTAATGCTTAAAAATCATAAGGTGAATAGAATAAGATTTATGAATGTGTGCAGAGATATATAAAAGACAACATCTAATAAAGTTTTTGACCTTAAAAATCAGAAAGTATGCAGTCTATAAAATTGCATTTTAAAAGAAAAAATTGGGGGGTATTTATATATACTTTTCAGCCTAGTTTTTCTTTCATTATATATAATATTCTATGAGAAAAAATTTGGAATTACTTTTCTATCTCATATGTTTTCATTTATGCTTAGTCTGTAACTATGGAAGAAGTCATAAAGAAGCAAAACAAATAACATTTACATAATAAAGGACAACTGAACACCATTACTTGGTGCATGAGATTCATTCTGAAACCTAGCTTAAAATTGGGTTAATAGCACAATTAACCTTTCTGTGGGGTTCGTATATCTACCTCAAAAAGATCATCTTCGTACAATCATTCTTGGATTAAATACTACAATCTTTGATGCATGAATGATCTACTGCATAAATGATAAAATAAATAAATTATGAGAATCCCTACTACATGAGCATGTCAATGTCTTGGATTTCCTGCGTTGACCTACTTTTCATTACAGTACAGTTATTGCTTCCTTCTAATTCTCAATAGTCAGGTTCCTATCAACCATTTACAATATCTCTGCATTTCTTCATTAAATGGTATTTTATTTAAACTAAAATCAGCTGTGCTATTCAATTCTTGCATTTTTGAAAACCATAAACTCATTCCTAATATAATTATGCAAGATTTATTCAGCTTCATCTTCTTAAGTATTTTGAGCATTTCTGTCAAAATAGTGTGCATTTTTGTGTATACTCCTCCACTATTATTGAACAGTTATTTAAATATAGGGATTTTGGTACTTTATATACATTTTTGAAATTTTATGGTTTTTTTTTGCCTTATTGATGTGCTACATTTAGTTCAAATTCCTGCTTAGCATTTGCAAAAATATTGATCAGAATTTTGAGCTATTATTGGGAAAGATATATGGACATACTATCAGTCAATATGTATAGATTTTCTTTATCTCAACTTGTTTCAGTTTGGAACTCATGTGTGCTCTCAGTACAACCTTCTTTCTCCAAGTCCAGAGCCTTTCAGTTTCAATCTTTGCAGAGAGTAACTAGCCAATCTTCTGCTGAAGGGGCAATTGCCTGATTGTATTGACAGGGGAGAGGTTTCCAAGCAGAACTTAACAATGTTGTTTACTCTCACACTTTATACCATTTCCTTCAGAAATGTCAGGAAACTATAGTTTTTTATTTTCTGAAGCGCCCAAAAAACTACAGTGTTTACCACATTCATTACATAGAATTCAGCATTTTCTGTTCTAGTCACTTGGCTGCCATCAATGGTTCATTGCACTTCCTTCTTCAATAATTAGGTGATGTTTTTTCTGTTCTCTTTGGGGTGTCCATTCACACAGTTTGCTTCTGTTTACTTTGTTTGACTGTGGAGCAGAAGTTTACATGAGTGAGTAAATTAGTGGTTCTTTCTGTTTATGTGTGGTGAAAACATAACAAGAGATTAATTAAAATACAGCGTAATTAATCATACACACAAGGTTGTGGAACAGATATCTGAAATTTATTCATCTTGCATAACTAAAACTTTGCACTCATGGATCAGAAAGTCTCCTTTGCTCTGGCCTCTGGCAGACAAGATTCTGGCCCCTTATTACTGAATGTTTGACTATGTTAGATTGGTGATATAAGTGGAATCATGTGATATTTTTGTCCTTCCACTAGTACCTTATTTCATTTTGCATAATGTCTTCTAGGTTCACCCATGTCATCTCATATAGCATGATTTCCTTTTTTAATGCTGGATAGTATTCCATTGTAATATGTGACACATAGTATTTGTTCCTAAAACTGCCCTGGGACATTGGGTTGTTTCCACATATTGGATATTGTGAATAATGCTATGATGAATGAGAGTGCAAACATCTCTTCAAGATGTGATCTTCGAGATCACAATTTCAGTTCATTTGGATGTACACTGAGAAGTAGGATTCGTAAATTGGTTTAGAGTTATATTTTTAAAATTTTAAAGAACTTTCATACTATTTTCAATAGCAGATGCACTACTTTGCATTCTTTTAAAAAATGTACCAGGTGCCATAGCTTTAAAACTTACCACTTTTTTTTTTCTTAATTTTGAAGAGCCATGCTAACCAGTGTGAAGTTGTATTTCATTATAGTTTTGGTTTAAATTTCCCTAATGATTAGGTATATTGAGCACCTTTTCAAATACTTGGTGGCCATTTATATATCTTCTTTGGAGAAATACTTATTCAAATGTTTTGTCTAGTTTTAAATAGGGTAATTTGTTTCCCTGCTCTTGGGTTATATTTATTCCTTATATGTTTGGGATGTCAATATATTATCAGACTTGTGGTTTTCAAATATGTTATATTATTCTGTAAGTTATGTATTCACTGTGTTGTTTATGCCTTTGGTTGTTCAAAAGCTGTTTAGTTTGATTTAATGGCCTTTGTCCATTATTGCTTTTCTTATCTGTGTGTCTGTGCTTTTTGTTTTCTATAAAAAATTAAAAATAAAAAAAAACATTGCTTAGATCAGTCATGAAAAATGTCTTCTTTATTTCTAGCAGTATACAATCTCAGATATTATCAAAATCTTTCATGTATTTGGATTGATTTTTATTTATGGTATAAGATAAGGGTCCAAACTCATTCTTTGGCATGTGAATAATCAGTGTTTCCTTTACTCTTTGTTGATGAGAGCATAATTTCCCACTTATATAGCATCAAGAAGCAAAAATGTACTTATGAATAATTTCAACCAAGAAAGTGAAAGATTCAAACACTACAAGCATGTAACAATGAGGACAAGAAATTAAAGAAGACTATAAGGAGAAAGATATCTTGTTTGTATGTATTAAGACACAGTATTGATTAAATGGCTGTATTACTGAAAATTATCTCCAGATTTAATGAAATTTCTATCAAAAGCTCAATGACATTGTTTATGAAAATAGAAAAAAAAACTCTAAAATTCCTATGGAACCCTAAGATACCCTAAATAGCCAAAGCAATTTTGAGAAGAATAAAGCTGAGAGAGTACATTTCCAGACTTCAAAATACATAACAAAACTGCAGTAGCCAAAAGTATAATACTTGTGTAATAATAGACACACAAACAATGGAATAGAATAGAAAACCCAGAAACAAACACAGGCAGGTATATGAAGTGATATTCTGAAAGGTTATAAAAATATTTTATTCTCTTCTTATGCTAACTCTGTTGCTTTGATTTGATAACTTTCATGGAGTTACAGGTTTATCCCATTTCTTCTGACATTTGCTTTTTTTTCCTTTCTTCATAACTTCTGAAAAATCATAATGGCTATAATTATACATGTTATTTACATCTATTCACAAGACACTGTTAATTTGATAAGAATAAAACTCAAAAGTAGTCTTTATTTCCCTGGTTTAAAATATTAAATGACTTATTTGTATATATAATAAATGTACATACTCTTCTATGTACATTGAACATGACTACTTCATCCAACACTTTTTTTAAATATTTATTTTCTAGTTGTAGTTGGTTGGACACCATACCTTTATCTTATGTGGTGCTGAGGATTGAACCCAGGGCCTCGCATGTGCTAGGCGAGTGTTCTACTGCTGAGCCACAACCCCAGCCCCTCATCCAACACTTTTGTTTTCATATAATCTTGCCACCTACCAGCTTCCTTCTTATCTCAAATTAAATTTATATATTAGATTACTTCTTATTTTTTGAACATATATTGCTGCTTCAATTTCTTGTCTTGTTCTAGAATAGACTTTCTATTCATGATCTGGGTTGCTTCCATTCACATTTCATAATTCACTCAGAATATACTCTCCATTATGTTTTCTTTAATGCTCAAAAGCAAAGCTGACCATTATTCTACCACTTTTCTTCATTTTCCATAACCATGCTTATAGCACGTATGGCCAAGGGAATTTATTGATTTGTTTCACTTTCTGCTAACTAGTGAACATTCAATTCCTAAGACTTATAGTATTAATATTGCAAAGTATGTTAGTATTTGATGTGTGGAAGAAAATAAATGAATTATGATGCCTCATTGAGTAATATAAGACTAAATGAAATCACTAAATTAGTGACATTTATTTGGTCTATTGCAATGAATAATACCTTCTTAGATTTGGTTTTCAAAATAAAATGCTCAAATGTGTAAATGTACATATGTATGTGTATGTGTGTGTGTATGTGTGTGTTTACGCTTACATATATATTTCTGAGTGTTTTGTGTGTCACATAGATAGTTCAATCCTTAGAACAATTCTTTTTCAAAAAAATTCAATTCATGTTAAGTATTTTGTTTGGTAATAACATATTTGTCTTATTTGTTGAATAAATCTTACATGAAAGAAACAAAATATATCACATTATCTCAAGCCTTAAGTGCCTTCTCTGTCAAATTTGAAGTTTTTATCAAGTGATATTTCTCTTTTGATTTTTTAAAAATTTGCTTACCTAAATAACATGGGATGAGCCATTCTTTTATTCAATTTTAGGCTCATGGTATTTAGGTAAACAATTTATGAAGCACAATTTGTGATTTTTAAAATTTAAATTCTAATTCATTGTACATGACAGTAGAATGCCTTTTGTCACATCATAAATAAATGGAGTATAACTTCTCATTCTTCTGATTGTACATGATGTAGAATCACACCAGTTGTGCGATCGTATATGCAAATAAGATATTAGTGTTCAATTCATTCTACTATCCTTTTTACCCCCTTAATACCCCCTCCCCTCCCTTCAATCCCTTCTGCCTAATCCAAAGTACCTCTTTTCTTCCCTAGCCAGTCCTCCATTGTGAATTATCATCCACATATCAGAGAACACATTCAACCTTTCATTTGGGGGATTGACTTATTTCATTGAGCATGATATTCTCCAGATCCATCTATTTACTCGCAAAAGTCATGATTTCATTCTTCTTTAAGGCTGGGTAATATTCCAATGTGTGTATTACATTTTCTTTATCCACTCATCTGTTGAAGGGCATCTAGATTGGTTCCATTGTTTGGCTATTGTGAATTGAGCTGCTGTAAACATTGGCGTGTTTGCATTGCTGTAGTGTGCTGATTTTAAATAGTTTGGGTACAAACCAAGGAGTGGGATAGTTGGGGCAAATGGTGGTTCTATTCCAAGTTTTCTGAAGAATCTCTGTATGGCTTTCCAGCATGGATGTGCCCATTTACAATTCTATCAACAATGTATGGTGGTACCTTTTTATTACATTCTCGAAAACATTTATTGTTATTTGTGTTCTTGGTAATCACCAGTCTGACTGGAATGAGAGGAAATCTTTGTGTAGTTTTAATTTGCATTACTCTATTACAGATGTTGAACATTTTTTTCATATATTTGTTGAGCAATCATATTTCTTCTGTGAAGTTCCTGTTCAGTTCCTTTGCCCTTTTATCAATTGGGTTATTTGGTTTTCTTGGTGTTAAGATTTTTGAGTTCTTTATATAAGCTAGAGATTAATGCTCTGAGGTGCCTCCAATGGTAAAGGTTTCCTCTCCCCTTCTCTAGGGTCTCCCTTCACGTTGTTGTTTCCATTGCTAAGAAGCAGCTTTTTAGTTTGAATCCATTGCATTTATTGATTCTTGATTTACTTCTTGTGTTTTAGGAGCAGCTTTTCTAAAATGACATGGTGAAGATTTGGGCCTACTCCTTCTTCTACTAGGTTTAGGGTCTCTGTCCTAGTGCCAAAATCTTTCATGTATTTTGAGTTGAGTTTCATGCAGGGTGAGAGATAAGGTTTTGGTTTTGTTTTGCTACATATGGATTTCCAGTTTTCCCAGCACCATTTGTTGAAGATGCTGTCTCTTTCCAATGTATTTTTTTGGCATCTTTGTCTTGTATGAGATAACTGTATTTATGTGGGTTTTTCTCTGTGTCTTCTATTCTGTACCATTGGTCTATGTGTTTATTTTGGTGCCAATACCATGCTGGTTTTGTTACATAATTTAAGATCTGGTATTGTGATGCCTCCTGCTTTACTCTTCTTGATAAGAATTGCATTGACTATTCTGAGATTCCTATTTTTACCAATGGATTTCATAATTGCTTTTTCTATTTCTATGAAAAATGTCATTGGGATTTTAATAGGAATCACATTAAATCTGTATAATGCTTTTGGAAGTATGGTCATTTTGACAATATTAATTCTGCCTATTCAATAGTATGAGCTATCTTTCCATCTTCTAAAATCTTCAATTTCTTTTGTTAGTGTTCTGTAGTTTTCATTGTAGAGCTTTTGTTAGATTGAGTCACAAGTTTTTTTTTTTTTTGACTATTGTGAATGGGGTAGTTTTCCTAGTTTCTCTTTCAGTGGATTCATATATAGGAATGTATTTATTTTATGGGTATTAATTTTATATCCTTCTACCTTGCTGATTATTTATTAATTCTAGCAGTTTTCTGGTGGAATGTTTTGGATCTTCTAAACATAAAATCATATCACTGACAAATAGTGATAGTTTGAGTTCTTCTTTTCCTAATCATGTCCCTTTAATTTTTTTCTACTATCTGATTGTTCTGGCTAGAGTTTAAAGAATGATGTGGAATAGAAGTGGTGAAACAGGGCACCCTTGTTTTGTTCCAGTTCTTAGATGAATGCTTTCAATTTTTCTCTGTTTAGAATTATGCTGGCATTGGGCTCAGTATAAGCAATTTTTACAATGTTGAGGTATGTTCCTACTATCCCTAGTTTTTCAAATGTTTTGAACATGAAGGGGTACTATATTTTGTCAAATGCTTTTTCTGCATCTACTGAAATGATCATATGACTCTTTTAGGTACATTGATATGAGTAATTGTGTTTATTGATTTCCAGAGTTGAACCAACCTTGCATCCCTGGAATAAACCCAGTCGATCATATTGCACTATTTTTTAAATGTTTTTGTATGCAATTTGCCAGAATTTTATTGAGAATTTTTGCATCCATTATCCATATCTGAAGTTTTCTTTCCTTAATGTGTTTTTTGTCTGGTTTTGGTTATGGGCTGTTTCTAACCTCATGGAAAGAGTTTGGAAGATTTTCTTCCTTTTCTATTCATGGAAAATTTGAGGAGTAGGGGTCAACCAATTTGGATCTCAGGTGATTTCTCAACCCAGACTCTCAAAGTTAGGTGATCCTAGAATAAAATATATCAATCTCTGAAAGAAAATGGATATCAGTCAAGAATCCTATATCCAACAAGTTAAGCTTAAGATTTGAAGATAAAATAAAAACCTCCCATCATAAACAAAAGTTAAAATAATTCACAGCTAGAATTCATAGCCTGAACTACAGAACATTCTGAACAAAATATTCCATGAGGATTAAATGAAAAAAAAAAGAAAGAAAAGTAAAATCTAGCCATGGGAGGATTTATGCTAAAGGAATCAATCCAAGAAAATCTAAGTCAAATTAAAAACCAGAAATAAACCCAAATGACCCAGAATACAAACCATATATCATTAATAATATTTAATGTTAATGGCCTAAATTCATAAATCAAAAGAAATATGCTGTCATGTTGGATTAAAAAACAAGATCCAACAATATGCTGTCTCCAAAAGACTCACCTCACAGATAAAGACATCACAGACTGAAGGTGAAAGGAACAGAAAACACATATCACTCATGTGGATATCTAATGCCTCAGAGCAACTCCTAGCAAACACACACACACACACACACACAAATACAAATAATACCCTACATTCTATTAGATCATAATGGAATGAAATTACAAATCAATGATAAAATAAAAAATATAAACTACTCTAACACCTGGAGACTAAGTAATATGCTCGCTCTTCAATTTGCAATTTTAAATGGAAGTTTGATTTAGCAGTCTTAGTTCAGATTCCACCAATAGTTTTGAGTATCAGTCCGTAGTCATGACAAATTCCTACTAAGGCTGAGCTAGGACAAACATGGGGATGGAATGAGAGGATTAGAAACTGACCTATGTAACATATGCCAGAGCTGGAGAAGATTTGAGTTTAGAAAGTAGATATGATTACATGTTAAATTTAATTATATTAATTTTAATTGCAACTTAGCAAAATCATGTCTCATGATAAATAAAAAGAGCTGTGGGGATATAACTCAGTAGTAAAGCACCTCTGTGTTCAATCCCTACTACCACACAAAGCAAATAAATAAATAAATAAAATTTTCATGATAATGATAATCTGGCCAACTTGTATTGAGTTAAAAAATTTTGTGGCAAATTACATGCATCTTGAGTTAATCTCTTTAAATGTGTATATAAACTCCAAAGTTTACATAATTTTTTAAGATAGATAAAAGTGTGGGTGGGCAACTCATGCTTATAGACATGTGTATTAGATTCCTTAAATAAAAAGAAAATAAGATTCAAAATATAGGGGCTGGGGATGTGGCTCAACTGGTAGCGCGCTCGCCTGGAGTGCGTGTGGCCCGGGTTCGATCCCCAGCACCACATACCAACAAAGATGTTGTGTCTGCCGAGAACTAAAAAAAATAAATATTAAAAAAAAATAAAAAAATTCTCTAAAAAAAAAAAGATTCAAAATATAACTGATATTTTCAATTCCTTTGTCTCAATCTCCACTCGGACATTGTTTTATTTGTAATAGCAGCTATTTGTAATGTGTGATTAAAAGAAAAGTCTTGAAAATTCATATTTAATTTTGATAATGAAAATGGAACTCTCATTGTTCCAAAAGTTTTGGTAAACCATAAGGCAAAGATGTGTTTCCAAAAAGGATACATTCAAAATAGAAATTGACATACAAAATATTTTTAAATTTTATTTTTAAATGGAAAATGTGGTCACCAAAAACTCCCTGTGATTGAAGGACAATGCTTTATATTTCTTAAAGTGAATTGTTCACTCCTAGAGACTGTCTGTGTGTTCTGGTACAATCCTGAATCTACTTTCAATAAACATGGGAAATTAAAACTTTTAGATAAAGCAAAGCTAGAAGAAAAATCTCCTAAAGCTCTTAGAAACTACAGAGACAGTCTAAAGCTTAGCAACAGCTCAAATTAATACAGTACATCTTTTCAGTATCCCAGTTATCTGTAGTGAACCTTTTTAGAAGGACTTTTGGCCACACAACGAGTTACATTTCAATTGAAAATATTTTTTTTCAATTAATAGAAAACAACAACAAAAACAGACTTCAATTTAGCACTTCCTGTCATTGGAGATTTATTTTTATTTTACTTAAATATATTTGAGTATATACTTATTCATATGAGCAAATTATAATTAGATTGATATAAATATACAAAATATGATGATCTTAATCCTTCTAATGAAACACTGATATCTTTGTTATACTGTTATTGGCACTGTATATATTATAACCCTTTAGTCAAATGACTTGTTTATCCTTAAAATTAAAATAAGTCACACATTTTACTTTTTCACACACTTTTACTCCAAAACATATGCCCCTAAGTCCTGTCATATAGAACATTCAAATCAAAGAACCCACTGTTTATATTGACCCTACTTTTAAGAATGTTTTTTATCTTCTTCATAGAGAAGAAATGATGACTATGCAGAATTTTTTCCCTCCAAAGATTGTATTATAATAGACAAGTTAATTTTTTAAACAAATTTTTTAAATAACTTTATTTTATTTATTTATATGTGGTGCTGAGGAATGAACCCAGGGCCTTGCACGTGCAAGGCAAGCGCTCTACTGCTGAGCCATAACCCCATCCCCAACAAGTTAATTTTAATACACAACAAAAGACTGTTGACATTCTACATTCTTTGAGTTGATGGATCATCTGAAGCATTTATCCTCTATCAAAAAAAAAATTTCAAGGAGCAAAAGAAGAAATCCTCTGTAAACATACTCTGTCAATAGAATAGTTACATATTCAAATGTCAAAATAGATATTCATCATTTGAATTTTTACTGTGAATTTCATATTGATTAGAATGCTCAATTTATTAATTATATATATATATATATATATATATATATAATTTGTTAATGGATGTGAATTACACTTGTCAATGTAAACTATTTAGTTCTTTGAAGGCACACAGTAGGGCTATATAGGGTCACCCAGTTTTCAAATATAAATAAGTCCCTTCATATTTTGACTTCTTCCTTTCCAATTAATAGGACTTTTCTTTCTATTTTCCATTCTGAGGATTGAACCAAGGGCCTTGCATATGATAGGCAAGCACTCTATCATAAACCCGGCTGAAGGTGACTTTAATTCATTCTCTTGTAAAATTGCTCTGGTTGGCTTTCATAACTAGGTTGAATAAAAGTAATAAAAGTAGATCTTATTGTCTCTTTTCTAATCTTAGAGGAATCACTTGCAGCTTTTTCCCATTCAGTAGGATGTTTTCTGTGAATTCATCATATATACCTTTTTAATGTGAAAGAATGATCCTTCTATTCCTAATTTTTAAAATATTTGACATAAAGATACGTTAAATTTTATTGAATGATTTTTGTTCATCTATTGAGGAAATTATATATGTTTTTTGTTCTTCATTCTGTCTATGTGATTTGCTACTGATTTGCATATGTTAAACCATCATTACATGCCTAGAACAAGTCCCAGTTGATCATGGTGTTTCAATCTTTTTTGATGTAGCATTGGATTTAATTTGCTAGAATTTTTAAATTTATGTTCACCAGGGATATTGGTCTGTAGTTTGTGTTTTAGATTATGTCTTTGCTTTGAGTTTCAGGGTAATGCTGGCTTCATAGAACAAATTTGGCAGACTTCCCTCCTTTTCAATGTTTTTGGAATAGTTTGAGAAGAATTGGTGTTCATTCTTCTTAAATGTTTCCTAGAACTCAGCAATAAAGCCATCTGATCCTAAACTTATCTTTGATAGGAGACATTTGATTATTACTTCAATATCATTCTTATGATTTATCTGTTTAAATTTTAAATTTCTTCTTGATTAAATCTTGATAGGTTTCATATATACAGACCTGGAGTTTATCCAATTCTTGTGGGTTTTTAAGTTTATTATAGTGTAATTGTTCATAGTAGTTTCTTATGGTCCTTTGTAGTTGAAGGGGTCACATATAATGTTTCCTTTTTCATCTTGAATTTTAACTTCTGTACAGCAAAGGAAAGTCCAGGGTGAGGGGACCATATACAGGATGGGAAAACATATTTGAAATTGATTTATCTCATAATGGATTAATATCCATAGTATATAAGGAACTCAGATCAATAGAAAAGAAAAATCTAATTTAAAAATTTGAAAGTGATCTAAATAGATATTTCTCAAAAAGACATATGAATGGTCAACAAGCATAAAAAAAATCACTAGGGAAATACAAATCTAAATCACAATGAAATATCTCATCTCAGCTTATTGTCCAAATGAAAAATGTAACAAATGCTGCTGAGGATGTAGACAAAGTGGAACTTAATATGTTCTTAGTGGGAATAGAAATCCAGGCAGTCATTGTGTAAAACTGCATGAAGATTCCTCAAAAATTTTAAAAATATAACTAAAATATGATCCACCAATTTTAATACTGAGTTAATGTCCAAAGGAAGAGAAATCAGTATGGTGAAGAGATAGTTGCACTCCCAGGTTCATTTCAGGAGTGTTCACAATGACAAATACATGGAGTAAAAAATAGTCTCCATCAAAATATGAACAGACATAGAAAATGTGCACACACACACACACACATACACACACACACACACACACACTGAAATACTGTTCATATGTAAAAGAGAATGAAATCCTTTCTTCTGTGGATACAGGATGAAATTGAAAGATAGCACGTTAAATGAAATAATCCAGGAGTGCAAAGACAAATAGTACATGTTTTCATTCATTTGTGGATGCTAAAAAGTTTGATCTCATAGAAAAAGAGAGTAGAATAGTGGATATTAGAGACTAGGAGAGATACAAGGTGCGGAGGATATAGAAACGTTAAATAACATGCACCAAAATGTAGTTAGATAGGAAAAGTGGACTCTTTCATTCTACATAGCACAATAGGAAATATCACAATAGTCTATCAATTTATAATCTATAATTTATAAATTTTACATAATTCATGAAATGTTTCAATATAAGTAAAAAAGGAGAATATGAAGTTTCTCAAACACAGAAATAAAGCGTTTTGAGAAGATGGAACTGTTAGTAACCTTGATTTGATCATCACACATTGTATTCAGGTATCCAGTTACTATACTATATCCAATAAAAATATACAGATAGTTTGTATTAATTATGAATTTTAAAAATTATTTTGTAAAAGAAAAAATTCATATATTGATTTTATTTAAAATGTAAATTTAAGTATTTCATTATTAACAGTAAAATTTAATAAACATGCTTAAGAGAACTTTGGCTATGTCACAAAGGTTTCACTGAGTATTATAAAATACATTCATTAATGTACATATTCTGCACTTCAGCTATCTAATAACACACACTTTTTAATTATTTAAGAAATGTGTTCTTTATTTTCAATATCCTACCTAACTATATCTTCTCCAAAATCATAAATGAATGTATTTTCAAGCTTTCTTGAATATTCTAATTTCTTTGCATAATTAGCTAAAATTTTGTTTCTTCTCAAAAATCACTAGTCCAAATAATTCATTTTATTGGTTTTTAAGTTGAAATAAAAATGTGTTACTACTTATTACCAGATTATATTAAATATTATATTTTAAAGATATATATGCTCACCCTTAAACATTATACAATGTATTCAGATATCAAAATATCATGATATTGTATATTTGTAAATTTTATATTTCTACATATCTGTTAAAATAAATTTACATTAAGATATCAAATGTCCGAAATTATAGTTATAATTTTTTATGAAAATAAAAAATATTAAAGATATAGATATGATTTACTCAATCATTTCTGTACTTAACTGTATGCTTTCTTGTCATGTTTTAATTCTTCTGTGCTGTACTACATCAAGTGAATTTAGGGTTAATTTAATATGCAGGTCCTGAGGTTCTCCATAGTTCCCCAAGGTGTGTGTTCTCTTTTGCTGCAACGAATAAGAAACTCAGTTGGAAACTATGGACAATATACATAAGAAGTCACACTTTTATGTAACACCCACATGTGCAGGACTCCAAGTTAACATAACCCATGATGACACTTCTAGTTTAAGTAAATAAAAACTTAATTCATTGTCATTTGTTGTATGTACTCTCGTATACCGACCACAGGCGTGCCAATCTTGAAATTCTCAAACTAAATACAATGTTACATCCTCCAAAGAAGTCCTTGCTTTGATGTTTTTTTTTATCCTGTTGAAACTTCTTGTATAATTTTATTTCAAGAAATACACTTTGACAGCTTCCTAACTTGCCATATTCATCTTTCATTCTTCTGACTTCTAAATATCTCTCTTTATTTTATATACCACTGCTACTTCTCAAGTTCAAATCCTCATTATTTCTTATCCTGGTAGCCACCTGACATTAATTCATATCTCATAATGTTCCTACTATGTCAGATGTTCAAGTGATCTTTTTAAGAGGCAAAACAAATCAGGTCATTTCTTTGCATAAAATTCTTCAATTACTTCTCATGCTTACAGTATTAAGTTCAAATCCCTTAGGAGAATTTGCAAGCCAAATCAGTATAAAGCTTTTTTCCTAGTTCTTACATTTTATCTCTAGTGATTTCCAGAAGTCAATTTCAGACCACTGTTACTGTATTTTTTATATGTTTATATTGCTGTCTTTATGATTATGTTTTCTAATTAGACTTTAATTGAAGTATAATTAATATAGAGTAAAATTCAAAGGTAAGTATTGTTCAATTTTATGAATTTTACCATTTTGTCTGACTTTGTACCATGACATAAAATTAGAAATATTCCTTCATGCCTGTTTTCCGTTAATTTTGCTTTGATCCCAAGAAATTTCTAATCATTGTTGTTTTTAACTAATTTTAATTGCCCTTGGTGTTCAAATAAACAGATTATGCAATCCTTTTTAAAATCCTTTTTCATTTAATAAGCTTTATGGGAAATTTTTCTTATCCTGTTGAAACTTCTTGTATAATTTATATTGTAATGGTTGAACATTAAATCAACATTTTTGTATATAACTACTTGGAGTCATTTAGTCTTATTAGTTTGTTTTTCTAGTTTATGTAACGCTGAACTGTCCTGATTAATGAAACTTCATAGTAAGTCTTGAAATTAGATACTTTAGGCACTATAACTTCACATTTGACTACACAAATTGTATTGGCTACTGAAATCTTTTGCATTTTCTCATCAAATTTATAATGAAGTTCTTAATTTTTTCAAAGATTAAGTAGGATTTTGAGCATAAATATATTGAATCTCTAGAACAATATGAAGGGTGGAGATCTCAACCATATTGATTCCTCCAATTCATGAATATTGTATACATATTTGCATATTTTAGATTTTTATAAGGCTTTGTCAATAATATTTTCTAAAATTTAAGATAGAATTTAACTAAAATATGAATAATAATAAATAAATATTTCATCCTCTTGAAAGTACTATAAATTCTAAACTTTTACTGTTGTATTAAAATTTATTATGACTAATACATATTTTACTTAGTTCTTTTATGTCTTAATCTTATGTGTGTTTTTCTTGTATATCTTGCTCCACATTAATTTCTTTTTAGATTTTGTGCATTCTACAGAGTTGTCTGCATCTAGATCCTGCCACTTTTGCATAATGTCAGTTTTACTTCTTCCTTTCTCATGATTAGTATTGTTATTATTTTTGTCTCTTTGAATTGCATAGATTCCCCAGTAAAATGTTGAGCAGAAGTAGTAAGAAGGGGCTTCTTTTCTTTTTGCATAGACTTTCACTTACTAGATAAAACACCCATTCCCTCACCATTAGCTATGATGAAACTTGAGAGTCTGGCAAGATTCTCTTTATTAGGTTTGGGATACTCTCTTTTATTTGTGTTTGCAAAGTATTTTTGTTTTGTTTTGTTTTATTAACATGAACGAGTTTAATTTGCCAAATGCTATTTTGTATGTTATGAGGCAATGGTTTTAAATATTTTATCATGCTGACATGATAAATGTATTGATTTTCTAAATTTAAATATAGCCTTCATGTTTATGATAAGCTCTAACTCATTATATTTTGAATATAAATTGGTGGATTAGATTTGCTAATACTTTGCTACTGATGCTTATATCTATGTTTGTGAGTGATATTGGGTTTTAGTTTCCTGTCCTTATAATACTTTTTTCCTTTATTTTGGTTTCATATATTTTTTTCTACTATCAGAAAATACGTTTAGAACTTTTTACTTTTCTATATTTCTGAAGTTTTTTATCTAGAAAATTATCACTTAATCCTTAAAAATCATAAAATTTAATATAAAATTATTCTGACCAATATTATCTCACTGGATAACTAGTTTTTAAAAATTACACAAAACATCTTTACAGGAATACACTTAAAAAGCATTTCAAAGCAATTTTAAAGACTTAGTGTCTCACTGGGCATGATGGCACATGCCTGTAATCCCAGCCTCTCAGGAGGCTGAGGAAGGAGGATCTTGAGTCCGAAGCCAGCCTCAACAAAAGTGAGGCACTAAATAACCCTATCTCTAAATAAAATACAGCATAGGGCGGGGTAGGAGATGTGGCTCAGTGGCTGAGTGCCCCTGAGTTCAATCCCTGGTACCAAAAAAAAAAAAATTTCAACATAGAAAGAAGCTATGAATCAGAATATGAATAATAAATATCACAATCAGAAAACAAATTCTAGTATATCATCAATTTAAATATTGCAATTAATATAATAGAAATATAGGTATTTTGGGGAAAAGTTAAAGAAAAATAATAGCTTTGATAAAAGTGCACATTTAGCTAAGGCTAAGACAGACATGAAAATAGGAAAAAATATAAATGAGTATATATTTGAAAATTTAGAATAGTAGTACTTGTGATAATCTGAGATTAAAAACAACCTACATAATCATGAACAGGAAAAGACTGACCAAAATTTAGTATATTTTAAGATAAAAAAAACACACTAAGTGAAAACAAACTTGAGATACAAATTGATTAATAATTGGAATCTCAGCTCTGGCTGAAGGGATCCTAGAAGTTGGGCAGGCATAGAAAGCTTCATGGCAATTGTCAAGATCTCCTGTGTTCCCCCAGCAGGGCAAAATTGCTGGAATCTCCAAACTGCCCGTCCCTTAGAAGGGCTAGTATGTGGTCTGGTGCTTCTTGTAGTGACTCACTCCCTGTCCTCTGATGGATATCAAGCTGGAGTTTATGAGCCTTGTGATTCTGGGGACACTTCCAGAGATGAAAACTGATAGGCCTAGAAAATTTTAAAAGCATTTCATTCAAAATATTTATCTTTTTGTTTTGTTTTCACACAACAGCTAAACATTTTGATATGCTATGGTGATATCAGTATTGATATGAGTGATATCAAAGAAAACCATCTGGAAGCATTCCTAATTCAAAAAAGGAGCTTCATATTGTGTTTATAATAATCTATTAATTCTTCTGTTCTGGATAATTATAAATTCAAAGTAGGGCATGTTTTAGCATGTGATGGCAGGACAAAAATATGCTACCACCTTCTGTGGACATTCCATACAAAAACACAAAACCTACCCCTTGACACACCAATGTGTAATAATGAAGAAACAAACATCAAGGAATGAAAGCCATATTAGAAGTTGAACAACTTGAGCAAGCACACATGTTAAGACAAGTGAACATAATGTCATTTATTTCATTAGCACACTTGTGAACAGTATCCCAGATGTCAGCAGCTGTATCCTTCAATCTAAGGTAAATCAAAGAGAAATTCTGTGCCTTGTCATTTGAGAAAATGCAAAGTAATATATTCGCAAATATGTCACATAGTAAAACAACAATAATAAAATGTGTTTTAATGTATTAAACATACAAAGTACATAACATGCTATTGTTGTAAGCACAATAAAATACACACACAAAAAAAGATGAATGATTAACAGAATTATCTGTGTCAATGGAGAGCAATGTGATGGCAAATGCAAATTGTTTTTCAAAATTCAAGCAATATTAACTTGCTTACTGGAGATATGAGTATTCATACATTTCTTATATGCTTAGCTCATACATTCTTTTAAAATGTTATATTTAAATAAATAATATGGATGATTCTGTTAATGTGTCTAACTTGAAAGTAAATAATAAAATCTCTGGCAGGTTATCACACAGGCTCAAGTGTCAGAAGTAGAACTCATATCTCAGAATATTGATTCTTATATTTCTTAACATTTCATCTATTTGGGGTTAAATGATTGTGGCAAATTTAATACTAAAAGATCATTAAGTACCAAATAAATATATAAGAGTTATTTAGCTTTTTTATGTGGATGCTACTTCTTTGACAGTACTTGCAATGTTTTAAACTTGGATTAATATCTCCTTTTTTGTAATTCAACTGCTTCAGGCTTAGGTACTATCTATAGTATTGATTCCACATAATTTTTCAGATTTCTAGACTATGATTATCTTCAGTGATTTTGGCAAAAACATAACTAGGGGGACAGAGATATAAAAAATTTTTGGATTTATTTTTAGCATATTACCACTCTGATTTTGCAATCTGAAATAAGAAAATTATTATTACAAATGTAAATTTAAGTCTTACATTTTTATAAAATTCATATTTTAAACGTTTTTGCCAGTATGTGTTTCTTGACGACAAGTATAAAAATTTCCAAACTGAACTAGATCTGTTTCTCTCTGGTACATTAACTTGGAAATAGGCAGTTGATAAAGGCTTAGGGGTACTTGCCTCAATCATTAGAGGAAGCTCAATAGCTACAATTGATAGCTTTTCATTTCTCGCAAATGACAAATTGAATATCTTATTCTGCAAATACCCAGAACATTTTAAAATAAATCCTCTATGAATGTCACAGTCTATAGATGTTTATTTTACCATCAAATCTATCCCCTAGAAAGGACAAGTCATATAAACTGAGTTCTCACTCTAGAAATTTCATTTGTAGAAAATAGTTTTTCTTATATTTACTCATAGAAAATCCAAAAATCCAACTGAGTCTCCCTCCCTCCCTTGCTCCATATATATAATTGTCTGTATACCTATGTATGTTTATGTATGTTTGTGTATATACAACATAAATATTTTAATATCTTAACTTTGACCTGCCTTTCATGAAAGTAGCTATGTAGCAAGTTCATTTTTCCCACCACTCATATTAGCCCTCTACTCATTTTGACATTTTTATATCCACCTGTATCTCCCTTGTAATGTCTGTACAATTTGGAGTGTTTTATCACTTAGAAAAATGTGATTTTGTTTAAAAAGAAAGTTGTCTATTTCTCCATATGTCATTTATCATTTATTTGAATTTGTTATACCAAAGTAGAAAATAAAGAATGTCCATTTTATCATATATTGGTAGTCTTAAGGTACCATTGCTACATTCAAAAGCATTTTACAGTGTTTTAGGTACAGGAATTTAGTGAATATGGATTTCAAAATATGTTTTGTATATGATATATTATATTTTACACACTCAAAACCTTTAAACCTGTGTTCTCTATACCAAAGCTGGGAAGAGTTGGAAAAGTAGTCACTAAAACATTTGACTTTATTTATTTGAAAATATAATACAAGTAGAATACCTGCATTTTGTTTTTCATTTTTCTTCAAAGTACTTGACCTTTATATATTTGCAAGCTACAGTCCAATTTTGCCTAAATAATAGTTTGCTGGATGAGAGAGAAATATACTTTTCATACATTTTCTCTTTAATTTTTATCTTGTCATAGTATCATGCACCTATTAAATTAATCTTACCTAATTAAAATGTGTTCATTATTTTTATTTATAGTCACTGTTTTCATACTTCATAATTCACTTTTAAGGAAGAAGTGTGAGGACATTACTCTCAATCAAATGTGATACTTAGAAACATAAGCAGGAGTTAGATGTGCTCTATATTTCCTTAAGGTAGTTTTAGCTTAATCTAAACTGAATTTGAAATGTAAAACCACCCCTTAGTTATATGATTATATTTTAGGTATTAATTTATTTTTGTTAGATCACTAAAATCTTATAAAAACTTTATGCTTTCCACACTTTAGCAGATGATTATAGCATCAGTTCTATCCAATTATTTCTACTTTCCCAAAGTGAAATTGTTTTGAATAAAATAAAATTTGTGCATGTTTGGGAATGGTGTTGCAAACCTGAAATCCCAACAATTTGGGAGGTTGAGGCAGGAGAATAACAAGTCAAGAAGAATTACAAGTTCAAGTCCAGCCTCAACAACTTAGCAAGACCCTGTCGCAGAACAAAAAATAAATAAATAAATAAATAGATAAATAAATCAATGAATAAATAAATAAGGCTGGGGACGTAACTCAGTTGTAAAGCTCCCCTTGGTACAAAAAAAACAACAACTAAATAATTAGGCCTAGACTGCTATTAAGTCTGTTAATTTTTGAAATTATAGAATGAGAAGGTACCTAGAAAAATGAAGTGAAGTTGGGGTCTAATCCCATGTGATGGAGATTAGGGCCTACTTTTTTTTCTATCAGATTCGGGGTCTTTGGTTGTATTCCTGAATCCTTGATCTATTTTGAATTGAGTTTTTTGCATGGTGAGAGATAGGGGCTTAATTTAATTTTGTTGCATATGAATTTCCAGTTTTCCCAGCACCATTTGTTGAAGAGGCTATTTTTTCTCCAGTGCATGTTTTTAGCTCCTTTGTCTAATATAAAATGATCATAATTTTGTGGGTTAGTCACTGTGTCCTCTATTCTGTACCATTAGTCTACCAGTCTGTTTTGTTGACAAGACCATGCTGTTTTTGTTACTATTGCTCTGTAGTATTGTTTGAGGTCTGGTATAGTGATGCCACCTGCTTCACTCTTCCTGTTAAGGATTGCTTTAGCTATTCAGGGTCTCTTATTTTTCTAGATGAATTTTCATGATTGCTTTTCTATTTCTATGTGGAATGTCTTTGGATTTTGATTGAAATTGCATTAAGTTTGTATAGTGCTTTTGGAAGAATGGTCATTTTGATAATACCTCTCAGAAGATGATGTACAATCAATCAACAAATACATAAAAAATGTTCATCATCATTATCAATTAGAGAAATGCAAATCCAAACCACTCTAAGATTTCATTTCCAGTCAGAATGTCAGCTATTATGCATACAAACAACAATAAGTGTTGGCAAGGATATGAGGGAAAAGGTACACTCATACACTGCTTGTGGGACTGCAAATTGGTGCCGCCAATATGGAAAGCAGTTTGGAGATTTCTTAGAAAGTGGGAATGGAACCATCATTTGACCCAGCTATCCTTGTCCTCAGTCTATACCCAAAGGACTTAAAAACAGCATACACAGTGACACAGCCACATCAATGTTTATCTCACCAAATTTCACAATAGCTAAACTGTGAAACCAACCTAGATGCCCTTCAGTAGATGAGTGGATAAAGAAAATGTGGTATATCTGGACAATGGAATATTGCTCAGCAATAAAAGAGATTAAAATCATGGCATTTGCAGGTAAATGCATGGAGTTAGAGAATATAATGCTAACTGAAGTTAGCCAATCCCCCCCCCAAAAAATGCCAAATGTTCTTTGATATAAGGAGGCTGATCCATAGTGGGATAAGGAGTGGGAGCATGGGAGGAATAAACAAACACTAGATAGGGCAGAGGGGTTGTAGGAGAAGGGAGGGGCCATGGAGTTTTTAATGATGGTAGAATATGATGATCATTATTATCCAAAGTACAGGTATGAAGACACAAATTGGTGTGAATATACTATGTATATAACCATAGATATGAAAAATTGTGCTCTATATGTATAATAAGAATTGTAATGCATTCCACTGTCATTTATAAATTTAAAAAATGAAATGAGAGCAGGGAATAAATATTATAACATGTCTTTAGAGTAGGGGTAGGAGAAAGAAGAAAACCCATCAAATGAGACATAGCAATATGAAAAAAGCAGAAAAGAGAAAACAATAGGAAACATTCGCTGAGTATTAATGCCTGCCCAAGGATTCTCAATTATTTTATTATGTAATCATGGCAGAAACTCCATGTGTGAAAAAAAAACAATTTATATTTCCTTAGTAATGTCGAAAAAATGAGAATTAAATGTATTTAAACTAAAATAGTTTTTACAAGGTTTAGTTGCACTGTGATAGTACTACCTGAGATTACGCAGGGAGAAATATTAATAGAAGAAAGTATCTGACATAATGTAAAATTATCAAGAAAAAACTTATAACATTTTATTGGCCACTTTTTCAAGCAGAATTTTTGGTAGATAAAATAATTGTAACTATTTGTATTAAGTACACTTTGGGTAAGAAGGAAAGGTAGTTAGTTGTTCAGTGAAGATCTCTTGGTGAAGTTTGAGTTAGAATATAACTGCAAAGAGTGAATGGAACTGGAGGTTATCATGCTAAGTAAAATTAGCCAATCCCAGCAAAGGCTGAATGTTCTCTCTGATATGTGGATGCTGACACAAAAGAGGTGAGGGAGAAGGAGAAGTGGAGGTTCACTGGACTGGACAAAGGGGAATGGGGTGAGGGAAGGGAGATGAGAATGGGAAAATATTAGAGTGAATCAGACATAACTTTCCTATGTTCATATATGAATATATAACCAGTGTAACTATACATCACGTAAAATCACAAGAACTGGAAGTTATACTCCATGCATGTATGATATGTTAAAATACATTCTACTGTTACATATCACTGAAAAGAAGAAAAAAAAACACCCATATCTTCAAACATTTTTCATTTGTTTGTGGTGAAAACATTCAAAATCCTTTCTTCTACCTTTTTGAAATGTATGATACTTTTTAATAGACATGATCTCAATTTATATGCCATTATTTCCATATGAGCCTCTGGAGGCTTGTGCTTAACTTTAATTTGTTTGCAGAATGACTGCCTACCACCTTATGGCAACACTGCAAACATAAGCCAAGATCCTTTGGATTAAAACTTTATTCATAGGCAAAATGGATTTAGAAAGTTGAAGCACCAAAGACATGCACTTATAAGTTTTTAAAGTTGGTCAAATGTCACAAAATCCACTGAATAAAATGTCTGATGTTATCTTATTCATGCTGATTCCATATATTAATTAGAAATGATATTAAGTATTCTACATGTTTAAAAAATCTGAGATGTCCTCTCATGACAATTAATGTAATGTCCTTTTAGAGCTCATCTTTAAGGAATCCATGACAATCCAAATATCTATGTACCCTAATAGTGGATTCAAGTATTTCCTATTATTCCTGATTTCATTATTAGGAATTAGGCCTTCCTGATATTAATATTTTTCTTCTTTTTTAAATAATCCTGCAGTGCTTTGTTCTCATAGATATATTTTCATGTACTTGTCCAATTATCTCCCCAATCCTATTTCTAGAAATGGAAGATCTGTCAAGGAATGTGCACAATTTACATTTTGACACATGCTTTAAAGTTACATGCCCAAAAGGAAGTTTCTACTCACACAATCATAAGGATGCCCCTTTTCTGCATATTAGTCCACATAGAATTCACTCATTCTTTAGAATTTTCAAACTATGACATATTTAAAGTAACTGTACCTAATTAATCTTTTATTTGCATTTGCATGAATATTTACGGGGTCTAATGTCTCTTTGTAGGTTTTTCACTTTTTGTATTATCTCATTTCTTTTATGGATCTTTCCTAATTATTTTTTTTTTGTTTTCCTTTCAAGTCATTTGTACTTTGATTAAATTATTTTATTCAGCAAACCTTTCTCTCTTATTCACAATCAAATAGTATTCAGATATTTTTTAATTACTTTCCCAATTGTTTCCAGGTTATATTTGACCAGTTTTATCAATTAATTTTTACTTACTAAAATTTTCCATTATATTTCTACATCTGCTTAGACTGATTTCTCAATGCTCAACTTAATTGTCTTTGATTTATATTTTTTAAGGAAAATTTTTTTACAGTAGGATTTCTTGCTCAAGAATGAATTACTTTTTTATTAAATTAAAATTTTTCTTCTGTAGTCCAATGAACTTTTAGAGTTCTCCTATTAAAATTCCTTCCCTTTTAGCCAGGCATGGTGGCCCATGCATGTTATCCCAGCAGCTCAGGAGGCTGAAGCAGGAGGATTATGAATTCAAAGCCAGCTTCAGCAAAAGTGAGGTGCTAAGCAATTAAGTGTGACCCTGTATCTAATAAAATACAAAATAGGGTTGAGGATGCAGCTCAGTGGCTTAGTGCCCCTGAGTTCAATCCTCTGTACAAAAAAAAAAAAAAAAAAAGCCTTCTCTTTTAAGATTACAGTTATTTTAAAAATATATTTATTTTTAAATCTCCCCAATTACTTTGTAGGTATTGATATTTGCAAATGAGTATTTATCCATGCAACATAAAAATTTTTATTCCCAATAATTTTCAATTTATTCTATTATATATTAGTGTATCAAGTCATATTTTACAGTAATATAATTAATTGATATATTCCCAATTAGTTTTAATATTGAGCTCAATTACTTCATTCCCCCCCAATACACACTCTAGTAGTAGTGGAACAGTGATTTTTAACATTTTTCATCTACTATTTTTATTACTTAGGACTATTATTTGTTTTTTATAAATTGATAGTCTACTAGTAGTTGAATATGATTAATAATTGAGATGATATTAACATCTCTGTCATATTCCTGTTTTAATATAAATAAATAATCTTCATATAAACCCTTTAGCACCATGACACAAAATTTTTCAAGGATATGAACTTATTTCTCAAGTGCTATTTTATAATGTGTAATATATATTAATTCAAAATGCTTTTCTATATCTATTAAATCATTAAATATTTTTAGTACATGCAAAACACTATTGCTGGCAGTAAGAATATAATGAGGAGTTGTAACAGATGATGTTTCTACCTTTTATGGAACTTAAACTCAAATCAGAGGAACTCTTTAAAAACTTAAACTCAGAAACAAATGTGTAATTATAACTGAACATAAAGATGACTTTGTAAATATAAACAAGAACCTGAAATAATGGGTTGAGTTAGAATACAAATAGTTATTCAGAAAATTATTTCCAATTGATCAAAATGTTGCCATTCTCTTCAAATAAATGATTTCTAGAAAGGTAAAACTTAGTCTTGAGAATTAATCCCAATAGTTCACACAGACTGTCTAATAGTTACATAGCCTCTGACTAGAGAAGATTAACACAAGTATAATGTGAGAAAGATAGTGACTGGAAGGCTTTAAACATGATTATGATGAGGATACAAAGATTGGTAGAATAAGACCATAAAGAGGGAGATGTGTGGGCTGAGGGTAAAATGAAGATGCTGTTGAATGCATCAATTTTGCATTACATTTGGAGAAAAACAATTATATGAATTTGAATGAGATTAACGGAGGAAAAAACCTCAACAGATTCAAGTTATAAAATATATGACTCATTCAAGGACTTACAAAAGAAAAACACCTGCATCAAGAAACAGAGAACCCTAGAGGAAAGGTGATGGTTTAATTGTCAGCCTTGGTGAACTGGAATTTCCTTTAAGATGTCAATACAGATTTGTTTTTCCCTTTCCCCAAACCACTAAGAACAGCATTCAGAAGAGCATGAAGTACAAGGTGAGGCATATGATTAATTTCAACATTTCAAGAAGGAAATAATAAAAATTGGGCAACTTAGATATAGTATATAGAATGAATGCAGAAAAAAAAGCCTAAGATTTAGCAGTGAAAAATTCTAGCTTTCCAAAGCTGAAGACAGAGAGTAATCTTCAAGAAGACCAAGAACAACTTGCTTGATGTAGAAAATAAACCAGAAGAACGTAGGATTACAGAAACTATGTGAGAAGAATGCTTCTCAAGAGGGAGTTGAGAAACAGAGTTCTTTGCATACAATCTCACAATATAAATGTATACAAAAAATAATATTAGTGAAATAATTCATATGAAACCATCCTCAAATTCTTTCCATAAGCCACATTTGTTCATGATATTTTAGTCTTTCATTGGCAGTTTAATTATATTGCAGTAAAGTGATGTTAATTGTGAATTATATATAAATAGCTATTAAATATATTTATGATGAAATATGATTATGTTGGATAAGAAAATAAATATTTACTCGTGATAATTCTTTTCTAAATCCCAAAAATATGCAGAATATTTTTACATAATAAAATTTGTGTTTTCAAATTCCCTAGTAACAAATATTCATAAAACAAAAACAATAATAAAGAGTAGGGTACTAGAATGAATAAAATTTTATGTATTTATATAGGCAATTTTGAAAACATCTAGCACCCTTCATTTAGAATTACAGAAATTGAAAAAGCCATCAAGAATCCAGATTTCAGTTGTACATCACAATTTATAATAAAAATGTATCTTATATACAAATAAAATACAATGCATTCATTTATTATTATTTATAAATATTGTGTATGTAAATATATATGTCCATATATGTTCATAGAAACAAAAAGAACACTCCAGGTACATCACCATGACAGTTCCTCTAAGATTATGCCACAGGGATATCCCTGAAACCTCAGAAGAAAATCCAATGAAATGACATGCCAGTGAGCATTATCAAGATACCCCTGGTTAAGTACTTGTTCATAAAAATGAAATAAATGGAGAGGGATAGCTGGGTCAAATGGTGGATCCATTCCCAGTTTTCCAAGGAATCTCCATACTGCTTTCCTCATTGGCTGCACCAATTTGCAGTCCCACCAGTAAAATATGAGTGTGCTTCCCCCCACCCATATCCTCACCAAAACTTATTGTTGTTTGACATCATAATAACTGCCATTCTGACTAGAGTGAGATGATATCTTAGAGTAGATTTGATTTGCATTTCTCTAATTGCTAGAGTTGATGAACACTTTGTCATAAATTTATTGATTATATATCCTCTTCTGAGATGTGTCTGTTTAGGTCCTTGGCCCATTTATTGATTGTTTTTTTTTTTTTTTTTTTGTGGGGGGGAGTGCTTAGCTTTTTTAGTTCTTTATATACCCTTGAGATTATTGCTCTATCTGATGTGTGAGGGGTAAAAATTTTCTCCCAAGATGTAGGCTCTCTATTCACCTCACAGATTATTTCTTTTGCTGAGAAGAAACTTTTTAGTTTGAATCCATCCCATTTAATGATACTTGGTTTTAATTCTTGTGCTTCAGGAGTCTTATTAAGGAAGTTGGGGCCTAATCCCACATGATGAAAATTAGGGCATACTTTTTCTTCTATTAGGCACAGGGTCTCCGGTTTAATTCCTAGGTCCTTGTTGAGTTTTGTGCATGGTAAGAGATAGAGGTTTAATTTCATTTTGTTGTATATGGGTTTCCAGCTATCCCTCTCCTCTTTCTATACACTAAGAAATTAAAAAACAGCATACTATAGGGACACGGCCACATCAATGTTTATAGCAGCATGATTCACAATAGCTAAACTGTGGAACCAACCTTCAGTAGATGAATAGATAAAAAATAGTGGCATATATACACAATGGAATATTACTCAGTAATTAAAGAGAATAAAATTATGGCATTTGTGGGTAAATGGATGGCGTTAGAGAAGATAATGCTAAGTGAAGTTAGCCAATCCCCAAAAAAACAAATGCCAAATGTTTTCTCTGGTATAAGGTGACTCACTCATAGTAGGGCAGGGAGGGGAAGCACGGGAGGAAAAGGTAGGAAAAGATGAACTCTAGATAGGACAGAGGGGTGGGAGAGGAAGGAAGGGAGCAGGGGGTTAGCAAGGATGGTGAAATATGATGGATATCATTATCCAGAGTACATATATGAAGACACGAATTGGTGATTACATACTTTCTATACAACCAGAGATATGAAAAACTGTGCTCTATATGTGTAATAAGAAATGTAATGCATTCTGCTGTCATTTATTTTTAAAAAATCAATAACTTTTTTTAAAAAAATGAAATAAATTCTAGCATGATGTTTCTTTTTGTCATTGAAAAAATTTCTTTTACTTCTATTTTCAATATGAACCCAAAATTTTAACAATACCATCACCAGAGATATATGAGGCCAGATATTTGATTGTTTTCTGTTGTTTATTTTGGTTATGGTGTGGGGGTGGGGGAGCTAGCTCCAGGATCATGGGCTAATTGGATGACAGATGATGGCTTCTTTCCATGAACTTTAGCAGATTGTTGCTTAGCCACAATCATCAAGCCTCCTTAAGACATGTGACATCTGTTATTTTTTAGAATGGATATTCGTTAAAACAAACAGTTGATTTTCCTGAATGTTCATAGGCAGGGGTAGTTTGAAAATAATCATGGGAAATTGAGAGCTACATTGGGTGTTCCTCTGAGGTTCCAAGGATGTTCATTTGGCAGAGTTTCAGGGGCACTATCATAATGATGTACCAGAAATGTTTCTTCTGTTCCTGTATCCACATTCACCATAGACTTGTCCTTTCAAAATTCTATCAGGGCTTTGATTTTGGAAAATGTTCAGGCTTATTCTTCATTATCATCTCCATCTTTATAAAAAACCATGTTGTATTAATTTTAACACCATAAATATATATTGCTTATTTTCTTTTGCAAATGCTACTTGGTCTGAGGCATGACAGAAGTCTTTTCTTCAGCAAGGTTACTAAAGACCTTTCTGTCCTATCTTGCTTGCCACATTTTTAACAAATTACTATTTCAAAACAAATTATTTCAGACATTTGAATTCCAGTAAGTAACTTAGTGAAGTATAGAGTTTCTTATAGGTAATATCTTATTTTTTTAAAGACACAGAGAGAGAGATAGAGAGAGAGAGAGAGAATATTTTTTAATATTTATTTTTTAGTTTTCAGTGGACACAACATCTTTTATTTTATTTTTATGTGGTGCTGAGGATCAAACCCAGCACCCTGCACATGCCAGGCGAGCGCACTACTGCTTGAGCCACATCCCCAGCCCCATATCTTATTGTTTTTAACCTAAAAATTAAAGTGATTTATGTTTATCACTAGTTATCTTCATATATTAAATGACCATAATTTTATTAAGCTGTTTATACATTGCTTTTTACAAGAAAGTATTATCAATAATCACTGTAAAGTGTAAATGTTCTACATATACCAATTAAAAGACTGAGGATGTCAGAATCAATCAATAAAGAAGACTCTGGCTGGAGATATACCTCAATGATAGATTGCTACTTTTCTAGTATATGAACACCTGGGTACAATCCCCAGAAAGAAAGAAAAAGACTCAATGTTGTACAAAAGACTCAATATGTTGTACACCATAAATCCCTTTTAGCTATAAAGTCACATATACAAATAAAGGGTAGGAAAAAAATGAGAAACTATAGAGCATGTTAATGCAATCAAAAGGGAAACTGGAGTAATTATTTTAATTTCAGACATAACAAGGTCCAAAGTAAAGACAATTATTGGGGATAAAGAGGGATGTTAAATAATGACAAAGAGGTCAACTATAAAAGACATAACAATTTTTAGTGTGTATGTTCCTAACAACAGAGCATCAAAATAGTTGAGGCCTAACCTAATAGAACTGCAAAGAGAAACAGAAAAATTTACTGTTATAGTTATAAATATTAATTAAAACAGATGCAACAGAGAGAAATTAATACAGATTGAATGAACTAAAGAACAATATTAATCAACTGAATTTGATATTTTTTATAGAAAATCTCATACCAACACATCGGAATACAAATTATTATCTAGTTTGTATGGAATGTTCACTACTATGTATTATATTCTGGGGGGTGGGAAACATAATAGATTTAAAAGAATAAATATCAGACAATATATACTCTCATATCTTAATGGAATTAAGCTACTAATAAATAGCAGAAAATAAATATAACATACCCAAACACATGAAGATAAATAGCACATTTCCAATAACAGATGAGTCAAAGAAGAAATCTCAAGAGACATTAAAAATTATTTTGAAGTAAATAAAAATTTAAATCCATCTTATCAGTGCTTAGAGGAAAAATTACAGCATTTGAAATATATATTATAAAGGAAAAGACATTAATACCAATAATGTGAGTTTTAAGAAAGAAGGAAAAATCATAAATTTTATCTAAAATAAGAAGAAAAAAGAATAATGTTTAGAGATGAAATTGAAAACAGGAAATTAATAGAGAAAATAAGTAAAGATCAATAAAATTGAGAAGCCCTTGGCTAGGCTAACTTAAAACAAAGAACCACGTAAAACAGGGCATATACCAAACAGATTTTATGAATATCAGGAGCCAAGTTACAGGATACTATGAACAAGCCTATCACCATTAGTGTAGAAACTTGGTGAAATGGACCAATTCCTTCAAAGACACTTCTAACAAAAATCACACTAGAATAGATAATCTAAATATTGAAGAAAAATAACAAAGTTAAAGGACTGATATTATTTGACTTCAAAACTTAATATAAATCTGTAATAATTAAGACAGTGTGGTATTGGACAAAGAATGGAAAATATATCATTGGAATAGAATTGAGAGACCTGAAATAGACTCATACAAAAATAGCTAATTTCTGAGCAACCAGCCAAGTGACAGCAGCTACACGCGCCTGCGGGGAACGCGGACCGGACCCACTAGGACAGTTCCGGCGGACGGCTGAGGGCTAGGCCCGTCCCCTCTCCCAGTGTCTGCAGGTAGGCGGGACTGTGAACACCAGCAGAGCGGGCCCAAAGCCTGCTGAGGGGCGGAACCGGCCCCTCCCCCAGTGCCTGCAAGCTAGGCGAACCTGCAACCCATCGGGAGGTTAGGCCCAGCAACCTACGGAGTGACACAGGTGCCCCTGGTGCCTGCTGGGTAGGTGGACCTTTGACCGACCAGCAAAGCAGACCTAGGGCCTGCCAGCATGGTAGACGGATCACACTAATTGGAGGAGAATCACAGCCACTACCTGCCCTGCAAGGGTGATTTTTCAACTATACAAGAGCAATATAAATAAATAGAGGGAAAATATCAAAGACACAACAATTTCACCAAGCAGAAAGAAACGCCAGCAGTATGAAACGACAAGGAAAGAAAGGACCACAGGCAATGCAGGTCAACTCAACTTTAGAAGAGGTAATAGCTGCAACAGATGGAATGTCAGATAGAGAGCTCAGGACATACATGCTTCAGATGATCTGGAGTCTCAAGGAAGACATGAGACAGCAAAATCAGACAATGAAAGATCACATTGACAAACAAATCCAGGAAGTAAAAGATCAATTTCACAGGGAGATAGAGGTAATAAAAAACAAACAAATAGGAATATTAGAAATGCAGGAAACAATAAACCAACTTAAAAACTCAATTGAGAATACTACCAGCAGAGTGGATCACTTAGAAGATAGAACATCAGACAATGAAGATAGAGTATTTCAACTTGAAAAGAACATAGATAGCTCAGCAAGTCTACTAAGAAACCATGAGCAGAACATTCAAGAGCTATGGGATAATATCAAAAGACCAAACTTAAGAGTCATTGGGATACAGGAAGGCACAGAGCTCCAAACTAAAGGATTAAGCAATCTATTCAGTGAAATAATACAAGAAAACTTCCCAGACTTGAAGAATGAGACAGAATCCCAAATCCTAGAAGCCTACAGGACGCCGATTGTGCAAAATCATAAGAGATCCACACCTAGACACATTATAATGAAGATGTCCAACATACAGAATAAGGAGAGAATTTTAAAAGCTACAAGGGAAAGGAAGCAGATTACATTTAGGGGTAAACCAATCAGGATAACAGCTGATCTCTCAAAACAGACTCTAAAAGCTAGAAGATCCTGGAATAACATATTTCAAACGCTAAAAGAAAATGGATTCCAACCAAGAATCGGGTATCCCGCGAAATTAAGCTTCAGGATGGAAGATGAAATTAAAACATTCCACGACAAACAAAAGTTAAAAGAATTTGCAGCTAGAAAACCATCTCTTCAAAAAATCCTTGGCAAAACACTACAGGAAGAGGAAATGGAAAACAACAATGAAAACCAACAGTGGGAGGTAGGACAGTAAAGGGGGGAAAATAATCAAAGAGGAAAACAAATCAGGTTTAATAGCATTAATAAACAAACTATGGCTGGAAGAACAAACCATATCTCAATAATAACCCTAAATGTTAATGGCTTAAACTCACCAATTAAGAGACACAGGCTAGTTGAATGGATCAGAAAACAAGACCCAACAATATGCTGCCTGCAGGAGATGCATTTGATAGGAAAAGATATACATAGACTGAAGGTGAAAGGTTGGGAAAAATCATATCACTCATATGGACTGCGGAAACAAGCAGGAGTGTCCATACTCATATCAAATAAAATAGATTTCAAGCCAAAGTTAATCAAAAGGGATAAAGAGGGACACTACATACTGCTCAAGGGAACCATACACCAACAAGACATAACAATCATAAATATATATGCCCCAAACAACAGGGCTGCTATGTTCATCAAGCAAACTCTTCTCAAGTTCAAGAATCTAATAGACCACCATACAATAATCATGGGAGACTTTAACACACCTCTCTCACCACTGGACAGATCTTCCAAACAAAAGCTGAATAAGGAAACTATAGAACTCAATAATACAATTAACAACCTAGACTTAATTGACACATATAGAATATACCACCCAACATCAAGCAGCTACACTTTTTTCTCAGCAGCACATGGATCCTTCTCAAAAATAGATCATATATTATGTCACAGGGAAACTCTTAGTCAATATAAAGGTGTAGAGATAATACCATGCATCTTATCTGATCACAATGGAATGAAACTGAAAATCAACGATAAAAAAGGAAGGAAAAATCATGCATCACTTGGAGAATGAACAATAGGTTACTGAATGATCAATGGGTTTTAGAAGACATCAAGGAGGAAATTAAAAAATTCTTAGAGTTAAATGAAAACACAGACACAACATATCAGAATCTATGGGACACATTGAAAGCAGTTCTAAGAGGAAAATTCATTGCTTGGAGTGCATTCCTTAAAAAAAGAAAAAACCAACAAATAAATAATCTCATACTTCATCTCAAAATCCTAGAAAAAGAAGAGCAAAACAATAGCAAAAGAAGTAGAAGGCAAGAAATAGTTAAAATCAGAGCTGAAATTAATGAAATCGAAACAAAAGAAACAATTGAAAAAATTGACAAAACTAAAAGTTGGTTCTTTGAAAAAATAAATAAAATTGACAGACCCTTAGCCATGCTAACGAAGAGAAGAAGAGAGAGAACTCAAATTACCAGCATAGGGATGAAAGAGGCAATATCACAACAGACACTTCAGAAATACAGAAGATAATCAGAAATTATTTTGAATCCTTATACTCCAATAAAATAGAGGATAGTGAAGGCATCGATAAATTTCTTAAGTCATATAATCTGCCCAGATTGAGTCAGGAGGATATAGACAACCCAAACAGACCAATATCAATTGAGGAAATAGAAGAAACCATCAAAAGATTACCATCTAAGAAAAGCCCAGGACCGGACGGGTATACAGCAGAGTTTTACAAAACCTTTAAAGAGGAACTAATACCAATACTTTTCAAGCTATTTCAGGAAATAGAAAAAGAGGGAGAACTACCAAATTCATTCTACGAGGCTAACATCACCCTGATTCCGAAACCAGACAAAGACACTTCAAAGAAAGAAAACTACAGACCAATATCTCTAATGAACCTAGATGCAAAAATCCTCAATAAAATTCTGGCGAATCGGATACAAAAACATATCAAAAAAATCATGCACCATGATCAAGTAGGATTCATCCCTGGTATGCAAGGTTGGTTCAATATACGGAAATCAATAAATGTTATTCACCACATCAATAGACTTAAAAATAAGAACCATATGATCATCTCGATAGATGCGGAAAAAGCATTCGACAAAGTACAGCATCCCTTTATGTTCAAAACTCTTGAAAAACTAGGGATAACAGGAACATACCTCAACATTGTAAAAGCAATTTATGCTAAGCCTCAGGCTAGCATCATTCTGAATGGAGAAAAATTGAAGGCATTCCCTCTAAGATCTGGAACAAGACAGGGATGCCGTCTTTCACCACTTCTGTTCAACATAGTTCTCGAAACACTGGCCAGAGCAATTAGACAGACGAAAGAAATTAAAGGCATAAAAATAGGAAAAGAAGAACTTAAATTATCACTATTTGCAGATGACATGATTCTATACCTAGAAAACCCAAAAGGGTCTACAAAGAAACTATTAGAGATAATAAATGAATTCAGCAAAGTGTCAGGTTATAAAATCAACACGCATAAATCAAAGGCATTCCTGTATATCAGCGACAAATCCTCTGAAATGGAAACGAGGACAACCACGCCGTTCACAATATCCTCAAAAAGAATAAAATACTTGGGAATCAACCTAACAAAAGAGGTGAAAGACTTATACAATGAAAACTACAGAACCCTAAAAAGAGAAATTGAAGAAGACCTTAGAAGATGGAAAAACATACCCTGTTCATGGATAGGCAGAACTAACATCATCAAAATGGCGATATTACCAAAAGTTCTCTATAGGTTTAATGCAATGCCAATCAAAATCCCAATGGCATTTCTTGTAGAAATGGAGAAAGCAATCATGAAATTCATATGGAAGAATAAAAGACCCAGAATAGCAAAAACAATACTAAGCAGGAAGTGTGAATCAGGTGGTATAGCGATTCCAGATCTCAAACTATACTATAGAGCAATAGTAACAAAAACAGCATGGTACTGGTACCAAAACAGGCGGGTGGACCAATGGTACAGAATAGAGGACACAGAAACCAACCCACAAAACTACAACTTCCTTATATTTGATAAAGGGGCTAAAAGCATGCAATGGAGGAAGGATAGCATCTTCAACAAATGGTGCTGGGAAAACTGGAAATCCATATGCAACAAAATGAATCTGAATCCCTTTCTCTCGCCAAGCACAAAAGTTAACTCAAAATGGATCAAGGAGCTTGATATCAAATCAGAGACATGGCATCTGATAGAAGAAAAAGTTGGCTACGACCTACATGCTGTGGGGTCGGGCTCCAAATTCCTCAATAGGACACCCATAGCACAAGAGTTAACATTTAGAATCAACAAATGGGACTTACTTAAACTAAAAAGTTTTTTCTCAGCAAAAGAAACAATAAGAGAGGTAAATAGGGAGCCTACATCATGGGAACAAATCTTTACTCCTCACACTTCAGATAGAGCCCTAATATCCAGAATATATAAAGAACTCAGAAAATTAGACAATAAGATAACAAATAACCCAATCAACAAATGGGCCAAGGACTTGAATAGACACTTCTCAGAGGAGGACATACAATCAATCAATAAGTACATGAAAAAATGCTCACCATCTCTAGCAGTCAGAGAAATGCAAATCAAAACCACCCTAAGATACCATCTCACTCCAGTAAGATTGGCAGCCATTATGAAGTCGAACAACAATAAGTGCTGGCGAGGTTGTGGGGAAAAGGGTACACTTGTAAATTGTTGGTGGGACTGCAAATTGGTGCAGCCAATTTGGAAAGCGGTATGGAGATTTCTTGGAAAGCTGGGAATGGAACCACCATTTGACCCAGCCATTCCCCTTCTCGGTCTATTCCCTAAAGACCTAAAAAGAGCATGCTACAGGGACACTGCTACATCGATGTTCATAGCAGCACAATTCACAATAGCAAGACTGTGGAATCAACCTAGATGCCCTTCAATAGACGAATGGATAAAAAAAAAATGTGGCATTTATACACAATGGAGTACTACTCTGCATTAAAAAATGACAAAATCATAGAATTTGCAGGGAAATGGATGGCATTAGAACAGATTATGCTAAGCGAAGCTAGCCAAGCCCTAAAAAACAAATGCCAAATGTCTCCTTTGATATAAGGAGAGTAACTAAGAACAGACTAGGGAAGAAGAGCACGAGAAGAAGACCAACATTAAACAAGGATGAGAGGTGGGAGGGAAAGGGAGAGAGAAGGGAAATTGCATGGAAATGGAAGGAGACCCTCAGGGTTATACAAAATTACATACAAGAGGAAGTGAGGGGAAAGGGAAAAACAGTACAAGGGGGAGGAATGAATTACAGTAGTGGGGGTAGAGAGAGAAGAGGGGAGGGGAGGGGAGGGGAGGGGGGATAGTAGAGGATAGGAAAGGCAGCAGAATACAACAGACATGAGTTTATCAATATGTAAAGCAATGAAGTGTAACTGATGTGATTTTGCAAGCTGTATACGGGGTAAAATGGGAGTTCATAACCCGCTTGAATCAAAATGTGAAATATGATATATCAAGAACTATGTAATGTTTTGAACAACCAACATTAAAAAAAAAAAGAAAAAAAAACATTTATTGTAAGATTAATTGAATTTTATAAATTTGATTAATGCACTAACTTTGGAGCTTTTAAAATATGTCATTAAAACAAATTTTAATTGCGTTTTAATAAAAAAAATAGCTAATTTCTGACAAGGGCCAATTACTACACATACATGAGATGTTTATGAGATTATGGATATGTAATAAGTGGGTTGAATCTACAATGAATTCAGGGATCAAAATATCACATCAAATTTGACCTATAATCCTGAGTGGAACAATCCTAAATACTGTAAACCAAAATATAGATTTTTTTTAAAAGTCAAAATTCTAAAATTTGCAAATTCTAAAATCTCCAGGGATTAAAATATGAAAATACAATACTGGAAGAAAAATAATAAAGAGATTCTTTAAAAGATACTTATTCACTTTTTTGAAAGAGGATTTATTTGAGAAACATGAAACAGAACTTCTTAGTCCACAGTGTTAATAAATTTTCCATTACTATGACAAAATACCTGAGAAAAACAACTCATTCCATAGTTGGCTATGGGCCTAAGGCAAGACGGAACAGCATGGTAACAGGAGCATGTGGTTAAGGAGGTTGATCACCTCCCACCAGACAAGAATCACAAAGAAAAGGAACAAGACTGGGGACAAGATGTATTCTTCAAGAACACATACTTCTGTGACTTCCTTCCTTCAGTTAGGCCCAACTGCCTAAAGTTTCCATCCCTCTCTCAATGTTGCCATTATCTGGAGACCAAGCTTTAAGCACAAGAGCTTTTAGGTGCATTCCAGATCTAAACCATCACATCTACTTTATGCAATTAAAACATCTTTTGAAGCACTACATGTGCTCCATTACACAAAAGATTGTCACATGAACATAACAGGTATGAGCAGATGAAAACAGAAATAGTCCAAATAGCAAAATGTATTATATTGTAGTCTATAATTTTTGCATGCAGCTTTATAACTGCAGTCATCTGAAGTACTATAATAGCAATCACCCAAGAAGCTAACCTCTCAAGAAATTTTATAATTCACAGATATAGATCTGCAAAACGGGCATCTATTTGTTAATAAAGGAAGTTTCAGTGTTTTTCAGTACATACAGAATGCTTACACAATAAGTCAGCATTATGATAATGCACTTTTATGCAAATTTCCAAAAATTGCTTAAGACAAATTCAAACTCTCTAAAACCTTTACAAAAATTTAAAGTTATAGAACCAGCCAGCCCAGGTACCAGTCAACACACAAATGGACAAAGAAAATGGGGTCCAAATACACAATGGAATTTTATTCAGCCATAAAGATGAATGAAATTATGGCATTTGCTGGTAAATGGATTGAACTGGAGAATATTATATGAAGTTTAAAAATCCAAAATCATAAAGTTGGCATTGAATTTTTCTTTCACATGTGGAAGCTACAGAGGGAGAAAAAAATGGAATCTGATGAAAATAGAAGGGGAATGAATCTAATAGAGTTAAGGAAAGGGATCAAGTGGTAAGGTGGAAGGGATGGGGAAGCACTGAGAAACAAAATCTACCAAATTATGATATGTCTGTGTAAAGATACTACAATGAATCCCATTTACATATATAATGATAATGCCCTGATTAAAAATAATATTAATAGGAGAGAGATCAGTAAAGTAGAGCAAATTAATTGGAGTGAGGGGGAAGAACCAGGGGAAGTAAGAAAAGGTACTTGGGGATGACACTGATCAAATTATGTCATATTCATGTACAAACACAGCATATGAATCCCACTATTTAGTATAATTATAATACATCAATAAAAATGTAAAAAACAATAGAGGGGTATTTCCCAGGAATTAGGAGGAAAGAGGTATGAATAGGCAGAACATGTAAGATTTTTATGGAAATAAAATTGTTCCATACAACATAACAATAGCTACATGTCATGTTTTTGCAGACTCCTTTAATTCACCACATCAAAGGGTGACTTCTAATGTAATCCATGGCCTTCATATGATAATTATGTGACAATATGTTCATGAAGTGTAATTAATATACCATTTGTGATGTGTGTTAATAGTGGGTCATATTGGTATGAATGTGTGGAATTAGGCATATATGGAAACTTTCTGTTTTCTCCACTAAATTTTGCTGTTGATAGAAAAATGTGAAGGAATTGAATTTTTCTTAAAAGTTATAACATCATTAAAATGTAGTAAATGAAATGTAAACACTTATGCATATTTAGCACAATTAATGGCATAACTATTTAATGGTAAGTAGTGATAATTCTTATCAGTATTGCAAATCAATATGAAATTATTATTAAAATAAGCTATTGCTGCAGTTTTTCCATGAAGTTTCTCCAGTTTTTATCCTTATGTTTTTGAAAAGTTGTAGTATCAAATGGCTGTAATGTATTTTCTGTTTTAAACATTCTACATAATAATCAATCTTCTTTTTTTTCCATATAAGTCAAATCCAAATGTTGCCTAATGTCCAAATAAATTAGATATCGATTTGTATGGAAAAGTTCCTTTTTTACTCCAGAGATCACAATGTGTCTCAGACTGGTGACTAAATTATTTTTCCAAGAAAGTAATCTAAGAATATTTGAGAGATCAACATTGTAAACGTACTACTTCAAATCAGGATGACTTTGTATATTCTTTTCCTTTGAGTAAATGAATATTGTCTGAATTGTTATTCAACCAGGTAGAAATATATAAATGAAATCATTCTAGACATATTCTCACTATTTCATTTTTCTTTTCTCAAAATCAAAGGAATATTTTGGACATGTATCACAAGTAAGTCATATAAAAAATATTACCAACTTTCCACTATTAAAGTATGATTGGCAGTTTTTATTTTAGGAATGAAAACATTCTTCCTTTTAATAAATAAAACTTTAGACAATTGGAGTCATTTTAGCCCTTGTTACAGTTTTAACTTATGTAATTATTTTACCCTTCTAAGCAAGATGCTAATGCAATAAAAGTATTATCTAAATAGAGAAAGCCCAAAGATTTCTTCACCCATGAATATTTACTAGCTTCATTGCACCATATATGTGGTCAGAAAATATGGTGCCCTTTTTACCCCAAAAATTCCTAAAGAAGATTAACTCTAGCCAATTGTGTCTGGTAAAAACAAACTACTCCTTCAATAGAAGCATAAAGAAAACTTTAGGCAAGAATTTGGACTAGTGTCACCCCAGGCCTGTGGGGGCACCTGAACTTAAAGTCACTCTTGTGAATTTCCCGGGACACCAAATAAAACACAGACACACACACTTCACCTTCAAACAAGCTTCAGGACAACTCCTCCAATCTCAGCCTCAAGCTCCTCCCATGAAGGATAATCATGAGAGGAGAGAGAGAGAGAGAGAGAGAGAGAGAGAGAGAGAGAGAGAGAGAGAGAGAGAACGCACATTCAGAAGTGGGCTTTTATTGGAAGCTTTCTCATTCTTAGAGGGTTCCATCCCAAAAAGGTAAGAAGGAGCAGAGTTACAAGGCACACGTTAGTGTAATTCCACCCAAGTTCTGTAGGGCAGGCCTATGTCCAAAGACATGTCCTCAAACTAGGCAATGTGACTTAGTGATGGTCAAAGCCTCTCCATTCCTGGACTGAAGACACAATCATTCAAAGTGGCTCCCCACAGACTAGAGTTTTAATTACAAAGGGGAAGCATATGCCAGGCTTCTGTATCTGTAGCAGAACAAGTTTAATCTGGAAATAGTGCTTTGCTATGGACTCTATTATTTATATTTTAAAACCATGCCACAAGTGAATGAACAATAGAATGAACTAAATAACCTTTTTTAGTCCCTATAAAATGTAGAAATATTTTCCTGTAACATTATATACCAGATTCTCAGAGGCAAACAGGGTGATTTGCCTATTTTATGTGAAATATACAAGAGGAAAATTAATTACCTGTATGTGTAATAGGCATGTAAAACTCTAAGGAGTTGGGCAATCATCCTAGAAACTAGTATGCTCTTGTAATTAATAAAATATGAAATATCTTCATTCTGATTATGAAACATCATGTATTACGCTAAGGGTAGTTAAGAAAATAGAAGCCACAGGGTCACGCAAAAACTTATTTTAATCCTGTCTCAAGCTTTATAAGGTATAGGCAAGTACTGATTTTGAATCTTCTTGGAATTTATGTTCTGGGACTCAATTTTCTCATTTTATAAGTGTGGATACCTTAAGCCCTCTCTATGCATGAGCTCAATCTCTTTGGATTCAACCAACCATGGTATGAAAATGTTAAAAATCATACCTATACAGAGTATATGTAGACTTTTTTATTCTTTTTTGTAGTTTTAAAGTTTTTATACATTTTATTCCCTAAGCAATTCAAATATTTATATAATGTTTACATTTTATTTGCTATTACGAATTATCTAGAGATGCTTTAAAGCCTATGGAGAGTATAGGTAACATGCAGATACTACATCATTTTGTTTAAGGAAGTTGAGTATCCTGGTTCTGGAATCAAACATTCATGTATATCAACATATAATATTGATAGTATTACCAACTTTAAAAGGATATTGTAAATATAATGAATATTAAATTAGGTATTCCCTACAACCTAACACAGTGATTGGCAATTAGTAAATGCTTAATAAACATCCATGTATTTGGAATTAAATTTCTTTGTTTGCAAAAAACTTATTTAGAAAAATTTTATATAATGAAAAATGAGGTTAGAAGAGATTTGAGGGGTCAAGAGGCAACAGAAACCAAAAGAAGTTTCTCTAACTCTCAATATATTTCTTATTAAGGTTTGTAGTCTGACACAAAAATCTAGACTCAAAAGAATTTTAAACCTAGCTTCCAGTGAAACTACCTAGATCAACCACTCTTATCAATTTGATCCATTCTGTCAGATTTACTTTTCTCTCTTTGCTTTGTTACCTATATTACTTGTGGGCTTCTCAAGTATGGACTATATTGTGTTGAGACAATTCATTTTCCATCTAATTTGTTGAGAGTGTTGATCACAAAAAGATGTTGAATTTTGTCAAATGTTTTCTCTGCATCTACATTATTAATTTTTTTTTCTTTCTACATTCATCAGGGACAAGCCTGTAATTTTCTTTTCTTTTAGAATCTTTGTCTGGCTTTAGTATCATGGAAATTATGGTTTTGTAAGATGAGTCTGGGAGTATTCCCACCTCTTTAAGATTTTGGAAGAACTTGAGAAGGATTGATATTAGTTGTTAAAATTTTTAAATTATTCAGCCAAGAAGCCATCTGGTCTTGGGCTTTTCTTTGATGGCAAATGTGTTATTATTGATTCAATATTCTTATACATTACTTGTGTGTTCAAATTTTCAATTCCTTCATGACTCGGTCTTGGTAGGTGTCTAGAAATTTATTCATTTCCTCTACTTAAACAATTTGTTGGTATATAATTGTTCATAGTATTATTGTGCAATCTTTTGTACTTCTGTGTTTTCAGTTGTACTCTTTCCCCTTTAATTGATTGTTTTATTTATTTGTCTTCCCTTTAATTTTTCTTAAACTTGATAATTATAATTTAATTTTCTTAAACTTGTCAATTTTGTTTAAGTTTTCAAAAAACAACTTTTTCATTGATATTTTCTAGTGTTTTCATGGTTTTTATTTCATTCATTTTTGTTCTGGTCTTTGTTATATCCTTTCTTGTGCTAACGTTTGTTGTAGTTCCTTGAGGAGTTCTAGTTCCCATGTTTTGTTGTGGGTGTTATTTGTCTTTGAGAACCTTTCTCTTCTTCTTCTTTGGGGCTAAGGATTAAACCTAGGGTCTCAAATATGCTAAGCACATGCTCCATCAAAAATCTACATTTCCAGACTACTTTTCTCTTTTTTGATTTAAGAATCTAATGCTATAAACTTCCCCCTAAGAACGGTTTTTGTTGCATCTGATAAGTTTTTGCAGGTTGTGTTTTCATTTTGGTTGTCTCAAGATGTTTTTAAATATCCCTTTAATGCTTTCTTTGATGTAATAATCCTTTGGAAAAATGTTATTTCCTTGTGTTTTAAAATTTTCCATGATTCTTCCTGCAATCGAATTCTCTTTTCATTGTATTTTAGTCAGTAAAGATACTTAATGTGATAATAGTATGCTTAATTTTTTTCAAGTTTTATTTTGTGGCCTAATATATGATCTTTCCTGGAGAATGTTCTGTATGCACATGAGAAAAAATGTGTATTTTGTTGCATTAGGGTAGAATGTACTGTATATTTGTTAGATCCATTTGTTGTACAATTCCAATCCAATGTTTCCTTGTTGATTTTGTGTCTTGAAAATGTGTACACTTTGAAAATGAAATATTGAAACCCTTCGCTATCCTTACCTTGTAATTAGTGTCTTACTTTAAGTCTCATGAGGCTGGTTTTATATATTTAAGTGCACCCATGTTGAGTGTATATGAATTTATAACCGTTGTTCTCTTTTGATTGTTTTCTTTGTCATTGTATAAGTACCTTCTTTGTCTCACTGCAAACCTTTTTTTTAACTTAATACTTACCCCCCCATTTTTATATGAATATTGCTCTCTCGATTTTCATTGCATAAAAATATCCTTGTTGATTCCTTCAATTCCAGTCTATAATTGTTGTTTAAGGTGAAGTTTTTGTACAAAGCATGCAGTTGGATATATGTTAAAAATTCAGAGAAATTATTTATAGAAAGCCTTTCTCGTGTCATTTTGTCACCTTTTTTTTTTTTGGTAGATCTTTTGTTCTTTTCTTCCTTTCTTGCTTGTTGAATTTTTTTTTTTATCAGTGGTATGCTTTGAACATTTTGTTATATTTTATGTATCTAGTATAGGTTTTTTGTTTTTGGTACCACAAAGCATCTTATGCTTACAAGAGACTAAAGTGATTTTTTTGTGGTGGTTGTTTGTTTCTTTGTTTGTGTTGTTTTGCTTGTTTTGTTTGTTTTATGGAGCTGGAGTTGAATCTAGGGCCTCATACTTGTTAGACAAGTCTTTACCTCTGTGCTATACTCTCAGCCCCCAACTATTTAAAATTGGTTATGATTTAGATATCACTTGCGCCCCAAACACTTATGTGTGAAACAATGGAAGAAAATGTAAAATGATTGGGTTGTGAGATTTTAACCTCACCAGTGCATTAATTCTCTGATAGGTATTAACTGAACAGTAACTGTAGATAGGCAGAGTGTGGCTGGAGGAGGTAGACCCTAGAGGTATGCATTTGGAGTATATATTTTGTCATTGTTGAGTGGAGCTCTTTCTGCTTCCTGGAGCCATGTCTTTAACTGCTTTTCTCTTCCACACACCACCCCCCCTGCCAAGAAGTTCTGCCTTCCTTGCCTTAGGCCCTGAGGAATGGAGTAGGTCATTTATACAATGAGAACTCTGAGACTGTGAGCCCTGAAATAAACTATTCCTCCTCTAAAATTGTTCCTATCAGGTCCTTTGATCACAGCAGCAAAAAAGCAAACTAAAAGAGCTAGTAACAACTAATTACCAAATTTTGATGACTACACATATTTTATATTTTACAATTTTGCTGTTTCTCTCATCCCAATCGTTTTTTGTCTTTGCTATTACAGATTACATATTTTTATTATTTGCTTTCCTGAATACATTTTTATAGTTTTAGTTTTGTTTTTAGGTTTGTACTTTCACCTTTATTCTAAGTATATAATTGATTTAAACACTTATCAAAATCTTATTTTGAATTTGAAAAGGTACTTACTTTCATCGGTGAGTTTTATATTTTATTTATTCTCATGATAATGATTACAGCCCTTTTGTTAAGTGGTAGTTAGAAATGAGCAGTGGAAGAAAAACCAATAAGAGGGTAGGGTCACATGTTTTATTAAAATTACTCTTAAGGCAATGGAATAATCGAGTAACTTATAGAAAAATAACAGGTGCATAAATCTTGAGAATAAACAGATGGAAACAAAGAGAGTCAATTAAGAAATGCCTCAGGAAAAGAACAATGAGGCTAACTTATTATAGAGTCTATTAGGCATAATTTTAAAGTTAGGATTTATGGTCATAGATTTTGGTGCACGCCTGTAATCCCAGTAGTTTGGGATTCTGAGACAAGAGGTTTGAGAATTCAAAGCCAGCCTCAGCAAAGCAAGTCAGTGAGACTCTGTCTTTAAATAAAATATAAAACAGGGCTGGGATGTGGCTGAGTGGTTGAGTGCCCCTGAGTTCAATCCCTGGTACAAAAAAAAAAAAAAAAAAGAGAGAGAGAGAGAAAAATTTCTTTAGTAGTTCAGGTATACAGGAATACAAAGTTAAATTTGTCTGGCCACAGACCTTAATACCCACATTAACATAGGATTGACTTGTACAGGAATCTTCCCCGAATTGAATGGGCACCATGACAATATGGGAGAAGACCAACTAGGGTCAAAATGTCCCCAACTGGTGGTGGAGGAGCTAAACATCTGATTGGTAAAGTCTTTGGAAGGTGAAAATAAGTTCTGGTAAACATCAAACAATAATAAATCTAGAAGCAGTATTGTTTTCTTTGTCTTTCTCTGCTTGGAAAGAACACACACTCTCTCTTGAGAGTCTCCTTGGTTGAGCCTTACTTTACTTTCACCAATAAAATTCTCTTGCTTGGCTTTTTGTGTTCATCTAAATTTTCTTTTATTGGAACACAAAAACCGAGGTTTGGAGCTTAAGCTTCTCGCTCTTCTGTGACACTTTTCCTTAGCAGGAACTCCCATTTGGCATATCTTTTGCAGGAGGTCTGGTAGTGATAAATTCCCTCAGATTTTATTTTTCTGAGAAAGCCTTTACCTCCCCTTCTGATTTTATTCCTTCATTGCCCCCGGATTCCTGGTTATATTATTAAGGGTTAGAAGGTTCTTCTTTTTCCTAAGATTTTGAATGTCATCCCTGTAAGACTGGAAGATGCCGCACCACACGACACAGATCACCAAAGAGGTTCCCACTTTATTACAAAAGGCTGTGTGTTTATATAGGTCTAAGGAGAGGTCGCAGGGCTGAGCTAGATAACAGGTCACCAGTTTATTGGCAAACTCTTCCATATGTCAGTTCCGGAGCCCAAGAAGTTAATTCTAACTGGGGCTAAGGCTTCCCACCAGCAGGGTTTGAACATTGGTGCCGGTGGGAACTTTTCGCGCCAGTGAAAGAAACAAAGAGGAGAAAGAGGGTCCTTAGACGCCATGCTGGGGTTTTTCTCTGGGGTGCTGCTGCCTGCCATTATATGTTTACCCAACATTCCCACTCTCTTCTTACCTACAAGTTTTTTTGTTTTTTGAAAGATCCTGCTGTTGAATCCTTTCATTGAATTTTTTCAATTCAATTATTATATTTTTCATCTATATGAAAAATAACAGGTACATGTTTTCTAAATCTGTCAAATATCTGAGTTTGTTCATGTCTTAATCTCCTAATTTGGTGAGAGTCTTCATGATGATTATTTTGATACATTTGCATTTTAGTAGTTCCAAGTTTTAGAAATTTATTGCTTTCTCTTATTTGGAAAAATTCTCCCCCCCTCCATCCTTCCATTTTTCTTGGCTTTCTGTGTTAGTTTATGTGCATTACAGAAAATGATAGTCCTTCTCAGTCTTTTCAGACTTTCCTCATGTAAAAGAGGCATCTCTCTAAACAGTCTATCTATCCAAGGATTCTTAAGAGTACTCTCAAATCTTTGTATTGTAATGCCAGATTCGTGGGACCCAATAGACCTCCAGGAGCCGAATCCAATGCAATCACACAAGAGTCTTTACTGCAAGCTTGAGCCTGGACTCACAACCATTCCCAAATGCAGCAGTCCCAGGGAGTGAGTCTTGGTCCTTTGTTCAGTGAGATTTTATAGGTTTTGGGGGATACTCTATGCTTCACAATATCACACAGCAAATCATTCCATACCTCAGGAAAATCAAACAACAAGTTTTAACATTGATTAGCACATTCACTGGCGGGAACAAATTGGGCATGGGTGATTGGTTAGTACAAGATGAGGATTCCTTTGAACTGAATGGTTTAAGCCACAAGGAGTGTACAAGCTAAACTATATGGTATCCCAACATGTTATCAAACACCATAAACTACTGGGGGGTCACCTGGCATCCCAGGTATTTTCCCTGTCTCATGCTGATTGGTGGTTGCTAAGCGGTTGCTATGGGTCCTCACCTAGCCTAACTCAGTCAGGGATACCTTGCACCACAGATCTCTCCTGTTATTTGCAGACAAACAACTCAGCAGGGTGGGTATGTGCCTAGGAGTGCTCTGTGGGTTATTCCAAGGACAAGGGTCACGCCCCCTTCCTTGGACAGGCTTTGAGGTAGAAGCTGTTTTAAAAAATGGAGTTACATCAGTTTCTCAGTACTATCTTCATTTTTATTTTCTGCTAAAAGATTAGGAGGAATTAAGTTCTTTCAGTAACCTCACACAGGTAAAATAGAAGCTAGCCTCTCTAGATGCAACCGGACATGTTGAAGTATTACATGAATAGTCCCATCCCCAGGTTGAAGCTAGGGAAGACATTCATCTCCCACTGTTCTGGTCAGCTTTTTTGCTGCTGTGACTAAAACACCTAATAGGAACAATTTTAGAGGAGGAAAAGTTATTTGGGAGCTCTCAGTTGTAGAGGTCTCAGTCCATAGACAGCTGGTTCCATTTCTCAGGGCTCAAGTAAGGCAGAACATCATGGCAGATGTGTATGGGAGAGGGAAGCAGCTTACAAGATGGTCAGGAAGAGGAGAGAGAATTTGCTCTCCAGTTACAAAATATATACCCTAAAAGCACACCCCCAATGATCCACCTCCTCTAGCCACAGCCTACTTGCTGTCAGTTACCACTCAGTTAATCCGTATAAGGGAATTAATTCACTGATTGAGTTAAGGCTATCATAGCCCAATCATTTCACCTGTGAATGTTCTTGCATTGTCTCACACGGGAGCTTTTGGGACATATATCTAAATCATTTCACCTTCTGTCTTCTTCACATTGGGGAGAGGATCTACGGCAAGTGCCTATACTGCCAGTTAGATTGTATCCTCTGATTCTGGGTGTATAGCTGTTAGAAGTGAACTGTGTCTGTCTACCTTTTTTTGTTTTCTGTGACCTAGCTAGAACTAGCTAGTAATCAACTCCTAGAGCTAGGTGGTTAAGAATACAGTCCCTTGATTAGGAGCTGAAGAAGAGGAGGCATGCATGGACAAATTCCTTCCATTAAAACTTATTACTAACCTAGAATTATCACTGGGGATGAGCTGGGTGAGAAGGTTCAGGAAGTAACCAAATGCTATTCTTACTGCAGAGTTTGATTGTTTGTCTGACCTATTAACTATCTGAAGAAACATACTTAGAACACAGACAATATATTATCCACTAAAAGAATATGCAGGAAACCCCTTTCAAGGACAAATAAAAGCCACACCCTTCCCTGTCCTGCTGTTTTAGTTGCTTTTTCAATGCTATAACTAAAGAATCAGTACTACTGTAGAGGAGGAAAAGTTTATTTGGGAGCTCACCATTTCAGAGGTCTCAATCCACAGACAGCAGGCCCCATTCTTTGGGGCTCAAGGTAAGGTTGAATATCATGAGGAAGAGTATGGAGAGGGGAACAGCTCACATGGTGACCAGGAAGCAGATACAAGTATCTCTACTTGCCAGATACAAATATAAACCCCAAAGCCAGGACCCCAATTTCCACCTGCTCCAGCCACACCCTCCTACTTCAGTTACAACTCAGTTAATCTCTATCAGGGGATTAATCACTGAATGTGTTAAGACTTTCACAAACCAATTATTTCTCCTCTGAACCTTTTCACATGGTGTCATACAGAAGCCTTTGGGAGACACCTCACATCCAAACCATAATGCCTGCTTTCTGGGAGGACAGCCTGTGAAAGTGCTTGCACACCTTTTAAAACTACTCTTTCTTCTGATATATGGAAGGTTTAAAACATACCCAATCTGATTTACTGTCAGAAATAGTATGTTTAGGATACAGTCCCTGAGGTGGCGCTGTAATAGTTGAAAATCTCAAGTTAACCAAAGGAGTGAGTTAGTGAAAAAAAGTAGAAGAAGGGAAGATGGTCAAAATAAAATGAAGTGATACCAGATGAAGAAGAAATCTCTTTAAAAGTGTTGAGCTCTCATTCAGGCTTCCAGAAATCTATTGTGTGTTGGCCTAGTTCACAGGCTCTCATAAGTCCAACTGTTAGTGGCACTTGACAAAATACACTGGCAAAACCCTTCCAGGGAAATAATTCCTTTATCAAGGTAATGGAGCCCCTGAAGGGGTCTTTGCATCCATACAAAGCCACTGCCATCTGTGGTCTAGGGAGAATGCTAGGGAGATTGGGTGTGTCTAACCTCTTTGCTCACAGATCTGTGTTTAGATGTTAATTCAGTATATCCATGAGAGAAGAGAGAGTCTGCAACCTCTGAATCTACCAAGTTGCTGATGTCACAAATTGATGTTCAAGATTCTTCTTCTTCATTTGTATTCTCAGTGCTACTGAACTATGACTAATTAACTATTTACTGTCTACTATCTATTATACCTTAAAATGGTGTTTGAAAAAAATTGTCCCTTTAAATGCCTTTACATATCCTTGTGCAATTTTTCCTATAATGGATTGCCTCTATCCATTTGCATGTTGACTAAAGCCCCTTGAGTGGACTTTACCTAAAGCAAAGCCCTCTTGGTACTAAAGCTGCACTTGCTAACAAATGGATATGATCATAAATTTGGTTGATAAATTCTAAGGCATTAAGTTTCTCTGTAAGGCAATCTCTAACCTTGTTACTTAAAGGAGTGCTTAATTACCTAACATTGTTTTTTGCCAAGAAATTTTCTCTATGAATTGCCCTTTAATTCAAAAGTTATAAAGGCATTGGGTTCAGTTAATTTCCACATATGAGGTGCCACATATCATGTGAAAGATAGTGAGAAATTAAAAGACTTCCTCTCTTTCATCTCTGTTCATCAAAGCATTTTCAGAACTACATGGAATATTAAAGTTTTTTTAAAGGTGAAACCATGTCTGTCAAAAAAATGTAAAATGAGCACAAAGATTTTATTTAATGGGGCAACCAGTTAGATGTTAAATGAGAGTCCAAAAAGCAGATGCATAATATAGAAATTTTAAAATACTGGAAAGAATTTAAGAGAAAATAGCTTTCTATTGGTGATATATTTTATATCTTCATCTAACTAAATTAATTGGTATCACCATGGATAATTATTTATATAACCAGCCCCAGCCGTTTGTCTGATTTGAAGTATTTCAGAATAGCTCAAAGACAATGAAACTTTCGAATCCCTATAGAGTTAGATAAGAAGGAAGTTTGCACCAAAGGATGCATAGCATTCAATTTCAAAGTCATTTATAAATTTCTCCTGAAAGAATTTAGAAACAAGGTTATATGAAAAAAGTTAAAGTACATTACATTGATTTTTGAATTGTCATCATTATTCACTTGATACACAGAGGCAACGGAGAGATGAAATACACTGAGTACCTAATATGGGTAGATGCTTTGCTAATCTGTTTGAATATTGTTTTACTATTTACTTCACAACATTTTAGTTAGGTATGTTTTTGTAGTAGGAACTAGAATCCATCCCATGAAAATAAGATATATTCAAACTGTAAATCCTTGTACCTCTAAGTTCAATCTTATTTAGTAAAAAGGGTATTTACAGATGTAATTAAGATTTAAAATTAGGGGCTAGGGATGTGGCTTAAGCGGTAGCGAGCTCGCCTGGCATGCGTGCGGCCCGGGTTCGATACTCAGCACCACATACAAACAAATGCAAATGTTGTGTCTGCCGAAAAACTAAAAAATAAATATTAAAATTCTCTCTCTCTCTCTCTCTCTCTCTCTCTCTCTCTCTCTAAAAAAGATTTAAAATTAAATAGTAAAATAGAATATTTAAACAGGTTTACCAAAGAGTCTATACTTAGTGGCTACTCAGTGTTGGTTTCTTTTGTCCTTTTGTCTGCTTATGAAATGAATAATGGTGACAATTCAATAAAATCAATGTCATCTGTATTAACTTTTTTGTATTGCCTTGCTTGTTTAAGGAAAACAAATGGATGTTAAGTATTGCTCTGCTCATTGCTAGTTTCCTTGTTTTTGTTTATAAGATGATGTCATATTGAATAGGATGGGCCCATAGTCCACTATGACAGGCATTCTTATAGAAAGAGAAAGAGACATACACAAAGAAGCACGAAAGCAGAGAGAGAAAGGAAGGATGTGTGTTCAGATCAAAGAACTCTGAGGATTGCAGCAATACTAGAAGGTAAGAGAAAGACAAGGAATATGGTATCTCCTGGGCTTTCAGAAATAGTGTGGCTCTGCCGACATGGTGTTTCTGGGCTTCTACCCTCCTTAAAGTGTGAGTGAGTGAATCTTAGGACCTGAAGCCACCCAGTCTGTGTTAATTTGTTAAAGGAACCAAAACACAAATGTAATTATTTATAACTATAATTTGAGTTAATGGTGTTTAAAAAATTTTAAGAATTTGAAAAATTTTGCACAAATTGTGTTAGAATGTAAATTTGCCCAAATTATATTTGATCTATATACCACTTCTTATTCCCTATGACCTAACACATTTTTTGGTTGAGGTAGGTTTATTATGTTATCAGTTTCTCAATTTTTTAAAAAACAATAGTTTCTTCCTTTATATTAAATCATTAATGAACCTACCCCAAATCGATGTAATTTATTTACTGATTTCTTAAATAAACAAGGTGATAATTATATTTCATTTTTCATTATAGAAAAATGAATTTGTCATCATTTTTTTTTTAAATTGCTGTCTACCAAATCCAGGGCCTTATTGTATGCATGCTAAGAAAACAGTCCAATACTGAGCTATACCAGAGCCCTATTTTTTCTATTTTTCATTGTATAATATTTAAAAACCCATTTAGTTGGCTTTGAAATGGGTTTTCAAATACAATTTGAAAGCAACAACAACAACAAAAAGGTAGAAAATGTAAAAATCCAGGAATTATCATAAGTATATTTTTAAAAATTTATTTTTGCTTTTATTATAGTGTTTTAGTAATTTATCTGAGGATCTCAAATAATCATGCATTGCTACTTCCAAATGACATATAAAAGCAGTTACTTATGCAATTTTTCTCACATGAAATTTTCAGTGTTAGTTGTATAAGCGTTTTGTTTTTTAAACTTGGACTGTGTTTATTTTTAAGTTTTATTTTCTTTTTGTTTTTTATTATTGATTTTTTTATTACTACAATTCTTATTACACGTATAGAGCACGATTTTTCATATCTCTGTTTGTATATAAAGTATGTTGACACCCAATTCAAGTCTTCATACATGTACTTTGGATAATGATGTCCATCACATTCCACCATCCTTGCTAATCCCCTGCCTCCTCCTTTTCCCTCCATTCCTCTTTCCTATCTAGAATTTGTCTAATCCTCCCATGCTCCCCCATCCCTACCATCCCTACCATACTGTGAGTCAGCCTTCTTATATCAGAGAAAACATTTGCCATTTGTTTTTTGGGGATTGGCTGACTTCACTTAGCATTATCTTCTTAACGCCATCCATTTAGTTGTATGAGCTTTTGTGGTATGTCTAGAGAGAAAGACAAACCCAAATATAATTTTTTTCTGTGTATGTTGAATACAGCTATACAAATGATCACTGTGTTACTCCATTTCTTGTTAGTAACCCAATACCACTGACTGAGTAAGTTACAAAAAGAAACAGTTCCCTTTGCTCACCATTCTGGAAATCCAAGGCTGATGAGATGCCTCTGGTGATTTCCCTTTTGCTGGCAAACTCCTGGACCATGCAGAGCATCACCTGGCAAGAAACAGGCAACACCTCTGTGTCTGTGTGTCCCTTCTGGTCCATTTCCCTCTTCTTGTAAAGTCACCAGAATTCAATCATGGGGGATCCACCCTCCTGACTTTATCTAATCAAATTACCTCATATCCATTCCACTTCTAAACACTATCATCTACATAAGCTTTCATCATTTTCATTCTTCTAATACCTCACAGTGGGGAGTAATTTCAATACAACATTAGGGGAATATATTTGAATCATATCCGAATCATAAAAGTCATCAAAAATACACAAGTGAAGTCACAAGTACTTTCACCAAAGAGACATTTTGCGGCATATTTGGCACATCTTAGCATGTCAAATTTTGGCGTATTTTTTATGCACTTATCATCACTACACTTCTTTCTCTACTCTTTTTACAATCTCAATTCTATGATTAGAAAATACCCAAATGTTTATTTTGAAAGCACATTTTTTCAATTGGGTGTCTTGTTCATTTACTTGTACAGTGAATTTTATTTTAAGTAGAGATCCTATGCTATATGTGGATGTCACAGCATGTTTATTTCTGAGAAGATACATGTGTATAAAATTGCTACAAGAGTCATGAAAATGAATGATTTGTTTAAAATAAGTAATTACTTTCTTTTCTTTTTCCCCTTAAAGACTAAACTAAAAAATACTATCTTCAACTTCTTACTACTTTAGTCTTGTCTGATTATATCAGGAGATAGGCAGCAATAATGGAGCCACAGATTTGTTAAGTATGCCAAAATTATAACTAAAAAGTAATGTTTATTTTCCCTTCAAAGCATTATTGATTTTGTTCCTGAAGGTACTAGTAACGAATCTGAGTAGTATCTGTTTTGTTCACTAATTTCATATTTGTCATAAGGCATTATTTTGGAATTTATTTAGCTTCTGTCTATTATTGCCAAGCAAGCATTACAAGATGACAACTTAATTTTTAAAATTGTCAGAGAGATGTTCAAATATACACATTTCTCCTGGTATCAGAAAACTTTTTATCCCTCTTCATAAAATTAAGCAAGAAAATGTGAATGTTTCAGCAAAATACACCAGACTACTATATACTATTCTCACAGAAAAACTTAAAACAGTGAATTGAAGATTCATAGGATGACAGTGAATTCAGAGTAGTATAAAAATCTTTATTAATATAGCTGAAAACAAACATACCAGATTTTTTCAATCATATTTCTGACTATTGATTCACTCAGAAGGGAGATAAAGAAAGAGCAAAATACTCTTCTTCCCTCACTCCCATCCATATTCATTTGTTGTAAATATCAAAGAAACAAGGACATATTCCTGTGTAAGAGCCTCAAAAATTTTCAAGGTAATAAAAATACTCTCATACACTGAGAAATTTTGTATGTGCACTAAGTTATCTTAATATTGAACATCAACTCTGATATTGTAAAACCAAAATATTATGTTAAGTCTGAAATAAAAACTATATATTACAAGTTCATATCAGTTAGGACCAAAATATGTTTACAAGTTAGCAAATTTTATCTTAGTTATCATATATTTAAATATTATTCAAAATTTTTATCAAATAGTTTTAATATTCCTAAAAAGGGAAAAAATAAACAAGGCACAAAAAGTGAGAGCAAAAGTTTTAAAAAACCAAAAAATTCCTATGTTCTCTACACCCTAACACTTACTGTGTTTTGCTATGAATATTGTTTATTGGGTTTGTTTACAATGATATATAACACTTAAAAATTATGAGGTCATACACTCAGGAATAATGATGTAATGTATATTTTTAGTCCCTTAGTTTTTTTTCATCAGTTCCTCAGTATACTTCAGGATAATATCTCTTTTCTAAATAGTACTTTGTTGTTGAAAATAAAGTACAAAAGCTGAAACAGCATCCTTTGTTATGATAAATATTGACTCTAAGTTAAAAGATTTTTTTCCCACAAAAATCTAATTCAGTGGGAAGGTTAGTCAGGCCTTTGGTTATAAAGTACTGTATTGGGTGCTTGCTATTTCTATACTGGGATATCAGCTACTATTACATACTTCTTTTAATATTTCTATTACATATTTTATAATTTTAAGATTTCTTTTTATTTATTCTTTTTAGTTATACATGACAGTAGAGTATATTTGACATATTTATTCAAGTTTGGAGTACATTTAATTCTAATTAGGATCCCAGTCTTGTGCTTGTACATGATATGGAAATTTTCTGAGGTGTACTCATACATGTCCATAGGAAAGTTATGTTAGTTAGATTCATTCCACTGTCTTTTCTATTTCTATTCCCTCTCCCTTCCTTTCATCCTCCTTTGTCTAATCTACTGAATTTCTATTCTTCTACTCCCTTGCTTCTTGTGTGTTCTCATTCACATATCACAGAGGAAATTAAACCTTAATTCCAGCCCAAGTCATTCTTCTTTATGGCTAAATAATATTCCAATGAGTATGTATACCAAATTTTCTTTATCCATTCATTTTTTGAAGGGCGTTTAGGTTGATTCCATACCTTAGCTATTGTGAATTGAGCTGTTATAAATCATAAAGTGCTGCCTCACTGCAGTATGCTGTTTTTAAATCCTTTGGCTATAAACTGAGGAGTGGGATAACTGGGTCAAATGATGGTTCCATTCCAAGTTTTCTGAGGAATCTTTATGCTTCTTTCCAGAGTAATTGCACCAATTTCCAGTTCTCACATCAACATATGAGTAGACCCTTTTACCCATATCCTCAACAACATTTATTACTACTTGGATTCTTCCTTGTTGCCCTTCTGACTGTACTGAGATGAAACCTCAACATGGTTTTAATTTGAATTTCCTAATTGCTGGAGATGCTGAACATTTTGTCATCTATTTGTTTACCATGTGTAATTTTTCTTCTGTAAAGTGCCTGTTAATTTCCTAATTGTTTTTTTTTTTTTGGGGGGGGGGTGGTGGTTAAGTTTTTTGAGTCCATTGTATATCCTGGAGATTAATGCTCTCTCTGACATGCAGGTGGAAAAGATTTTCACCCTTTCTGTAGGCTTTCTCATCATGTTTTTGATTGTTTCCTTTGCTTGCTTAGAAGAAGCTTTTTAGCTTGAATCCATGATTGAATCTTGATGTTACTTCTTGTGCTTTAGGAGTCTTGTTCAGGAAGTCAGTTCCTAAGCTGACATGTTGGAGTGTTGTGCCTACATTTTCTTCTAGTAGATGTAGGGTTTTTTATTTAATGCCTAGGTTTTTCATCTACATTGAGTTAAGTTTTGTACAAGGTGAGAGATAGGGGTTCAAATTTCTTCTGGTTCAGATGGATTTCCAGTTTTTCCAGCATCATTTGTTGGAGAGGCTCTTTTCACCAATATATGTTTATGGCACTGTTGTCTAGGATAACTGTATTTATATGCATTTTTCTCTGTCTTCTATTCTGTTCCCTTGGTCTTCACATCTGTTCTGATACCAATACCATGCTATACTTTGTTACTACAGCTTCGTAATTGAATTAATTTGCCCTGGGCCCCCTTCCTATGCACTCTTCTCTGGCCCTTCAGCCTACCTGTTTCCTACCTTTTGGCCTTCCCCCCTGCATCCCCCATTACATCTGCAGTATGAGGGGAAATAAATAAGATAAAGAAGAGGAGTGTAAGAGTACAAAGAAAACTTTAGACACATAAAAGTGTCACGATGAGCAAAAGGTAAGACTTATGCAGTCAAGGGAGAGAAATAAAGAATGTCCACGCACTTCTGCCCTTTTCAATGCTTTATTTCCTCAAATCACTTAATACTATTTCACTCTATAGGTTCTTAATCAAGAAAATGACCATCCTTAATGCTAGGCACTGGAATAGATATAATCAATTCACAGCACAACAATTCTTGATTGACTCTAAGCACTGCAAACACATTTAATTATGACAGGCTCATGACAGACGTTCCTTCTGCATGCTAAGCTTAAGTGTCAGATCAACCCTGTAGCATGCTCTTTTAAGGTCTTCAGGGAATAGTCCAAGAAGGGCAATAGCAGGGTCAAATGGTGGTTCCATTCCCAGCCTTCCCAGGAATCTCCAAACTGCTTTCCAAATTGGCCGCACCAATTTGCAGTCCCACCAGCAATGTACAAGAGTACCCTTTTCCCCACATCCTCGCCAGCACTTGTTGTTGTTTGACTTCATAGTGGCTGCCAATCTTATTGGAGTGAGATGGTATCTTAGGGTGGTTTTGATTTGCATTTCTCTGACTGCTAGAGATGGTGAGCATTTTTTCATGTACTTGTTGATTGATTGTATATCCTCCTCTGAGAAGTGTCTGTTCAGGTCCTTGGCCCATTTGTTGATTGGGTTATTTGCTATCTTATTGTCTAATTTTTTGAGTTCTTTGTATACTCTGGATATTAGGGCTCTATCTGAAGTGTGAGGAGTAAAAATTTGTTCCCAGGATGTAGGCTCCCTATTTACCCTGCTATTGCCCTTCTTGGACTATTCCCTGAAGACCTTAAAAGAGCATGCTACAGGGATGCTGCCACATCGATGTTCATAGCAGCACAATTCACAATAGCTAGACTGTGGAACCAACCCAGATGCCCTTCAATAGATGAATGGATAAAAAAAATGTGGCATCTATACACAATGGAGTACTATGCAGCAATAAAAAATGACAAAATCATAGAATTTGCAGGGAAATGGATGGCACTAGAGCAGATTATGCTTAGTGAAGCTAGTCAATCCCTAAAAAACAAATACCAAATGTCTTCTTTGATATAATGAGAGCAACTATGAACAGAGCAGGGAGGAAGAGCAGGAAGAAAAGATTAACATTAAACAGAGACATGAGATGGGAGGGAAAGGGAGAGAAAAGGGAAATTGCATGGAAATGAAGGGAGACCCTCATTGCTATACAATATTACATATAAGAGGTTGTGAGGGGAATGGGAAAATTAACAAGGAGAGAAATGAATTACAGTAGATGGGGTAGAGAGAGAAGATGGGAGGGGAGGGGGGATAGTAGGGGATAGGAAAGGCAGCAGAATACAACAGTTACTAATTGGGCATTATGTAAAATTGTGGATGTGTAACCGACGTGATTCTGCAATCTGCATTTGGGGTAAAATTAGGAGTTCATAACCCACTTCAATCTAATGTATGAAATATGATATGTCTTGAGCTTTGTAATGTTGTGAACAACCAATAAAAAAAAGATATAGTAAAAAAAAAAAAGTGTCAGATCAAAAGTCTCAAGGCTTAGACTCTAAGTCCAGCAGATGCATATTCATTCAGACCATGGTGATCAGATCAGGAACCAAGGCAGGCTTCTCCTGGAGTGGAGCTGATGACTGGCTGAGGAGGTGGGCATAGTACTTTTCTCGCCAGAGTCAAGAGGCTGCTATAGTTTGAGAGCATTGAGAACAACGCAGAGGATCAGGCAGATGAGAAAAGTTGGGACATTAGTCCAGGTCCTCATCAAGCTCTCAGGCTTGTTTGCATCAGTGTTGGCTGGCTGAATGTCTGTTTATGTGCTCCATCATTTATACTAAAGTTTTGGACTTCTGACCACTCTTTCAATCCTGAACAGCTGCCACCAGATTTCTCAGTGACGTCATTCATCTTGGAGTTAAAGCATCTGGTCTGGTGGTCCTGTTCCCCCGCACCCATTCTCTTGCTTTTCACTTTTTTTTTTTTCTTCTCACTCTTATCAGGGCAAGGGCAACATGCCAAAGGCTTCACTCTCGAGTTTTTCAGGGTAAGAAATGAGTTGTTTGTGCCTGAGAGCCATAATGAAGGGCTCTGTAAGTGTGTCTGGTGAGACCGCAGGTTTCCAACTGAAGTTTCTAAATGGAGTTACTTAGGCTAAGGTCTAAGGCCAACCTTAGAAAAAGAAATGGGACTTCCTCATCCCATGAATTCTGCCTTTTGGGTCCCCTTCTTCTACCCAGGAGAAGTCTGTTCTACTATCCTTTAAATAAAGCTTCTTGCTTTCTGGTCTACTCTAACCTTGACATGCTTCTCTGGTCGTACTTCCGTATTTGGGAAGCAGGACTCATGAAGATAACTGGTAACCAGCGGTATCCATATTATATATAGTTTGTCAGTTCCCAATTGTCTTTCTTTCCATTTTTTCTTGAGGTATGTATTGCATGCAAGAGTAGTAGTTATGGGCTGTCAATTTCTTCTTCTTCTTTTTCTTTTTTTTTTTTGTGGAGCTAGTCAGGTTACCAGTTCTCAGCTTCCTTTCTCAGCAGTATGATGTGGGGCAGGTTACAGTGTAGACACTCCACCAATAGCAAGAGGTTGTTCTAGAGTTCTGTGAAAGGTATTCCCAGAGGTGAAGCTCCCGCAGGAGGGTTTGGGTCTAGCTAGACCCCCTACTGCTTTGTGGAATGATGTTTGGTGAAGCTTTTAAATCAACATAGCTCCTGAACCCAGCTGCGTCCAGTTCACTTTGGGTGTCTATACTGCTGGAATCTCCTCTAGATTCCACTCAAGTGACAGAGGAGCCAGTCCTTGGCCACTCTCCACCTTCCACAGATCCTGTATCTCAGTCACCTGAGCGCAATCCCAAAGCACACATTCATTCCTCCCCATTCCCTGCCCCATCAAGTTCCCAATCGTCCCCAGCTGGTCCTATGAACTGTAAGGCTCAAAGAGTGAGAGGCACCCAGGATCATTTGGGTCTGAGAATCTCAAATTCCTATGGGTGTAACACTTTCCACTCCTAAATTTCACCTGTTTTTCTAATCACATTCAGGGTCTCAAGGTGGATCTCTGCCAGGTTGGATTTTTGGATGCAGCTTTAATTACACAGGTCTAAGAGCCGGATTTGGACCCACACCTGCGGGCCAATGTAGTGCAGTGGGGAGAAAAGATGGTGGCTGTCCCGGCTCTCTGTGCCCTACCAGAAGATGTGTGGAGTCTTTTCACACAAAAACAAAGTGCAGCTCACCCCCCAGATCAGCTGGACAATGTCCCTGATCACTGTCCTCTTCACTTCAAAACACACTTCGATGCCAGGTGAAATACAGGCTCTCTTAGTTTCTCTTTCTGATCTACCCTCAATGGATCTGCATTGGTTGCTGGTGCTGAGGTGAGTTTTTTCTTTATTTTCTTTATTTTTTTTAAATTTTAGTCTATCCAAGCTTCTTGATCCTTAGCTTTCCCCGAGAGCCCAGAATTTATTTTTTCACTGACTCCAAAAATAAGCTGTTGGTAGGCTTTCCTAGTCTCATATCATAGAGCAGCTTGGAAAGTAACCTTCTCTACACCTCCCTCTTGACCCTTCCCTTCCCAAAGTATTTTTTTTAAAGAGAGTAGACAAAATAGCATTGCTGTACATTGATGGAAATAATACATTAGAGAGAATAACGATGATGTAAGAGAGAAGGATGAAAGTGCTAGAATAATTAGAAAAGGGTAAATTTGTTCTAAAATAATGGCAAGATGTTAGTTTTAGATTGAAGCATAAGTGATTGCTGTATTCTAATGTGGAAAGTCTGTAGATTAAGATAGATATGTAGCTGAAATACAGGAAAAGGGAATTACACAACAATTGCATAAATTATAGGAGAAATTATGTCTAGGTGATGAATATAGTACACTACCAAGAACATAGTAGGCAAATAAGACAGATCACAGTTCAAATGATAATCAAATGGCCACAGATTCAGTAGTAGCAGCACTAACTCAGTATTGGCCTTGTTGATGGCAGGGACAGTTTATAGAAGCCCCTTCTTAATTATAGTTTTCATCTATCCCTGTGAGAGGAGACAGATCTCTGGAGAAAAGAAATGATGGAGTCTGGGGATGTTCTCTTGCCTGTGTGATACTCATAGAAGTTTGGGCAATGTAATTCATGACATGGGGCAAAAAAGACTAGATGTATCCTATAAAATTAAAAAAACAGAATACGTGTCTATCACACAATGTCTTCTTGTTTATACTGGAAATAAAACTATAGTTAAATAATAAACGTGACAAAGAATTTCCTATTCATTTTAATAAGGAAATTACAACACATGTAATAAATCTAACACTCCCCTGGTCAATTTTATTAAAAAGAAAAATATCAATATGTTTTTTCCTTCAGAGAACTATCGATACCAGTGATGAGAATCAGGCTGAGACCCGTTTTCCCATGTGAAAAGTGAACTTCCAAGAAATGCCAAGGCAAGAGTAGAAAGCAAATTTTATTTACAGGATAAAATGGAGTTAGACTGCTTGAAAGAGAAAGGGCCCCAGAGCTGGGTGTCTGAGGAAATGGGGGTGTCCTGCCCCTTTTACAGGTTTTAGATTTCCTTTGTTCACATGCCCCCTTTTTCCCCTTATCTTGCCAATGTGACTAGTGACCAAAAGGTGGAGTGATTCAATGGTGAGAATGAAGCTACCCAGGGATACAGGCAGGAAGAGAGCAGACCAGGAGGCACTCATTCAATAACAACTTCTTGTGGGAGGAACAGTTCTCTGGAGCCAGGGTAACCTTGGCAACAAGTTGAGGGGGAGGGAAAAGAGTCCTGAAGATATTAGCATTTTAGTTCTTTGCCTTTCAAACCAGCTCTCAACTTTCCTAGATAACCCAGTCATTTATTACCTACTCTGAATGTCCTTTTGCTCCCCCATGCTCAGTATGCCCCTTTTAATAAAATTTTAAGACTGCTTTTTATGTCATCTTTTTGTTCATACAGAATTAAGCCATTAGGACGCTAATGTTTCTCCCCACTTTTTCTCCTAACAACAAAAGTTTCTTTAAATGTTTGTAGCAAAAAAAAAAAAAAAAAAAAAAAAAAAAGCTGAACTATTTGTTCTATATTTGAAGTACTATTGTTCTATTCTACCAAAGGCTTTTGGTCCATGTATTGTTATGACACATTATGTATGTTGTGCTGACAGGTAACTGACAAGGCGGCACACTTCAATTAGTAGCTATGATCTCCAAGATGTATCTGCGATGCTATGACCTCAGGGCACAATTGCTAGCAAGCCCAGAGCAGCCCTCATCCACTAAATGTATGATCCTCAAAATCATCTATCTCTAAATATCATTCAGAATGAAATGTATACTTCCTTTCTTCAAAGGATATACTTTCAACTTACTATATAGAATCTCCTGTTCTTTATTAACTCTAATAATTAGTTTGAGAGTTGTTAGTTCTTTTATATAGTGGCTAAAAAGCACTAATTAAATGATAACCCTCATGTTTAACACAAACAAAAAAACTACTATAATTCACCAATACTCTGAAAGTATTGGGAATCTTTTCTTCAATTTGTAATTATAGACCAGGTCAGAAAGAGAAAAAAAAAGAAAGAAAAAAAGGAAAGAAGGAAAAAAATAATAAAAATGAAACAGGATTCTAGTATTCTGATAGGACTTGAAGGTAGTTTCATTTTAGTGTCTTCAATCCTTTCATATTCTGGCTATAGAACATAGGTACATATTGATGTGTGTAGGCTTGTCTGTTACCTGTCAGCACAACATACATAATGTGTTGTAACAACACATGGACCGAAAACCTTTGGTGGAATCACACAATAGTACTTCCAATATAGAAATATGGTTTAGAATCCTTTGCCTTAAACACATAAAGAAATTTTTGCTGCTTGAAGCAAAAGCAGGAGTAAAGTTAACATCCTGATAAGGTAATCCCATATGTACTCAGTAGTGGGAAGAGATTGATTCTAGCTCTTCCAAAACAGAAGATCTAGAAGACCTTAAGCACCTTCTTATTTGCACTAAAGTTCTTTCTTTTTTTTTTCTGCTATTACATGTTATTATAATGTCTGCACCTTGATCTGGGTCCCAACACAGTGTCAACTGTCAGGCTGAAGTATGATTTCTACGGCCACTGAGACCTGCATCAAAGTTTCAGTTCCTCTCAGAAACCAATGTGAAACTTGTAAAAGTAGTTTCCTTGAACTATTTCTGCCATATCCAGAGACATTATTGATTCAGTACTGATGCACATATACTGATTCTGCCTTGGGTTTTCAGTCTCATAGGCTTTTCTCCACAGCATTTTTGTTTTTGTTTTTTTCTTTTTTTGGCATTATCACTTACCATATTTCAGATGTTATACTATGTTTCCTCACATAAAATCTAATTTATAAGTTGACACTAAATTTTTTGTATTCATGTCAATGCAAACATCTCTTCCTTTTCTTTGTGTGTCTATAGACCAGAGGACAATCTGAAACGGGTTGTAAACTGTATTTGGAGTAATCATATCTTCCACACACTAAAGCATTGTCCTAAGCCAATATTTGTCTATCTTAAAGTTTGCTTTGATATTAATATGTTCCACAGACCCTAATGTGAAGTGATACTTGATGGTGACATTCCACAAGTCCTCTAGACATGCCTGTGTGTGCTTTATTCTTAGGGTATAAATACCTTAAATATCCAAACCAAGAGCTCTACTCAGCCATGACTCTATGAATTTTGATCTGTTATTCACATAAAGTAAAGAGGTGGATAATAATAGCATTCCTTTATTTTCAAGGGATGGTGGGACTGGGAGAAACCAAGTAAAAGTCTTTCAAGTAAAATTAATTTTACTAATTCCAATTAAGTAAAAAATAATTTTACTAATTCCAAGTAAAAGTCTTTCAAATCTGGCATGCCTATAGTGCACGGGGAAGCTCATCTACCCACAATTTTGTTTCTTGTTTTTTTTTTTCTTTTTTTAATGTATGACGTCTAAATGTGACTCATTAACAAACTTTAACTTTTCCTTATTTCTCACAACTATAGCATTGCTGACACAAAAGAAAGTAGTTACATGAATACTTAACTAACATAAATGTTTTCACTAAAAAAACAGAGACTAGTTGTCATTTAACTCAGTAAAGAATATTGCCAAATGATTTTTAAAACGGACTTATAACATGTTTGATTCTCAAAAATTCTGTGTACATCATTGAAGCAATATCCCCTTCTTGTCAAGACTTATGCAAAATTTCTCCCTTGTTCACCTTTATATATTTTTTATATTCCTTGTACTTGACATCCTTTCACTTGGATTATTTAGAGAAATTCAACTTGTCTAAAACTAGTATGAGAACAAATGTATTTCTTTCTTCTGATGATTTTACAAAAAAAGATAAAAAAATACTCAATACCTGGGTTTTTAGTATTCTACATTTATCTCAAGCATCTAGTATTTATTAAAACAAAAAATATTTCATCATTAAATCTCTACTAGTGACTGTTTTGGAGATATTCATTTTGTCTAATGTTGTCTAATATTGAATATTATTACTATAACAAAATAGTACCAAAGAGAGTAGAGATAGAGAAGATCACTGAACCCATGGGCCCAGATGGGTTAAAACCCATGAACAGGTGAAGGTATGCACACACATTCTTCCCATAGGAGGTTTACTATGGTAAATACCTTAAAGACATAGCATTTCCTTTTACTCTAACCATGAAAATATTCTATATGATTAGTTACAGGGTATCAGAAGATAATTAAAAGTAGGTTAAAGGGAAATATTTAATCTTAAGCTCCCCCACCAAAAAAATGTAATGTAAAACAGTTAAGGATCCTTTATGACCATTAAAATCCAGTTGCCAAGATACATTTTTCTACTAAAAGCAAAACAGTAAAATAATAAGAAATACCAGAGTATTTGGGGAAAAATATCATCACTTGACTTTGGATTATGTATCGGAACTATTTTTCTTTAACATACTTCTAGCATTTGCAAATTTTTTTTTATAGTTTGATTTCTAATTCTTAATGACAAATAGTTAATAACAACTTTTCTTTGTAAAAAGATAGACCCAACTTTATTCATGCGAAACTCTTTTCAGAGATATTTTGGCTTTGTCTTGCGGACATAGTTGTTAATATGATTTCACATGCAGTTATCTAATGAATGTTTTTTATATCAAACCTTCTAAAATAGGTAGGATATGAATATGAATAGTTGTTGGACTAAACTATATAGATTTTTGGAAAAAATGTATAAATTCCTGGTAACAGGGCTAAGAGTGAGAGAGTATTCAAATAATAAACCCATGGTTTCAAGAGTGTATGTATGTGAAAAAACAGGCACAGATGGCAAAGAGTACTATGCTTTTATAAAAAACACCTAGGTCAACACTGAATCCTAGATGAGCAAAATCATAGAAATTTTAAAAGTCAGTAATGACGAAAAAATATTATTTGGATTCAAATACATTCTCTGAAAGATAAATCTTCCAGAAAAATTATGAAGCATGAAAGAAATTCAGTTTATAATAAAAGGCAAAAGTAGAAAAAAAATTCAAAGTAATCTCTATACCTCAGACTGCAATTCCTGAGGACCCTGGCAGCTACCCTTCATTTCTCTCTCAGATTTGCAGTACCATAAGTTTTCTGAGAAATAAGGAAGAACAGAATCCAGGTAAACATTTCAGAAAAGGCTTTTCCTATTGGGCATAGTGAATACATGGTTTCCAAAATTGAACTCTAACTAAATAAACTCTCCTCTTCCCAAGCGTTTTTCAGCAAATATTTTATTGCAAGAACTAGAATCCACTCAAATAAAGATAAGTATAGTATGGAGATGTGTTTGAAAACTATAAGAGAACTGACACAGAGAAACAAAGTATGCACTTCAAATTCTGAACATGAACTGGAGCCAACTGCATCCCAATCTCTGTTGAATTTGAACAAAGGAATTCTACCTATTTTAGCCTCAGATTTAAAGTAATTCTCAGATTTTATTAGTTGGAAACAAAACTGTACTTTCTGGGTTTCAAAAGTATCTTCTGAGAGACCAGGGGTCTACCTGGTCCAGCTGGCTGTGGGCTAGACTGTGATTTAGAAGTGGGAAGCAGAGGAAATTTTCTGAAAGGGAGGCAGGCACTAGTGAATAATTGAAAGTTTTCACTGAAAATTAGATCCAGGCACCAGAGCTGGGTGGGTAAGGATTTCTAACAGAACATCATCTGAAACATCAGGAATTCCCTCCCAGAATGCAGAAGATAATGTTGCTTTGATGGTAAGTGCTACTGAGATTGAAGATATTGAGGGGAACTGAGATGATTTGATAAAAAAAAAATCCTAACACATAGAAAACTCAATAGCTATTCAGCAGGGAGCACAGAGGTCTCCTTAGAACAAAGGCATAGGGAATCTGTTGGTACCTGTTTCAGAGGGGAAGACAGGCACCTCATTCTACCATAGCTGTCTACTTCTCAGAACTCAGCATATTTCACATACTCTCATTTAACTAACACACGTCTCTATATACTAGCATAAAAAAATACAGAAAAAAATCTGCCACCCTTACTTTTTTCAAAATACCCTCAGCTTTTCCAGCATCACTGAGAGCTCTGGCTGCCTCAGAGAACCTAGCTAAGGACTCAAAATTCAGGAACTGGAGCACATTGCCGTGGCATTTGACCTTGTTCTCCTCACCTGGAGATTGCTTAAAGGAATTCCCCAACCATTTGTCTTACATGCACAGTAATGTTGTTAGAACGGTATTCATAGACTTTGAAGATGATAACTAAATCTAGGTTCCATATGCCAAATATAGCCTGGCACCAGCTGGTTATAAATCTGTTCTCATCTCTCTGAGGAAAATCTTTTTAAAATTCATGACTTAAAAGAATTCCTTGTACAGTGTGCATGTATGTGTATTCATATACAGTTTCATTGGGGGAAAAAAAAACAGTATTTATCTCCTTCCTCTAAATTACATTCTTTTAAAAACAAATTTTAAAAAAAAGCATAAAGATTTACATGCTACATTTGATATCACTAACTTCCATTCTTGAGCTGTCATTGTATTGTTTAAACTCAGATGAAGCTCCAGGAAGAGTTGGACAGGTGGATTATAGAATAAAGTACACTATGCCTTTTTCTGGAACTGTCCCTCTGCTCTGAGTCCAAGATGACTGGTCTAAGCTTGTTTGAGCAATCTTCTTCTAGTTGACCTTCCTTCCAGGAGATTGATTGGGTTATGGACAAAATATGAAGGAAACATTACACCGAAATAAAATCTCTGTTAAATATTCAGACATAACCAAGACTGCTTTGAAAACTAACCCAGAAGGGAGGAGACATCATTCTGTTCTCCTTTCAAGACCCTGAGAGACTCTGAGACTCTCTCCTATTTTTCTTCCTTTTTTTTTTTTTAATCAGAAAGAAAAGGACTACAGAGCATCAGTGATGGCATGTGCCCTTAGGATGATGGTACACCCAGTCACAGCAGCAATTGCATCTGCCTGGAGTGACCGCACACTTACTAGTGGAAAAGAGGCCCCAGAGAGTGCAGCTGTCCTGGAAATCAGAGGCAGAGCTTGAAAGAACAAAAACCAAATTCCCCAACATGCAGTTACAGATTTTTGTGAGACAAATATATTTAGTGGAAAAAGAAAAGAGAAAATTGCAATGTCCAGGGGTCTTGAATTAATAGATGGAAGCATAAGTGACAAAACTTTTGGCAAAATAAATTGATCTTCAAAATTCATGAAAAAGCAAAACCTATTAAAATAAGACATAGTAAGTAGAGCATAATAATTTGTGAATAATTGAAAGTCTTCACTAAAAATTAGATCCAGTTAAGAGTTATTTTACATAGAAGGATCATCTATATCAATTTATGTCATATTTTTAAATGTCTTACAAATAAAATTCTTAGTTTAGGACTCTATGGAAGTCTAATAGAAATAAATACCCATATTTGTAGACTTTTTTAAAAAAAAATGCCAGTTCTTAAATATAAAAAGGCTTATGCTTTCTGATCTTAACTATACCCTAACCTAGAACAAGTTTTTTCATATATACAGGATTAAATTGCCTTGTTTTGAAATTAGTAGGATATATTTTCTTTTGTCCTAGACACTATCCCACAAGATGTAATTCTTAATTATCATTTTTTTATGTTTTATTAGAGCATTATAGTTATACATAGTATTAAGATTCATTTGGAAATCATCATACAAGCATAGAATATATTTTCTACACTAGTCCCTAGTACTTTGCTCTTCCTCCCAAACCCTATTCTCCTTCTCTACTCTGTCTTCATTCTATTTATATATAGTTTTATATTATAATTAGTACTTTATAGTAATTCTATTTATATATAGTTCTATATTATAATTAGTGCTTTATAGATACATATAAAGGTAAAATTCACTATTGTGTGTTCATAAATGTCGATAGCATAATTTGTTCAATTTAATTCCACCATTCTTCTCTTTTCTTATCCCTCCTCATTTCCCCTCAATCCTCTTTTTTTGCTCCACAGATCTCACGTCCATTTCTATATGTTTACCTCTCCCCCCTTTCTCCCTTATTTTTCTCTGGCTTCCACATATGAAAGAACAACATTTAATCCTTGACTTTCTGAGTTTAGTTTTTTTCATTTAGCATGATGTTCTCCATTTCCATCCATTTACCAACAAATGCCATAATTTCACTCTTCTTTATGGCTGAGTAAAAGGCCATTGTGTACATACACCGTATTTTCTTTATTCATTTATCAGTTTATGGACATCTGGGCCAGTTCAGTTACTTGGCTACTGTGAGTTGTGCTGCTGTTTCACTATAATATTCTGATTTTACTTCTTTTGAATAAATACTGATGAGGAGGATAGTTGGGGCATATGATTTTTGAGGCATATTCATACTGCTTTCCAGAATGTTTATATTAAATTATAGTCCCACCTGCAATGTAAAAGTTTACTTTTTCACCTACTTCCTTTCTAGCACTTATTTATTGTTCCTATTCTTGATGATTGACATTGTGAGTGAAGTGAAATGAAATCCCAATATAGTTTTAATTTGAATTTCCCTGATTACTTGGGATGTTTTAAATTCTTTTAATATATTTGTTGACCATCTATATTTCTTATTTGGAGAAGTGTCTGTTTCTTTTGCCTATTTATTAAGTGTATTACTTGGTTTTTTGGTGTGTGTATGTGATTATATCTATAGTTTTTATATATGAGGAGCTGCTGGCAAAGATCTTCTCCCATTCTGTAGACTCTCTCTTCATGCTTTTATTTACTTTGCTATGCAGAAGATTTCTAATTTGATTAGAGCTAATAAGCAAATTTAGCACAGTAGCTGAATACAAGATCAACATACATCAATCAGTTCATTTCCTATACTGCAGTAATGAATCACTGAGAAATAAATCAGAAAAAAACATTCACAATAGCCTAAAAAAATAAGATTAAATACTTGGGAATAAATATACCCAAGAGGTAAAAGACCAGTATAATGATAATTATAGAACACTACAAGAAAGAAATTGACAAAATCTTGAGAAGATGGAAAGACATCCTCCCATGTTCTTGGATAATAGAATTAATATTGTCAAAATGGTCAAACTATCAAAAGTATTATGCAGATTCAATGAAACACATATGAAAATATCAATGACATTCTTCAAAGAACTGGAAAAAAACAGTTTTAAAATCAATTCAAAGAAGAGACCCAGAATAGTCAAAGCAATCTTAAGCAAGAAGAGTAATGCAGGGGGTTCACGATATGAGACGTCAAATTATACTACAGAACTTTAGTAACAAACACATCATGGTAATTGCAGTGAAACAGACATGAAAGACTAATTGAATACAATGGAATATACAGAGACAAATGCACGTAGATGAAGCTATCATATACTCAACAAAGGAGCCAAAAACATACATTAGAGAAAAGATGCCCTTTAAACCAAGTGGAGCTTGGAAAGCTGAATATTCATATACAGAAGAATGAAACTTGATACCTGTATTTCACCCTGCATAAAAAACCTACGAATTACACCAGAAACAGTGCAGCTGCTAGAAGAAAATTGTGTCTACACTCCAACATATTGGTGCCAGGCATAGACATTCATAGACTCTTAAAGGACAAGAAATAAAACCAAGAATCAATAAATGGGATGGCATTGAATTGAAAGAGTTTTTTGATATTTCATCAGCATGGGGCTGCATAAGTCAGTCAGTAAATTGGGTAAAATGACACTAATGAAAACAGTGAAACTTTCAGTAAAATTAAACACTTAAAAGTTTAGAGATGATTTTTGAACAATAGATGAATTGTCAAATTTATAAATACTTTTTAGATTAATAAAATTGGATAATTTATTTCAAATATATGATTCTAATCACTTAATTTACTTTAAAACCCCAGCTAAAAATTAGATTTAATCATGCTAGCTATATTTGTACTAATTGTAAAATGAATTTTAACCTATGATTATAGGAGCATAACCACTCCCACATCCCAAGTAAATCCCATAGTGATTTTGAACATGCAGAATAATAACCTTCCTTTTAAAAGATAAAGTCCATGAAAATTTTCTAAATCAAATAAAAATGGATATGTTCTAAAGATGCTAGAAGTACACATTTGTCTAAGCAAAGTCTTGCTCTGTTTCTTCTCTATGCTAAGGAGTGCTGGTTAACTCACATTTATTCCAAAAAAGGTTAAGTACAAACAGTTTTCTTTTTTTAATTTTAATTTTTTTTGAAGAGAGAGTGAATTTTTTAATGTTTATTTTTTAGTTCTCAGCAGACACAACATCCCTGTTTGTATGTGGTGCTGAGGATTGAACCCGGGCCACACGCATGCCAGGCGAGCGCGCTACTGCTTGAGCCACATCCCCAGCCCAACAGTTTTCTTTTTTCCAAAGGTGGCTTATTGATCATGATAACTACATTTTAAAAGACTGTATCTTATCAGAAACATTCCATGTATAATTTTAAGTCTACAGGTCATTCTCTGATATTCTTACTATATAGGAGAGTATAATTCAGAGATTTAGAATAAAACTAATAACATACAAATAATAAAGAAAACAGAACAGTTGCGAAACATGTTTTGCTGGCTATATAAGGTATTTCAAAGTCAACATACCCTGAGAACTCTTCCCAAAATGTTCCTTCTGAAAAGAATAAGAGAAACATTTATTTGTTCCCAAGGAGTTACTTAAGTTTAAGCACTAATATTTACTTATAAGTAATCTCAGACAAACTTTTAATCTGTGTATTGTTTTTCTTGTTTTCCAGCTCATTTCCCTATAGTTGTGAAAATAATGTAACACTAACACATTTCATACATGTTCATTGCTATAGACATGCTAATTTGTTAATGTAAAGCTTATTGGATGAAATCCAAATAAGCCAGAAAAAAGATGTCTACAAAGCAAGGAAGAATGGATACAGAGACTGTAAATGTCAACCTCTGGTTTGGGGACTTTCCATTCATCATCCATTTGCCTTCTCACTCTAGTGTTTTTGATGCCTAATTTATTTGATACTAAATGTGATGCTACTTTTCTGAGCCTCAATAATTAAAATAACTTGTCCTAAAAAATATAATTTTTCCTTTATAGTCTGAAAAGATGGAAAGGCATTCATGTGTTTTTCTTAGAATGTACTTAATAGCAAGTATACCATAAATAATCATGTTTTGAACCTGGGGTTATAAGGAGCCATGATACATCATAGTTAAACCATAGGTTTTGAAATAAGTAGAAACAATAGAAACTCTAGCTGTACTACCTAATGACAGCATGGCTTTCAATAAATTACTTAATCTGCATTTTTATGGGTACATTATATGTGATAAGTCCTGTAAAAATTAAATAGCTAGAATATATATAAGTACAGAGCTTGATTATTGCGTGGCAAGGACTAAATAAGTGTTTTTGCCATCATAATTTTTATTTTAAGTTTCTACATAATTAAAATAATATTAAAATATATCAATAAGCAATATCCTTGGTGTCTGAGAAAAAAAAGTCACCTACCATCCTTTATCTCCATTCTTTTTCAAAGATATTTCAAAATTTCTCTAAAAGACAGAGAAAGCTTTCAAAGGTTATACATTACTAAAAGCATTTTTTATAACATCTATTTCTTTTTTGGACTAAACTTCATAATAAATCTTAACTTTCAACTTAGAGCTAAATGGTGTTGGAAAATGCTCACAAAAATTCTAATACAGTAAATGATCCAAGAGCATAAGACTGATTAATGTAAATGGTGATTGTTTTTGCTAAATTCTTGTATTTGTACTTTACTGCCTGAATTCATTTACTTTTATGAGGAAAATGTCTTAAAACAGCAACTCTTACTTGTGTAAGGCAAATAACATGTTTAATTTCTTAGAAATTTGTGACTTTACTAAGCAGTACTTCCTAATCTTGGATATGTTTTGAGGATTGAGAATGACCTCACTCACATGTCCAGCTGTGAACAGACTGCATGCCCTTCAGGGCTCTAGGTGGGAGGACTCAGGTCTGTATATTTGTACCTCTATATATCTATATACTCAGACCAGTATATCCATAGTATTAATGTGAATTTTATGATTATATATGTGATCTTCTAAGCTCCAATAAACTAAAATACTTTTTTCCTTATAAGAACAATGCCAGAATTCCAAGTAGCATAAAGAAAGCAAGTACCAATACACAAGTGCTTTTCAAGACTGTTTATGTCACAATTACTAAAGTCTCATTGAATGAAGCACCACAAATGGTCCAGATGCAAGGAGTTGAGAAATAGGCTTTTTTGTTGAAGTGATGAATGGCAAAGTGATATTAAAGAGTTGTACATTCAAGGATGGGAGGATTGTGGTCATTTTTGTTCTGTAGTATGCTGCTTGAGCTTGCTCAAGTTATTTAACAAAATTATGCTTCACAAATTATCTGTTATGAGGTTTGTATTTAAGGACAAATACAGACTTATGCATACCTGAACACAGACTGAAAGGCATATCACAAATAATGGCAAGGTAATTAGAATCTAAGAACAGAAAAAAATGAAGTGTATACTGATGGAAGATAGAATTTGGAAAAACATTAAACGTGATCATTTGATCTCCATTATATTACTGCATCTGTTCCTCAGGCCCACATATGTTGACTCCTTCCTTCACATATTTTTACAGGAATAAATTTGAACAGAAAACTCTTGGTATACTATGGTATTATGATAAATATTATAGAAATCATATAATTCCTAATGCAAAATACTACTCCCATGAAAATCTATAATGCACAAAGACTTTCTTTCAGATGGCTTTTTAGATTATAGCCTTGGTAATGAAAAGAGGAAAAAAAAAAAAAAAGCATGGCCCATAGACTCAAGGAGCTAAGAGTTATAGGAAAAACAGTTAAGAAATCAAGTAATAGTAATAAAGCCAGGCATGTGTATTCATCTCAATTAAGATTATTTGGTCAACAGGAATGCAGTCCATGTTTGTAGAATTAATGGATGTGGTGTAGATGGAGGGGTATCACTAAGAGAAAATTCATAGACTCTGTATAGCTACTGCAGTGAGAGCACATATAGAGGGTCTCCCATCTGGAGAAGTACCGTTTCTACTAACTATTTCAATAGAAAGGAGCTAAGCTTCTAACAAGAGTGCTTTTTGTACCTCAAGGAAGTTATAAAACAAAATAATTACAAAGGAAAAATTATAAAGGTAAACACTGACCTGAAATTAAGTAGACTTAATGAAATTTAAGAAAATATGTGAGAATGAACATATTATCAAACTTAGAATCACAAAAAAAACAAGAAATGGAATTACTTGAAAAAAAGATACAGAAGATAGAAAAAGGAGCATAACCAAAGGGAATGATAATCAAGAGCTAAATAATATTTCAATATTTTTGAATGTAAAATACTAATGTGAATAAGCTATGCTGAGAGCCATAGCTAAGTAAGAATGACGCATGGCAATTTCCTTGTCAGCCTACCCCATGTTGCTTAGAGGGAGGACTCTCCATTATGGAAATGGGCTTGCCTTGGACCCAGGTCATTTGCAGTGACATTGCATGAAAGGTGACCTTGCTCAAGGACCAGGGCAGATCAGGGTTTAGGATGGATCAGGGTTTAGGGCGGATCAGGGTTTAGGGCGCTCCTTGGGTTTAGGGCGGTTCCAGGTTTAAGGTGGACCCTGCTGGGAATAGGGCGTCTCCTGCTTCCTCAGGCGCCCTTGGGCTCCTTGAGTTCCTTGATTTCTTGCGGGATTCAGAGAGTATTTTGGGATGCAGAGCCCAGTGGAAGTGTGGATTCTCCCAGAACGTGCGTATAGAGTGCCAGTGGATTTTCCCCAGAATGTGCGTGTAGAGTGCTGGTGACAGTTCGAAAATAAAGAATTGCTGTTTGAATCTACAAGGCTGTGAGTGGCTCGTGATTTTGTGCCCAGCCAGACTGCAGCAAAGCTATAATATAGTCAGTTACATTTCATGATTTCATGATACAGTTAAAATATTTTGTTCACCTGAATTCATTTTTTTGTGTTAAATTATATGAATTAACTTTGAAGAAAAGACATTAAGCAGACGAAGGAATAATATTACAAGTTTGGAAGGAGAAATGTCCCCATCTACCATCTTTACATAATGCTTTGTTTTCTCCCAGTGCTAAGGACAGAACTCAGGGCCTCACACAGGCTAGATACACATTCTACTACTAAGCTAATCCCCAGCCCTGGAGAATTTAATTTCAATGTGAGCTAAATCAGTAGTGATCTACAGAAGTCTGCGAGGTCAAGCTACCTTCAAAACAAATCAAAATGCCACATTAAGTGCTTGCAAGGTATATTAACCAAAGAAAATCTTACAGAGAAAGGAAAAATTTATTAAAGCAGCCTCAGCTCTACAGACAGATATTCAAAAATATTACACCAGATCCTAGAGGTAATGCAGCAAGAGATGGAATAATAAATGATACTAGGTGGCATTAAAGTTCACATTTTTTAGAAGACTTTTATTTTTGTAAAGAAAGATGAAAAAATATACACTTCCTTCACTAGAGACATTTGAGAATAGATGTGTCTTTTGTTCCTCAGTTAACCATCATAAACACCTCTAGCACTTTATCCTTTCATATTTTTTAAATGTGTGTGTGAAAAAAAAAGAGAGGGTGAGTGTGTGTGTGTGCATGTGTAGTACAAAATAAGACTGGATTAATTGATAATTCATCAAAATACTCCTTAGAGTTAATGTAATTTGCTGTGTCAGTTATGTATTTAAAGTTATTCATTTATTCATGTATTTTAGCCTGCTGTGAGCCAAGTTCTGTGCTATAAACTTGGGATACAGCCAGAAGAGAAACAGATAGAGCTTTTGTCTCTGTCCAGATGAAACATAGTAACAGCTTATACTCTTGTTATGAGGACTTTGAGAGTATACATGGATGTGAGGAAGCAAGAGTATCTGTTTTGGTGGCAACACAAAGATGGATCCTTAGCAAGAGGATAAAATCAAAACAGCTGTGATAGTTATAGGAGCTCCTGTGGTCCAATCTTCTTGGTTATGTTCTAGAAATTTGTATCCTCTTTTCTCTACTAATGTTCTACCTCCACTACCTCCACTTAGCTCCGCTCTATTCTCACTAATTCTCCAATTTTTCTTCTGATACCAGAGTTCCATCTCTATGTCATATTTTCACATCTATAAAAGATAAGTTTGGGTTAGTTATATTCTATCTGTATCAATCAAGATTCTTTTTAATGATGAACTTTATTTCCTTCAATAAATTTAGTTTTTAAAATTATTAGGTTACTCACAGGTTATTCACGAGAGAGCAGAGAATTGGGTGTATTGTGATCGACAAACAATATTCATTTTTTTTTCTAAAAAAGAACTACTTAGCATAAGATACCAGTGCCTTATGGATCACTGCACCATCTGGATGATTGAGGATGCTCTTACACAGCCACCTTCATAAGCAAATCTCGATAGAACAGAGTGTCTGCCACACATTCTTCATAATGGAATTCCCTAAGCATAGAAAGGTGTTTCAAATAGAATCATAAGATAAAAATCTACTATAGCATCCACTATAATTTTACATGTTGCAGACTCATACTGGGGAGACTTTTGGTGTCAGATAACTTTCAATGTCCCTGGATTCCATAAAATCTATTTTTGTTGTTGTTGTTGTTGTTGTTGTTGTTAGTTAGTTAGGTACTGTTGTTTGGAAGAATTATCAATGATAAAAGTAACAGATTCAAAGGAGTCAAGTAAACTTATACATACATTTATCTATGATTATTTTGTAAGAAAAAATATGCTCTGGATGGTAGAGCATTTGGATTTATACAAAATAAAATGAGCTTAATAATTTCTAGCATTACAATTTGATGTGCCACAATAAGTATAATGTTTCTTTTAAACTATACCCTATTATATTCCAAAAGGATTTGTATCTAGTAATAGAATATTCAAGTGATAAAATGATAGCAAATTGTGAAAATAAGATAAGCCCCAAGGTGAGATTAATGTAGAAAACAATTATATTGATATCTTGTATATATACTATGCATAGCACCAAAATTCTCAAAAGCAGATTATGAGTTTTTGAGAAGACAATGCAAACAATAAAACTGGCAAAATACATTCCCTGTAATTTTCATTAGATGATGATTATGATGATGATAATAATAATAATAATAATAATAATAATAATAATAATATCACTCATTTAAAGTGCCATGGTTACTTTTTAAATCCCAGAGAAATAGTTCAGTAATTGCTCATAAAAGAATTAGTACAGAATAAACAATAGTAAGAACAAATATATGTGTAATTCATGAGTTTCCTACAGGCAATTCTTACAATATCTTTTTCAGTAAGTTGAAAGGAGGTACCAAAGAAAAATTTAATTAAAATTAAAATCTACCAGACATTTATCATAATCTCCAGAGGATGTGTTGTTTTGGGAAAATATATATTCAATAATTAGATTATTGTAAAAAAAATCTACTAAGTAAATATCGACATATCTTAACAGGTGCAAATTAAAGAATGAATTACTGCTGTGGCATCCAAGAAGCATTGCTACAGAGGAAGAGACAAACTGCCTCCCGTCCAGGTCAGTCTGTAAATCTGAATCCTCACAAACATTTGTAAATTGTCAATCACAAGTGAATTCTGGATTACATATTTGTACTTGGAGCATAAACTTTTGATGTGGCTAAACACTTAAAACATTCAACTGAGCTTAATACAGGTTTGCAAGTGTAAGTAAAATAGGGCTTCTGAAAGTGATTTTGTATTTAATACCTCATAACATAAGAAACTATATTACCTTATCTAACTCAAAGTTAAGAGTGAATGTCTCTTATCTCAGTTTTAGCTGAAGGATGAACATAGTAAGTGTTTCATTAGATTTATCATAAAGATGTTTCAAACAGATAACTGAGAAGAAGCTAATTGACTCTATGTCAACCATGTGGAATGTATAAAATGATCAAGAAAGTGAAGACTCTAGAGGGCAAATTGCTCATAACTGTCCAAGGAAGAGGGAAAGTGGCCCATGTTTATCTTAGCCTCCAGGTTAGAACTTAGATCCACTGGAGGAGTTAGGTGAAAGAGTGGATTTGTGTCTCCAATGTGAAAAATTAAAAAAAAAATTATAATCTAGGTGAGTCAGAGGCAGGCAAACATACGGAAAAATATTTGGGGGATAAATGATATACTGGCACTTCTTGTAAGCTGTATGTGTCCAAAAGTGTGGATCATTCATTTGTAGGGGCACCTTGGTCTACGACTTGGGCCACCAATGGCCAAATCAGGCTAAAGAGTGAAGCACTGGTACCTCTGGATTTCTGCATTCAGCAAAGGGAGTTAAAAAACAGTAAGGGGAGCAAGGCATACAATATCATCAAGAGTATTTCTGGTGAAAATCCCTGGCAGCAGAATTCAACCATTCTTAAGATACAAAACAATCAAGAATAGGAGCAATCTCAAAAGTAGTTATTAAAGAGAATGGTTTCATGCTGTGGGTGCCTTGAGTTCTGACTATGGAAGGTCTGTAAAAAGAAAGGGAAGAGAAGTTGTAACTGAATTTTTTCTCAATTAAGTATTTATTAGATGGGTCTGTATATTTCTAATTTTCAAGTTGGGTAGTTTTTTGTGACTTAAAGAATTATCAGTTTTTCAAAGTCATGAGAATGAACAACAAAATCATGTGATCTATAAGAAGTTTCATCTAAGGTCAGGGGAAGAAGCAGCCACTGAATAAATACCAAGTGGTAGTTGGAATTAAAATATAGTTTCATTTTGACCATATCCTGCCAATCATGCATGTGCACATATGTGGTATGTGTGTATAAGAGACAGCATATAGGGCTTTCTTTAAATCTTAGAATGAAAAAAAAATTATCTATAGTAACAAAATCATTCAGATATAAAATTATCTCAAGAAATGCTGGAAATTTTCAAATTTATTTATTTTTAAAATAAATTAGCAATTGCTAAGGAATGAGCCCTATCAGAGGGCACATATTATGACCTGACCAACAGTTAATGCACACGAAGCTGGTGAATTAGACAGGAAGATGCTTTAGGATCTGCTCACCTCCTTACAGTATAACAGTTGGCTCTCATGAAATCATGAACATCTGCACTTGTTTTTAAATATCATTCATACAACACACAGATAAGTGTGCTTATATTTTTTAAAGTATCAAAACTGTTGGTATCACAACTAGGGCCAAAGAAGGTATTTCAAAGGTTAAATTCAGAAAGACTAGATATTAAATGATGAAAACATTTTTTCATCTAACACATGTTCCTACACAGCTCTTTTTCTAGATATCATGCCTAAATCCAACATAATATTCATAAATATCTACCTTATCTAAATAGGGCACAATTTACAAACAAAATAGATTTTGCTTTTTCATTCTCTGTCTACATTACTAATAATTTTTTATTACTTATGATGCCTACAGTTTCAATGAAACAAGCTCAGGAATGAAGCTTGTTACAGAGGTAGACTTTGGGGTGCATTAAAAATGATTATGTGTAGACAACATCACATTAAAGTAGGTTTGCTTAGAAACGGATGCCAGCTGGCAGGGAAGAACACTTTATTGAGTTTTGTAACCAAGACAGCTCCTCAAATATGGTGTTACATACAGGACATTTTATTGCCACTATTGCAATGGAAACAATTCAATCTGGCTTGTGTAGACATATTTTTCTTTTTGTATTTCAAATTCACGTGTTGAAAGAGTCTGTTTCAGACTTGAAAGTTGCTTATAATAAAATAGCAATAATTAGCTGAACCCAAAATAGATTTTCTTATATTGAAGGAAAGAAGAAGAGAAAATCCAACACTGACTATACAAAAACAGATTTGGATGATATACTCTTAGAGGTGACCAACATCAAAATTGAGATGAATCTCATGTACAATAATGATTAAGTGCAATTTATTTTCTATATACTTTAGAAGACTTACATATTGTTAAATAATTTTGTGTTTTGTAAATCCTAGTCATATTGATAGTCTAAATGACATATTAGGAAAGACATGTAAAAGCAGATGTAGGATAAGATAGCTTTTTATAAAACACCTTTCCGAAAGTTTAAAAATGATAGGGCCATTTTAGCTACCCTTTGGAGTTGGTTTTTTACATTCTAACTCTATCTAATTTCCTTAAGAAACAAAAGTCTAACTTTATTACAGAATGCTGCACAAATCTGTCTGCTTTCCTAGAACAGGGCTTAATTTGTGTGTTGTAGAACACTGGGTTCTTCCTTTTCCTCCTAATCTGTAGTACAGTCATTAAGATTGTATCAGCAGACATCCATTCTCTCAATAGGGTGCACTAAGTATTCTAAAATGCCTTTCTAATTAAAAAAGAAAAGTAACTACAAGAAATAAAATTTGCTACCTGAAAATATTGAATAAAATATGTTAAAAGGCATTATAAAGAGGTATCTGTAATTTGTAAGCAAGTAAGTAAAGTCAGCAGGGATCACAATTAAGCAGAAACAGGGTTGCACACAGAAAGTATTGCTAAATTGTGGATGCCCTGAGATACTGGCCAGTATTTGCAACCTTCAATTTCCAACTTTCCATGACTGCAGAGTTGGTACAATAACAGGGATACAGATTTTCCAACTTGTGGTCCTTGGAAAGCAAGTCCTGAAATTTCTCCACCTCCTCACCAAGCACTATCCACTCTATAGATGTACTACATCTGTTCTCATATTTCAAAACTGGCTGTTATTACAGGAATTGGAGTTCCATTTGGTTAAGGAATTAATGATCACAGATGTATGCTCAAACACATTAATTTCAGAATCCTGCATTGTATGCCTTCTTTATAAGCTTTTAAGGTTCTTTTGGTGGTTGGTCACATCAATGACATTTAAATGGATGAAAGACAAGACTTTTTGTTACTTATATCTCCAAAAGAGAGAGGGCCATCTGGCAGGAGTGCATGGGAAGCTATGACTGGGTACAGAGATATAAGTTAGAATGTTACAGTGGGGTGGAGGGGTGAGCATAATCAGCAGGGTGAGGTTGGTTAGGTTTTATAGTCATGTAGATTGGCTAATTCGAACAGTTTCTTGCCTCTAGTTGTGTGATGTCTGGCCCTTTATTGATCAGGGTAGGTGCATACACACCTGAGGTGTGTGAGCATCTAATAAGTATAATGGATGAAGTCTAGATTTAATCAGCTGGTCAAGGAAGATAATCTGCCAGCTTTTAATCATCCCTCAATCCTATCTTAGGAGAGCATGAAAGAAAAAACACTATTATATTACCTACCATATAATAAACACAAACAGATACAAAAAAAAGTTAGAGGGCATCATGATGAAGTATAAAATAAGGATTGTAACTATTTTTAATCTTTAAAGAAATTGGTTGGGAAAGCATTCTAAAATATTAAAGCCTATATTAAAAACACCATAATATGATGACACAGTTGTTCTTACTTCCACACATTTGAGAGCAGTGGAAGCCACAAGGTTCATTCACAGACATGTAAGTAGACTATTTTGCAGTCACATCGCTGAACTAGCAATTTTGTATGTCTGTCAACCTGCCAGCACCTGATCTTTAACTCTTCCTTTGACTTTTCTTATTATTATTTCTCAAAATCAGTTACAGCAAGTTGGTCTTAGTTTTCACCTGAATCAGCTTTTCTTCTTGTAAATCATAGCATATGTGATCTTTAATTTATGTAATCCCAGGCCTCCATAGAAGTTTTGAATAAATCCTATAATGTACTCAGTAAAAGTTTCAACAGATAGTGCTCAATAATGACAGTGGTCATGGTCTGCATTATTATTATTATTAACCCTTCAATGTTTATTAATATGAAAATTTAGGAACCACAATTTATTGGGCCTGTTCTCAACATGATAATCTATGTTTCTGCTTGGTGATAAGCATATAATCTGACGGAGGCATTAAAAATGATTCAGCAATTGCTAAGAGCCACAGCCAAGTAATATGATGCATGGCACTTTTGGTTGAAAGGTGACACCAGCTAGCCATTGAGATGATATGATTATGTTAAGATTTGCATTCATATGGATATTGGACTCCTGCTGTTCACCTCAGCCTGCTACAGGACTCCTGGAGAGTTCCCATTGGTTGGGGAAGTACAGTAGGAGGGAATTCCGGGGGAGGAACTTGTTCTGGGGTTCCGGGAGAACGCTGCCGCGTGTGGACCGGTTTCTTCTCGGACGTGTACAGGGTATTGGTGGCATTTTCAAAAATAAAGTTTGTTCCTGCTTGAGTGGCTCGTGATTTTGTGCCCAGCCAGACTGCGGCAAGCAATATATTACCAAAAGTCTCATTTGAGCTTTGGAAATCTGCTGGATTTGCCCAACTTACACCACTTGTATTATTTTTGAGAAATTATCAACTTATCTCCAAAATCTCAGCTCCAAAGAAAGATAGTGATGTAGATCCTTTGAAAATTGTGTCAACAAAAAATACTTTGCATCGCTCTTTGTCTTCACATATCTCTTTTAATTCCTGTTAGTTTATTCAGACACCTCTCTGCAGGGCATTCTAGCCACCTCAGATTTTAGCATAGCCTTGTTAATGTTTTGAACTTAAAAATATTTTTTCAAAAATGATTGTCTTTATCATATAATGTAGCCTTAATTTTTCTTTTAATAAACTTGATTTTATTTATTTATTTATTATTTATTTATTTATTTTATGTGGTGCTGAGTATCAAACCCAGGGCTTTGCACTTACCAGGTGAGCACTCTACTGCTGAGCCATAACCCTAGCTGCTAGCATTAATTTTTCACTGGCTTTTTCTTTGGTCAACTTTTCCAGTCATTTCTTTTGTCCCTGTATATATACTTGTACTTGCATATATTCATGTATGACATTGAAATATATCACACAGATAGCACTGTGTTGGCAAGGGTGTGATCAGGAATGGTGTGTGGTACAACAGGAAGGAAATGAGTTAAATAAGCAGGCAGAAAAGATACCACAGGGACTTCAAGTTCCCTTAAGGATATTCAGTTATAGCAATAGGAAATGTGATGGAACTCATTTTCTCTACCTGCAAGATAGAGGGCCTGGGTTGTGAGCCCTATGCTCTTAGGTGCTGATCCAGTGTCAAGAGATGAGCTTCAATACCTGCCTGAAAAGAGAATTTATGCTCTACATTTATTCCTTAGACTATTCATGGTTTCTACTAACATTTAAATATATATCCTAGCTGTTACGTTTGGCAGTGGACATATTGCAGTAAAGACAAAGTCCCTGAACTCTTATTTTAGTAAGAAATTCAGAAAAAAAGAAAAATGTACATATGTCAGATACAAAGTAAAAATTATGATGGATGAAAAGAAGAAATTACATATGGTAATATGATCAGGGTGAAGTAAGATGCAAAGTAATTCTTGATATGGTTCAACATAAGCTGATGTCAGAAGAATAAGTAGGAGTCAACAGCATAAATGGCCTAAGAAACAAGACGGGGGCCTTTAGGAAAAGATAGAATCCTGTTCAAATTAAGAATAGGATCCCTATGTAATTTGATGAGAACAAATGAGGTTGTGTGAGACAATATTGAATATGTGAATTTGTGTTTATGATAAAATGGAAAGTTTGTAAGTTAGCGACTGATATAACCTCAGTTATGATTTTAAACTACTGCTTTCATTGCTGAATGGAGAGGAACACGAAGGCAGGAGAGAATTACACATGATTCTTGTAGCTGATGCAAGAAGAGATGCAAACCTAGACTTGGAACCTGGTATATCAGAGTTAGCTAAGAAAGGGGTTTGCTAAATATTTTGGAGAATTTCTTGATAAAACAAGTTATGGTTTATGTGTCAGACAATTCACAGCTCTTTGAAAACTGAGACCATCTAGTGATTTGGAAAGATAAAGGAGGAACTGATTTGTGGGGTGTGAAAGAATGGGAATCAAAAGTTGCATTTTGTATATGTTGAAACTGTAATTGTCATGAAAAATTTTAGAGTGGTATCAAATAGACAGCTTTATATACATACATATATGTATATATATATATATATATATATATATATATAAATTCAGGGACAAGAATTTTAAATAGTTACATGAAATTAAAGGCACAATATAAGAGGCAGTTAATATTACAAGGTTGGCATTATCAACTATTGTGAGGCTATGAATAAAACCAGGAAAGCAGACCCACACACAAGCAAGTCTGAAAAATTCTAAAATTAAATAAAATGAGGACTTTACCAATACATGCTAAGAATATAGAGCTAAAGATGTAGAAGGAAAACTGTGGTGCTGGGAAACACGAAACTGGCAGACGGTTTTAAGAAAGAGGGATCTGACAACTGCTAATGGTTCTTCAAAGCTTATAAAGGTGGGAGCAAGAAGGGGCTACTATATTTAACAACATGGAAGTTGTTAGTGGCTGTGGAAGTGACATCAAAACAGAGGAGGCATTAAAGTCAGATTGAATATGATTTAAAAGGGAGTTGGGTGAGTCAGGGAAGTAGTAATGTCAACTCCCTTCCTTCCATAGCAACTCCAGCTCCATCACTTCAGCCAGCCATTTACACAAAACTTTAACTATGTATGGGCTAAGAGTGATCATTCAGATTTAGAGAAATGACAAGAGAGCCAAGTATTCTAGGAAGCATCATGACAATGACTCATTTTTTAGAAATTTATAACATCATGTGTTAAAAATGGCTTCTTCAAAGAGATTAAAAATAGCAAAAATAAAACTTTTCAACTATTATTAGAAAACCTAGGATTTGCTTTGTGGAAATTAGATGAAAGCAAAAAACAAAGAACCTTCTCAAAAAGTGAAAATTAGCAGCATAAATTCTGTGATCAAAGCCTGTGGCTGGGCATGGTGTTGTATATCTGTAATCCCAGCAGCTTGGGAGGCTGAGGAAGGAGGATCATGATTTCAAACCAGCCTCAGCAATTGAGTGAGGACCTAAGCAACTTAGAAAGATTCTGTCTCAAAGATTAAAAAAAAAGGGGGGGGGAGGGGCTGGGAATGTGGCATAGTGGTTAAGTGCCACTGGGTTCAATCTCTGGTACAAAAGGAAAAAGCCTGTGGATTTCAATCTAGACTCTTCTAGTTGCTGTCAGTGGAATAAAAATAAATTGCATAACCACTCTTCCATATTATTCCGCTCATCTAATTGTGAATACATTTATTACACATGTTTCTTGAATCCTTACTGTGTTTCATTCACTGTTTTATAACTTGGGAATATTCATGAATGAAAAAGCAGAAAATAAATTGGTTACTTGAAATTTTCATTTTAGAATATATAATAAAAGAGTTCATCTCATAGGGTATGATAATAATTAAATGTGTTAATATATTTAAAGTACATCTAACAGTGCTTGGCCTACATACAACAAGCATTCCATAATGTCAGTTATTGTTATTACCTAAGGCTAGAGTAGAAGGCTTTGGAGGCATAGAAGTGTCTAAAAGTCTTAATTTACTTGGTGAGGGGAGTGGCAAGAGAACCACTATGTTCTCATACAATAGGAGAAAAATATTTTATTTACTTATATGCCCTGGGAAAATGCATCATTAATGTTAACTATTGATGGAATAGCAAAGTTAAAAAAATTTGGAAAATAGAAGAAAAAGAAATGCATACCAATGTAATCAAATAATCACAGCACTAATAAGAAAATGAAGAAAATATAGAAAAATAAATTATAAACATAAAATTGGATTAAATTGTGTTCATCAGTTGGTTTCATTAACCATAAGTAATCTAAATTAAGCCATGTTTACAGGAATGGGAGAGTTGTGTACAAACACCTGCACTTTACACTTTCATTTGGGGACTGCTCACAGGGTTGGGCTTTTAATAAGTAAATTTGGATTTTACCTATATGCTAGGCTTATGAAGTTTCTGTATATCCAAGAGGCCTAACTGATGCTTCAACCAAATTGTAAAACAAAATAGTTTTTAAAATACTACAGAGCATATGTCTCTATAAAGGTATTATAGATTAGGTTGGGCCCCTAAAATAGGTATATTTAAAATATTCACCTCCAGTAGCACAGAATGTGATATACTTGAAAATGGTCTTTGAAAATGCAATCAGTTAAGGTAAAATGATGTCATACTGAAGCAGAGTGACATGTTAACCCTATATGACAGATGTCCTTAGAAGAAAGAAGATCATCATGTAACCACACAGAAATAACAAAGAAATGCCAAGCAAAGACAAAGGAATATATAAGATTCAAGTAGTACTTCCACAAGCCAAGAAATAACCAAGGCTACCAGAAGCTGTACCAGGAAAGGAAGAACCCTCCTCTGGAGTCCTCAGGAGAAGCAAGTCCTGGTGATGCCATGATTCAGACTTTTGGCTTTCAGGTTTGTGATACAATGCATTTGTTGTTTTAAGCCATTTGGTGTGTGGTAATTTATTATGAAAGGTTGAGGAGACTCATATGAACAGATTACAGATTTAGGGATGTTTGGAAAGTCATGCCCTCCCCATTAGTCATATAGATTTTTCACAGTTCCCTTTGGTCTAAGACCAATCCCTGAATACAAATCTCCAAATGGTAGGACAGTCAGCACCTGGCCTCAGGTATGGGTAGAGAAAAATCAGCGTTTTCTGGACCACAGAGCCTGGGGTTTTCCTTTGAAATTCTTTTAAAGAAATCTTCTGAAACCCAATCTGCCAGATGGATAGAAATCCACCTAGAAACCACTCCCCCGTGCCCCGAATCTTCCTACCACATTCTTTTGTTCTACCATCTGTTCTAATTTGTGTATCAGAAGTATACACATTTTTGACCTAGCTCTAACCATTCACAACACAATGAGCGTTCTGAAATCTTTCAACGAAAGTGTCAGAAAGGACAGTAGTCTTAAACAAATGTTTTGCTGTGACTATATCACTGGCCTTTGTGTCTAGAAGAAGAAACTTCATGGAGAATGTTATCAGTATAACCTCAGGAGACCCTGTAGTATACAATAATTATGTTTAATAAAAGAAAGAAACATGAGGCACCTGAAATTCAAAAGATTTTTAAATCACTTTATGAAAGCTAGCTGAATTTCCTTGAGCATTGGCTACATATCAGAGAGTTCTAAACATCACACCATATCTGCCCACAGCAACAAATGAGGCTTTTATAGTTTATATCAAAATCATTTTGCAGGTTAGAAAAATGATAATAATGGTAAAACAATTTTCCAAGGTCATGTATCTACTGAAAGGCAGAGGTAAAATTTGTCTAGCGTATCATTACAAAGTAAACTCTTAATCTCTGCACATAGAGCTTCCTGTTACATTGTCATATTTTTCAAATTACAGGATGTTTTACTTTTTGTGAAATAAACTATTATCCAATGCTTTTTATCCCATATTTATTGTCAAAGGCATCTTCATTTCAGAGATATGAAAATCTGAAGAAAATAAAACATATGACTTGGAATTAATAAAATATGATAATTGGATAATATGTTAAATATGTTAAATAATATAGATTTATGGGCTTGGGAGCTGAGGGATTTAGTAGATTGCTTTGTTGACAAGGTTAGTGACATACCTGTAGTTGAAACTCTATCTTTTCAACACCAAAACCTATTCACTTGAATGCTCTGCTATTGAGTCTGCAATGATACACCAAAAAATAAGATTTCTAGATATTTGTGAAATTTCTTCTGTTGTAATTGTTCCAATTTTTAAAAAAATTTCCCTTTTTTCTCATATTTAAAATTTGGTTGTTAAAAGTAAAGGTTTTGCATTTTATGCAACAGAATGTTTCACTAAAGAATAAACATGTACATACTCCTCCACCTTCTTAAAGATTCTAAGGGGAACTTTTTGAGAAACAATTACAGAAAATAAAGAAGTTCCATATTTTAAAAGTCACCATTAGCAGTGAAGTGAAAGATCCATTATTTAGGAAAACAGTGAGTAAAGTCTTTATATTTTAAAAGTAATCCTCTGGATTCTTAGTTTAATATTAAGGAGAAAGAGCCTAATTCTATTATGGCTGGATGGTGCAATGTAGTCTCAGGGCAAGACATTCCTGAGTACCTTTCCACTTCAGCACAATGTGGCCAAACAAAACAAAAGGGACACTGGCATTCAGTGGTACATGACATCACAAGGACTATTGCCACTTTGGTCTAGAATTAACAAAATCTGTGTGAACCATATAAACCTATATATTTTGACAGAGGTTTTTTTAAAAATGTTATTTTGCATTCATTTGGGGGTTTTGTTTGTTTGCTTTTTTGGTGTGAGTGTATGTGGGGGGGGGTGTTAAAAACATTGAGCATAGACCGGACCTTGGAGGATATGATACTGAATCTCCTGTCTCTATTGGCCTGTTGTGGTTTAGATGTGGTGTCCCCTAAAGCTCGCTTCTCCTCCACAACAAAGAAGGTTTGGAGGAGAAATGATCACATCCAGCCTCCAAATCATTGAAGTCATCAATCCTTGATGGGATTAATTGAGTGGTAACTGGAGGCAGGTGGGAGGTGGCTGGAAGAAGTAAGTGGTTCATTGGAGGAGTGGCTATGGAGTATATATTTTGTATCTGGAGAGTGGAGTCTTGCCCTCTGCTTTCTGGTCACCACGTGAGGTGCTTCTCTCTGCCATAGTCTTCCGCCATGATGTCCTGCCTCACCTTGAGCCTGGAGGAATGGAGCCAGCATCTTATGGACTGAGACCTCTATCTAAAACTGTGAGCCCCTAAATAAACCTTTTTCTCCTTTACCATTGCTCTGGTCCAGTCCTTTAGTCATAGCAGTAAGAATAGCTGACTAAAACAGGGACCTAAGCATTCTGTGTGATTTTTAACTTGATTTAGAAAAAGAGTGATGTGAGCATGACAGCATTGGGAGGAGTATAGAAAAATAACAAAATAACAGTCTAGTTAACTTTGTTTCACAGGCAGAAAGAAAAGCTGTGGGAGAAGATAGAGAGAAAGCTCTATTTACCACAGCCAGTCCTGGCCAGTGTACACAGTTGAATGTGACAGTCATAAAGAAGAGGACAGAAGTAAAGAGGAAAGGAGCAAAGTGAATCCCAGGGGATCTGAATAAGACAAGAAACAACACAATTCAGCCGGGGTCAAAGAATTTAACCCAGCCACTTAATCATAGGAGGTTCATCTGGGTCCTCAGAGAGAATAACTGAGGAAACCAGTTTGGGGCTGTTTTACAGTAAATATGTAAATTCAAAATATAGAACCACATTGTCTACACATTTCATTTCCTTCCTTTTCTTATTTTATTTATTTGCATCTAAAACAGAGCATACTTGACAGATGTGAGTCTTTAACTGTTGAAAGGGACTGTCTCTTTATATTACAGACTGTGTATTAGGCTTTGTATTTGTAAAACAAGTCTGTTACACATTACTTAACTAAACAAATATTTATGGATTTAACTAGTAGTCAAAACTATAAAGAAACTAATGGTTCTATGCCTTGTCAAGTGTTAAAATAATGGTTGAAAATATTGTACACTAAATGAAAATATTTTTTTAAATGTGGAATTAAATCCTAAGTTGAAATCAATTAAAAATTTTAGAAACAAATGTATAGCATAAAAAATAAAATGATCCAACATTTAGTTCATTGCAATAACATATGGCAGGCACCCAGTTAAATATGATTTAATCTCTTTTTGTATAAAAGATGTATATGAGCTCTTGGGGATGATTTCCCCTATTTTATGATGATCATATGGAAACATCTGTGTATATGCAGAGTGAGCAGGTTCTGAAGTCAAAATAGAATCTATGATAGCACACAGATGAGGAAATAATAATGATATGAATGTAAAAAAATCATAGTTCCAAATAATTCACTCAATTTATTTTGCAATATGTTATGACTGGAAAAAAATGTAAAGAAATAAGAAATTTGTGACTTGTAAGAAATATTGGTTTATGGACTTGGGAGGTCAACTATATGGAATACCTTTGGTAATCTAGAAAGAAAGTTAATCAAGGGAGTAGAAACCTAATCTAATGCACTCTGTGCTTAAAAGAAAAGTGATTTTTAAGGCTCATTGTTTGCAAATGTATTGTGTTGGGTATGGTAAAATTACAGTTTTCAAGCAATTTTATGATTTAACTGAACTATGTACTTTCAGTCGAAATGACTAGATAAATTATAAGAATCAGTATGTTTTATAAAAAATATTTCAATATTCCTGAAACTTTCATGCATTATTCAAAAAGACATTATTTAAAAATAATATCTATCCAATTACTGTTGGTTCATAGATTAACCAGAAATTTGTAAATATGTACTTGGAAAATTGATGATGATGATGGAGATGCTGAAATGGCATCCACAATGATGAAGATGATGGAGCTGATGTTTATGGTGCTTACTCTGTTCCTCAGAAAGTCTGTGACTCGATGCCAGGATTTTCATACATTTTCAAAGAAGAAAGGAATCTGAAATAAGGTCAATAAAGTACTCAAATTTACAAATGAATTTGTTGATTAGAACTGGTTATACCCATGCAGCTCTTAAACACTCATGGTTATCTAAACTAAGCACAATATCTGTAATAATAATTATGCCCTTTTATTTTCTTGTGATCTTTGAGGAAACTTAAGTCTAACTTTTCTAGTCTGTTTTTCAACATGAACCCAATAGCATTGGAATGCCATGGCATCCAAGGGTACAGCAAGTTATGTATGAAAACAAAGACTAGATGGACCGCAAAGAAATCATTAAAAAATATTTTTAGATTAAATATGAGACTTATTATTTAGCTATGGGACAAAATTTGTTTTTATATGAACATTAGTTCAATCTTATTTTAAAAATTTTAATTCAGTACACATTTTACATAGGTAATGTTACCCTTACTATATTTTCTATCTACCTATATGACCTGGAACTCCATTAAAGACTATAAAATAATTACCAATAAAACTCAACACATCCATTTTTTTCTAGAAGAGAAAATTGATACTTTTTAAAAATAATTGTACAAGATCTCCAAACTAGAAAATTTACAGAGGTAGGACTCAAAAATATTTAAGTACTATGTCAGTGTTTTTTAACATACATATACTTTTATCATTACCTTCTTTTAACTGTATAATAAGAATCTTCTGATACATCATGCAAAACAATGCCTATCTTAGAAAGTTCAGTACCGGGGATGGGATTGTGGCTCAACAGTAGAGTGCCCCCCTAGCATGGGCGGGACCTGGGTTTGATCCTCAGCACCACATTAAATAAATAAATAAATAAATAAATAAATAAATAGTGTTGTGTCTATCTACACCTAATAAATAAATAAACATATTTTAAAAAAGAAAGTTTTGTACCACCATCAGACAGAAAAACACAAGCAGATGAGTAGCAGTAAAGCCTAAGAAGATACATCAAAATTGGAATAGGTTTTGAGTCTTGCAAAAGTTGTAAACAAATTAACACATTTCTATTCTTTTGAATCAGGATTAGAATAATCATCAAAGAAATATGAAGACAAAGTATGCACATTTCTGTAGAGCTAAAATATACATCTAGAGAATAAAGCTTTAAAATATGAGCTGTGTGACCTGACATATAGTTGTATGACCTTTAGCTGCAGACCCAGACTTCTCATTTTGAGAATGAGGGAGATGATGTTTTCAGATGCTCTCTTAGGTGATGTAGGATAATCATCTAGTTTCTGTATCAGTTCATGGAGTTAGTAAGGGTCAAAAAATGTTCAATCCCAATGTGACAATGAATTCCTTATGATAGGCATCATATCCTTGTCATGTGTTAGAGAGAGTTAACTGCAATAGATAAAAGCCTGAGTTTCCAATCTCAACTTTGACCTAAATGGTTCCGTGATTTGGAGCAAAGCTGTTAGTATTTCCGAGTTGCAGCTTTCTCAATTGTAAAAATGGAGAGCATAATAACACTAACCTCATAATATGCTCTTCAAACCTTAGTACTCTCTCTGGACAACTGTAGGTACTTGAAAATTTTAGCAACAGTAATGATAAAGGTGATAATATGGACAACAGAATTTGCAGCATATATTTCACCAACCAGTATTTTTTCCCTATGGGATAAATATCTTTCTAAAGATTATTATTATTTCAAAGAATACCCCTCGCATTCTATTTTCCTCTTGATAGCTCCTTTCATCCTAAACAATATTCCATTTTATCTTTATCCACTCATTATGTTTATGAATTACCATCCTCCAGTGATTGACAAACTTTATGAATTATAACATTTATAGAAATGTCCATAATTATTTAAAATATAATGATATTTTAAAACATTTAATTTCAAGGAAATCTTTCTTTTTAATTATGATGCTCATTATTTGTAGATACTCTTTCACATAATGTGTAAATTGTGATCCATCTCTCATGATATCACTGTTCATATTCTAGTAGTGCCAATGTTAATGAACATTCACTGAATAATGTCTCATTTATGTTGTTTTAATACAAGATGATAGAGTAGACTTAACACCGAAAGGAAGAATGAGGTTTTTGAGTGAGAAGTTTGAGAAAGAGAATGGTAAAAGTTGCAGAACTTCATGAAATCTGACAGAATAAAGCATGTTGGTTAATGGAGTCTATCCTGTCTTACTCCAATGAAAACAAGAGATTATTTGCTCAGGAAAATCATGAGCAAATCAATTTGAACTGAGTGCTATTCACTTCTAACAAGACACACAAAGAGTATCTTTAGTTACATGAAAGTAATTGAGATATTTAAAAACTGAAAATTTGTATTTAAATGACTTTAATGTTTTTAAAAATTGCAAAACATAATTTAATTTTACTTTTAATTGTCATTTGATTTTACCTTTATGAAAAAAAACTTATTTTCAAAAGTGGCATCTTCTTTTCTTTTCATAGTATTTAAAAAAGGGAAATAACAAATGTGTTTATAGGAGTATATATATATTTGTTCCCTTTTTTGCACCGGGCTATATTATGAGTCTATATTTCACTGTTCTACCTAGTTGACATAAAACTTTTTGATTTTGTTAATTATGGATTTTTTTTGACATTAATTTCAAATTGTATTAAACTGCACATAAAACTACTATATTTCTTGATTACTGAATTTTGGGGGTACCTACACAATTTGGGGCCTGAAATAAGAGCCTCATTTATTTCAACCAAATCTTAGACCTCGCTCCTGGCCCTGCATTTTTAGGAAACCAAGCAGAAATCCAACCTAACAAAGGAGCTGTTGATCAGTGAGCTAACCCTATAGGTATATTGACCAGGATGTTGTCCTTCCAGTCAGTGTTCAGTAGTGAACTTTGATATCTAATAGAGAGCTTTGCACATAGCCTACCTACTGGCTTACATGTTTTTATCTTTATATCTGCTTTACCTAGAACAGTGATTCCAGAATTGTAAGTGATAATCACCTCTGAATCACTTAATGTATTACATGATTGTCACAGCCAGGAGCAGTGGCACATACCTGTAATCCCAGCAGCTAGGGAGGCTGAGTCCAGAGGATTATGAATTCAAAGCCAGCCTCAGCAACGTAATGAGGTACTAAGCAATTTAGTGAGATCCTCTCTCTAATTAATAAAATAGATAAAGAGCTGGGGATGTTACTCCATGGTCAAATGCCCCTGGGTCCGATCCCCAGTACCAAAAAAATAAAAAATAAAAAAGACTAACAATTATTGGTAATAATCACTCATTCAGAGCAAAGTTCAAGTAATCTGAGATGGAGAATAGTTTTGTTTCATAGTTGAACAACTGTATAAATGAACAAGAAATTATATCATTTCTAGATTTAAACATTCAATTTATTGTATGGAGTCTCCTATTTAAACAGTGAAAATATAATCTAACTTGAAGGGGAAAAATATACCTTCTTGAAGAAATCTGATGATTGCTCTTAGTTAATCTCATTTTCTCCTATTTTTCTATTATTACCCTTGAAATTTAAGCAATAGTTTTCTAATAATTTATGTAGAATTTTTGTATCTATGTTCAAGAGGGATATTGATCTATAGTTACATTTCCTTCATATGTCTTTGTCTGGTTTTAGTAATAGAGTGATACCAGCTTCATGGAATGAAAATTTGGGAGTCTTTCTTCCCTTTCTATTTCATGGAACAATTTGAAAAAAAAAATAGCTTCTGTTCTTTAGCATTTTGATAGAACTCAGTAGAGTCTCCAACTGGTCTCAGAATTTTCTTTATTGGGAAGCGTTTTATTACTGCTTTTATATCATCTCCTGATGTTGTTCTGTTTAGATTTTCTATATCCTCATGATTTAATTATTGTAGATCATATGTGTCTAGAAATTTGTCAATAATCTAGATTTTTCTGTTTACTGGAGTAAAAAATTTTAAATAGTTTTCTAAGGATCCCCTGGATTTCAGAAGTACCTGTGGTGATATCTTCTGTTTTTCACCTCTAATTTGTTGATTTGGGTCTTCTCTTCTTTTGGTTAGTTTGGCTAAGGGTTTGTTAATCTTTTTTAAAAAATCTTTTCAAAGAACCAATATTTTGATGCAATAGTCCTTTACATAATTTTTTTATTCTCAATTTTATCTCTGATCTTAATTATTTCCTGTCTTCTACTGATATTAGAATTAGTTTATTCTTTCTTTTTCTAGAGTCTTGAGATAACATCAGATTATTTATTTGAGATTTTTTTTTAAATGTAGGCACTCAATGTTATAAGCTCTTCCTTAGCTCTGCCTTCATACTATTCCAGAGATTTTTATATATTGTCCGTTTGTTCTCATTATTTTCTAAAAAAAGTCTGGTTTCTTCTATGATGCATTTCTAAGTCACAAGTGTATTAATCACCAAGAGTTAATGTCATTTCTTTTTTTTAATCTTGCTATTGATTTCCAATTTTATTCTTTTATGATCTGATGGAAAACAAGTTTTCTTTTACTTTTTAAGAATCTTTTTTCTGTTTGCTAATACTTGCTTTGTGTCCTAAAATATGGTCTGTTTTAGAGAATTTCTATGTGCTGCTGAGAAGGAAATAAATTCAGCTATTGATTGATGGGCTTTTGTATAGAAGTCTGTTGGGTGAATTTGATTAACAATATTTTTTAGTTTTAAAGGGTATTTATGTTGGATTACCTATCTATCAGTGACAGAGGTGTGTTGAAATTTCCAGTATTATTGTATTGGGGTCTATTTGATTCTCTATATTGAATATGGTTTGATTCATGTAAGTTAATTTGCATTAATTAGGGGCATAAAAATTAGTATATCTTGTTTGATAAGTCCCCTAACAGGTATAAAATAATCTTTGTTTCTTCTGATTAAATTTGGTTTCAAGTACTCTTTTTTGTAAAATATTAGAGTATTTACTCCTTTTTGATTTCAGTTTCAAATTGCATTTCTATTGCCATACTTTCACCTTCAGCCTTTTGATGTCTTTTGCCTATAAGTTTAGTCTCATGTAAACAACATATTATTAGGTCGTTTTTTATTCTTCCAATCTATTTCTTTTTATTGGCTAGTTTGGACCATTTATATTCAGTGTTACTATAAAAAGATGATTTTTATTTCCTGCCATTTTAATTTATTTCTAATATTTAATTCACGCTTGATTCTCATTTACTTGGCTATTCTTTTAGTGAAATTTATTCAGAAATTTGTTTTGATTTTTTATTTCTACTTTATATAATATTTCATTCAATATATTTCATAGTGCTGACTTAGTGTTTGTAAATTCTTATAGTATATGCTTATCATGGAAAGTTTCTATTTCATCTCCAATTCTGAAGAATAGTTTTGCTGGATATAGCAATCTTGCTTGACACCCATTTTCTTTCAGGACTTGGAATATATTATTCCAAGACCTCTGGGCTTTTAGAGTCTGGGTTGAATAATCAATAGGAATTGTGATTGGTTCATGTCTAAATGTGTCCTGACATTTTTCTCTTGTAACTTTTAGAATTCTATACTTTTTTTTCCTGTATATTAGCATTTCAATTAAAATGTAACTTGGAGAGGATATTTTTTGATCTAGTTTATTTGGGATTCTAAAGGACTCTTATGTTTAGATTTCCATCTCATTTCTTAAGTTTGGGATGTTTTTTAGATATTATTTCATTGAAAAGGTTGTACATTATTTTAATGCCTTTGTATATCCCAATGATTATTTATTACTTTACTGCTTTTGTCTATCCCAATGATTATTTATTTTGTCTCTTAAAGCTATCCCAAATTTCTTGGATATTCTGGTAATTGTCTCAACATCTTTATTGTCAACTTTATTTTCAAGATTGTATAATATGTACTTGAGGCCTGAAAATGCATCTTCATTGTGGCCAAATCTATTAGTGATACGTTCAGCTGAATTTTTAATTTGATTTATTGAATTATTTCTAGGGTTTCTGTTTGGTTCTTTTTCAAAATCTCTTTCATTATACTAAAATATTCTTTTGTATTCTGTATATCCCCTTAATTCATTCTTTAGATTTTCTTTTAGTTCATGGAACATTTCAATCATCAAAAATTTATTTATTTATTTATTTTTTGGCAATTCTTTCACTGTGGTGTCAATGTGATCAGCTGTGTTATAAGCGATTTGGGGTGGTTTGTTCCCATGCTTTTATACTGTTAGTATTTCTATCCATTCTCCTGGGATGATTATCTCTTCCACTTTTATATAAGAGACATTTTATTTAAGGCAGCTTTTCCTTTTACTATGTATCTTGGGTTGAACAGATGTCTTGGTGTGAACATTTTCACTCAATTTGAACGCTCTTCTGTGTCCAGTCCCTAAAACCATAACAAGAGGAGATACTAATCCCTAGTAATTATAGTAACTTAAGCAGTTCACTCATCTGAGAGGTAAATTAGAGTGATTTTCTTGAATTGGTTGAGAAATTAGATAATAAGAAAAGTAAAAAATGGTTTTAAACTATATTTCGCTGTTTGATCCACTGTTCTCCCACTGCTTCAGTTCTGTGCTGTGGAGGAGTTAAGACTTGCTATTGTTCCTTCATCACTTGCTGGGATTCAGTTTATTTATTTACTTTTCTTGGCTAGGTTTTTGAAATGGAGTATTTTCCTTCTGGGGTTTCAGATATTATGCAGTTTGTTTATTGTCAGCTCTGATCCACAGTGGCCAAATTTTTAGAGGAGTCTCTATACAGAGTTTCTTTCACTACAGGCTTTCATTCTCCTCTTGGCTGGACAGCTCCAATCAACCTCTCTTGGTGAAAGTCTCAGACCACGTGAAGGGGGTAGGAGAAGAATACACAGTCTATCGTGCAACCCTTTCTAGACTCGAAAGAGATAACTCAGAGATTACCGGATTGGCTCTAAATTTTTTGTTCTTGATTCCTCAACCCACCCGGGTATCAGCCAGGCTCCTGATCCCAGAACTCAGATAGTGTTTCAAGTGAGTGTTCTTTATTCTTCTCAGCATTGGAAACTCAATTTGCTAGGGCTGGATTGCTGTTTTGATTTACCATTGAGGTTGTGCTATGATAGTGTGGCTTCTTCTGAACTACCTTACTCCATTCTCCAAAGGGATCAACTGCACAGATTAAAATAATGTTAAAAATAGTTTATTAAAAGTAAAGTAGTTGGGTGTGAAGAGATAAGAAATGTTGCAAAATTCAAAAGTTGAGAAGGAGAGAAAGTAAGAGTAATATAGTACATGAAGGCCTTAAAGAAGCAATAAGCAAAGAAGTAGAAGCGAGAAAACATGATAATTTGCTATTAGAGGGAGAGTAAGGAATTACTTGTTAGAGTAATAAAACAACCAAACAAGTCAAGAAAAACACCACCAATGTCCCTAACACCAAACAGAAATTCAAAAAGAAAAATAAACAACAACAAAAATTTAAAAAACAAGCAAACAAAAAGCATTACCTCTTAAAAATACAGAATGAAATGTAAGAGATTAATAAAAGGAAAAATGCTAAAATATAAAAAACAGTAATATATATATATATATATTTATATAGATGAACCAATCAACAAATATAGCCAGAAAACTAAGAAATATTAACAATAAAATATAGAAAAATTAAAAGTGAAAAAATCTTAATTAAAAAATACTTGAATTTTTCCACTAAGATAGCTGAGGTTGAGTATTTATATCTAGATTGTCCTTATGTCCCTTACATATTGGGATATGTGCCTTTTAGAGGGAGTCAGAGCTGGGAGATATCAAATCCACATTTTTTGCCTTCTGAGCTAGTTGGAAGTGCAGCTGGTTGAAGTGGCTCTCAGCTTCTCTGATAGTAAAGGGGAGATGGAATTAGAAGTATCTTCTATTGGGTTGTTGTCTAAAAATCTTAGATCAATGCTTTTCCTGGTTGAGAGTGTTACAGAGATCTATTTGGGAAGTCCTAGCAGATGGAAACATTTTCTCTAGCAGATGGGACCTTTGTTTGAGGTATCCCCTGGAACACTTACATACTTTCACCCCTAGATTTTAGTGGATGGTGGTCTCAGCTGGGAATCTGACTTTCCAGTATCTCACCAGAATTTTACTCATAGGACAAGGGGACAGACATCTCTGGGTGGATGATGCATGTCAGGATTTCTCTATCCCATCCACCACCAAATATGAATTTCCAAGTCTCCATTCCCAAAAGTAATGATGTCCATCTGATCAATTTCCCCTCATCCTTTTCAGCTGATTGTTCATACCATGGAGTTGGAGTTATATTCTCCTGTATCCACCAGGTCTATTTTCCCAATCCTTGTCCACTGGATATTTGTGCCACAGAGCTCAAAGGGAGAGCAGTTAGTACTCTCCTTTGTATCTCTGTCTTGAATTCCTCTGGATCCACTATTGTCTATTAATGTTTTATGATTGTGATTTGCCAAGTGCAGTGTAGGTCATGCAGTAAGCACTAGCTAAGACAGAATGGAAATATTGCCAAAGTTCCCATAGGAATAACATTCAGCATAAACTCCTCCAGGTGGATCTCCACCTCATTTCTTCATTTAGTAGTTGAAAAACACTGAGCACACTTTGAACCACAGTTTGCTGCACAGTATTAATATCAGCTAGGTACATGTGCCTTTTCACAGGTGTTTGTGTGCCAAATTTGTCTGCTGTGTTTCTCTTTCCCTTTGTCCTGCCATTCCCTTTGCAATGATGCAGAACCTCTGTTGCCGGATTTAGGTGTATTTCCTTAATTTCTCCATTCACTACACCAAAATATCTTACCTTCTCTGAATCACTGACAGACAAATAATAATTTGTAATGGTTTTAATCAGGCAACAACCTCATTATGAAACCACATACTTATCTTTTCAATTACAAACAGCAGAGCAAGGGGGATGAACTACCTTCTTCTACTCTGCCATCTTCTGGCACACTCCTTGCTTTTACTCACCCTATTTTAAAGACTCCCCAAATGATCAGTTCTGTCAGTTCTGGTTAAACTATTTATAACTGATTCAATAAATACAGTATTATTTGTCAGATTTAATTTTCAAATTGTTTCTTTAGAAATCTCTCTCTCTCTCTCTCTCTCTCTCTCCCTCTCCCTCTCCCTCTCCCTCTCCCTCTCCCTCTCCCTCTCCCTCTCCCCCTCCCCCTCTCTCTTACCCTCTTCCTCTTCCTCTCCCTCTCCCCCTCTCTCTTACCCTCTTCCTCTTCCTCTTCCTCTCTCCCCAATATAAAAATGATTTTTTGAATTATGGTTGAAATTCTTCACCTGTCCACACAATTCCTAATGGACCTATGAAGATTATTTGACACAATCTCTCTTCTTCCACCATCCACAGACTTGTCATTTTTGAGGGATCATTTAGTGAGGTTAGATGTAACTCCACAATAGAGAACAGCACCAACATTTGCTAGCACCATAACAAGAAGATTCTATTTCAACACAGAGTTCACTTATTACCTGCAATGGGAGCATTTTCTCAACCAAGTATAAGTCTAGACAACATATCTTTTGGTCACTTGCTAGACTGCTGTGCTGTGTACATATTGAGAACTGTTCAGAGTCAGTAGTACTATGATAAAAACAGAGAAGCTTCCCTAAAATTAAAATTTTGCCCTTTCTTTGTCTATGATTACTCTCATTTATACTAAATAAGTCTATTTACATATAATATGTGGTTCATATAGGAATTATCTCTATGCTGAATGAAAACAGCAGTTAGGTTAGTCATCTTTTCATTGCTGTGACAAAATATCTGAGACAATCAGCTTAAAGGACTCAAGATTTATTTTGGCTTATAGTTTTAGATATTTCAGTCCAACTTTGGTTGGACTCATTGCTTTTGGGCATGTGGTGAGGCAGTGTATTATGGAAGAAGTGCACAGCAGAAGAAATCTGTTCACCTCATGGTGGTTGAAGCAAAGAGAGAGTGAGGAGAGAAAAAGGGGCTGTACATCCGAATAAGTATTCAAGGACATGTCCCCAGTGACCTAACTTGTTTCTTTGAAGCCCCAGTTTCTTAAGGATTCACCATCTCTCAACAGTACCACTGACTGTTGACCATTCAGTATATGAGTCTTTGGGGAACATTTAAGATCCAAACCATAATAGTAGTAAATTAAACTTGGCTATGTTAAATCAATTAAAAATCTTAATTAAACTTTCAAATATATATATATATATATATATATATATATATATATATATATAAATTTATATAAGTTTACCATTTTCTTTTTAACCAAGTGTTCAACCCAAATGTGCTTAACAACTTAGCAACAATCCCATCCCCTTTTATTTTTATTTTGCAACAGGATCTTGCTAAGTTGCCTAGGGCCTTGCTAGTTGCTGAGTCTAGCTTTGAAGTTGCAATCCTTCTGCATTAGCTTCTGAAGCTGCTGGGACTGCAGGCATATGCCACCACACCTGGCAAATTTTGCTTATTTTTTAACAGACAGAATATCCTGAGTTATAAGACAGATCTGTACATGCATTTAGACTTGGATTCTTAGAGTGTGATTAATCTGTTTATGTGCTTGTGGGGGAAAGTCATTCTTTTATTTATTATTTATTCTTCTATAACCTTTTTTAAACTGAACATGTATGATTTATACTATGCTTTTTATATTATGCATAGTATAGAATATTATTAACCTATTTATGAAATTATCCATATCTCCATAGCTAGAATTCATATTCCATTTATCCAAATTGTATTAGCTGAAGTACCAACACAAATACCTTCAATGTTCAACAGAGGATAACATGACTATGAATCCAGAGAACATCTGTTAGGTGGAATTTCCACCCATGCATCTAAATATGAAAAGTCATGGATGATGGCATTGCTGTTTACATTGGTTTAGTATTAGGACTATTCGTTGAACCATTTATAATAAATAGGCTCTGCTAAATAATTATGTTTGTGTGATTAGGTATTAAATAGAACATTATACTGATGAACTTATAAGGTTACTGAAATTCAGAATTAACTTTCAGGCTTTTATGTTTTACCAAAGCTTGGTGTAGTATAAATATATTAATTGACTAAAACATTAACATAACTATAGTAAGTGGCTCTTCAAATGTTTAAAATAAACTTGTTATCTTCTGGTATAATAATAGGAAAAATATGCCTCCTACATTACATGAGGGTAATTCTTTGCATTATTCAAAAAATTTAGCAAAAATGGTTTTAATCAAAGGGCAGAATAAACACACACACACATTCACACACACACACACACACACACACACACACACACACACGGAGAGAGATTTAAATTTAGACCCAACAAATGAACAGCAAAATAATCCCCAATTATTTCTATTACACCTTATATAGCCTATAATTTTGCTTTCCAGATACAATAAATTGAGTTAAAATACTACTTTGAAAATTGTATCAAAATAAAACTTTGATGAGAAAGGTAATATATTTCGTGTAGCTTTAAAATTCCTTACAGTCTCTATTGTTCATCTTTGCATTGCTCAACAGAGCATGGGGCAACCCAGTATAAACCATTAAATTAAAAATAGCTGAAAATGCACAAGAGAGCACTGTTTGGGAAAGAACAAAAAGATTTAGAAGTAGTTAATCATTTCTTTAGATTTATTTGATTTTGGAAATTTCATCTGATTTTCCTAAACCTTAGATTTTAATTTGTAAAAACAGCCATCATAATGTGAGGCTCATGCCTGTGTTCCAAATATGGAGGGAAAAGTGGCACAGAGCTATTAATTGAGGCAATATTCTGTCATTAATTTTGCATCATGAATGGAACATCATTAGCAGTATGCCAAGTGACTGGTAACAGAGATAAAATGCATGAGGTAAAGCTACACTGAGAGACACCATCCAAACAAAATTTGCCTGCCACATAATAATTCCTAAGTTAATGAAAACTAAGGTGGCATTTAGTACTGTCCCATTCAGTCAAAATTAATATTTTGATGCAGTTTAACCCTTATAAGAACTGGATGAGTTTATCCAGGGTAAGCAGGCAAGGATTTTTTCCAGAGGAATTTACGTATTAGTTTACTGATTAAGAAGCAATGAAGAAGCTTCAGCCTAGAATCTCACAATGGTCTTCCTCAGCGTGAAACTGATACATTAGAACAATTACCCTCAATTTTTCTGGCCATTGTTCAGGAACCACCTGTCTCTAGAGACTTCCATCTCACATGTGTCAGTTATTTTTTCTTGGTCACTACCAGAATTTTTTGAATTTGAAGACCACCATTAAATTAATCACATTAAGAATGGCTAATATTTAAAATATCTTATAATTGCAATATGCACATAAAGCTTTATATGAAGTTTGTTTCTGTCAGGGAAATAAGGTATTTCAAAAATATTTACATTTAATAGATGCTCATAATGCTTGAACTACATTTAGTCATTTATAATTTAATCATTTTGATATGAAATGCTGATGATGAAATGCAGAAGGAGAAATTTATCATTCTCTCAGCTTCAAAAATATCTAAATTATATCTGGCCCTGGTCAGTTATGGATGTACCAACACTCAGAATTCTGCCCTGAATTAAAGGAAAGTTTTTAAAAATGGTTTGAAGCTTAAAACAAAACTCCTTTCCACTAAAACAAAAGGAAACAACCTCACTTCTGAAATATCATGTAGTGGGTTTACAATTAATTTACAGCGAAGAAAATGAAGGGTGGGGAGAAAGAGACTGTAAATAATCTGGCCACCATAATGTGTATAGCATAGTATATGAAGAGTGAGGTGGCAGGCACTGTTTGTGCCCTGCAATTAAATACTAAGTTCATTTAGAAGTGTATGCATTATATGTGATGTTCCCATCTCTATATATCACAAAATTTAATAGCTCTGTGCTATTTAGTGCTATAATATATGCATATATAAATACATATATATTGTATATTATACACACATATAGACACAAGTTTTTTTTTTTTGAAAAAAAAAACAGGATTAAATCTTTCTTCTGAACTGGATTAACTCTTTCACTTCTAAGAGTGATTTTTTCTATTCTCTTCAATTCCTATAATTCATTTGTTTAATACTCACTGTGTATTTCATAAGTATTTATTGAATAAATGCTCCTTACTGTTTTAAGTGGTTCTAAAATAATAGGGCAATTATCTTTTCCGATAGGTGGTGTGTTGTTCCTATTCACTGACACTTGTAATTTGGAGTAGATGACAAATGAAAGAGAAATGGAATGGTGCACAGAGGTAAAAATAACTTGACTGCATTTAAAAAATAAACAGAAAGAACAAATGTAACACTTAGATAATGAGCAGCATCTTAGGGCCTTTGTTCTTCATGTTAATCATAAAAAAATAAATAAACAAAAATTAAAAAAAGAAGAAGAAGAAGAAGAAAGTGATATATTTGGGAGAAATCAGGCAGTACAAATTCTGTGAGAAATGTCATCAGTTCTGCAAGATAAAACGAGCCAATAAAACTAATCTATGAGGGGCTTTTAGATTTTGATTAGATTGTAGATTGCAAGCATTTTGTGAAGTTTTTGTAAAAATAGCAATTGATTTCCCCTCTAACCAAGCAATTTAATCTACGGTACAAGTCGCAAAGCCAGCTGTGGGATAGTGGGTTTCCCTGTAGGATCAGTGAGCTAGAAGCAGTACACCTGCCTCTAGGCTTCTAAAATAATCATTTGGCAAAGATAATTTTATTGGGCAGAAATAAAGGTTAACAACCTTTGTTAAAGCTCTTTAGAGCCAGAATGATTCAAGTGGTACATTCATCTCCACATTCCTTCTTCTTTCAGTCTTGTTCCTTTCTGTAGTAAGCAGAAATTGAGACTTGTAGGTTTCAGTTATGCAGTTCAGCATACTGGCCGGAATGGATATATTCATACAAAATATATTAAATGTATGGCATGCTCTGAGCACTATGCAAAAGAATGGAAGGTAAATGTGAAAGGAAAGAATTTCATACTAGAGGCTATGCAAGAATTGAGGGGCAGAAAAACCACACTGAATTTGATTACATGGCTAGACTACCTGAAGGAGCATTGATTTACAGATTTTCCCTTTTCCCTGGGAAAGTGAAAACATTGAATGCTTAGGAAGTACACTGAGCTAGTCTTCAAAGATGTTCATTTTAGTGAGAAATTTTCCTAATCATTACTATGAAGATATTTCCTTCCTAGGACTGGATTCTTGGCAGAGGGACATTTAGTAATAGGTCCTAGAGACTGTTCAGGAGGGAGGAAAAAATGGAGTGGGGAAGAATTACTGGTCTAATTATTAGAGGAGGAGGAGGATGTGGCATTCAATATGAGCAGTTAATAGGACAGTTTGGTCCACAGTAGCCATAACACCCACGGATTACCTCCACCATTGCTTCTTCAGAAGATGTATAAACCCACATTCCTGGATTCTTTCTGGTTACCTGCACCACTTTATGACAAAAAAGGTTCCATGTGGTTCATCAAAGCCATAGCTACTGGATGAACTACTATTAATGTCATGAGCTTTTTTTTTTTTTTTTTTTTTTTGTAAATGTAGAATGAATGGAGTATTCCTGTTCAGAATGTTTTATGGATGTTACTTTATGGTGATTACTTTAAAATAATAGAGAAATCAGCCTCATTATTATGCAAATATATCCCTTATTGAATACTTAAAATGTTTTAGACATTGTTTAAATCATTTTATCTTAATGTATCATAACCCAAAAAAATCCTGCATTGCAGAAAATCAAAAAGAAGTCTGTTATGAAAATAAATCAAAATCTCTCTCTCTCTCCCTCCATCAAGTTTTCTCTATTATTAAACAAAGAAAATACTCACTATAAACTTGAAAAATATAAGTATTAAAAGAAAAGTAGCTCATCTTCCCACCATCCCAACATATTGTTTTATGTTTAGTTATCCAAATATGCACAGCTATTCCAATTCTTTGTTCCCTGAGTTCAGGTAATATATTTGAGAGGTAAATTCAAATATTGAGATATAGTATATTATTCAGATACTGAGTATTTGATATTAGTGAATGAGATAGTAAGAAATTAACATGAATGTTGTCTAAAGTTTTTAGATTCCTAAATTCTGATATGGAGAAGTTGTAGTGTTTGTGTTCTCTTATTTGTACTTCTTTTATTATTTCAAAATATGAACATAAATGTATAAAAATATGATTCTACTATGTAATTATAAATCTACATGAATTATAATATTTTAAAATATATATTGGTTTCCCACTTTATAAAGTTATTATACAATAATTACATGCCCAACTGAATCATGTAAAAAATTCCATAGCAAATAATTTTTATAGTTTACTTGGATATTTGCTATTGATAATAGTGTTATGATTTCTGCAAAAACTAATCTATAATGTTGCAATAAATATTTGTTTCAGATTTTTGTTTTCTTTATATCTTTTGCATTCTTTTAAGAATAGATCCCAGACATGGAACAATAAAATCAAGTAATGCTAACTGTGTTTTATTCCCTTTAAAATTTGCTAAAGAGGTTCTTGAATGATGGACTAATTTACATTCACATGTTCAGTTAGGATAGTGATTTCTTTCAGCATAGCCAGGTCTTTCTAATAGTTCAAACTCTCTTTTATAAGGCACACTTGCTCCCTTATATTCATTTACTTTGATTTCTGATCAGGTAGGTTTTTACCATCCTCCCACATATACTTGTTAACCATACATTTTTACCTTTTATCTTTTTAAGTGATGTCTGATGTTTTGCTGATATCCAACTTCCCATACTCATTATTATGGCAGTCAGCAACTTCAAAGTTGTTTAGCAAGGATTATTAAAAAATTTAAAGTTAGAATCAATGAGCAGAATTCCTTCTGTTCTTGAGTTTTAATGAAGCTCAGATATTTGTCATTGAGTAGTATGGATGATTGTCTTTCTTAAATTATTTATATAATACCCATGTCTTTTTGCACAACTGAAGATTTTTTTTTTTACTTTGTATAACCTTTCATATAACTTGGTGATATAGTATCCTGTATACTCAAATAATTTTAGTGGATCCATTATTTTATAGCTTACATAAAAAGTACAGGGTATAGCAAGACAGAAGAAGTTATTTTGTTGTGTTAAAAAGAGCAATGCCCAGAGTAAATCTTATTTCTTTTATTCATGTGTGTTTATTAATAACATAAAATACCTCATTATTTTATGTCTCACTGGAATTTTAAGTATTTTCAAAGATACTTGATAAAATAAGTTTAGTCTATAGTCTAGTGAAAATACATTTTTAGAACTCTATAAGTTATTTCTTAAAATACCATATGAAATTTCAATATTATGAATTATATAACACTGATTTTAATTACAGATGAATGACCAAAAGTAATTTCAGATATTACATTATTATTAAGATAATATATATTATCTTGAGTTTTGCTTTATCATTGAGAGACATTCATTCTCTATAAAATTCTCAGTTATGTTTCTTGAATAAATTACTTTATTAACATTTATATCCCAAAAGTTTAATATTTTATGAAATAGTCCAAGTTGTCCCAAACACATTTAAAAATATATGTTTCTTTCCCTGTATTATTCAGATTTGATTTACTTTAATAAAGACCTTGGTGCTTCTTTTAATTATGGCTCAAATTATCACTTGACAATACATCTTTCAAACCATCTTTCCTTGACACTGATTGGTGAACAATGTTGGATTTATAAGCCATTAAGAAGTCATTCCATGACATGCTCTGTAATTAATTAGAAGCCAAGTAATAATAAAATGCAATTAACTCCATGTCTAAAAGTTTAAAAAAATTAGTTCATGAAGAAGAAAAAAATGCATATAGTTCAATAGAGAAATAATTTCACTTTAGAAAGGAATGTTACCAAAAAAGCAATTCTCTGCCTCCTTCAGTCCATCAATTCTTATCTTCTTCAGCTATTTTAATTAACATGTTAATAAATTCTGTGATAGATTTAATAGCAAGTGACAATTGCAAAGTGCAGGCTGAAATAAAATCTAACACAGCAAATTTGCTACTTGCAAAAAATATCATTATTGCCTAGTCAACCATAACTTGCTTTTTTCCCTATCCCTCTCTCTTAAGGGAAAAGTTGCTATTTGAAGAAGATTTAAGCTTTAGCCCCCACATATTAAGCAGAATTAATGATCTATTTGCTTAGAAACCATATATTAGCTCCAGTTTATCCATCCACTGGGTAAACGGTAGACATTACTTGGTCACTGTGATAGATTTGAATGCAGGAAAAAGCATCAATCAGTGTCAGCAGCTGATTAGTTGTTGGTGTCTTTGACAGGCTCTTCCATCTCACTGAATGAAAGCCAGCTGATTGCTTTCACTTCTCTCCACATCCATTGCCCTCCACTGCCACTATATTACATGGCTAATGCTGAGGATGGAAAATTCTGTGTGTCAGCTAAGAGTGAATTTCTCCCCTTTGCAAATGGTTACATCCATGTTGGTCTTGCCCTTAAAGTTTCATAAAGAAGCTGGTCAACAGTGGGTGGGAATGTGAACCTTTACAAAGCAGTGGATAGACATGGATGAAAACAGATGTATTTTTATTAATAACATCCATCTCCTCAAGGCAGAAAATGCAATATGAAATGTTCTTCCTTACATGACACGACAAAAATCAGTTATGTTGAGAATGAAAAGGTTGCTAGTTGAGAAATAAAATATTGTTATAAGAGGAAAACATTACCCTTGAGAGGAATTCAGGTTCTGAAAGTACAATAGTAATTAGCACTAAAACGATCATTAAATTGATGTTCATTTCCTCTTAAAGTTTGCTCAGGCCAATCTTTTATTACAAGGATATATATTCAAACTCCATTATGAACATCATAGCTTATCTGTAAGCTGTAGAACAGATGGAGTAAATTTACTTACAGAAATATTTAAGCAAGGGAAAAAGATAGGAATATTGACTTTCCTGATACCCAGCACTGCCTGGAATATGTGCACCTGTTTTATTAAACACAGTCAGAAGGAATAGATAATCTGTAAGCAAAATGAAAAATTTCTTAATTTAACTTTTATTTACATTTGGCAGTCAAAGCAATAGTATCAAATGGTAAGAAACCATTTATGCATGCTTTTAATGACAATATGTACATTTAATGGTAATGTAATTCCATGTTTTTTTAAATTTTCTTCTTTTTTCCAGAGCCACCATATTTTTATGTTCAATGCTTATTAGTTTTCCACAAACATAGATATTTATTCTTATCTAATCAATCTCAATATATGATAATGCACGTTCTAATTTTTTCTTAATAACATATAAATGACAAAAATTTGAGATCAACTATAGAATTAGGAATTTCTAAATTTTATTGAAATTATGTTCCATTTTAAAGATATTACAATTAGAAATACATTTACATATGAACTATAAATGCAACCACATAACTGCTATTGTTTTTACATTTTGCTTTGAGTTACCTGAGCACATGTCATTTGAGAATTTTTTATTGAGTAAGACTGGGATATTATGCAAAACATAAATATTTTTTCAAAAATGCAAAGGGAGTATCCAAAGTCCATGAAAAGAGTGATACCAAGAGTGGCCTCTGTTTAATTGAAATGATGTCTTTCCAGACTGAGTAATTCACAAAAGATGCATGATGCAGCAAAAGGCTAATGAAAAAAAAAGGTCTCATAAATCAGTTAGTAAATAATTTCTTCAAATTAATGAATCTTATGACAAAAAATTACATATATGATGGAAAATCTTATTTAATTTTATTTGTCTTAATTCAATTTTATTTGTTTTAAATACAGTAGTCAGAAGTGAGAGAGAATGGTTTATTTAAAAAATGCAAAAGTCTAGGGCAAAATGTGTATTGGAATATTTGCTAAGATGCTAAAATATTAAAACAAATTGTATACATATTTATTGTCCTTAGAGAAAAGAGTGACAGTAAAGCACCATGTTCCTGAATGTCCCCTTTCTTTTCCCAAAATCCCAGCAAAGTTAAGGGAACAATGAAAGCAAGTCTGAGCTAGAATGTTTAGATACAATTTATTTGAAGAACACCAGCTTTCTCTTAAGTACAGTGGGAACAAGGGCAAGTTAGCTTTATCTGTAGAAAACTACTTTCTTGCATGTATGCTAGTACAGTTGGTCCTTGGGATGCTGGTCAAGTAAGCAAACTAAGCTCCTGCGACATACATAAAACCCCTCTATTAGTGGCAACTGTAGCATAGTTCAGGGCACTGTAGAAAGGACACCTGACTCTTTATTACTCAGTGATCACTGGGCAAACCACCATAAGGGAGAAAATGCATTGCTTAGAAAAGCTTTATGAGGGATGAAGGTGTTACTGGTTCAGCATGTTGCCACTGAACTTTTTTTTTTTTTTTTTTTTTTGGCTGAGGTGAGTACTGGGTATGGGGATTGAACTCTGGGGCACTCAACCATTGAGCCACATTGCCCGCCCAATTTTTAAAAATTTAATTCTATTTTATTTAAAGACAGTCTCATTGAACTGCTTAGTGCCTAGCTATTGCTGAGGCTGGCTTTGAACTTGTGATCCTCCCATCCCAGCCTCCCAAACCGCTGGGATTACAGGCATTTGCCACTGCACCCAGCCATTGAACTCTTTTTGGAGCAGTTATTGATCTTGTATAGCGTTCCTCAATAAATCATGTTTTGCATGTTTGTCTGTGTGTATTTTCTTTGGTCTCTTAACTATCTATACCATTTCCCTGATGCAACTGTGGATGTGAAAACAAATAAATATTTCATGGAAATGGTTGGTCAAAGAATGACTGGATAAGTAACATCTAAGTTTAACTAGACAAAAAATGGTATAGAAAAGATTTCTCCAAACTGGTCTGTTAACATATTCTCTACTAAAACATGTTAAGAATTAAGTCTTATCCTAAAAGTGAATTTAGCTTACAGCACATAAATTAACCAAAGTCATAATAAAATCACAGAATAAGGAAAGGAATTGTTCATAGAAAAGCATTTCTAAGGTGTTCTTTGAACCATGGCATAAGACCCCTCTGTTATTTTTTGTTTTGTTTTGTTTTTTTTGGTTGGGAAATACAACAAATTGCCTGATTTTTAAATATATAAAACCAGATGTGTGAATATGATGATACATCATGTTATTATGGTTTGGACATGAGGTGTCCCCCAAAAGCTATGTGACATTTCAAGAATTTTCAGAGGTGAAATGATTAGATCATGAGATATAACTTAACCAGTGGATTACTCCACTGAAATGGATTAATTGGGTGTTAATTGTTGGCAGGTAGAGTGGCTCAAGGAAACAGGTCACTGGGGCATGACTCTGGGGTATATATTTTGTCCCTGGTGAGTGGAGTTTCTTTCTGCTTCTTGATTACCATGTCCTGAGCTGCTTTCTTCTACCATGCCTTTCCTCCTTGATGTTCTGTCATACCTTGGGCCCAGAGCAATTGAGTCAGTTACCTATGAACTGGGACTTCTGAAACTATGAGCCCCAAATAAACTCCCTCTTCTAAAATTGTTCTTATCCAGAAAGAAGAGCAATTGTTTTGGTCACAGCAATGCAAAAGCTGATTACAACATACTAAGACCTAATTTCAGGATTTTCTGCCCAAAGTAATTATTAAAGTCACCATTAATAATTATAATATTAATCTGTGATCGGTTTAGAGTGAAAATCCTGTCTTGTAGTTAAATTAAGTGTATTTCCCAAACAGAAATGAAGGTGGTATACAAGTTGTATCCTGCTCTGTATCCAATAGCAAAGAAAAATAGGATATAGCCTAAATAGAAAACAAGAGAGGAAGTGTATGCAAATAAGTATATGCAAAGTTACACACACTTATCATAGTAGCATCACAATGTTGGCTCAGGGAAACCAGACTTGGAACAATAAATAGGAGGTTCCTTAGAAATAAAACTCATTTTCCCTGTGTCTCATACTTTATGCACTTGTGGAGGTATCAGGATTGTTTTTTAGCATGAGATATTTCCCCATCTGAACAGGCAGTATTGCCAAGAGTGTCCACACCAGTTAGGAGGAAATGGGACCCAGAGAAAACCCTCAGAGGAAAGTTAAGAGGAGATTTCATGCCAAACATATTCTTTACTCTTACTAGCATTAACCGTGGTCTAAGGTTGCCATGGGTGACACTGAGTGAATGTGGAAGCCATTGCAGGTAGGAATGTGCTATCTTAGCTCCTGCATTATGTAATCAAATAAGCTCTACATCCTTTGTTATTAAACAATGATTATGGGCTGGGCCTGTAGCTCAGTGGCAGAGAGTGTTAGCCTGGCACATGTGAGGCACTGGGTTCAATCCTCAGCACGGTGTATAAATAAATAAGGGTCTATTGACAACTAAAAAAAAAGAATCATTACAATTCTGTGAGTGATGTCCTTCTGTCAACCACATTGTAATCTTACTTTGACAACAGCACAATGATGATGCCATTAGATAATGTAATTATATACATAAAGTTCCATAATATTAAAAACCTATTCCATAATGCTAAGTAGAAAATGGTAGGATACAAAAGTCAATGTTTGTGAGCTGGGTGCAGTGGTGCATGCTTGTAATCCCAGCAGCTGGGGAGGCTGAGACAGGAGGATTGTGAGTTCAAAGCAAGCCTCAGCCATTGGCAAGGTGCTAAGCAACTCAGTGAGATCCTGACTCTAAATAAAATACAAAAAAGGGTTGAGGATGTGACTCAGTGGCCGAGTGCCCCTGAGTTCAATCCTTGGTACCTTCCCCCCCCAAAAAAAATTCAATGTGTTATTAAGAAATGGGAAGAATGGGGCTGGAGTTATGGCTCAGCAGGACAGTGCTTGCCTAGCATGTGCGAGGCCCTGGGTTCGAGCCTCAGCACCACATAAAAATAAATAAAATAAAGGTATGTGTCCAACTACAACTAAAAAGTAAATATATTTTTTAAAAAAGAAAAGAAATGGGAGAAATAAATGAACTCTAGATAGGACAGAAGGGTAGGAGGGGAAGGGATGGTCAACGGGTTAGAAATGAAGGTGGAATGTGATGGACATTATTATCCAAGTACATGTATGAAAACAAAAATTGGCATGAATATACTTTGTATACAACCAGAGATATAAAAAAATGTGCTCTATATGTGTAATATGAATTGTAATGCATTCCGCTGGCATGTATAAATTTAAAAAATAATTTAAAAAAGAAAAAGCTTAAAAAAAGAAACTAAGGATCACTTGCTATTGAAAAATAATTGAAAAATGCTTCTTCTATGTGATGACAATCAATATAGAAATAAATACATTTTCCTTCCTCTTATTTGAAATTTATGGTGGATGGAAATACCAAATTTATCCATTTTATAATTGACCTGTCCAATTATCTCCTCCTTATGAATAAAAATTAAAATCTTAACTTTTTTCTGATAATACTGAAAAAACAATTAGGGCCATATTAAACACTGATGTATTTACGTAGAAAATTGAAGATTAATTGCAATATTATGTAACTAGTTCTCCATTTTTCCATCACCTTTAGCCTCTTAAAGACTTCAGTACCCTGTCTACAGAGTCAAGACCTCCTTTATCACTCAGCCAATTTTTTTCAAGATCAGAATACACAGAAAGTTTGGAAACAATATAATCTCATACAGCTTGTGTGTCAGATATAAGTTCTAGATTCTGCATAGTCTCAGATAGAATGAGTATTTGGGAAAATAAAATAGAGCTGGGGTATATTTGAAGACTATATGTGGAATAATTTTCTATTGAGAAAATATTACCGTAATGATATATATAAAATACAGATAGTACCTATGTCTTCATCTAATTTAAAAAAAAAAACAACTTTTTTGCCTTTTTATAATTCAAACAAAGAGTATGGGAATCTAAACAGTAAACTAATAAATAATATTAACAATATTTAAAAAACTATATAGATATTAAAAAAATATAAATCCATAAAAATAGGCAACAATATAAAGTTAAACAATGGTGAATAACCCATAATTTGCAAAAAAAATCACATAAATCTATGCAATTGTTTTAGAGTGAATTAAATATTATGATACTACTTCTTGCTCATCAAATTACCAAAGATTAAAATCTAACTTACACCCTACAAACCATGTGTGAAATGTCTTATTCTATATTCTGAAGATATGAATTAGACAATCAAAAAAAGTTTTGATAATATTCTCAAAGTTAATTATTACTTTATCATTAATAAAGAACCTAACAATAGCACCATTAGGTATGCACACAATTTCCACGAGGACATTTGGTTAGAGTTTTGTTTATTTGGATTTTTAGGATTAAATACTTATAATTAGCCTATTGTTTCTGAATAGAAGAGGATAAGTAAAAAATATAGTATAATCATTTGAGAAAGTGTTATAACAGATAAAACAATAAATTAGGCTTATTACTAAATAAATCTCAAAGCATGATCCATTGTATAAGAAGCAGGTTTCTAATTTTAAGTGCAACAAGAGACTGCATGTTACATTTAAAAGCATATATAGGCAAAATGTTTTAAAATGCTGTCTATTTTACTAAACATCTGTGATTCTCTAATGGAAATTATTTTCTGTGCAATTATTAAACAGAATTGTAATATCAATATAATCTTTAAGTCCACTAGTCCATAAAGTTTTTGTCAACTTATTAATATTTTACACCACCATATACCAGTATTTAAATTCACAGCAAAGTAAAATTTAGACAATAGTGATCATGACACAGCTTACCAATGGCTCTCTGAATTTGGCCTAGGAAGCCCTGTGGATCCTCAGAAATCTTTAAGGGAGTCTGCAGGTGAAGACTGTTTTCATAATAAAATGAAGATTTTATTTAGCTTTTTCATTTTTCTGTTCTCATGAAATACAGAGAAGTTTTTGAGAGGCTCTGTTAAACAACAGATTAAAAAGAGAAATATATAAGATCCAACTAGTTTCTATCAGCCTCGACATTAAACACATTTGTTAAAGCATTAAACTCTGTTAGTGTATTGTCTTAAAAATGCTGTGTTTGCATATAAGCTTATATATTTATTTCTTTTTAAAATAAAATTTTGTCATTAAATTTAAATTGTCTCAGTTGTAATTATTTAATAGCAATAAAAGCTCTTGGAATACTCAGTAATTTTAAAGACTGTAAAGGCATTTTGAGAATAACAATTTTGAGAACCACTCTGCTATACTTTTATTGTAATTTACTTGGTTTGTCTTGTAAATGATTGACACTCTTCTCAATATTTATGTTTGTTTATTCTTGTCTCCATAAACTGACATGCTGAATATCTCTTGTACCTTTTGCTGTCAACTTATATTATCATTTTAAAGGAAAAAAAATAAAGTTTCCAAATGGATTTTCCAAACAATTTAAATCTATTGTTCATTTTTAGGATTTTTATTATTTTTATTTTATTGTTTTAGTCTGCTGATTACAAAGTTGTACAGATTATAAATGGTTCACCACAATCCTGTTTTTCTTATGGTATTTTTATTTTAACTAAGTGATGGGCAGAAGGTAATAATTTTCAAAAACGTTTATATTGTATTTTGGCACATATCCCTACAGTAAAGTGATGTTTTAAGAAACTTAAGCACATGTGAAAATGTATGATAGTGGTAACATTACATGCTGAGAGGCTATGACAGAGATAGATCAAAGTAAATGTCTATTAAAATATGCTTGAAATTAAAATGAGAAACTATTATTAGAAGTATGCTGGCTTACCTATAAATGTTCATTTGTTAGTTTTTTTAACTTCTATATTTTCAACTTTTTTTCAAAATTAAATTTTAAATAAAAATTTCAAATTCTAATTAGCTTAATACAACACCCCCACTTTAGAAGGAAACAAAAGCATTTCTTTATGCTAAAAAATAAAGCAGAGAGTAATTTATACTTTTAATAACTTTTTTGCTAAATTTAGAGTATTTACTCTGTATTTTGCAACTAGTCACATATTGTCAAGTTTATATATCCATAATTGTTCAGTCTTTCCAGGAAAAATGCAAGGAAATATATTATGGAAATAAATGTTATACTCATCTGGTAGATAAGTTTTATATTTATATACTTGTTCTTTAGTCAAATAGAAGATATTTATATTTTGGCAACATACAGTCTTTTTCACCTTTTTTTTTTAAAAAAAATACATGTTTAAAATTTAAAAACCATTCTTGGCTTGGCACTATACAAAAAGGGTCCAAAGATCAGGGTTTGTTTCACAGGTCACTGATGGTATGAAAGTCCCTATTACAAAATGCAGTTTCCCTGTAAAATATCATATAACTCCATAGAAAAGGGGGAAAATAGACAAATGGAATATGCATTTAAAATACTAACTTGACATTAACATTTTTAAATTAACAGAAGGGAATATAATTCCCACATCCCTCAAAAAAGAGTGTTTCATCTAATATTGCTTATATACAATATTAATGTCTGTTTTGTTAATGCTGAAGTTCTAGGCATCTCCTTCTGAGAAATGATCCTTCACAAAATATTAGAAAAATATGTTGATTGAAGAAGATCTTTTAATATTTTACTCCTTAATGTCAAGCATAAATAAATAAATCTATGCTAGGTAAACTGAAATAAAGAGAGACCAGGGGTTGAAGAGGAAGGGGAAAAACTTGTAGAAGAAGGTAAGGAGATGGAAGGAAGGTATTCAATAAAACTCCAAAATAGTCACAAGTCCACATCCCCAAATATTAAAATTTGATACCAAGTCACATGATATTTTGAACACCTGAAGAAGTCCCAAAAAGAAATAGTTACAAATTCTCCACATTAATTTGCATAGTCTCTAATGGTCCAACAAAAATTTCATTGTTTCTATACGAAGGGTCTAGCTATACAGACTGATCACAAGATCTTATCTGGTGCTACAGAATTGAAGAGATTCAAAAGGAAAAACAATATGAAAGACCATTTGAGCAGAGGTGATATGATGTGGTAAAGAAGACGCATGGATAACAACCAGCCATCCAGGTTAAGAACTGTAATTTCAACTGTAACAAAATCAAAGATATATGTATGGCATCCCGGATTCCCTTGTTAGCCAAGTAGGTTTGTTGCTATCAACAAAGAGAGAAATGGGTTATAATGAGATTCTCACTGTTAGAGTGGCAGTATGGAGAGGAGGTCTACACAATGCATATGGCAATGAACTGAGTTGGAGACAGCTGTATGACTAACCTTGACATAAATACAAATGCTTATGTATTGAGATTTTTATAAATATGTGTATCTGCCCAAACTAGCATACATGTGTCAAATTTCTTGCTATATCAACTAAAAGTCGTTAAAAGCATTAACATGCCAAAGCAGCTACAAGTATATCTAATACCCAGATATTTGTCTTAGAACGAAGAAAAGTGAATGGAGGGAGAATGGAAATACAAACACAAATACAATGGAAAGGATATTTTAAGAAGATGTAAGAGATCAGCTAGAATAGTACCAGCAGTCAAACTTGGAACAATTTGAGCCACAAAATAAAGAGGTAGTGCATGATCCCCAAATGCAAAATAAATGATCATAGATCAATACTGATATAATTCAAATGTTAAATAAATAAATAAAAATAGAAATCTCCAGTATAAAAGGTATCAAATAATTTGTTTATATTCAGTTCTCAAGGAGTTGGGGCATATCTGCCCACTCCTTAAGTCTGGGTACCAATGATTGCCTCCTTAAAAAAGTACATAGAGTATGAATAGGAGATCAGAGAAAAGCCTAACAGACTGCACTTCAGGCAGGTGATCAAGGTTAGCATAAACAGGGAAGTCATGTTTCTATTACATATGCCTTGTATTATGCGATGACAATGTACCTTACCTCCGGGATCTTGCTCTGAAAATCTCATAACATCAGTCTAATTCTGAGTACATGCAGTAAAATGTGATATCTACATGCTCACAATGTGTAATGATCTGATTTGATCATTAACTTCTTTCCTTTGACTTTTAGTCCTTTCAAAATGTGTTTCTGTATTTTGGTCCAATAGTCAGCTCTTGTATCAAATAATAAACTGTGCCTTTCCTGTTTAGATACTTGGAACTAACTTGGAAATAGTTTCTATTTATCTTTGATTTTTCTTCTTAATAGAATGTATTCTCTTTTAAATTATAGTGAGACAGCCATTAATTATTTGAGTAATAAATAAATAGCAGGCACATGTGTTGCAGTTACTCTTTGCTAGGAACTACTCTAGCTGCTTTCCATATGCTTTTAATAAATTACTATAGACATTTTGTGGGATATTAATATTTTTCTCATTCTATCAGTGGAAAAAAAAGTGATTGAATCACTGGGAATTTTAAGAATTCATTTTAATCCAATCAACTGCTTCAAAAATCTTTGCTCTTAGGGCTGGAGATGTGGCTCAAGCAGTAGCATGCTTGCCTGGCATGTGCGGGGCACTGGGTTCAATCCTCAGCACCACATAAAAATAAAATAAAGATGTTGTGTCCACCGAAAACTAAAAAATAAACATTAAAAAATTCTCTCTCTCTCTTTAAAATAAAAAAAAAAATCTTTGCTCTTTCTTATATGACACTAACACCACCTTAGACTTGGTGTACTGTTCAAGATTATTTAAAAAATAATCTTATTTACTTTTGCCAAGTACAGTGCTAAATGGAATAAGACCATAACTTTCCTGGCTGATTGCCATGAAGTAACACCCTATTCCTCAAAGAAGCTTAAGATGGCGTCTTACTTATCAAAGCAGCAGAAATTGATTCTTTTTGACTTTGTGGTATGAGCATAAAGCTGAACACAGTCACCTCAAATTATTTGAATTATAAATAGAATCATTTCCAGGTTACATTTTAATAAATGACATGTTTACAGACAACTTTCATGAGAAAAAAAAGATATTCATAAAATCAATAGACTTGAAAAAAAATTAATCAATCCTATTGGTAAACACAAGTCTAACCTGCAATTTGTAATAATGAATACTGCTTTGATGTTCACTAAGGTAGTCAGACTGTGATGCAGGATAAAATATAGCATGAATACAGCCCAACCATTTAGGGAAGAGATTTGATGTCCTCAGGAAGAAACAGTGTGAATTTCAGGCTCAAGTGGGATCTTAGGAAGAGGAGAGAGAGTGTGCACAGATCTAACCCCTTGCAATGTGCCGGTCCCCTATGGCTTCAGATCTATTCCATAGCATAGGAAGGCGGTGTGATTGTGTGTACCTCACTTCTTGTGGCAGTATCAGGACTCCTTCCTCACATTCCCTTCCACATGAAAACTCAAATACAGAATGTTGGGAGTCTGCCTGAGGAACAAAGGATTGAACAGCAGGTCCAGAACTCAGAAAGCAAGTGGTGAAGCCTAGCCACTGGAGGTGAGGCCCTTAACCTAAGTAAGGAAACAAACGTTCCAGCCCCAAGATCCATTTTTTTTAATAGCCAAGTTAGAACCACAGACTGCCCAAAGTGCCTTTCTGCACAGCTATGAAGCCAGAAAGTGAACAATTCTAACACAGACTGGCATGAACACTGATACCACAAAGAGGATTTTCATTGCACTTTATAATTTTTGTAACAACCTAATTATTTTCTTCTTAGCAAATATACCAAAGAATAAATAAAGCATAATAGCAACAACATAGATTTTAGTAAAATGGAAGTGAGTTCAAATTTCTGTTCTGCCTCTTAATTTATAACCTTATGTGAAATCCTTAATGATTCTGACTCAGCTGATTTTTTATAAAAATGAAGAAAGTCATATTTATAACCATTAAACTAGTGGAGTTAATTAACATTCTGGTACATGAAAGTACTCAAATGGTAGTAATTATCATTAGTCTTATTCCACTCCTTCAGTGAATACACCTATATGCCAGTGTCACATTATCTTGATTAGTAATTATTTCTAAGAAATCATTTGTTATTATTTTCATTTATAATTCATGTTTCCTCTATACACCACATACCTTTTTGTTCATATTCCTTTGTGTGCTATTCTTCAAACTTGAGATTAACCTTGACCTTTGACTGTTGTAATTACTATTCTCATCAAGTTTTGAAATTTTTCAGCCATGATATTTGCAGTATTTTTGCTTTTCCTATCTTTCTGATGATCTATTTTAAGTATCTTTGGCCAATCAATATTATGTCTGTGGATTAAGTCTATCCTCTGTTCCATCCCTGGGTCTGTTATTAATGCCTTGCTGATTCTTTTTTTTTTTTTTTTTTGGTTATCATTGTATTTTTTGTGGGTGTGTTTTGTTTTTATGTTTTTATGTCTTCTTTCATTCTGTTTTTTCTTTCCTTTGTTTTGGCACAACTTGTATTTTATTTATTTATTTTTAAAATTTAGCACTCAGTATTATTTGTGTATGTTTGTGCATTTTGTATATTTCAGTACTATTAGAATTTCTTGAGATTACTGTTAAATTACTTGGAAATAGCATGGTCTTTCTGAGCTTGTTTTTAAACATTCATGAGGCAGTATTAAGACTTAATTGCAGACCTATTTGACCCCAACTCAGAGGCAGGGTTTGTTTGTATACTTCATCTAATTATCTTTATGTTTCTGTAACATTCCAATCTGGCTCTTGAGAACGTAAATTTTTCATAACCTTTTTTGAGATTTGGGAATTGTTTACCCTACTCATTTACAGTAGATTCTTTTTTTAGTTTTGGTAATTTTCTCATGTATAAGAGCAGATCAGTACTCAGCCATACATGAGGGCCTAAATATACCTGTAGATCTTTTTGTGAAGCTTCTTCATTTTCAGCACTCCTGCTGAAAGCTATTGTTCTGTAAAACTCCAATCTTTATTTCTTCAACTCTGCAAGACCATCAGGCACTGTTTGATGCTCTCCTCCACCTTGAAGGATGGCCTGGAGACTCTCCATTCAGTTGCTGGTGTTTACATAAGCTAACCTAGTTAGTTAGCTTCCCTCAGAAATCATTGATGAGGTCTGCCTATTTTCTGTGGTTTAAAATAAATTTTTTCATGTGTTTTGGTCTGCATCCTATTCATTTACAACAAAATGGGAAATCTGACCCATGTTATTTTATTACAGCTTAAAGCAGAGTTACTAAACATAGGGATACATACATATACATACACAAACACACATGTCTATAGAAAACATTTTTATATTTTCATGTCTAAATTTGTGAACATGCATAGACATGAGTTTCTGAAATATAATAAACCGTAGGATTTTATTTTTGCAAAAATATGTGGGTAGTTGAATAAATTTAAGTAAGACTTAAAAAAGAAAATGAACATATTTTATAGCCAGAATGATTTATCTCTTGAAGAATACTTGGTAAATGGTTTTTAGATAATTGGAAATTCTGAAATTTTATTTCTTGCTTTATGACAAGGTAATTTTAACCCTTTTGATATTAACTTTCTAAAGCCCCTGTTTTATGCATCGAATTTCTTTTCTAACAAAATATGGCACAAGTTTTTTACATTAACAATAGTTTAATTAGATATTGTGGTTGATTTTTATGAACAGGAAAAAACTTGTTTTGCAAATAATTATAAGCTTACCCTTATTATACAAAGTTTACTTTGGAAATGTAATGGAGTAATATTAATTTCCTCAATAAGAAAATAAAGATTATATATCCGCTAGTAAACACTACTTTTGGATTCAGTAATTATCTTGCCAAAACCTGAAATTTTATCACAGATATATCATTAGTTTTCTATGTAAAATATATGCACATATACCTTATAGCAAAAACAAAAGAAAATATCTAAATTGTCCCAATTGTCTCTTCATGTTTCAAATGGGACTTATTGTGTTAGGAAATATACTTATATTTTTAACTTGACTGTTCTATTTTCTGGTCACATAGGCAAGCAATTTCCTATGTGGCATATCCTAAAGATATTTAACACCATTTCCACATTTTGGGCAATTTTGTAATGCACTATAAATGATGCTGATGTTATTGGATCATAAAATTAGATTTCCTTTGCCCTAAAGAAGAATGATTCCATGTGATACTAAATTTTCATTCAGTAAATATGACTATAGTGTTCATTCTGTCAGAACGGAAATCTGGGGAAGCAGATTCCAAATTTATTTTGTAAGAAACTATTTTAAGGACTCTCTATAAGTATGAGTCCATGAAAAATTGCAAAACATAATGAGTTTTCCCAAATTAACTGAAATAACCAGCAGCTAATGGGATCTTAGTAAATGATTTTTTAATTTAAAATTTAAATATCACTATATTAGTGAACTCTAGCTAAAACGTTTTGTGAAAGCTATCGTGAGAGATTTGTATAATAATAACTAAAAAAAAAACAGTCAAAATGGAATGCATTCTTCTGTTGTAACAAATAATCCTCAAAATCTTTGTAGTGCAGGGTGAAGGTTAGCTGTTTTCTCCTAAAGACTTCATTAACTTGTCAAGAAATAAAGTGCAAGAGATACAGAATGCTAAATAAATAATTCTTGGAATGCAAGGTCCACAAATGTCAAATAAGTAAATAATTATTGAAGGCCCAATGTTTTTAAAGTAAGATGCCATGTGGTTTTACAGTAAAATGCTGATGTAATATTTAAGTGTGTTTCAATTTGAAATATATTTCATCCATGCTTAAGAGGTGTATTTCTAAAGAATTCAGAAAAAATGTGTTGATAATATTATTATTTAAAAAGATATATTATACAATCTTCCTGAGACAAAAATTTATGATATGAATGGAAACCTATAAAAGCTGAACAGTATTTCAAAGTGTTTTGTCTGTATTTTTCATAAAAGGAAAAGAAATCCTCAAAATTGAGTACAAATACACACAAAATAATCCTAGTGTATGTTTTTTTGTGGTATTCAAAATAATCAGGAGAAGGAAACATAGAGGTAAGGATATCTCTCTTGGAAGTATAATATGTTATTTGCAGGAAAAAATGATGTAAGCTTGGAAATATTTCCAGAGTTGTTCCATTATAAATGATGTAACATCACATTTATCCAATGAAGACACAACAAGGACTATTCACTAAGCCAAAAATCAAATGCTTGTTTCTTAGACTTTATGAGGATAAATACTTCTGTCACAACATAAATTATTTCTATATGTTTCAATGATGTATTCTTTGTCTTTTGCCTATCAGATATGTTTTCTTTTCTTTTTTAAATATTTTTTGCTGTGTTCACTAGTTATTCCTATTTTTTTTAAATTCAGAGATTCAAAAAGTAAAATATTTTAATATTTAGAAAATGATTTTGGGGAAAATAAGTGCGACTTATTTATTTCTTTATAGCTAATGGAATGAAAAATAATTCTTGCTATGCTTTAAGGTATTTCATCTGCAACTTGATAAGGAGGTGGTTGCATCTTTAATTTCACGCAAAAAATAAAAAGATCCTATTTAGACATTTCTAAGCCATTTCTTCTCCCATGTCTTCAGTTCTTTATTCATAAATGCTTTCTTCTTTATCTGCCTCAAGTTTCTACCACAGAAAATGATCCACCTGTTCTGGAATGTTGTGAATATAAAATGTGATAGTTATACCAGCCTTCAGTGGTTAAGAACTCCAAACATCAAAGATGTTTTCCATGAGCAAGAAACTTAAGCCCTTAAAATTAGCCCTGTAAGCTGCTGAATTGTGAAAGCTGTAAAGATAGAATACTAGTGAGAAATAGGACCTTACATAGAGCATGCTATAATTGAATAGTGTCACATCCATAGCCCAATTGTCCCAAGGCACTGAGGAAGATTGTAGACACGCCAAAGAAAGTACCCAGCGACAACATGGAAGGTATATGATTTGTTGTGAAAGCTCATGAGACATCAGTGGCTGATCTAAAAAGAGTTCAGTGGTGGTAGAAAAACAAAGGTCACTCTTGTCCCTCACTGTCCTTTGCCAAGCAGCACCTCCATCTGCCATGATGGTTTTTACAGTGGTGGTCAGCTGGACAAATGACGTGTATTATTTCCTCAGTGCCTTTAGTTTCTGAGCCTATCCTCTCTCACAGAGTGGATTTATGTGTTATACTGTAAAAGAGCGACAACATTAGCATTAGCTTGCTTCATTTGCTCAGATGACCAGCATCCCAAGGTCCAATTTTCTCAGTGTACGTGAAAGAAAGTAGTTTTCTACAGATAACATTAACTTGCCCTAGTTCTCATTGTACATAAGAGAAAGTTATTGTCCTTAAAGATAATATTGCATCCGGTCTGCACTCTCATTATTTAGTTAACTTGGCTAAATTTTGAGCAGCAGGGGGCAGAGTACTGTCCTCCCACCTTTTCTTTAGAGGATGATAAAACCCAACACCCATATGTCTAAATGCCCTTACACATCTTATCATGTACATTACAACCAAATTGCACAACAGACATACAGAGAGCAACAGAATGCAATAAACCCTGTTATAAGAGCAAGCCTACTGCATACAATATTTACCTAAGTAGTAGAAGGAGATTATGACCAAGCAGAAACATGACAATACTGAATTTATTTACAGCAATAACATGGATTTGACACTTACATAGAGCCTGGAACATATCATCACCATATACAACATTATGTTTTAATGAGAGTACCTTCCTGTGCTGTAGTTAGTGTATCTAGCACAATTCTACTTCTAAGTTCCACCTTTCACAAGCAGAGGTCCAGTTGTGAGTATTATTTAAGGCAACAACTATGTGTTTAGCTAAAGTATCAACCTGGAACTCAATGATAATGCTCACAGCTTGTGGAGAAAAGGTAACAAGTGGATAAATTCATCAGGCAGTTCATGTTATTCTATGCCTTCCTTTTACCAAGACCCAATTAGCAGCAACTGTAGACAAGTGTGAAATATGCAGGTTTGTATATAAGGTCTTTTCTGAGAGCACCAGTCAATCTAGTTATAAGGCAGATATTGATACCTTGGGATGCCTTATGCCTGTAACCACTCTTGAGGGGAAGACTAGTTATTATATATGCTGTTCAACTTTGCCATCCGAAGCTGCTAGTATATCTATGAGCACAATACCTGACATTGATTTATAGGGTCCAAGCCATAGTTAGAGAGGGGAGACATTGATTTATAGGGTCCAAGCCATAGTTAGAGAGGGGAGACAGGTATTACTGCCAGAGAGGAGTTTTCCTTCCCATTTCCACCTGTGTTGCACTTATTTACCCCAAGACATCGAACCCCAGCAAAATTTAGCTGTAGTAATTTGTCCATACACCAAATGGAAAACATGATATTTTGTACCCTTATAAGAAGACAAATTTACATTCAAGTTCATAGTGCTATTGTCAGCTGTGTCCATGAGTCTGGTTTAACATACAGTTCCATAAAGCCAAAGTGACGAGTTGCAGATGTTATATCTCCTTTGACATCTGGAGGAGAAAAGAGGCACTTTAGCATATCACCTTTATGCCCATTCTGCAAATAGATTAAGGATGAAAGATAACATGTGTTAGCACAGGTAAAATCTAACTCTTCAAAAGTAAACTCTTCTAAGTAAAGATAGTACTGGCCTGTGGCCCATCTCCAGGTTCACAATAGCATGTTTCTTGTCCCATAGTCCCTGAAACTTTTGCAAAGAACAGTATGACAATGAGGATATTGAGGTTGTTAGAGATAATAAGGAAATGCCAATTCCCTACAGAAATCAAAAGTCTTATTTTAGTCCCTTTGTCTGTGGACCTAGGGACCAATACCATTGAGTCCCTATTTGCCATTCCCATCACCAGCAGTCTGTATAGATCCCCTCTGACAGGTCCTATGGCAGTGGAAAGAGCAAATTACCTTGTGTTCTCATCCATGGAGTGCACGTGTCTTCATTTGAATCCAGATGGTGATGTCTTATGTGAACATCAGGAAAAGCACTGTGACATGTGCTATAGTTGTGTTCATTGATGATCCTGATGAACATCCATTGTTGCTTAGTCTACACTATCAAAAATCAATCTTCCATGTTTAGTTGCTGTTTTAGTATTTGAGCTGCCATTTGTTCATGCAATTAATCCTGCTGTACAGAAGGTTGTATATGTCCTTCTGCTAATTGTTGTTTGACCAGATCATGGGCTACTTGTATCTTTTCTTTAGTCAAGGGCCACTGAGGAACCCATGCTGGTCTTTCTGATTTCCATGTAATTTTTATTGTCTCAGTGGCCCTTTGTGAAAATCCAACTCATGTCTGTCTGTTCCTTGATTTATTTGTATTGGTGCTGCTATACCTTGTTCTTGTTTTTTCTAATCTTTTTCCTTTCCTAAAACCTTGTCTAGCCATAATAGTGGGTGCATTTTGATTGATATTATTTGTTAATGTCAAACCTAATTGATCTAAGACATCTCGTCCCCATAATTTTACAGGAAGATGATCCAATACATATGGCTGTATAGTTCCTTCACATCCTTTAGGATCCTTCCAATCTAATACCATTGCACTTCTATCTTCTATCGGGATTAGTCGCCACTCCTAGGCCTCGAAGCATTTGAGTGGCTTGTTGTAATGGCCAATGTTTTGGCCATTCTTGACGAGAGATGATGCTAAGGTCTGCACCTGTATCCAGTAGCCCATTAAATTCATGTCCTTGAATATTTAGTTTTAGCATGGGGCGAGAATCTAAATTTAAAGAAAGCATAGCCCAATCTGCACCTGTGGAGCCTAATCCCTTGGAACCTCTTTCTACAGCATGACTGGAAAATTTATCATGTAGGCTTGGTATTATTAGTAACTGTGCTATTCTATCTCCTGGTGAAATTACTGATATACCCTTTGGAGAACTGGCTATAATTTTTATTTCACCTTCATAATCGGGATCAATTACCCCAGGACTTACCAAAAGTCCTTTTAGAGTAGAAGAGCTGCATCCCAATAATAAGCCTACTGTTCCTTTGGGAAGAGGTCCTTTCACCCCTGTGGGAATGATTTGAACTCCCATCTCCGGAGTTAGTACTGATCTGGCGGAGGCGCAGATGTCCAACCCTGCACTCCCTCTGGTTTGTCTGATGAGGGATCTGATGTCCTGGGCACTACCCTGATGGGGTTGCTGGGGTTGCTGGTTTCCTCCAGTGCTCCGTATATTTGTGGTTTGGGGCCCCGGAGCATTGGGGCCCCCTGTCCATTTTTTGGCAAAGGAGCCCGATGCCTTTGTCCACGATATTGTGGATAAACACCTTGTCCTTGTTCGTTTTTTGATAATGGAGTACCCTCTATGGTGGTTTGAGAACGGCATTCATTAGCCCAATGCCTCCCTCTACGGCATCGTGGGAAAATACCCGGTATTCTACTCCTTTGATACCTAGTTTTGTTAAACCCTCCTCCTATGGGACAATTCCTTTTAAAATGTACTGTTTGTTCACAATTGTAGCATGTTCTTGGCCTGGAATCTAAAGCCTGTTTTACTGCAGCTGCCACAATTTGCCCTTGTTCATTAATGTCTCTGGCATCTAAAGCCTGTTTTACTGCAGCTGCCACAATTTGCCCTTGTTCATTAATGTCTCTGGCATCTAAAGCCTGTTTTACTGCAGCTTCCATGACTTGCTCTTGTTCATTAATGTCTCTACATAATTTAATATATGTGTTTAAATCTTCCTGTTTCCATGGTCTAATGATATCTCTGCACCAATGATTTGCTTGGTCATAAGCCAGTTGTTTTATTAATGGCATTGCTTGTTCTGTATTCCCAAAAACTCTGGTAGCTGTTTGAATAAGCCTATCTACAAATTCAGCATAAGGTTCATTAGCTCCTTATATTATCTTAGATAATTGACCTTGTAAACCTCCATGTCCTTGTAAAGTCTTCCATGCCTTAACTGCATCTACAGCAATTTGTAAATATACACCAGGATCATATGCAAGTTGTTGCTGCTGATCCTCATAAGGTCCCTTTCCTAACAACATATCTAGATTTCTCTGAGGATAACCAGCTGCTGCATTTCGCCTAGCCGTCTCCTTGCAAAATTCCTCATTGGCAACCTTCCATAACAGGTATTGTCCTCCAGTTAATACAGCTTTACAAATATTAGCCCAATCTGCTGGTGTCATGTTTAAGTTGGTAATGGATTCTACCAAGCTTACAGTGAAGGGTGCTTGAGGACCATAGGTTGTTACAACCTCTTTTAGCTCCTTCACTGATTTGAAATTTAAACCCTGGTAAATTTGCTGCCCTCCTACCTCAAATACAGGGCATACTTGAGATCCTGTCTCAGGATCCCAACTATCAACTGCGGGGGTTGGGAGCCTCCTAGCATATGGAGGTGGTGCTGTTGATTGGACACTTATGCCCTCTGGTGATAGAATGCTGTTAGTAGCAGTCTCCTGTAGAGGTGGTGCTGTTGGTTGGAGACTTTTGCTCTCTGATAGAAAGGTGTTATTAGCAGTCTCCTGTTGTAACTTTTCCCCTGATGGCTTTTTCTGCTCTAAACTTCCTTCCTCTGTCTCACTAGCTCGAAAGACCTTCTCTTGTACTTGAATCTTTTCCTCTTTCTAACTAACTTGAGAGACCTTCTCTTTTACTTGAATCAATATGTCTTCTCCTTCCTCTACCTTTGTCTGAACTGAAGGCTTTGGACTAAGCAAACCAGATACCAATGCCCACAATGTCAATGTGCCAACTGGCAGAGTCCCTGGGTTGTTCTTTTCTTTTAAAATCTTCACCATGATGGTTCCATTGTGATATATCTAACACCTCCTCCTTAAAAAGCCATGGGCTATATTTTTGTATTATATCAACGTATGCCTTGACTGCTCTTGATTTTACTGGGAAGCCTCCTTGCTCTAACAATTTACTTAACACTCTTTTGGTTTGTTTTTTACTAATTGCTGATCCCGTATTTCTACTATAATACAACCCAGCAAGATAACACCAAACCAAACCGAGACAGAATCCCATAAAAATGGAACAACAAAAATTCATTATAGCTTTTCTATCCTCCTGACATGTGCATCCGTCCTTTCTCCCTATCTGTTCCTCACACGCAAATAGTTTTTCCTCAGTTGTGAGCAGTTTTTCTTCCCTCTCACTCATCTCCAGGGACAGGCAAGTTAAAACAAAAATGAAGCAAAACAAAAGAGTAAACTTAGAATGGCTACCCATCCTCTCGCCCTGCCCTCAGGGGCGAGCAGTTTACTTACCCTCAGTCGCTCCCCGTGCGAGCCACCAAATGCCGCAGTCTGGCTGGGCACAATTCAGGAGCCACTTGTCAAAAGAAACTAACTTTATTTTTAGAACTACAAACGCCAAGCAAAACAGCTCCTCAGGAAAAAAAAACCCTCAGAGCCCAACTGCCACCACCGGCTTCCACAAGCCTCTCCCCCACACAAACCTCACCACCTCCCACAATCCTCCTGCTCTTGAGGCTGATTGCTGGGTCGCGTGGGCGGAGCCAAAGAAGTCCCCCAATGAGCAGCTCTGTGGTCTGAATGGGCAGGGAAACAGCCCAATGAGCAGCTCCGTGGAGGAGCCAATCAGCTAGATGTTGTTGGGGCAGCTGTGAGCCAATCATCAGCCGGCAGTCTGAAGGGCAGGGAAACAGCCCAATGAACATCACCGCAGAGGAGCCAATCAGCTAGATGTTGCTGGGGCCACTGTGAGCCAATCATTAGCCGGCAGCTGGAAGTTTGCTGGCAGCTGGAAGTTTGCTGGGGCCCCTTTGGCTGTGGCTCTCAACACTGCTGCAGCTACATTATAAGGTAAATGGGCATTTACCTTATAATGAACATTTACCTTATAATGTAAATTACTAAATTCTCAACCTATTTCTACATCATTGGCCAGTAAAGTGTGTTCTGTTGGCATTTTCTACATCTGTAGGGATGTCACACACAGTGTTAACCAATTGAAAGCTCTGTATGGTGGCTTTCTGTGTTGCCCTTCTTCAAGCATGTGCCTGCATCAGTCTAGCTTGTGTGTCCACACATATTATGGCAAATATGCAGCCTTTTGATAGAGACAAATGATGAAGTCAACCTACCAGTGTTGTACAGGTTGCCTTTTTTGAGCTGTCCACCCCATCACATGAGGCATGGTCAAAGCTGCCTCATGAAACACAGAAGAAGAGACACACAAAAATAAAATGTTATTATATGAGACAATCCACATTTTGCTATGTGCAATAAAGCTTTCTTTTTGTTGTGACCTATTTTTCTAAACAGCCAAGCAGCCACATCTTTGGATGGCATATCTTCCAACCATCTAGCTTAAGTTAAACTATCTGCTTCCCGATTGCCTGGTAAAGAATAATGGCTATATGCTGCCACATGTTAAACTCTCAATTCCAAATGTAGCAGTCATTTCCAAATGCTATTCCATGTTTGTACCCTTCAATAGCTGTTACCAAGGTTCAGATGATAAAGCTGAATAGTGTGTAATGTAGCATAGCCTTCCCTTCAGGGGTGGCTATAGACAACCTAAGCTCTGGCAATTGGAAGAGTTAAATAGTTCATTCTTTCAGAGATGTACCACCAGTATTTGTGCTGCCTCCTCTAGGTGGGGAAAAGACTCAGACTTTAAAATCATATAATTAATGTAACTAAACATATATACTGTGTCAGATTTTGTGCACCAGGAAAGTGCTGCCACCACCATCCCATGACATGTGATTGGGCTATAAAAGTATCCCGAGGAGGAATGCTGAAAGTCCATTGTTGCTCTTCCAACATGAAAGCCAGTTGCTCCTGGCATTCCTTGTGGGCTCCTTGTGTTTCCGTTGCCCTCTTTTTCTTCTGCCTTTCCACAGGTTGTCTGTATCCCTCACTTCCTAATGGTTTTAGTTTCCCCATGCCAGCTACAGCCTGGCTCTTTGAGAAAGAGGAGGGCCCACTAAAGGACCCATGATTAGCAGCAGAGACATCATATTTCCTCAGAGCCCTTTCGGGAATGGTGTCCTTCAATCCTTCTATGTATATTTCATTACCAGGAGTGAAGTCTGCTGCATGATGACCTGCTTCATCCCTCACCCTCTTAGACTACATTGCAGATCTCCTATGGTTCCTCCATGGACTGCCACCTCAGAGACTCAATGGGTAACACCCTCATAGCAGGCCAAGTGCTTTTATAGGCAGCTATGAGTCAGGACATTAAGGAGATAATATAATCCTCATTCACAGTTGAACATACATGTTGCCACAGAATATGTGGTGTGGGGACTGAGGCAACTTTACTCATTTCACTACTTGATTTTAGTATGCCTTCAACGCTGGTGTCCCAAAATCCCAACAGCAATTCTGCTGCATTTTACCTGGCTTCCTGCCTAAATTTGTATCCAAGCCCTACCAATTCAGCTGCAGTATAATCTTTCATTGATACATGCATGTACTTGTTAGGAGGGTCCAGATTCTTAAAATTCGCTCCCACTGGAAGTGGCTGCTACTTCTTTCCTTCTGATTTATGAACAGTCAGGCCCCTGACACTGGCATCTCAATTGGCTCTTCCCAGTCTTCATCCTCTCCGTTTGGTTCACAGGATCTCACCTATGGGTGTCCAGTAGCTTTGAGTAACTAGCATCCTTACTGTAGTTCTTGGTAAATGTGTTTAGCAAACTTTAGTTTAGCAAAGCAGCAGATTAGAGTTTCCAAATTTTTATCATCACTCCTCACACAAGAAAGTAATTTCTCAGTACTCCCTGCTAGAGTTGAACTTTCTTTAATATTCAGCTCTATTTCCTCCTGTCATTGCTTAGCATGGATTTGGGCTTAGAGCTCTGTTTCCATTGCTCCTGCGTTGCAATTAGGAAGGGCCATTTCCCAGCTGCTGCTATCTTATGTAGCTTTTTCTTATTCCTTAGAACATGTTGCTTAATCATGATCAAAAGTATTTACTCTGACCCTTGAGGGCACCACCCTCATCCATGATAGCTGTCACTCATCCCCATATGGAAGTGAAAGGCCAACCCAGGGGTTCATATACAAATGTATGCATACACACCCAATTTCCCTTTCTCAACTGTGTGCCATAGTTTCCACATGCATAAGAGTTTCTTTGGCCTCCTCCCTGGCTTACCAGTTGTATCATTCATCCTCCAGTTGTGCTAGATTAATGGAGTATGTTGCAAAGAGATCAAAGAAAATTCCAGAGACAACATGGGAGACTTATGATTTATTGAAGAAGAGCTTACAAAAGATCAGTGGTTAATCCAAGATGAATTCAGTAGCCAAAGGTTAAACCAGTAGCACCTTCATTTTTCATGATAATGTGCTAAGCAGCACCTCCACTCCTTAATGGTGTTTTGCCTAGTGGACAAGTGATACAACATATACTTCCCACAATGTCCTCAGTTCTGCATCTGTCCTCATTCAGAGAGGAGTTTTGTTTTGTTTTGTTTGTGTTTTTTTAATGTTAGGTGGCAGAATCAGTGACATAATCAGCATTATCTTGCTTTGTTTAGTTGTATGACCAGCATCCCAAGGAGCAACTGTTCTGGTATACATGAAAGAAAATAGCTTTCTACAGATAACACTATCTTGTCCTAGTTCTTTGTATACATAAAAGAAAGCATTGCCCTTCAAGAGAGTGTATATCTGGATTTTCTGGCCCAGATTTGTTCCTTTAACTTAGCCAGGTTTGGAGAAAGAGATTGGGAGCTTTCCCACACATGATGTTTTAGTGTCCTCCTTTTTTTTTTTAATGGTTGAGACAAATAACAAAGTATTTGCAATTTGAATTGTTATGGTGAATATGGGAAGATTGTATTTTTAAGAGTAAGAAACCGAGTTCAGTCATTATTTTTGTCTGAAAATAAAATTAGTCCATCTCAATGTGGAAGTCCTTAACATACAGAAATGATCTCCTAAGTTGCCCAACAGGAGAAAAATTACTCAGGATTTTTTATTACAAGACTAAGCAATGGATTTAAAGTCTATGATCTATATTCATGTATCCAAGGAATCCCAGATCATGCAGTCCTGTGACTTGAAGAATACATTCTCTGAGAAATTAATTCAGATGTTCTATTTCAGGATTACCTACTGCTTTAGCTTCACTGTCCTAATTATATAAACATTTAAATTTACTAGTTCATTGTTAAAAATAAAATAATAAATTAATTAATTAAATAAGATGTGTCAGATAACAGATTTTTACAATCACAATAATTCTTTTCTTAGCCCTTCAATTCATCCAATAAGTTAGATGCTTTTTATTTTGTACTAAGCATTTTCAGAAACTTTTTTTCCCTCAAATACCCCAAATTTACATGCAGTTATAATGGAAATTGCTGGGTTTGCAAATGTGACCCAACATATACAGCCATAGAATTTGAACTTTATAAGGTCTTTGCCCTCAAAAAAAATCCAATATTAACTTCTCCTCAACAAATCTTAAGTTTATCATTTCTATACTTAGTACACAATAATGTAGAATCAGGTACAAAGGAGACAAATGTAAAACAAATTTAAAAGTGAAACAGGAAACTTTTTGACTGTCCTTAGCTCATAATTGAAATCTGACCTAATCACTACTGTGAGACATGTTTTTTCTTAGAGCAAATGAAATATTTGGGTTTAGACCAAAACCCCTGGTATCTATTACTTGTGACAAAAAAGAGTTAGTTAAAAATGTTCTTTCACATGCTCAATAAGTTAATAAACATTACAAAATTCTATCATCAAAATTATAATTGGAGTCAAACTGAGAAATGAATTCCAATAGTGATATAAATAGACAAAAATCACACTTTGTAATTAATTACTGAATCAATTCAGGGCTACATGTTTCATTTGTTTATCACACATAATTTTTTAAATATAATAAATTACTTGGAACATTCTTACTTTTAATAGTATTGCTCTATTTCCTCTTCTAATCACAATAGAGATTCTAGTAGTAGAGTTGCCCTCCTGCTGTTAAAAAATTAAAAAAAAAACGGTGAAAATAATGTAAGAACCAATTTGAGACAATGAACAGCATGTAGCAAATAACTTTAATCTCCGCAATAACAGGATGACTACAATTGCTTGAGTTTCATCTGGAATCATTTTCTAGAATGTGATGCTGAGAGATGAACTCAATGAGAGAAGATAGTTTTGTTGCATTTCCAAAACAAAAGTGGATGTTAAAAGAAGCCAAGGCATCTGGAATTAATACTGCATAGTAATGAAATAAATTGAGTTACACAGAAAAAAAATATTTCTAGAAATGAACTTGGATTACACAAAAAAATTGGTTACTCAATACTACATTGTTCATAGGGAAAAAATGTGGAAATTTTTTAAGAGGTCAACAAAGAAAAATATTCAAAGAGTTTTAATTATTTTCAGTTCTCAAAAAAACATGGAAGAATATACTTTCAACCACATACTTAGTATTCATGCTAAGGTATAGGTTACTCTAGAACTACCTTAAGAAAACCTTAGAAAAAAAGTTATGAAGGGATCAATGTGATCTTCACGTTACTTTACTACTGCTTAAAAAAAATACTGTTGCTCTTTAAAATAATATGACACAATCTAGAAACTAAAATAATGAAAAATTATTAGTGCCTGCTGTAATTTGGATATGAGGTTTCCCCCAAAGCTCCTGTGGTAATGCAGAAATGTATGGAGGTGAAATGATTGGACTGTGAAATCTGTAACATCATAGTTAATACATCCTAGTTTGAATGGACTTTTAACTGATGGTAATTGTAGGCAGGTGGAACAAGGCTAGAGAAGATGGGTCATAGAAGGAGTGTACTGGAAGACGTTCATTTTCTCCATAGCCCCTTTCTCTTTCTCTCTATGCTTGCTGACAACAATGAAAGGAACAGTGCTTCTCTACCACAGCTTTCTGCCATGATAGCCTATCTCTCCTTGGGCCCAGGACAATGGAGTTGTCTCACCGTGGTCTAAAGCTCTGAAGCTGTGAGCTAAAATAGACTTTTACTCATCTAAAAGTTTTAATTGGATATGTTGGTCACAGTAATGAAAAACTAACACAGAAATTAGCAATTAGAAGTGGGGTCATTGCTATGACTAAGATGACCCCTGTGGTTCAGAAGCCTTTGAAGATGTTTTGATGCAGAAATTTGGAAAAAAAGTTGGAGATGCAAGCTGAAGAAGCTTTAGAATTTTGTAAGCTGAGCTGAATGGGTGACTCTGGGGTAATCCTAGAAGACCAGAATGTTAAAAGAATGGCTAATGAAATTTCAGGAGGCTATGAAGAGTCTATTGGAAATCAGAGTAGAGGCCATTCATGTTATATTCTGGCGAATAACTTGGTTGCGTTTTTCCCATTTGCTGAGACTTTGTGGGAAGCTGAATTTAAAAGTGATTGAATAATAAATCTGGTGGAGGAAATTTCAAGGAGCACTGTATACAAGCAGTGCCATGGAATTTTCTGCCCACTTATGGCCAGGTTTTACTATGATAATCAGGAGCAGAAAGCAGAGCTGAAGGATTTTAAAAACTAGCAGTTTGGACAGAAAAGTTCTTGTAAAACTGGGGCCAAGAAAATCATAGTTGTTACTAGGAAGAGACCATGCCCATTTGAAGAAATTCTTCATATTCTGAACAGAGACAGTAGGAAAGATGTTTCAAGGGCATCTCAGACATTTGAAAGACCACACCAACTGCAGGCTCAAGTTTTGTTTTTTGTATTTGGAAACCCTGCTCTAGGGATGTATAGGAGTTGGTCACCATGCTCAACTGCCTAGATACTTTGAGGCTGCTGCAAAGGTGATCACAGTGGGCTCAGTTACCGTTCAAGCTGGCCGCAGACCTATCCTCATCCATGTTATGCTGGTTCTGCAGGAATGCAAGATGCTGGCATTAAGAGGTCATGGATGCTTCCATCATTTCAGCGGAAGACCCAGGTAAAGTGTAGCAGGGTCGGAAATCCTGTGGGATGCATGAAATCATAGGTGAAGCCAAAAATAGAATGGAGATCCTTGAAACTAAGAAATGCCAGAAGTTTGGACTGTCTGCTGAAGAGAGTTGTTGGCTGATGAGAGAGTCAAGCTAAAAGATGTGCTGCAATCAGCAAATTCAGAGGTCAATACTGCTCATGTCCTTTGGAAAACACATTTTGACACCATATATCTTAGATGTAGTATGTGGAATTACAGAACCTATTTGCCAAACTGGGATTTAGTCTTGTTTTGGCCCCATCCCTTCTTTCTATGCCCCTATGTCTCCCTATTGAAATGGAAATATTTACTCTATATCACCATATATTGGATATGTAACTTACTTAGATTTTTATAGGGACTCACAACCAAGAGTTTCTCTTGAGTCTCCAATGAGACTTTGGAATTCTACTCTTGGACATGAACCAAATGCATTTTGCATTGCAAAATGGACATGAGTTTGGGGAAGCCAGGGACAGAATATTGTGGTTTGAATATGAGAAATCTCCCAAAAGCTCCTGTGTTAATGCAGGAATGTTCAGAGGTGAAATGATTGTATTGTGAAAGCTGTAACCAAATCATTCTCTCCTAATCTGAATAGAATTGTTACTGCTGTTTACTGGTGAGAGTCCTGGCTTCCCCAAATGCTAAAGTATAACACCAGAGAAGCACAACTAGGCAAGTGAAGACTGGAAAGCTTCATTAAAGGACAGCAGAAAAGACTTCTCCCTGGAGGAAGAAGGGGATCCAAAAGGCAAAATCCATGGAAGGGGAGGTCTTCCCTTTTTTATAGCTATGGTCTTCTTTCAGTTTTTCCATGTTCCCTTCCTTTGTTCCCCTTTATCTTGCAGTGATAGAATGCAGGTAGTAAAGCTCAAAGGTGGCAGATAGGTGGGCTGGAGGAGTAATCTGAGGCAAAAGGGGTGGTTTTTGATTACCACTTCCCTGTTTTCTGGGAGCTGCTTCATTAACAGTTCCTTCATTAACAGTTCTGGGCCTTGGGGATATTAACATTTCAATTTCTCCAAGTGCTGTTCTGATTTCCTGGACTCCATTCTTGATAATGGCCTCCATTTTCTTTATCATACTCTATATTAGGATATTAGGCCTGATTTACCTAAGTACACTAACTACCTACCTTTAAATCTGGCTTCAGAATGACTTACTGGGTGGTAACTATAAGCAGGAGGGGCATGGATGGACAAAGTAGCCTGTGCCTTTGTAGATTTCCTCTTCCTTGCAATCTCTTCTCCAATCTCTCTCTCTCTCTCTCTCTCTCTCTGCTTCTTGGACATCATGAGTAGAGCTGCTGTCTTCTAACAATCCCTTCCACTGTGATGTTTTGCTACAATTTGTGCCCAGACCAACTGAGTTGACCCATCATGAACGCTCTGAAACCATGAGCCAAAATGAACTTTTCCTCCTTTAAATTGTTCTTGTTGGGTATTTTGTTTACTTAAGAGAAAAACTGTCTAACACAGTGCCCCCCAATCATGTAACAAAATATTACTAGATATGTTCCCTTCCTGGGAGAAAAAAATAGTCTACAAAAACAGAGAAAGAGAGGGCAAGGTGATGACATGGCACATAAGAAATAAGAATAGCTAGCAAAAATATTCTCAAATAGTTGAAGAAGCCATAAACATAATATAAAAAGAAATGAAATCTGTAAAGTAGCATTAAAATAAGCACTCCTAAAATCTCTTTTAAAAAGAAGCAAAATAGAACTTTAAAAGAAAAATCTGAAAGTTAAATGCACAAAGAAATTTTTCTGATATATTCACAAAGAAATGTATCAATAAATCTTGGTGAGAATGGTGGAACAACCAGAATTAACATATACTTGTTGAGATTATCACAAAAATGTTTTGGTTTAAGTATCAAAAATTATTTAGAACATTTCTTATAAAATCAAGTACATACTATTCTTTAGCCAGCAATTCCTTGTTAAGGCATTTATTCAAAATAAACAATATTTTTATTTTATTCAAAATAAAAAAATAAAAATTAGAAACGACTTTTACAAGAATGGTCACAGTAGCTTAATTTCTAACAATTAGAAACTGGAAATATTTCAGGTGGCCATTAATAAAAATATATTAAAATGGGACCTAATAATAACTTGGAATAGTAGTCAGCAATAATAAAATCTTAGTAATTTTATATGTAAGAACTTAGATCAATACCTAAAATATTAAGCTGTAATAGGATTCATACAAAATAGTTAATATTATATGATTGCATTATATTAAGTAAAGAGCAAACTAAACTGTGCCTTAGTGGAAACACATTCAGAACAGCTGCTGCTTGTCTGGTGATGATGATAGTGGGAGCAAGTGTGAAGGGATGTAAGAAAATGTTTGAGTATCCTCAAACATATCATAATGTTTCTTATTTTCATAGTATCTTGGGTTCCGAGTGCCATCATTGTACCTGGACAAGCAGGGCCCTGCCTCAGTTTTCATGTCTTAGCAGTATTCAAATTTTGAGGTATTCTTTTAAAAATTAAATTATCCTAGGTGTTTGGGCCCCCATGTAGCCAGTAGTACCATCTGGGCAAGAAGACCCATGCCCCATTTTGAATCTGCATGAGCTCTTGTCCCTGTTTCTCCTTTTTTGAAGTTCCTCATAATCCACAAACTACATGTAGGGCTGAAAAGATAGGTAAAATGTTCTCTAGAATCATGCAATGTGGTCATCCTGTATCCCTGTGGACCTGCAGCCTAGTAAGTGGCTTGTCCTACTGTAAAGAGATGTATTTCTTTTATGAGATTACATGATATTCAACAGTTGTAATATTTCTAACATGCAAATTTCCAGTGACTCCATTTTTTTTTTTTTTTTACATAATAAAGTGTCCTACAAAAAGTAAGAACTAGGTTCCATACAGTAAGGATAGCTGTCTGGTTACACAGATGCCTGTATTTGTCAAAACTCAGTGAATGCATCTACAGATTCATGCATTTTTTAGAAATGTTGGCTTTATATTAAAAAAAAAAACTAAAATATATTGCGCTCTTGTTAATGTTGTTCCTGCTAATGCACTTAGGGTGTATATACTGAAAACTGAAAATTCCTTAAAAATGCGTCAAAAATAAAGATAACTTTGAGAGTCTACTTAGGAGGATGTTCTTGCTTTTAGGAGATGTAAGTTAATATGTTCAAGGTTGATGGTGCATCATAGCAGCAAATTACTCTTAATTCACTCTGGAAAGAAACTTCTAATTCTACTAGTATTATTCCTGTGAGTTATATCTTATTTAAACAATTTAAAAATTTATTGTATGTTTAAGTGAAATAAAAATGCAAGCTATAGACTACAAAATGATATTAACAATACACCTAAATGCAAGATGACTTTCATTTGGAATGTGTAAAGAACTCATACACAGTAAGAATGATAAACCATACAAAATAATAATGACAATCAAATTTTTAAGTTTTTAAACAAATGATAGATAATTTATAAAGTATTTTCAAAGTCAATAACCACATAAAATTATATTAAGCATCATTAGTTACCAAAAAAATGAAAATTTAATGAGCTGCCAATAAACACAGACTATGTACCCACTAATGGCTAATATTTTTAAAATACCTAACAATTCCAAGTATTGGAGTGGGTATTTAGTAACTATAACTCTCAGGCATTGTTGATTTTCTTTTTGGAAAAAAGTTTTATGATGGCTTATAAAGTTAAACTTACACTTTTTAAAAAAAATGTAACCCACTAATTCATCCATAGGTATTTACCCAATAAAAATATTTTTTTGTTTGCTTTAGACCCAAATACAAATGATCAGAACAACTATATTCATATTAAACTGGGGAAAGCACAAACGTCCATCAACTGTTGAATGGGTAAACAGGTCATGGTATATTTATATGATATAATGAATCATGAATAAAAAATAACTCATTATTAATTCATAGAAATATATTTTTTGAATCTTCAACAAAAGATTTTGTACTGGTATAGGAAGCTAGATACAAAAGAACTTATATGGTTTATCTCCATTTTTATCAAAGCCTGAAAAAGTTAAAAGGAATCAATAATGGCAGAAAGCAGATCAGTGGATGTGCGGACTGCTGGAGTATAGAATTGACTTCATGGTGGTGTGATAAAACTTTGTATGTATGGACATGTTCTACAGATTGATTGGACCTGTGGCTACCTGAGGGTATACACTTGCAAAAGCTTATCAAGTTGCAGAGGAAAACTGATGTATTTTATTTTATATGTCAATGAAGTAGATATAAAAGTTTAAAAGTGCTAAATATTGAGATATAGATAAGAAATTGATGAAGCTTACTTAGGTCATATAAAGTCAGTCATGGAAGCTCAAATATTATAAACTACATCTATTGTTTAGATTTGTAGTTTCTTGACAAGGGACTAAAAAAAAAGATGTCTCAAGTTAAGCTTTGCAGTTATGAATTCCCTGCTGGATGCACAAGACTCATCATCATTCACAGGCCTCATTCTGAGGCTTAATCTTACTCATCAAATGTGATCATCTTTCCATCACTTGACATTAGTGCAAAGCTGCAGAGGAAACTTTTGTGAAAAGTGGATACATTTCCCTGTTAATGCAATGATGCAGCTGATACTCATGGATAATATGATAAAGAAAGCAGATTACTTTTTTTTTTCATTAGTACTTTGAGGCTTTCTCATAATCTGGTCAGAGATTCTGCTAGTAATGAAAAACCTCTGGCAACAAAATTTACAGAAGGAGTATTTACATTTCCAGATAACTAGCCTAAGAGCATTTAGATAAAATTAATTTCCATCACTGTGCATGCCGGAGCATTTATCCTCCTTAAATGAAAGTGAAAATGTGTCAAGGTCTATTGGAAATTTGCTTTGTAGGGCTAGAAAAGCCAATGTAGAAAAGATAATGAGTCATATTAGAAATGAAAACTGGATAGCTAAGTATTTGCTAGAACTTGGGTTGGGAGGTGAGAAAGAGATGTATTTATTAGAAGTTTTATTATTTTATTTGCTATCTTTTTTATGACATAAAGAAATAAGATGCAGAAATATTATTAGATATTTCTGGAATTTTTGACATATGTATTTTATAATTATATTTTCACTTAACAAAATTAGTTTCAAACCACATTATGACCCTCTATGGTATCTTTAAAAGTAACTTTTATTGCTCAACAATTCTTTTTTATATAGCAACTGATACTTGTATTATTGTTTCTCCTTTCTAAGCCCTCAAAGCAATTTCACTTATTTCCTATATATTTTTTTTTCCTCAAAACTATGATTCCCTCTCAGTGTCTCAAAGTGAGATAGCTACAGGCTGCTTTCACAGCAGCAGCTACCTTTGGTTTGCTTGGTTGAGCAGCAGAGATTGGAATTGAAAGCAGCTATCTTCGTTTTCCTTTTTTTGTACTCTGCCTACAACTGCTGTCTTATCAGAGTGTAATCATCACCTTCTCTGTCCTCACACATACACCTCCTCCATTCTTTGACATCACTACCATATTTCATACAGTGTAATAATGAAGGTAATAGTAAAACTTATAAACCAAATATTGAGATCAATGGGATGCAAAATGTACTTTAAATAGAAAAAAGACTTGAAAATTCAAAAAAGAAAAAAAATCTTATCTGCTGTCTTGAAAATTTTCATTCCTAGGTAGATAACTGGTTCTCATTAATTTATGTCATTATCTGTCTCCTGGTGGGAAAAGGGATGCATGGAAGAATGTAAAGAATCCAGTCGAATAATGTAGCTCAATCACTGAGGACAATTCGACCCAAAGCAACACATTTAATTGACTTTTATTTTTTTATTTTTTATTTTTTTCTTTTTTTAATTTTTATTGGTTGTTCACAACATTACAAAGCTCTTGACATATCATATTTCATACATTAGATTGAAGTGGGTTATGAACTCCCAATTTTACCCCAAATGCAGATTGCAGAATCACGTCGGTTACACATCCACAATTTTACATAATGCCCAATTAGTAATTGTTGTATTCTGCTACCTTTCCTATCCCCTACTATCCCCCCTCCCCTCCCCTCCCATCTTCTCTCTCTACCCCATCTACTGTAATTCATTTCTCTCCTTGTTTATTTTCCCATTCCCCTCACAACCTCTTATATGTAATTTTGTATAGCAATGAGGGTCTCCCTTCATTTCCATGCAATTTCCATTTTCTCTCCCTTTCCCTCCCATCTCATGTCTCTGTTTAATGTTAATCTTTTCTTCCTGCTCTTCTTCCCTCTCTGTTCATAGTTGCTCTCATTATATCAAAGACAACATTTGGTATTTGTTTTTTAGGGATTGACTAGCTTCACTAAGCATAATCTGCTCTAGTGCCATCCATTTCCCTGCAAATTCTATGATTTTGTCATTTTTTACTGCTGCATAGTACTCCGTTGTGTATAGATGCCACATTTTTTTTATCCATTCATCTATTGAAGGGCATCTGGGTTGGTTCCACAGTCTAGCTATTGTGAATTGTGCTGCTATGAACATCGATGTGGCAGCATCCCTGTAGCATGCTCTTTTAAGGTCTTCAGGGAATAGTCCGAGAAGGGCAATAGCAGGGTCAAATGGTGGTTCCATTCCCAGCTTTCCCAGGAATCTCCAAACTGCTTTCCAAATTGGCCGCACCAATTTGCAGTCCCACCAGCAATGTACAAGAGTACCCTTTTCTCCACATCCTCGCCAGCACTTGTTGTTGTTTGACTTCATAGTGGCTGCCAATCTTACTGGAGTGAGATGGTATCTTAGGGTGGTTTTGATTTGCATTTCTCTGACTGCTAGAGATGGTGAGCATTTTTTCATGTACTTGTTGATTGATTGTATATCCTCCTCTGAGAAGTGTCTGTTCAGGTCCTTGGCCCATTTGTTGATTGGGTGATTTGTTATCTTATTGTCTAATTTTTTGAGTTCTTTTTATACTCTGGATATTAGGGCTCTATCTGAAGTGTGAGGAGTAAAAATTTGTTCCCAGGATGTAGGCTCCCTATTTACCTCTCTTATTGTTTCTCTTGCTGAGAAAAAAACTTTTTAGTTTGAGTAAGTCCCATTTGTTGATTCTTGTTGTTAACTCTTGTGCTATGGGTGTCCTATTAAGGAATTTGGAGCCTGAACCCACAATATGTAGATCGGAGCCAACTTTTTCTTCTATCAGACGCAGAGTCTCTGATTTGATATCAAGCTCCTTGATCCATTTTGAGTTAACTTTTGTGCATGGCAAGAGAAAGGGATTCAGTTTCATTTTGTTGCATATGGATTTCCAGTTTTCCCAGCACCATTTGTTGAAGATGCTATCCTTCCTCCATTGCATGCTTTTAGCCCCTTTATCAAATATAAGATAGTTGTAACTTTGTGGATTAGTCTCTGTGTCCTCTATTATATACCATTGGTCCACCCGCCTGTTTTGGTACCAGTACCATGCTGTTTTTGTCACTATTGCTCTGTAATATAGTGTGAAATCTGGTATCGCTATACCGCCTGATTCACACTTCCTGCTTAGAATTGCTTTTGCTATTCTGGGTCTTTTATTTTTCCATATGAATTTCATGATTGCTTTATCTATTTCTACAAGAAATGCCATTGGGATTTTGATTGGCATTGCATTAAACCTATAGAGAACTTTTGGTAATATCGCCATTTTGATAATGTTAGTTCTGCCTATCCATGAACAGGGTATATTTTTCCATCTTCTAAGATCTTCTTCTACTTCTCTCTTTAGGGTTCTGTAGTTTTCATTGTATAAATCTTTCACCTCTTTTGTTAGGTTGATTCCCAAGTATTTTATTTTTTTGGAGGATATTGTGAATGGAGTGTTTTTCCTCATTTCCATTTCAGAAGTTTTGTCGCTGATATACAGAAATGCCTTTGATTTATGCGTGTTGATTTTATATCCTGCCACTTTGCTGAATTCATTTATTAGTTCTAGTAGTTTCTTTGTAGACCCTTTTGGGTTTTCTAGGTATAGAATCATGTCATCTGCAAATAGTGATAATTTAAGTTCTTCTTTTCCTACTTTTATGCCTTTAATTTCTTTCGTCTGTCTAATTGCTCTGGCCAGTATTTCGAGAACTATATTGAATAGAAGTGGTGATAGAGGGCATCCCTGTCTTGTTCCAGATTTTAGAGGGAATGCCTTTAACTTTTGTCCATTCAGAATGATGCTAGCCTGAGGCTTAGCATAGATAGCTTTTACAATGTCAAGGTAAGTTCCTGTTATCCCTAGTTTTTCTAATGTTTTGAACATAAAGGGATGCTGTACTTTGTCAAATGCTTTCTCTGCATCTATTGAGATGATCATATGGTTCTTATCTTTAAGTCTATTGATGTGGTGAATAATATTTATTGATTTCCGTATATTGAACCATCCTTGCATCCCAGGGATGAATCCTACTTGATCATGGTGCACAATTTATTTGATGTGTTTTTGTATTCGATTTGCCAGAATTTTATTGAGGATTTTTGCATCTAGGTTCATTAGAGATATTGGTCTGTAGTTTTCTTTCTTTGAGGTGTCTTTGTCTGGTTTCGGAATCAGGGTGATGTTGGCCTCATAGAATGAATTTGGAAGAGCTCCCTCTTTTTCTATTTCCTGAAATAACTTGAAAAGTATTGGTATTAATTCTTCTTTAAAGGTTTTGTAAAATTCCGCTGTATACCCATCCGGTCCTGGGCTTTTCTTGGTTGGTAGTCTTTTGATGGCTTCTTCAATTTCATCCATTGATATTGGTCTGTTCAAATTGTGTGTATCCTCCTGACTCAGTCTGGGCAAATCATAAGACTTAAGAAATTTATCGATGTCTTCACTATCTTCTATTTTATTGGAATATAGGTTTTCAAAATAATTTCTAATTGTCTTCTGTATTTCTGTAGCATCTGTTGTGATATTGCCTTTTTCATCCTGTATGTTAGTAATTTGAGTTCTCTGTCTTCTTCTCTTCGTTAGCATGGCTAAAGGTCTGTCGATCTTATTTATTTTTTCGAAGAAACAACTTTTAGTTTTGTTAATTTTTTCAATATTTTATTTTGTTTCAATTTCATTGATTTCTGCTCTGATTTTAATTATTTCTTGCCTTCTGCTACATTTGCTGTTGTTTTGCTCTTCCTTTTCTAGGGCTTTGAGATGAAGTGTGAGCTCATTTAGTTGTTGGTTTTTTCTTTTTTTGAGGAATGACCACCAGGCGATGAATTTTCCTCTTAAAACTGCTTTCATTGTGTCCCATAGATTCCGATATGTTGTGTCTGTAGTTTCATTTATCTCTAAGAATTTTTTGATTTCCTCCTTTATGTCTTCTGTAACCCATTGATCATTCAGTAACATATTGTTCATTTTCCATGTGACGTAGGATTTTTCCTTCCTTCTTTTATCATTGATTTCCAGTTTCATTCCATTGTGATCAGATAAAATGCATGGTATTATCTCCACCCCTTTATATTTACTGAGGGTTGCCCTATGGCATAATATATGGTCTATTTTTGAGAAGGATCCATGTGCTGCCGAGAAAAAAGTATATCCACTTGATGATGGTTGATATATTCTATATGTCAGTTAAGTCTAGGTTATTGATTGTGGTATTGAGTTCTATAGTTTCTTTATTCAACTTTTGTTTGGAGGATCTGTCCATTGGTGAGAGAGGTGTGTTGAAGTCACCCATAATTATTGTGTTGTGGTCTATTTGATTCTTGAACTTGAGGAGTATTTTTTTTATGAATGCTGCAGCGCCATTATTTGGTGCATAGATATTGATAATTGTTATGTCTTGTTGGTGAATGGTTCCTTTTAACAGTATATAATGTCCTTCTTTATCCCTTTTGATTAACTTAGTCTTGAAGTCGATTTTATTCGATATGAGGATGGCCACCCCTGCTTGCTTACGAGGACCGTGTGCGTGGTATATTTTTTTCCCATCCATTCACCTTCAGCCTGTGTATGTCTTTTCCAATCAGATGTGTCTCCTGGAGGCAGCATATTGTTGGATTTGTTTTTTTAATCCATGATACCAGCCTATGTCGCTTTATTGGAGAGTTTAAGCCATTAACATTCAGAGTTACTATTGATATATGGTTTGTACATCCAACCATGTTTGATTATTTATCCTTTTTAAAAAAAATTTAGTTTGTTTCTCCATGATTATCTTTCCCCTCGCCCTCTGTCTTTACCGAGGCTCTTCCCTCTGATGGTTTGGGTTATTGTTTTTCATTTCTTCCTCGTGTAGTGTTTTGCTCAAAATGCTTTGCGATGCTGGTTTTCTGGCTGCAAATTCTTTTAACTTTTGTTTATCATGAAAGATTTTTATTTCGTTGTCATACCTGAAGCTTAATTTTGCTGGATACAGAATTCTTGGTTGGCATCCATTGTCTTTCAGTGTTTGAAAAACATTGTTCCATGACCTTCTTGCTTTCAGCGTCTGTGATGAAAAATCCGTTGTTAACCTAATTGGTTTACCCCTGAATGTAATATGCCTCCTTTCTCTTGTAGCTTTTAATATTTTCTCTTTGTTCTGTATATTGGATATCTTCATAACAATGTGTCTTGGCGTTGGTCTATTGTGATTTTGTGTGCTCGGTGTCCTGTATGCATCTTCAATTTGTATATCTGTTTCCTTTTTTATTTCTGGAAAGTTTTCAGTAATTATTTCATTCAGCAGGTTTTTCATTCCCTTGGTTTGAATCTCTGTACCTTCTTCTATCCCGATGACTCGTAAGTTTGGTTTTTTTATGTTATCCCATAACTCTTGGATGTTTTTCTCGTGATTTTTTACCAGCCTTTCTGAGTTGGCTAGACTCTTTTCAAGATGATATATTTTGTCTTCATTATCTGACGTTCTGGCTTCTACTTGATCCACTCTGTTAGTGATACTCTCAATTGAGTTTTTAATTTGGTTTATCGTTTCCTTCATTTCTAGAATTACTGTTTGATTATTTTTTATAATCTCTATCTCCTGATAAAGATGCTTAACTTCTTCTTTTATCTGTTTATGTAACTCATTCTCAATGTGTTCTTTCGCTGCTTGAATTTGCTGTCTCGTATCCTCTTTAAGGTTCCATTCCATCTGTTTAAGGTGTTCCATGAGTTCTTTATATGACCATTTTTCTGATGACTTTAGGTCCTCCTGAATATTTAGGCTGTCCTGCATTGTTTGTACTCCTTTTCTTCCTTGGTTTTTGAAGCTGCTCATGTTACTTCTTGTTCTGTTTGACTGCTGAGTTACTGTTTACTCCTATAAATTTATTTGATGCTTGGGAGGAAAGGTATTAGAAGGGAAGGGAAGAAGTCACTAAAGAGAATGAGATTAAGCAGGTAGAATTCAAGGAAGGATAAGATAATTGAAAAGAAATGAAAAGACAAAAGAAGAAAATAAATAGGAAATATAAAAAGAAAAAAAAAATTAAAAAAAATTAAAAAAAATTAAAATTAAACTTGGAAGAAAAAAATTTAAAAAAAAATTTAAAATAATAAAAAACAAGAAAGAAAAATGAAAATGAAAGAAAAACCCAAATCAAAATAAAAAAATTAAAAAATTAAAAAAAAAGAGAAAAGAAAAAAGAAAAAAAAACACTAATAAATGCAGTCTTAGAGTTTGATTAACTTCTCTTCCAGTAGGTGGCGCTGTGCCCACCAGGCCAAGTTTCTCCTGTCAATACAAGGGAACCAATCACTGTGCAGCAGGTCCTCCTCCCAGACTGGGCGAGTCTCCAATCCTGAGTGCCTAGGGCCTCCTCTTGTGTCTAGTCACTTCCCCACTTTTCCTCTAGCCAGGCCCCTCTCACGGGTGGCGCTCACCACAATACTGCTCACCACAATACTGGGTACACTCCAGGTTTGCTGTTCCCGGGAGCCCTGTTGTCATGAAGGACTGGGCACACTCTCCCTGTTTGCCATTCCCTCAGACCCTAAGTTTGTAGAGCTTGGGGCTGAGAATCCTCAGCGAATTTTACTGCCCCTCCGGTAGCCACGCCCCCAGTAGCTGGTGCAAGAGACCTCAGCTGTCAGCTCTAGTGGGAGTGGTAGTTCCACGCCGCGGGTCCTGCGCCACCTCTAATTCCCTCGGTCTGGCTACCGCGCTCACGGGAGAGCTGGGAGGGGCCCTTAAGGTTTGCCCGATGTGTGGAGAGGGAAGGCTAGGGGATTACACACCTGTAGCCGCAGGATTCAATGAAGTTATCTCCTCAGCCGCAGTCTGATGACGTCAGTTCTCTGCCATGGTGGTATCTCTTGCAAATGGTGACAGTTCGTTTCCCTTTGCCGGGTGACCAATGCAACAGGTGGGTCCTTACTGTCTCTCCCAAGCCCCGTTTCAAACCTGTGGCCGCTACCTATGAAGGCTCGGTAGGCATTTACCTCTGTAGGATCAGAAGGGCCGACCAGTTGTTTCAGCCGGATGGATCAGTGCTGAGTCGCAGCTGTTTGTCTGCGGGAAGCAGGCAAACGGGAGCTTGAATTCAGCCAATCTGGGCTCGGTGTGTGTTCTGAGAGGCCCAGACTGTTCGCCCCAGATCCACGTCAGCTCAGCATTGCCTAGTGATCCTGAGCAAACAGATTTAGGCTGTTTACGACTCCCTATGCCTGCACAGCTGAAGAGGTCAGAGACTTGATCTCTCCGCGCCCGCCGCCATATTCGGATTCCACCAGAGTTCTTTAATTTACTTTTAATAGATTTGAAAGATTTTCTTTGAATAGCATGGTATTTTGAAAGATAGGTAGATATTATCACAGTTGCTTCAAAGGAAGGAAATCTTATTTTCCTTATATATTGCATATTACAAGAGCCTAATTTGAAATAATTATGTATTTACTTAGCAAATATGAACAAGCAAACCATGTGATGTGGATATACAGTGACTGTGAACACCATTAGGGCATGCATCTGGATACCAATACAAAAGGTTTTGGATGTATATTTTCTTTTCAGTGGGAAAATCCATCTCAAGCTGGACAGAAGAAAAAACATAAGTTGCTCCTTCGCTTCATCGTAAGAATAATGCACAGTGGAGAAAACAACGACCATAAAGTGCACACACAAAGTGTTTAGTTTATCCACACCAGTTCTGTCTGGTGGACTTAGAGCAAAACCAACAAAAAGAACGCATTTCCTAACAATAGATTAATGTAAGGTGATATTCTATAGAACCTAACAGAGAGGAAACATGTAAATTCCACTTAAACTCTTCAATTCAAACCACAGAGGCAGAGGTTACATCTGTTGCAAGAAAGAATCCTTTCAGGAGCCTCACAAGATAGAGCAGAGTCTCAATAATGCAGAAAGAAGAGGAATCCAAACCATATGGAACAATTGCTGCTATCTTACTTAGATATCTAGAAATGTGCATGATGGGTTCTTTTGTGAATATGAGCTGAATCATGTGAATATGAGCAAAATGTTATTAAATGTGTTTCTCTCCTATTTCTGACAGCTTTTGCTTTCTGCCAGGTGCTACTCTGTCTTCTGGATGAAATCATGAACAAGACAGGTGAAATTCTTTTCTCCAAGGAGATTGTTCTTACTAATAACACTAAAGAAGTGAAGAGACTGAGTTCCTCTCATCTGGATGGTTTTAGCTGGGCTTCTGCTTTAAGGCTCTGAACTGCTTTTCCTGAGAGCCTACAGTAGGAAAGAATTTGTGGAATCTTGGAGATATAATTGTTTTTTAAAGCTTCTTGTCATTTTTCGACCAGGACTCTTTCTCAATGTTAAATTAACATGCAAAATTAATGCATTCCATTTAAATGTTATCAGCAAGAAATTAATGTCCTCAGTCTTGCCTCTGAAAAGGCAGAAACCTAACATAACTGAGCTTCTGGCACCATGTTTGAAACCTACCTTTTGCTATAGAAACAATAAAGCCAATTAATTAGCAAACATACATAGCCAAAGACCTTCTCATTGTCACAGGGAGATACCAGAAGGAAAGAGAGAGAGATGGACTAATTCTTCCTCATGGTCCTTAGAAGGAACAAGTGGTGTGGATAAACTAAACTTCTTGTGCACTCGGTCATCATTGCTTCCTCCACAGTACATTACTCTTACTATGAAGTGAAGGAGGAATTTCTATTCTGTTTCCTTAAGATCTCAGCTGGAAGTAACTTTTTCCCCACTCAAAATAAAATACACAACAAGAACTTTTTGTTTTAAGATCTAGATATACTCCTTGTTAGTGTTTCTTTCAGTTTTCCTTCTAACATCTTTATTTCAGATTTCTGCTCCAGAATTGAGATAAAAATTATCTGTTGTTTAAGCCTCCTAGTTTGTGATAGTTTGTCACCACAGCAAGCAAACTATTGCAACTAAATTGGATTTTGTGATGAATAAATGAGTATAATAGTATGGGAAGTATACATCCAATAGTTTTGTTTGTGAAGTTCTGAACAAGATGCTTGGCCTGATTTAATTATGTTAGTCTTTGTTGAGGACTTTTTAATGGATGAATCTGTGAATAAAAATTAAGCAATAGTTCTTCAGAGGGAAAGAATAATCATTCATTTTTTAAAATACGAGAAAGACCTAGGTGAAACATGTTAAATTAATGTTAGGCAATTACAAGTTCTTCATAGATTCTCTATTTACAGTGTAATTTGTTTCTCAAATTTTGAAAATTTTAGCTATGGGTTAATGATGATCTCACTTGTATTTTAAAACAATTATTTCAGCTATGTGTTTAAAGGTCTTTAAAAATTTTGCATTAATGTTGGTAAGTTGAATAATCAAAATACTGCCCATAAAAATATTCACAGTTTGAGAGAAGACACATTAACACAGAAAATTCAAACCTCAAGATTGACTTCAAAGTTTTCTAATGGTAAAGAACCAAATGTATTTCTCTTAGTCTTTACTTATGTTCTTCAACTACATTATTACATTCAAGGCATTTTCTATTGCTCTGCAATTAACATGACTTAAAAAACAACTGTAGGGCTAGGGATATAGCTCAGTTGGTAGAGAGTGCTTGCCTCACATGCACAAATGCACAAGGCCTGGGTTCAATCCTTGGCACCACACACACACACACACACACAAAAATGTAGAAATGAATTAATTCTTACTTGATCAAATAATAAGTTACAGGTATATTCGAGTTATATTGAAGAAGAATGTCACAACATCAGAAAAATGACCTTAAACATGAAAACAATGGTAAATATTTACAAAACAATATTTGGCAAAACTGGAATAAAAATAAGGAAAGAGAAGGCACAGATTTTGCTTAATATCTGGAATAAAATACTTAACCTCACCTTGCATAAATCTGAGTAAGTACTTTGGCCTCTGTGGGAAAATAATTTATTAGTCATAATTTTATCAGTCAATGGTCCTTGGCTCCTCTTACCTCTTTCACTATAACCCTTAGCTGATGACAATCACAGAAAGTTAATTAAAATCATTCTGATCTTTGGGCTTCAGAAAAGGAGAAAACAAAGTAGAAAGAGAAAAGCTTTGACATAATTATGTTAAGTTCAATTAAACAAGCTTTCACTGAATAACCTATTAGAATATACATAGTGAAAGAATCACTTTCAGTAAGCATATAAGGAAGTTAAATGAAAACATAATTAATTTTTTATTTTGCAAAGGGTGAGACATCTGCACATTGTTTTAAAAAGGGATGCATTTAAATCAACTTATTTGATTTATAAACTGAATGTGTTCAGAAAGAATATATTAAAGTTCAATAGAGTGCACAAAAGAATTACTTGATATTTAAGTACAAGCAATATAATGATTCATTTGCTATGGTCAGTGAAACAGGGCATAGTGCGCAATGTGTAAAATTACAAACTTCCTGGTTAGAAGTAATAACACTCATATCATGCTATTTCAGAAAACCAGATTTTATTCATTCCTGGAAGCAAATTAAAATCAATAATAAGGCGAACATTCATCAGGCAACACTAACAGTAAACTTCACAATAGTAAAAACATGATTCAAAGATTGAACTGTAATAACATTGATAACATTGATGGCATGTTTCATGGTAATTTATATTACTGAAAAATTTTTATTTATATTTTATTTATGTGTAAAAGTAAAAATGGAATGCAAAAGAGTTATATATTTTGTCTATATTCTGTTGACTACATTGGAACATTGATATAACATACTAAATTATGTGCTATATAATGTAATATCTCACAGATGTATTAATTATTTATAAAATCAAATTCCAATGTGAGAATATTTTGTTAACTATCACTTACTGTTTATTTAAATATGAAACAAAATATAGTTGACTTCCATCCCATTCAAAAATAGAATTTTGATACGTTTTAAATATTTTAAGTGGTTTTATTATTCTACAAAATTATAATATTTGCTGTTTATTTTACTGCTATAAGCAGATGCATGGACCATATTGTGAAATTGACTCTAAAGTTCTCAATTAATTGGTTATAGATTAAGAGATTAATATTTACTTTCCTTCCAGAGATTCCTGGTGTTATATTGTTTTATTGTTGTAGTATTCCAACAGCAGATCAATGTCATGCACGTCATCATCTGTATCTACTTCTAGGCTTGCTGAAAAAAGAGAAAGACCTTTAATCTTCAACTTTTAAAATATATAAATTATTCTTTAGACATATGTAACATAGAACACATAAAGAGTCTTCTCACTTTGGAGATTAATTTTGCATTTTATTATAATTTTGTGTTAATGATATTTATCTATTAATTTATTAATATACCTATTTAATTTTTCTTGAATTTATGGCAGATAGATCTGTAGAACATTTCAAGGTATGGATAACTTAAAATGGTAGATAGGCTGGGTGTGGTGGTGCACGTCTGTAATCCCAGCCACTCCGGAGGCTGAGGAAGAAGGATCCAAAGTTCAAAGCCAGGTTCAGCAAAAGTGAGGTGGTAAACAACTTAGTAAGACCCTGTCTCTAAATAAAATACAAAATGGGGCTGGGAATGTGGATCAATGGCCAAGTGCCCCTGAGTTCAATCCTTGGTACCCAAAACAAAAAAAACAAAACAACAAAAAAAACAAACTGGTATATAGGCTAATTATTATTATTATTATTATTATTATTATTATTATTTAAATTTTCAAATAATATACTTCAAAAAAATAACTCCAAAATAAATATTTGAATCACTTTTAGTTGTTTCTTAGGGTCATGTCTTAAAATGAAAGCAAGGAGGGCTTATTTTCATAGTTTGGAATCAAATATTACCATAATATTTATTGCATGGTTTGAAACTGATGTTGATTACTAATGTCATATAGACCACAGAAATAAAATGTTTTTATTTTGAAAGAAAGAATGTGTTAAAGAGGCTATGACTGAATGTATTCACTTTCATTGGATATCAATGTGAAAATACAAATGTATGATTTTAAAAATTATATTTTCTTAATTACTATAGTGAATTCCTACAAAGTTCAGCATTCTAAATAATACATCCAGGTCCAAATTCAAAAGGTGAATGTTTAAATCCTGTGATACTGAAAGGTACAGAGGTGTACAGTTCTAAATTACTCTTTATAGTATCTTTGGTCTACCATTTGATATAACCATGTAACCTTATCTTATTGTTTAGAAGAAACTTAAAAAATATATTCATGTCTGTTTGGCCTTGTATCTGTGTTTTAACTCAGCAAAATTGGTTATTGTATAAGAACTAAACTTTGTTTTTGAGTCTCTGGAAATCCAAGTAAAGTTCATGACAACATAATTGCTGTGGGTATTAGGAATGCATTATTCATTGCAAAAGATAAGTACTAGGTCATGAGTTTTCCTTTCCTCAGTATTATTTTGTCAAAATTGTTCCAAGAAAATACACCAAAGCCCATGATGTTTAAACACTTTTTATTTCTTTATCCAGAGAGAATTCCCTATCAGAATATTCAAGCTTTTAATTATTTAAATAAGTCACCCCATTCTCTCCCAGCATATACGCACTATGCAGAAATGAATCAGGCTTTACTTAATGAAATTTGCTGCCACAGCTTGGATCTCCCAAATAGCCATGTGATAAAAGCTTGGACCCAGCATGGTATTTTTGGAAGGTGGTGGAAACCTGAAGAACTAGGGCCTAGTGGGAAGTCTTGAGGTCATTGAGAGCATGGATTTCAAAGGGGATTGTAAAACCCTGTCCCCTCCTGCCTTTTACTTTCCATAATGTAAACAGTTTTTCTTTGTCACATGCTTGCTACAAGGTGTAAAAGCAACAGGGAAAACTGATCATGGACAGGAATCTTCAAAACTAAAATTCAAGGTATAGCTTTGCTCTTTATAAGTTTATTTTCTCAGGCATATTGTTATAGTAATAGATAGCTGACTAACATGCCTGTCAATATTGAAGTGTCACTTGCCAATGTAAGCACTCTTTCTAGCTGTATAGTTTATGAACTGTACCTCTTCAGAGGATAACATTTAAATAGACTATGATGGGGGTGTCACCCACTGTAGTTTTTTAGTGCAGAGGCCTTATATTTTCCATGTGAATCTGCTTAATAAAGATGTTATGATGATAGTCACTACATTTGAGGTAAAAATTCAGAGTGAAATGTTGCTACCACTTTTATTATGAGACAAGAACAAAAATTTAGGGGAAAAAGAGGGAATTGAAGATAAAATAAAACTTGAACTAAATTCTAGAAAATGGCATAGAGAAAAGACATCTATGGTTAATTTCATTTATGGTCATGTTAAAATAATGAGAAACTCAACATAAATGAAAGAAGGAGAAAGCAACCAATTTGAGAGTTCCCCAACCTCAGTGCAGACAGGACTCAACTAAAGTGGAAGGTAGAACCCTCTAAATTATGGAATGAGAAGTAGAAAGACATTATAACACCACAAGAAACATGGTCTTCCCAAAATGGAGGCAGATGGTTTTGCTGAGTTCAAGGTAGTTGCCCGTTGAATTCTGGAGGATTGTAGGAAATATGGTGAATGTCACCCCAATAGTTATAGAGAGATTTCTTTGATTAAAAGGCAACGACTATTGCTTACTTTTGAACCAGGCTTTTAGTTTTGAGAGTACTCTGTATATTCTAAATACTAATCCATAAGAGATATGTGGTTTATAAACTCTTTCTCTCATTCTATGGTTTGTTTTATACTCAGCTTTTGATACATTTTTAAATTCTAATTTTCAAGTCTAATTCATTTATTTTATTATTTATTTATTTATTTATTTTTGTCTGCTTATTTGTTCTCATATTCACAAACCACTGCTAAATCCAATGTCATAAAGAATTACCCTATGATTTCTTCTCAGGGTTTTGTAGTTTTAGATCTTATGTTTGGGACTTTAATCCATTTGCGGTTGATTTTTGTCTCTGATATTAAATTAAGATTGAATGTCATTATTTTCATGTGGATATTCAGTTTTCTTTGCACCATTTGTTGAAAAGACTGTCCTCTTACTATTGAATGGTCTTAACCCTCTTGTCAAAAATTATTTGACTACACATGTGAGGGCTTATTTTTAGTTCTTTTTTTTTTTTTTTACTTTTTCAATTGATCTACCTGTCTGTCTTTATAGCAGGACTACACTATTATGATTACTGTAACTTGGTTGTAAGTTTAGAAATCAGGAAGTATGAGTCCTCCAGCTTTGTTCTTTCCCAAGATTGTTTTGGTTATTTGGGATTTCCTGAGTGTCTATATAAATTTTATAAAGAGTTTTTCTATATCTGTAAAATAAATATCTGTTTGGTTATTATAGGTATTGAATTGAATTGATAAATTGCTTTGGATACTATGAATATCTTAACAATATTATGTCTTCCATCCTAAGAACATGTAATGTGTTTCTACTATTTATATTTTCTTTTATTTCTTTCAACAATGTGTTATAGTTTTTTTTTACAAGTTTTCACCTCAATAGTGAAATTAATTTCCATGTATATCTAAAAGGGTTGACTTTGTATCTTGCTATTTTATCAAGAAATGAATGGGTAAGCAAAATGTAAGATGTATGTATATTGCATATATACATCTCATGTGTAATATTGTGTATTTTGTATTATGTGTCTAGGTGTGTATGTATATAATATTGTTCACCCTTAAGGGTGACAATTTTGATATATACTGCAACATGGATTTACTGTGGTGAAATTCAGTGAAATAAGCTAGTCATACAATGATAAATACCCAATAGTTTCACATACATGAGGTAGTGAGAGTGAACAAAATCATAGAGACAGAAAAAAATAGTGGTTTCCAGGGACTGGAGCAGGTGAGGGTAATATTGATTCACTATGTAATAAGTGTGGAGTTTCAGTTTTGTAAGATAAAGATAACTATGGAGAATGTTGATGGTAATCCGTCATGCACTATTATGACTATTTAATACCTGTATTACTCAGGGTTATCTAAAAGAAAAGAAGCTATGTGTGTGTATGATTACAAGAGTGGGTTTAATATATTGGCTTACAATTTCAGAGACATAATAATACCAGAATGGCTATCTGCAGTCTGCAGAGTTAAGGAACCAGTAGGTAACTGTTTAGTCTAAGAGTCTTGAAGCCTTAGAATAAGAGGGACCAATGATGTAGTCACTGTTCTGGGCTAAAGATCTGAAAGTTCCCTGGAGAGCCCACTTTTTCAGATTTGCATTCAAAGACGAAGAAGCTAGAGTCTGTCTGATGTTTGTGGCTAATGGCAGTGGCTAAAATACATACCCACTCAAGAAAAAAAAAAAAAAAAGATGCTCATGAGCATATTCAGTTTCCTCTTCCATTTTGGGTTCCATATAAGCCCTCAGCCTATTGGAAGGCATTGCCCACATTTAGGGCATGTCTTCTCCCCTCACTTTGCTCACTTATCTGCCAATCACCTCTGGAAAGCTCCTCACAGACACACCCAAAATTGTGCTTTACCTATTTTCAAGGGATTTCTCACTCCAATCAAATTGTAAACCAAGTATAAACATCACAATAACTCTAATTTATATACACTTAAAAGGATTTTAAAGATGAATTTCATGTTATGTGTATTTTACTAAAACAAAATAATTAAGTATAATGAAATAAAAAGTAAGTAATTAAACTTGAAACAGAATATAATATAATGTGTAGAATATAATGTGTAGACCTTAGATCACACTTGGAAAAACCAATTGGAAAGAAAAATAATTAATTTGAGATGATCAGGGAAATTTGTACAATATTGATTGTGTTTTTGACAATTCAAAAAAATCCTGATATTTTGTAAAATTGTGGTATTTCAGGGTTATTATATTAAAACAAAAACAAAAACAAAACAAACAAACAAAAACCGTAAAACCCTAAGTATTTAGGCATAAAATTTTATGCTACCTGGAATTTGCTTTAAATCAGTGCAGGAAGGGTAGATAAATAAGTTTATAAGTGAAATGAGAATGGCCATGTGTTGATAATGATGTATGTGAGTATCCATTATACCATTCTCTATACTTTTTACCTGTTTGAAATTTTCTACAATACAATTTTGTGGCTGAATAATACTCACAGTTTATATGTACCACATTTTTTTCATCCATTCATCAGCTGATGGACACTTGGTTTTATTCCACATCTCAGTTATTGGGCATAGTGCTACAATAAACATAGGAGTGCAGCTATCTCTTCAACAAGCTGATTTCATTTCCTTTTGCATAAATACAGAGGAGTAGAATTATTCAGCCTTAAAAAACCAAAGAAATTCTTTAATTTGTGGCAGAATGGATGGAACTACAGGATATTGTATTATGTTAGGTAAGCCAGATACAAAGAGAAACACTATGTTCTCATTCACAGTGGAGGTTAAAAAAGTGTATAACAAAGAATAAGAGAGTGGAAATTGATTGGTAGAGGTTAGGAAGGGTAGTGGTAAAGGAAACAGAAGGAGGATGTGGACAATGGGTGTCCAATAAAGTCAGGAGGGTGTTATAGTTTAGTATGAGATATCCCCAAAATCTCATGTGTGAAACAATGCAATACAGCTTAAAGGTGAAATGATTAGGTTATGAAAGCCTTAACCTAATCAGTAAATTAATACCTTGATACAGATTAAATGAGTGATAACTGTAGGCAGATACTGGGTAACTGGAGGAGGTGCATCCCAGAGGGCATGCCTTTGGGGCATGTGAGCTTTGTTCATTTGTGAGCTTTAGTTCATTGTGTGATATCTTGAGCCAATTTTCTCCACAAGACTCTTCTGTCATGATGTTATGCCTCACCTTGAGCCCCAAGGAATGGAGTTGGTCATCTGTGAATTTAGACTTCTGAAACCATGAGCCCAAAAATAATATTTTCCTTGTCTAATTGTTCTCATCAGGACTTTTGGTCAATGCAACATTAATTTCTATAATTTCTTTTTGAAGACTGCAAACACAAAGAAACTACAAGGAAATAAAAATTTGAGTTACCTAATTTGATCATTATACGTTGCATATATTTATTAAATTATCATATTGTGCAAGTGTGGGATCACACATATATGGGAAATCTTTCTATTTCTGCCTCCTAATTTTTCTCTGCATCTAAACTGAAAACCTTTGCCATACAAAATGGGGCTGGAGGGGGTGGTGGTTGTAGAAAGATATTTCATGGTTCAAGAGCTTGTGGGTGGATAGTAAAGTCAAAGGATATCTCTGGGACCTTTCTCTTTCTAGATCCAAAGATATATTTGAGGCATAGTTGTGTTCTATCCTCTAAAAACAATTAATACTTTGGTGAACTAGATCTTAAGCAACTAAAACCAAATGTAACATTCTCATTTAGAGATTTGTTTGATTCAGATCCCCATATTAGTGGCCTGGCACAATAAAGAACATGATATTTCTTGAGAACAGCTATTTTAAATTTAGTTTCTTCTGTTCTTTTCAACACAATATTCAATGCTTAATTCTAAAAATTTATGAGAAAATTGTAGATGCTTGCTTATGTATGGCTAATAGTCAAGGAAAGAACACAGAATGGAAATTGACTAAAATGGGATCCATATATCAGATCCATTACTTAAAAAAACATTTAAAATAACCATAAAAATAGGTGACTGAAGTATCTAGTAGGAAAAAAAATGATACTATACATAAAGAAGTGGGGAATCTCCACAGAGAAATTGAAACTATGATTAATCAAATAAAAATGTCATAAATTAAAGTATCAATGGATGCATTTGATAGCAGACTTGACCAAGAAAAAAGTATTGAAAAGTTTAAGACTATTTACCAGATATTGTCTAAGTTGTAACACAAAGAAAAATCAGAGTGGAATAAATAGACTACAGTGTTCAACATCTGAGGAAAAGTATCAACCAGTTTAATGTAAGTGTGGTGGGGTACCAAAAGGGAAGAGAAAGAAATAAACGGGGCACTAGAAATATTCAGAGAGATGATTTTCAAGGTTGTACCAGAAGTAATATTAACCATTAAACATGATATCCAAGAAGGATTGCAAACTTAGGTGGGATAAGTACAAAGTAGAACCATATCACTAAAGTGCTGCCAAAAAAGTCATTGTGTAATTCTAAACTAAATAACAACAAAATCATTCAAAATTGAAATAAAATTAAGATAACATCAAACAGTTAAACCTAAGAAACTGAGAGACTTCATATGTAAGGAATTTACATTTAATGAATTTCTTCCAGAAAGGGTAAATGATACCAGATACAGATGCAAATCTTTATAAAATAATAATGAAAATGAAAAGGTGTATATATGTGTGTATAGGTATATATATGTGACATATGTGTGCATATGTAATGCATGCACTGAATACTATATGAATATACACATTACAGTACACATATAGCATTAAACATGCATGTACATTGATATGTATAGTGTATATCTTACAACTATATCTACACATACAATACTATACATACATATACAGAGATAGGCATGAATATTTGTGGTATGAATATCTACTGATTACTTAGAAAAATAATGCCAATATTACAAATTGCTACAAAAAGTAAAGTAAAATATATCATAGCAGATCAAAGTTCATGGGGTCTATATGATATCTACTGTGTGAAATTTTTAATTTTTTTTAAAAATAATAAACAATAATTTGAATGTAATATAAACTATGATAAGTAAGAGTTATATAGGGCAAAAAACAAAATAACAAACACTAAAAAGTAAAAACAATTTAAACAATAAAATCAGAAATAAATACATGCCAAAAATGCATTTGAGAAAAGATCTACACCTATTTAAGAGAAAATGTTTTACCAAATTTGGAATAGAATCAATATTTTCTCAATTTTTTAAAAGAAGCCTTAAGTGACATCATATTTAGTACAGCAATATTGAAAGGTTTCTTTAAAGAATTTAAGCCACACGAGATGATCTTATTGTCTTTCATATTCAATACTGTCCTGAAGTTCTAGGCATTGAATAAGGCAAAACATAAAATAGTGGGTACATATATTGAGAAAGAGAATTGAGGAATAATTGAAACTATAATGATTAGAAAGGTATGCATTTGGCACTGTCCTTTGAGCCTAACAGAGTCAAAGTTCAATTTTCCATTCAAAGCAGGTGCAGATTTTGAAATTGATGATGTCACACATGTACCATAGATTGACATACATATGCTAGGGATATAGCTCAGTTGGTAGAGTGCTTGCCTTGCATGCACAAGGCCCTGGGTTCAATCCTCAGCACCAAAAAAAAAAAAAAAAAAAAAAAAAAAATTGACATACCTATGAATTATTTATTAATTATATAATGAATAAGTAAAATAGTTAATCATATCGTGAATTATATTAGAGAGAACAAAGAAGACTCCACAACAGGTGCTTAAATATCTTGAAAGATCAGAGAAGAGACTGACCTTTGGTTTTTATTATGAATTTATAAGGGAACAGGACAAGTTTAGAATTTCTAAACTCTGGCAAGGGCTTGAATGCCTTCAACTCTCAGGAACACTGAGGGAACATCCATGAGATTTGCTTATTAGCTTTCCAGACAGGGAGAAGAGAAAAGGAACATGAGAGGCTTAAAAGCTGTCAGCAAACAAATAATTGAAGATATATTTTTATTACAGTTACATTGAAAACTTTTGGTATCTACATGGAATACACTAAACTGTAAATTTAATAATCTCTGTTAAGTATCAAGTCATATAAAAGAATCCATTCTCTTAAATACCTGTGATGAGTATTTGAAAAACATGATATATAAATATTTACAATGTTATTTTAAAATGTGAAATTCTTTGAAATAATATCAGAGAAGGTTCATATAAGAAAGCACATTGATGCTAAATAACAAATCCTGCTAAGAAGACATTAAATTTGTGAGACACATTGTATGCATCAATGAGAAAATTAAATATCATTAAATTGTTTATTACCCCAAATTTAATTGATATATTCATAAAATAACAATCAAAATGTCTAGATAGTTTTGTGAAGGAAATTAGCTAGTTGATTCCAAAATTTTTTTGTAAAACGTGAAATTCAAAATAGTTAAAAGCATTCTTGAAAGAGTTGATAACTTATCATATTGATTTTAAGATTGTAAAATCACAGTAATCCAGCACAATGTCTTGCTCTCATCAACACAGACAATCAGACCTTCAGAGACAAATACAGATCCTAGAAACAGACCAACAATCTATTGATTCTATTTTTCAAAAGACAGGTCAATTCAATTCAATGCAAGGAATATTTCTATTTTTTAATAAATGATGTGAGAACTGAGTGTCCTTATATAAATAAATCTTCACCTGTAACTCAGTCTACATGCAAAAATTAATTGGATATTGATTCTAGGCATAATGAGAATAGACAGGATCATTAGGATTTGAAAAGGAAATCTGGATTGCCTTCATAATCTTGGGGTAGAGAAAGATTTCTTATTGTGATACAGAAAGAAATAACCATAAATAGGGTTGCTAAAATAAACTTAAAATGGACAATTTCTTCTTATTGAAAAAATTTCATTATGATGATGATGCAAGAACAATTCAGGACAAAATATTCAGAATACATGTGTATCTCTCAAAGGATATATTTAACACAGAAAAATCCTATGAATCAGTAGCAAAATGTAATTAAATGAATGCACAAAATACTAATAAAATGAATGTGCATAAAGTATTTATGGTCTGAATGTACATGAAACCCCAAAGGTCATGTGTAAAAACATAATCCCTTTTATCCTACTCTTTATAATACTGTTCTTTATACTGCTCTTTAGAAACTCTGGGAAGAGATTAAGTCCTGAGGTTGAAGCCCTCAGGAGTGGGATGATGCCCTTATAAAAGAGACCCGAAGGAATTTATTAGCCTCCTTGTGCTCTTCTGCAATGTGAAGATACCATTTATAAGGAAGAGGCTCTAACCAGACACCAAATATGTTGGAGCCTTGATCGTGGACTATCTAGCCTGGGGAACTGTGAGCAATAAATGTCTTCTGTTTTTAAATTACTCCTCAATATATTTCTTATAGCAATAGGAACAGAATAAGACAGCTTTTGAACTGACACTTCACAAAAGATATGGATTGAGTTATAAACTAATGAACATTATTCGACAGCATTAATCACCAGCAGTCCATATTTAAAAAGTAAATAACTGGATACAAACAAAATAGTCATTAATAGAACAATGGATAAAGAAATTGTAGCACACTAATTAATTTTTAATATATAACTTTAATTAATTAGCATGGAGCTCATAGCCAACACTATAACTTTTGCCTGAAAGAAGCTCATATAAAAATGTATGCTTACTCCCTCTGGCACATCCAGTTTTTTTCTAGTTAGCAACGTTAGACCTCTAGAACTATGCTTGAGGGATATCTTGAACAGTGAAATCATCAACCAAATGCATAAATATTTGAAACATATGCCACAAAATTCATCACAAAAAGGACATTTGCTTAGAATGTAAGAGCTGAAACAAGAAGGATCTTATTCTTCTGGAATCTGAGCAATGAGTTATACAGTTTATTTATTTATTTAATTTGTCATTCTGCATGCCCAGAAACATGGAAAAGTACACACAAATATTATCTTGGGATTTATGAATAAATGTTTATGATAAATTTACAAATTTAGAATCAATTTAAAAATTCTATGCTGATTTTTTCCAGTATTTTAAAAACATCATAATTTAAACCTTGCTCACAACACAGTAAATTGATTAAAAAGTTGGGATTAAAAGGCCAGGTGTGGTGGCACAAACCTGTAATTCCAATGACTCAAGGCCAGCCTCTGTTATTTAGTAAGATCCTACCTCAAAATTTAAAAAGAGAGGGACTGGGGATATAGCTCAGTGGTAGAGTGTCCTTTGGTTTAACTCCAATTCCCCCAAATAATTGGGATTAAAATGCAGTAGACACTGAGAAACACATAAAATAAACCTAATTTGGTTTAAAGAATGATTTACTTCCTATGTTCCATTATTCTTTCTCTTCTATGGAGTAAGGCTCCCACAAAATAACAGAAAAAAAAAAATATATATATATATATGGCATATATATATATATATATATATGCCATATATTTTTCACAGTATAAAATGAATATATCATACAAAAGTACTAATAATTATTATTTTAATCATTTTAGAATGTTTGAGATAAATATTTTGTGACTTTTGCTATATAAATTTTAAAATGAAAAACTTGAAATTCCTTATATTAGAAAGTAAAAGCAATCTGGAGAATTATAATTTTCTTTCCTCTTATCTTAGCCCTAATGTTGCTTTTTTTTTTTATTGGCCAGTCACTTGAATAGATTGCAGTTTGGCAAACTCTACTGAGGTCAGTGGATGAGGCTGATTAACAATATTGCAAATGCCACACTGAAAATCCTCTTAAGGAATTTCACAGTAATAAATTCTAAAAGTTAAGAACCTAACAAACGCTGAGGATATAGCTCACAGGCAAAGTGCCCCTGGGTTCATTTCCTAGTACCACGTGAGCAAACACACACAAAAGAGAATAAAGGAAACCACATTTTCTCAGAAATCTCCACTTTGTTAATTGCCCTATTTTTACTTTCCAGTATGGCTGTGGAGTATAGCTTTCCTTTAAAATGAACTTAATATTTCCATCAATAATTATATGTAAGAAGTTAGTAGGCTTCTTATCTATTTTAGTTCTAGGAACAACATGATCAACTAGCCAATGTTATTGGTCTCTGTGGGTCAGACTCTTTAAAGAAGCATATTGAATTTGTTGTCCATCACAGTAACCACACCCATCTTGCCTTTCACAGTTGAGTTCTGCCACTTGCCCCAATTATTATTTTCCAATTACTTTCATTGCATTTAAGTCTCCTAGGACACTGATACTCTTCACTGTAAGCCCTGACCTAAACAGAAAAATAATCACTTATCTCCATAAGGATACTAGTCCTTAAAATTTGTTTCTTAAAATTTTTGTGAGAAACTCTCACAGTATAAATGAGTCTCAAGTGACAAATTCACTCTGATATTTCAACATGCCTAATAATTTGATTTATTTTCTCTACATTAAACCAATTCAAGTTCTGCATTTTAACTTACCCACTGTGGTATGTACCTTTTGTTCTTTGTTTCAGTCAAACAAACAAGTAATGAGAAATTTTAAACTCACCAAGCTGAAACATTAAATGCAGAGTCCCATCTTAGTAAGCCAATATTAATAAATTTGGCCTTATCTAACTTCATGTTGTTTTCACTATTATCCTGTCCCCTGATTTTCCATTCCTACATATGTTTTCTGCATTTGTGTCTGCATATGTTAGAAGACCCAAGTAGTTCTTCAGCAGTGTAGTGTGCCTCACCAAACATCACACTTTGTATTTCAACTTAAGTGGCCTGCTGAGATCAGAGATCAGTAACAGGTCTTGAAACACAGAAAGATGGTGAGTTGGTGCTGAGAAGACACAGCAATGTCTTTTGTAGCAACTATAGCAGAGGTATCCTTTCCTCCTTCCTAAGACAATGCATGGCTTATTTATCTCTTCAGATGGAATAAAGTGTTTTCTCCTACTAGAAAAGAAGTTTCATCAGACTTTGAGGAACAATATACTAAGCTGTATCTGGATCTTCCCAAACACCATCATTTCAAATTGTAGGATCTCATCCCTTCTCCCTCAAGGCCTCTACTTTAACAGAAGACATGCTAGGAGGCTGAGAGCAAACTCAACTTGTGGTATAATTCAACAAGCTGCAGGATGGAATTCTGAATTTGATTTCCATCAATCTCATCTTTTGGTTACATGAGATAAAGTTCTCCTTCAGAGTACCCATAGAAGCTTTCAGATCATTTAGTTGGTGATTGAGCTGAGAATTCAAATTCCTAGGCTGATCCTTTTCTATCCCCACTTTGTATAGTGACATGGAGAGCAACCAGGTGATCTCATTGTATTTGTTAGCTTGCCAAAAATGTTTTAAAGTATCATATATACTGTCATTAAGATCCTTGCCTTTTATTAGTGGTAGATTAGCAATATTGAATGGTCATATTGTGCATATCTATTGTAAAATTAGACCATGGACAATCTATGGTCTCTTCAGTACCATAAATAGAGAAATTAGCATCTTTGAATATAATTAGATGAGAGATTCAATTTGTAGATGCCTTTAAACAAATTCAGAAAATGTCTCCTTTAAATTATGTTCCTGTAGAATCACTTTCAGTAACAAAATCTGTTTTAGCTTTATGATATAGATAAAGATCTCTCTCTCTCTCTCTCTCTCTCTCTCTCTCTCTCTCTCTCTGTGTGTGTGTGTGTGTGTGTGTGTAGGCTGGTTATCTATCTATCCATCTATCCATCCATCTATTGATACAGATCGCAGGAGAGAGAGAGAGAGAGAGAGAGAGACTTAGGACAACTCATGGTGTAAATTCTAGACAGCAAAGTTAGTAAGCTCAAGACTCAAGAAAACTGGTACTTTGAGTCTGAAGAAGTCTGTTTTACAAGTCTATTGATTTGAATGTTAGCCTTATGCCAGAACATCTTTTTTTTTTTTTTATTATACCAAGGATTGAACCCAGAGGCACTTGATCACTGAGCCACATTTCCACTCCTCTCTTGTATTTTATTTAGAGACAAGGTCTCACTGAGTTTCTTAGTTCCTTGCCATTGCTTGAGGCTAGCTTTGAACTTGCGATCCTCCTGTCTCTGCCTCTTGAGCTGCTGGGATTACAGGCGAGCAGCACCGTGCCTGGTGCCAGAATATCTTTATAGACAGCCTACAATGTTTGATTAAATGTCTGGTTACCCAATGAACCAAAGAAGTTGAAACATAATCATATTATGAATTTTATAATTCTTATATGGCTGGCAATTATATCCAAAGAAGTAAAATTTGTCCTCATATTTATTTTATGTTGATATGACTGGATTATTTATATCATTCTTTTTAAATGTTGTTGCTGATATTCTTTTATGATAATTTTTTCCAAATCTGTTTTGTCCTTTGCATTGATTAATGAGTGCTTATTTCTCATTCCATTTTCTAATAATGATTTAAAACTTAAAGATTCTCTGAGTTATTATAAATATTTTTCACCTGTACACTTACTAAATTTAATTGATACATTGTTTTAGTCAGCTTTTTCACTATTGTGGCTAAAAGGATCCAACCAGAAAAATTGTAGTGGAGGAAAGGTTTATTTAGGGGCTTATGGATTCAGAGGTCTTAGTCCATAGAAGACCAGCTCCATTCATTAAGACTCGAGGTGAGGCAGAACATCTTGGTGGAAGAGTATGGCAGAGGGAAGTAGCTCATATGGTGATCAGAAAGCAAAGAGAGAGGTCTCCACTTGCCAAGTACAAATATATACCCCAAAGCCATGCCCTAGCTCCAGTATTATCCAGCCACACCTTACCACTGCAGTTACCACTCAGTTAATCCATATCAGAGGATTAATTCACTGATTGGATTAAGACTCTCACAATCCAATCATTTCTCCTCTCAACATCCTTTCATTGTCCCACACTTGAGATATTTTGGGACACACCTCACATTCAAACCATGATATATATCTTTAGCTACCTTTCCCTAATAGATATGCAAATCTTTAAAATATCATTCTTCTCCATATTTTCAGATAAAGAAGCAAAATATTTAAACAGTTTAACTGATTTGAACATAATTTACAATTCAAACTCAAGAGTTTGAATCCAAGGCTTTCCAATTTCAAAGCCCATATTTTCTCACAATGTGTGCGTATTTGTGTATGTGTGTGTATGTGTGTATGTGTGTGTGTGTGTGTGTGTGTGTGTGTGTATGAAAGAGGGAGAGAGAGAGAGAGAGAGAGAGAGAGAGAGAGAGAGAGAGAGAGAGAGATTGTTTATTATAGTTCCTTAGCATTACAGTTGAGTTATGTTTTCAGAACTGATTCTGTAAAAGTTACTCTTGCCCTCACTACCTTGCAATTGTAAAAGAAATAGATTATGTAATGTATAATAAAAAACTGAGTAAAATTTAAGATTTATGACATTTTTGTTACATTGTCAATATTACATTTCTTGTGATGATGATTATTAAATTTCTGTACTTGGGTTTATACTTGAATTATTGGGATAAAAACTGCTTGAACATATTTGAAAGATCCCTTGATAGAGAGTCTAATGAAACTTAAAGCACCCACAATTCTGATAGGACACCTTTTTTAATATTACATAGAAATCAATGGGGTACTCACTAAATAGTAACCATCAAAAGCACAGTTTCCAAAGTGACTTTCATTGTCTTCATTCTTTGTTATACAAAGCTGTACCTCATAAGGGACTAGGCTTATTTGTAATTCAGTTACTTGACCCAGATGGTGATATCTAAATGTAATTGCAATATCAGCCCAAATTACCCCATGCTGTTATGGGTGACTCAAATGTGCTGTACAATACACAGTTAACTAGAATAAAGCAATATCAAGTTCAAATGTTTCCCAAAGAAGTGAGCACATGGGGCACAATTTGGATGTGGATTCACAGAGAATCCTCATTAAAATACTGAATATTTTGCACAAGTAAGGATTTTGGTGTTAAACCTGTGGTGTTCATGTTACTGTGGTAATGACTATTGTCACTAATCACATCTAATGCATTTCTAATCTACAGTATTTAATTACACTCATCCACCTTGAAGGGATTTAATCAGACTTACCAGTTAATGTTTTTAAGACCATTTCAATTTAAAAATGCAATGTAAGATCAAATTACGTATATGTATGTATACATATACACGTGTGTGTGTGTGTGTGTGTGTGTGTGTGTGTGTGTGTGTACCTTGAAAATGTCTTTGCAAATAAGTTTCACATATCCCACAGCAGCTCTTAAACTTGGAATCTTTGATTCTGATGCTTTTCTGGTCTCTCTTTCAAGTATCTTCAAAAGAAGAGTTCTGCATTTTCTTGTCCTTTATTTCAAATAACTTTGTACTTAATAACTTTTTCTCCCTGCTTTTATTTTTTAAGAAAAAAAAAACAAGAATTCACTTTTGAAAAATATAGTGACTTGGTATATTTTAAAAGAACAAAATGGGAAGTTTAATACTTGTCATTAGACATAAGAATTTATTGAATTAATAAGTGTAGTATTTTATTCCTGGAAAGAGTAAATTATTTCAGTAAATTACTGATGACACTGATTAATCATGTCAAAAAGCAATGTGTTTGAAAATTAAATGAAAGTCCATTTGAACTGTCTGATGGGACTGAGTGTAAAGAAAACCACACTCCTACAGGTTGTAACATTTGGTGCTCTATAAGGTTTAATAAACTAATATTTGTTCCTGAAATCTGGATCAGTCAAATTTTCAGAGTAGGTTTATGGATTATCTAAATTAGCAATGATATTAAAATGTTCCATATTTCTGTTGCTGTTTTGAGACCTCATAGGTTAATCAGTCCCAGCTTCCAAATTTTATGGCCTCAAAGCCAGAATAAGTACTAAAGGTAGTCTCTAGTAGGCAAAGATATTATCCTAAAAAATTTATAGGATGTAAATAAATGACCACAATTACTTGCATGAGCTCTATGGCCAGTCAGCATAATGTCTTTGTGGAAGTCACTTTGGATCTGTTTCCCCAGGTGTACAATGAATTTCATAGTAGAAGATACTCAATTGTGCCTTCTATTCTAGATCCAAGGTTGTCAGCCCCTGATATTTAGGGAAAATTGTAAGAAAACCCTAGAATAGAAAGGTGATAGAATATGGCCAATAGTAAGTTAATATTCATGTATCAGATCATTTGCATGTGCAGCTGGGACTGTGTGTGCCTGAAGACTAGAATGCTAAGGAACAGCTCTTCTAAATATCATACGTGTGAGAAAGGGCATCCAAGACTTATTTCAATGACAGAGTAAGAACTAGTTGTAGGATTGGAGGTATTCAACAGGTTTAAAAGAAGACTAAACTGGGTGCTGTTACTATTCTGAATCTGTGGTTCTGCAAGTCTAATTTTATATTTAGAATATTATATTAGAATTATATTATATATATTATATTATATAATATTATATTAGAATTAACAGTTCTCAATTTGCTATTTTAACAAGTTCAAGATTTATTTCAGTCATCTTAAGTAAAGCAATGTAACTACATACATACACACGCCTCGCCCAAACTTATAAACCTGTGTTCATAGTGATCTCTAAACCTGAAAAATTAGGTGGTTAAATTAAAAATTTGGTTAAAAATACTCTGACAGTGTGGAAATGAAACAAGGGTATATTTAAGGCAAAAAATATTTTGTTAGTAAGTGTTGAATAAAAAATAAACATAATAGCTAGATTTCTCAATGAGTACTATATACTTCTTGAATAATATAAAACATTTTATTTAGGAAAAAAAACATCATTGATGTGAGAAATCTGAAAATGTTTGAAGTAAATGCATTCTAGTACTTTAAAAAGCTATCTATCCATGTATCTGATTTTCCATCTACCTACTAATCTATCTTTCCAAATGTCCATTTATCTACCATCCCAACACCCACTCCTCCAGCCAGCCAGGGGTGTGCTGGTGAGTGTTCAATAAATAGCTCTCCACATCCAAGTGTGTGTGTGGTGGGAGCATGATTTGTAGCATTTTCCCATGTATGTATTTATCTATTTATCCTCTATCTATATCTATCTCTCTATATATATAGATAAAATATTAATACATTTTTATTATAAAGTGTTAATCTTCAGCTTTCTATAAGAATTGACTTTTGAAAGTGCAGTATATTTCAAAACATTAGCATTTACCTCTAATGTACTTAGGTTAAGTTATCTAGGCCAATAATTCATAAGTACATAAGGAAATGTAACTCTCCCATTAGAACAAGGAATATTATAAGACATAGCATTTCAACTGATTTCATATCTATGGTGTTCTGTATTGACTTCTCATAATACCCCAAGTTCTTGTGAGATTATTGTCTTTGTTATGGGTTTTGAATATATTAATTGGTCACAATCCAATTATGTGACAAAGGCTCACAAATTTTCAAAAATATAACATTATTAATATTAAATCATATGTTTTTAGCTCAGTTTATAAATTGGCTTGTGTCTGCTTGCCCTATAATTCTGTGTAAAGATCAGGAGTCATCAGACCTAGCTGAACTCAGATGAGGATATCTCTGCTCCATGTGGCTTTCATTCTTATTTCTTAAATTACTGGATTAACCTCTTCATTTAACTGGCAGAGGAATTAGAGTGAGAATATGGAATTTAACAGGTAGTATATGTTGAAAAAGTTGTTCATATTCTCTGGTTTGGCAGGGATATATATCACTGGCACTCTTCAATATAAATTTAAGAATCAGCTGTCAAATTCCAAAAAGCTCCTGCTTATGTTCATTTGGATTTAAATAAATCTATATATTTAGCATTAAGATATCTACATTAAGATACATGAACATGGTTTATTTCCCTTATCACTTAATGTCTTCTTTTTTTCTCTCAGAGTAGTTAATATTTTTAGAATATCTAATAATTCAATGTCTATTTTTTCCAATTTTGTCAATTGTATAGATTATTCTATATTATAGAGCAAACTAAATTTTTATAGTTTGATCCTCTTTGATTGCTTTGTAAGCAACAATATATTTTTTAATAATTACAATTTAATTTCTTTCTTTCCATTTTTTGTGTCTTTTATTCCTTGCTGTTTCCCATTGGCTGGGATCTCAGCTATAATGATTAAGAGACGTGAAAATGGCTGTTACCCTGAGTATCTAAGTATGTTTTTGATGAATCTTTTGGGAAGGTTTTAGTTACAACAACTATATATAAGCATAAAATATATATGATAGAGTATGCAATTTTTAGGTGCAGAATTATGATGAATTTTTATGATGTGAACACATTTATGTAGCTACTTAATAATTCAAGTTAAAGAACACCTCAGATAACCAAAAGCCTCCTTCATACCCTGTCTTCAATCTTTCCAGTTCCCTAAATTTTAACAAATTTTCCAAGTTCTATGTCAATTATTTATTTTGTCTTCATTGATGTCTATGTACATGGAGTTATACACTCTATATTTGATTTGGGCTATGTTCTTAGTAATATATCTGAGTTATTCTTGTTACTGCCTATATTTATATTTTATTATGTTCCATTTCAATTAAGTATGCCATAATATTACTATATCATACTTTATCCATCCCATTTTTAATTATAATGGTAATGTAGGTTATTTAAAGCTAGAAATTACAGCAATGATGATTTCAAATGCTGCTGTAGAATTTCCACTTCTGGGAATTAGAGAGAGAGAGAAAGAGAGAGAGAGAGAGAGAGAGAGAGAAGACTTTTTTGCTTTTTCTCTTGCTAAGTAAAAGTGAAGTCCCTAAATCTCTCGACATTATATATAAAATAAACTTAAGAAAATTCTGAAAGATAAGAAAAAGACTATGGCCCTTGAAATACAAGGAACAGCACAGTTATATGTTCTCTAGGTTTTTTTCTTTATTTTAACTTTTTTGTTTGTTTATTTTAATTTTGTTGTTTCATGTCAGAGATGAAGAAAATGCAAACAGAAAATCTACTGCAGACAAAATTTTCCAATAAAAATGTGTTGTACCACTAAAAGACAAAGAATGGGATAGTCTAATCAGACAAAAAAACTTTTAGACAAAAAATTGTCTTATAGTCGCCATAAATAAAGCAATTATAATAGCAACTACCCAATTAATTAATACTTGATAAACTTGTTTGTGATATTTTGTTTTCCATATACAATGAAATAACCAAAAAATTGTTATTTCCATTTGCACATCAATGATAATGTATTGCAACAAAAATAAAAATAAAAAATATTGATATTAAAAATACCACCTTCATTGAGTCCATAATGATGATATCACACAGTGCCTAGTGAAAGTGCATGTTTGGATCCAGGAAATATTAAGACTCAGAGAAAGAATAGGGAAATTGATAATAACAATGTACAATAACTTTAAATGGCATTTACAGCACAGAGACGCCAATTGGAAGAGAAGTTAGATGTGTCTACAGTATATCTTACATGGTCTTTCTGTGGACTCAAGTAAAGCATGTTTCCTTCCTAGCAGATATTCAAATTGATAATAGGATTCATTTAAACAGACAACTTTGAGAAAAGATATATTTTTGCAAAAATTATTATGATATTGAAAGTTTCAATGTCAAGAGGTAGATGTTTTTGGAAGGAAAATTTTATGATCATAATTATTGTTACCATCTTTATCCAAAAGAATAAGTCACCTTTACACCCTAATTATGACTAAGGGGAAATTTGTTAATGGAAATAAGATCAAATGTATTTGAATTTCTAAGTCTTTAATACCTAATTTGTAGTTCCTGAGTTAATGTTTGACTATGTAGCTCAGACTAATTCAAATTTGTGGGCACACTAAAGAGTTCATTATGCTTAAAGTATAATTTTTAAAAATTCTGTATCTTGGGTAAGAAAAATGAGATCATTTTGTGACACAAAGTTTCAAAATCTGATAAGTCAGTTTCTTGGAGCTTCCATTTCTTCAGTATTGGCCAAACCATTTCTGGAAATCACAGCTTTATCTTGGTGATAAAATGAAATTTGATAGCAGTGTATTTTATAATAGAAATGCTAGATAACTATATCATTTTAATTAAAACCAAGACAGAGTTCTTCCAGTCCATAAAAGTTTTGTTTAAACTTTATGTTTTTTATCTGTTATTGACATAGCATTCTCTTTCTTTAGCCATAAAGCATACCAGGAGTTGAGACAGAATTTTATATAAATTAGAAAAAGAAGTCAGGCATACTCTCAAGTGTCTTGTTACACATAGAATTACAGCTATTTTGCATGTTTTTTGAATTTAAAAAAATAAAAATCAATTATAAAATATTGGAAACTACCATATCTTAGTACTCTTAGGTAAAGTAGATTTCAAAAATATTATAATTTAGTAAATCAGAAGATTTTTTATTTTTATTCTTCATATGAAACCAAAATTTTTTCCACTGTGAGATGTTCTTTGTGAACAGTAACAATATTTAAACTGAAACTTAATCACCTATTGATACTGGTAAAACATTCATAAAGACCCACAAAAGCATTTTATATGTTTTATTTTACTCATGCCCTAGTTATTCTGATTAAAATTTTTATGTTTTTTAAAGAATATGAAGTGACATTTTTATGATCTTATAATGCATACTAAAAAAAATACGTACAGAAATTCCAATCAGTCAACTATAATAGATATGACTTGTCATACCTCTGAAATCCCTCATAAAATTTGCCCTGAGTTAGCAAGTTGGAGATTATGTTTCAGTACATGCATCTGATTTTAGAAACCCATCCTTCCCCGACTTTGAGTCTGATGACAGATATATAGAATCACATTTTTCAGATATGACTTTAAGAATGGCAGCAGATGAAAGGCTTTTAAATCCATCCTCCTAACAGGCTCACCCTTAATTGAAAATGCCTTTGTATTGGAATTTATAAGTTTCATTATTACTCCTGGGTCAAAAGCAGTGCTACTTCATTATACTAAAATTTCCTCTATTACTTTTATCCAGAACAACTCACTATGCAATATATTCATTACCAAATCTACAGATTTATAGTTCTGTACAAGAGAAACTAACACACAGTACTTTCATGACTACTGTCTATTGTAATGTGTTGTTATATTCTTACTCTAGATTATTAAAGATCAGGGTATAATGGCCATAGTTTCCATTGCATGTACTTCTAATTTTGGTTTGGATTGTTATTTATGTTAATGAATTTTGAATGACAATTAGATTTTAATTCAAGTGAATTTATATTTTATTCATTTAGGAATAAGAAAACAAGAGAAAAGAAAAATAACGTTAACTTGATGGTAATGATGAACATTGTTTGCCTGGTATTCTCACTCTTTCCTTGTTCCCAAAGTGTAGAATGTCTTTCATGAGCCCCCTTGTGTTTGGATGTAGGTAAAGGTTTGCCCTGGACCATGGTTGGGAGTAGACATGATGTACTTTATTTTCAGATAGGATTCTTTAATTGCCAGTGTGAGAAACTTTAGAAATCTGTTTTATTTTCTCATTATAGTTGCTCACAAGCCTTGCTGCTGGGGTGACAAGATGTTTATTCAATTCTCCAGCAGAGCCAAAATGGTTATTATAGTATTATAAAGAAAGCAAACTTTGTCTTAAGGCAACAGGATTTTATGATTGTGATTGTTATTTTAACAAATCTAATCTGTTTTGGGCTGTTTAACACTGGAATCATAGCACTTTGGTAACAGAAACACCCTATGATATATAGTATTGGCTAGAAGGTTAGCTGTGACAGTGAGGATGTTCTTGTTGGGAAACAGGAGAGTCATCTATGTTATACAGCTAAGAGATAATTAGACAAAATGTCACCTGTGATAACATGGAAGGCAGTTTGCAAAGTCAGTGCACTTCTGCCTCCAAGGGAGGAGATTGGAAAACAGAACGGTAATTGTATATATTGATTGCTGTTAACTGAACCTGAAAAGGAATTGCAAGCTTTGGATGAGTTTTCCAGAGCTCAATGAGGAAAAAAAAAGTCCAAATTTTAAAAATATAAAGAAAAAAATGAAAACTCTAGAAACTATGCAACATTTCCAGTTTGGAACAGAGAACAGCTTTCACCTTGTAAAAAAAATTTAGAAGTACTTTGAATGTCAAAGGTTAGTTAATCTCCATTCTTTGTCAAGCATTTAATCAAGGATATATCAGTCACTCCTATCATAAAAATCTCAGGATACATTGATTAAGATAGCCTTCATGTTCTCAGATTGACTAAACTTTAGATAGGTTTCTTTCTGACCCTCTGCCTCCATCTTTCTTCTTTCTTTATTTTTATAGTACTTTTATTAGAAAATTTGCAATTATAAATTCTATCTCTGCCCCTTTGATTTGCATATCTTCTCCTACCCCCTTGCCAGTTTTACAACCCAGCAATGTCTCTCTCCAAGATGGAGGCACTTTCTCTTTGAAATGTAATCATCAAGCCTGGCATGGTGTATGCCTGTAATCCCCTTGGCTCAAGAGGATGAGGTGGGAGGATCACAAGGTCAAATCTAGCCTCAGCAGTTTAATGAGCCCTAAGCAACTTAGAGAGTCCTGTTTCAAAATAAATAAATAAATAGTGCTGGGAACATAGCTCAGTGGTTAAGCACCACTGGGTTCAATCCCCCGGTGTTGAAAAGAAACAGGATCACTGTCTTCCAGTTCCCCTGAGAGGGCAGGAAACTTTGATAAGCACCAGTTATCAAACCTTGATGGTCTAACAACCCTCACAAACCCTACCTAACATCCTTCAGTCTTGTCCTGTTGACTCAACCCAGTTCTCCTATCCCTACTACCTTTTGTTTCACAGGAATTAAGTTCTACTCTCTTTTCTGTTATAATAGTTTTGGATAAAAACCTCCCTCTGTGTTTAACTTGTATAGTGCAATTTTTCTTTGAAAACTGTGCCAAATTAAAAAACGAGTCTGGGAAACTCTAGTAGGAATATATGGTTTGAATAATAAAAAAGATAGCTCTTCAGAGCTGTGCTTAAGAGTTAATAAGTATGAAATCTATTTAGTTTGACATTCACTGCCAATCTTTAAGAGAAAAAAATGATGACTTGGACTCAGAAGAGTAGTCCAGTAACTATTTGGATGATCCTAACTTAACCAAAATTTTGTGTGGCACACCAATAATTATTAAATGCATCTATACAATGTTGGAAATCTTTTATTTAGAAATTCCTTGAATATTATATAGCCTCCTAAAAATATTTCACAAATTCAAAGCATAAAAATGTAAGCAAATTTTATTTTAAATTGTATCTTCTGTTTTTAAAGTTTTTAAAATATTTATTTTGATCAACACATTATATATATATATATATATATATGGTAAAATGTATGTTACCATTTATATATATGTGCTTAAGGTAATCAGCATTTACATCACGTTAAACTTCTGTCATTTTTTTGATGGTGAATATGAAGCCAGAATTAGACAGGCAGTAGGTGTAGATAGGTAAATTGAGTGAGGTCTGATCAAGGAGGAAGATTTTGAGTGAGTCTGGGAAGTTGGAGACTGTCCCCTGAAGTATTGAAATGTTAATTCCTTCTGAGCCCTTCCTCCACCCTTATCAAGAACCTGCCCAGCTCTAACCTACTGCCAAGGTAACCTGTCCCAGGAATTGCCCCTCCCTACAGGGAGCTATAAGGTTGTTAATGTGTCCTTGGCTACTCCATCCTGCCCTTCCCCCTTCAGCCCACCTGTTTCCCACCTTTAGGCCATCCCACCAAGCATTCCTGGGCCTAGTCACCTATGCAGGAAGGAGAAAGATAAGGGGGAAAGGCAGGAGAACAAAGGAAGCCTAGGACATATAAAAAGGGCAGAACACCTTGCTTCTAGGGATATCAGGATATCAGCTGTGGCCCCCTTCTCCCTCCCAGGAGAAGTCTATGTGACTCCTTTTTAAATAAACCCTGCTTTATGCTTGCCTTTGTGTGCTTCTCTAATGTTCAAACTTCAACATGTGGGGAAGCAGGATTCACCAATAACCAGCAGTATCTAGTACACTCAAAATCCTCTCTCCTGACCTTTTTGAGATATATAGTTCATGGTATTCTTGTTTTTACCCTGCTGTGCCACAGAACAGGAGGATTTATTCATCCTATCAAACTATAATATTGTACCCATTGACTGATCTCTTCCATCCCTCCTAACTCTTCTTTTCCCCAGTCTCTGGTAACTATTATTCTACACTCAACTTTCATGAGATTCACTTTTCTAGATTCTACTAATGAATCAGACCATAAATTTGTCTTTCTGTTCGTAACTTATTTTATTTAATTGAATTGGTTTCCTAGGGAAGTTCCACCGGATCCTAGAATACTAGCTATCCCTACAGGTTATACATAGTACTGTTATTATAAAATAAAATCATATATGGACCTCATATGCTGTATAATAATATTTTTCTTCATGATGAATAGAGATTAAGCAGATTTCCTTTCACAATTTTGTTAGAGACCTTTTGTCTCATATGATTGTGCCCATTATACAATACTTTTATGATTGACTTTATTTTTAGCTTCAAATGTGAAAAATGGGAGGCCATTGATAATCGGTGAGTGATATATAGAAGTGTAAATGATAAACTGCTGACATAATTTCCCCATCCCAACCACTACTCAGTGACGTACTATGTTGAACAAACTCTATTGGTATAACACAAAATTATTATTATTATTGCATTATTATTATTATAATGCATATTAGTATATGCATTATTATTATTATAAAGAATGAATATTTACATGGTGAAACTCAGAAATGCTCATCACAACACTGTTTTGTTGATATAGCAAAGTGTAGATTTGGAAGATTTGAAGTTGTATTGCCCAGTATATATGTCTTTTACCATTATTTTCTTTTCAGTTATTTACTTTATACATTTATTATATCTTATATAATGTTATAATGTGGTTTTTGCAAAGTGTCTAACCATCCAATGTGGATATATTTTAAAGGATGTTGTGAGATAAAGAGAATTCTCATCCAAAGATCTGAATGTTTCTGGTGATGCTAGTGAAATAATGAATATTCAAAACTTACTTCCCTGGGAATTTTAGGATTATGTTTTCTGGTTGTGTAAAGAATATCATTAGTATTTTGATAAAGAATGTATTGAATCCAAAATTGGATAGCATGGCAATATTAACAATTTTAATTCTTCCAGTAAATGAGCATGGAAGTTCTTTCCATTTGAGTGTGTGTGTGTGTGTGTGTGTGTGTGTGTGTGTGTGTTTGTGTCTTCTTCAATTTTTTTAATCAATGTTTTGTTATTTTTATTTAGAGATATTTTACTCCTTTGGTTAAATGCATAGTTTTTGTTTGTTTGTTTGTTTTGTATTGTATTTATTGTTAATGAAATTGCTTTAATGAGCAAAATACCCCAAATGGCCAAAGCAGTTCTGAACAAAATAGGAAAAACTTGAGATATCAGAATACCTGATTTTGAGATATACTATAGAGCCATAATAACCGAAACATCATAGCATAAACATAAAATCAGAAACACAGACAAATGGAAGAGAATAGAAATATTAGAAATAAACCCACCCATCTATACCCTCCTGAATCTTAAAAAAGAACCAAAAACATATTTTGAAGAAAGGACAGACTCTGGAATGATGGTGAAAAAACTAGATATCAATATGACAGAGAATGAAACTCGACTTCTATCAGCAAAATGTACACAAATCTAATCAAAGTAGAACAAAGACCTAAATGTAAGACCTGGAACCATGAAACAAGTAAAAAGAAACAGAGGGCAAACACTTAAGACATCATTATAAGCAATAATGTTTTGGATATGACCCTCAAGCCACAGAGAACAAAAGCAAAATTTAAAAAAAATGGGATCGCATGAAACTAAAAATCTTCTCCATACACAAGAAAACAATAAACAGTGAAGAAACAACTCACAGAGAAGAGAAAATACGTGCAATTGTTCATCTGACAAAATATTAATAAACTAGGAACTAAAAAACTTGATTAAAAGAAGCAAGTAATCCATGTTAAAATAGGCAAATTATCTTAATAGCCAATTTTCAGGAGGAGAAATATATATGACCAACAATTGTATAAAAATACTCTATATCACAAGCCCATCATGGAAATGGAAAGTAAACCCACAATGAGGTCTCATCTCATCCAAATTAGAATGTCTAATACAACAAGCAAACCAAGTGCTTGCAGGGATATGAAGAAAAAGCAAGAAAAAGAAACCCTCATATACTATTTGTAGGAACGTAAGTTAGCATAATCATTACAGATGATAGTATTAAGGTTCCTCAAAAACTAAAAATGAATATGCCATATGATCCAACTACTCAACTTCTGGTTATATATCTAAAGCAAATGAAAGAAGCGTACCAAATACATAACTATACACATGTTTATTGTGGTGCTGTTCACAAAATTTAAGCTATGGATTTAACCTAGATTTTCATCAGTGGATGAGCTGATACTGAACATGGTATATACACACAATGGAATATCATTCATCCATAACGAATGAAATTCTGTCATCTGCAACAAAATGGAACTGGAGGTTACTAAGAAGGTGAAATTATCCAGACCCAGAAAGTAAAACATATTCTTTATCACTCATAAAGTTAAGGAAAGAAAAGTTGATTTGACAATTGAATAGTGGTTATTAGAGGTTGGTATGGGAAAGAAGAGGGTAGGTAAAGATAGACTAGTTTTGATCAGTTCATGCTTGAGGTCTATATTGAAAGATCATACTGAATCTCAATTAATACATACTTATAAAAATAACATTTAAAAACTTACTTCCTCATCATGTAAAATTAAGAAGAGTAAAATTTTAGAAAAAAATGTAGAATGAAAAATTGAAGTTCCTTGTTTCAAACAATAAATCAATATATGCATATTATGTCACATGTACTGAGTAGAGTTTGTATAATAAACTGAAATCCAATAACTTCTTTGCCTAGGTCGATTGCTCAATAAATTTTATTGATGAATATTCTATAGTATTAGTAAAATTTGTCAATAATGTTGAAATTAAAGAAGTTCTTTCTTTATGTTTGGAAATGTATTCTGTCTTGGAGAACTTTTTTCTGACAGTTAAAACTGATTTTACTCCATTGGTTCTTGTTTTCTTGAGAGGTTTAGCCCTTATTACTTAAAAAACAGAGAGAGAGAGAAAGAGAGAAAAAAAAAGGAAATAAAATCTGGATGTATCTACAACAAAGTTTTTATAACAGAGGGGTGTTGTTGCATAAATTCTTGACAATGTACAGTTTTATGAAGACTTATAAATATAATCATCTTTATTAATATAAAACCTGTTCATGAGACAATGTTTGAAAACCTTTTTAAAAAGTAAGAAAACCCTAATAAACTTCTTTGTGGAAAAAACCTATATCTTTGAAATGGACTCAGAAGGGTATATTTGAACAAAACATAATTATAGGAACACTTTCAGGGAATACAAGGTAAAATGTACAGGTAATGTGAGAGATAATTCTGTATCTTGTTAAGCCAGTTATCTTAGGGTATTTGAAGGATTTGTTTGTTTGTTTTTAATAATAGCATAACTAAATTTACATAGATCCAAATACCATGTGATATGGGGAAAATGAAGAAACTATGGCCAGTTCATGCTTTTAGCAGACTAGTCCAAAAATATAGTCTACCAAACACAAGATAAGAGATGATTACTTACAGAGGTTTAGCAAAAAGTTCTTATGAAACCAAAGCTGCTAAAACTGGTAATGCCTATGGTTGTCAAGTTTACCCTTAACCAAGAGTAATGACACACACACACACACACACACACATACAAAAAAGATTCTCATCAATGATCTTTAGAATTAAAGTTGTTCACATCATCTCATTTGCCTTATTTTTTTATGCTTTTGAGGTATGGAAAACATTATAAATTACAATACCCCTGTTGTATTTCAAATTACAGAAATAATTTCAACAAATATGCATTAAAGTAAAAGGTACTGTGTTTTCTACCACATAATATAACAAAACTCCCCCCCATGGTAAAAATTGCAAATATATTTATTGAATTTCATAGATATGCATGAAAAGAATATTGAGCAATAGATCATAACGGAACAAGTAGAACAGCAGAGAAGAAGGTGTGGTTACATGCAAACCTGTCTGCATGGTTAGATATGCCATTTTCAAAACTAAAGTATACATAAGTGTGATTCATTTCACAAAGCCATCATGATTAGTAGAGCATTGTGAATTCCAAAATGCACTACTCATCATCAGTTTTTATTCTTTTCTCCATTTCTTCCAATCTAAAAATAGTATTCTTGAAGCCCACAATTTTAATTAAAAAGTTAAATCGTATGTGGAAAACTGTGAGATATTAATGAGTAATCATGGTCTTCCTAGATGATAAAGTACTTAAAGTCATTTAACCCTGTTTTGAACTCCATTTTTCAAGACACAATCTGAAGAAGAAAAAATAATTGTAAGTCACTTACATAGAAATATTTTATGCATCACACTTGGAAACAATAAAGGATAATATTCTACTGGACGTATTTCAGTCATATAACCATATGGAACCACACACACACACAACAACAACAACAACAACAACATCAAGCTAGGAAATATAGTTTAGTTGTGTTCCCCAAAATAAGAAAAATTGTTTTGATGGAAAGTCTGCAAAGATTGGAATAGTTTTTCTATTACAATAAAGTATCCACTGTTTCCTCAGAGTGAGTAATTCTAAATACAGATTCACACATGCAATTCTTAAAAACAAAATCTGTAGTGTTCTTCCTCTGTCTTATGCACAATAAGTTTAAGCTTCTTAACATTGTATAGAAAAATCTAATAATGTCAAGTTTCTTCTAATTTTTAATCTCAAGTTCAGGGAATTTATGCACACTAAGCTCCAGACATACTAAACTAAAATTTCACAAATTTGCAATCTATAATCTGAAATCTGATCCACTGCATATATTATTTTTATCAGAAACAATTTGATGTTCCAATTCATTTGACTAACTCCTACTTCTTCTTCATAACTTAATTTGTAATCACCTAATCCAGCAGAGACATGAGAATGAAAGTTCCTTCTTGTTTGTATCCACACAAACAACTAACTTCATCATGCAACTGCTTGAGCCATGAGACAAAAATGTTTTATGAAAGTACACATTTTCTCTTTCATACCTAAAGTAGATTCTCAATTTATGTCTTCCCTCATTTTTATGTGCTTCCCTCTGAGAATTTCACTAACAAAGAGTAGGTCTAGGTGTTATCATGGAAAAAAAATCAGAAAAACATCTGGGAGAGTGTAAGATCATTCATTATACCCATTGATGGATTTCTGACTTTCATCAGATTCTAGGGTTTTACTCTATCTCTGAATTATGTGGAGTTACATTTATGATATATCTCTAGTTTAATATATGTCATCTAAGGAATTGAAAATTTGTTTAAAAATATCTTCAAAATGCTAGCCTGAGAAAATTGGACATGTCCTATTAAACTGAGAGAACAATGTGGTCATATTATAATGTTCATTCTTGCAGGCAAAGTTCCTTTTTTTCATATTAATAAAATCTCTAGTAAGAACTATCATTTGCAATATTTGGTTGTGAATTATCCTTTCATGTTAATTCTGATTCTTAGAATTTATACCATAGTGTAATGTTAAATTCATATGACAGTGATGAATAAGTATTGTTAAAAATAATTAGCATGACATTAGATTCTTATGAGAAAAAAAGATAGTTGTTTTCCTTTCTTGCCCTGGACATAACCACACTCCAAATATGAAGAAGCTAAAACAATTAAAACATGTCCTTCATCTCATGTATCACAAGGAATGAGAAATTTGTGTGACTATTCTTCACTATGTTTCCAATTTCTCATTTTTTCATCTAAGAATCGGAGCAATACCTAAAGTGTGAATTGAAATTAAATTGAAAAAGAAACAAGTGTTTTCTCTTGCTATATAGACACTCCGACTTCTGTATGTAATAAAATCTTATGTTGTTTACACTAAACCCAGAGCCATTATGCAAACACTTATGACTTATTGGTTAATTTACTAAATAGTTAAGATTAACTAATAAAAAAATAAAAGATGTACCAAACTTTATTTTATTGATCCTTGACTTTACTGAAAAGCATTTGAGAAAAACATAGAAAATCACTACCTTGGCAACAGGTAAAACATTTGATCTGAGAGTGTAATAAGTGTGAAATTTATCTTCATTTATTTAGTTCTTTGATTTCTTTCTATTTTGTTATTTTCCTCATATAAGTCTGTACATATTTTTTTAGACTTATGCTTTATGTATTTCATGTTTGCCAATGTAATAGAAATGTCTTTGTGTTTTTAATTTCAAATTTTGCTTGTTCACTACTGGTATATAAGAAAGTGATTGACTTTATATTAACCTTTTGTCCTACAAACTTATAAATTACTTTGTTAGTTTCATTTGTCATTTTTTTTTTCAGATTTTCTACTTAGGTTATTACATCTTCTGTGTCCACAGACAGTTTTATGTCTTTGTTCCCAAACAGTAGACCTCTTATTTCTTCTTGTTTCTTATCATGTTATCTAGGACTTCCATACCATGCTAGAAATGTGGTGAGAGGGGACATCCTTGTCTTGTTCTTAGGGAATTATCTTTGAATTTCTTGCCATTAACAATGACTTCAGCTGTAGGATTTTTATACATATTCTTTATTAAGCTGAAGAAATTTCTTCTAGTATTAGTTTACTGAGAATTTTTATTAGTGATGAGTTTTGGTTTGTAAAAATGTTTTTTTTTTTCATCAATGGATACAGTAATGTGAGTTTTGTTCTATAGTGAATTGATTTAACTGATTAATTGGCTTTTTCAATTTTTTGCCTTATATATCTGAGATAAATTTTACTTGATTTTGATATATGTTTTCATATAGTTTTAAATTTTATTTCCTTATAATTTCCTGGTTTTAATTCCTTTAAATTTTGTTCAAAATCTCATTTTTTTTTCTTTTCTTTTGCCTACTAGGATTTAACTTTCACTTGTTTTTCTAGTTTTCTAAGGTAAACTTATATATTTCCCCTAATGTATGCATTGGATTATGTAAAATACCTCATAATCTTTGTGTTTAAGTGTCTTATATACATTTTGAGTTGTTGAATTTTTACATTTATTTAATTAACAATATTTTAGTGTATTTTACAACTTCTTTGATCTATGGCTTATTTGGAAATACGTTGTTTATTCTCCATGCATTTGGTATTTTTCCACTTGTTTTTCTGTTATTTGATGCTAATTTAATTCTACTGTGCTTGGAATGCATACACTGCATGATTTATATTCCTCTTACTCAATATGGTATGTTTTATGCCTGGCAATACAGTGTATCTTAGTAAATGTTCAATGTGATCTAGAGAACAATGTGTAATCTACTGTTGTTAGATAAATTAGTCTACAGATGCCAATTAGATGTGGTTGATTTATAGTGCTGTTGAATTCAATTCTGCCTTTATTAATTTTCTGCCTTCTATATCTGTCCTTTAATAAGAGTTTATGTCTCTAACTATAATAGTGGTTCTTTCTATTTCTCTTTGCATTTCTGTCAGCCTTTTTTTCCCCCAACTATTTGATGTTCTGTATCCGGGCATGTATACATTAAGGACTATTAAGTATTCTTAGAGAATTTGACACCATTATGGTTATTTAATGTCCCTCTTTTCCCTCATAATTTTTCTTGCTCTGAAGGTTGTTCTGTCTGAAGCTATTGCATCCTTTTCTTTGGTTGTGTTAGCATGGCATATCTGTACATCTTTACCATTTATCTGCATTATGTTTATATTTAAAGTGTTTTCCCCCCACAGGCAGCCGATTATTAAGTATTGCTTTTTAAATTTTGTTTGGTTCACTCTGATCATCTCTGTTTAAATTGGTGCATCTACTTCATTAAAAAATCAGAGTGATTATTAAAATAGCTGAATTAGTGATTAACATATCTGTCACTCCTTATTTTCAAATTGCTACATTTGTTCTTTGCCTCATTTTTTTGTCTTCCTTACTTTTTCTGCCTTTTGAATGTCAATTGGGTATTTTTCTAATGTTTCCAATTTTTCTCATCTTTCTGTGTGTCATTGATATTACTGACACTTCTTTTCTCTTTTGTATCTTGTTTTTCACTTTTCTTTTAGTGGTTGCACCAGTTTGAAGTATCCATTTATAATGTATTCAAGTCTATATTTGCTGAGATAGGCAGAGTCATTAATTCAGGTTCTCACACTGGGTGGTGAGAGGATGGAGGAAAGACCTACACAAGAATAGAGATAAAGCTGGGCCAGCTGATCACTAAACCTTGATAGGGAAATAGTGACCACAGCCATTCACTCCTAGCACTTTGACTAGGTAAGTTTAAACATCAAAAGGATTAATTGTGAGAAAGTTTCTTCAACATAAGCAGAACCAAGGTCATGAGTGTGAGTCCCCCATTTATGATTATCAGTGTGCACCCATAACATTCTACCCCATGCAGCTAGCTTCTGAACTGCAAGATCAATAACTGAATAGCTCCTTGGCTGGCACAGAACCTCTTATTGAGCAGGACATCACAATAGCAACTGGGCAGACTCAAATGGAGGCCTTGGTACCAAGAGTTCCCAAGAGCAGCATCACCTCTGTCACAGGACAGTCCAAGACCCATAATTCAGTCACCAATTCTAACACATATTTAAATGGTACTATATCAGTTGGTTGTAATATAACTTATAGTAACAAACATCTCAATTCCTCTCATTGTTTCTGCCACTCATTCCACTTATGCATAACCAAATATAACAAAAAACAAGCATGCATTTCTTTCTCTTTCTTTCTATTCATCATTAAGTATATAATTTCTCTTGTTATTTTAAATAAATTTATCTCTTACATAAATTAAGAATGGGAAAAAAAATGAAAATTTTTATTTTACCTTCACTCATTTCTTTTAATGTTCTTCACTTCTTTCTGTAGATCTGAGTTCCTGACCTATGTTATTTTCTTTTTCTCTAAGATACTCCTTTTAACATTTTGTTTTGTTTTGTTGTCTGAGAATGTTTATTTCTCCTTTTTTTTCAGAGAATAATGTTACAGAATACAGGATTGTAGGTTGGTAGATTTTTATTTTCTTTCAACATGTAAATATTTCATTTCACTCTCTTTTTGGTAACATAGTTTGCGAGAAGTCAGATAAAATTCTTATTTAGCTTTTCTATATCTAAGGATTTATCCTTATACCAGTCTCTTTCAAGCTTCTTTTGTGGTCCTTTATTTTCTGCAGCTTACTATGGTTCCCCTAGTTGTAAGTATTTATTATATACCTATTTATTTATCCTTCTAGGTATTTTCTTCACTTTTTAATTCTGAATTATTATACATGTTGTAGAATGCAATTCATTTCATATTATACATACAGAGCACGATTTTTCAAGACACTGATTATACACATAATATTTTCACACCATTTGTGTATTTTGCATGTACCTACGGTAATGGTAATGATGTCTAACTCATTCCATCATCATTCCTACCCCCTTGACCTCTCCCTTCCCTTCCCTCCATTTTGCCCTATCTAAAGTTCCTCCATTCCTCACATGCTCCCTGCCTCTGCCATTATGCATCTGCATCCTCATATCAAAGAAAACATTTGGCTTTGGCTTTTGTTTTTTGGGAATTGGTTTCCTTCACTTAGCATTAGATTCATTTACCTGCAAATGCCATGATTTATTTTATTTTAATACTGAGTAATGTTCCATTGTGTAGGTATACCAAAGTTTCCCTATCCATTCATCTACTGAAGAACATCTAGGTTGGTTCCATAATTTAGTTATTGTGAATTGTGCTGCTATAAACTTTGATATGGCTGTGTCCCTGTAGTATGCTGTTTTTAAATCCTTTAGGTATAAACTGAGGAGTGGGATATATGGGTCAAATGGTGGTTCCATTCCCAATTTTCTAAGGAATCTCCATGCACTTTCCAGGACTAGCAATGTATGACTGCGCCTTTTTCCCCACATCCTCCCTAACACTTAGTGTTGTTTGTATTCTTGATAGCTGCCATTCTGACTGGAGTAAGATAAAATCTTAGAGTCTTTTTGCTTTGCATTTCTCTAATTGCTACAGATGGTGAACATCTTTTCATGTTTGTTGATTGATTGTATATCCTTTTCTGAGAAGTGTCTATTCAGCTCCTTGGCCCATTTATTGATTGGATTATTTGTGGTTTTGGTCTTAAGGATTTTGAGTACTTTATATATCCTAGAGATTAATGCTCTATCTGAAGTGCTTGTAGTAAAAATTTGCTCCCAATCTGCATGCTCTCTATTCACCTCCCTGATTGTTTCTTTTGCTAAGAAATTTTTAGTTTGAATCCTTCCCATTTATTGATTCTCGGTATACATTCTTGCACTACAGGAGGTTAATTAAGAAAGTTGGGGCCTAAACTGACATGGTGGAGATTTGGGCCTATTTTGTCTTCAATTAGGTGCAAGGTCTCTGGTTTAATTCCTAGGTCTTTGATCCACTTTGAGTTGAGTTTTGTGCATGGTGAGGATAGAGGTTTAATTTCATTTTGTTATATTGATATTTCCAGTTTTTCCAGCACTATTTGTTGAAGAGGCTATCTTTTCTCCAATGTATGTTTTTGGAGCCTTTATAAAATAACGGTAGTTATGTGTGTTACAGTCTGAGTCCTCTATTCTGTACCATTGGTCTACAGATCTATTTTGATGCCAATAATACCATGCTGTTTTAGTTACTATTGCTCTGTAGTATAGTTTTAGGTCTGGAATAGTAATGCCATCAGCTTCATTCTTATTGTTAAGGATTTCTTTGGCTATTCTGAATCTCTTATTTTTCCAGATGAATTTCATGATTGCTTTCTCTATTTCTATAAGGAATGCCACTGGGATTTGATTGGAATTGCATTGAATCTGTATAGTGCTTTTGGTAGTATGGTCATTTTGACAACATAAATTCTGCCTATCCAAGAACAAGGTAAATATTTCCATCTTCTAAGGTCTTCTTTAAGTTCTTTCTTTAGTGTGTTGTAGTTTTCATAGTGAAGTTCTTTTTTTTTTTTTTTTTTACCTCTTTCATTCAATTTATTCCCAAGTATTTTATTTTATTTTATTTTGAGGCTATGTAAATGGGTTAGCTTTCTTAGTTTCACTTTCAGCAGATTTGTCACTGATATACAGCCTTTAATTTATGGGAGCTGATTTTATATTCAGCTACTTTGTTGAATTCATTTATTGGTTCTAGGAGATTTCTGGTGGAATGTTTTGGGTCTTCTAGGTATAGAATCATATCTTCTGCAAATAGTGATAATTTCAGTTCTTCTTTTTCCTGTGCATATTCCTTTAATATCTTTTGTCTGTCAGTTAAGTCTAAGTTATTGATTGCTCTGGCTAGAGTTTCAAGAACTATGTTAAATAAAAGAGGTGACAGAGGGCATCCTGTCTTGTTCCAGTTTTTAGAGAGAATGCTTTTCATTTTTCTCAATTTAGAATGATGTTGTTCTGGGGCTTAGCACAGATAGCTTTTACAATGTTGAGATATGTTCCTGTTATCCCTAGTTTTTCAAGTGTTTTGAACATGAAGGGATGCTGTATTTTATCAAATGCTTTCTCAGCATCTATTGAGATGATCATATACATTTTATCTTTGAGTCTATTGATGTGATTAATTACATTTATTGATTTCTGTATGTTGAACCAACCTTGCATCCCTGAGATGAATCCCACTTGATCATGGTGCACAATCTTTTTGATATGTTTTTGTATTGATTTGCCAGAATTTTATTGAGAATTTTTGTATCTATATTCATTAGAGGCATTGGTCTGAAATTTTGTGTTTTTTTAATGTGTCTTTGTCTGGTTTTGAAATCAGTGTGATATTGGCCTCAAAGAATGTGTTTAGAAGTGTTACCTCTTTTTCTATTTCATGAAATAGTTTGAGAAGTATTGGTGTTTGTTCTTCTTTAAATGTCTTGTAGAACTCAGTTGTGTATCCTGGGCTTTTCTTGGTTGGTAGACTTCTGATGGCATGTTCTACTTCCTTGCTTGAAATTGGTCTGTTTAAATTGTATATATCACCCTGATTTAGTTTAGGCATATCATATACCTCTAGAAATTTGTTGATGTCTTTGATATTTTCTATTTTATTGGAGTACAAATTTTCAAAATAAATTATAATTATCTCCTGTATTTCTGTAATGTTCATCATATTTCCTTTTTCATTATGGATGTTAGTAATTTGTGTTTTCTCTCTCCTTCTCTTCATTAGCATGGCTAATGATTTATCAATATTTTTTTTCAAAGAACCAACCTATCGTTTTGTCAATTTTTCAATTGTTTCTTTTGTTTCAATTTCATTGATTTCAGCTCTAATTTTAATTATTTCCTGTCTTCTACTGCTTTGGGGGTTGATTTGTTCTTCTCCTTTTAGGGCTTTGAGATATAATGTTAAGTCATTTATTTGTTAACTTTTTCTTCTTTGAAGTAATGAACTATATGCAATGAACTTTCCTCTTAGCACTGCCTTCATAGTGTTCCAGAGATTTCAATATGTTGTATCAGTGTTCTCATTTACTTCTAAGAATTTTTTAATCATCTCTTTGATATCTTTTGCAACATATTTTTATTTCAATAGTGTATTATTTAGCCTCCAGGAGTTGGAGTATCTTTTATTTTTTATTCTATCTTTGATTCCTGATTTCATTCCATTGTGTTCTGATAGAATGCAGGGTAGTAGCTACACTTTTTAAATTTATTAAATTTGATTTCTGAAATAATATATGGTCTATTTTGGAGAAGGATCCACATGCTGCTGAGAAGAAAGTGTATTCACTCGTTGACAGAGAATATACTCTATATATGTCAGTTAAGTATAAGTTATTGATTGTATCATTGAATTCTATAGTTTCTTTCTTTAGCTTTTGTTTGGAAGACCTATCCAGTGATGAAAGAGGTGTGTTAAAATTAGCCAGAATTATTGTGTTGTTGTTTATTTGACTCTTGAACTTGAGAAGAGTTTGATTGATGAATGTAGATGCTCCATTGTTTGGGGCATATATATTTACATCTGTTATGTCTTGTTGATGTATGGTTCCCTTAAGCAGTATGAAATGTCCATCTTTATCCATTTTGATTAACTTTGGCTTGAATTCTACTGTATTTGATATAAGAATAGAAACTTCTGCTTGTTTACATAGACCTTGTGAATGGTATATTTTATCCCAACCTTTTACCTTCAGTTTGTGGGTGTCTTTTCCTATGAGATAGTCTCTTGAAGGCAGCATATTGTTGGGCCTTTTTTTTTTTTTATCCAATCTACTAGTCTATATCATTTGATTGGTGAGTTTAGGCTATTAACATGAGGGTTATTATTGAGACATGATTTGTATTACTAGTCATTTTTGTTTATTTTTGATATTTAGCTTGACTTGGTTTCTCCTTTGAATGGCTTTTCCTTTATTGTAGTTTTTCCCTTTGCAGATTTTCATTATTGTTTTCCATTTCCTCCTCATGGAATATTTTGCCAAGAATGTTCTTTAGTGCAAGCTTTCTTGCTGTAAATTCTTTTACCTTTTGGTTATCATGGAATGTTTTTATTTCATTGTTAAATTTGAAGCTTAATTTTGCTGGATATAAGATTCTTGATGGGCATCCATTATCTTTTAGAGCTTGGTATATGTTGTTCCAGGATCTCCTGGTTTTGAGAGTTTGGGTTGAAAAATCTGCTGAGATACAAATTAGTCTTCCCTTATAGGTAATCTTATTTTTCTTTCTTACGGCCTTTAAAATTCTATCCTTATTCTGTATGCTAGTCATTTTCATTATAATGTGTCTTGGTTTAGATTTGTTGTAATTTTGTACATTTGGTGTCCTATACAATTCTTTCCAGTGTATTCTTCATGCTTGGGAAAATTTATGATATTATTTCATTGAAGAGATTGTGCATTCCTTTGGATTGAATCTCTGAACCTTCCTCTAACCCAATAAATCTTAAATTTGGTCTTTTGATAGTATCCGATAATTCTGGGATATTCTGTTCATGATTTCTTATAATCTTTACTGTGAGATAAACTTTATTTTCAAGATTGTATATTTTTTCTTCATTGTCTGAGGTCCTGTGTTCCAAATGATCTAGTCTGTTGATGATGGTGTCTACTGAATTTCTAAATTAGCTTCTTGTTTCTTTCATTTCAAGGATTTTTAAATTTTATTTTATTTTATTTTATTGTTATCTCTATCTCTTTCTTGAAGTAATCTATTGCAACCTGTATTTGCTCTCTTATCTCCCTGTGGGTGCGATCTGGTGGTTGCCTGTATTTATTCTCTTAATCTCTTTGTTGGAGTGGATCGATTTTTGCCTGTATCTACTCATATAGGTAATTCTTCAATTTCCAAATCATTTTAGTTATATATATTCTGAACTCCTCTCTGACATTTCACATGCTGTGGATTCTTTTGTTGTAGTATCTTGGTTTGTTTGGGGCACTTTCCTCCCTTGTTTTTTCATGATGTCTGTGTATCTTCCTCTCTTGCAGTATAGATCTAAGGTATTACAGCTTCTGCCCTATTTTCTTATAGTGTGCCAACAGGTTACCAATACCTCACTTTTAAGGGAGAGATCAATATTATAGCACTCAGTATACCCAGTGTGCACCCATATATTAGTTGGCTTCTATTTGTACATTTACAATTTTGTTACTAAAAAGAGAAATGATGAGTTTGGTAATCTTCAACCATATATTCACTAGTTTTGCATAATGGCTTACAGTTTCTAATGGTGAAAGGGGGGACTGGAGGGTTGGCTGAGATGTTTATGAAGTTGGATGAGAGAATATGGATGTATTAGATTATATGACTAGTGAGAGGATAATCATAGGAAGTTGGCTATTAGTAGGAGAAGTAAGAGATAAGCAACCCTATGCAAGACTCCCTGATACCTCAGCGACTGGATAACCATTGGAACCTCTAGTAGAGAAAAGTCTGGTGCAGCCAGGCCACAGGGACCTTGGTGACATCTTACCAGGTTCCGATTTTTCTCTCTTGATAGAAGTTGCACTATCCCAGTTTTGTGATGGTGACAGCCTCAAGTCAGTTGGCCTGTGGAGACACTCTTTGGTGAATAAGAAACCCCAACACAGATTGGCTCTCTGTGCAGGTGCAGGGTAGCTCTGCCCTAGAACCAGGGTCAGAGGCTGCATGGGGCTGGTGGGCAGGCTCTCCTCTCCACTTTCTGTTTTAGTGTCTGGCTTGAATTTGGAGAAGTTCTCATTATTCCTTTTCTGCATTTCTCCCTTCTCCTTCTGGCAAACTTTGTGGTTGTCCATAGTTCTTAAATATTCTGTTGTTTGTTTTCCTAAAGCCTTGGTCTATTTATTTTTCAGTTTTGGAGTTGTTTATTGTGATGTCTTGAAGCTCAAAGATTTTTTTTTCCTCAACCTATGTGAGCCTACTAATGAGCCCATCAAAGACATTCTTCCTTTCTGTTCCAGTCTTTTTAATGCTAATATTGAAATTTTTATTTTCCTAATATTTCCATCTCTCTATTCTCCTCTGCTCCTTATGTTTGTCTATGTCATCTTATTTTTGAAATATATCTCATCATGTTTCTGATGATTATTTATAATTTTTGGTCTGATAATTCCAATGCCACTGCCATACTTGATTTTCGTTGTCCTCCATATTCAACCTCTTTAAATTGTTTTTTTTTTTTTGGGGGGGGGGTACACAGATTTAACCCAGGGATGTTTAACTACTGATCCACATCCCCAGTCCTTGTTTTATTTTTCATTTTGAGACAGGGTCATGCTAAGGTACTCAGGGTCTCCCTAAGTTGATGAGGCTGGCTTTGAACTTGTGATCTTCCAGCCCCAGCCCCTTGAGCTGCTGGCATTATAGGCATGTACTACTGTACCAGTCTCTTCAAGTTCTATTTTTTACTTTTAGTACAACTTGTGATTTTTTTTTTCTCAAATCCAGTCATGGCATCCTGGATAAAATCTACTCTGGAATTGGCTTTTAAAAAGACAGGGTAGGGAGGAAAGAGGAAAGCATCCCACATTTCTATAATTGGGTCTCATTGAGTCTTTTATTTTTTTAAACACTTTTTTTTTTAAGAGAGAGAGAGAGAGAACTTCAATATTTTTTTTTGTTGTTGTTGTTTTCGGCAGACACAACACCCTTGTCTGTATGTGGTGCTGAGGATCGAACCCAGGGCTGCACACATGCCAGGCGAGCGCGCTACCGCTTGAGCCACATCCCCAGCCTCTCACTGAGTCTTTTGGTGAATTGTGTATAAATTTCTCTGGGGATTCTCAGTCTTAGCCATGTTCATTAGATGGGACTGAACAGATGAGATGGATAGGAGTTAAGTATCTCCCCTTATGGAATGCTAAATTCAGCTGGGGTTGAGATTTTCTCTTTCCCTACATAAGGTGGGCTCTGATAAAACCCCATCAGGATAAGCTCTGGTAAAATAGTGTCTCTTCAGGAAAGGACTTGTTAAAATAACGAGTCTGGTGTTTTTCATAATAGGTAATTTTCCTCACTCCCCTACTGGAAGCACAAAGGGAATTCTCTTCAAGATTCACCTATGAGGTAATGGTGAATTTTTGGAGGTGAACCCCATAAAGGTGTGAGGAACTTTCTGTGTTAGCACTTTGTTAATGCAAAATTGTGTAGACTGAACCTCCAGTAATTTTTCAATTTTTTTACAGTTTCCTGTATATCTACAACTGCTTTGCATCAAGGTTTCAGTTTGTGGATTTCCATTCCAATAAGTTTGTGATTCTCTGTATTCAGCTGTCTCTTCAATTTGAGTTGGGATGGAAGTGGGTTGCCCTATGACCTTACTTCTCTGATATTTAGAATTTTTTTTTTCAGTTTGTTAGGCTCTGTACTAGTTGTCTGGACAAAGTACAACCTCTAAGCTCTTTACATGCTAGAAGAGAAAGTAAAAGTACCAAAATTCATTTTCTCATCACACAATTCTCACCACAAGTTTTGAAAACCAGAAATAATCAAACAGACATTTGGCATATGTATATGTGTGTGTGTATGTATACATATATACACACACATGTGTGCTGGCACACTCATTAACATTAATGAATTACTTTTATCAGTAGAAGTCATTCTACGTATGCAGCTACTATACATAGTTTTCCTGTAAAAGTGAATAAAAGTTTGTGAGGACATAGATATCATCATAAATCATAAGTCTATTGTAGCAGCAATGGAGCACATTCTTAGGTTAGGTACTTAGAGTTTCGTTAATCATCCTTACAGATGCTGATTTTTTTTTACATATATCAAAATAGTACATCTTCCTTTTTTTCTTTTTCATTTGTGACTGACAATTCTCCTATTCTTAATTTCTTGGAGAAACACAAATTCTTGGACAAGAATAATATTTGTAAACTTATGGACAGCAAGTCTATGGACATTTAATTGTTGAAAGCTTAGTTTGTATTAAGAAATTTATATAAAAATTTTCATCATCTTAATAATTTCTTGACAGTGAGTAGAAATAAAAACTCTTTAATGTTTACATATCATCAAAAACCATAAAGCCAGGATGTAGAGAGTAACAATACTCCTAGTAAGAATTTTCAGATCTTAATGATTAAATGATTAAATGAATCAAAGAAGGGTCTAGATTAATACTCCTTAATAAATACTCCTTAAATAATAAGGAAATTAAAAAGTAAACAATTTAAGATAAAATTCTTGACTGCATTTGATCTAAAATTCTCTTAGTTGATAAATTTAGAAAATATGTATTTATAGTGTTTCTATTCAAATGCTTTTTGTGATATTGTACAATTCTGACATAGTAAATAGTATATTGCATTTTTGATATTAGAAGAAAATAGAAAACAATGAGAAGATGATTATCATATCTTTTCTTTTTATCAAGAATTAATTAACATAATTGCCACTAAAAATCCAAAAACATTTCATGTATTGAGAATTTTCATAAATGCCAAAATATTTGTAGCAGGAAATTGTGCATAAAATAAACTGGTTTCTATTTTAAATGATAAATTCATATCCCACATGAGTTTTTACACTGCTTAAAATACCCAACATTATTTTCTAATGTACCCGATATTTTTTTTTTGCTACCATTTATGGTTATATAATCTTTCCAAATATTTGGGCACTGTTAGCTATCCCTTGAATAAAGCCTTTTGCACAACTATAATATGGTAACAACTAAATATACTGAACATAAGTGATTTTCTGTATCATGGACATTGTGCTTGTTTACACATTGTTAATAGTTATGTGTTGCTTACAAAGGAAGTTATACAGGATCTAAATATAGATTTTTGTTTAAAATAGATGGATAAAAGCCATATAACTCAAAGGAAAAGCAATCTAGACATTACTGAGTTTGAAACTGCTTTACAAACAAAATTTTAAAGAACATAGGAGTATAATATAAATCAGAAGACTTTATTTGCTACTATTAAAATGCTATTATGTAACTGAATAAACTGTTGTGCTAAGTTTTAACACTTGCATATTTGCTCTCTTTAAAAACATGATGCTGTAAAACTGAGTCAATTTTCCTACTTAATCATGCACAGGACTAAATGTTTTATTACTGTTGGGCTGAGTTTAAAAGTATATCTAAAAATAGCATGAAATTTCACTGTTTGAATGATATTCTAGTATTAGTGTTACTAACTTCATTTGAAGATGATGTATTATTTACTAAAGCATAATATTATTAATTATTTTTATGTATGCTTATTATCTTTTATAGTTGCTGTTTATCTAGTTAGTTCTAAGCTGCTCAGAAAAAAGTACCAATTAATATAAATTAATGTGGTTAACTATTTCAATACTGGTGATTTATATTAGCATGTTTTTTCTTGACAGATAAATGTTTCAGTGAATAGGACCTGTGAATGCATTTTATTTCTGTGAGACTTGCACAAAAATTTAATACTCATAGCTATATTTTGCCTCTTCACTATATTGTGTGTATATGGTACTAAGGATGGACCCCAGAACTTCACTCATGATAGGCAAGTTGGCACACACTCCACCAGTAAGCTCCAACATTATTAGCCCTCTCTTTTTGACTATTAATTACACCAGTTCATTTTCTTTACCATTTGTGCCCTTTGTGGTGAGGAACAGGACACTGAGTCTCAAAGCAGCTTAATAAAAATGGTTTAAGTTCATGAAGACCTTATATAAAAATGTATTTCTCAGAAGAAGCCAAGAAGGAGGAAAACAGACTTAGTTCCTAGGTTCCTTGATGGCTAGGAACATATCTTACAGTTTCAAGCATTATATGTGGCAGAAAGTCAATGTTTAATAAATATTTTTATTATTGGATATTTAAGTGCTCAGGAAATTATTTAATGGAATTGTAAGGTGAACTTCTACTGATACTATAATCTGACCTGGATATTGTATTATAAATTTAATGATCATAAATCCACAATCTCAATAGAATATTTTCTGCCTAACTCAAATATTCTTTATTGCTGTGTCTGATATAGCCAGTAGCAGCAGCAATGAAATGTCCTTTGTGGTTGATGAAGCTGCCTAAGACATAAACTTGAATGGTTTCCTCATCCTTTTACTTGCACTTTAAAGAATACAAAGTCTTTCTGAAAAACAAAGAGATCATACAGCTTTTCCCCTGCTCCAAAGTAAAATATTTAGTCTCTCAAATTTTAAATTGATGATAACAAAGAAAATAATACATTTCTTATTACAAACATATTCTGTAGAGGTAGAAAAAAATATTTAGGTCTATAAGAAACAAAAAGAATGAAGAATCTCATGTAAATGTTAATGTGAGTAAACTGAATTAAAATTGATATTTTTTTCCCCTGTGAAGCATTTGACAGTTTAATAATAATATGGTTATATAGGGATAAGATAAGGAAAGCAACATTGGTTCAAAGAAGAGAAAGTAAGTCCATATTTAAGTATTTACAGTTATGAACCCAATACTGTGCTAGCTGTTCTGAGATATATTAGCTCATCACCACTGCTAATAACACTGTCAAAACAGTATTGATATCTCAGTCTAGATTGAAAAATGATATTTGAGAACATTGCTTGTGGAGGGTCATATGGCTAGTAAGTAGTAGAACCATGAATTTAATTCAGGAACTTCCTTTGAATTTCAAATCACACTCCTTCACCATGAATGCAAACATCAAAAAACTTCATCTTAGGAAAAATTCATCATTGGTGAAATAAGAGAAGTAGTGTAAATGTGACTATGCCTCTAGAATATAACCTGCATGACTTACACACAGTCCACATTTCTTGTGCCCCTTATTCCTTGGGTGGATCTAGATTTCCATCTGGTTTCACAGTCCCCATATCTGAAGAAACTCTGTTAACATTTCCTGTACAAAAGTTTGCTGGTAATATGTTATTTCAGCTTCTTTATGACTGAAGCCTCTTTATTTCACTTTCCTTTCTGTTGTGGTGGTTTATGCTCTTTATTTTGATTTAATTCTAGATTCATATGTGTAAGGAATAATAATAAAGAAATACACAGACAGGCTGCAGAGGCAGGGAAGGTGGCAGAGTGGTTCTTTATCCAAGTGGCCACATTTATTTATACTAATAGGTTACATTAGGTCATTAGTACCATAACCACATTATTGTTTAAAGTATCAGTAAGGTTGCTTATTCTGCAGCTACATTTCACAGTTTATGTTAGGAGCTTTGTACAGTTCTTAAAAATGTCTGAAGTTACTGTTAGGCTGGCATCTCCAGGAGCACAGGAGCTTGGTGAAACATTGTAGTTATTTAGCAAACAAGTTCTATTTCCAGGAGCTATGTGTCTGCAATCAAGGTCAAGTCTTGATGAGGCTCTAACACAGAGGCATCTCAGGGCATTGCCATACCAGCTAGACACTGCACATATAATAACTATATTAGGAGATCCTAAGAGAGATTAGAGGGCATTCTAAGGGTGGGAAACAGGATGCCTGTTATCGCCCTGTTAGTTTTCTCACCAGAGGAACACTTCCCTGGACATTTCCATGGTCAGAATCCTTACACATATGCAGCTATAAGAAATGATAAATAGAAAGCACATTTACCCTTTATCCACATTTCTCCAAAGAGAAAATCTTGCAAAAATATAAAACAATATCATAAATAGGAAATTGAAATTCATAGGATATACCGATAATGATCTTATTTGAATTTTGCCAGTTTTATGTACCTCTGTGCAGGCATGTGTGTGCACACTTGTGTGCATGCACATGTACCTTTGATCTCTCTGCAATTGTATTCATGTTTAGGTCTGTGTTTCCATTTCCACAGACAAGATATGGAAAGATAGTTCCATCACTGGAAGTTCTCCCCCATCAGTTTTTTATAATCACCTTCATACTCTCCCACCCTGACCTTCAATAAACCCTAACAACCATTATTTTGTTTTCCATTTCTGTAATTTTGTAATCTTAAAAATGTTCTATAAGTATATAATATAGTATGTAATATTTCTTAGAAGTCCTTTGAGATTTATCCAAGTCATTGAGTACATACATAGCTTATTCCTCTCTATTACTAAGTAGTATAGATGTATTAATGTTTGCTTAACCATTCCCTCATTGTCAATATATGGGTCATTTACAGCTTGCTACTATTATGAATAAAGGTCTATGAACATTTGTGTATAGATTTTTGGGATATATATCCAAGTGTACAGTTTCTGATATATTTGTTGTGAGCTGTTTTATAAGAAACTGCTAAACATTTTTCAGAATAATCTTTTAATTTCTCAACAGCAATGTATGAGTTATTCAGTTCTGTACATACTTGCCAGTATATATTGTGTTACTCTTTCTTATTTTGGCCATGGTGATAGGGTTATTTTGATTTCTCATTGTGCTTTTATTTTTTGGTTTGCCATTTTCTAATGGCCAATGATGAAACCAGAGATGATACCATTGTTGAGAATCTGATAATGGTCCCTGTTTCCCTGGTGTTGAGTATTCAATGCCTGAGAAATGTCAAGGGAAATGCACAAAATTTTATTTAAAGCCAGAACAGATTGGGGGTAGAGTGTGTGGGGAGGAGACTCCTCTCAGTCTAAAGCTCATTCCCAAGAAAGTGGGGGTGTCCTGCCCCTTTATAGATTTTAGATTTTCTTTGTTTTTATGCCCTCTCCTCCCATCCACCTACATGATCCAAAAGGTGGAGTAATCCAAGGGCAGGAATGAAACCAGGAATAAAGGCAGGAAGGGAGCTCCCCAGAAGCTACTCATTAAAAACTCCTTGCCAGGAGGAACAATACCCAGAAGTCAGGTAACCATGGCAGGTTGGAGGAGGGGGAAGTGCTGTGGAGGTATTAGCATTTTATTTCCTTTGAATCACCCCCCCATCTTCCTGACCCAATCATTCAATTCCCACACTGACTGTTCATTTATCCCCTAGCCTCAAGGATCATGTGCTTATTTTCCATCTGTATGTACTAAGGGTGAAATATTGGTTAATGTCTTTTTGTTTGTTTTCTCCATTGTTTTGTTATTATTTTTTTATATTCATTTTCTGTGTTTTTTTCCTGTTTTATTTTTCTTTCTTTCTTTTTTTTTCTTGGTATGGGGGTTAAATTCAGAGCTGGCTTAACCACTGAGTCATATCCTCAGCCCTCTTTCTTTCTTTCTTTCTTTCTTTCTTTCTTTCTTTCTTTCTTTCTTTCTTTCTTTCTTTCTTTCTTTCTTTCTTTCTTTATTATTTTGAGACAGTGTCTTCCTAAGTAACTTGGGACCTCTTTGCATTGTTGATGCTGGCTTTAAACATGGTATCTTCCTGCATCAGCCCCCCTGGTTGTTGGGATTATAGGAGTTGCACTGGCCATTTCCTATGTTTCTTATCCTCTGTTTCTTTTCTTAATTTGTTGTGAATTACATGAACATTATTTTAAGATTCTATGCTTAATGATTTTGCAGTATTTTTGATTATATCAATTTGCATAGATTTACTAGTATGTGTTATAGAGATTACAATCTTTACATGTGATTTACTGCAGTCTCCTGCTAACATTTTACTGCTTCCATTAAAGTCTGAAAACTTCCATTTTGGTGGCTTTATTTTTGCCGCTTCAAAGATCATTGTTTTATGCATCAATTGTTATACTATATTTCTTTTGTCTCCTGTTATATATTCAGCACCCTTGTATCTGTTATATTTATTTTTTATCTGAAAGTCCAATTCAGGGAAACATATTCTATTTTCTTATTTTTATATTCTTTCAATTTTTCTGTCTTCCTTCTTGATGTTGCGATGTTTTACCATTTTTTTTTCTGTTTGAAGAATGTCTTTTAGCCATTCTTTAGCAGTAAGTATGATAAAGACAAAATATTGCAGATTGCCTTCATTTGATAATATCTCAGGTTCTCCTTTGAGAAACTAAATATCTGAATAGACAATAGACAGAATTCTAACCAACAATTTTCAATGATCAGACTAAAAAGCCAATATACAATCTGCAGCAACCAGTGCAAGAAGCCAAACCACAACCCAGTTGGTATTCAATACCAAATAATCAGGACTTGATCAATAACTGATAGATTTTCTAATTTTTGCAGCCCAACACTTCCAAAGTCAAAACAACTGGAGATATCCAAATTTGCACTAACTAATATAATAGTTTGCCCTGTCACTAGGAAGCCCACGTCCATCTTCCCCATTCCAACAGCCTCCAACCAAGGCTTACCATAAGCCATTTCTTTTTCTTTATTTACTTACTCCCGTGCTTGATTGGCTTTGATTTTCAGTGACATGCAAGTGATATGTCTGACTCCCCAGTCAGAGAAAGATCTGAAAACAGCAGTCTTTCTTTGTTTCATTTTGTGGTCTTCATTTACTTAAAATCTACTCCTAAAAGATAGCTTTGACATCTATAGAATTATGAGTTGGCAGTTTTTTTTTTCCCAGCACTTAAAAAACACTGTGTCACTTCATGTTCACAAGAGCAAATTCATGATCATGTGAATTAGGGTTTATAAGGTCTTTTCTTAGCATCTGGATGGAAATCTTAAGTGACATCTGACATTTTAAGGAAAATGTTTAACTTTCCTATCCAAGGGCCTTTCTGAGAAAGGGTCACCACTCCCCCATACCAATCCAACCCTTAACTGTCTGCATTGGGACCCACCCAGCTCTGATTCTGAGCCTCCCCCATAAAAGTCCCAGAACCCACACCTGTTTTGCTTCTCTCTCCTATATAGAGATGGCCTTTATTTGTCAGCTCCAACTAATAAACTCTTGTATGTGTCTCTGCCTGGTCTCTGTCTTTAACTTCTCACTTACCTATTTCATTCCTCGCGTTCCCTTCAGGTAATACAGGTAATGTTCTATTTCCTGTAGTTAATGTTCTAGTCAATCTGGTTGCTATCACGACTTTTTACTTTTCTTTAGTTTAAGTTTAATTTCAATGTATCCTAGTGGAGTCATATCTGGATTTATCCTGTTTGTAGTTTCCTTGCCTTCTTGAATCCATAGGTTATGTGTTTCATCAAGTTTGGGAAGTCTTAAGACATTATTTCAGCCACCTATTTTCTTTTCTTCAGGACTTTGATAGTATTATTTGCCTTCTCCTAGCCCTCCACTCATAACAGTGGTCCACTTTACTATGCTCTGCCACTGCAACTTAATTTTTAAATGGATGTGTTTCTTTCTCTTCCCCTCTCCTTGCTGCTCCCTAATCTTCTTCCCAGTTTTATACAGATTTATCTATCATTGAATATACACCTATCATAGGGACTAAGTAATCCAAACCTTGGGGATGTAGCCAGAAGATCTTAGAAATAACTGTCCCGCAAATTAACAAGTGAATTATAACTCCAAAAGAGAACATGTGGAATATAGCCTTTGAGTCACCTCTTTAAAAGCCCCCTGTTCCTACTGATGGGCAGAAACACAGCCTCTGGGACAGGAGTCTCCTGTGTTTCTTCTTTGCTGGAAAAACAATAAAACTTTTCCTCCTTTTTCTCAAAACCATGTCCTTATTGAATTGGTATCAGGGACAAGGACCAAACTTTTGGCAATACACTTGCCCCTCTCCCTCCCATTGCTCACTCTTTTCCTCCTCCCCCCGCCTTGTCCTCCTCTTCCAAGTTCCTTAATGGTACTTTCTGAGGATATTGAGGGTTTTCCCAAGCTAGGTCTCCTGATACCACAGATAGAAGAAGGTAGTCTCTGGCTGACAAAGTTAAAGTTTATTCCTGTACTGGGCAGTTGAGGCAGTTTCCTTCTTGCCAGAGCTAATTGGCTGCTTGGAATCTCTTTAGTAGGAGGAGGACCCACAGGAATGAAGAGTACATCTCAGGTCAGCATGTATGTTGTGGTGAGATACCTCTTATTGGCATACCTAAGCACTTGATATATTTAGGTGATGAATGCATCTTTTATCTGAATCATGGAAACAAAGAGATTTCCTTAGCTGGACCCTTGTTCTTCTGTGATTCTTCTTAGCAACCTATTCCCAAGTAGAAAAGTGGGTCCTTAGGCCCAGGTAGATATGAAGTTCCCTTCTTTATCTATGATTAATAGTGGAACTCCCAATCAACCACCCTAATCAATGTGGCTGGAATCATTTTATGGTGCTGCTAGCACTCTTTTTCTAACCTGGAGGAGTATATCTGTCTGGCCCCTTCCTGTTGTTCACTTGGATGTCAGGAACTTCATTGCCTATAGAAATTTACCTGGCCTATTTGCTTATAAACCTCCTTGCTAACATATACTTTCTCTAGTCATGTGCTCCATAACCTATCATGTGACCCACTCTTCTCTGTCCACATTTCATGACCTTTTTTGATTGCCTTTCCATATTTTTCAAGGCTTAGAGTTGTATTTAGCAGAAAGAAGAAAGAAGAAAGGAGTCTGGGCCCTTTTGTCCATCACCTTCTTTCTTATATTTTCACTATTTTTATTTTTTCTTTGAAATTTTAGAAAATATTGTTCCACTGTGTTTTTTGACTTTGTTTCAGATGATAAATCTGCAATTTACTTTTAGACTCTTTTCCTTTTTCATAATGCATCCCTTTTATCTTGCTGCTTTCACTGTTTTACTTTATTATTTAAGCAAGTTATTTTTATTGTATAATTTTGAAGCAGTTTATATATATATATATATAATTTCTTTGTTCAAAGTTTTTTGATATTGTTGGGTTTATGGTTTAAGAATTTTTTCATCATTTTGGAAAATTTTTATTCATTGTGTATTCAAATATTTTTTCTAATTGCTCATTTTCGGATATTGCATTTATATTTATATTAGGCCTCTTGTAGTTGTCTTATAGCTAATTAAGTCTGTTCATTTTTTTATTCTCTTTCCACCCTATGTTGAATTTTGGAGAGTGTTATTTTCTGTGTCTTTGAGTTCACAAATTTTTTCTTCTGAACTATTAAATCTACTATAATATTATCTCATGGGATTTTCATCTTAGATATTTTAGGATGGGGGGTTGTTTTTTGTTTGTTGTTTTCTCTGAGCCAGGTTTCTTCACCTCTGTGCTCCCATTTTCTAAGATGTAATAATCAAATACATCTATAAACATGCTAAATACCAATAGAAAGATGAGAATCCTGCTCCAGACATGAGAGCTGAGCCCTTTTACATCTTCCATGTTTCCCCTTTATATGCTAATCTTTCCTGTGCCCTGGCTTAGTTGTGCTCTGGCTTGGTCAGAGCTTCCTTCTCTCTGTGTTGTTGTACGCCTAATGAACCTTCATCTGTTTTCTCACCATGACTGTTCTGTGTGCATTTGTTGGAGTAGTACCCCATTAATACACAATTTACAAATCAGCCAAACGCCTGTGGGGAAATCAAATCTTGGAAATTCAACCATTTTTAGCAGCAACCTTGAACTCCAATCCCACTCTTTAGGTCCAGTGGGTCTACCATTCTATACATAAGATCCACTTGACCATGCTATAATTAATAAATGATCTCCAGTCATGAAATGTAGGTAAATATGCAGATTACCTCATGTACTTTTATTTTCCTAAAGGATTACAGCTCTTTGTTTTCTTTGTCTAATATCTGAAATGAGTTTCCTTATATATTTTCCCAGTTTTATAGTTTGCATCACAATGTGATAGGTGTTATATGAGACAGGAAGTAGGAATCAGTTTAGTAGCACATATTCATGAAAATATGCAATCAAATGAGCTTAACTATATCAAAATGTTATTCCAAAAAATTAATTTAAAAAATTGGGGACTGGAGTTGTAGCTAAGTGGTACAGCACTTGCCTAGCATGTGTGAGGCAATGCATTTGATCCTCAGAACCACATAAAAATAAATTAAAAAATAAATAAAGGCATTGTATTCATCTACAATTAAAAATTCTCTAAAACACTATGAGAAGAAAATTAGGCTTCAAAATATTTAAATTTTTAAATATTTACAATTGTTGACATTAGGTATAATTTGAAAACAGTTTTTAAGGTTTTGTATAAAACTAAAAGTACAATTTTGGAAATTGGTATTGGAAATCTCTAAATTTACTATATTCTTTAAATTTCTTCCCTTTTACTACTCATTTAGAGACATTGCCCCTTCAAGTTTGGCCAACTATGATGGATTGTTCATTTTCTCCTGAACCAATGTAAAACATTGTAAAAAAGTACCCCCAATCCAATCACACATAAATTATTGACTTGTGTGCATGTGTGAGACATTCAATGTAGTGATTATGATTATAAATATGCTGAAGTATGACTATATATCAATTCAAATTACCTTTAATTTTAGAAGGCAACAGAGATTGAATGAATGAAATATTGGTTATGAAATTAATATTAAGCAAAACAGATTATGAAAGAATAATGAAATTATATAAATATTTAAAAAATAAAACAAATTAAATGCAGTGAGAAATGTTTTTATAATTACAAAATTAATGGCCTGATGTTGGGTCTCATAAACAATTTCTGGCAGGGAATACATCAATGTGAATAATATTCAGGAAGAGAATATACCAATGTAAACAATATTTAGCCTTAAAATAAGTTTTCTGTGATTTTTTTTCTTTAAAAACTATATGTTTTCTTTGGTATGGAGTTTTGTTGAAGAAAAAGATAATTTTAAGAGGTAAGGTTATGTTGATAATACTTTTCAGGTCTACATAAAGGCAGACCAGACAGTGATCATAAGTGAAAACCACACATTTGGAAGTTTAATATCTGGAAATGCTTATCTAAGGATACTATGAATGATACATGCCTGTCATTTATTTATTGATTAGTTCCCATTATATGTCCATAAGGGCATTAATAAAGACTTGGTACTGAGCAACAATCTGTATCCTCTTAAAGCATAATAATGAGTAGCTGGGAAAATCACTCAAAAAAGATATAATGCAGTGTGAAAACCTAACTTTTAGTTAGAGGATTTCATTAGATTGTGACATCAGCATAACAGAAGATGTTTCCTTTGTAGTATTTTCTATGTAGCTAGTGAAAAAGAGAAAATTTCAGGCAGAAGGTGTGGGAGTATTTTAAGCCACTGAGGAAAGGGAAGGGTGGTGAGTTTGAAGACAGAAAGAAGCACATTGTTGTAGAAGTCAGGATGTGGGAATGTACATGTCACATGAGGAAAGAGACCAGGGGCCACAGGTCTAAACTGTTAAGCAAAAGACACAGGGAGAAGTTATTTCCTCCATCACATTTGAAGGGTCATTTATTCAAACTACAGACACAAAACTTGGGAAAATCTGAAGAAACATTTTATAGTGAGAAGTCAAAAGGAAGCTTGAGGGGGCTGGGGATGTGGCTCAAGAGGTAGCACGCTCCCTGGCATGCATGTGGCCCGGGTTCGATCCTCAGCACCACATACAAAACAAAGATGTTGTGTCCACCAATAACTATAAAATAAATATTAAAATTCTCTCTCTCTCTCTCTCTCTCTCTCTCTCTCTCTCTCTCTCCCTCTCTCACTCTTTCTTTAAAAGAAAAAAAGCTTGAGTTGCCCTAGATGAACACTAACTATATATTTCCTGTTTAACTTTATATATGTTCTACATAATAAATAATAATAGATATTAAAATTATAATTTTAATTCATGATTATCACCAAACAAAGATGGTTTAGTATAATACATGTTGTCCCGTCAATGAAGCTCACGTGGATTATATTTACAGAAAGACAGGTGGTTATTATTAAGAGATTTTATAAAAAAATTCAAGAAAGAAGTTTTTATAAAATTATGTTTAAACCTCTCATCATAACCACAATTCTTCAATGAGAAATTTTGATCTAAGACATATATTTCTGAGAAAAGTTGTTTATAAAATGTTACTGTGTATATATTTTGAACTCATTTCTATGGAATTTTTCTAGAAAACAACACCTTTGGTAGATCTAAACCATAGGTTTGTTGGTTCTGGAAGCCATAAACAAATCACCTGTAAATTATAGTTTATTTTATATTAAATAGGAGACAGTTGTAAATAAATTCCTGTTTTAAATGACCAAGGTTTTAATACTGCACAATCTGGCTCTATATTTCTAATGATTTCTTAGGTTCTCAGCATCTTTTGCTTTTCTGCCACTCTCTCTCCCTCTCCTCCACCTTCCTTTGTCTTTCTCTCCCTGTCCTAGTATAGAATGTAATTATAAATACTCTCACATACCAACTTACTGTAGCTAACTACAGTTCACCTGAGAACCTTAGACACTGGTAACTAAGACATCAAAGATATATAGTACTTATTCCCACCTGCCTGGGCCACATATTTGACTCATAGGAGTAATATAGTAATCTCAAATCACATTCTTACATATGCTGCCAAATCCAATTCTATCTTGAACATATTATATTCAGTACTGAAAATTCCTAGCAAAATTTAGCAACCAGTTTAAAAAAAAAACCTCCAAAAATTAACATAAATACACAGTAAAAATTATACCAGGAAATTACATTAATGGACAAGAAAACACCATTCTGGGAAGCTAATTTGGGAGCTTGCTGCCTGTGCCTTTGCTTTCTAATGGAATAGCCCCCATTTAAATAGTGTGAGTTCACATATTCATCTTTAAATGATACATTCTTATTGAGAGCTTTCAGTAGCACATGTTTGGGCTGTTGTCACACTCCATTTAAATTTATGCTCAAAGTAGGATTAGGAAAGCACCCTTTCCCCACAATCTAATTGATAAGATTTTCTGAGAATATATTTATGCATAAAACTGTGGGTGTCATTACATAGTTTAAATGTGCTATTAAAAAATATGTCCTTAATAAAGTAGCCATGGTGATCAGTAAGAAAGAAAAATTTGAAACTATGATAAGAGTATTCAGAGGTTCAGTTGCTTCTTTATGTCCTATTATATTTTTAGTGAAAATATTATTAGGATGTGGAATTATCCTGACATTTAGTTGTTTGGAGAAAAAGGATGGAGGAAGAAGTAAAAGAAACATTTTCCAAGGACAGATGAAATGACAAAAAATAATAATAGACACATAAAATATATCTCAAGAGTGGTTCTGCCTGTCAAGTTTATGTCCAGGTATTATATTTGTGAATATAGTTCTCTTTAATGAAAAAGGTAAGCTTAAATTCTATTAAATTTTGGAGCATTTGGAGGAATTTCAGAAGACATGTCATTTGGAAATTTGGGAATTATTTAAAATAGTTCCTTATGGTCCATCTGCAACAAAACTATCATTATAACATGATGGGATAAAATACAAGAAATGAAATGTTTTCCATTTTTAATGCCAAATACTATAGAATAAATTGTTAGCATCTAAAAATATACTATTTCTTAAGTAAATGTCCCCCTCAGAACATAACCCTACTTGGAGTTAATCTTCCTCCTACAATCTAAAGCTAAGGTTTTTAATTGTGTCAGGAACATGTAGCTTGTTTTCTACTCCATTTAAATATTTATTTTGCTTATACCATGAACTTTTTTACAAAATAAAAATAGCAGTGCTAATTTCTCAAAGGTGACCATTCAGGAATTAAAAAGTTAGAATACTGGCATATAAAATGAATTCAAAAACACCTTTCTGGTCTCAAAATACTACAAAAATTATTCATTTTCTTTTGAATTCACTTAATACTCCAGCTTAACCTCATGATTTACAAACACTCTGGAGATGTCACAAGTTTTCCTGTTACTTTTTACAATACTCTAAAATTCGAAAAACTATGAAAAAAATTTAAAAACAGAAAAGCAAAATAATGTTAATGTAGTATTGTAAAGCTGTTTTCTACTTGTGTTCATATCTGAAACTATATTTTAAAACTTATTTGGATGCCTGTGAAAAAATATGTATTTATTATGTATCTTCCCTCAAAAATGATCTCACCATGTTTTAATGGACTAAAAAAAGTATTATTTCCCTATGACTTTTTTTTTTTTCTTTAGCCAGGGATTGAACCCAGGGTTTCTTAACCACAGACTCACATCATCAGCTCTTTTTTTACTTTTTATTTTGAGGCAGAATATCACTAAGTTCCTTAGGGCCTTGCTAAGTTGTTGCAGGCAGCTTTGGACTTGGGATCCTCCTGCTTCAGACTCTTGAGCTTCTGGGATTACAGATGTGTGCCAACACATTTAGCTCCCCTATGAGTTTTATTGCTGCAGGTTCTTCTGGAATCCTCTCTCACTCCATAAAAGGCATTGCTACACATTTTAATCTTGAAAAAAAATTACATATATATATATATATATATATATATATGGATATATATATATATATATATGGATATATATGGTAAAAATAGAAAATCAAAATGATAAATTGATAAATGATAAATTTCTTTGATTCCCCTTGTTTTCCAGAGCAAAATGAAAGAATTTCCTTGAGATTTCAAGAACTTTAGAATCCTCAATTTTATTAAATATATTAGTATGTTTTAAATGATTTTTTGTTGTTATTGATTTTGTTGTTTTTACTGATTAACTTACATTCTGGAGAGTTAAAGGAATGAAATAATATAATCACGGAAATAATTAATAATTAAACAATAAAGTTTGCTTTGACAGGTAAGCACTTGAATTCATTTACAATGGACTATATTTTTCATTTAAAAAAATCATTGTTTTCTAGCTCTATGTACTGTAATTGTATGTCACTTTTAATAAAGAGAGCCAGAACAGAGCTAATGCCCAACCATTTTTATATTATATTAAAAAATACATTTTTAATATTTTTCTGATTTGGACCTTAAAAGATCTCAATTTATACAACTGCGAACAAAATAGATAAAACATTTTCAAGTGAATTTTTTATTTTTATACTGATTATATTAATAAGATAATCAAAAAGTAAAAAAGTAAACATTTAGTTTATAATTAATATTTATTTATGTAAGGATTGGTAAATGATTGGTATTTGTAAGGGTATTAGAACTAGCCTTGATTAACATATATCCTCTTTCACATTTTAAAATACAAATTTAATTTGTTCCAATTATTAATTTATATTTGGAGGCATATCTCTTTAAAAACCTCCATAACTCTTTGGGTGTGGTTGCACATGCCTGTAATCCCAGCCTCTCAGGAAGCTAGACATGAGTATTACAAGTTCAAGGCAAGTCTCAGCAATTTAGCAAGACCCTGTCCCAAAATGAAAAATTAATAATAATGAGGAACTGAGGATGTGGCTCAGTGCTAAAGCATCCCTGGGTTCAACCCCTCACACCTCAATAAAAGAAATTTAAAAATTTAGAAAGAAGTAATATATATACACAACAAAATTTGGAAAATTTATTGAATTTTTTAAATAAATATTTTTTATCATTCACTAATACAACTGTTTTATGTTAGGCTTATGATTATTGACAATTTATCATGAAATCTTTGAAACAAATGTACATTTATATAAAATTATTCGCATGGCTCTCATCATTTCCTACTTATATTTTATTACAGAAAATAATTCATACTCAATAAATATCAATTTGATTACTGAATATTATACCAAATAGTTGAAATTGCACTACTTTTATAAATCCACATTTGGGGAATCCTTCTCTTTCCTAGCCACATATCTAAGCACACTGTTATAATTTCAGATATCTCTTTGTAACCACTGAAGAAAGTTTTATGAGAATACTTAACAGTTATAATCAGGGCCAAGTCTGCCATGTAGGACTACAGTAAATATTCACACAAAGGTGGATATAATTCATAATGTCATCAGAAAGTCATTTAACATGATACATAAAAAATAAAAAGAATGAGAAGAGAAATCTAAGATGGGCCAGAGGGAGACAGCATTCTGTGTCGCTCTGAGACCTGGTTTTCAACTAGTGGGAATTCTGCTTCTCTGAGAGTAATAGAGGACCCCTGTACAGCTGCTCTCACAGTTTGAGCAGGACTCCTGACTCCCAATACCCAACTCCCCAGGTTCTAGCCCATCCAGGGCTCAAGAGGCCCTTAGCTGGATCACCTATCAGCACTGCCACAGAACTCCCAGATGCTGCTCTGCTCCCATACAGGGCACTTAGCTGCTACCTACCCACAGGAACTCTAGCCACCACTCCCCTGTGGACCCTCATATCTACTAGTGAGGGGGTCCCCTGGTTGCCTCCATCTTGTGACTCAACTCCACAGCTACTTCCATAGTCCTCTTTGGGGAAATCTGCATGCACCTGGGGGCAACTCACAGGTTCTGAAGACCTCCAAAGCCGCAGTACTGAATGTTACAGAGCTCATCTCTGAACACACAGCACAATGCCATTGCCTGACTCCCCCCACTCAAACTGACAACCCATGGCTAGAAACAGACCACCCCCATCTTGGCTCACCTTTCTCACCATATTTAGTGGGGGCAGCTCCCAGATTAGAACTCCAGCTGGCCAGGCACCCAGTTTCTAACTCCCTCATCTCCCTAGCAGCGGTAACCCAGAACAGTAACTGCCCAACACAAAACAGCTCTCAGTGGGATGGGTGCTCAGTGTGACCAGGGTGCCACCCATGGGAGCGCTGTTGAGAGAGGTCCTTCAATTTGGAACTGCTAAGGGAGAGGGAGATGGTGCAAACATTTAGAACTTAACAGAGAGACCAGGAACTGGGAAATCTTCAGGCAAGATAGGGCGATAGGACCTGGCACTCAAGTCATATGAGTGGACCCCAAAAGAAACCTTTGAGATTCAGTCTCCCTGAAGGGATTGGTGGGTGCCACACCTCATTTCCAGGTGCCCTGCACCTCGACCAGCCTTCCCATCCTGGTTACCTTCACCATCTTGAGAGCAGAGATGTCAGCTAACAACAAACAATCCCACCTGTTGGAAGAGAAAGGAAGCAAGAAAGATACTGACCTTTAAAACTATCAACAATCCTGGTGTCTTCCTTTGAGACTTTTTTTTCCTTCATTTTTTCCTTTTCTTCTCGCCCTATATCCTCTCATGCTCACATTCTCAACATATGTGAAACCAAGCACTTTGCATGAATTAGGATTTTGAGGACTGGGACATTTGAATAATGCACTATAGGTGTGTTGTATATGCCTTTTTGTTTTCTTTTTTCTTTTCCCCTCCAGTTCTTACTATTTTAACCTTTTTTATTTTTAGAAATACACATGTGTTTTTGTTTTATGTGCTTTACTATCTTCCCACATACTTGTCTACTCAAAATTATCTCCTAACTATTCTCTTGCTACTGTCTTCATTAGATTTCTCTTACACACTTCCTAAGATATATTAATTCTATATCCTCACACTCTACCTCCTCAGCATATCATCCTACATCTCACCCCCAGTTCATTCTGCACAGTCAGAAACTGTAAACTCTTTTACAAACTACTGATTATATTACACATAATAATCAAATTCAACATTTCTGTATGTTGTGACCAAACTGTAAACATCTTAATAGCAACAAATTGTTCATATGTGGAATATTGTTAACACTGGGATCTGTTAACATTGCCCTTTCTCATAAGGAAGAGGTATTGGAACACTACAGGAGCACTACAATTCTATAGGTAAAAACAAGAATACCCCAGACACACAGAGCTAGAAGGGAAGACACACAAGCAACATGTAGACAAGCAACAGAGTAGACCACCCAGAAGATAGGACATCAGACAATGAAGATAAAATATATAACCTTGAAAAAACGTAGACCACACAGTGAAAATGCTGAGAAACCATGAGCAAAATATTCAAGAAATATGCAATAGTATAAAAAGACCAAATTTTAAAGTTATTGGGATAGAGGATGCCATAGAGTTCCAAACCAAAGGATTAGCAATCTATTCAATGAAATAATTTCAAAAAACTTTTCAAACATGATGAATGAATTGGAAAAACAGATTTAAGAAGCCTAGAGGATGCCAAATGTGCAAAATCACAACAGATCCACACCAAGGCACATTGCAATGAAAATGCCCAACATACAGAATAAGGAGAGAATATTAAAAGCCATGAGAGAAAAGAATTACATTACATATAGGGAATATTAGAATATTCAATTAGAATAACAATTAGAATAACAGCAGATTCTTCAACACAGACCCTGAAAGCTAGAAGATCCTGGAACAACATATATCAAGCTCTGAGAGAAAATGGATGCCAACTAAGAATATTGTATCCAGCAAAATTAAGCTTTAGATTTGATGAAGAAATAAAAACCTTCCATGATAAACAAAAGTTAAAAGAATTTACAGCTAGAAAACTGGCACTGTAAAATATCCTTGGCAAAATATTCCATGAAGAGGAAACAAAAAACAATAATGAAAATCAGCAGAGGGAGTTAGTATTCTAAAGGAAAAACTAAGGAGAAAACAAGTCAAGTTAAATAACAAAAATAAACAAATACAGCTGGGAATACAAACCATGTCTCAAGAATAACCCTGAATGTAAATGGCCTAAACTCACCAATCCAAAGACATAGGCTATCTAAAGACCCAACAATATGCTGCCTCCAGGAGAATCATCTGATAGAAAAAGATATACACAGGCTGAAGGTGAAAGGTTGGGAAAAATCATCTATGTTCATCAAACAAATTCTTCTCAAGTTCAAGAGTCAAATTGACCACAACACAATAATCTTGGGTGAGTTTAACACACCTCTCTCACCACTAGATAGATCTTCCAAACAAAGTTTAATAAAGAAACTATAGATCTAGGGGGCTGGGGTTATAACTCAGTGGTAGAGCACTTGCCTTCTACTTGTGAGGTACTGGGTTCGATCCTCAGCACCACATAAAAAATAAATAAAACAAATAAAGATATTGTGTCCATCTTTAAAAAAAAAGAAAAAGAAACCATAAATCTCAATAATACAATCAATAACTGACATATATGGAATATTTCATTCTTCATCAAGCAAATACACTTTATTCTTAGCAACACATGGATCTTTCTCTAAAATAAAGCATATAATATGCCACGAAGCAATTCTTAGCAAATATAAAAAAGTACAGATACTACCCTACATTTTATCAGATCATAATGGAATGAAATTAGAAATCAATGAAAAAAAATAAAAATTACTCCAATACCTAGACACTAGACAATATGCTACTGAATGAACAATGGGTCGCAAAAGACATCAAGAAGATTAAAAAATTCTTAGAGGTAAATGAGAACATGTACAATACATATCAAAATCTCTGAACACTGTGAAAGCAGTACTAAGAGGAAAGTTCATTACATGAGTTTAAAAGATGAAAAAGGTCAACAAATAAATGACCTACCATTATATCTCAAAGCCCTAGAAAAAGAAAAAGAAGAACAAATCAACACCAAAAGCAGTAGAAGACAGCAAATAATTAAAATTAGAGCTTAAATCAATGAAATTGAAACAAAATAAACAATTGAAAAAATTGACAAAACAAAAAGGCTTTTTTTGAAAAAATAAATAAAATTGACAGTCCCTTAGCCATGCTAATGAAGAGAAGGAGAGAGATAATTCAAATTACTAACATACATAATGAAAAACATAATATCACAACAGACACTAAAGAAATACAGAAGATAATTAGAAATTATTTTGAAAACTTGTACTACAATAAAATAGAAAATATTAAAACATTGACAAATTTCTTAAGTAATATGATTTGCCCAAATTGTATCAGGATGATATATACAATTTAAATTAACCAATATCAAGTGATAAAATAGAAGATACCATCAGAACCCTACCAACTAAGAAAAGCCCAGGACCAGATGTATACATAGCCGAGTTCTACAAGATTTTTAAAGATGAGCTAATACCAATACTCTTCAATTTATTTCAGGAAATAGAGAAAGAGAAAGCACTTCCAAACTCATTCTATGAGGCCAATATCACCCTGATTCCAAAAACAGGCAAAGACACATCAAAGAAAAAAAAATCTTCAGACCAATATCTCTAGTGAATATAGATGTGACCTTCAATGATACACAAAAGTATAAGAGGTTATGATGGGCAAGGGGGAGGGGGGAAAAAAAGGGAGAGAATTGAACAACAGCAGAGGAGGCAGAGAGGGAAGGTGGGAGGGGAGGGGAGGGGGGATAGTAGGGGTTAGGAAAGGTAGCAGATTAAGACAGTCACTAATATGCCATTATGTAAAAATGTGAGTATGTAACAGATGTGATTCTGCTATCTGTATTTGGGGTAGAAATGGGAGTTCAAAACCCAATAGAGTCAAATGTATGAAAGATGATTTATCAAGAGCTCTGTAATGTTTGGAACAATCAATAAATAAAAATTAAAAAAAAAAGAAAAAAAAAGAAAATTCTCAATAAAATTCTAGCAAATTGAATACAAAAACATATCAAAAAGATAATAAACCATGATCCAGTGGGGTACATCCCAGGGATGCAAAGTTGGTTCAACATATGGAAATCAATAAATGCAATTCATCACATAAACAGACTTATTTAAGAATCATATGATCATCTCCATAGAAACAGAAAAAGCACTTGGCAAAATACAGCACCCCTTTGTGTTCAAAACACTAGAAAAACTAGGGATAATGGGAACATGTCTCAACATCATAAAGACTATCTATGCTAAGCCCCAGGACAACACCATTCTAAATGGAGAAAAATTGAACACATTCTCTCTAAAACCTGGAACAAGACAGGATGCCCTCTTTCATCACATTTGTTTAACATAGTTCTTAAAACACTGGCATGAGCAATTAGAAAGATGAAAGAAATTAAAGTTATACACACAGAAGAAGAAGAACTTAAATTAGCACTATTTGCTGAAGATATGATTCTATACCTAGAAGACCCTAAAAGTTCTTACAGAAAACTTCTAGAACTGGTAAATAAATTTAACAAAGTAGCTGGATATGAAATCAACACCCATAAATCAAAAGCATTTCTCTATATCAGTGAAAAATCCTCATAAAGGGAATAGCATTTACAATAGCCTCAAAAAAAAAAAAAAAAAAAACTTGGGAATCAACTTAATGAAAGAGGTGAAAGATCTATATAATGAAAATTACAGAACCCTAAAGAAAGAAATCAAAGAAGATCTTAAAAGATGGAAAGATCTATCTTGCTTTTAGATAGACATAATTAATATTATCAAAATGACCATATTACAAAAGCACTATACACATTTAATGCAATTCTGATCAAAATCCCAATGGCATTCCTTATAGAAATATAAAATCAGTCATGAAATTCATCTGGAAAAGTAAGACACCCAGAATTGCTAAAGAAATCCTTAGCAGGAAGAGTGAAGAAGGTGGCGCCACTAAACCAGATCTTAAACTATACTCTAGAGCAATAGTAACAAAAACAGCATGGTATTGCACCAAAACAGACTGATAGACCAATGATACAGAATAGAGGACACAGAAACTAACCCACAAAACCACAATTATCTTATATTAGACAAAGGTACCAAGAATATGCATTGGAGAAAAGATAGCTTCTTCAACAAATGGTGCTAGGAAAACTGGAAATCCATATGCAACAAAAAGAGATTAAACCCCTATCTCTCACCATGCACAAAACTTAACTTGAAAAGGAGAAAGGGCCTAGGAATTAAAAAAGATACCCTGAATCTAATAGAAAAAAAAATGTATGCCCTAATCCTCATCATGTTGGATTAGGCCCCAACTTACTTAATAAAACTCTTATAGTGCAGGAATTAAAATCAAGAATAAATAAATGGTATGCATTAAAACTAAAAAGTTTCTTCTCAGTGAAATAAACAATCTGTGCAGTGAATAGCGAGTCTACATCTTGGGAGCAAATTTTTACTCCTCACACATGAGATAGAACAATAATCTCTAAGGTATATAAAGAACTTTAAAAGCTAAGCACCAAAAAAGCAAATAACTCAATTAATAAATGGTCCAAGGACATGAACAGACACTTCTCAGAAGAGAATATACAATCAATTAAGAAATATATGAAAAAATGTTCAACATCTCTTGCAATTAGAGAAATGCAAATCAAAACTACTCTAAGATATCATGTCACTCCAGTCTGAATGGCAGCTATTATGAAAACAAACAACAATAAGTATTGGAAAGGATGTAAGGGAAAAGTTACACTCATACACTGCTGGTAGGACTGCAGTGTAGCTAATAATGAAAGCAGTATGGAGATACTTGGAAAACTGGGAATGGAACCACCATTTGACCCAGCTATCCTGCTCCTCAGTCTCCCAAAAGACTTAAAAACAGCATACTACAGGGACACAGCCACATCAATGTTTATAGCAGCATAATCCATAATAGCTAAACTGTGGAACCAACCTAGATGCCCTTCAGTAGATGAATGGATAAAAAAATGTGGCATATATACACAATGGAATATTACTCAACAATTAAAGAGAATAAAATCATGACATTTGCAGGTAAATGGATGGTGTTGGAGAAAATTATGCTAAGTGAAGTTAGCCAATCCCCCAAAAAACAAATGTGAAATGTTTTATTTGCTATAAGGAGGCAGATTCATAGTGGGATAGGGAGAGGAAGCATGAGAGGAATAGATAACTCTAGATACGGAAGAGGGGTGGAAAGGAAAATGAGGGGTCAGGGGATTAGAAATGATGGTGGAACATGATGATCATTATTATCCAAAGTGCATGTATGAAGACACAAATTGGTGTGAATATACTTTGTATATAATAAGAGATATGTACTCTATATGTATAATATGAATTGTAAGGCATTCCACTGTCACGGTTGAATGTGATGATCATTATTATCCAAAGTACATGTCTGAGGACAGAAATTGGTGTGAGTATAGTTTGTATACAACCAGAAATATGAAAAATTGAGCTCTATATACGTAATAAGAGTTGTAATACATTCTGCTCTTATATATAAATTTAAAAAGAAAGAAAAAATAAATTGAAAAATAAAATAAAATGAATGATATAAAGGTGATGCACTTGGTTCAAAGTATGATCATCCTGCCATAATGCCAGCACATCTGGAGGCTGAGGCAGGTGGATTTCATGTTCAGACAGCCTCAGCAAACTAGCAAGACCCTATCTCAAAAGTAAAATAAAATAAAATATAAAAAGACCTCGGGATGTGGCTCAGTCATTGTGGGGCACTGGGTCCAATCTCTGCAAAACCCTCCATAAAAAAATACTAACACCCTAATCAGATATGCTTACTAACTTTTTCTGTCTTAAAATTAGATATATTTCTCCTGAAACAAGAGACATTCTGTGTGAGAGCCATGGTAGCCAAAATTCTGTCTATCCATTTGGTAATAAGAATGACTTTGAATTCATAATCCTTCAAAATTTGGGGAAATGTGGGGAAGTTTTAAAGGTAGAAAACCAGATCTTTCTCTGCCTATATGGTTTATAATAAACAGTAGTAAATTTGGTCTATTTCCTGTCTTAAGCATATATGTTAAGATTAATTGTAGTACATGGGGAAACAAATATTTTATGCATTTGTGCCTTTAAGTTATCTTGCATCTACACTGTTTATGTTCCCTGAGGAAACTTATCATGATGTAATGAGCCAGAAACAAATTCCATAAGCAAGATAAAATCTTTCCTTTAACCTGTGTTATGTAAAACCACCAAAATTAACTTCAAGAGCTCATGAACTTTTCAGCTGTAATTTATTCTTAAAAAGATAAAAGTACAGTGTCCTACTCAGATGGTGTAATATATCCAATACATTTAGTAAAATAAGTATTTTTAATGTGAACATTCAGTGCCTAATAAGTACAATGTTCTTGCAGATACTTTATGTACTTCTATTACCTTAGACCTCTACATAACAAAACACAATTTTCTAATAGCTTCTGAAAAGTTAAGCATATGTTGTTCTACTCAGAGTCTTAAGAAGAGTTGATAAAACTTATAAGTACGTTTTTATATAAAAGCTTTTTCTGTATTTAGCAGTTTTTGTATTAGGTTATTTTAGGTGTTACATTGGCTGGATTAAAGATACCCAGAAAGCTGTTATGGCATTAATTCTAAGTATCTTTGTGAGGGCATTCACATTAGAAATTGACATTTGTACCAGTTGCATGAGTAAGGAAGATCTGCCCTAATCCAATGTGTGAGAACACCATTAAATCAGATGAGAGGTCAGACAGAAATAGTAGTCGGGGAAAGGCAAATTTGCTCTCTTTCTTATGAACAATTCATCTCTTCTTCAACATAAGAACTTCAGATTCTCTAGCTTTTGGATTCCCAAACTTCCACTAGTGACCTCCTAGGTTTCTGGGTTTCCTGCCTCAACCTGGGTATTACTCCACTGATTTCTCTAGTTTTGTGGATTTCTAACTTGAACTAAGCCACACTACGGCCTTCCCTGACTCTATAGCTTGTAGACAGCCTATTGTATGGCTTCTTAGCCTACTTACACACAAGTATCTTCCAATAAATCTCTTTTCATATATGTATGCCTATATATGTTTTTATCTATATTTATATTTGTATATGTATGTTTATATGTATATATCTGTCTGCTATTGGTTCTCCCTGAAGAATCCTGACTAATATATTTGGCTTCTGAATACAGACATTGAACTGTTTTTATAATTGCTCAAGCATTTTGATGAACTAAAATAGATACTTATAAATGAGCACAATGGTAATTCAGTAAAATTAATACACTTCAAAATTCAGTGATCTGAGACCCAGAGAAGTTATATATTTTCCTCTGTTACACAGCTATATGGTGGAAATCCATTATTAAAACTCTGGTGTCATGACTAGTAGATTATGTTTATTCCAATTATACAATTATCACAAATGGAATTGCTGGTAAGGTAATGTTTGTGAAATAAATCCCCTACTATTTACATTTTTAAGTGACATTTACTCTTTAGTTAGTGAGCAATAGGAAAGAATGTTGATCAATGAATTAAAAGAAAGAAAACTTTCATCTCAAAGGAGAAATTATGCCTATTAATACAAAAGTTAGTTTAAAAAGCCTGCTTATGTTTTTTTAAGTAGGTTTTACTGAGTGAAATTCTCATGTAAAACAAAGCCAATGACATCTAATGTAGCAAGCCTAACTCTCCAACTTTCAATATGCTTCCCCAGTGTATCTATAGGTCAGCAGCATTTCCCAAGGGCACTACCCTGAAGAACAGATCTTTAACACATAGACCTCTTGGGGAGACATTCATCTAATGATGAAATGATAGAAAAAAAAACTTGATGTTTTAGAAATATTAGGCTACGGTTGTTCATTTTTTTCATATCTGAAAAAAAAATGTCCTCAGAGAAACATTAGCCATGTACATCAAAAGAAAGAAAAAGTCCTTGTCTCAAAGAGGACAATTTTCATTAATGCCTACAATTCCTTTGTGGAATTACCTCTGTATCCTTTTTATCTTTCCTTTTCACCATTTCCTTTATTTAAGTCAAGCACCATCAACTTTATGAGTAAAGACAAAATATTGTTTCACAGAATTGCATTATTAAAAAAAAAAAGATGTAACTACAGATTGTACAACTGGCCTGAAAATATTATTGCATGATTTTAAAACATAGATTTGACTTGTGATACTGTTAAGATGTCTAATAAAATCTGAAAATTTACCATTGTTTTTCTACTAATTTATAATAGTCTTTATAATGTGAATAATCAAATTATTTATCAACTAGCAGGAAACCTGTTTTATTTTCTTCTATTAGAAAAAAATAATATGATAACTGAATAATAAAAATTTTAACTCATTTTGAAAATTAGGAAATTATCTCTCTGAGTGAGTTTTGTGGTGTTTGTATCTTTGTGCCTGTGTGTTCATTTGTTGTTGCAGATGAATTTAGATTTGGGGGGCATACATACATATGAATATTCATGAGACAGATCTTATAAAACTTGCAAATACAGGATAAACTAAGCAAGAGGCAAGAACATAGATTTTGGACTTTGAAGTTTTAAAAATATAAAATCCTGTTTCATAATTAACCGTTAATAAGATTTTCCCACATTACCTATTCTGATTTTTTTTTTTATTTATTTATTTTTTTTTATTGGTCGTTCATAACATTACATAGTTCTTAATACATCATATTACACGGTTTGATTCAAGTGGATTATGAACTCCCGCTTTTACCCCATATACAAATTGCTGTATCACATCAGTTACCCTTCCATTGATTGACATATTGCCTTTCTAGTGTCTGATGTATTCTGCTGTCTGTCCTATTGTCTACTATCCCCCCTCCCCTCCCCTCCCCTCCCCTCCCCTTTTCTCTCTCTACCCCTTCTACTGTAAATCATGTCTTCCATTTGTATTCTCTTGACTTACCCCTCCTTACCTCTTATATGACATTTTGTATAACCCTGAGGATCGCCTTCCATTTCCATGCAATTTCCCTTCTCACTCCCTTTCCCTCCCACCTCTCACCCCTGTTTACTGTAAATATTCTTCTCAAGCTCTTCGTCCCTACCCTGTCCTTGTTTACACCCCTTATATCAAAGGAGTCATTTGGTATTTGTTTTTTAAAGATTGACTAGCTTCACTTAGCATAATCTGCTCTAATGCCATCCATTTCCCTCCAAATTCTATAATTTTGTCATTTTTTAATGCAGAGTAATACTCCATAGTGTATAAATGCCACATTTTTTTTATCCATTCATCTATTGAAGGGCATCTAGGCTGGTTCCACAGTCTTGCTATCGTGAATTGAGCTGCTATGAACATCGATGTAGCAGTGTCCCTGTAGCATGCTCTTGTTAGGGCTTTAGGGAATAGACCGAGAAGGGGAATAGCTGGGTCAAATGGTGGTTCCATTCCCAGCTTTCCAAGAAATCTCCATACTGCTTTCCAAATTGGCTGCACCAATTTGCAGTCCCACCAGCAATGAACAAGAGTGCCCTTTTCCCCGCATCCTCTCCAGCACTTATTGTTGTTTGACTTCCTAATGGCTGCCAGTCTTACTGGAGTGAGATGGTATCTTAGGGTAGTTTTGATTTGCATTTCTCTGACTGCTAGCGATGGTGAGCATTTTTTCATGTACTTGTTGATTGATTGTATGTCCTCCTCTGAGAAGTGTCTGTTCAGGTCCTTGGCCCATTTATTGATTGGGTTATTTGTTATCTTATTGTCTAATTTTTTGAGTTCTTTGTATATTCTGGTTATTAGGGCTCTATCTGAAGTGTGTGGAGTAAAGATTTGTTCCCAGGATGTAGGCTCCCTATTTATCTCTCTTATTGTTTCTTTTGCTGAGAAAAAACTTTTTAGTTTGAGTAAGTCCCATTTGTTGATTCTATTTGTTAACTCTAGCGCTATGGGTGTCCTATTAAGGAATTTGGAGCCCGATCCCACAGCGTGTAGATCATAACCAACTTTTTCTTCTATCAGATGCCGTGTCTCTGATTTAATATCAAGCTCCTTGATCCATTTTGAGTTAACTTTTGTGCACGGCGAGAGATAGGGATTCAGATTCATTTTGGTGCAAATGGATTTCCAGTTTTCCCAGCACCATTTGTTGAAGATGCTATCCTTCCTCCATTGCATGCTTTTAGCCCCTTTATCAAAAATAAGATAGTTGTAGTTTTGTGGATTGGTTACTGTGTCCTCTATTCTGTACCATTGGTCCACCCGCCTGTTTTGGTACCAGTACCATGCTGTTTTTGTTACTATTGCTCTGTAGTATAGCTTGAAGTCTGGTATCGCTATACCGCCTGATTCACACTTCCTGCTTAGTATTGTTTTTGCTATTCTGGGTCTTTTATTATTCCATATGAATTTCATGATTCTTTTATCTATTTCTACAAGATATGCTGTTGGGATTTTGATTGGCATTGCATTGAACTTATAGAGAACTTTTGGTAATATCGCCATTTTGATGATGTTAGTTCTGCCTATCCATGAGCAGGGTATGTTTTTCCATCTTCTAAGGTCTTCTTCTATGTCTTTCTTTAGGGTTCTGTAATTTTCATTGTATAAATCTTTCACCTCTTTTGTTAGGTTGATTCCCAAGTATTTTATTTTTTGGGGGGATATTGTGAATGGAGTAGTTGTCCTCATTTCCGTTTCAGAGGATTTGTCGCTCATATACAGGAACGCCTTTGATTTATGCGTGTTGATCTTATATCCTGCCACTTTGCTGAATTCATTTATTAGCTCTAATAGCTTCTTTGTAGACCCTTTTGGGTCTGCTAGGTATAGAATCATATCATCTGCAAATAGTGATAATTTAAGTTCTTCTTTTCCTATTTTTATGCCTTTAATTTCTTTTGACTGTCTAATTGCTCTGGCCAGTGTTTCGAGGACTATGTTGAACAGAAGTGGTGAGAGAGGGCATCCCTGTCGTGTACCAGATCTTAGAGGGAATGCCTTCAATTTTTCTCCATTCAGAATGATGCTGGCCTGTGGCTTATCATAGATTGCTTTTACAATGTTGAGGTATGATCCTGTTATCCCTAATTTTTCTAGCGTTTTGAACATAAAGGGATGCTGTACTTTGTCGAATGCTTTTTCTGCATCTATTGAGATGATCATATGGTTCTTATTTTTAAGTCTATTGATGTGGTGAATAACATTTATTGATTTCCGTATATTAAACCAGCCTTGCATCCCAGGGATGAATCCTACTTGATCATGATGTATAATTTTTTTGATATGTATTTGAATCCGATTCGCCAGAATTTTATTGAGGATTTTTGCGTCAAGGTTCATTAGAGATATTGGTCTGTAGTTTTCCTTCTTTGATGTGTCTTTGTCTGGTTTCGGAATCAGGGTGATGTTGGCGTCGTAGAATGAATTTGGAAGTTCTCCCTCTTTTTCTATTTCCTGAAATAGCTTGAAAAGTATTGGTGTTAGTTCCTCTTTAAAGGTTTTGTAAAACTCTGCTGTATACCCATCCGGTCCTGGGCTTTTCTTAGTTGGTAGTCTTTTGATGGTTTCTTCTATTTCCTCTATTGTTATTGGTCTGTTTAGGTTGTCTATATCCTCCTGGCTCAATCTGGGCAGATCATAGGACTCAAGGAATTTATCTATGCCTTCACTATCTTCTATTTTATTGGAGTATAAGGATTCAAAGTAATTTCTGATTATCTTCTGTATTTCTGAAGTGTCTGTTGTGATATTGCCTTTTTCATCCCGTATGCTAGTAATTTGGGTTCTCTCTCTTCTTCTCTTCGTTAGCATGGCTAAGGGTCTGTCAATTTTATTTATTTTTTCAAAGAACCAGCTTTTAGTTTTGTCAATTTTTTCAATTGTTTCTTTTGTTTCAATTTCATTAATTTCAGCTCTGATTTTAATTATTTCTTGCCTTCTACTTCTTTTGCTGTTGTTTTGCTCTTCTTTTTCTAGGATTTTGAGATGAAGTATGATATCATTTATTTGTTGGTTTTTTCTTTTTTTGAGGAATGAACTCCAAGCAATGAATTTTCCTCTTAGAACTGCTTTCAATGCGTCCCATAGATTCCGATATGTTGTGTCTGTGTTTTCATTTAACTCTAGGAAGTTTTTAATTTCCTCCTTGATGTCTTCTAAAACCCATTGATCACTCAGCAACCTATTGTTCATTCTCCAGGTGATGCTTGCTTTTTCCTTTCTTCTTTTATCATTGATTTTCAGTTTCATTCCATTATGATCAGATAAGATGCATGGTATTATCTCTACCCCTTTGTATTGTCTAAGAGTTGCCCTGTGACATAGTATATGGTCTATTTTTGAGAAGGTTCCATGTGCTGCTGAGAAAAAAGTGTAGCTACTTGATGTTGGGTGGTATAGTCTATATATGTCAATTAAGTCTAGGTTGTTAATTGTGTTATTGAGTTCTATAGTTTCCTTATTTAACTTTTGTTTGGAAGATCTGTCCAGTGGTGAGAGAGGTGTGTTGAAGTCTCCCATGATTATTGTATGTTGGTCTATTAGACTCTTGAACTTGAGAAGAGTTTGCTTGATGAATACAGCTGCACCATTATTTGGGGCATATATATTTATGATTGTTATGTCTTGTTGGTGTATGGTTCCCTTGAGCAGTATGAAGTGTCCTTCTATATCCCTTTTGATTAGTTTTGGCTTGAAATCTATTTTATTAGATATGAGTATGGACACTCCTGCTTGTTTCCGCGGTCCATATGAGTGATATGATTTTTCCCAACCTTTCACCTTCAGTCTATGTATATCTTTTCCTATCAAATGTGTCTCCTGTAGACAGCATATTGTTGGGTCTTGTTTTTTGATCCATTCTACTAGCCTGTGTCTCTTAATTGGTGAGTTTAAGCCATTAACATTTAGGGTTATTATTGAGATATGGTTTGTTCTTCTATCCATATTTGTTTATTGATGTTACTAAACCTGATTTGTTATCCTCTATGACTACTTTCCCCCCTTTACTGTCCTACCTCCCATTGTTGGTTTTCAATGTTGTTTTCCATTTCCTCTTCCTGTAATGTTTTGCCAAGGATTTTTTGAAGAGATGGTTTTCTAGCTGCGAATTCTTTTAACTTTTGTTTATTGTGGAAGGTTTTAATTTCATCTTCTAACCTGAAGCTTAATTTCGCCGGATACACGATTCTTGGTTGGAGCCCATTGTCTTTCAGTGTTTGAAATATGTTATTCCAGGATCTTCTAGCTTTCAGAGTCTGTGTTGAGAGATCAGCTGTTATCCTGATTGGTTTACCCCTAAATGTAATCTGCTTTCTTTCTCTTGCAGCTTTTAAAATTCTCTCCTTATTCTGTATGTTGGACATCTTCATTATAATGTGTCTAGGTGTGGATCTCTTATGATTTTGCACATTCGGTGTCCTGTAGGCTTCTAGGATTTGGGATTCTGTCTCAATCTTCAATTCTGGGAAGTTTTCTCGTATTATTTCACTGAATAGACTGTTTATTCCTTTGGAATGGAGCTCTGTGCCTTCCTGTATCCCAATGACTCTTAAATTTGGTCTTTTGATATTGTCCCATAATTCTTGGATGTTCTGCTCATGGTTTCTTAGCAGACTTGCTGAGCTGTCTATGTTCTTTTCCAGTTGAAATACTTTGTCTTCATTGTCTGATGTTCTCTCTTCTAAGTGATCTACTCTGCTGGTAGTATTCTCAATTGAGTTTTTAAGTTGGTTTATTGTTTCCTGCATTTCTAGAATTTCAATTTGTTTGTTTTTTATTACCTCTATCTCCCTGTGAAATTGATCTTTGACTTCCTGGATTTGTTTGTCAATGTGATCTTTCATTGTCTGATTTTGCTGTCTCATGTCTTCCTTGAGACTCCAGATCATCTGAAGCATATATATCTTGAACTCTTTATCTGATATTCCATCTGTTGCAGCTATTACCTCTTCTAAAGTTGAGTTGACCTGCATTGCTTGTGGTCCTTTCTTTCCTTGTCTTTTCATACTGCCCGCGTTTCTTTCTGCTTGGTGCAACTGTTGTGTTTTGAAATTTACCCCCTATTTATTTATGTTGCTCTTCTATACTTGAAAAGTCTCCCTTGCAGGTGCGGGCGGCGGCTGTGCCCCTACTCCAATTGGGGTGACGTGTCTATCACGCTGGCGGCTCTCTGGGCCTGTTCTGGGAGTGGAAGGCGGCTCTGCTCTGTCCCTATTCCAATTGGGGTGTCGTGACTACAATGCTGGCAGATCGCTGGGCCTCTTCCGGGCGTGGGCGGTGGGCTTGGCTGGCGGGATTCCACCTAATGGCAGTCCCTAACCTCCCTGCTTGCTAATTAATGGCTTCTCTGAGGCGCCACGCCTTCTGTAGCTGCGGGGCAGGCCGCGCGAATCAGTTGGCCTGGATCTCCGGGGTCCTGCTGCTGGCTGTTTTGATGTTACAAGCTGTTGGAGAGTGGTGGTGTATTCTTCAGCTTTCCCGGATGGTGGCCACTGACTGCCTGGATGGAGTGTCCGCAGTTTTGATGTTGCACTCTGAAGGAGAGTGGCGGTGTATCCTTCAGCTTTCCCGGATGGTGACTGCTTACTGCCTCGGTGGAGTGTCCGCTGTGGGGGATGGGACTGTACCGCTTTCTTCCCCTTCTGAGAACCCGAGCTCGGCCCAAGGGTCCGTGTGGGCTTGGCTGGTGGGATTCCACCTAATGGCCTTCCCTAACCTCCCTGCTTGCCAATTAATGGCTTCACTGAGGCGCCACGCCTTCTGTAGCCGCAGGGCAGGCCACGCGAATCAGTTGGCCTGGCTCTCCGGGCCCTGCTGCAGGCTGCTGGGATCCCTGGCACTCTATCACTTTGATTTTTTCTGCTTGCCCCTCCCCCAGCGCTGGCTAGCCAGGTTTCCTTTTGGCTGCTACTGGGAGGAGGGGTTGGAGGTCAGGTGTCTCTGGTTTCCCCCTAGCCTGTATGGAGGCTCAGCTTGATACTCCCTCTCCCGGCAAGCCTAGGAGAGATTTTATGCGAATTCCCGCTGTCTGGGGGGTGAGCTGAATGACACCGACCTGTTTTGATGTCGCACTCTGAAGGAGAGTGGCGGTGTATCCTTCAGCTTTCCCGGATGGTGGCCGCTGACTGGCTCGGCGGAGTGTCCGCTGTGGGGGATGGGACTGTACCGCTTCCTTCCCCTTCTGAGAACCCGTGCTCGGCCCAAGGGTCCGTGTGGGCTTGGCTGGTGGGATTCCACCTAATGGCCTTCCCTAACCTCCCTGCTTGCCAATTAATGGCTTCACTGAGGCGCCACGCCTTCTGTAGCCGCAGGGCAGGCCACGCGAATCAGTTGGCCTGGCTCTCCGGGCCCTGCTGCAGGCTGCTGGGATCCCTGGCACTCTATCACTTTGATTTTTTCTGCTTGCCCCTCCCCCAGCGCTGGCTAGCCAGGTTTCCTTTTGGCTGCTACTGGGAGGAGGGGTTGGAGGTCAGGTGTCTCTGGTTTCCCCCTAGCCTGTATGGAGGCTCAGCTTGATACTCCCTCTCCCGGCAAGCCTAGGAGAGATTTTATGCGAATTTCCGCTGTCTGGGGGGTGAGCTGAATGACACCGACCTGTTTTGATGTCGCACTCTGAAGGAGAGTGGCGGTGTATCCTTCAGCTTTCCCGGATGGTGGCCGCTGACTGGCTCGGCGGAGTGTCCGCTGTGGGGGATGGGACTGTACCGCTTCCTTCCCCTTCTGAGAACCCGTGCTCGGCCCAAGGGTCCGTGTGGGCTTGGCTGGTGGGATTCCACCTAATGGCCTTCCCTAACCTCCCTGCTTGCCAATTAATGGCTTCACTGAGGCGCCACGCCTTCTGTAGCCGCAGGGCAGGCCACGCGAATCAGTTGGCCTGGCTCTCCGGGCCCTGCTGCAGGCTGCTGGGATCCCTGGCACTCTGTCACTTTGATTTTTTCTGCTTACCTATTCTGATTTTAATGTTTGCTTCCTTCAAAAATCAAGTGTTGGAAACTAAATCACCTATAGTACAACATTGGGAGATAGAACCTAACAGGTCTCAGAGTTCAAGAATAATCAGTGTCACCATAAACAAGCTTTCAGAGAGGGTTTGCCTTCTTCTGCACTGGAGGATGTACCATCCATGATGTCATCTTGAAAACAGATACCAGGCTGTTACCAGACATCAAACCTGCCAGCACCTTGATTTTGAACTTTCTTTACAGCCTCCAGAACTCTTATAAATAAATGTTTATCTTTTATAAATTAGTCTCAGGAATTCTGTTATAGCAGCAGCAGCTAATACCCAATACACCACTGTGTTTTTAATTAATTATTTTTAATAATTCCTGTGAAGATTAAATGAAATATGATTTTAAACCCTGCTACTTTGCTGAATTCATTTATTAGTTCTAGGAACTTTCTAGTAGAGTTTTCTGGGTCTTCGAAATACAGAATCATGTCATCAGCAAATAGTGACAGTTTGAGCTCTTTTTTTCCCTATTCCTATCCTTTAATTTGTTTACTTTTTCTGATTTTTCTGGCTAGTGGTGAAAGAGCACATCCCTTTCTTGTTCCAGTTTTTAGAGGGAAGGCTTTCAGTTTTTCTACATTTAGAAAGATGTTGGCCTTGGGTTTAGCATATATAGCTTTTAGAATGAAGAGGCATGTTTCTACTAGCCCTAGTTTTTCTAGTGTTTTGAGCTTTATGGATGCTGAATTTTGTCAAATGCTTTTTCCTTATTTATTGAGATAATCATTTGATTTTTGTTTCTAAGCTTGCATCGCTAGGTGGAACCCCACTTGATTGTGGTGCACTATCTTTTTAATATGTTTTTGTATGCAGTTTGCCAGTATCTTACTGGGAATTTTAAATTTTTTATTCTAATTCATTATGTATGACAGCAGAATGCATTGCAATTCTTATTACAAATGCAGAGCACAATTTTTCATCTCTCTGCTTGTATAAAAAATATATGCACACCATTTGTGTCTTTTCATACATGTACTTAGGGTAGTGATATCTATCTCATTTCACCATCTTTTTTTACCCACTTGTGTTCATCATGGTTTTGGTCTGAAGTTTCCTTTCCTTGAGTCTTTGTCTGGTTTTGGTATCCAGGTGATATTAGCTTCATACAATGTATTTGTATGAAGAAAGAGTTCCTTTCTTTTCTATTGTATGAAATATTTTGAGTAGTATTGGTGTAAGTTCTTTGAAGATCTTGCAGAACTCGGATGAGAATCCATCTGGTCCTCAGCTTTTCTTTGTTTGTAGAATTCTGTTGGCATCTTCAATTTTATTCCTTGAAAATTGATCTGTTTAAAATTTTTATGTTTCCTTGATTCAATTTGAGTAGTTCATATGTCTCCAGAAATTTGTTGACATCTTCAAGATTTTCTATTTTATCAGAGTATAGGTTTTTAAAGTAGCTTCTGATTTTCATCTGTATTTCAGTGGTATCCATGGTGATATTTCCTTTTCCATCATGAATTTGTGTAACTTGACTTTTCTCTTTTTCCTTTGTTAGTTTGGCTAAGAGTTTAGAGTTTATCAATTTTATTTACTTTTTCAAAGAACCAACTTTTTGTTTTGTTGATTTTTTAAAATTGTTTTTTATTTTCATTTTATCAATTTCATATTGGATTTTATTTTTTCTGTTTTTTACTGCTTTGGGTGCTGATTACTTATTTTGCTAAGGTGTTGAGATGTAACCTTAGTTTATTTATTTGGTGATTTTTGTTTTTTTTAATGAATGAGCTCAATGCAATGAACTTTCCTCTGAGATCTGCCTTCATAGTGTCTCAGAGATTTTGATATGTTGTTTCACTATTCTCATTTACTTCTAAGTATTTTTTTTATTTAATCTTAGATTTCTTCAGCTATGCATTGATTATTCAATATTGTGTTATTTCGTCACCAGGTGCTGGAGTATTTCCTATTTTTTATTTTATTGTTAATTTCTTATTTTATTCCCTTATGATCTGGTAGAATGCAAAATATTATCTCTCTCGTTCATTTACTTATTTATTTATTTTTTTGTATTTGTGATGAGTTGCTCTGTGAACTAACATGTGGTCTATTTAAAGGAATGTTCAATCTGCTGATGAAAAGAAAGTGTATTTATCTATTTATGGATGAAATAGTTTATATATGTGTGTTAAGTCTAAATTATTAATTGTACTTTTAGATCTGGGGCTTCTTTATTTTGTTTTCCACTTGAAAACCTATCAGTTGGAGAGAGAAGTGGGTTGAAGTCACCCAGTATTATTCTGTTGTCATTATTCTGTTGAGATTATGAAGGTTTTTTTCTTATGTATGTAGATGTTTCATTGCATGAAGAATACACATTTAAGATTGTTATGTTTTGTTGATGTATAGTTACCTTAAATGATATAAAATGACATTCTTTATCCCTTCTAATTACATTGAACTTGAAATCAACTTTCTGAGATATGAGGATAGAAACCCCTTCTTGTTTTCAAGATCCATGTGAATGATACTTTTTGCCATCTTTTTACTTTTTAATCTGTGGATGTCTTTACACATGAGATGAGTCTCTTGGAGGCAGCAATTTGTTGGGTCTTATGTTTTAATCCAATCTGTCAGTCTATGTCTTTTGATTGATGGGTTTAGGCTATTTACATTAAATTTTATTATGGGGAAATTATTCTTATTTCCTGTCATTTTGTATTATTTGGGGTTTTTACTTTGAATTAGCTTCTTCTTCTTCTTCTTTTCTTTCTTCTTTTTCTTTTCTTTCTTCTTCTTTTTTTTTTTTTGATTGCCTATACTTCTAGTGTAGTTCCTCCCTTCTGGATTTCATTTTTATTTTTGATTTCTTCTTTATGAGATATTTTGTTAAGAATGTTTTATAGTTCAGGCTTTTTAATTGTTAACTCTATTAACTTTTGTTTATCAAGGAAGGTTTTTATTTCATTGTCAAATATGAACATTAGTCAATTTCATTTCTATACACCAAAAATATATCAGCTGAAAGAGAAATCAGGAAAACTATCCCTTTTAAAATAGCCTCAAAGAAAATAAAACAAAAATATTTGGGAATTAACCTAATGAAAGAGGTGAAACAACTCAATAATGAAAGCTACAGAACACTAAAGAAAGAAATTGAAGAAGACCTCAGAAGCTGGACAGATCTGTCATGTTCTGAAATAGGCAGAATCGATATTACCAAAATGTCCATACTACTCAAAATACTATACAGATTTAATATAATTCCTATGAAGATCCCAATGATGTTCTCCAAATAAATAGAAAAAGCAATTAAGAAATTCATTTGAAAAAATAAAAGACCCAGAATAGCCAAAGCAATTCTTAGTGTTAAAAGTGATACAGGAGGCATCACAATGGCAGACCTTAAACATTCTTCAGATATATAGTAACAAAAATGGCATGGTATTGGCACCAAAACAGACATGAAGACCAATGGAACAGAATAGAAGACACAGATACACATTCACACAAATACAATTATTTCCTTCTAGACAAAGGTGCCATAAATGTATATTGAAGAAAAGATAGCCTCTCAACAAATGGTGCTGGGAAAACTGGAAATCCATATATAAAAGAATGAAATTGAACCCCTGTGTCTCACTCTTCACAAAATTCAACTCTAAGTGGGTCAAGGACCTAGGCCTTAGACCAAAGACTCTGCACTCAGTAGAAAGAAAGTAGGTCCAACTCTCAGACATATTAGCTTGGGAACTGCATAATTTAACAAGACTCTTAAAGTGCAAGAATTAAAATCAAGAATCAATAAATGTGAAGGTTCTGATGGTATTAAGTGGAAAAGCTTTTTCACAGCAAAGGAAATAATTAAGAACGTGTACAGAGATCCTACAGATTGGGAGAAAATCTTTGTCACCAGGATCTCAGATAAGGCAATAATTTCCAGGATATACAAAGAGTTCAAAATAAATAACAAGAAAAATAAATAATCCAATCAATAATGGTATAGGGAACTGAACAAACCTGTCACAGAAAATGGTCAAAAAATATATGAGGGCATACCCATGCCAGAGCCCCCCTGGCCTGGGACTGCCAACCCATGCAGTAGCCCAGGCTCAGGACTGCCCCTGCTGACTTGCAGACCCACACCAAATTCCAGGCCCAAGTTTAGATCTGCCCCCACTGACCTGTGTGGTCGCTGAGGCCCAGGTAACATCCAGGAGCAACCTGATGACCTTCAAACTCATGCTGGAGCCCAGGCCAGGACCTCCCCTATAGAACCATGAAGGGTCCCAAGCCCAAGTCAGGCCCAAGACCATCCCTGATGACTGGAAAACCCACTCCAGAGCCCAGGTGTAGGTCTAGAATAGACCCTGGCATCCTGCACAGGAGCCCAGGCCCAGGTCACCAACCCACCCAGGAGTAATGCCAAACCTGCCTCCATCTTGGGACACTGCAGCCATTGCCACAGCCCTCACATAGCAGCCTCCATCTTGGCCTGGAGGCAACTGCATCTCAAAATAGGCACTCCAAAGACATTGTAAGGCCTACCCTTTCAGTCCCATCTCTGAAAGTTGTTGCATCCATCTTAGGCAACCCCCACTACTATCTTGAGTTACCTCTGCTATTGCCATCACCACAGTTAGTTACAGTATCATCCATCTTGGGACACCAGCAGGGAACTGGAAGCCTAACACCAAAGGAAAGTAAAGGTGAACTGTAGGGACACTACAAGATAATAGGGTAGAAACTGTCTTACCTCAGATCCACACAGCAAGAAAGGAAGACACATAGACCTTCACGAGCTCTCTATGGGCTGTGTGGACTGTTGTGCATAGTCTGATATTAGAAACTTCAACACAGGGATTGACTGCCTGAAGCAGGTGAACTTAACCCTTAAGCTCAGCCAAAGATCCCACACAGCACCTGAGATGGGTATGACCTAAGAAGATACCAATCAACTGCTGACTGCAAGACATCACAAAGCAAGAATTCATCCTTGAAACCTTACTTCTGGCTTTGATGTACCCCCTTAAATAAACCACAGTAAAATTTTTTTTCTTTGTCTAATTCAAGAACTCCTGTAGACTAGATATATCAGGGGCTTTGCCTTTTATAAATATGTTTCTGAGAATTGCTGTTGCTGCAGTCTGGCTGGGCCAAATAACCTGGGGGTGACAAGCAACTTGTGAAGATTGAAACAGCGGGAGCCTCATCATTACGGGACAGCAGAGGTATACATACCCAACTAATTACACACAGCTTAACTTAATTAACATCATCTAGACACAGCAGTCAGTCATTAAGGAATCCTCATCATCTTAATGGCTCTCTGGCGTTACTTCACAAACCACTCCTCCTAGTAAACTGCCAGGCGCCATCTTGACTTGGTTGTGGCCCTCAACAGTTGTTTTGTTATTCACTAGTTATTTGAGATTTTAAGTTTTAAGGTGGCTTACACTCTCCTTGACAGGAAGAAGAACTCCCACTGAAATCTGGTCATCAACTCTCTGATAATAGACAACATGAAGAAACAATGGAAGAAAGTGCCCCAAACAAATCAAGATACTACAATAAGAGAATTCATTCATAGTGCAGTGGATGAAAAGTCAGAGATGGAGTTCAGAGTGTACATAATTGAAATGATCTGTGAATTAAAGAATGACATAAGACAGCAAATACAGGCAAATTTTGATTATTCCAAAAAAGAGATAAGAGAGAAAATATAGGTAACTGTTGATGACTTCAAAAAGAGATAAGGGAGCAAATACAGCTAGCAAAATATTACTTCAAGAAAGAGATAGCTATTCTTAAAAAAAATCACAAATCCTTGAAATGAAGAAAACAATGAACCAAATAAAAACCCAATAGAAAGCATCACCAATAGAGTAGAACACTAGGAAGACAGAATGTCAGATAATGAAAACAAAATATATAATCTTGAAAACAAAGTTCAGCACACAGTGAAGATGGTAAGAAACCATGAACAGAATATCCAGGAATTATGGAATAACATCAATATAGCAAATCTAAGATTTACTGGGATAGAGGAAGGCACAGAGATTCAAACCAAAGAGAATGCACAATCTCTTCAATGAAATAATATTAGAAAATTTTCCAACTATGAAGAATGCATTGGAAAATCAAATACAAGAGGCTTACAGGACACCAAATATACAAAACTACAATGGATCTACACCAAGGCACATTATAATGAAATGCCTAGCATAAAGATTAAGGATAGAATCTTAGTGGTCATATGAGAGAGGAATTAAATTACATATTGGGGAAGATTAATTTGGATCTCAGGAGATTTTTCAACCCAGACCCTCAATGCCAGGAGATTATTAAACAGCATATACCAAGTTCTGAAAGAAACCAGGAATCTTACATCTAACAAAATTAAGCTTCATATTTGATGGCAAAATAAAACCCTTTCATTATAGATAAATGTTAAAAGAATTTACAGTGAGAAAATGTGCCTTACAGAGCATTCTCAGAAAATATTCCAGAAGGATGAAATGAAAAAACAATAATAAAAATCAGCAAAGGGAGTAACTACACTGAAAGAAAGGTCAATCAAACGAAAAACCAAGTCAAGTTAAAAACCAAAAATAAGCCAAATGTTCGAAAATACAAATAATATTTCAATAATAACCCTGAATGTGAATGGCCTAAAATCATAATTAAAAGGCAAAGACAGACAGATTGGATTTAAAAAAACCCAATATGCTGCCTTCAAGTAAGTTATGTCACAGGAAAAGACATCCATCCTCATATTGGATAAAGAGAACTTCAAACTAAAGCTAGTGAAAAGGGATAAAGAAGGACATTTCATTCTGCTTTAGGGGTTCATACATCAACAAGACATAAAAACCATAAATATGTATGCCTCAAACAATGGGGCATCTCTCTCTCTCTCTCTCTCTCTCTCTCTCTCTCTATATATATATATATATATATATATATATATATATATATATCAAACAAAACCTTTGCAAATACAAGAACCATATAGACCACAACACAATAATATTGGTTGACTTTAATTCATCTCTCTCACCACTGGATAGGTCCTTCAAATAACAGCTAAACAAATAAACTATAGAACTCAATTAAACAATCAATTATTTAGACTTAGCTGACAAATATAGAATATCCCATCCATCAATGAGTGAATACACTTTTCTCAGCAGCACATGGATTCTTCTCCAAAGTAGATCATATGTTATGCCACAAAGCAAGTCTTAGCAAATACAAAATAATAGAGATACTACACTTCATTTTATCTGACCATATGGAATAAAATTTGAAATTAATAATACAATAAAAAATAGAAGATACTACAACACCTGAAGACTAAACAATACCCTATTAAATGATGCAAAGATAATAGAAGACATCAGAGAGGAGATGAAAAAAAAATTCTTAGAGGTAAATTGGACCCCCTATGCAACCTATCAAAATCTCAGAGACACTATGAAGGCAATGGTAAGAAGAAATTCATTGCATTAAGCTCATTCATTAAAATAATAAAAGTCAACAAATAAATGACCTGACATTACATCTCAAAGCTCTAAAAAAAAAATAACAAACAAACACCAAAAGTAATAGTAGACAGGAAATAATCAAAATCAGGGCGGAAATCAATGAAACTGACAAACCCTTGGCCAACCTAACAAAAAGAGAAAGAGAGAAAACTCAAATAATTAAAATCATGATGAAAAAGGAAATATTATGACAGACACTATAGAAATAGAGAAGACAATTAGAAACAATTTTGAAAATTTATACTGAATTAAAATAGAAAAACTTGAAGACACCAACAAAGTTCTAGAGGCATATAATCAACTCAAATTAAGTCAAGAGGACCTACATAATTTAAACAGGTCAATTTCAAGTAATGAAATAGAAGACACTATCAAAAGCCTACCAACCAAGAAGAGTACTGGATCATACAGATTTACAGGTGAATTCTACAAAGAAGAATTAATAGCAGTACTCCTCAAATTATTCCATGAAATAGAAAAAAAAGTAGAACCCTTCCAAACTCATTCTATGAAGGTAGTATTATCTTGATACCAAAACCAGGCAGAGACACATAAAGGAAAATTTCAGACCAATATCTCTATTGAACATAAATGCAAAACTTTTCAATACAATTCTGGCAAATCACATACAGAAACATATTAAAAAAATAGTGTATCATGATCAAGTAGGGTTCATTCCAGGGATGCAACTTTGATTCAAAATATGGAAATCAACAAATGTAATTCATGACATCAATAGACTTAAAGATAAGAATATAATATATGATTATATCAATTGATCTAGAGAAAGCATTTCACAAAATATAGCACCCTTTCATGTTCAAAATACTAGAAAAACTAGGGACAGTAGGAACATACCTCAACATTGTGAAAGCTATCTTTATGTTAAACCCAAAGCCAACATCATTCTAAAATGAAGAAATATTGAAAGCATTCCCTCTAAAAACTGGAACAATTCAGGGATGTCCTCTTTCACCATTTCTACTCAACATATTCCTTGAAACTCTAGCTAGAGCAATTAGATGAAAGAAATTAAAGGGAAATAAATAGGAAAAGAAGAACTAAAACTATCATTATTTGTTGATGACATGATTCTATAATTACAGGATCGAAAATATTCCCCCAGAAAAATTCTAGAATAAATCAATACCCATAAATCAAGTGCATTTCTATACATCATGATTAATCCTCTGAAAGAGAAATTATGAAAACTACCCTATTCACAATAACATAAAAACAATAAAATACTTGGGAATCAATTTAACAAAAGAAGTAAAAGACCTCTACAATGAAACCACAGAGCACTAAAGAAAGAAATTGAAAAAAGACCTTAGAAGATGAAAAGACCTTCTATACTCCTGGATAGGCAGAATTAATACCATCAAAATGACTATACTACCCAAATTGCTATACAGATTCAATGCAATTCCAATTAAAATTCCAATATAATTACTTATATAAATAGAAAAAGCAATCATGGAATATATTTGGAAAAATAAGAGACTGAGATTAGCCAAAGCAATCCTTAGCAAGAAGAGTGAAGCAGGAGGCATCACAATACCAGACCTTAAACTGTACTACAAAGCTATAGTAACAAAAATGGGATGGTATTGGCACCAAAATAGACATGTAGACTAAAGGTAAAGAATAAAAGACACAGAGATAAACTCACTAAATACAGTTATTTCTTACTAGACAAAGACACCAAAAACATACATTGGAGAAAAGATAGTCTCTTCAACAAATGATGCTGGGAGAACTGGAAATCCATATAGAGGAAAACGAAACTAAACTCATATTTCTCACCATGCACAAAATTCAACTCAAAATGGATCAAGGACCTAGGAATAGACCTGAGACCCCGCACCTAATAGAGGAAAACTTAGGCCCCAATTTTCATCATGTCAGATTAGGTCTCAACTTGCTTAACTAGTGCAAAAAATAAAATCAATAATCAATGAATGCAATGGATTCAAACTAAAAAGCTTATTTTCAGCAAAAGAAACAATCAACAAGGTGAAGAGAAAGCCTACATTTTGGTAGCACATTTTCGCCACATTCCTGTCAGAGCACTAATCTCCAGGATATATAAAGAATCAAAAAACTCAACACCAACAAACAAACAAACAACCCAATCAATAAATGAACTACGGAACTGAACAAACACTTCTCAGAAGAAGATATACACTCAATCAACAAATATATGAAAAATGTCCAACATCTCTAGTAATTAGAGAAATGCAAATCAAAACTACACAGATTCATCTCATGGCAGTCATAATGGCAGTTATCAAGAATACAAACAACAATATATGTTGTCAAGGATATAGGAGAAAAGATGTACATTGCTAGTAGGACTGCAAATTGGGGCAACCAATCTGGAAAGCATTATGAAAATTCCTTAGAAAACCTGGAATGGAACCACCATTTGACCCAGCTATCCCAGTCCTCAGTCTATACCCAAAGGACTTAAAATCAGCATACTAGAATAAAATAGCCACATCAATATTTATAGCAGCTCCATTCACAACAGCTAAACTGTAGAGCCAATCTAAATGCCCTTCAATAAATGGATAAAGAAACTTGATATATATATATATATATATATATATATATATATATATATATATATACAAGATGGAATATTATTCAGCATTAAAAGAAAATAAAATTAATGCATTTGCAGATAAATGGATGGAGTTGGAGAATATCATGCTAAGTGAAGTAAGCCAATCCCCCAAAACCAAAGGCTGAATATTCTCTCTGATAAGTGGATGCTGATTCATAATGGTGGTGGGGGAGGCATGGGAAAAATGGAAATACTTTGACTGGGCAAAGTGGAGGGAGGGGAGAGCAGGAGGAGTGGGGGCAGGAAAGACGAAGACTGCACATATAACACTGCATCATGTACAACCAGAGAAAGGAAAAGTTGTGCTGCAATTGTGTACAATGAATCAAAATGTATTTTGCTGCCATATACCTAATTAGAATAAATGTGTGTATTCAACATTTGTAGCAATTAGAGAAATGCCAATCAAATCTACACTGAGATTCCACCTCACTGCTGTCAGAGTGGCATTTTTAAAGAATACAAGTAACAATAAATGTTGGTGAAGTTGTGGGGAGAAAGGTACTCTCATATATTTTTGATGGGACTGCAAATTGGTGCAATTACTGTGGAAAATAGCATGGAGATTCTTTAGAAAACTTGGAATAAAATTACCATTTTCCCCAGTTATCCCACTCCTTGGTCTATATCCAAAGGACTTAAAATCAGCATAGTACAATGACTCAGCCACATCAATATTTATAGCAACTCAACTCACAATAGCCAAGCTATGGAAACAACTCAGGTATTCTTTAACAGATAGATAGATAAGGAAAATGTGGTTCATACACACAATGGAATATTACTCAGACATAAGAATAATGAAATAATGGCATTTGCAGATAAACAGATGGGACTTGAGAATATCATGCTGAGTGAAATAAGCCAATCCTAAAAAAACAAAGATGGAATATTCTCTCTGATTTGTTAATGGTAACCCAAAACAAGGTGTGGAGGAGACTAATAGAAATCCATTGGATTAAACAAAGGGAAAAGAAGGGAAGGGAGGAATAAGGGAAATAGGAAAGACAATAGAATTAATTGGTGATAAAATTCCTAGCCTTTTATTTGTATACATAACTAGGATAATTACAAATCATGTATGACCACAAGAGTGGGAATCTAAACAGAAAAAGTTATACTCAATGTGTGGATAGTCTTCCAGAATACATTCTACTGTCATGCATGACTAAAAATTTATATATATATGAATGACATGAAAATTCCATTAATATAAATGTTTGATTTTAAAGTTACTGAATGTGAATATTTGTCATATCCACTTATATTTTGTTATCATTATATGCTTTAACTTATTTTCTGACTTTGCAACTTTTTCAGGATAGAAGGTTCACACAGCTATTTATTCTATACATTGCTAAGCCATTCTCTAGCCAGCAGGCAGAGAGAGTTAAGTGGCAAGTGATGCCCAGGGCAGTTTGTTATATAGTGTTTTAAATGGGAAGGATTTAGATAGAAAAAAAAACCTGACAATTAGAGAGAGTGAACATTTTTTTTTAATGTACTTACAGGCAGGATTGCAGAACATGTCCAAATTTTTAATGAATGGTTATCTCATAAATCATTTATGAAATCTGAGTAAACAGCAATTTATTACTTTCAGTAGATATAACAATATAGATATATGATAAATAGATAAATAGGTAGGTAGGTAGATAGAATGTTTTTCAATATTTTTATTCTCATTATTATGATTTGTCTTTGCAGGCTCTCTGGAAGAGTAAGCTATTTATAAGAACAATTTTTATTTTCCAGAGGGAAAAACAGAAGCACCTAAATTTGTAGGTAACATTTCTAGAACTTTACTACCAGTTGATAATAAGTTTGGAACAAATTTTCACACTTAAGATAGAGCTTTCTTTTCTAAATAAGCAAGATAGATACATTTTAAAAAGAATTTATTGGGAGATATGACACAGCTTCCTGAGAGGAAGTGTAAAAAATATTTTATGTTTGCATATTATGCCAATAAGAAAGAATAAAAGATCTAACTTTTCCTCATCTTTACTCACTGTGGAACATACTAAGCAGATTTTGACAACACAGGTGGTAACTATAATTCATAAACCAAACCAGACTCCAATCTGTCTCATCTAAAAGTGGGAATAGTGATAAAACAAAACACTGAACTGAATAAGTCTAATGGGAACATCCTTCAATTCTGTAATATTAAATCACTGTGTTCTACAAAAATACCTTTTCAAAAATATTTGAGCTTTAATGACAGAAATTGATACTGATATAATTATTGACAGCAGGTTAAATTTTAAAAATTATTAAATTATATTTCCTCATGAAAATAAAGTTTTGCTTCTTTAATATCCTACTTTGTACTCATTCATATGTTCTAATCCTCTTATATGTCTCTTTTCATTGTAGAAGTTAATGAGCATAGTATTTGCTACTTACTGCTTTCATCTTCATCTATTCTCCAGTTAATAGAAACAACTTATTCTCCTAACTAACATAAGACTCTGAGCCCTCATGTTCCATGTTCCAATCACAGAAGCAGAAAAAAAAATGTAATTGTATTAATATTTTGGAAGCTCCTTAAACCACACTATGATTAGTTAACAAAGACATTTATTGTGTAATGAAGTAGAAAATTACTTTTATTGAATTAGCAGATGATATTTTTTTCTAATTATAGCACTTCAGGTGCTTATATGTATAGATTGCATTGGTAAGGCAATTAGGTGCACCAAGTATGTGAGTTATGTTAGGTTAAATTAGTTTATCATCAAATAGGAATTTAATGATGTGGAAATGTATCTTTTCAGCACATGCACTAGTCATCAGAGGTTACAACAACCTCTTAACATGATGTTAGGAAATAAAGTGTTCAAATTTGAGAGCAGAATAGCCTCAGGACAAATCTCATTCTTTGAGAGACTTATATATTTCTTTTGGGAAACATAAATCAAATAATGAATGTGGAAATTAGTAATTCCTCTCCATCATCTAGTCATTTAATCCAATAAATTCTTTCTCAACACTAGTTGATTATATTCCAAGGCATATCTTGTCTCTGGATGTATTCAGGTAAAGTGGTTTAACCATTCACTTCTCAATTTAATACTTCAGTAACAAGGGAAATCTAGTTTTTTTGTTGCCCAAGAAGACAAACAAGATAGAAAAAGACATTTTAGTTATTGGTGCTATACCTAATATTTCTTCAAACATGCAAAAATAAGACTCTAGTCCACAATTCTGACTCCTCTAACAACCAGTTCATCTTATTTATATGAAATAAAAATCATATTGGTTTTCCCTTCTCTCCTGTCAAAGTAGTGTATATATTCCTTATATGAAATACTTTTTCCCATTTTTTCTATCAGGAAAAAGATTTCTAAATCCATTGCTGATTTAAAATTTCCTTATATTTTTCTAACAAATATAGGTCATATCCAAAAATCCAGGCATTATAAAAATAGCTAAAGCAAACACAAAATGGTTCAAAGTTCAATTTGCCAGTAGACAAACTATTCTGTCTCCTACCACTTTCCAACCCCAAACTTATATGATTTAAACTGTTTACTTTTCTTTCATTGACTTCAAGGAATAATGACCCTTTTATTTTGAATATCTTTATATGATTTTTTACAAGTAGTCTGATTATGTTTTTCCTCTGTGTGCAGGTATGTTTTGTTAAGAAATCCAAATCCTAAAAACCAAACAAGAAAAAAATAGAGCATCAATATAATTTATTTGTTGTTCCCCATGCAACCCTTGACAAGCTTTTTGTTCAAACTAGAATAGCTATACTAACTTGAATGTGTTTGTGTAAAGATCAATAATATGAGAAATCTGTTAATTAAATAATGCTAAAAAAGCAATGATCTATGTATTGTCAGATATCCTGTTCACTTCAGAGGAATATTAAATGTCTAGTAAATTCAGAAGAGAAAAATGGAAGAAAGTTGCTCATTAGAACTGCAAAATCATCACACTTGAAAAGTCTGTATGAGGTGAATATTCTCATATTTATTAAGATGCTTGAAGGGATCATTAAAAAAGAATTTTTCCTAAATAGTAAGATCAATTAGAGATAGCCTGGTGCAAGGTTAAAACTCATTAGTACATAAGATATTTCACTTTTTAGCTAGTATTTTCTTGAGGATTTATATTGGTGCCTCATCAACATTAGGATCCTGAAAAGACCAAATTATGAATACAAAAGTACCATAAGAATATGCAATTAACAGTTTTCATGAGATTGCTCATCTGTGTATGTTATTTATTTTTAAAATGCTTTCACAGCCACTGTCTCTTCTGATTTACTTAGCAACTCTTTGAAACAAAAGAAATTATATTCTAATTATAGCAACAAAGAAAACTGCAATAGCAATTGAATGACATATCTACACACATGAAACCATTGGGGGTTGAACTTCAATAAAACCTCATTTGTTTTCCCTTCTAAATCAATAAGACTTCTCTGCAAAGTATACACTCATGCTAACAAGGCCAAGTACAAGATTCTGTTTCTATAAATATTTCTCTGCAAGCAATCTATTAAAAAATGAAATTCAGTCTAAGAAATATTTTAATAATGATTATTCCTACTGATTTTGGTCGAAGCCTGACTATTTTAAGTTTCGCTGTCTCTAATTTATCTCATTTTTATTAATAAGGCATGAAAGGACAATGTATAACTGCATTCCCTTATAGAATAATACTGCTTTAAGAACAGGAAAACATGATCCTTTTCCTGTGTGTTTAGACCTTTTGAATATAGAATCAACTTGAGCAAATTTTTCTTTTCTCATTTCTAGTTTATCATATTTTTTTTCTTCCTATCAGTGAGAATCAACTTTCAACTAGCAACTGCACACACACTAATTGAACAAATATCAGTTAAGTATATTCATCATGTTCCTTACTCCATTAATATTTGAGATGGTTTTATCCAAGTGGCATCTCCCAATCCTAGGGTCAACATAGGGTAAGGCAATTGAAATAAAAGCATGCTCAAAATTCTGGAAGAATAATAATAGAAACAATATTAATAGGGATGATAATTGAGTATTAAATATATATATGTGAGTGTGTGTGTGATTGTGTGTGTGTTTGTGTGTGTGTATATATATATATGTATACATATATATATATATATATAGAGAGAGAGAGAGAGAGAGAGAGAGAGATACATACATAACATACACAAATGTATACACATACATTGGAACTAATGCTAGGTAAGTAATAATTTGTCCCTCATTCCCATAAGGGTGCTGCATCTAATTTGCAGTTAAAAAAAATTCCCAATACTGTTTATCTTGTGAACTCATCTTCTACTTTCTGTTATTCAAGTTATTCTGAAAAAAAATGAAAATTAAGCATTTACAAACACTATATGGAGATGTGCATTCTCAAATGTAGCAGAATAGACAAAACTTGTCAGTGTTTATGTTCACTATGATCTGATCTCAATGGGTCCTCCCAGCTATGGTAAACAGTGTCAGCAATTTTTCAGCTTTTGAAGCAGAATTCTCCATGTTACTTCTATTCCTCCAATACTTCAGTTTCAAAAGTTGCCTATTACACATACAAAAGTAATTACTTATTAGTAACCTCATCAATAGTGCAATTTAAATGATAAAATGTTATATGCACATAAGTATCAATCAGAGTCAAAATGAACTCAAGCTCACAATTTGACTATTTTTTCTTTATTCAGCATTTCCAAGGACTGAGACTATACACTTTTGGAGGTAAAAAATGACTTGGAAATCATAGGTATAGAAGTGTTTATATATTGCATTATATTTCCTTATTCCAAAGTAGTACATTATAATTTAAAATATCAGAATTATAAAATTTCTAGAAATATTCATGTCTTAAAGTAAGTGTGTTCTATAGTATACACATATCAAATTGTTTAAAAAAATTAAATCAGAAAGATTTTTCATTGGAGGTTGAAATTTTACATCTTTTTTTTTTTTTTTAGAAAAATAACTGGTGTCCTTAAAAACAAATGGAGATTGTTAAAGGAATTAAACCATTGAAACAGAACACTCGAATATGTCCTTTTTTGAAACACCAACTAATATTTTTGAATGCAAATAAGCATGGAAATACCAAAAAGTTAGATTGAGAGACAAAAGGACTACTTATAATTTCTCTCTGTATTGTAACCTATGTCACACACACACAAAAAAAATTCCCAAGACTGTTTATCCTGTGAACTCATCTTCTCTAAAGCAGAGGTATAGCTGACCTGATTTAATTTGTTGGAAAATGTGATCCTATTTTACCAATTACATTCAAAGAGGGACCCAAGACAATTTTTTATTATTGCATATTAATTAAACAGAATAGTGGGTTTTATTGTGTCATATTCCTACATACATTAAAACCATTTCAACCCCCAATACTGTCCCCAAACCTCTCCCCTAATAGTTTCCCATTTAGCTTCCAAATTATGAGAGAAAAAACAATTCTTTCTAAGTTGGACTTATTTTGCCCAAAATTGTGGTCTCTAGTTCCATCCATTTTTCTATAAGTGACATAATTTTATTTTTCTTTATGACTAAACAAAACTCCATTATGTACATAAACCACCTTTCCTTTATTAGTTCAATTGTTGATTGTGGAATCAAGGCTGATTCCATGAGTTGGCTACTGTGAATTGTGCTGCAATATACACGGGGATGCATGTATCTCTAAAGTATACTTACTTTAATACTTTTGAATACTACAGAGTACTGGAGCTGGCTCATATGGTAATTAAGTATTTTTAGCCATAGTGATTTCTGCAGTGGGTGTACTAATTTACATTCCCCACTGCAGTGTATGAGTTCCTTTTCCCCTGCATCCTCTCCAGCATTTGTTATTTGTAGTACTGATAACTGTATTCCAATTGGAGAGGGATGGAATCTCAGTGTAGTTTTGATTTGTATTTACCTGACAGCTAATTATATTGAACATTTTTCAGGTAATGGTTGATTTTTTTCTATTTTTCTTTTGAGAAGTTACTTCTCAGTTCATTTGCCAGTTTTTAAATTGAGTTGTCTTTTTAATGGATATTTTTGTAACAATCACTTACTACATTCAATAGTGGTATTCTGTCTTACTCTGTCCTTGTAACTGCATAATCCTCTGTCTATTTTAACCACAACATTCCAGTGGCTCAGGTTGTCAAACTTGGTCTACTATTCTTTTTTTTTATCCAAGGGGACATGATAATTCAAAGACAAGGTTTGAAGGTTTCAGGCAAAATAGAAATCTTAATCTGCCTCATCTAATGAACTTTAGCAGAAAGTCCTTCATGTGGGCTTACGTGGTGTTTGCATGGATGAATAAAGTTAATCATTACTTCCCATTTGAAGTATATACATTTCAGTAGCAAAAAAAAAAAAAAATGGGGGTACTTGGAATGATTTCTAAGAAGGCCAGACATGTGATTGAGAGGGCTCAATGAAAGAAGAAAATGAATGTCAAATTTATTTGCTTTTATCATATAAGAAAATATTTTACTTTATCTCTGTGATAGATATAATTAGATTTTATCTAAATATAATATTGGGAACATGGACCATATGTTTGATTTTCCATAGCAAGTTGATATTAGTTATTGCATAAATATAACAATTTAATGGTTTACTTAATTAAATGAGTCTATTTAAATTACTGAGTTTTATCTATGTTTTTTCCTTTTTCCGTGATCATAAGTTTCTTGGTAGCTTTATTGGAACTTAACACCTTTCTGTTTATCAGGCAGTATTTATCTTAACATAAACCTTAACTTCAGTGTGAATACCTTTAATTGGAATCCATTTAGAAAATATCATATATGTTTTATGATAAATCTCAAAATATTTTCAGTTATTTTAGATTCCTGAAATGAGATTTCATTGTACATCATAATTCAGATTGTGTCAAAGAAAACAATTTTAGGAGCAAAGATGCTTTCGATCTTACTGTCAACATTACAATCTTACAAAATATTTGTTTAAGTTAGTTCTTATTCAATTATTTGTAATGACATGTCATTGATATAAATATTATTATTCACAAGTTACCTTTCCCAATGATTTTTCGTGACTAAAAATGATGAAAACACTAGAATTTATCAACCTGAAATAACTTTCAGCTGAGACAATTAAAAAATAGTCCACACTTAGTCATGTAGTACCTAAGATGTTTTCTAAGAATATATATATATATATATATATATATATATATATATATATATATATATATATGTGTGTGTGTGTGTGTGTGTGTATGTGTGTGTGTGTGTGTGTGTAACAGGAAAGAACAAAAATGTGCAAAGGAGTTTGGGAATGAATATATCATGTCTATTATAGTTAATTTAATTAAACAAGAACAGGTGCCACATCAAAAGTGTGATGTGCCTATTCCTGTTTTCTTGTCCCTCACAAAATAATGAGCTTGGTTTTCACTGAGACTGAGAAACCTAAGATGACAGTTTTGCTTTTATTTTTGTTTTTTCTTAAAATTACTCAAAATGTCATTCAGATATATTGTCAAAAAACAGGGAAAATGCACATGGGAGAGCAAATTCATGCAACAGATCCACTGAAATGGGTTCAGGCATTAAACATTTATTTTCTCTTTATTGTGTGTCTTTAAATTGAGAATAAAAATGATATGAAATTGTATTAAAGTAATGAAAATTAAGAACAATTTTGGTAGTATACTGAAGAAAATAAGTGATCGTAACATACTGATGGTCCCAGGGGCTCCACGAGAAACCTCCCAATATTTAAAGAGTTTGAAGTATTTGCCTCTGATTGTTAATCTGTAAGAGAGATGCAAATTTCTACCATAGAAGAGAGGAAAATTTCCAATTAACATGAATTAATCATAATCTGAATAAATATTATTCACAGAAATATAAGGAATTTACTCAGAGGTAATGTCCATCTACCTTCTTGAAGTTAAAAAGAAAAAAGAAAGGAAAAAGCCTTATACAATTTGTCAAAATAAAAAGAGAGGAAAAAGACATCAGAGTCTGTAGGATCTACAACTTTATTGAACAGATTTTTTCTTATGCGTTTTCTATGAAATACTCATCAACCTTCATCAATTTATTTGCTTTATTTTTATTGAACAAGTTTCCCATGGGCTCATCTGCTTTAATGAGTAGATGAGGAAAAACTACTGATGTTTTTTTAAATAGGCAACATAGGTAAATTTAAAAATGTGCAAAAGAAATCAAACTACTCATGTTGTCTGTGGAGGAAAACTGAAAGAATAGGAGAAGAGCTATTCATAAGTTATTACACTTGGTATACAATTACTAACATGAGAAAAAGTTGATAATGTTTTTATCATCACAAAGTAAAGAAATAGCATATATTTAGCCATTGATTCAGCTGTTATGTACCATCTTTCTTCTTCAGTTTGATTTTTATTTGCAGCAATGTTATCCAAATTACTTTATACAGCCTTTCATTGCTCCCGCATCCCTCCAATATTTATCTGCTTCCCAGAGATAGACTTTAACCCTTTTATCAAATATGAAATTTCATAGTGTTTAGCATTTTTTTGTGGTACCCAGAATTGAACTCATGGGCACTAGTCCACTAAGCCACATCCCCAGCACTATTTTATATTTTATTTAGAGACAGGGTCTTACTGAATTGCTTAGCACCTTGCTTTTGCTGAAACTGGCTTTGAACTCATGATCCTCCTGCCTCAGTCTCTGGAGCTGCTGGGATTACAGGCATGTGCCCCTGCACCCAGTAATGTCCAGATTTTTAATAATTGTACGGTATTAATAATTTTATAATTTAGGTTATTCGTCTTTACCCAATCACACAGATATAAAACACTTTCAATAAAATATAAATTTAGTAAAGCTTTGTAGATTTATCAATAAATCTTTTCTTTAAAAGGATACAAATGTGAAACTATTAATTTTTGTATCTATCACTCTTTGTGACCTACATAACTAATGTGAAAATTATATTACTTGATTTTGGAACACAAAAGAAAAAATATTCTAACTGTTCATAGCCAAAGATTAAATCCATAAATGAATTTAGGTAAAATTTGTCTCCTTCTCAAGATAATTATCTACTCTTAGTCCCTCATACAGAAGTTGTTTTTTATATTTCTCTTAAGATTTTTCAAATTTAAATTTTTTTGTACTTATAACTACATAGTTCCTTTGTTACTTTAATATGATGTGTTTTTGTTTTTTTCATTTCTAAAATTGTATTTGGTACTACACTTTCAACCTTTAGCTTCGGCGGCATTTGATCAACATGTACTGTTTATGCAAGCACTCTATTATTAATGGTGTCATGGAGGTTACTTATATGATCATTTCTCCATCTTTAACAAACCAAGAATGACAGCTAAAACTTGTAATTTAATAAGCTGTCATGTGAATTGGCTGTGTTTCTTATTAATTTACAGTGGTTTTGGCTATTCTTTTAAGATAATTATGTTGATTTCATAGTGAGACTATGGAAGCTGATAGTTCTCTATAGTTTTCCCAATACCACATATGTAGAAAGTAAAGAAAGGCTTCTTATTTAAGCATTAACTTACTCATTATTATATATTCAAGACTTTGTTCATTTATACACAATATTTTAGATAGTAGTATTTAACAGATTACCTATTTTACAATGAACAGATAATAAACAACTTTTTTTTTATCCCAGATATTCTCTTAATATGAGCAAAATGAGAAGGATTTTCCTTTAGAGAAGAAGAGGCCTTTAATATTTTCTCTCAGCATAAAGAATGTAAATTTCTAAGTGGCCAGAGCCTAAATTGTATTCATTCTGAAATTGGAAAGTTAGAAATATGAGGAATGAGTGAGTGATTCCCTATAGAGAGAAAGCAACTGTCAATGGAATAAATGAATAGAAAAAATGGAATAATTTTTATGTCCTTTAAAGTTTTACATTTAACATCTAAATTTCATTAGTGATGACGACCTCTAATCCAGCCTGCAGACAATAGCAAACTCATTTGAATAGAATGGCAAGGTCACCTAAATTCATGATTACAAAGTTTAGCCCATTTGAATAAGAGGCTGTAATTAATTTGATAATATCTAATCTATAAATTTTTCATAAATCAGTAGCTATTGAAGTTTACTTTTTGTTAATAGCGATTTGATATAAATATTGTAATATTTTATTCATTTTTGAGAGCATCTATTAATTATGTATAACTATAGTAGCAATGTTTTAAAATAAGTAACATCAAGTATAGATCATGTGATTTAAAGAATAATATATTTAAGTGTAATTAGAAATAAGTATTATTAGGAGACTGTTTTATTCATAGGTATAACTTATTTTAATTAAATGGTTATTATCTTTATTTGATGAACAGAGTCAGAATTTGGACAGCTGGAGTTCCATAATTTAGATCCTATGTCATTTAAAGTATGATTTGCAAGCACTTTGCTATTTTCTTTTCTCATATATGAGATCTATTTTTCCTCATGTAAGCAAATTCTGGGCAATAGGACAAATGTCAAACTTTGATTCTAATTCACATCTATGATTAAAGATTAAAAAACCCACAATACAAAGTCATGGTCTCAAACAATCAATTCAGTACTTCCATAAGAATTTATTTCCTTTCATAAATTCTAAGTACATATTTTAATAAATTTTAACTGCACACGTTTGCATACACACTTGACTTAAAACAAAGCAATTAGCTGCCTGATAAAAGAGTGCTGATAATAAAATCATTCCTGCTATTTTTCCTTTTTGCCTTTTCTCTTTTTAATGGTTCTATTAAAACACAATGTGGAATTTATTGGTCTCTTTTCAAAAAATCGATTCCCCCCATTGTAATCTGTTTTTTATTTTCTTATTTTTTGCTTACTTTTAAACTGATTTATATTTGTCTTTCAAAGAATATACATTACATGATATTTTTGTTCATATTTATGAATCATTTTTGAGAATAATATTTAAGATTTTGCAAATATTCTACATCTATTTGAAATTACATTTTATATTTCTTCTTGCTGAGTTCTGTATTCATGTTTTTTCATAAAGTAACTTCTAAAAATGTTAAAAATTGTTCTTCTTTTATCTCTAACACATTGGTATGTTTTATTTTTTGAACCAGCAAGTTCTCTCATGTTCTAGTTAACATATTAATATCTCCCACTATGACCTGATATGCTCCTTTATTTTGACTTTATCACTTCTAGATTTTTCAATTTGAAAACTCTTATTGACAAAATACAAGAAATTATTTGTTATAAATTTTGCTAATGGTTGACATTTTTATGGTTAGCTTCATGACTGTTTATGCTTGTAAGTTTGGATCCTTATTTTATATAAAATTATTACATTAGTCTTATTTTGGAATTTATCTCTCTTTCTGTTTTATTTTTTTGGTACTGGGGATTGAACTCAGCAACACTCAACTACTGAGCCACATTCTCAGACCTGTTTTGTATTGTATTTAGTTGCTTAGCGCTTCACAGTTGCTGAAGCTAACTTTGAATTTGAGATCCTCTTGCCTCAGCCTCCTAAGTTGCTGGTATTACAGGCATGTGCCATGGAACCAGGCTATTTCTATTTTCATCTGTTTATTTGCCAAATTTTATTTTGTTGTATTTTAAAAGTACTGTTTATTTACTAGCAATCATGTATGTATTATATATATATATATATATATATATATATATATATATATATATATATATCTTTAAGACATTAAATATTTATCTTTGTGTTGTTTTTAATATTTATGAAATCTTATTTCTATTTGGTAAAATTCTCTTCAATTAATTTCTGTCCTATCTTTAAAATGAAATATTTTTGTTATTTCTTTGTGATGGTCATTATTCATTTTCATATTAATATTTTGCCATGTACATTGTTGAAAATATCTCAATGTGTGATTTATGTTATTACTTCTTCTTTACTCTTCATCAATAGATTTTCCCCATGATTATATGTACAATTTCTTTACCTGTATTCTATCTACATAGGAGTATCTTAAATATAATTTCTAAAGTTATTTTCTAATTATTTTATGGGACTAAGTTTAAATTTAAAATTTTCATCATTTTGTGCAAGTCTGGGGTTTTTTCTTGTTTGTTTTATCTATTCAATCTATGTGCCCCAGAGGTTGAGCATGATGCTACTGCTCTTTCACTATCTTCATGTTCTATAAGAATATAAAATTACAAAAACAGCAACAAAATTCAGGATTTCTACTTAAAGTGAATTTAACCTATAATTTGTTTGCAAAAAAACAGGTTTTTTTAACTTATAAGGCTTTCTTAAATTGATTTAAAAAAATAAATGACAGTGGAATGCATTACAATTCTTATTACACATATACAACACAATTTTTCATATTTCTGGTTATACATAAAGTATGTTGATATCCAATTCATGTCTTCATACATGTACTTTGGATAATGATGTCTATCACAATCCACCATCCTTGCTAATCCCCTGCCCCCTTTCTTTCCCTCACATCCCTCTGCCCTATACACAATGAAATTTTACTCAGCAATAAAAGAGAATAAAATCTTGGCATTTGCAGGTAAATGGATGGTGTTGGAGAAGATAATGCTAAGTGAAGTTAATCAATTCCAAAAAAACAAATGCCAAATTATTTCTCTGATATAAGGAGTCTTACTCATAGTGGGGTAGGGAGGGGGAGCATGATAGGAATAGTAGAATTCAGGTTTTTATGATATTGATTCTTTCAATTAAAGAAGGTGATATTTAGTTTTAGTTAATTTAGAATCTTTCAAATTATCATTATACTTTCCCCATGAAGTATTTATATAACATTGATTGCTAATTCACTGGTAATTTTCTTAAATTTCTTTTCATAATTTCTACTTAACACATTACTGCTGATAGAAGTTTCTCAATTTCTCCTTATAATTCTATATATTTTATTATATTTAAGATTATGATATTAATAAAAGACTGATTTGAATTAGTTTTATCTTCGCATTTCTTAAAAATGTTACCATTACATTACATAAGTCATCTTTATCCCCATTTTTTCTTCCTTTTTTTTTTGCATTAAAACTTTTTGACTGACAGTAACATAACTACCCAATTTATTGAGTAGCTTTTGCCTCTTACACCATTTTTAATCTTTAAGAAGAGCTTCATGTTTTAGTTGTAACTCTTATAAATAGCATCAAAAAAATTATCTAACATAACAAACTTTTAACTAATGGATTATCATTTTTACATTAATAATGATTCCTGAAATATTTGTATTTCTGTCTCACATTTATGTTCTCTATTTTAAAACTTTTTCCTCCTTTTTTTCCTCTTTGGGCATTTTTTGTTGTTGTTGAGTTATTAAAATTTATTTTCTCATGTTTCATATTACCACACTATTTACATAGCAACAACACAGTTTACTAATTCACTTGTTATCAACCTAAACCAAGTAACAGAGTTATTATTGTCAATGTATATTTTAATTATATTTATGAATAATAGATGGACTTTAAATGTTTAAATTTCCATTATTCCACTCCCAAATCATGTACTACAGCATTCCAACTTGTTTATACGCTAATTAGACTTTGTAGATTCACTTTCTATAAATAATATTTTGGGTGTTTTTTTTTTAAATATATTTGTACATTGATTTATTTTGTTTTCCTCCAGTCAGATCTTTTGCTGGAATTTTTTTTTTTCAATTTTATATAAGTGAATGACTTCACTTTGCCCCTAATTGTATATATATTTCTTTCTTTGAGGTCAAATTTATTCTCTTTCATCCCATCCAAGTGAAAAATGGCAGTTCTTTTAGAGATAATCTTTTTCTCCTTAAGCAAGAAGCAAATCCTCAGATGGGTATTCTCACATTTATTAAAGAGGATATTCCAAGAAACAACTCTAAGGAAGTAGAAAAATGTGCATGCAAAAGAAAAAACATTTAATAAATTCAGTTACCTTGTGGGCAACTACAGCTTTATCTCACTGGGGAATTTCAGAATAACTTGTAAAAATGTGTTGTACAGTTACCTCACCCAAGCAATGAAGGAGCTTATTTATTTATTCTTCATCTCCTATCAATCACTGGGGCATAAGACCATTAATTCTGAGTTCTTTAATCTACCCTTGGGCAGGCATGGTATATTTTATCAGCCAGAAACTTATCAGACAAAAATTATATAAGGGCTATCATTTTATATTTGGCTTTAAACATGAATGGTCATGGGATATGGTCAGATGCTTGCAAGAACTTCTATACCAATGTATCCCCTGCATACGTGGCTACATCCCTCCTGTTAGGGTGAGAAGCTTGATAAAAACTTAGCAATGGAAATATGTCAAATACCATAAAATTTACACATTTAAAGTCCATCAAACACATAGATGTATGAATACCAGGTAGCAATATGGCTGCAATAGCTACATGTGGGTATTATAGTGTGGGGCAAATGAGTATAAAATTATAGAAAAAAGCAAATGGAATAGATTAGAAATTTTTCTGTTCTTGGCAGAGTGAAATTAAAGACATTAACTATAAGATGATATAAATGGGCTGTCAGATTTTGAATATGCTTGATGAATACTTGATGTACATTCAAAGTTCAGAGTAATTGAGTTCTAAAACATGGATATGAGAGGACTAAATTTTGAATTTGAGAAAAAAAAAACAAAATTGAAAGTGATCTAGAATTGAGAATTAGCAAAATGGTTTCATTTGGATATGCAAAGATTTGAAGATCTTTATTTCCTTTGCCTTTGTGTAGATACAGCCATGTGCCTCCTAAGAATGTTACATTCTTATGGCAAAGAACCCATAAGAATGTAACACCTAGTGATACTATAACCATTTTAGCTTGTGTAAGTACATTTAATGATGTGGTCACAACAATGAACCAACTAATGAAGCGTTTCTCATAATTTATTCCTATCTTTAAGAGATGCATGACTGTAATTAGTCTAACAATCCTATCAACAGAAGTTGAAAAATTAGTTTCAGAAAATTAAAATTAAGGATTTTTAAATTCTTTGTCCCATCTTGCTTTCAATTGCTTTTCTTTCAATAAATTTTATTCATATATTTAAATATACTTTAATTAAACAGTTTTAAAACATAATATTTAACATATAAAGTTTAAATAATTTACAAAAGTACTTATCTGAAAAAAAAGTTACTTTATTCTATTTTCCCTATCTATTATACAGGGCTTTATTTAACATCGCTACATAAACCTGTCATATGCAATTCCAAAGAGTAGTATCTGGCAATTTGTAAACTGTTAGTCACAAACATAGATAACTGATTACTAAGACATAATGTTGATTTACATTTTTTGCAATAAATTTACACTGTACACTGCAGTAATCCTCAGTAGATAAATTACTTATATAAATGTTATAATTGAGAAAGTAATGATAGAATCATGAATCAAAATTCAAATATTCAATTCAAAAATAAGTTTCTAGATTTTATTTGTGAATTTTAAAATGAAGAAACTATTTAAAGATCTGTTTATCAACTTATCTAACTACTTTGCCTTTGCCACAAAAATGATGGAAAACTCAGAAATGCTATCTTTAAAACAACTGGATTGTAGTTTCAACCTGTAGAAATATTATCAAATACTGTTTCTATTCAATAATTCCAAGTCAAGACAAATTAAAAAAAACATGTCTAAAGCAGTATCTTTATTTGTATTTAAAACCATATCATGTTCTCTTTTGTTCATTGAGCTCAATTGTCTCTCCCATTTTTCACATTGAGCATTTGAAATATGACTTCTTAGGTGTTTTACACTTCCCAAGTCAATTTCTGTTCTACAATTACGTATTCTTTATTTTTGGGGAAATCCATTTTAAATGTCTTCCAATTTGTTGAGAATCCTACCCATTCCTCTTTCATGATACACAAATAGACAGTGGAAAAATGAAAACACTGTTTTATTGATAATGCTAAGACAATATAACATCACTTGTGAAATCATTTATAAGTTCATTTTTAAATACATATGAAAGTTTAGATTTCTCATTCTGAAGTCTCTTTAATATTAGATATTCTTACCAAGTTCAACTTGAAAGAAATCCTTAGATTTTATTAAGTCGTTTTATTTTTTGCTTAATCATCTTCCTATGTTTTGTCTCTGGTGGAATTTCTTCTTCTACCTAAAGTTTAAATAGTGTTGTCATTTCTATATCTTTTTTAAGCCTTCTGTAACTTCTTAGTGAGTCCATCTTCTTGCCAATAGAATCAAAAAGTATAGCTTATCTGAAAAGGAAGTTACTTTATTCTATTTCTTTATGAAATATTCATTACGTATTTCTTTATGATTCCTAAATCTAAACCTATAATTTTACTTCTAAGCATGTACATTTGCTTTCAGAGTAGTCACCTGCTCTTGGACACTGAACTCAAACACTCAAAAGAAGATTCAACAGCTTCCTGTAATCCCATCACCTGCTTCTTCCCAGTTGTGTTCTGACTCCATGATAACAGGAAAATCCAGTCATTCATGCTAAAATCCAATGAGCCATCCTTTACAGAAACTTTGTGTCTCAGATGTTGTCTATTTATTATTATTAAAAAATACCTGGATAATAAACTTTTAAAAGGAAAGACCTGGTTCCTGACATTATCATTTCTTTCTATTTACCATAGTAATCTTACTTCTTGTTTTCCATATGCTGTCCTCATCAAACAACTCCTGAAACAACAGCTAAAGTGAGCTTTTAAAGTACCTATTTCAGGAGGCAGAAATTAGAACAGTTCTATTATTGTAAAATAAATAGCTCTACTTTGTGATCTTCATCTAAAATTGATTTTACCTAACTGTTTTATAAAAAATAATAAGTATTTCCGCTGGGCCTAAAATAAAGGCCAATGCAAAATATGAATAATATAAAAATTAAAAAGAAAGAACAGATTTGGAGAGGAAGAAAATAGAACAACTTTAAGTGCGTCTTCTTTGTAGATTCTATTTTTGAAAAAACACCATGACTTACATTGTTCATATTTTTAGGGTAGAATTTGCTTAAGGATGTGGATTTTGGAAACATACCACCTGTATTCAAGTTATGATTTTAAATTAAAATTTGTTATCTTGGAAAGAATTTAACTACTTTGACTTAGTTTTGTTATATGCTAATTTATAACACAAAGAAACAAAGGCCTAAAGGAGGATGATTTTAAAAGAAAGACACTATCCAACCCCCAAAATCACCTTGAAATTTGAAAATTATATGGATTAATTTATGCACAGTACTAATAATGGATTCTGGATTGAATCTGAGGTTGAATCCTAGAATGATGTCAAGATAAATATATTTACTATTGTATATTATTTCTGCTATTGATATTTCATTAAAGGAGATGATGCTTTTGTTTTGTTCCATCAATGTAACCTGAATTGGGAAAAAACAATGTCAGGGAAAATTATCTTCTTGTTTTCCCCAAGAATATATCACATCAAGTAAATATTTCTCTTTCTGTAATAAGAGCAAACACTTCAAATTATGCTTGACCTGAATCATTGATTAATACAGGGGCTTTAAATATGGAGCAAAATTATTTTTAAAAGCAAAAAGAAAAGGAAATTTAAAAAAAAAATGAATCTATGGATTGATTCCAAAAATTGAATGAGCCAAGACTATGACGAAACCAGAACATTTCATTAGTAAAGGGCCATCACACAGCATTCAGTCAGCTGAAAATGGATTGGTAGACATGTGACTATGCATAAATTTCAAGTCTTTCTGTTTGTCCAGAGTCGTCTAGATTGTCCCAAGATGAGTGACTAGTGCTGTGGGTTTCTTCCTTCTTCCTATTTCCAGTAAGATTACATGAAATTCAACTCTTTTAAAAATTTTAACATATTCATTAATACATATAATATAATTAGCTCTATTTCAATCTTCAGTCCTACCTGTGAATTTCAACTCTTGATGAGCCACTTAAAACAGGAGTTCCTGGGTGCCAATATTACTCACTGATGGGAAAGAATTCCCTAAAAGCAAAACCGACCACCTACAGCTAAATATCAAAGTAGTTTATTTTACCCAACACAATGCTACAGACCACAATTTCAACAGTTAATGTCAGAATCTTATTAAAATACAAAACAAAATAAATCATTTGTATGATTTTTGTGAAAAAGTGAGCAATGTTACAAACAATACTTTAAATTAAGATTTCTTACCACATTAGATGTAAGGGTTCTCTCCTACTTTGAGTGAAAGGGAAGATGAGTTTATTCTCTGATTGTTACTTATCAAGTCCAAGATCTAAGTAAAACTTTTAACTAGCCAATTTCCTGCCATAGTTTTCTGGGTTCAATTTTCTTTCCATTGATTTATAATCAGATGTGGGCTTGCTATTCATTGATCCTTCTCAAGGATTTTATAAGCTTGACAAAATTTTAATTGAATTATTTATTCCTCATCCCACTCAGTAGAAGCAGAAGCATACTTAATATGAATGGTTTATTGAGCTTAGAAAATGAAGTTAGTTAATAAGAAATAAAATATTACTGGACCTCTTTTTTACTCACTAGTCTATAATTACTAATATTATTCTATTTTAAAATTTATGTAATCAATAATTAAACTTACTGCTTATTCTCTTTCATTATTACCAAAGGAAGAATGTTTATTCTAAAATTGAATTCTGAAAGTAAATTTTCAGACATTTATCAAGATAGTGGTGTAGAGTGTATTATGCTGTATTTTCAGAATCTATGCACAGGAAAATTGCATGTGAGGCTTCCCCATATTCATTAATCTATGAAGCAACTATTTCTGGAACACATACTGAGAGGAAATACATTTCTTGATGTGAATTTTTCACAGAAAAGAGTTTATTACCATAAGGCTGCCTCACCAGTCATAAAATAAAAGTCATGAAATATTATGATCATCCCCAAACAATTGCTCAGTGACTGAACATTACATCTGGATGTATTCTAACTATTTACTTTTATTTGAATAGATAATGAAATTTCCTCTGAACAAAGATCTTTTGATATATAGAAGTGATCAGGAAATATATGTTGGATTGCAATGAAAACATGACACTGAGGAAAGATTTGTAAAATTGCAGCAGGGGGCTAGCCAAGATCAGGCTCATATAGGGTAATTCAGGCCTACTTGCTCTGATATGAGAAATATTGAAAATGTTTTCCAGAGAGTCCAAAAGTCCATCATTAAAAATTCTTGTTTTAAATTTTTAGAAGTTTGACTTTCCATATTTTTCTATTAAAACTATGTATTGCTTATAGAATCAATACATTGTTTTTAGATTGGCTTTCTATTTTAAAAACTCCTCTATATGTATATCTATATAACTTCAATTTTTTTCTAGTAAAATTTGAGTATAAAAGATTTTAACTTCATGTATATAGAGAAAACTATGAAGAGGGAAAATATCTATAGTTCCTCTATGGTTAGCTTTATGTTTTTAGTATCTATAACTAGATTTTTAAAGTTTTAGTTTTTGTTGAAAAATAATAATTACATAAAATTGTAATGCATAATTATATAATATATATATTTAATCATTATACAACATATACATGTATCAAAACATCACACTCTATACCGTGAATACGTATGCATTATATATAGTAAAAATGATATATAATTAAAATAATAATTGTATATTATACTTTAATAATATAATTATTATCATATAATTATTTTATTATATATTTCATTTTAATTTTATATATTATAAATCAAATATATATTTTATGTGATTAAATATATATTCATGGCATAGAATGTGTTTTTATAAAGTATAGGCTGTGTAATGATTAAATTAGACTATTTAGCATATCCATTATCTTTTTTTCAGGGAATGACTCATCATTATCATAGTTTCTTTTTTCAGGAAGCAGACTTCTTCATAACAAAAACCACGCTCAGTAAATTTAAGTTAACCTAAAACATCTAACAGTAATATATTAATTCCAAGATAGATATATTAATCTAAAGTTCTCTATTGGTTATTTTGACAGTGCTATAAGCATATAATTTTAGTGCTCTTGTTACAAAACAGAAACATGAATAACATTATGTTCTCTTAACTTATAATGTATGATATTATGTGGCATATGCTGAAGTTTAAATGAGAAATATTTTTAAAATGAAAATAAAAACTATGACTACAATGTTCAGCTAAAATCTATTGTTTTTTACCAAACAAAAGTAATATATACACATCTTTTAAAATCCAAAGCCAAATAATTAAACATACAGAAAACTAAAGAAAAAAAAGAAATTTTCTCTCTAATCCCAGGGCTTTTTCCTCAAGGGTAAATTTAAGTTTTTTGTCTTTGTCCTTTAAAAATGTGTTCATGCTTATATCAACACTGTCAATTATGTAATAGTATTACTTTCCATATCAAAATAACTATGTCATTTACCTTGTGGTTTTTAAATAACTCCATTCTATTAGATAGTATGCATATATCATAATTTTTTAGTCACCTCACTATAAAGTCAGGTTATCTTCATTATGATTTTATACTTAAAACATTGATCATGTTTTTAACTTTCAATACACGAATCCATCCACAATGATAATCATACATTTTTGATCTTTAGATTATTTCATAATTAAATAAGTATCATGATTTGCAAGGGGAGCAGTAAGCCAATAACGATATATAAAAGTATCAAACAATATTTTATTCAATTTTCCTTTACCCTGAAAGTTATAATTAAAAAATCTGATAGATTATAAACCCAGGTAAACAAAATGTCTCATTCAATATTTGAAGGATACATCTAACCATGAAGCAAGATGGACATTTCTTTTGAGAGACTCTCCAGTTACACATTTGAGGGTATCCTGCCACTCAAGGGAACCAACCTGAGAGGTTATGACAGTGGTTCACCTTGAATAACAACTTAACTATCAATTTCCAAAAACGAAACTCTGGACATTTGTCACAGGCTGGCAAAAATATGTCCCATATTCAAATTTAAATGTGCATACAAGGCATGTGAGAATTGCTGATACTCAATAAATTGATATTCTGGGGATAAAAATTATGAATATTAGTATCAGAAGAGGAGTTATTCATTTAGCAAAGAATTTGAGACATCAGTGATCCATATGACAGAGATGGGATATCAATGCACTCATTTTCAGAATTATAATTTTGATAAATTGCTTCAGCTTAATATTGTGCAACAACATTTTAAGACTGCTGTTTCTTTTGAAACCAAGGATAAAATTAACAAACATAAAAATAAAATTAAAGCAAGCTTCATCAAAAAATAATTTGATTCACAAATGCATATTTTCCTATGATGGAAAAATGTAATGTAGTCACTGAGTGTTGAAATAGTTGAACAGGGACAGAAGTTATAAAATTGATATCAATATAATTGGAATTAAATTTAGCATATGGAGGAAGTAAACTCAGAAATCAGAACATAAGCACACCATTCCAGGAGTCTGTTTTCCAAATATCTGTAAGAGTATAAATAAAATCTGCTCATTTTCTTCACTGGTAAAACAGTAATGTATATTTTTTTTGGCAAACATTTTTTTGCAATTGTAATTCACAGGTATTTATATTAATATTAATATATTAACAAAAGTGAAAAAGTAATGAAGACATACCAAAATGTTTCTTTAATCTTACAATTTATAATAAAGAGCAAAAGTCTTTGTTTTTTCTTTTATATTCGCCTAAAATGATTAATCCCAAATATTTATCGTTGTTGTATTTTGTAATACATTACTTCTGGCTATCAAATTTTACCAGCCACTTATAAAATTTTTTATTCTTATAATATGTGGTATACATTTAGAAACATCAAAGTTTTTATTAATATTTTTTAAGTGGACTGGTCAGAATAAATAATGCAAAATAATGCAAAAAAAAATGACTGCTGTCATTTTTGCATACTTTTAAATTGAGATTTAGTTTAAAAAGTGGGCTAATTTTTAGTTTGGGGAAAGTGGATAATTTACATAACAGTTCAAATGTTTTTTTTTTTTTTCTAAACTCTGCAAAACTAATTCCCCAAACCTACTGCATATCCTGTTGTAATAGAAAATCTTACGTAAGTTACTTAGACATGGAGTACAAGGAAAGCTGCATTTACTGTACAATAATATTCTTTGGGGCTAATTATATTTTGCCATCAAATTAAACATTTTTATTTCTAGATATTCTTAATACTAAATCATAGGCAAACCTAAGCATTTGGTAAAATTGATGTGATTAGAGCCAAATTTCTCTTGTTCATATTTTAATTAAGTCTTGTACAAGTAAGTTTAAAATATTTAAGTCCAATTTCAATCCAACTGTATGATACAGGGAAATGGGAGCAGGAGCATCATCAGCTAATTGAGAAAGCTTGCAGCCGTATATGCTCAGCTATGTTTAAGTAAACCAATTATAGCCTGAAAGCATTTTAAATATGATGTATGGCATAATTTTAAAAGACTACATACAGAAGTAAGATTCATATTAAAACCTGGGATTTATTCAGTATTCAAACTTAATTGACTATAGAACTGCAAGGTAAAAAGAAAAGCTGAACTTTCAACAAATTTGCTTATATCAAATTTATCTTCTTGTTTCATTTTTTGCATTTATCCTCATAACTAGAGCATGAACAGTAAATTCTAAATTTCTCCAGCTGAATCAAAGAAACAATGTTTTAAAAATGTATTATTTTTCCTCTTCAGTTAGTGGTTAACTCTATTTAGAATTTTTATAGGTTAATTTCTACTACTCTCACAACAAATGTTCATTTCTTTCTTTTTTTGTTTCTTTCTCTTTTTTAATTTTTTGGTACTGGACATTGAACCAGGGGTGTTTTACTATCAAGCTAAATCTCTAGTCCTTTATCATTATTATTATCATTTTTATTATATATTTTTATTTGAGACAGGGTCTCTCTAAGTTGCTTAGATATTCACTAAATTGCTAAGGCTGCCCTTGACCTTGTGGTCCTGTTTATTTAGCTTCCCAAGTCACTAGGGTTACAGTTGTGCCCCTGGACCAGGTATCCAAAGGGTCATGTTTTTTCTACCCCGAATGCAACTGCATTGAATAATAATGAGCCTGTTCAACCAATTTAATAGACTAGATTCCTCAATTAAGCTTAATACATAGGTTAAATATTGTGGGCTTTTCTTCCAAGTGAAAGGAGAGGTTTAATACAAGTAAACCTATAATCTATGTTTTTTTAAAATAGTGGCAAAGATTTAATTTTATATTCAGTGTGTTAGCATTTTTTATGTTTCACTTTGGTAAAATTGTTTGCCTTCAAACATAATTAAAAAAAATCTTTCTCTAATGTTGGGTCAAAATTACTTTGCTTTTCCACCATATATATATTTGAACTGGGGCTTGAGCCCGGGGGTACTTAACTACTGAGCAACATTTCCAGCCCTTTTTAAAATTTTTTCAGAGACAGGATTTTGCCTAGTTGGTAAGGCTGACTTTGAACTTGTGGTCTTCCTGCCTCATCTTCCTCAGCAGCTGGGATTACCAGTGTAAAGCACTGCATCTGGCCATTTCCAAGTTTTTTTTTGTACAGGGAATGGATCTCATGGCCTCTACATGCTCAACCTCTGCTCTACCATTGGCCTTTTATTCTCTCTCCATATGTATTCATCTTCTTTTTATCACCTTGACCAAAACAACTGACAAGAACAATTTAAGAGGAGAAAAAGTTGATTTTGGCTTATAATATTTGATATCTCAGTCCATGATGGGTCAACTCCATTGCTCTGAGCCTGAGGTGAGGCAAAACATCATGGCAGAGGGAAACTGCTCAGCACATGGCAACCAGGAAGCAGAGAAAGAAAGTGAGAAAACAAGTACATGATGTAGTCCCCAAGGCACATTCCAGTGACCTACTTCTTCCAGTTGTTCTTTATACACTATTTAAAAAATATTCTTATTTTTTTATTTTAGAGTAGAATGCATTTTGACATATAGTACACAAATGGAGCATGACATTTTTTTTTTTATACAATGTCCTCCCTAGTTTCACCTAACAGTTATCATTGTTGTTACCTTTACTCCCCTTCCACTGTGCAGGTTTTTGAAAGGCTTTTATTTCTCGTATTCTATTTATACCCTACTCAGATTCTTTCCCTAACTCTTTCTCATTGCTAAAGTCCTCCCTGATATTTTTTAATGCCTCTTATATAATTTATCTTATTTTTTGATATGCTACTATTCCTTGCACTGTATGTTTTCCATAATATTTCTCATGTTTTAATGCCTTGGATGTACTACAAAATTTATTTGTAGATTTGAGATACAAATAAATTTATTCAGAATTTTTTAGAAAGCAAAGAGAGGTCAATTTAATAGATGATAATTTTAGGAGATTTCTAGTATGTGGCCTAAATTATTTTATAAGAAAAAAAAAATGTTCACAACATGCTCTGACATATTGTGTAACATTTATTAAACCAGCATTTATATTGACAATTCCATATGTGGGTAATATCATGAATAATAAAATAGTCTGAAAAAAAGTATAGAAAAGTAGAGTGATTTAGAAAGTACTTAGGCCAGAAAAATCATTAAATATTATTATATACCTAAGTTCAGTGTAGTTTCTTAGCATATAGAAATTAAATATGGTTTTAAACCAAGAAATAGAGGAGAATGTAAGTTTCCAGGCTGTAGGAGAATAGAAAAGATGTGAATGAGAGATCCAGTGTAGTTCTCCAGGAAACTAAATATATTCCATTCATCTACAGAGAAATCGATCCTTCTGTGTGTCTTTCTCTATGCATCTACACATACATGCAAATAAATATATGTATATGTATAATAGAAGATAAAATCTAATATCTAATCAAAATACATGTAATACATATAACATCTTAAAAACATGGGTGTAATGTGTCTGATGCACTCCAATATTTTTTGAGTGATAATTCTTAGGGAGCAAATTAGGGAGTGGAATAAATGCATAATGCATACATACATTTTATCTTATGACCTTAAATTTATAGTGGATTAATAAATAAATATGAATTGTTAATGCAATTCTTATAAATATACTTATTTAATTGCAAAATATTTTTGAATGGATTTGAGAATAGTCAAATAATGATCACTAAATGAAATGTTAATCTTTACATTTATTGTGATGATTATGTAGACTGTATGTGTTTGTCAAAGTTTATATGCTTAAAATTAGTGAACCAATATGTAAATTATGCCTCAAGAAGAGTAACATAATAATATCAATCTGACAATAGCATTGTGTAATTTTGAATGTTGCAGCCGCCTTTATTTGTAGCATACCTTCAAGATCATATGGAACAGAGGAATCTGACATAAATAATATTTATGTCCAGATAGAAACACACTTCTTTTTGGTCAGGACATTACTATGAAATTTGAGTCAGTTACATTGTACTTTTGCTGGGTTTGAGTATTCTTATTATTATAGTTATCTATAGGCACAATAGGCTTCAAATTCTTATAGTGGTTGATTACTACAATCTGGTGCTTGTTTGAAGACTAGAGTCCCAGATGGTTTATTTCAATATACTGCTCCCCAGATTTCAGCATACTTGAATCACAGCACTCACTCGGCATTCTTGTCTCTCCACTAAAATAAATTATAATTGCTTTTCACTTTCTTCAAGGCTTGAGGAGAAACTGGGCATTGTGAATCTTTGGCTTTCTTTTCAGTCTTAAACTGTGTGTACCCTGCCTAAAGATGGGACCGCTACCTTGTAAGGTACTAAATGTTCCAGACATCTTTTGATTCTCCTGTAATGCCACACAATTGAAGCAGGATCTGCACACTTGTGTTATAGGGGACAGACAAGCTATCAGTCCCAAGTCCTACACTTACTGTTTTTCATGAGCACTATTTGAAAGATTTGGAAAAAAAAATAATGAAAAAAAAAATTGCAGACTTGTTTGTATTCAGGGATTCCACTGCTCCTAAAATGTCCAGCTATTTCACTCTAGGGTTAAAAATAAGAGAAGATTCTTCTTATTGTTTGATGATGAAAATCTCTTTATTTAATGTTTTGGCAAAGGTAAAAATTTGTGTATCTCCAGAGGAGAGCCACATCTATTTTTGGACTTCTGTATGTGTGATTATTTTGTCACTTCATATGTCTGTTGGACTAATAATTTAGAACTTTATAAGTTTATCTAGTTTCTCATCACTTAAATGAAATAAATTCTATTGGGCTTTTTATACTTGAGAGGAACAGATATTCTTGATTATATATTTAATTCATACATTTTCCCCACATTTTCACTTGATATTTTCCTTGTTTTTGTACACAATCTTTTCCAAAAACAGTGCATTGCATGAACTTCTGTGATCATTTTGACCACCCTTACTACACATACTAATTAGAAAATATACTCCTGGGACCTCTACCAGTGATCCTCAGTTACTTATAGAATGATGACTTTAGTGTCAGTTTTTCAGTCCCTTCAAAATGCTTTTATGCTACTCCTCCCATAGCAGATGATGGATACTAATGTATTTGTTACAGACTTTTTTTTCCCCTGAATTCTGATTTTGTCTCAGGCATTGAGATAAATAAAACCTATTTACATTTAAGAAATCAGCATAAAATATTTTTCTTAAGGGAATCTCAGATAAGGATGGTACATAGAGAATAAAATGTTTCAAAATAATTTAAAACAATCTTGTGGAAAGCAGTGGCAGGAGCCCTATTTCTGTGTGAGAGCATAAGCAAACTCCACACAGCAGGATTCTGCCTGATCTCCACTATGGTAACTCTCTCGTAGGTTAGTATGTTAGGCCTTTTAAAGTTTAAATTTATCAATATCTAAAACTACATTTGTTTTTGTATTGGCAAGAGTTATTTAACCTTTATTAAAAACAACATCTCACATCTAAAAATGCATATTATCCTAACTGGACAAAAGTACAGATACGTATTGTGATAATCACCTTTTCAACAACCTGGGAAACATGTTATAAAGTCATAAAGCAGCATTGAAAACAATGTCTGTGAATTATTTGAAATTAATAATAAGCAGTCATTTGTTACAAGGCATTTTAGCTACAAATTAATCAGTCGTAGGATATGCTGTACCATTCTCTCAGCAATTTCTATCTTTGACCCCTGGCCATGGTTTAATTCAAACTTCTCTGTCCTGCAATATTATGTAATTCGCTACAGTGGTGACAACTGTTATTTTTCACTTTATTGGGAGATAAAACAATCATTTTGAACCAGACAGGCTGTCATTTCTCATTATTCTAGGTTATCATGATATGCCATACAAAATTAACCACCATGTTATAGGAGTCACAATGATCATGAGTGACTTCATGGTGATAATCAATATAAATCTGGCATTTGACTTTTGAATCAATTACTGCAAAAGACATCTTAGGTCCAGTCTTCAATTTAGAGAAACTATTGAGCTATACAGCAAGCTAATGTAAATAAAGAGTGATAAGTCAAAGTCTGGAGATGTCATATAATCCTATGGTTATGTGCCTTAGAGTTTAAATCAATATGACTTTAAAGGAGTAGAAATGTCAGGAATGTTCAAATTTAACCATGAATGATGGAAATGTGTTTGTAGTAACAACTGAGGAAAGTATAATACTCCTTATTTGGAAGAAATATAAATAGTGGAATAGGGTTTAAGTAAGGCTTTTGTTGAGAGTGTGTATATGTTTGTATGGTCACGTTTTGTGTTTATCTGCTTGGAAGAGTGGTTTCCAAAATACTTAAAAAGAAAAGGCAACAGAGCATATGGTTCACAATAATATCATTGTACTATCTTATAAGTAAATATTTAGTAGAAATTTTGCAGACTGATTATTTAAACTTTTATTTTGAGATAAAAATCTAAAAAACAACATTGAGAATTTCTGTGTATATTTGAGTCATCTTTCACTAAGAATATCTTACAAACACAAGATGCTAATCAAAACTAGGAAATCAGTATTGATATAATATTATTTTAAAAACCTTGTACATTACTCACATTACTTGATTTTTATAATATACTCCTTCAAAAACAACAAAAAACTTCAGCTAACAATGATACGAAATTATATCACAGTTGACCACCACAACAATTAGGATGCAGGATAGTTTTGTCACCAAGGAGAAAATTTCTCATATTATTACTTTGTAGTCATATACTCCCCTCAACTCCACCCCTTGGCAAACACTGATCTGTTAATCATTAGCATAATTTTGTCATTTTAACAATGTTATATAAATAGAATAATCCAGTATACAAACTTTTGAGATTAGTTTGTTTTGTTTTTGCTCAGTGTAATGCAATTAAAATCCATCCAAATTCTTGAGTGTATAATATTGTTTTTTATTTTCTCTTTTTAGTTCTGAATAATATTCTATTGTGCATGTGCACTCCATTTGTTTGTTTTTTTCCCATTTGTTACAACAAAAATATGGCTATTATGAGCATTTTTTATACCTTTTTCTCTGAACATTTCAAAAATTTATTTTTCAAGCAAAAATACGGATGAAAATGTTTACTAAATCATGTGGCTAATTTATTCTGTGTAAGAAAATACCAAACTGATTTTCATGGTCCCTATATGCTTTCACATTTATAGCAGAAATATATGAGAAATTTATTTGTTCCATATTATCTTTGGGACATGATAACATCAGTATTTTTTTTTGTTAGACCATTCTACTAGATACATACCAGTGTTTCATTGTGCCTCTGTTGCACTTCTCTAACAGATAGTAATGCTAACCATCGTTTTATGTACTTCTTTGAGCTCTGTATGTTCTTTTTGTTGAAGTGTGTATTTAAGTCTTTTTCTCATTATATTTGACCACTTATTTGGCTTAGTTTCTTTCTTTGTGGGCTTTGAGATTTTTTTATAGTAAAATAAAAGTCTTTTATCACAAATGTGTTTTGCTTTGCAGTTATTTTTCCTAAATCTGTCCTAGTAGACTAATCAATTATGCTCCTCAAACAGAAAAATTTAATTTTGGTAAAGTATGGATATTAGGTTAATATTTTAAGATTTTCCACTAAATTTTTCAACATTTATACATCCATTGCTTCATTTATGTCTATAGTGGATATTGATTTATATTTTTTATGTGGCTTGAAGCATTGATGAAAGGTGACAGATGGATAGATAGATAGATAGATAGCTTTGCTAGATTTTTTCTGGCACCACTTTTAGTTTTAAGAACACTATGTCAAAAATTAACAAAAAGATATGTGACTCTTTCTGGACTCCGTATTTCTTTATTTAGAGGTACTTGCCTATTTTGATAACAATGTCATATTATCTTGATTGTAGTAGCTTAATAACATCATGTAAGATTATCAACTAATATAAACTCAGCAAATTTGTTTTCCTTTTAAAGTTGATTTGGGTAATCTGTACACACATACATATGTACATGAATTTTAGAATCCAACTGGTAAACTTCTAAAAATAAAGTTAATTATGATTGCATTGAATCTGTACAAAAATTTGCAGAACACTTATGTTAAAAATACTGAAACATTTTGTTATTTTCAGTACACTCATCTTATATATCTAAGGTTAAATTTATCTTTAAGTATTTTATTTTACTATCATTTAAAAGGTATATTCATTTCAACTTCTAATCTTTGTCTTTAGCATATCAAAAAATAACTGACCTTTGTATGTTCATGGTCTCATTCTGCCAACTTTCTAAATTTCTTTATTATTTCTAGAAGCATATTTGAAAAATCCATTGTATATTCTATACAGTTTTTTTTTTATTTTGGTTGTTTTTGTTATCTGTGAATAACAACACTTTTGTCTCTTTCTTTCTAATTTGGTTGGCTTTTTGCTTATTTTTCCTGTTCCATTGCAAGGAATAGAACCTCTAAGACAATATTGAAGATACATGATGAATCCATATTCATCATGTTATACTTGTCTTGTATCTGCTCTCAGGGGAAAAGCCTTCAATATTTTATCATTAGATATTATGCTAACTGCAAGTATTTTTATAAGTGTACTTTTTATAAAATTAATAGGATTTCCTTTTCAGTCCCAGTATTTGTAGATTTTATCAGAAATCAATGATTAATTTTACAAAGCACAATTCTTGCAGATTTGAGATGGTTACATGCTATTATGATGAAATGTTTTGATTGATGCTGGAAAGGTAATTTAATCTTAAATTACCAAGATAAACAAACATTCACAATGTATTTTTGGATTCAATTTTTTAATTTTTTAAAAAGTCTACTTATATGTTCATGTGGTATATGTTTTGTAGTTTTCTTCATTCCAATATCTTTCTCTGCTGTTGGTATAAAAGTAACGTGAAGATCCTAGGAAGATTAGCTAAGTATTTCCTAATTCTGGGCGATACTATATCAGTGATTTTTCCCTCAACATTTGATAGAATTTTCCAGTGAAGCCATATGTGCCAAAAATTCTTTTGTTGATTTTTTTTTAATTCAGTGTTTTTAGTATTGTTGGCAATTTCTGTTTCTTCTTGGATTACCTTGGGGCTTTATGTCTTTCAAAGATTTCTTCTAAACTGTCAAAGTAATTTGTACATAGTGTGTATAAAATCCCATGCTTATATCTTTGGTATCTGTAGATTCTGTAATGTTGCACCTTCTCTCACTCCTGGAACTCTAATAAATGTCCTGTCTCCCTTTTTAGGTTTTTGATTTGAATGCCCTGCAGAAAGTACCAGTCTTTGTTATTATTAATATTATCTAGTTTTTTTTCTGATTTTTTTCTTCAGTTTTCACTCTGATTCTTAATTTTTTTTCTTTTCACTTTGTTTCATTTTGTTTTCTTTATTTAATTTCTCAAGGTAAAAACTAATGTCATATTTTGAAATTTTTATTTTTAACATAGGGCATTACTACAAACTTTGCTTTAAAGACTGCCTTAGCAAATATATATAAACCTTAATTTATTGTGTGTTTAGTTTTATCCAGTTTAAAATAGTTATTATTTCCTTTAATTTCTTTCTGATTCAGATGTTACTTATAATTATGGTATATAGTTTCATTATATTTGTATGTTTTCCAAAACTTTTTTATTTGTTTATTTAAATATAATTTTTATTTTGGAAAAATAATATTTGTATGATTTTAATTCTTGTGTATGCATTAAGATTTCTTTTTCTTGCTAATTTTGGGTTTAAGATGGAGTGTTTACTAAATATCAATTGCATAAAGTTGGTTCAGATATTTTTCAAGTCTTTTGTATTCTTACAGATTTTTCCTAATTTTGCATTTATATGTCCCCTTGATGAATTGTCTTCTGTGTAAATATGACATACTTCTTTATCCTTGGTAATATTATAGGCTCTGAAACTTATTTTCTGTATTATGAACATAGTCATTACAGAGTTTAATTTAGTTTTAGGAACAAAATCTCTTCCATTTTTAAAAATTTAAATCTATTTTTTCATTTATATTTATATGGGTTTCTATTAAAAAGTATGGATTTGGTCTTTCATATATATTCATTATCAAAGTCTATACTTTTTAAATGGAAAGTTTTACCCTTTTATATTTATTGCCATCATTAAAATAAATGGATTTTAAATATATGTTTGTATTATTTGTATTGTATGAAGTGTCTAATATTTATATCTTTGTTTTCCTGTTTTGACTTATTAGTTTATATCTACAACATTTTTATTGATCAATGCATTATATATTTTCCACTTAACACAATCTGCCTTCACATGATACCATCTTATGTGTATCAGACTCACACAATATACTCCTTCCTATCTTTCGACTATTTTAAACATTCTTATACTTCTCTCTATATGATAAACCATGCAATGTTTTGTATTGTTTTCCTCTAAATTGTTACCTTTTAAAGAAGTATAATTGATATGCAAATAATCTTTACATTCACCAACATAGTTACCATTTGTGATATTCTTTGCATATTTAGGAAAACAATTTCTAGTTGGTATAATTTTTCTTCTAATAAAGTCATTCTTTATCATTTCTTTTAATGCAATATGGCAGAAGATTGATACTTTCTGCTTTTGTGTATCTAAAAGCTATTTTTTCATCCTTCTATATTTTCAAAAGGTAATTTTTGCTTGACAAATATTTTTAGGTTGACATCTTTTCAGTGTTTGAAGTACCGATTTTTCTCTAATTATTAGCTAACCCAACCTGAATAATTCAACCAATGTTAATGAATTATAAGGCTTCCTACAATGGATAGTGGTAATAGTCATCAGTTTTACCTTTGGTAAGATCCTGGAAATTTTTCTCCATAACTCTTGAGACTACTAAACTAGCCCTAACTCTTGTCACCCCTATGGGGTTAAAAAAATACCAGAAATTTGGGAATTAAAAAGAAAACTAGTCTTCAAGGCTGACAGAATTAAGAAACCTGCTGATGAAAGTTTTGGAAGTCAGCTCAGCCTTCAAAGACTATGGGGTTAGCAAATATACAAAGAAGCTGGAGTCAAGAAAAACAGGATCATCAAAAAATCAAACCAAACAGGACAGGACAGAAGTCTTCCCTGTTCTGAAAGTAGTATCAGTGATTATTTCAGACGATAAAGGCAAAATCCAGATGATAAGAGAAAAGCACATATATACAGTAGTCACTGAAATAACTTATAATTACCCCTTATTAGCTGAGTAAAAATTATAGTCTCTGGTTGGAGATTTAAGGTGATAATGAGACAAGTGTCACAGCAAGATGATGATGAAGAACAGTGCAGGAACAAGTAAAATTTCACCTCAAGTAAAATCCCATCTCTCCATGTGATGACATCAAGAGGCCAGGTCCCATAGCCACCGTAAACCCTGAACACTTTTGTCCATTCTTTGAGTTATCCTGGAATTTCTGTTCCCCACATGCTGCCTGTTTTGTGCTTGAACATAAGAATAAAAGGCCTTTTCCTTGTCATGGGCTTTCATCTGACTCTTCTGATAGAAAGCACAAGAAATCAAGGAGTTGGTAACATTTTTTTGTTTTATTTTCCTCAGTCTTGTGTATTTGCCTGATATAAATGATGTAAGCAATATTCAGCTAAATACTCCAAAGGAATCTCTGAAATTTTCTCAAGTTCTCTCACAGACATAGGAGCTTGGCCTGTGTTATACTGCCTGTACAATTATCAGAAAAGTCAGAAGGCAGCAAGCTCCAAATATTTTTGGCCTTATCTCCTTTGTTTTTCACTTCTCAAAGATCACGATCCTTTCCCATTGGATTTTAAATTTATTGAGATTCTTTATCACATATATTTTATTTATCTTTCTTAAGCTGAAGTGTACTGTTACTGCTGAGGCTCAGATTGTCTTGGTGTGATCAGATCTCCTATTTTATTTACCCTCTTCCTTGCCTCCCAAACTGACCCATCACCCACCTATATTGACAACATACTCTTGGGCTGTATTATATAATGTTTTTCTTGCATTGCCCAAACAAATCTGAGCTTCGTGATTTTTTTTCATAATTTTATAAGCTAGGCAAACCTATCATGTTGCCTATTCAGAGCTGAAAACACCAAAGATGGAGTAATTCAGCTGCTGAACAACTTATATGGATTTTTCAATTATTAAACAAAAATCTTCAGATAGATTAAAGTTAGCAGGATAGATTACAGTTAGCAGACTTTGAGCAAATACTGATTCATGAATTGGGAATCATTGAGTATCAAGAGTGGTTCAGAGAGCTACATCCAAGAATGTGTAAAGGAAGTAAATATATAGACAGAAAAAAGAAGTGATATACTGAAACAACTTCGTAGGTTACAGTTTGGCATTTTCTGTCTGTAGTTGGTCAGCTATGATCAGATCTGATTGGTTGGCAGACTATGGTTGACTGAAGTTTGGATGTTAAAATTGGCTGAGACTCAACTACTCGTTACAATAATATATTCTTCAATTAGGGTGGAATTTGTTTACATTTAAAATTAGGTTATAGTTCACTGGGCTGTTGACTCAGAGTACAAAAACATTCTCAGTATGGGTTAGCAAAATTTTTCTGCTAAGTGCTAGGAAGTAAATATTTCAGGCTCCAGTTTTAGTTTATTTTATTTAATAAAAGCTCTATAGAGAAAAATCAACCCTCCCAACATAGAACAAAAGCATCCACAAGTGACAGATAAAATTGTGCATGGTGTTTACTTTGCTGTGAAGAAGATTTTTTTAGTTTGATACCATCCAATTTGTTGATTCTTGATTTTACTTCTTGTGCTTTAGGAATCCTGATAAAGAAGTTGGTTCCTCAGCTGACATAATGTAGATTCTGGCTTACTTTTTGTTTTATTAGTTTCATGGTCTCTGGTCTAATGCCTTAATCCTTGATCCACTTTGAGTTGAGTTCTGTACAAGGTGAAAGATAGGGATTTCATTTCATTTTTCTAAATATGGATTTCTAGTTTTCCCAGTACGATTTGTTGAAGAGGCTAGTTTTTCTCCAATGTATGTTTTTGGCACCTTTGTCTAGTGTGAGATAACTGTATTTATGTGGGTTTTTCTCTCTGTCTTCTATTCTGTACCCTTGGTCTAAATGTCTGTTTTGGTGCCAATACCATGTTTTTTGTTTGTTTGTTTTGTTTTGTTAGTATAGCTCTGTAATATAATTTAAAGTTTGGTATTGTGATGCCTCTTGCTTCACTTTTTTTTTTTTTTTTTTTTTTTTTTTGCTAAGGATTGCTTTGGCTATGCTGGGTCTCTTATTTTTCCAATTAAATTTCACGACTGCTTTTTCAATTTCTATGAAGACCATCATTGGAATTTTAATAGGAATTGTATTAAATCTGTATAGTGCTTTTGGTAGTATGGCCATTTTGACAATGTTGATTCTGCCTATCCAAGAACATGGGGGATCTGTTCATCTTCTAATGTCTTTTTCAATTTCATTTTTTAGTGTTTTGTAGTTTTCACTGTAGAGTCTTTCATTTCTTTTGTGAGATTGCTTCCTAGATATTTTATTTTTTGGAGGCTATCTATGGTGAATGGGATAGTTTTTCTAATTTCTCTTTCAGTTGATTCACTGCTCCCATACCTCAGATAAAGCATTAATCTCCAGGACATATAAAGAACTCAAAAAACTTAACACAAAACAAAACAAAACAAACCCCACCAGAAACAAAACAACAACAAAAACAAAAACAAAACAAAACAAAACAACCCTAGTCAATAAATGGACCTAGGAACTGAACAGGCACTTCACAGAAAAAAAAAAAAAAACACATAAAAAAATGTTCAACATTTAGAGCAGTTAGAGAAATGCAAATTAAAACTACACTGTGATTTCATCTAACTCCAGTCAGAATGTCAATGATCAAGAATACAAATAATAAATGATGGTGAGGATGTGGGGAAAAGGGTACTCTTATACATTGCTGGTGGGAATGTAAATTGGTGCAACCACTATGGAAAGCAGTATGGAGATTCCTCAGAACACTTGGAATGGAATCACCATTTGACCCAGTTATTTCACTCCTCAATCTATACACAAAAGACTTAAAATCAGCATGCTATAGTGATGCTGCCACATCAATGTTTACAGCAGCTCAATACAGCATCAATGTTTACAGCAGCTCAAAACAATAGGAATAATATGGAACCAGCTTAGATGCCCTTCAAAGATGAATGGATAAAGAAAATGGACTATTACTCAACCATAAACAGAAATGAAATGATGGCATTTCCAGGTGGAACTGGAGAATATGATTCTAAGTGAAATAAGCCAATCGCAAAAAACAAAGAGACAAATGTTCTCTCTGATATACAGATGCTCACAATAAGGAGGGTGGGTATGGAAGAATAAGAGTATGTTGGATTAGACAAAGAGGCATGAAGAGAAGGGAGAGGAAAGATAATGGAATGAATTAGTAGTTACTTTCTTATGTTCATATATGAATACATGATCAGGGTAATTCCACACATTTTCAGCCAGAAGAATAGGAAGTTGTATTCCACATATGTATAATATGTTAAAATACAAACAGTTACGTATAATTAAAAAGAGCAAATTAAAAAAAAAAAAAGAAAAGAAATCAGCACAGTTGTGGTTCATTACAACAAGTGATGAACCATATTTGTCCTATAGGTTATAGTTTGTGGACAACTGAGTTAGAGAATGTCTTAAATGTTTATAGTGGACAAACCCAGTTTTATTGTGTCTTTAGATCTTAAATGTTTGGGAAATTTAAATGAATATAGGAACAAGTTTTCTTAAAATATTGCTCAAAATAATGGTATTTTCTACAGTGAAAGCAGGAAAAGTGTCATATTTGGAGTTATATTAATACCATATATGAGACCTTGGTAAAATTACAAGTAAATTTGTTATTTTCTAAAACAAAAGCCGCTCAAAAATTTGAAATTAGTTTGGGGGAAATTTCTTGCTTGATTTTGTGTAATGTTCTCCTTAAACACTGCCTTATCTTTTTCTTTCCTATGTGTTCTCCTTTAACTATATTTTCTTGGCACATAGAGATAAGGCTTAGAAGATCTCTTAAGTAATTTTTAAGGGTAATTATACTTGTAAATGTATTGCAACTCTTTTGGAACTTCTTGGATGTTTTCTTGAATATCTGGAGTCCAGATTAAAATCTTATGTGTATTAATTATGAAAATATCAGAAAAAATGTCTGAAAGAACAAAATAAAATTGATGTGGTATTCAATTTTATTAATAATTTTATTGACCTGTTATTCAGTTCACCAGGACAGCAACTTTCTTTCTTGTATCCAATGTGGTAAAATTTTGTTTAGGAGAATCAGTGATGGTAAGACAGACACTGACATGCATGTTATAAAATTCCTGAGGAAAATGGACTGGCCTTTTTCCCTAAGTCCATTTTGTAAACATGCCATCATCCCAGGTTCATATCACTGTTACCCTCTGCTGGAGCTCATTTTCCCTAGAAAAGAGAAAGAGATGTTGGATGATTTAAAAAAAACAGAAAAGCACACAAAGATTAATAAATTAAAATTGACATATGCCATGAAGAATACAAGAAAGTGTAACATATAATGACTACCCTCCAAGATTTTATATTATATTTTATATTTATATTTGAATTCTATATTACTTTCCACATATTTTGTTTTATCTCTTACTTCCTTATGTTGCATCAGACACTAGGCTTGGCAACAAGAACACAGAGACAATTATAGTCTCTGATGAATGAACTGATGATTAAAATATGAACTATTGTTGTATAATAGAGAAATGATCAGACCACTATGAAAGCATAGAAATGAGACAAGAAAATTAGTCTGAAAGATCAGAGAAACTTGTGTAGTGGTCTTGAGTAGTTTTGAAAAATCCAACAAACAAACAAAAAAACCCCACCACCACCACTATGGTATGCAAACCACAGTAAAATAGAGGCAGGATAGAGAGTACTTCATACCAAAAGTTCCAAATATGACAATGACCATAATCCATCAGGTGCACTAAAACTGACTCATTATGATTGTATCATAGAATTGAGTAGGCATGATGATCCGAGGGTAAGGCTGGAAAAGTAGAACATTGTGACTGCATTATTCAGGAGTTTAATAAAAGTGTTCCTTAAAGATAATGCAGAACAATGAATGGTTTTAAATACAGGAGTGTTATAGCCAATTTTGTTTTGAAAAGAATATTTTAATTGAAATTTCAAAAACTGAAGTAGAAAGTTCAGGAACCTAATGAGAAGGCTATTTCAGCAATACATGCAAGAAATTTTAAGGTCTTGGACTAGAGCAATCTTGGGAAGATAAAATAAGATAGTCTTTAAAATATCCAAGAGGAAAAATAAATAGTAAAACAAAAATTACTTTAAAATACTGTTAACAAAAATAGTAGCATATATAAGTACTTTCTTCATGTTCCATGATAATTATTTAGTTTAACCTTCATAAAATTACAGTACTATGAACCAGGAATTATAGAATCATACTTATTAGTTGTAAAGCTAGAATTCAAATCTAGTGTGGCAAACATTTAAAAACTTTATTATGTAAAATTTAAGTTTTATTTGGTAGATATTCATTTACTATGGCCAAGGGTCACTTATGAGTGCTATTCAAATATTAACTCACTTTTAAATATGTTGTTCTATATGCATATGAGATGATGATGTTTAAGATTTAAGAGTATTTGTGTTCGTATTTGAATGTATAAATTTAATAGTTATCTAGAGTTTTTACATAAATCTTTTAGGAAGAGCAAGGAAATGAAGAGAAATCACAATTTGTGCTCCTCTGGATAAATTTTCTGCTGAATAAGAGATGCAAAAGAAGACAAAGAAGTATACACCAAAATGTAATTTGTTGAAAACCACATAAGAAGAACGAGTAAAAAACCACAGGGTATAATGGTCTGGTATCAGGAATACATGCCATGTCTTTTCCAGTGGGCTTAGCAAATAAGCTCATGAATATCATTGGTGGAATGGTGGGAAGAGAAGCCCATTTACAGAGGTTTGGGGGTAGGAAGCAGAGTGTAGAAGAAGTGTATTGAATTTTTTATAATATGTTTTACACTCTTCAAAGAGTGGCATGACATAAGAAAAAGAAGAAATAAGGTGCTGAATTAAGTGGATTAGAATGTGAAGAAAAGTGACTGGAGAACAGGAAAGTAGACATCAAGAAGATTCTCAAAGCTAGGTGCAGTGGTGCAAAGCTGCAATCCCAGCCGCTTCTGAGGCTGAGGTAGGAGGATCCTGAGTTCAAAGCCAGCCTCAGTAACAATGAGGCACTAAGAATCTCAGAGAGACTATAAAATAGGGCTGGGGATGTGACTCAATGATTGAATGTCCCTGAGTTCAATCCTCCCCAAGAAAGAAGATTCTCAAAACACATAAGCCAGGTTCACAGATAGAAAGCTTTTACTTAAATTAAGGATATAGGATTTAGTGTGCCAAATGGAAAATAAAATTATGTGTACTCTCCCCAACCAGCAGTATTACACGTAATTGGTTACTTTGGGAAGTACATGTAATAAATTGTTCTGGATGTCCTTGAAATGGGACAAATGAGTCTCATGAATCAAGCATGTTGGGATTTGCTTGTGTCGGAAGGAGGGTCACTTTGACTTTCCTAGAATTTTATTACTTGAAATATTTAATATTTTTTTGTAAAGGGAGGGATGTAAATATTTCTGATTTTAAATTTTCTATGGGTGTTTAGTGAGGTGGAGAGTTGTATTGAATTTTTTACATATTAAACATTTCCTGATATATGAATATGGAAGTAACATTTACATAAAATATCTATAAGTGCAGACAATACTAGCACTTTATTTCATCAATCATAGTTCCTCGGTGTCTGAATGTAATTAGCAATGTGTTTCCTGCACTTGAGTACAGCTCACACCATTTCATAATTACACTCATGTCCCTAGTGTAGGTTATTCCTAAGCAAGAAGCAAAAACTATAGGTTTTCTTTTCTATGTTTTTTATATAACAGGCTTAAGGGGAAGAAAGACCAATAAATCACTAGAACCTGTATATCCTCTCTCTCTCTCTCTCTATATATATATATATAGAAATATTCAGCCAGCTGTCAGAGCCGATATAGCCAAGAACCTCAAATGAGCTGACCTACTTCTAGTTTGGTTCAGTGTTTCCTTTTCCATCTCAGTTAATTATACCTTTAGAGACGACTCATATTTATTTGTATAAAAAAAAAAGAAAGAAGAAAGAAAACCTTCCTGTTTTCTGAGTAATTTTGATGACCTTATAGTCCTGTGATTCTTCTTGTTTTTTAATGTAAAATTATTTTTTGCTTTGAAGACGTATTCTTTTAAGCTTGTTTTTCATTTATAACTACTTCATTTTCTGTGTCAAAAAGGAAAGTCTTTCAAATTGGGGAAGTGGCAGTCAAGTCTCTGCCAGGTTTATCAATGTCATTTTTCTCTCCAGAGATATGATTCTCTTATTTCCCAAATGCCAAATGTATACCAGAGAAAAAGCATAAACAAGTCGACAAATAGAAGGTTTGTGAGAGTCAGAAAAGGGGAATTAGGCTCTTCTCTATAATTGTTGATCTAGTCGTAATCTCTATGTGCTTTTGCAGAACTATCTATGAAGTAGGCATTATGATCATGCCATTCTCCCATTTGTACTAAAGGGATTAACAAAACATTTCTTCTGAAATTGTTGGAGTTCCCACAATAAGTGTTTTAGCTAATAATGTGCATGAAATATATTACACCATGAACAAAGTCTTATTGGTCTAAAGTCTTATAGTTTAATTTTACATAGAGGCCACTTTATTTTTTTTTAATATTTTTTAGTTGTAAATAGACACAATATATTTTTATGTATTTATTTTTATGTGGAGCTGAGGACTGAACTCAGTGCCTCTCACGTGTGAGGCAAGCACTTTACCACCAAGCCCCCAGCCCCAGCCCATAGAGGCCACTTTCTAATATGGCATATATGTGCTTAGCACTTGATATATGCAGAATAAATACTACAGAAAAAAAGTAGGAGTCTTGTGAAATTACAAGTGTTATGTGTGTATTTGCTGATATCAATTAACTTTTTCCTGTGCTAATTAATACATTAAAATAACATTTCTTCAGTAGACAAGAAGGTATAAACTACATTTGCAGTCTGAAACAAATCCCTAAGATCTTATAATTTAGCAATATAAGTTTTGATTATTCCTTTGTTAAAAGTCAAATGAAGGTTAAACAGCCTCTTGCCTTTTGAAATTGCCCTGTTTTGAGCAAATGGGTCTGTAACTTGTCATGAAAGGTTGAAAAATATGGAAAAATCACTTTGGTTTACTAAATGCAGTTCAGACAAAACTTTGTGTCTTGTCAACCTTCCAGTCTTGAAAATAAATTAAAGACAGCCCAATGAGATTCAGAAGTCCAAAGTAGAGATATGCCTAAGCAAATGAAGTCATTTGATAAATTCATAGCATGGTTCATGTCACAATTCCTCTGAGAAGCATAGGACTAAAAAAAAAAAATGGTTCACAAACAAAGGTTACTTAAGACAGATTGGGCAACACCACACACACACACACACACACACACACACACACACACAGAAATATACATTAGTATTTTAATAATTTAAGATTCAATACCCATTTTGCAACTAAAACATTTTTTCCGTTGCAAACACAACTGAAATAAATAGTCTAAACTTTTAATAAAAAAGTCAACTCATACCACCCATTAGTAATTTAAATTTAATTCAACTTCTAGGAATATGCTTTTTATACTAAGCAGGATATATCCCTATACCTTTTTTTCTTTCTGGTTTTATTAAAAAGTGTTGAAATCTTAGGAGCTACATTTTCCAGAGTCACATTCATCTGGAATTCTATATGTGATTTATATTTTGTCTTAGAGAAGCACTAGTTACAGGTTTGGAAGGCATGAAATAATTTTTATCTTCTCTGTCAGTATAGATGGCAGACAAGGGTTTTTCTTAGTATCAGATTTTACAATAGCCTTTGTCCCCTTCCCTCGTACTCACATTTGAGGGAAAGACACTATTTGAAGTATGTAGAAGTTCCCTGAATGTGCCTGATTTATTCTCAGTAAAAACTCTTACAGATATGTGGTAGGCAGAATAATTTTCAACCCCTCAAATTCAAAATAATGTCTGCATCTAATCCCTATAAACTGTGGATAAGTAATCTCACATGTTAAAAGATATTCTGCAGATGCATTTAAATTAAGGAGACTGAGATGGGAGGAAATCTTGGATTACCCAAGTGAGCTAAATCTAAATCACACTAAACTTTAAAAGTTAGTGTGGCCAATGGGGAATGTGACTATGGAAGAAAAGTGAGAGAGGTACAACATTTGAAGACAGAAGAAGAAGGGCACCATGAGTTTTTATGCACCTTCTAGAGGATCAAACAGACTAGGAAATTCATTCTTCGCTATATCTCCAGAAAGAAACACAGTCCTGATGATGATATCTGAGCTAGGCAAGACAGTCTGGGTTTTTGACAAAAAGAACTTAAAAAAAACAGTTTGCATTTTAAGCCACTAATTCGTGTTGACTTGTTATAACCATAGTAGGATGCTAATAGAAGTCATTTTTTACATACTAGGTAGAAAATGATATTATCGATTTAGCTTTTAGGAATTAGAGAATGGCATATTCTTATTTGAATTTCACTGTATTTGTATATAAATTTAAGGCTGCATTTATATTTTAGTGAGTATTCTGCTATTTGGAAGATTTTCTGATTTGATATTTACCATATTTGTCAATGGACTCAAATATGTGAGTGAGTAATGGGAGCAAGTGATAGGAAGGGTGGTCTTCATGAAAGAAAAATCTAGGGGAAAATGGCAAAGTGTTTTCATCCTGTTCTACTAGAATCAAGTGATTTCCATTATCTATTATATATATATATATATATATATATATATATATATATCCTTTTCTGTATTAATAAAGTATGTGGATCCTTATTTTCCCAAATATTTAAAGTAGTCTCTAGTATTCTCCATTCAGTTATAGTAGTTGAACATGAGGATGATTCTGTAAATTTAGCAGCAGAACATTAAAATTTTTCCATTAAATGGGAATCACCTATTTCATATAAAATTTAATAAATTTCAGTCAACCAATTAGCATTTATCCACAGCTGACTTGTTCCTGAACATCCTTTTATTACCAAGTCACTTGAAAAGACAAGATGCTTTTGTTAGTTAATGCCCATTGTAATTAGTTCACATTGAAATATTGATTTTACATTAAGGAAGATATATGTTGAAGTATTGGCAACTAAATGTTGTTTTTATAAAGACTGACATTTTCCAGATAAAAAGACATTGCTCTGCCACTGCCCTGTCACTGTTGTGAAATTACTATATGTATATTACTTTGTAGATATAGCAGCTCCTCATGCAGTGTGTCTGGACTTTAATGTCCTCATTGAAGAGGCCAGGTCAAAAACTTTATATCTGCATTAAATGAACATGTAACTCTACCAACTTATACATAAGGACATATCACATTCCCACCTTCCTTTTTCTTTTTTTTCTCTTAAGAGAGTCTACCTTTGGAAAATTTACATGACTTTTTAATGGCAATAGCACCAACTTTCCTTAAACTTTTGAATTATCTCTGGAACTACAAATATATTGTATATCTAGGCTTCACTACTAAGTCATATGAGGATATTTTAAAAGCAAGACATCATTAAGTCAATGACTTTCATAATTTGCATTATGTTCTTTCCTATCTCTCTGTGTGCTTATGTCCGTATAGATATGTGTGTGTTTTCTTCTGTTGTGAAATTGTAGAGAATGAAAATTTTAAGTTCCTTTACTAATGTTAGATTATTTTGTGTTCTTTTACTGAACACAAAAAACCTCCCTAAAGCAACAATTTGCAATCAACATAGGTACTAATTATTTGTAATTTGTGTTTGTTGAAAAATGTGATACGAAGAATAAAAAGTTGAGTGCTCATAATGCTGTATCAAGTCACTGTTTTTTCTTTTTTTCCCCTTTAGAGAGAGAGAGAGAGAGAGAGAGAGAGAGAGAGAGAGAGAGAGAGAGAGAGAAACCTTCAATACTTACTTTTTAGTTGTAGGTGGACACAACATCTTCACTCTACCTTTATGTGGTGCTGAGGATCCAACCCAGCCCCCAGCGCACGCCAGGTGAGCACACCACCACTTGAGCCACATCCCCAGCCCTCAAGTCACTTTTAAATTAGTGTTTTATAATAATGTGATAATAAGGACTTTTCCATATCTAATTTGTCTAGAGTTACAAGATACTCTTCCCAAATGATACCTCCAGAGTCTTCACTGATATTTCATTCTATATATCAACCTACTAGTCCATTAGACATCTATTCCAAGCTGAAGAAGTACTCTATTTTTACCTAAGTTCATCATCTATTTACCTATTCCCAAATCCTTATTTTCTGTTGTGTTCTGCATCATTTTGAAGAACATCATCAAATAGTGTCAGCAATTTAACACTGCAGTACCTCACCATTGCCCATTCTGGACATGTTCCTTGAAAATCCAGAAACCTCCCTCATTCTGTCCCTGGTGTGGGTCAGGGCAACTCTGCACTACTCTGGTGCTTATAATTCTACTTTTCTTAATGCAGTGACCAGTGATTATCTAAGAGATCTGTCTAAACTTCGTAGGGTTTTGACTTGAAGGCAGTGATACCAGAACTAATATTTCTTCTCCATTAGCATAAACCATGCTGATACAGTGAAATTAAATTTTCTTTTTTAAAGTGTGCTATGCATAGAGAAGCATCTCATTCAAAACTTTCATTTTCTTTCTTCCATTAATTATCTAGATCCTTTTCCCCCTTAAAGCAGGACTTCATACGTTTTTCTAATCTGTATCTTTCCTGAGAACTTCCAGAGTATTTAATCTTCAAGAATACATTGCTTTAGATCTGACCTACAGTGAGTAAGACCTCTCATTAACACATGGATTTACAATACAACTGTCTTATTCCTTTAATAAAGAGGAAATATCATACTCCTTGTACCTGGGCTGCCCTTGTGAATTGCTCTGAACATTACAATATGGTATAAGTGATATTTCCAAGTCAAGGAAACAAAGGGATTTCCAGAGTCTGCTCTGACCATCTTGGAACTCAGCTGCCATGAGACAGGTTGATTTATCCATGGAGAAAGGACATGGAGATCACCCATGTGCTTGAGCCAACAGCAACACACAATTAATGGTCAGGCTTTAGAAGCAGAAGATAGGAGATCAGCCATTACCCCCATCAACCCACCAAATACATGAGCAAGCCCTGCTGCCCTCAACTAGAGCAGAGAATAGCCACCTTAGGTGAGAACTGCCCAAAGTAACAATTTGAACAAATAAAGATTAAATTTAGGGTAGTCTGTTTAAAACATAGATTATTGCTACAATGTTAGGTATGTTTTACACATTAACTAAGAATGAATAAGCTAGAAGATAATTAATATTAGGTCAGAATGTGTTATGTCATCTGTATTAACTGTTAGAACATACTATCTCATTTAATTCTCACCTAATTTTTATAAGGTAGTATTTATAGGGAAATTGAAAAAAGAAAAATTAATTTAGCAAGGATTAAGAATAATGAATAAAAAAACACTATGTAGCAAGCAAAAATAGAGAATAAGTCAAGAGAAGATTTTCTATTAAGATCAAATCTTTAATTTTTCAAATATTAGAATGTACTATTTTGTTGTGCTTTGCTTCTACTTAAATGCAATATACATCTATTATACTGGAGTTGAAAATTATAAAACTATAAAGAAGTACATAATTACTATTATTATAAAAAGCAGAGATTCCATCTTCTAATATTTGCAATATAAATGTATAATTATTTAAATTTAATATAATTATCCTTTAATTATTATGGCATAAAACAATAGCAAACATTTACATAATTTTAAATTCATAGTTGCTGTGTTATAATAACACTGTTGACTGTTGATTTGTTTTAAGCTATTACCAAGCAAATAAAACGTGATTCATTAAATTTTATATGTTATGAATATTCTATTACATATAATACATCTTTTTTCCTGATGTAAATACTAAGAGTGGCCCATATGAATTTTTCCTTTTGGTGTGAGTAATTATATTTTTTCTACTATGTATTTCATTTTTTTTGAAAGCTTAACATACAGATTTTTGTGTATTTTAATAGTCATTTCATCAATATTTAATTAAATATTTAATCAATATTTAATTTATTTTCTTTACTTCCTAAAGACATCAGCACTATATAAGTAGCATAACATTCATGAATATTTGCTTCAAATAATTTGTTTTAAATTTATATAGTTATATATTTACCTAGCTAAATATAATGTTAATATAGAGTGTACAAGGTCTGAAAATTACCTTTTATTTTTCCTCCAAATGTTAACTGGATTTCTCAGTAGTTTTGTTGAATAACTTATCACTTTTCCCCACTAATTTTAAAATCTATTTTTGTAATTCGGAAAAGAATTTGTTTCTAGTATCCAATTTTTATTTTTATCCACTTGACTTTATTTGTATAAATACTAGGCTTTAATAATCTTAGTAGCTTTATGCTATATTTAAATAATTAATAGGTCATGATTCTCTTTTTGTTCAGAATACATCTAGATATTATTGACTTTTTTTCAGAAAAATCATTTACATTTTGAAATTTCTTCCATGTTACCAGCACCTCCCACTGGCTTGCCAGAAAATATAAGAGAAATTATGTTAAACCTATAAATTAATTAAATGAGGAATAGATTTTAAAAATAAAATCAGAAACAATATAAATTTTACTTAAATTTACATTCTCTGTTGTGTAGTAAAATTTTATCACAATGTCCATATTTCTTGTATTATACTTACATGAATATTCATATTACATAAAGTGTATATTTATATCACATGACATATATATGATAAATTGGATAACTTTAACATGCAATTTATTTCCTTTAAATAGTAACTTTATAACAATTATCTGCCATGCAAATTCATTAATTTAATCATATTTTACCTCTCTTTGCATCATGGGAAGAACACTGTACTGGGGCAAATATTTTTCTGTACCAAAATTTTTACATAACATTTTCTTGAAAAATAGTGGCTAAATACATCATTCTGGAAAATACACTCACGTAAAACAAACTAACACTATCTTAGCAGTTGACTCAAAAATATGATCTTAGGAGAAAAGAGGTGATTTGCACTGAGATGAAATCAAGAGGCAAATACTAAAAGCCATATTTTACATTTAAACATAGATTGAGTTGTAAATTAGTAGACTAATGAATTAAATTTTATACTACATAATCCTCTTCTGCATCATCTGCTTATCTCCATTCAACAAAGCTAAAATTGCTATTCTTGAATAATGGTTACCCCCTTTACTTTGTAGTTTCAGTTAATAAGCTTTCTATGTTTATTGGAGTGAAGTATTTTATATATGTACACATATGTGTTATTATAATAACATATGGATATAGAAACATTCATGTATTCTTTGACAACATTGCATGATGATTAAAAAGTTCAGTTTAAGTTGATTCTGTCACTCAACTTGCTCTATGATATTGAGTAACAGTTGGTTCTTACATCAGCATTTTCCTGTTTTGAGAATGAAGATGTCGATATCAAGTATGCTGAGTTACTTATAAGGCTGAAACAATAATAATTACAGAAACATAACTGAGGTTGTACTGTAGTAACTAAGATAAAATAAACATGAAATTAATAGGAATAATGCCTATTATTCTCAATAAAAACATAATTTCCAGCATCCTTTTTTGTTATTCATTTTTAAGAGCAGTAAAATGCATACTAAATAGTATAATATTGTTAAGCAAGTACAGAACTATGTATTTGAATATATTTAAAGTCATAGCAATAAAATGTATTACCAATATAGTACTTTTATATTATAAAATCCTATCATGAATATTAAATATATTACCAAAATGTCAGCAAGTATATACATTTTATACTTGGAAAAATTTTGTCTTTTATTATCTGACAGTGGTCAGGTGTTCTTTGCAAGAATAGTGTGTGTACTAAAGAAAAGTTGACAGCAACTGTTCTGAAGCATATCCTATTATGGAATATTTGAAAAAAAAAACATTATATTTGGAATTGGAAAGGCTAACTATAAATCCTCTCTCAGCTATTGTTGGTTTGGTGGCTTTAAAAAAACAGTTTTGCCTTGTTAAACCTCTCCTATATCATTTTTACCTCACAGGACTGTATAGTTATCAAATTGGATTATGAAAATGTAAGTTGCACTTTGATACAAATGCTGTTATTTTTTACAATAATTTAAGTGTACTTAAATGAACAATAAATTGTGCCAAGACAGGCTCTAGGCCTAATCTTGACTATAGTCATTTACCTGCTACATCAACATGGGCAAGTTATTGTATCTATTGATTGAATCTTTATACTGTGTTTAATATTATTTTCTTACAGGGCTTCTGAAGAGATTGCATAAGATGACTAATACATAACATATATCTACCTCTCGGTAAATACAGACATCTTTGCTATCATTATTGTTTGTAATTGTGGTTACAAATATGATTATTACCCACAAAATATTGTGTTGTGCCTTAATTTTTGAAAGATATGTGCTGAGTTTGAAATTTGGTTAAGAATGTCTGTTCTCTGATATGTTCTTGGGAAAGTAGATAATAGCTAGGCATGTCCACTGTACACTGCTTTACTAATATAAAAAAGAAAGCTCACATTGGTTTGGTGTATTTAAGGGCAAAATAATTTGGTGTTATCACCTTAAAGTCATCCCATTCTCGCTGATCCATTCTACTTATATTGACTAATGGTGGTAATAACCTTTATGGAATTTATAAGATGTGGCTCTGGTTCATTATTTCTAGTCTTAAAAACATGCAGCTCTTGGAAGCTAATCTGAAACGTTCATTATTATCTCCACTAGCATTGTTTTCTCTTGGATATTCTTTAATTGGAATCCTGGATAGAGATAATAATAGCTTTCTACTTGAGGTTGAAATGACTCCCTTTTCAGCCTTTTGTATGAGCTTTCTGCTTCTCGACTCAAACTGCAATAATGTATTTATGAAATCCATATCATCTTTTGAAAAGTTAAACTTAGCAAAAGCATTGCAGGTGTATCTGGAGACTCCCTCTTCATCCTGTGTAGCAATGTTAAGGTTTAGGATAATCAATTATTGCTCTCTCAGGGAAAGCAAAAGTGCTGAAGAGTCCTTAAAATCTCAGCAGGAGTGATTTCACTTATAATGAAGGAAATTGCATCCATTATGGATATCACTTGCCTTGCTACAATTGTGAAGAAATACGGAATGTAGAAAGAGGGACTTGATTAAAAAGAAACATTTTAAAAACCTGGAAACACTAGCATCCTAGTTATTTTTTCTAACAATTAAAATGAAAGTTATGTTTTTTTAATGCACCATTCGGGGAGGTTTTCATGTGAACACGTTGAATATTATGAAACACATTGTCAACCAGCACTAGGGTTCCTTCTGCTCTGCCAGTGTTATTTGATGGTCATCGTGCAGCAATCGGCTTCCATATACAACACAGTTAAAAGAGTTTAAATTAATTCTTTAATTGCTAGGTATCCTGGTAGAAAAATAATAAATGTTCTTTCTTTGTAATATCAATCCTCAATGCTTATTGTCTAATTTTTTGAGTTCTTTGTATATTCTGGTTATTAGGGCTCTATCTGAAGTGTGTGGAGTAAAGATTTGTTCCCAGGATGTAGGCTCCCTATTTATCTCTCTTATTGTTTCTTTTGCTGAGAAAAAACTTTTTAGTTTGAGTAAGTCCCATTTGTTGATTCTATTTGTTAACTCTAGCGCTATGGGTGTCCTATTGAGGAATTTGGAGCCCGATCCCACAGCGTGTAGATCATAACCAACTTTTTCTTCTATCAGATGCCGTGTCTCTGATTTAATATCAAGCTCCTTGATCCATTTTGAGTTAACTTTTGTGCACGGCGAGAGATAGGGATTCAGATTCATTTTGGTGCAAATGGATTTCCAGTTTAGACAATAAGATAACAAATAACCCAATCAATAAATGGGCCAAGGACCTGAACAGACACTTCTCAGAGGAGGACATACAATCAATCAACAAGTACATGAAAAAATGCTCACCATCGCTAGCAGTCAGAGAAATGCAAATCAAAACTACCCTAAGATACCATCTCACTCCAGTAAGACTGGCAGCCATTAGGAAGTCAAACAACAATAAGTGCTGGAGAGGATGCGGGGAAAAGGGCACTCTTGTTCATTGCTGGTGGGACTGCAAATTGGTGCAGCCAATTTGGAAAGCAGTATGGAGATTTCTCGGAAAGCTGGGAATGGAACCACCATTTGACCCAGCTATTCCCCTTCTCGGTCTATTCCCTAAAGCCCTAACAAGAGCATGCTACAGGGACACTGCTACATCGATGTTCATAGCAGCTCAATTCACGATAGCAAGACTGTGGAACCAGCCTAGATGCCCTTCAATAGATGAATGGATAAAAAAAATGTGGCATTTATACACTATGGAGTATTACTCTGCATTAAAAAATGACAAAATTATAGAATTTGGAGGGAAATGGATGGCATTAGAGCAGATTATGCTAAGTGAAGCTAGTCAATCTTTAAAAAACAAATACCAAATGACTCCTTTGATATAAGGGGTGTAAACAAGGACAGGGTAGGGACGAAGAGCTTGAGAAGAATATGTACAGTAAACAGGGATGAGAGATGGGAGGGAAAGGGAGTGAGAAGGGAAATTGCATGGAAATGGAAGGCGATCCTCAGGGTTATACAAAATGTCATATAAGAGGTAAGGAGGGGTAAGTCAAGAGAATACAAATGGAAGACATGATTTACAGTAGAAGGGGTAGAGAGAGAAAAGGGGAGGGGAGGGGAGGGGAGGGGAGGGGGGATAGTAGACAATAGGACAGACAGCAGAATACATCAGACACTAGAAAGGCAATATGTCAATCAATGGAAGGGTAACTGATGTGATACAGCAATTTGTATACGGGGTAAAAGCGGGAGTTCATAATCCACTTGAATCAAACCGTGTAATATGATGTATTAAGAACTATGTAATGTTATGAACGACCAATAAAAAAAAAAAAAAAAAAAATCCTCAATGCTTGTGTGATTAGAGCTTTCTGAAGAGAAAGTTTACCATGCTCGTAGATGTATTGCTAAGTTTTTAATTTAGTAGGCAGACATCTGAAATTGCTGTTTTCTATACAGGTCATAGATGACTTGGTCAGGAAAAAAGGAGACATTTAAGTAATGAAGATCTATAATAAAAGTACTTAGGTAATGTTACACTAAACTAATGGTCATCTTAGGGAGCTGGGAGAAATTTAAACTGGAGTGAGACTCTTAATAGATTTCAGAAGTCAGTAACTTAGCTGCACCCTGATTCTAAGAAAAGATGTTCCTGTTGAAATGCTATGCCATTTCTAAGGTTTGTGGCATTTATGGTGCCCATAAAACTGTAGAACCATAAAATATCAAAGAAGTTTTACAAAATCAGCCTCAAGGAGCAATTTAAAATCAGCTGGTTAAATGAAACTGCCTTGGCAATTTTTTTTAAAGACACGTGAGAGCCAGAAAGGAGGTTAAATGGAGGTTCACTCTTGCTCCTAACTCCCAAAATGTCGTGAATTCATAAGTCATTCCTCTCTATCGGTCTGCAGGTTTTATTCTTCTCTGTATCACTCTTTGAAAGGAAGTAATTTATTTGAATAATACATTTTAAAAGTGACATTTTTGCCTAAATCCTTTATAGCTGATGCTCTGTAGGTAGTCAGGCGGACTTTATTCCATTCAGCTAGACTGGAAAGCTGAAAAGTAGAGGTAAGGCATTAGGTAAGGCATTACGGAAAAATTAGCCCTCGTTTGTAGCTTTGAAGACATTTGAAATTCACAGAATTCAGGATTGCTTTTTACTTTTGCTGTTGTTGTGAGCATTTGCTGTGGAAGACATCATATACTTACAATTCTCATCTGCATTACTGAAAAAAATATTTATCTGAAAATACAAATTTGATAATGTGTAATGTTCATTATGTCATAAAGCACACAAAGATATTTCAAGTTGAACCTACATAGTAGTAGTAGTGTTATGTATGAAAGAAATACTTAAAATATATTAAATATCATAATAAATTAATAATTAAGTCAATTGGAATATTCAAATACTGAACTACAGATTTCAGTTTAAAAAACATAATTTGGGAAAAAACACAAAACTAAATGAAAGATATAGTTCTTGTTGTAGTCCTTTGGGGCTGCTGTAATGAAATACCATAAGCAGATAGTTTATTAAAAAAAAAAACATGTTTCTCACAAATCTGGAGGCTAAGAAGTCCAAGATCAATGTCTCAAACCTTCAGTGTTTCCTATGCATACAACTCCTTCTTCCTGTGCCCTCACTTGGGGGGAGGGAAAAGCCAGCTTTGTGGGATCTCTCCTGAAAGAGCACAATTCCTATCAACTCTCCTGATAACCCAATCCCTACCCAAATTCTTCACTTCCTTTGTTGCTCAGGTGTTAGTATGTGAATTTTCGGGAGCTCCAGACATTGATACCAGAGTGATAGCACATTCTTTTACCATAGTTTAAGTGAGTTATCCCCAGATGTATGGAAGTATAATTAACAAAAAAATAATATTCATTTAAAGTTTACAACATGATCATTTGAAATTCATATAAAAGGAGAAACTATGATCACAATCTAAGTAGCATATTCATTACCTCATATATTTACCTAGTTTGTGTATGTGATGAGAATACCTAAGCTTTACTTTCTTAGCAAATTGCAATATACAGTACATTAACTATAATCATGGTTGGTACATTGATTCTCCAGACATAAGTTTTCCTCCTTTTTCTTATATTTTTAAAGAAAATGTTATTTAGCTCTTAATTTTGAAAGCGAAAATTCAATATCTGGTGAACCCATTTTTTCAGGTTCCTGTAAGGCCTCAATGCAGATGACATCACAATGTGGGGAGTGCAGGCCTGGGTCATTATAACATGGCAAGACAGAAAACCTGAAAGTCAAAAATTATGAAGGAGCTGGTTTTATCCTTTCCTTTTCTTTTTTTTTTTTTAACCTTTTGGAAGCCTTTTTATTTCTATAAATATTAACACATATTAATTATACAAATAAATAATATTCACTGTAATATTTCTATATATCCATTTATTGTGCATTAATCATGCCCATCTATCCTTCTTCTACCTTCTCCCCACTCTTCTCCTTAGTATTCCCTAATAGTCCTTCTATTTTTAAGTCACCTTCTTTAAAAAAAAAAATTTATTTAGTTTTCACATATGAGAGAAAACATGCAATTCTTGTCACTTTGTGTCTGGCTAATTTCACTTAAGATGATAACAACCTCCATTTCCACCCATTTTTCTGAAAACAACAGGGCTACATTCTTTATGGCTAACATTCAACTGTGTATAAGTACCATCTTTTCTTCATCCATTCATCTGTTGATGGGTGCCTAGGCTAATTCCATATCTTGACTACTGTGAATAGGGCTACAATAAACATGGTTAGGCAGGTGTCTTTTTTTTTTTTTTTGGTGCGTGTGTGTGCTTACTTCATTTGCTTTAGATATAACCAAAGAATGGGATACATGTATTGAAATGTATTGAATAGTTCTATTTTTATATTTTGAGGAATCTCCGTGCTTTTCCCTCTACTGACTGTCCTAATTTATACTGCCATAAAGAATCTGAATGTTTTCCATGTTCTCAACAACATTTGCGGCCTTTTAAAAAATAATATCCCATTTTAATTGGGGAAACATAACAAATACATTGTAGTCTTGATTTTGCATTTTTATGATGTCTAAATACATTGAACATTGTCTAATGTATTTATTGATTATTTATATTTCTTCTTTTGATAAGTGTCTATTCAGATCATTTGCAAATTTTTAATTGGATTACTGTTCTTTCTAAATTATTTTGAGTTCTTTATTTATTCTGAATATTTTTACTTATACATAATAATTTTTAGACTAGTGAGCTTCATTATGGATATTTACACTCTATGTGACATAATTTAATTAATTTCAATCCCTAGTATCTCTCCTTGCCCTCCTCTTCTACCTGGCTTTGATCTCTTTCCTCACCTTTACTGGTCTTTCCTCTATTTTCATGATATTCATTTTTCTCTCTAATCTCCATATATAAAGATAAAACACACAACTCTTGGCTTTCTGAGTTTAGTATATTTTGCTTAAGTTGATACTCTCAATTTCCATCCATTTTTCCTCAAATCACATAATTTCACTCTTCCTTTTGGCTGAATAAAATGTGTGTGTGTGTGTGTGTGTGTGTGTGTATTTATATACCACATTTTCCTTATCCATTTATCTCCCAAGTGACATTAAGTCTGGTTCTATTACTCTGCCATTATGAATTATGCTTCTTTAAACATGGTTTGTTAGAGTCTGTAAACAAGTCAAGATGGTGCCTGGCATTTTGCAGAGGGAGTGAGTGGTTTGTGAAGTAACGCCAGCTAGCCATTAAGTGTGGAGATTCCTTATTGGTTGACTGCTGTATCTAGTTTATGTTAATTAAGATAAGCTGTGTGTAATGTATATATACCCCTCCTGTCCTACAATAAATGGCTCCCACTCCTGCTGTATCAATGTACACAAGTTGTTCGTCACCCCCCAGTTATTTTGCTGCAGCCTGACTGTGGCAATGGTTATGCACAAATCTCAATAGAATGTTGACTTTAATTATTTTGGATAAATGCCTTGGGTGGTATATTTGGGTCATATGATGGTTCCATTCCAAGTGTTTTTAGGAACCTCTTTACTGATACTGATTTCCATAGTGGGTATATTAATTTACAATCCCACCAATAGCACATAAGACTTCTTTTTTCCCCTGTATCCTCTCCAGGATTTATTTTTTATTTGTATTATTGATCATTGCCTACTAACTGCAGTGAGATTGTTATGGTTTGGATATGAGGTATACCTCAAAAAGCTCATGAGATAATCATAAGGAATATCCATAGGTGATAGGATTAAATTATAAGAGCTGCGACCTAATCAGTGGATTATTCCATTAAGTAGATTAATCTATTTGATGCATTAATTTGAATTACTGAGTGGTAACTGTAAGCAGGTGGGGCATGGCTGGAGGAAGGAGGTCACTGGGGGCATGCCCTAGATGATTGTTTTGTCCTTGTTTTCTCTCTCTACTTCCTGGCTTCTATGAAGTTTTCCTCAGTAATGCCCTTCCACCATAATGTTCTATCTCACTTCAGGCTCTGAACAATGGAATCAGTTAACCATGGACTGAAACTTTGAAGCCACTAGTCCACACAGTTGATGGTTTCACATTTTTAAAATCTATTCTTCCCTTGACAGACATTGATATTTTTTCTAATATCTTAGCTATTGTGAATCATTGTGATCAGCATTGGAGAGCAATTATTTCTTTAAGATGATGATTTTATTTCCTTATAGGTATATTTTCAAAAGCTGCATTAATAGATAATACAGTAGTTACATTTTAACATACAGAAAATATACAATCTTGGCATTCTCAATTTTTTGGGCAAATTATTTTGCTTAGCTTGATGTTGTCTATGAAGGCTGTAGCAATTTATATTCAAATTACCAATGTGTACGGGTCTCGTCTCTTGATGTCCTCCCCAATATTATAACATTTTTTTCTTTTACATTTTGACACACTAAAATGTGTCATAATTTTGGCTTAAATTTTCCTGAAGATTCACAAATCTGTGGGTCACTTGTATTTCTTCCTTGGAAAAAAATCTTATTCAGTTTCTTTGCCAATTTTAATCTGATTGAATATTTTTCTATTGGTTCTCTGAATTGCTTATACATTTTAGATATAAATCCTTAGAAACAGTATGGGCAAAATATTTTTGCCCATCCTATAGGTCACTTTTTTAGTTTGCTATTTCCTTTGCTGTGCAGAAACTCTTAGTTTGATATAGTCTCACCCATTTACACTCTGTGTGTGTGTGTGTGTGTGTGTGTGTGTGTGTGTGCTTGGGTTTGGGGTTCATATTCAAAAAGTAATTACCTAACCAATATCATGTAGTTTCTCCTAATATTTTTTCTAGAATTCTTATGATTTTAGGCTTTACATTCAAATCTTAAATCCATTTTAAGATCTTTGTTTATATAATGTGAGATGAATCACTAATTTCATTGTTCTGCATGTCAATATCCAGTTTTCCAAACACAATCTATTGAAAAATTATACTGGCTTCCTTGTATTTGGGTTGCTTTCTCAACGACTGAGTATTGACAAAATATTTTTCATTTTATTTTTAGGTTTTCTATTTTTCCCATTGACCTACATGTCTAAATGCATGTTTGTACTATACAATATTTTGTAGCAATTTTAAATATAAAAATGATGTTTTCATCTTTGATTTTTTTTTCACATTTCCTTTGGTATTCAGTGCTTTGTGTGTGTGTGTGTGTGTGTGTGTGTGTGTGTGTAACATGTCATTAGAATTTTGATAAGAATTTCACTGACTGTATGGAGCACAATGGGTAATATGAAGATTTCAACAATAAGTCTTATACTTTATGAACACAGGATAACTTTTTATTAGTTTCTTTGATTTCAGAAATGTTTTATAATTGTTAGTATTCATATTTAAATTTCTTATTTTTTATTATTTTTGATGCTACTATAATTTGCTACTATTATTCATCTTTTCTATTTTCTTATTTTCTTGTTTGAATAATTTGTTTCTGTTTTATAGAACTACCCCATTTTACATGTTAATTGTATATCTGTCATCTTTACTAAATTTTTTACTAGTTCTAACAGGAGTGTTTGAAAATTTCCATATAAAGAATTATGTAAAATGCATTAGAAAAAAAAATTCCTTCTACCTTTCTGAAAGTCTTTTTATTTGTTTGTTTATTTCTGCTCAATACTGTCAGTTCTATATGCAGTACCATGTCAAAAAGAAGTGGCAAGAATATACATGCCTTGTTTTGCTTCTGATCTTAGAGGAAAAGATATCAACTTTTTATCTTTGAGTATATTGTTAATTATGAGTTTGTCGTATATGGCCCTTTTGGGGTTAAGATACTTTCTTTCTATACCTTATTTCTTAAGAGATTTTATCGTGAAAGCTATTGAACTTTGTAAAATATGTTTTCTTAAACTGTTGATACAATGGCACATTTCGTTCCTCATTCAGTTAATATGGTGTTAATTGATTTGTGCATGTGCCATCATCGTGGCACCTCAGAAATATGAATCCCTTGACTGTAGTATGATTTTTAAAATATGTTGTTGAATATGATTTGCTATTTAGTTTTTGAGGACTTTGCATCTCTGTTCTTCAGGATTACTGCAGTCTTTTTTGACGATGTTGTTGTTTGCTTTTTATTTTTAATTTTTTTATATAAGAACTTTGGCTTCTGAGTTAATATCTACTATGTATCACATCATATTTTCTATTTCTTCATCATTCAGATAGTAGGTCCTACACTTTTAGGAATTTACTCTTTTGCTCTGTGTCATCCAATTTGTTACTATATAATTGTTCAAACTCTTTAAATCCTTTATATTTCTCTGGTATCATTTTTAAGGTCTTTTGGTCATAAGGTCTTTTCTGATTTTATTTACCAGAGTCTTCACTATTTTTATATTCACCTTACTAAAGGTTTAGCAATTTTACTTAACTTTGCAAAAACCAAACTTTACTATTATTCATCTTTTCTATTGTTTTCCTAGTCTCTATTTTTTTTCTGCTGTGGTATTTGATATGTCCTTCCTTCTACTAAGGTTGGGCTTAATTTATTCTTGTTTTTCTATTTCCTTGAGATATGAAGTTAGGTTGATAATTTGAGTTATTTTTTCTTCATGTAGGAATCCATCACCATAAATTTCTCTGAGACACGTCTATTGCATGCCATAGATTTTTCTATTTTCTGCTTCATTTTCACCTTCCTTAAAATAATTTGTTTTCCCTTTTGCTTTCTTCTTTTATGTATTGGTTGCTCATTAGTATGTTGTATAATTTTCACATATTTGTGAATCTTCCCATTTTCTTACCATTCATAATTTCTGGTATTATAGCATTATTGTCATAAAATGTTTAAAATTCATTAAATCTTCTCAACATTTTTGTGTCAACATATCCATCTTTTATATTATGGATTTATTAACAAATTATTATAGATATAATTATTTTAATACTTTGACTTTTAATATTTATACTAAGGTTATAAGTGATTTTGAATTGGACATTATTCTTTTACCAGTATATTTTATACTTTTATATTAATTAATATTAGTAGGAAACATCCTTTTGTTTCAGCAGGAAGAACATTGCCGTTCTTCTTATTTAAAATTTTATATTTGCTGTTTTTAGTTATACATGACAGTAGAATGTATTTTGACAAATTATACATACATAGACTATGACTGGTTTTATTTAGGATACCACTCCTGTGGTTGCACAAGATGAGGAATTACCCTGTTCATCTATTCAAATACAAGACCAGGAAAGTTATGTTTGATTAATTCTACTGTTTTTCTTATTCTCTTCCGGTTTCCCATCCCTCTGTTTCCTTTTGTCTAATCCAATGGGTTTCTATTATTCTCCACCCCAAACTCCCTTGTTTGGGGTTAGCATCCACAAATCAGAGAGATCATTCGGTCTTTGCTCTTTGGGGGATTGGCTTATTTCACTTAGCTTGATAGTCTCTGGTTCCATCCATTTCCCAGCAAATGCCATAATTTATTCTTCTTTATGGTTGAGTAATATTGCATTGTGTATATGTATCACATTTTTTTAACCATTTATCCATTGAAGGACACTTGGGTTGTTTCCATAGCTTCACTACTTGAGTTAAGCTCAAGATAGATGTGGCTGCATCTAATATGCTGATTTTAAGTCCTTTAGGTATAGACCAAGGAATGGGATAGCTGGGTCAAATATTGGTTTCATTCCAAGTTTTCTAAGGAATCTCCATACTGCTTTCCACAGTGGTTGCGCTATTTGCAGTCCCACCAACAATGTTTAAAGAGTACCTTCTACCTTACCTCTTTGCCAGCATTTATTGTTACTTATATTCTTAGCATTCTTTAACATGTTAATGTTAAAAATGAAGTCCCTCAGCATTTGTTTGTCTGGAAAAGTCTTTAATTTCTCCATTTCTGAAGCTTTTAGGATAAAATATTCTGTTATCAGGTTTTTATCTACAGCATATTGAGTATATTTTTCTACTTTCTTCTTACTTGAAGATTTCTGCCCTTAAGGGTGTTGGTAGATTTGAATGAGATGCATTTTTTTGTCTTCAAAATTATCTCTGTCTCTGATTTTTGACAGTTTAATGTCTTGGTGACATTTTCTTTAGCTTAAATTCATGAAATATTTGAACTTAATGTACCTGGAGTTCCATAATTCTCAACACACTGGGAAAATTTTCAGCCATTATTTCTTAAAATGAGCTTTTGTCTCTCTGTTTCTGTGTCTTATCCATCTATAACACCCATAATATGATATTTAATTCTTTTGATTGTGTACCATAAATCTTGTGGTTTTCCTCATTATTTTTCATTCTTTTTTCCTCATATGACTTATGACTCAATATTTATAAATGTCATTTCTTTAATTTCAAATATTATTTTGGTAGATAACACCTGCTGTTGACATTTTTTATTTCATTTGTCATATTTTTCAATTCCTTGGAATTCTGTTTGATTCTTTTTCATTTCTTTCTTCTTTTTTTTTTTCTTTTCTTTTGGTACCAGGTATTGAACTCAGGCACACTTGACCACTGAGCATCACATCCCCAGCCCTTTTTGGAATTTATTTTGAGACAGGGTCTCACTGTGCCTTATTCTTGCTGAGGTTAGCTTTGCATTCATGATAATCCTGCCTCAGCCTCCCAAATGGCTGGGAGAGATTACAGGCATGTGTCACCACATCTGGCTTTTCATTTCTTTTTATTGAAATTTTCATTTTATTTTTGTGGGTTTTTTTTTTTTTCAAATTTTGAGTTGTGTGTCTCCATTTTCTGGTTAACTATTGAGCTTCCATAGTTTGAATTCTTTTATAAACAACCATAAATTTGTATTTCCTTGGATTGGTTACTGTATTTATTAGCATGTTCTTTCAGTGGCAACATGTTGCCAAGATTCTTCCTATTTTTTTATGTATTTTGTTTTCTTCATATTTGAAAAAAAAAAAAACATTCACCTTCTCCAGTGTTTACTGACTGGATTTAAGAGATAAGTGACTTTACCTATCAGCTTGGTTCAAGATTCCAAGGTTATCTTATACTGATCTTATGGATGTGATGCTCAAAACCTCTTGAGTGAACTGTTAAGATTTCATGTTTTTTCTTCATCTAAAAAACACAGAGAAGGAAGAGAGAGCCATCCATTTGTTTTCCCTAGGTTAGTGTACTGAAAGCTCACCTTTGTGAATCTTTTCCTTGTCCTGGAAGAGCTGAATCACTTGTCAAGATGCTTGTATTCAGAATAGCAAGGGCATGCTTGTAGAACCAGTCTGAGGAAAAGAGATAAGAGATGTGTTAAGAATTTGTAGTATCTGTGGACCAGCTGGGGAGGATGCAATTCATGTGATACATCCTGTGTTGCTCATGGGCAGGGTTCTGATAAAAGTGAAAAAAAGCAGTCAGTGGACTACCCCAGCTTCTCTTCCCTGTTCACAGTTTTTGAAACCACTCAGCTCTGCCAATTACCTCAATATCCTTGTTGGGCAAGACAGAAATGCACCTAGTGGATAGTGATTTGAGGGGCTGGGGTTCTGGGTGCTCATTTACTATGCTCTCATTTTCCCCTGGGAGAAATTGCTAGAATACATTGTCTCTCTCTGCACTCAGTTGTGCTGCCTTGGATGAAGGGTGACATGGATAAGAATAAACTGTTCCTCTTAATCTCTGTAATGTACCTTTTATTAGATTTTTGGAACTTTTATGCTGACTCTTTATCTTCCCCAGAGGTACTCTTGTCCAAGGATAGCTATCTTAATTGGTGGTTTTGTGGGGGAAATGATGATAGAAATGTTCTGTCCTGCATTTTTCTGATGCCACTTGTTTCAATGTGTCTAAGAGTATTTAGATGTGATATTATTAATTTATTCTGGTTTGTAAAATGAATCTTATTTATTTTGTTTCTAACAATTTTCTAATATTGTACATTAGCAGAAATACTTCTAAAATACAAATAGTTGTTAATGGGATGATAACTTAGAAGCTATTGACAATAAAAATGTCCTGTTATCTTTGACTCATTCAAATGTTATAATTGCCTATCAACTGGAATTTAACTGCATTAGAAACTTGTGAGGTAGTTTTCTATAATTTTACTTTAAATTGTCTTTAATGCTGTTGCATTGTTAGAGACATTGTACAAGTGTTACAGATTAAATTTAGTTGCAATAAAATTTCTACTGTGCATTGAAACAGTCATATTTCTACATTACAGTTTTGGTTTTACACATACACACACACACACACACACACACTTATCTAATAGAAAAATCCAATATATTTTCATATATATATATATTGTACATAGCTTATGTTCAGAAAATGTTGCTTCAAAGTAATGATATTGCAGGTTATGTAACTTTGAATCTACTGTAGAACTAATGCATGGTTTACAAAAATGCCTTGCTTTTTCTCTTGGAAGTGGCTGTTTTTCCAGTAGATTGGATTTTGAATTTGTCATGAAAATTGTACTTTGAAAGGAAATTCCAACACCTAGAAAATGACTCACTCCACATGAGATGTTTATGATTTGGAACCCACTGTTGTGCGATCCAGGATGAGATAGTGATTGAAAAATAATTTTTTTCAGATAAATAGTTGTTCAGGCAAGAAAGAAAGGGCAAGCTTCACCAATGAATTTTTCAAATGATCAAGATACTAGTGGGCTGGAATGAAAGAAAATGAAATGCTAAAGCAAAACAATTCATGTTTATGCTAAGGAACATTTATAAAAAAATTTACAACTCTTTCAAGAATATATATTCTAATCAAGATTCATTTCCCATTTTATGAACTTTCATGGTGCTTAAGCCATTATGAATAGATACAAATCATGTACCACATGAGTATATTTTACTCATTTGAGGCAACTTTTCCAAAATTCTCTGTTTCGATATCACAAAGTAAATCTGAAATTAAAAACATATTTCATGGCATTTTGAAAGTTATACTGCTTTCTGCTTTGTCTTGAGCATGTTGTACTTAAGTTCCAAAGCAACCATTTCATGTTTCAGACCCAGTATTATTTTCAACATTTCTCCAATGAAGAAACCAGTAGGCATGGAGAGGTAGACACATGGCCATTGCATACCATACTTAGAGCTTAAAACTATGACTTGTGGCTTCAAAAGAATTGTGTTTTGCCTCTTATATTACTAACAATGTTTACTTTGTCATATGTCTGCGGCTTACATATGTGAGAAGAAATCCAGTTTGTTCCTTCACCTGTAGGAAATATTGCACATAAAATATTTTTAACACAACACATGCATCATTTTACTCCTAGCACAATAACCAGTACAAAAAGTAGAACTAATGTCTGTTGAAAAATGGACGAAAACCTGAAAAATTTATGAATGAAATAATCAATGAATTTAATGGAATGGCCTCATGTCCCATGAATTGGAATAGGAAATAGATTTACTTCAAAATTCCCATTTTCTGGTATTCTTATCCTTTCAGCTGGAGTTCAGGTTTAAGTTATTCTTTATAAAGTTAACCCAGCTGCCCTGTATAACAACTATGACTACCACAAAGGCTAGGAATTTGTTATGTAATCATTAGCCTGTAGGGCTCAAGCTGAATTTGGGGAAAGCTTTCCAGCTCAGAAAATGTTTTATCCTTCTTCTGAGGTTGAATTTTGATGGGTATAGCATAAAATTGTGCTTATGTTCTTTGAGATTTCTGAGATTCCTAAACTTAAATTTATTTGTTTATTTTACGAGAAGAAAAGAACACCACAATACAGAGGCAGTATTATTTTTTCCTTTTTCTTTTTAGAATTTTGGGTAAATTATTTCATAGGGCAATATTTACAAAACTGAATTTAATGAAGGCTGTGTTTTCTGTAACATTAATAAAAGGTGAGGGTTTCTGGCCAAACAAGTTTACTGAATAATGTCTACAAGTGTTTTCATCATGCACACTTGCCAAGCTTGTAAAATTATATGAAAATGAACCCCACTATTATGTATAACTATAATGTACTAATTAATAAGAAAAAGACCAAGAAGTTATTCCTCAAAGAAATCAGTTAAACCTAAACTTAAACCAATCACATTCATTGATCTTGAATATTCAACTACTTTTAAAAAATAGAGTTTTTCTTAGCTCTAGACACTGCTGCTGTTTGGAATAGTTGGTGGAATGCTTCTCTAGCACTGTGGTATGAAAAATTCTGCATGTGTGACCAGAAACCTGGGGCTGAGTCCTAACCCTGTCACTCAATCTGTTCTATAGATTTAAACAAGACATGACTCTGCATGTGAATTGAACACTTTCATGCCCAGAGGATAAATTCTTACTATGAAGGTAAGGAAGGGCTTTTTTATATTATTTGTGAAAATATGAAAATAATAATTTCTTTGGAAAGTTCTTTGGCAACATCTACTAAAATTAAACTCTTTGTACTCTTTGGTTGATCAATATTGCACCTAAGACCTTTTTCATAGAAATAAAAGTATCAGTAATTAAAAATGTGTATTCAAAACAATGTTCAAAATGAGAAAAATTTAGAGTGATTTCTCATTAATTGATATTCTACCAGCTCAGTGTAAAGTTGTGTAATTAAAATTATTTTAGTTGTGTTGGAGGAATTTCCATTAGGTATTGCTGATTGAGAAAAACAAGTATTGTAGAAAATTCAACTAAAAGATCTTGTTTCATGATTCAAGAAACCCCAGTTTCCTATTTTATAAATGTTAGTATGATTGTGTGATTATATGATTATTGAGAAAAGTAAGGAATATATAGATAAACCAGCTTGTTAATTGAATTACTTAGGTAGGAGGAATAATAGAAATTTATATAAATTAATTAATAAAATGCTAGTGTCAGATCTTTAAATTAGGGATATATTTGTCTTATTATATAAAATAAGTAAATTTATAGAGTACTGGTGATACTGTGATTATACATACTTTGGTAAAGACAAAAAAGCAACTTTCTTTCTTTGGAGTTCACTTAAAAATATCTGTATATTTTATACTCCATTAGTTAAATCAGAATGGTGGAATGGAGAGCGAGGGCTATCATGGCAGATGATGAGCTTTTTACTTAATGCATTGCCACATCGTTTCACCTTTTGCAACCATCATGCAGGAATTTGTATTACAAAACACATTTGTAAAATACAGTTTCTGTATTATAAAATATCTCCAGAGTAACAGTCTATTGTTATATGAAGTAAAACACATTAGAAAAATCTCACCAAAAGGATAAGAGCTTATGTAGAAAACATAGTTTGTTTTAAAGTTGTGTTTAATCACTTGTTCATTATGATCTCTTGACAGGGACTCAAATAATGTATATAAATACGCATTTAATTGATTCTGTAATATTCTACTTGTGGTGTAGTTCCTGTCAATCCAAAATGCAAACACATCAGTACTCACAGCAAGGATACCAAAAATGTGGCGGTGTGAGGACAGAATGTCCAGAGAATCATTGGAACACTGGTCATGCCATGAAGATGTTACCATGAATGACTTGACGAGCAAGTACTGAGAGAAAACAGGAATTTCTGTCAAGCAACAGCACAGATGAGCACAGGCCCACAAAAACCATGGGAGAAAAATATGGGAAAATTAGTAGAAAGTGATGAGTAACTTAAAATGGTTTATCAGGGCAGCTCAGAGGAAACTTCAGAAATATGACTGGGAATGACATGTATGTAAATTAATGATTCTTGAAAGTTTAACACTACAGAAATGGCTACTGAAGTGTATTGCTATAGCCTAGGTGCCTGCATATCGTCCTTAATATGGTGGCGATCTGAGTGATTTCTTCTTCAAGTTAGGGCAAGAGGAAAGATAGGAAATAGTATGATATATACATCAATCAATCAGATGGATTCCTCTATGCAACTATAATCCTTAACCTGGGGAATATGAAAAACTCATCCGAATTTGTCTTAAGAATATTTTGTGAAATTCTGGCTATATATAAAGATTGTCAATATTTTCTTATTTTTTTTCTCTTTGTTGTTCTTCTGTCTCATTTGTAGTTGTTTTGCTATCAAACAGTAACCTATTATGTATTTCAAGATACTATCCTAGACCTCCTCTTCTCATTCTATTATTCTTTTTCTCAGAGACTGTCATATAGAACTTCAATTATTTTTTATAAAATTGTGATCCAAAATAATATTTACAGTCCAGAAATTTGCAGTGAAATACTGATCTACATATCCACTTGCCTACATTACACTTCTATAGAAAATATATAAAATATACATTTTTATTTTTCTTGCTTAGAGATTGTTAAATCTCTTTCATCTCTGTTATATTGGTTTTGTATAAAGTTTTTGACCATTAATTCCTCATTATTTTTCTGCCACTCTTAATTTTCCCCAAAGATCCTAGTTATATGTTAGACTATTTGATGTTGCCCAAAAGTCACTGATACTCTGTTCATACTTTTATTAATCATTAATTAAAAAAAAAATATATATATATATATATACACACACATACATGTATGTTAGTTAGATTATTTACCATTTTTAGTTCTGTTGTTTCATGTTTATTGATACTTTTTCTGAAGTAACCACATTCCTTTTATGCACATTAAATTGATATTTTATTTTCTAGTCTAGAGGCTTCATGTACACTTTTCATATATTTTTTTATTATGCCTATATTTCTTTTTAAAATTCTAACAAATTTATAATAGTTAAACATTATAAACATACCAATCTTATCATTGCAATTATTTCTGGTTCTGTTTCTATTTTCTGATTTTCCTCTAGGTTGAAAGTTATATTTTTCATGTTTTATTTGAATCTAATTTTTTTTATTCTTTCCTAAGCATTGTGATTTTCTTGCTGTTGAGCTTCCTAATTTTTTTTTTATTATTTAGTCTTTTTACGGACAATTAGGTTATATCTGGATCAACTTCTATTTTGAAAGCTGCTTTAAGCTGGTCTAGATTGGCTATTAAGTAGTTCTTACTCTAGGAGTAACTTTTCCCTGGCTTTAATGCGCAGCTTCTTGCTAGAGTGTCTCCAGAATATTCCAAGTGTATAATGAAGTCTCTGCTCTTTTTGGTCAGAAATTTAGTGTCTCACAGTTGTGCATGTGCTCTGATAATTTTTCAGTTTGCAGTTTGGTAGTTGTTCTTGCTTGGGCCCAGTTCATTTCTCCCTATACATATAGAACTGATTGGTCAATGATAGACTCAGAAGGACATCCACAGAGATTATGGAACTCTTAATCTGTGCATCTCCTTCCAGATTAAGATTACAAGTTCCTGCCACCTGAACCTACTGACAATCTGATCTTTGTTTCCTATTCTTAGCAAAACTTTTTACTTCTGCATGACACAGTTTTAAAAAAAAAAAAACAGGGTGATTATAGAGCTCATCTTACCAGTTTCTCTTTCCTTAACAATTACCATCTTGAGTTGCCTTTTGTTTAGAGTTTAAATACAGTTTTTGCCCCCCATGTGTTTGGGTTAGTTTTCTACTTGTTGTGCCAACAAAGAATTTTTACTATTGGTCCTCCTGCCATGGCAGCGGTGGTAGATATTTCCTGATTTATGCATATATTAAAACTTTGTTGCATGTTTATAAATAATATGTTGTAAAAGCACTTATAATTGTTTTTATGTTTGTACTTGTCAATGTCTCCCTCCTTTAACACGTGTGTACATGTTGCCCTCGAAGTATTGCCTGCACAGTTTGCTGATATATATGAGAGAGAGACATAAATTCACATTTGGCCCCTCTTAAAGAAGATAAGCATGGATAAACCATAAATCAAATAACTTTTGTATTTAAAACTATCATTATATATCAACAATACAGCAATTAAAACAAGCAAAGATTCTAGTGAGAAATTCACCTTTAAACTTTAAGAAATTAACAGCATTAGGAAGAGACAATCTCATGAAATTTCTGTTGACACTTAGTATGTCAGACAAAGGTTGAGGAGGAGGGGGCAGGGAGTTTGGAAGTGGAAACTGAGCTCTCATGCATCCACCTAATTATGTCACCCTACTTCCCCCTAGTGATTTAGCATCCATTTATTATTGCCCTTTCATACCATAGTGTGAGAACTTTTTCACTGACCTCCAATGAAAAAGGAGTGGGCAAATGCTTTTGAAGAGGAAATGGAAGAGGGAGGCTGTAGCAAACTTAAAACCTAGTCCTAAAAGTCACCGTTACACTACTATCCCTGGTTGCCCCGCATTTTATTCCATAGCTACTCCCCCACTTATATATCTGTATCTTCCCACTCGTACCGAGGGCTAAGAAAGCAGCAAACACCCTGAACAGTAAAAGGTAGTGACCTATGGCACATTATGTACAAAAATTTATACTGTATGTTGTTTCCCTGAAGATCATCAGTGTTTCTGTAACAGTTGAAATCATTTTTGAGAGTAGTCATTGAGGTTTAAAAAATAAATATGGCATTTGAAAACTATTTACTTTTTTAAAAAGAAATTTTAAAAACAAAAATTATAGAATAACATGACTCTTGGGTTTAGGTTATAAAATCACATTTAAATTTTTCAGTGAAATGTTAATTTATATAATGCCCAATCATGCTATTTCATATTACATTCATCATTTTCAAAGCTTTTAATCATGTCACTAAAATGTCTCTCTTAATAGCAGTATTTCCTTCTAACGTTACCTATAATTATATACCAGATTGCATTCAAGAACATTGAAAATTTTCCTATAATCCTTACTCTTTCCCATTTTCTTTAATTGTTTTAGATCCTAAACATGTGGGCACTTTACTGTTTTTACAGACAGTGCAATTGATACAGCAAGGTTGATAATTACATGTGAGCCAGTAAGAGATGAATTGGATATTTGAATTTTCCTGAAAGGTAAACACAGAGCATGTTTATACAAACGTAAGAACATGGAAGTAGTGAATTCAATATGTTAAGAACTTTTTACATGTCCCAATCTTTAATATACACTAAAATATAAGTCATAATAATTCATGTATAGTCATTAATGAATTACTGTCATTTTGAATGAAATTAATAGGACTTGTAACCTTTGACTATGGCAAACTTATATGATTAACTAGATATGAAAACCTTCTCTTCACATAGACTTTGTAAGATTTCCTAGTAATATAATTAAAGCAATCTAATCTATGACTATTAGAGTCTGGCTATTATTAATAATAGTGGACAAGTGTGATCTTTTAAGCAAATACGATCAGCAAATTAGAATAAAATTATGAACATTATTTTTTCCATAATGCAATTTGCTTTAAGTGGTTTCTGCTCATGAGTAAGCAGTGAAAGACAAGATAGATGGCTATGATTTTAGTGGCAAGGGGACTTTCGCTTAAATTTTATCTAACTGAAAAGGATGGGGTGTACATCTACACTTAGAATGTGTTTGGACGTATAGTACATTTATAAATTAAGTGAACATTCATCCCATATGTCCTCTACCACAAGTATTCAAATATATTATCCTTATAGAGTTTTGTGGGATGAATATAAATAATTGTCTTCCCTGTAGAATTTGAGCTTCTTGAGGGGCATGACCATAAATTGCCCATCTCGACATCTCTAAAATCAAAAAGAGGTTAAGGATCCATTCCATGAAACCCTGCTTAGTAAACTGGATAAATAATAATAGCTTTGTGTGTTTACTTATTTCAACATCCAAGAATGTAACTTTTTTTTTAAAAAAAGGAGACTTAAATTTTATTTCAACTATTGTGAGTTTTTTAATTTTTTAATTGTGAGTTTAATTATCTTTAAAATGAAGCTGTAGAAATTGAGGTTGCCAAAGACCAGTTACTTGTGTAACTACTTTCATGAGGAGAGCAGCAATATCCTCCCCAAACTAAATGACTCTCCCTGACCAAACTGTCTTAGTAACTTATAATTGTTAAAGCTCATCCATATTCATTGCCTCATTTAATCCCTACATCAAACCTTTGAGATAAATTTTAGTATTTACTCTTAGCTTGTGAATGACAGATTGAAAGACACTTGGCTTGACCAAGGTCACCCACCAAATAAGTAAAAGATAATTAAGTTGAATCCTGTTTTCTTAATTCCACTTCTCATGTTATTGTACTAATTGTTTTCTTTGTTTTATTTTCTAGTTTTGAGTTACATTTATGTACACTTTTTTCCTACTATTTGGTATTTTTCTATATTCACTGTTTGTTTTATGTGCACACAACTCATTTCCTCAACCAACATTAACTACCTCTAATTTCTCTTATTTGTGTTTTTTTCATATGCATGTATATTTCTCTTATGCTTTTCTGCATACAGTAGGTCTATAATAGAAGCTTGCTGGATTAATGTCTGATGAAAGTGCTACTCTTATATATCAATTTTATGTGTTCAAACACTTTTACTTGGAACATTTTCATGACATTAAGGAGGTCAAAACACTTAAATATGTGAAGGAACAATTTCTCTTAAAAATATGGTGTGGCCTACTAGGTTGTTAAATTAATTTTGATTCAGCTCTGGTAGGGTATGCATTTTTGAGTTAGTTGGGCTATTTTGCTTGCTTCCACTGCCTGGAATTTGATAGGACCTTTTAGTCTTCTCAGGCCTTTAATGATATTCATGGAAAAGCAGGCTGCATTTTTTAAATCTAATGAGATGTCAGCTTCCTTAGTGACTCATTTTCTCTTTTGTCCTTCACTATTTTCCATTTTCTGCCTCTGAAACAATATAGACTAACCAAAACATAAAGGACTATTATCAAGAAAGCATTTGGGAACTTAAACCACTTGCTAAAAATCAGAGCCAAGACTCGACATTAATTTTCACAACTACTTAATATTTCCCTCAATTTCTAATCTAGATTGCAAAATTTACATCACAGAAAGAGTGCATATTTATAACAGCATTCATCAGAAGATTTCAGTTCCTTCAACATTTTACCATCTAAACTCTTCTAAAGCTCCTGTGAGATAGATTTTAAGGAGTAGACATGGTGAATAGGTAGATTCAGCCTTTGCCCATTAATAATAATTTGAAGTTTTCCCTAAAATCTATTTGTAAGAAATGTATTATTTCTTTGGCCAAATCTGTCTGTATTTGTTTTTTTTTTTTTGGGGGGGGGGATTTTGTATTAATTTGTTGCAGAAAGTTCTATATTAAAATGCAAATATATTGACTTAAAAGTAATACATTAACCCATTTGAATATTATCACATATACTTATCAATAACAAACAGGGTCCTGAGAAATGACTACCTATGTTTATTCATATCGTGCACAATTTTCTTGCAAGGTCCATGGTGGGGCACAGCTTAGACAGCAGAAATGAGGTGGCCATGGGGTTAGGCATCCCATAAGTCATACTTTGGACCTCTCACCAACAGCTTGCTCAGGTGCAAATACCTTGACCTTCACTAGATATCAGGAAGTTAAGAATTTAACAGTCTTGGTTTTGACTCTTTGCTAGCAATTACAAAAGCTTATAACATACAGAAATCTGTAGTTTTTCGGAGGAATTATTTTAAATGACAGATTTTAAGATTAGTGAGTATATGTGAAACTCCTGTGTGACAAAGTGGTTGCTTGTCAAGAAAGGAAGTCTCTCCTATCATCACAAATCTAACTTCTTTCCAGTTACTTTATAATTTCCATTTAAATTGTATGTTGGTTCCAATTTCAACTTCTTGTATTTCTTAATTTTTCCAGTACTAAATATATTAGTTGGTCAATATATTATGTGTTTGTAATCTTATGTGATTATGATTAAAGAATATGGCTTATATTAAACTTAAATGTTTTTATCTTCTATCTCCCTCTTTCTCCTCCTTTACACACACACACACACACACACACACACACACACACACACACATCCCATAAACAATACAATGCAGTTATATATAGTTTAATGACTTTATTTATTTATTTATTTTGATACTGGAGATTAACCCAGGGCCTCTTTACCACTGAGCCACATCTTTAAGTTATAATGAAGCTAAAAATTTCCTATCACCTATTGGTGTCATACTTTAATTGTTACTAAATCTTTCTCCAATTTTATCCTCAGTTGGTTTTGTTCTGCTTTGTGTATTAGCTTTAGTTCTTTATTACTGCCCTTACTTTATTGTTTCTCTCACAGATTAGAGGTGAAGCTTTAATGACTATACTGTGCCTTTGTTAACACACTACTCCTGCTAACAGTTGACACAGAGTTAACAAAGAGCAACGTATTGGGTGGAAAATAATGCACTTGCTCCCTGAGTTGCCTGGTGGGTAGAAACTGGCAGCCTCTGCTTAGTTGCCTAAAAGAACAACTTCTTCTGTTCCTTGACTCTTCTGATATTTTCTGAGCTTCAGGAACAGAAGGACTTGGAAAATAGTATCATTCCTTTCATATGTATGTGGACAGGGATAACAGACATATTTATGCAAAATTGATAAAGTTACCCTTGGAAGTCCCCCCCGCCACCAAATTGATGGTCCTTTCTATATAGAATTATCTCATTTCTTATGCTTTAGGGTTCTGTCTTGTTGTTCTGATGCTGACACCAACTCAGCAGTGAAAGCAAAACATGAGGTCTCCCACTGGATCTCCTTCAGAGCTGAGGCCTCACTGGTGGTAGCTGGCATAAGCCCAAGCAGCAGTTTTGTTCAGGGGTGAAGGTGAATTGGAGCTGGGAAGAGCTTATCAGGGTAGACCTTATTCTGGTCTTTGAAGTCACAGCAGTGAATAAGGAAGCTATAGGCTTTTCTTTATGACACTTGCATTCTAATTAGAAGATAAAAAAAATTAAACTCATATGTGAAAACAACTTAATTAATCTGAGAAACTGGTGTGCTCTGAAGGCAATCAAACAAGAATACGTGATAGAAGATGACTGGGAAATTTCAGAGCTATGCATGATCAGATGGCTAGGGAATTGATCTGAAATATTTAACAAGCTGAGACCTGACTCTGAAAGAATAAATCTTACAGAATCCTGGGGTTAAATATTCAAGGCATAGGAACAACATGGAAAGCAGCTCAATATTAATATTAGGACCCAAGGTTTGGATCACTGTGGTCTGAGCCTGGTGACTGTTCCAGCTAAATGCAATAATACTTCAGTGGGATCAAAACTTCCTTTGTGTGTCTGAAAGTGTCATGAAAATAAAGCCAGTTGCAAGTATTGGCATTCATATTAAATAAAATCAAATTTTCTTAAAATGAAAGAAAACATTTAGTCAAACATTGAACATTAAGAAATTCACCATGTAAATATTAAAATGCTTTAAAATATAAAAGGTAAGTTTTGAAGCTATTTTCCATCAGTTTTTCAGCCCTTTGACAAAAAACCAAATTATCTGTTGGTGAAAATATATGTTATAATTATATTGGAATATCTGTAAATACCAATTTTTTATGAATACAGCTTTGTCAATCATTAAGGACCTATCATATTTTTAGTATCATCTTCAAAGAGGAGTTTTACATATCATATCTTGTTACCATGCTACAACTTCTAATTGAGAAGCATTTTAGTTTTCATCTTCCTCAAGAATCACCCACAGATCAAGTGTAATGTTCATACAGCTTGTTCTCCAACATGATTTCAGCACACCATTCTTCTAATCCACTGACACCTCATGCAACCATCTGATAGCCTCTGAGACTTAATTGAGCTTAACCTACTTTCCTCCATTGCATGAATGTTCCTATACACCTTCATTCATTTTTCTATACTTAAATCATGACACAGTAACTGGCAAATACTATATGTTCAATAAATATTGCGGATTATTATCTTGGTACATTTTCTGATGCTATAGTAAAATATCATCCTGGATACTTTATAAAGAAAAAGGTTTACTTACCTCATATATCTAGAGGGTCAAAAACATGGCACTAATATCTATTTAGCTAGCTTCTTTTGAGAGCTAATTATTGTACCATGCATGGCAGAAAAGGTGGAAGGGCAAGTTAGAGTACAGAAGACATCACATGGAAAAATAGAGAACAGAGGTACCAGAGTACAAAACATCAATTTTCTTGGATTCTACAGTAATAACTTCATGAGAGTGAAGTCTCCCTGAAGTCATTAGTTCTTAAAGGTCCCATGACCACTCAATCCTGCCACACTCGTAACCAAGCCTTAGCATGAGTTTTAGTAGAGATGAATCATATTCAAACCAAGGCAATAATACATGAAGGAGAAAGAATCCAATAGATCCATGAAAATGATAAAATAAAATAAAATGTAGGCAATATATATGCATTTAGGTTATATTGAGTCTTTAAAGGAGATGTAATGAAGATCCTGAAACAAATTTTATAATTGCAGCTTAGAGGTTGACTCTTGTACATCTGTTAGAAACATTTTTTGTGCACATTTTAATTGTTCAATTTATATATATATATATATATATATATATATAATCTCATAGACTTATGAACATCATCATTTAGTCTAAAACAAGAGACTAATGTCTATAAGTATTGATCAAGCTATAGAAAGTATCACAAGAGATATTTGATTAAACAGGATTTCATTTTGTCAATAAATCATTTTGTAAAGGAATCACATTTTTTCCTATTTTCACCACTGTCTAATGAATAAATAGGCCATATACAATGATTTACCACTTGAGATTGTGGTACTCAGAAGAAGTAGCTTTTGTTAAGATACTATTGACTCCAAAGACTATTAAAATGCATGTCTGCTAGGTTGGACTCAAGGGAAACCCTAAATTCTGTGATAGTATAGTGTAGTATATAGCAGTTCTTCTAAGAACAAAGAAGGAACACTTAGCAATGTAAGAGGTGCAACTTTAGATGTGTAAGCAAATTGAAGTTTTGAGAAACTAATACAGGAGACAAATAGTACCATAAAGGAATCACAATCAGATATAGATCTAAATGAAATGTGGTTGTGCTTTTATTATGATAGAGTAAAAAAGCCTAGTGGGGCATATGGTGCATGCTTGTAATTCTAGCTATTCAGGAAGTTGAGGCTAGAATAACACATGTTGGAGGATAGCCTCAGCAACTTAGCAACACTATGTCTCAAAAGTAAAATAAAAAGGGCTAAGTGTGGGTTTCAGTTATAAAGGGGCTCTGAGTTCAGTTCCCAATACTACAAAAATAAATTAAAATAAAAAAGAAACCTGAAGACAGTATATTATTACTATGCCAAAGGCCAGAAAATTAACTTCCCATAAGAACAATATGGAGAGAATCTGGGTTTTTTTTTGTGTCAGTGATGTTGTGGTTTTTAAAGTTTAACTTTATTTGATGATAACCCCACTTGAATTATCATAGAATATTCATAAAAATCTACTTCAATACTTCATTGAGTTTTAGTTGGTAAGTGAATATAAAAATTCCTTCAAATATGGCTAAGATTCATAATAGAATTAAAGTCTGAAACAGTATTTTAGCATTGGAGTTTAGAATCTCTTCATCATTATACTTAGGCTACACTTATTATTAGTTTGAACAAAAACTAGAAATTCTTTAAGCCTCAAAATGCTTTGTGAAAGTGGATAATGCTTTGCACAATACATTATTTCCAGCAGATTAAATGATGTCTGGCACAGGGACTGACACATATGAATATTTAAACAAAAGCTACAGTAGATACTTTATTTTGACTGACTGGAAAATATTTCCCAACCAACTTTTCCCTTATGTGACTCTAAAAGACTTCATATGGTGTAAATAGTATGTCTTACCTTATGGTACCAGGAAGTAGATATTTGGAAATGTTCTGGGGTAACATTGTATAGAAAAGGTTGGGGGTGGGGAAAACATAAAGAATTAGAGAAAATTACTGATAAGAAGAATCATAAATATTTGTTTCCATTGCACATACACTTATTTACATTCTTGTCTTGAACCATGCCTTCATTTTCATCTGGTAGAATTCTACTGATAAAATTCGAATGGACAATGTCATCAGAGAGATGCCAATCCATGCATTAGTGAATCTTTTGCAATTGAATAATTGCAAACTCCTTGCTATGTGTAAAAGTATAAACACATTCTATTTTAAACTACTCTAGCATTTTGTGTTACATACATCTAAATTTAAGCCCAATTGTTATAAATATTAATATTTATATCCTAGATTAGTTAAAACCTTTCTCTGGAGCAGTAACATCTTCACCTTTCCAATTAACAAACACGAATTGCATCCCCAAGACTTACCAGTGACAGTTATATGACTGTATTGACACATTAACTAAAAATGTAAATAATGTCATGGAATCACATGTGTTAATATTAAATACTAGAAAAGTGTGAACTAAAGATTAGATTCACATCATATATTTCTTAATTGTTTTATCCATTATTCAGAAATAGAAACATGCATTTCTAGTTTTGCATACTATTAAAGTTAATTAATAATTCTGAATATTTTATTTACCACAACTATAACCATATATTCAAAACATTTTCATACTAGTCATATTATTTTATTCACGATCGTATCAGAAACCTATAACAAAACATTCTCCATTGGATAGAATCAGCTAGATGCTGCTGTAAAGTCAAATAGTTCAGTGACATAACAAAATATAAATGTTTTTCAACCATATAAAATCTACTCTGGGTTGAGGAAATTCTTGTAAGGCAATTATCATTGTGCATACTCAGTGACTTACGATGGTTCAAGATTTGACTTCTTTCTCATACAAGGATATAATCACAATTTTCATGACAAAAATGACAGAGTTGGAGGATCTCACACTGAAAATTCTGTTCTTTGAATAAGATGTGACACATTTTACATCAACTTGTCATACTGGTGATAACTAGTTACCAGTGTATGTGAAACCACAAGTGTTCAAGGAAGTGTGTTCTTGTGTTGATTGAAAGCAGAAGAGGATCAAATGTATGTGAATTAGCATCACACACCTAAAGGCCTGAACATTATTAATACCTAACCTCACTAAATGAGCTACTAATGCTTTTATAAGAAGTCTTTAATAATTTATTTTAATACTTGTTTTAAAAATTGTTTTCCCAGGAGTAACCATTAAAGTAAGAACAAATTGTCACTAACCAAATCTCCAATATCCCATCAAACACTTTCCTAAATTAGTATATCTCTCTTTTTGAAGGATGCTATTTAGTCAAATGAATTCAAATAAATGTTAGGTAAGACCTGATTGTGTTCAAATTCTTTCCTTTACTATTCTCATATTTACCTGCCAATTTAGAGAGTGCAGCCTAAGCAATTGTCCACTGTAGAATTGTCCTCCCAATGGAGCAGCATAATTAACTCAATCTGTTGTTGATTATGACTATTAATATGCCTTCTAAACATTCTTCCTTTCTACTGTATTCTAAAAACACATTTGTTCTCTCATTTAACAATAACAACACTCTTGTCTAATATTAAGTATCATTTTTCTCTCCTGTAGATAAATGTTTGTGTATTCATAAATGCATGTATATCTTTGTATATGTATTTATATATCTTTTTATATATTCATGAATGGAAGCAGAGGAGGCACACAGTTTATATATATATATATATATATATATATATATATATATATGTGTGTGTGTGTGTGTATTATATGTGTATATATGTGTATATATATGTATATAAAATTTATCACATAGATTTTACAGCATTAATAATATTTCACTTAATTCACAGAATTTAAAATGCCCAAATGAGTGTTTTTATGCTATATTCTTATACATTTTTAGATGTTAAAACAATATGAATGAAAATTATGCCTTATTATAAGATTTAATAATAAGGAGAGCATTTACCCTATGGCTGAAACAACTAAAACAATAAACTATATATATATAATCTATATATTTTTATATAAAGTTTATATATTTATAAAGTACATATATAAACAATATACAAATAACATACTTAAACTATAAATATATAAAGTATATATAATTTATAATATATATATTATACATATATTTATATATATGTATATGTATATATATATATATGTATATAAAGACTTTAATGATATTGGACATGAGATAATAAACATAGTGATCCTTGAGAGATGTGGAATAGGACTAAGGAGCTCTATGACTGTTTCTTGAGTGAGTTTCCTCTCTCAAGCACAGAGAGAGAAAACCAAGGCGGATCTGGAAAGAACAGTCTGAAATAAGCAAATGGTATTCAGGATCTAAAGAGAAAAAGATGGATAGAGCCCACAGTAAGAATACTTATAAAAGAACTGATGATAAACAAATTCAGTAAAGTAGCAGGATACAAAATCAACATACAAAAATCAACAACTTTTTGGAAAACCAATAAAGAATTCACTGCTTAAAAAATCAGGAAAAGAATTCTACTCCTAATAGCTTCAAAAAACAAAATACTTAGATATAAATCTAATCAAACAAGTGACAGACTTCTAAAAGAAGAATTAAAACACTAAAAGAGGAATCAAGTAAGCTATTAGAAGATAAAAATAGGAAGAATAATTATTGTTAAAATGATCATATTACCAAAAGCAATCTACATATCCAATGTAATTCCTATAAAATACCAATGATATTCTTCATAGGACTAGAAAAAATCCTTAAATTCACATAAAACAGAGAAAGACCCAGAATAACCAAAATTTTGAGCAAAAGTAGCAAACTGGGGGCGTCATTCATGCCTGACTTCATATTATACCACAAAGCCACAGTAACAAAAACAACATCATTCTAGCATAAAAACAAACATGTAGAACAGTGTTATAAAGTGGCAGACAAAAGTCATTTCTGGCTGGGACTATGGCTCAGTGGTAGCACACCTGCCTAGCATGTGTGAGGCACTGGGTTCAATTCTCAGCACCATACATAAATAAATAAAATAAAGGTCTATCAACAACTAAAAAAAAAATCACTCAAAATGGAACAAATATCTAGGTATAAGACCAGAAAATATACAACAGTTATAAGAAACCATAGGGGAAACCCTTCAACATAAAGGTAAAAAGACTTCCTAAATAATACTCCTATAGCTCAGGAAGAAAAAGGGTCAGTAAATGGATGTCATCAAACTAAAAATCTTCTGCAAAGGAAAGGAAACAAAACTATGAAGAGACAACCTATAGAACTGGGAAAAATCTTTTAACAGTTACTTGCCTAACCTAGGATTAATATTCAGAATGCACAGAGAACTTGAAAAACTCAATGCCAAAAAGCAATTAATACATTCAATAAATAGGCAAAATGAACTAACCAGGCAATTCTCAAGAGAAGAAAAACAAATGGCCAAAAATTACACGAAAAATTTCAACATCTTTAGCCATCAGGGAAATGCAAATCAAAACTACACTGAGATTCCATCTCACTCCAGTCAGAATGGTAATCATCAAGAATACAAACAATAAATGCTGCAAAAATAGAGATAAAATAGAACTTTTATACACTGTTGGAGGGAAGGTAAATTAGTACAACCACTATGAATATCAGCATGGGTATACCTCAAAAAACTAAATATCAATCTATCATATGACCCAGCTATGCCAGTATTTATAAAAAAAATAATAGCACACTTTTATCGATACCTGCATATCCACATCTATTGCAGCATGATTTACAATGGTGAAATTATGGAATCAGCATAGGTGTCTGTCAGCATCTAAACTGATAAAGGAAATGTATATATACACAATAGAGTTTTATTAAGCCATAATGAGAAATGAAATCACCATTTTCAGAAAATTGTACAGAAGTAGAGAGAATAATGTGAAGCAAAATAAGAGACTTAGAAAAATAAGTGGCGCATGTTTTCTTTCATTTATGGAAGCTAAAGAGAAAAAGAGAAAATGAAAAAAAGCAATCTCATGAAAGTAGAAGGGAGAACTTGGGGCAGAGGAAGGGAATCAGGGCAGGGAGGAGAGAAGATTAAAGGGAGGAATCAGGGAGTAAAATGGATTAAGTTATGTTGTATGCATTTATGGATATTCCACAATCAAACCCACTATTCTGCATCATTAATATGAATCAATAAAAAACAATTTGGCTTTTCTTAATTTTATAATTCAGTCTCTTCCCAAGTGCTAAGAAAATATGATATTCATATGATGTTTCTAGAACTTTTTCTTCTGGTTAACAGATGAATGACTAAATCAAAATTCACACCATGAAGTTTTATTCATCCATAAATAAGAATGTAATTATGTCATTTGCAGGAAAATAAATGGAACTGGAAACCATCATGTTAAACCAAGTGAGCCAGTGATAGAAAGACAAGAAACATATGATTTCTCTTATATGTGGAAGCTAGAGGGATGTCATGAAAGTAGAAAGGAACTCAATAGGCTGGAGCAGTGGAAAGGAAAAGAGGCGGGGAAGGGCTTTTGAGAAGTAATGTTAATTGAATTGTTACTGCATTACAAAGTATGCCATAGCAAAACTCACTGTTCAGAAAAATTAATATGCAACAATTAGTAAAGATAGATGCGCATAAAGAGATCCTGGAGTTCAATGAAGATTAGTTGAGTACTGATCATTTAATATGTGCAAAGAAAGGACCACGGAAAAACATCTCAAAATACTGCAGAATAATGCCAGGCTCTCACACCAGGCCAGAAATACAACATGTTCCCACCAACCAGACTGAAGATCTCCATAAAGCATTCCATAGAGCACTTGAGAAAATCTTGCCTCATTACTGGGAAATAATTATCCTTAGACTGAGCAGTGATTTGGACTTGGCCAATAAATCAAAAAGCAAGACCAAAAGGATGGGTCTGTTTCAACTGCAACTGTATTTCAGAACAAAGTGGAAGAATTGTTATAGAAATTCATAAATATCCAGCACCCAAAAAGCTAAAATTTTCTATGTTGATCATAGTGAAGTTAATCAAGCTTACAAAATAGAGAGGAAACTTGGTTTATAATGAGGAGAAAAATCAATCAATTTAAACCAACTGAGAACTAACACAGGTGTTAGAATTAGCAAGGAAGGACTTAAATAGATTTATTATAATTGTATTCCATATGTCCAAAAATTGAGGAAAGACGTGGGAAATATAAAAAAGACACCCAAATTATTTTCTAGAGATAAAACTGCAGTGTCAGAGATGAACAATATGCTACACAGCCTTTATAGCAGATTAAACATAGAAGAGATTAGACATGAAGACCTTCAGAGATCAAAATGTGGAAAATATAATTCAAGAGGTTTGAGGTACAGAGACTCTGAAAAAATGGGAAGGGCTTAAAAGGAAAAGTATTGAAGGGCTGGAGATATAGTTTAGTTGGTAGGGTACTTGCCTTGCATGCACAAGGCCCTGGGTTCTAATCCCCTGCACCAGGAAATAAAAAAGAAAAAAGAAAACAGTATTGATAAAATAATGATTCCAAATTTGACAAAACTACAATTATTCAGATTCAAATATTAACAAATCATCAACAAAAACACAAAAAATACAACATGAAACACACCAAAATAAAAAAGTTTCAAGCCTAAAAATAAAGATTAAAAAAACTTTTAAAAATCAATGAAAAAGAAGATGCAGAGGAAAAACAATAAGTACTACAAGAGGTTCCTCTTGCCCCATGAAAACTAGTCATGAGACACATCTTTAAAGTGCTTGAGAGATAACTGTCAACCCACAATACTCATTCAAAATATATTTCAAGATAAAAATGAAATAAAGGCATTTTCTCATAAAGAAAGCCTGAAAGAATTATTCTCAGGTTTTCATTTAAAAATGTTGACTTCTTTCAAAAGAACTCAACTGAGAACAGATGGAAAGGTGGATCTATGCAAAAGAATGAAGAGCAATGAAGACACTAGCCCCATGGGCGAATGCCTAAGAATTGTTCCTTATTTTTTTAAACCTCTTTAAACATTTCTTCTTAGGTAACAATAATATGTAATTTGGAGCTTGTGACTGTAGAACTTCAAGGATGAATTGAAAATCCTATAATTGTTGTAGGTCACAAACAGTCTCTCTCAGTAAGGAGACATCATCAATAAGAATACAGATTTAAATATGACTATCCGGGCTGGAGATGTGGCTCAGCGGTGGCGCGCTCGTCTGGCGTGCGTGCGGCCCGGGTTCGATCCTCAGCACCACATACCAACAAAGATGTTGTGTCTGCCGAGAACTAGAAGATAAGTATTAAAAATTCTCTCTCTCTCTCTCTCTCCTCTCTCACTCTAAAAAAAAAATATGACTATCCAAGGAACTTAACTGACACTTAAGAACATTCTACTCAATAACAGTGGGATAGACATTCTCTGAAGTGTGCTTGGAACATTTTCTAAGATAGATGATATTCTGGACCATAAAATTTTTCAATAAATTTAAAGTGATTTAATTTCTATAAAATATTTTCTAAAGCCTCTATGTATATATTGAAGTGAGAATTCAATATGAGAAAGATAAGTAAATATTTTCTAAGAATTTGAAAACCAAATAATACATTTCTGAAGATATCTTATGGTAAAGAATAAACCAAAAGAAAATTAAAATATATTTGGAAGTGATTGTAACTAAAACTACAACTATAAGAAGCTCAGGTGAGCTGGGAGAGAGACAACTAAGCTGCCAAGTGTGGTTGTTACTAATTAAAACACTAAGCCATAGATGAAAAAATTAAACCTTTAATCACATGCTGTGATAATATTAACAAGAGTCTAAAACTGAGGGAAATACAGATTCTTCCTGTTCCATTTCTCCCCAGGTAATAGCACATCAGTGGAGGGTCAGGTCCACTAGCTCAGATGCAGGGTTGGTTGTGTTACTATTGAGGGCAGTAATAAGAATCCAGGTGAGGGTGCTGCCCACACTGACCGTTCTTTAGGAGTGGCAGATACAGGGGACTTTACCATCCAGACTATTCATGTGGCTAGTCCTTAGCTCTATTCTCAGTTGCCTTTCCAACCTTGCTTCCTGCATACTTTATGGGTGTAGTTTATGGTCTTTCTATCATGTCCATGAACATGTTCTTCTAGCAATCCCTGCTCTCTTCCCATAGGATCTTTGCCTCCCACAAGCCCATGGTGAGGGCACCCACATTTCTACAGTTCACCTTAATGGAGGGCTTTGTCTCTCTGCCTCCCCGTGTAAGTGTGCTTGAATTGTGCATGCTAACAAAACATTCTCTCCTGTTTCCAATTATTTTTAACAATTAAGCATGCAAATGTCTGAACAAAATTTATTAAAAGACAGGTGATTAATAGGATTCAACTTTAAAACACCAAAATGGTAAGAACTTGTCAAAAATCTCCATTCTTACACCAAAAGAGTACAAAACTTGCTAATAAATATGAGTAAAACTAGCAAAGAAATTCAGCTTAAAGAGCCTGAAATCAGAGGATGGTCCCTTATGCTATCATCTATAGTTAAAAATAAGAACCCATTAAGGTCTAGTGAAAAAAGAACACTTCTAAATCCTTTGCTAGAATAAAAATCCATGTTGTATTCTTAAAGAAATTTTAGGAGGGAAGAATGGCTCAAACTTAGTTTGTTGTTCCTTCTTCTTTTCTTTTCTTTTTTCTTTATTTCCTTTTTCTTTCTTTCTTTTCTTTTCTTTTTTAATTCAGCATTCAGGATATATGGAGGTCTCCAATCTGCCGCTGCGGTCTGTACCCCATGTTCAAGCTGACAGACACATAAAATATGTCAGCATGGCTAGACTGTATTAAATAGAGGAGAATGGAAATAGTCTTTGTTAGGGAAGTATTTTATTTTTCAAGATTATACTATGAAATAATGACCATGCTTAGTTTAGTTTTCTACTATATTTCTTGAGTAATAGTGTTCCATATGTATTCTTATATGTATATATACCTATATATGTACAGATATCATATATGTACAGATATACACATATTCACATATGTGTATACATACATAAATATTTATTTATGTATTTTTTTTCAGATACTTAGGACAGGAAAAACTTGAAGGCAGTGAGTTTACTTCTCTTTTTTTTTTTCCAAGACATATAACATTATATGATTAGATTTCCAATGGCTTAATGTATGATTTGGGGGGTGGGGTACTAGGGATTAAACTTGAGGATTCACACAAACTAGGCAAATCCTGTAACATTGAGCCGCATCTCCATCCAACTGCTTAATATAGGAAATAAATTAAAAATCTATTTTTATTTCAAACGTATTAGAGTCCAAATGGCATTTTCTTACCCCCAAATACTGATATATGCATGTACTTGAACAACACAGTACAATTAAATTGATGATGCCTCAAACACAAATTTTAAAATATTTTAACAACAAAAAATGTTACTAAGAAGAATCTGTCAAAACATCTCTTCCAATTTTGAACTCTCGAGTTCAAAAATAATTGAAGTTTCAATGCTTTTGTGTGGGTTATAAAAGGAGATATGATCTCAAACTTACAAATTGGGGAAAATTAGATATTCCAGAAGTGGAGCTTAATGTGGAGTTGAGTAAGCATTTACTAAAATACAGTTTCTCATTTATTTAAAAAATTTTAATGTTCATTTATTAGAATTTTCATGTTTCTGATAAAGTCAACATGAGAAAGTAACAACAATTTTACCAGAAAATAATTTCTGTATTTTTTACATTATATTTTCACTAGCAGAACAGACAGAGTTAAGTATGATTTTCAAGTGGTACTTCTAGATTGTAGCAAAATGCATGTTGGAAGAGAAATCAAGTAAAACCTTTAAAATCATGATATTTTGACAACTAAAATTTACTTGAACTATCCTGTCTCACTTACTGGTTACTCCAACTTTTATTATATCATTGGTCTTTCCTAGTTTTAATCATAGATGACTTTTAATCTGTTCACCTCATAACTAGGTGTTTTCTTGAGATTTATGATAAAAGCTCTTGGTAAGTAAGACCTTTTACTTTGATTTTTATACATAAGACTTTAGACCAATATATCTAATGCATATAGATGCAAAAATTCTCAATAAAATTCTTGTAAATCAAACACAAAAACATATCAAAAAGATCGTGCACCATGATCAAGTGGGAATCATCCCAGGGATTCAAGGTTGGTTCAACATAAGGAAATCAATAAATGTAATTCATCACATTAATAGACTCAAAGATAAGAATCATATGATCATCTCAATAGAAGCAGAAAAAGCATTGGACAAAATACAGCACCCCTTCACGTTCAAAATACTTGAAAAGCTAAGGATAACAGGAACTTATCTCAACATTGTAAAGGCTATCTATGCTAAGCCCTAGGCCAAAATCATTCTAAATTGAGAAAAATTGAAGGCATTCCCTCTAAAAACTGGAACAAGACAGGGATGCCTTCTTTTACCACTTCTACATAACATAGTTCTTGAAACACTGGCCAGAGCAATTAGACAGACAAAAGAAATTAAATGAATATGCATAGGAAAAGAGGAAGTTAAATTAACACTATTTGCTGATGATATAATTCTATACATAGAAGACCCAAAAGTCTACACCAGAAAACTTCTAGAACTAGTAAGTGAATTCAGTAAAGTAACAGGATATAAAATCAACACTCATAAATCAAAGGCATTCCTATATATCAGTGACAAATCCTCAGCAAGGGAAATGAGAAAAACTACCTCATTTACAATGACTTAAAAAAAATAATACCTGGGAATCAACTTAACAAAAGTGGTGGAAGATCTATACAATGAAAACTACAGAACCCTAAAGAAAGAAATCAAAGAAGACCTTAGAAGATGGAAAGACCTACCTTGCTCTTTGATAGGCAGAATTAATATTATCAAAATGACCATACTACCAAAAGCACTATACAGATTTAATGCAATTTCAATCACAATCACAATGGCATTCTTCATAGAAATAGGAAAAAGCAATCATGAAATTCATCTGGAAAAATAAGAGACCCAGAATAGCTAAAGCAATCCATAGCAGGAAGAGTGAAGCAGGTGGCATCACTATACCAGACCCTAAACTATACTACAGAACAATAGTAAGAAAAACAGTATGGTATTGTCACTGAAACAGACTGGTAAGTCAATGGTACAGAATAGAGGACACAGAGACTAACCTAAAAAATTACAATTATCTTATATTAGACAAAGGTGCCAAAACACATGCATTGGAGAAAAGATATCCTCTTCAACAAATGGTGCTGGGAAAACTGGAAATCAATATGCAACAAAATGAAATTAAATCTCTATCTCTCACCATGCACAAAACTCAACTCAAAGTAGATCAGGGATCTAGGAATTAAACCAGATGCTCTGTGTCTAATAGAAGAAAAAGTAGGCTCTAATCTTCACCATGTGGAATTAGGAACCAACTTCCTTAATAAGACTCTTATAATGCAAGAATTAAAACCAAAAATCAATAAATGGGATGGACTCAACCTAAAAAGTTTCTTCTCAGAAAAAAAAAAAATCTGTGAGATGAATAGAGAGCCTACATCTTGGGAGCAAATTTTTACCCCTCACAGATCAGATAGAGCACTAATCTCTAGGGTATATAAACAACTCAAAAAGCTATACACCAAAATAAATAAATAAATAAATAAATAAATAAATAAATAAATAAATAAATAAATAGTAACCCAATCAACAAAAGGGTCAAGGACATGAACAGACACTTCTCAGAAGAGGATATACAATCAATGAACAAATATATGAAAAAAAATGTTCGTCATCTCTGACAATTAGAGAAATGTAAGTCAAATCTATTCTAAGATATTATCTCACTCCAGTCAGAATGACAGCTATTATGAAGACAAACAACAATAAGTGTTGGTGAGGATGTGGGGGAAAAGGCACACTCATACATTGCTGGTGGGACTGCAACTTGATGCATCCAGTATGGAAAGCAGTATGGAGAGTCCTTGGAAAACTGGGAATGTAATGTCCATTTGACCCAGCTATCCCACTCCTCAGTCTATACACAAAGGACTTAAAAAAATCATACTACAGGGACACAGCCACACCAATGTTTATAGCAGCATAACTCACAATAGCTAAACTGTGAAACCAGCCTAGATGTTCCTCAGTAGATTAATGGATTAAAAAATGTGGCATATATTCATAATGGAAAATTTCTCAGCAATAAAAGAGAATAAAATCATTGCATTTGCAGATAAATGGACTGTGTTGGAGAAGATAATGCTAAGTGAAGTTAGCCAATCCTAAAAAAACAAATGCTGAAAGTTTTCTATGATATAAGAAGGCTTACCTATATTGGGGTAGGGAGGGAGAGCATTGGAGGAATAGAGTAACTCTATATAGGGCAGAGGGGTGGGAGGGGAAGGGGACAGGGAGTTAGCAATGATGGTGGAATGTGGTAGACATCATTTTCCAAAGAACAGGTATGAAGACATGAATTGGTGTGAACATACTTTATATACAGAGATATGAAAAATTGTGCTCTATATGTGTAATAAGAATTGTAATTCATTCCACTGTCATGTATTTAAAAAATAAAATAATCAATTAAATATTAAAAAAATAATAAATTACAACCCACATGTCCAGTCTGGTCTGTGATATATTTTTGTAAGGCTTCAGACTAAGATTAGTCTCTACATATTTTAAAGGGTATTTTTTAAAAAATAGAAGAAGAAAATGCAAGAGGAGGAGGAGGTAATATTCATACAACAGATCTTCTGTGTGGGAGTGGCATCAAAATCATCAAACTGACCCTCTGACCCTATATAGAAAAGAATATCTTTATTTTGTTTTATCTACATACATGTTACTTTTGAATACCTAAAAAATTGTTTGTTTAAATATCAAGGTAAAAATATATATTTTTTTTATTCTTCCAATGTTTTATTCATTTTTTATTTATTTATGTAAAATCTACATAATAAAACCTACCAATTTAATTGTCATTAAGTGTATATTTCGGCAACATTAATTTACATTTATCATGTTGCAAGTATCACCACTATTTCAGAACTTTTTCATCATCTCAGACAGAAACTCTGTATCCATCAAACAATGGCTTTCTGTCTTTGCCCCTGGTATTATCTTACACCAATACACATGGTCATGTAACTATCACTAAAATCAAGATACACAGAGTAGTTCTCTTTCCTCCAGAAGATTTTTTTTATACCTTTATTTTATTTATTTGTTTTTATGGGGTGCCAGGGATTGAACCCAGTGCTTCACACACGCTAGGCAAGCACTCTACCACTGAGCCACAACCCCTGCCCCTCCAGAAGTTTTCTTTGGCTACTTTTTTTTTTTCTTAAATAGAGAGGGAGAGAGATAGAGAGAGAGAGAATTTTAATATTTATTTTTTAATTTTCGGTGGACACAACATCTTTTGTTTTGTATGTGGTGCTGAGGATTGAACCCGGGCCACACACATGCCAGGCCAGCACGCTACCACTTGAGCCACATCCCCAGCACTTCTTTGGCTACTTTGTAGCACCTCTACTCCCCACTGGCCACCAAAGTGACTTTTTTTTTTTTTTTTAGTTTTGTTGATTTTATTCTAGATAGGGAAGAGGAGTGGGAGGGAAATAGAGGGGGCAGGGGATTAGCAAGGACCCTGGAATGTGATGGACATCATTATCCAAAATACATGTATGAAGACTTGAATTGGGTGTCAACATACTTTATATACAAACACAGATATGAAATACTGTGGTGTATATGTGTAGTAAGAATTGTTATGCATTCTGCTGTCATGTATTTTAAAAAACGATATTTTTAAAGAAAAAAAGGCATTTCTGGAATCTTCATTCTTACAGGAAGATGTGAAATTCTACCTGTTCTTACTTGGCCTGATCCAATAACCACTTTTTATATCACAGTAATGTGGGTTCGAAATCTGTGTTTTGGCATATGTGAGAGTGTTTTCCTTTACCTTCTTTCTTCATATGTATATCCCTGAATACACGACCACAGTTTGACACATGTACATTACTTTCATCACTTTAAAGATGCTGTCTTACATTATTTTCTGATATCAGTCTCATTTGGTTTCCTCTGCATAGGTAATTTTTCTCTCCTTCATCCGTTTTTCACCCATCTTTTTAAATTCAGATATTACGTTTTTAATTTATATATTTTCTGTTTGACCCTTACCCTTTAATTTCATTTTCTGCTGAGATTTTCTGTTTATTATTGCACAAATAATGTTTTTTACCCCCTTGGTTAGTCAGTCAGTGTTAAAATAGTTGATTTAATGTCCCTATGCCAATTTCAACTTTTGGGATATCTCAAGTACAGACGTCATATTATTTCTTTAATTATATTTCCAACAAGCTTATAATAAATAAGAAAATTTCTCTGGAATAAAAAAGAAGGGAATGATGTTCTGTTTATCATACAGAATGAGTAAGAGAAACAAAAAATAAACCTTAATTAAATTTATTCTATTTTACCATATGTGACGACCATTCAGTATGATTCAAATCAAGTCCTCAATCTCAATAAGCCTGTATGAAATAAATGAATTATTTCTTGCTTGTCTTTTGATCATCTCTATTTATTCTGCCCTTTCCAGTACTCAAATATTTCATATACCCATTTTTTGTACACTTTTAGTGTCTACCCTTAACTTTATAAATTTCTTGCTATATTATCCACTTTATTTCATTACTTCACATACCTAAGTACCAGAACTTCCCCTTGGACATTTTTCTTTGCTGCACTAATGTTACTGCCTCAGTTATTTTTTTAATATTTTAATTTTGCAGTAAGGATTACACAAATATCTGTTAGAATGTTGTTATTATATTATATTATATTGTTTATAATAACTACAATGTTACCTCTCAGTCCTTGTAATTCCTTTAGTAATAAGAACATTTTTGTTTTGATGGTTTATGCCAAAATGGTCTTGGTGAGCCCTTGTGTAGTTAGTGCTAACTGGAAGAGTCAAATCTGGGACTCTCATGGCAGCAATGTCAACAATATGATTAGAAGGTTTGGTATTTGGGCTAGGTAATAACACCATGGTCTGTGGGTATTATGGAAAGCTGGAATAAGAATGGAATCAACAGCACTATAAATCAAGTGGATACAATTGAGGCCTATTGACTACTTAATCCAATCACAATTTATTTGTATATTCATCAAGGTAGGCTTTATTCTGGGGCATAATGCATACCTTAATGAACTAAAAAATATGCAACATCTTCTCTCATACCACAGTGAAAATTAAACTAGAAACCAGAAGGACAGATATAAAATTTGCCAAACATCTAGATATTAAACAACTCACTCAAAAAAAAAAAAAAACCAAAGGTCAAATACAAAAAACTCAAGGGACAAAAAATTTGAACTAAATAAAAATGAAAAGAGAACCTATCAAAATGTGTGGAACATTAATTACCCTATGCCCCCTCTCTTTCCCTCCAACACCCGGACATGAAGTAATTAATGATGGTGGAATGTGATGATCATTATTATCCAAAGTATAAGTACAAATTCAAGAATTGGTGTGAATATACTATGTGTACAACAAGAGATATGAAAAATTGTGCTTTATATATGTAATAAGAATTGTAATACATTCTGCTGTCATATATAAATTTTAAAAAGAAAAAAAAATCCAAACTTCCTGAAAAAAAAAATGTGTGGAACACATCAAAAGCAGTACTAAGAGGATAATTTATACCATTGACTATATAAAACACATTTAAAATTAATAATGAAGTTTCTATCTTAGGAAGCTAGAAAAATATTGAAATTATTCTAAAATAAACAGAACAAATTAATAAAAATTAAGAGTGAAAATAAATAAAATTGAAAAGAAGTAATCAATAAGAATCAACAAAATTTAAAAAAAACCTCTTTCCTTGAAATGCTCAATAATATCAGGAAGCCAATATACATACTATCTGAGGAAAAAAAGAGAAAAGATTTAAATATACTAATATCAGAACTGGCAGGGTATGAAGAAATGGATGACCTGAATAGTTTTGTGTCCATAGAATAAATTGAATAAATAATTAACAGCCAAATGAAATAGAAAGCACCAGGTCCAGATGGGTTCATTGGTGAATTATATCAAATATGTATAGAAGAAATTATATTATTTTCTATGATCTTTCCAAAAAATAGGAGCAAAGGATATATTCTAGTACATTTTATGTCCAGCAAAATCCCAATACTAAAATCAATAAAGCTACAAATCAACAGCATGCCTTATGAGCATAAATCAAAAAAATTTCAGCAAAATATTAATAAATAATCCAACAATTTATTAAAAAAATACATATTACAACCAATTTAGATTTATCCTGGGTAAGGAAGATAAAGGTTTAATATTCAATTAATTAATATATCCCATCATATCTATAAGATGAACATGAAAAGATCACATGATTATATCAATTGATACTGAAAATAATTTGAGAAAATCCATTAACCTTTCATGATTAAAAAAATTCAGCAATCTAACAGTGATGGGCGAAACTTCCTTAATTTGATAAATAATATCTCCAAAACAGCTTACAGCCAATAGAATACTTAAGCTGAAACTTTCAGCCTTTACTATAAACTCAAAAGCAAGGAATGAGAAAGTTCCCTCTTACTTCTTCTCAACATCTTTTTAGGAGTCCTAGCTAACACAATATGTCAAGGATTTAATAAAAAGTATATTGATTGAAAAGACAGAGAGAGAGGGAGGGACCAAGGGAGGGAGAGGAAGAAAATTATTATTCTTTGCAGAAGACAAAACTATGTTAAAAAAAAAAAAACACTAAGAAGACTTTGGTGTCTTGTTAAGTGAAATAAGTCAGACTCAGAAGAGTCATACATACTTTCTCTCATAAGTGAAACTAGAAAGAAAGAAAAAAAAAACGGAGGAGGATGTTACAAAAATCAAAGGGAGACCAGTAAAGAAGAGGAAGATGGTCTGAGGAAGGAGGAGAAAAGAAGGGAAAAATGATGTAGTGGGAGATGAAATTGACCAAATTATATTATGTGCATGTATAAATATATTACAGAATCCTACTATTATATATAATTATTATATACAATAAATTTTAAGCATATTAAAATCAATAAGAAGATTCTAAGAATAAAATATTGATTATAGCAAAATTGAAGTATAGAAAGTTAATATGCAAAAGTCAATTGGTTTCCTATGTATCAGCAATGCAAAAGTGAAATTTGAAAATGAAGATCAAACTACCACTTCTTCACTAACCTAAAAGCCAAATATTTAAGTTTAATCTAACAATATATGTTTCTCAATTATCTGAGCAAAACTATAACTCTGATGAAAATCAAATAATCAAAGAGCCCAATAAATAGAGAGATATTTCATGTTCTCAGGAAACACTTATCGGGAAACTTACTGCGAAGGTGTCAATTCTTCTCAACATGTAAAAATGCAATGTAATCCCAATAAAAAACCTGGCAAGTTACAGTAGTCCCTCCTTATCCTTGATAGGTTCCAAGATTCCCCAGTGGATGCGTGAATCCAAGTCCTATATATACTGATTTTTTTCCTAAACATACATACCTATGATGGCATTTAATTACTAAATTAAGCACAATAAAATCTGGTAGCAATAACTTATAATAAAATTTAAAAGTTATAACACTACAATGTAATAAAAGTTATATTAGTGTGATAACTATCTCTCTCCTACTCCCTCTCGCTATTAAAGTATCTCTGTACCTTCACTTAAAGGATGTACCTTAACTCTTTGGTAACTCCAAATTGCCAAAATCACTATTCTTATACTTTGGAGCCTTTAATCTGTAAAATAAAGGCTGCTTGAACACAAACACTGCAATATCTCTATAATTAATCTGCTATGAAGTTGGCAACTAAACTGACTGATGGAGAGACAGCCTATACAATGTGGATACATCAGGCAAATGGGTAATTCCTGTCCCAGGTGGGATGCAGCTTGATTTTGAGAAATTTCATGATTACTCATAACGCAATTTAAGATTTATGAATAGTTGATTTTTTGAATTTTTTTTTCACTTAATATTTTTGGACTGTGTTTCATTGTTGATAGCTTAAGCCATGAAAAGTAAAAATCACAGAAAAGGGAAACAATTGTATTTTATAGATATCAACAACCAATCATGGTCTTTTTACCATGGAGGGCAAAAGACCCATCATAGATAAGACAATTTTGATGGAAAACAAGATCAGAGAATTGACACTACATAACTTCAAAAATTGGTAAGAAGCCACAGTAATCATGATAGCATGATATTGGAGAAACAATGAACAAATAGGATGATGGAGCAGAATAAAGAGCCCAAACAGATTCCCATAAACATGGTCAATCGTTCTTTGACTTACAAACAGAGGTCATACAATCTGACAAAGATAGACTGATGGGCATGCAAAATAGTACATTCCCTTATACAGGCAATTTTGGTGGTTTATTACAAAATTAAACATAATCTTCAATTATTTGCAGCAATCATACTTCTTAGTGTTTACCAAAGAAGTTAGAAAATTGTGTACACACAAAAACATGTACATGAATATTTAAAACAGACATATATAATTTCCCAAACTGGGAAGTAAACCAGGATGTCCTTCAGTAGGTAAATGAATTGTAAGAAGAAGATGAAGAATAAAAAGAAGGAGGAGATGAAGAAAATTAAATTTCATACATATGATGAAACATTACTTAATGCAAAAATTAATCTATCAAGATATATAAAAACATTTTGAAAACTCTTAAATACATATTTGTAAGTCAAAATAGCTAATCTGAAAAGACTACGATATTGTACTGTTACAACTCAAAAACATTCTGAAAATTTAAAATCATGCAGACAATGAAAATATCAGTGGTTGTATGTTACAACAAAGAATGATTAAGTGGATGATAGAAAGTTTTATATATGTGAAACTTCTCTGTATGATACTATGATGATGGATACATCTCCTTATGCATTTTTCAAAACCCATACAATGTATAATACCAAGAATGAATCCTAAAAGTAAGTATAGGCTTTGGGTGATAACATTAGCTCAATGTAGATTCATCAGTCATAACAAATGAAGCACTATGGTGACTAAAACAGAAGCTAAACTGATTAAAACAAATAAAAAATTAAAATAAATAAATATTTTAATTTTTTATTTGTTTTAATCAGTTTGTATTTTATTTAGAGACAGGATTTCACTGAATTGCTTAGGGCCCTGCTAAATTCCTGAGGATAGCTTTGAACCCTCAATTCTTCTGCCTTAGCCTACCAAGCCACTAGAATTACAGGTGTTGAAAATTAATTGTATGACCAAACAATTTAGCTTCTGTTTTAGTCAACTTTTTTATTGCTGGGACCAAAACATATGACAAGAATAATTTTAAAGGAGGAAAATTATATTTGTTGCTCATGGTTTCAGAAGTCTCAGTCCATAGATGTCCAGCTCCATTGATCTGGTCCCCAAATGAGGGAGAACACCATGATGGTAGAGTGTGGCAGAGGGAAGCAGCTCAGGATATGGCTGACAGGAAGCAGAGAGTGCTTTGCTCACCAGGGACAAATATGAACCTAGAAAGGCACACCAGCAATGACCCATCTCCTTCAGCCACAACCTATCTGGCTACAGTTATCTCCCAGTTAATCTGCTCAAGAGGATTAATGCTCTCATTACCCAATCATTTTACCTCTGAACTTTATTGTATTATCTCACACCTGAACTTTTGGGAGACACATCACATCTAAGTCTTAACACCTTCCATAGTATATAGGTATCATTTACCTATCATTTTACTTTCAATCTTTCTTCATTAATTCAAGTATATTACGTTAATATAATTAGAGCTCATTATAGACTAAAATATGATAGTATATTTGATATACTATAATCATATGATAATATATCACACTGTAACTCTATGAAACAATCACAAAAAAACAAAACCAATAGATTGCATTTAAATAGCATTCAAAAAACTTCATAGTGCTACCTTGTTTCTGAGCAGAACTCAGTTGCTGAATGAAATATATCTTTATCACTACAATTATGTAGTCAATTAGAATTTTTTAATAATTTTTTCCTACTGAATACAAATCAACAAAAATAGTAAACATGGATATGCTATAAATTTCAAGAAACACTACAGGAATGATATGCTTTCTCATCACGGTGTCCATTGGGAAGACAATAAAATCTTAGTCTTCTAATCTCCAATTTCTATGAATTAGGCTTCCATAGTATATTCCCCTCTCTATCCTCCTCCCTGCAAAGGGAAGGGCCTCATTTGCAAAGTCTCTAACTTGTAGCAGATGATGGCACTACAATGAGCAGGTGAAATAACTAGATTTTAAAAGCTTATCGCAAGCATATTAGGATAAAATGTAAATTATACTGCATATTTCCTGCATATTTTACATATAATGGAATAACATATCTATGCATGTTGTTTTAGTCAGCTTTTGCATCACTGCTACATCTTCTAGACTCATCCTACCTAAGTGCCTACAGTTATCACCCAGCTAATCCATATCAGTGGATCAATTCACTGATTTGGTTACACCTCCAATTATCTAATCATCTGATTATGTAAGCTCTCAAAATTCTTGAACTGTCTCACACATGAACTTTTGAGTGACACTTCATATCTAAACCATAACATATGTCTGATAAATTTTTTCAACTATGGTTTACAAAATAAAAATGAAAGAAAAAATTGATGCATGAAAGGAAAAAAATAGATTTCCTTTAATTCATACATCACTTTTTTATTTCTTAGCCTAATGAATTAATAAATAGATATTGCTTTATGTTATAAATAATAATAAAATGAATAGAAAATGAAGTCAAAACCAAATATTTTTCATATATAATATATATTCATAAATTATATATATGTTTAAAGCTCTGATTTATAAATAAAATGAGCTAACAAGTAATTTTTGAAAATTCTACTTTAAACCATGGTTTGTTTTTCATTTCTTATTTAAAGTAATAAATGAATAGCTTCCAACTCTTTTGAAAGGCCACATAAACTCTTTTGAAAGGCCACAAAGTCCTTTCAGCTACTTAGAGTATTCAATAAATAACAAAATCATAGCTTTATCAAATTACATGGTCTGAAAAATGTACATATGAACTCTAGGTCATGAGAACATCCATTTGAGAGCAAGTTTTCAGTTTTTGAAACAGGCTGAACCAAATGTCTCCTTGAAGTACATCTGGCTCTTTTGAAGATGAAAATCTTAAATGATCTCAGGTACATTACAGAAGAAAGGTCATTTCTTTTATTAAAAATCAATGTTACTTACTTCATAAAATATATGTAGGCTGAGTCCATTTAGAGACTTGCTAGGATCCTCCAAAATCATATTACAGAAGTTTAGATCTCCCAGGAGAGAAAGACAGGGAGTGGGAGATAAAGCATTATGTTCTAAACTCTCTTTCAATTGACCCACAATACACTGGTTGGTGTGCCTGGCAGTGTGCCTGAGACCCTGGTGTATTAGACAGTAAATACCATGAGTTCTTGACCTTGAATTAACTGAACAGTTCTGAAGAGTTAATGTGATTTACTCATGGCATGATTTAAAAGAGAAGCTGGTCCAAAATGCATTAAGTATTGACTGCAAAAGCAATTCCACACTATGGGAGTTGTGCCAGATTAAAGAAGAGGATAAAACTTGGCATTCACTGCATGCTTTCATCTGTAATTTCCATTTTTTAACTTTGAAAATATTTCAGAAATTCCATAAGAAAAAAGAATCTGAATGGTTGACCTAATACTCACATTAATTGTAAAATATATTTGTTTTGTATATGGAAAAAACAGCTTTTCAGTAATTCAAAACTTGGGGCAGAATCTTGCATATTTCTGCACATCCCAATAATACAATAAATAAAGACTTGGGAATTATTTGTATTTCTCCAGCATTTTTGAAGAAATAGAGCAGGGTTCAGTAGTATAATAACAATTATAAGAATATCTCTACTTAAGATGAGTGCCTGACAGATATTACTCTTCAGTATTTAACTTCTAATTTCTACATAAATTGGTCATTCCCCAATGAATCAAAAATCATCCTACTCATGTGGTAATATCTGGTATACCATCTTCGTAACAATGCTATAACAGCTTTAAGAAATAAAATTACTATGAAATGTTCATCTTTTTCTCTTATTAAGTATTGCTTGACAATAATAATAAAAAGCAAACTTTCTTTAATGTAATTCACTTATCCAATTAGAATTTAAAGCTTATGTTATTTATGATAACAAGAAAATTATATAGAGATGATAGATTACTTTCAGCATTAAATAATTGTCAAAGTAAGTTGAATAGAAGTATTTGAAACTTGACTTTTATTTCCCACAGAACAATTGACATTTTGAAACACTACCAGAAGCAAAAAATATGAATTGCTTCTTGGTGGCAGCTCTTTCATATGTATTTCTTGATAACATCTTCTGAAAATCCTGCAGTGGTCTGAAGAGATAAACATTTTTTTTTTTCAGAGATGATAAAATAAACTAGAACCCTTGATTTAATTGTCTGATAATAGATCCTAATTCAATTGAACACCACGTGATCCTACTTCACTTAATCATTTCCTTTTCCATCTCCCAACATTTTATTTCTGTAACAGATGGTGATTAATTAAGGGGAGTTACTTTTGCAAAGCCAAGCCCTAGAAGTTCTCCTGCTGACCCTAGTGCTTTTGTAAACTTCAGTCCTCTAAACTAATTAGAGTGTCAGAATGTGCTGATGACCTTTGTATTGAATAGGAGTCTACAGAAGAATTAGACTATAATAACCCTCTCATTAATGCAAGCATTACTATAAGCAGCTATAATGCATAGCTAGTATTTTTTTTATCACAAGGAGTGGAAGTGGACTCATGGACAAGCAGTATGGCAGAAGTGTTTGTCCATCCTTTTCTTCACTATAGCCTAAAATAATTATAGAAAAGAAAGCAAAGCAAAAGAATAGAAACATAATATTACCCTGAATTCAGAGTGTAGAAGGAACGTGGTATGTGCATTCACAGAACAGACGCTGCTTACATTACTATTTCAAAGTATAGTGAGTTCTCTCGCTTCATCTGTCTTCCTCTCTCTTCCAATTTTTCGTTCATTATTTGATTGGATTCTACTGACTCTTACATTTGCAAAAATGTAAATGAAAACACTTATTGTTGTTAAAAATTAATATCATTATTAATAAAATATTTAGTACAAATACATTTTAATTCCACAATAGAGTATTTAATTTTATTCAATAAAAACAGTAAACTGTTTTTAAAGTATACATAATATTGCTAAAGAAAAGAAGGCTAGCAGGAAGGAGAAAGGAAACAAACTGAGAAGGGGTGGTGTAGGTAAAAGAGACAAGAAGAGAGACACCAAGAGAAAGGTATTCAAGAAACTTGTTCAGGCAACAAATATGCATTGGTAAATGAAAGAGGATACAAGTGTGGGTGTAAGACACACAGTCATAAGAATGCCAACCAGAAAAGCTGTGCATGTGGAGAAATCTACTCACACCCGAAAATTGAAACTTATCTTCTTCTATGATTAATCCCATGTAATCAAACACAATGTGGATCTGCCTCCAACTTCTGGTTGTTACCCTAGGTCAGACAAACCAACCTATGTAATTTAGATTTTCCAAGGTTACACCTACTGTCCCAATGTCATTATGAATAACATTCTTTTTTTACTGTCATCACTGGTCAGAATTTGACAACTATCTGGTCATTTAAAAATAATGTGGAAATAAATGAAGGCCACCTTAATGAGAATAAGAAGAGGTTGTTAATTCAGAGCTTATTATGGCAAAGGAACAATCACTGTCATTTGCATTCAGGAGAGATACAAAGGTAGCAGGGGAGTTTAAAAACTTTATAGTGGAAATAAATGGGAAAGAGTTCAGTCCTGCTTTGACTGAGGGTTGTTGGCTGGGGAAGATTAAGGTAAACTGAACAGGAACAAATACCTATGAGACTGGTTAGGCAAGTCTATTTGACTTTCCCTGGTTGGTCCTAAATAGAAAGAAGTGGAGGTAGAGATTAGGGAAGTTGGTAGTTATGGGTTACACACCAAGTCCTCACCACTTAGAGGCTTCATGACTTGATCTCCATAACTGGTGCTGCTGGATGTGGGTCAGAGTTCTGATTATGTGTATGGTTTCGTCATTGTTACTTTTTATATTTTGTCTTTCAAAAGCTGCTCAGATCAGTACTCCTTTTCTCAATTAGAATTATTTGTAAGTTTACCTTTCAGTAGGATGCGGAGATAAAACTGGACAGAAGCAAGAGAGTTTTCACTGAATATATCTCAACTGCATCAAATAAGACAGAAATGCTTGGTGCCCAAAATGACCATGTTCATAAATTGCTTCCCTAGGTTTACCACTAAATTTCAAAACTAAATTGCAAATAAAATTTTGTGTTTTTTTGTTTTTTTTTTTTTTTTTTTTTTTTTTTTTTAGAACACGAATACCAAAGAATGCAGCTATTTTATTTTCTGGAACTTCAGTTGGCTCATCTATAGGACAAAGTATGTGAAATGCACACTGCCTGAGCTCTGCTCCATTTCTCGAATATCATGACTTTGTCCTTGTCTATACAGAATGACAAAGTTTTTGAAGTACTAAAATTGGAACTTTGAGGATGCCAGCTAATTCAGAATCTAGCAAGTGATCATCCCTTTCATGTCTGATTTTCTCTTTGTTTTTTAGTTAAAAATGCCTCACCTAAGTGAGGCCTTCTCATTCAATCACACATAATTGTACTGGAGAAAATCTAACTCTTTTAAAAGGAATTACTTACTTCTTTATTGTTGTCTCCCTTCTCATATATAGAAGTGTCTAAAATACTATATTTTTCTTAATTTGACTTTAAATTTAAATGCAATGTGAGGAAAGATAATTAATTATATATTATAAAAGACTTTAAAGGTATTTTAAAGCTTACTACAATTTGCAACTAATCAGCTCTTCTTATTAAATATTCAGAAGTTCTACTCTGCATGGGCTGGCACAGAAATCTCAATTTAAAAATACTGAATCCTAGGACTGCTGTTAAAACCCTTCAGGGAAATTCTAAGATCCCTCCTTAGAGAAAACCACAATCAGCCAACTATTAAGTAGGAACAAAAGTATTAGTATGAAAAAATAAATAGCATGATGTCTGCATATCTCTTAGCAATTAGATATTTAAGAGGAAAAAGTATGAAAAGAGTCATAACTAATGTAGAAAACTATTCTCTAATAAAATCTTTGAAATATCATGAAAATAATATTGGGGAAAGTCAAGAACTAAAGATTCACCATGTTGTATTTTATATTTAAGGGAAATAAATATATTCTTAGTTTCTAAATTATACATTCTATTTATTGATTTAGGGTAAAACCTCCTATAAGGAGATTCTACATAATATATGAAAGGATTTTAGGATTATCTGACATGAATTTAATTTGATTAAAATATAAAAAGATTTACTTATGAAATAAAATTTACATATAAAATTTTTAGATCTGTACATAGGATATAATTATTTCAATAGATTTCTGAAATGTATTAAACTAACCTAAAATTAGCATGACCTATAGACACAATATAAAATTTTGTGTTTTAAATATACCTGTCATCCTGTTCACATTCAATTTTCAGGTCTCTTCCCTCAGTACATGTGTGTATATGTTCATAGAGTGTAGTATGTTTACTTTAACTTGTTTTACAAAATAGAATAATCTGTATGTATTCTATTTTTTTGCCTAATTATAAATTCGTCATTTTCCCCCTGCCAATTCTTTAAACACCATCATTTTAATAAATGTATTATCTCTTTCAAATTCTGGGTTCCCAATTTATGTTATTCCAAAACAGAAACCATTATGTTTCCCATTATAGGCAGTTAGTTCAGAAAATCTGTTTCTCAATATGTCTAAATGTTGTATTACTCAAACAGAGTTATTGGATTTTATGAAGTCTCTTGACTCATATCTCCGTGTTAATATTAGCACAGTTTGCAAACTTTTAATTTTCACTAGCTTTTTTGACAAAAACTCAGCAAACAATAGCAAACATGGCATATGATCACTTGCAGATGCATTTGACAATTTTGTAGATGACAAAAGTTTTGCATTTATTTTTAAATTAATAACTGTTAAAACACATTTTATTTGTCTCTAATATCTTCTGGAACATTTGAAAAATGTTACTTCTAAAATGCCCATTGTGCTATATGTTATTCATTTTAGTACAGAGATAAGTAAAATCAATTATATTGTAATGTAATTGAAATTTGTAGTAGCATTATTTGTATTTCAATAATAATAAAAAAAATTAAACTAGGAATGAAATAATTCCTAAATATACCACCCGAAAATATTAAGGGTTCTCTCAATGAAGACATAGTGGTTTAGAGTTTATGAAACTTGAACTTCAATTTTTGTGTCACATCTCTATTTTTACATGCTGCATTTGAGTTGCTGAACTATAGAGACATTTATTAAACTCATAGTGAAATTCATAAACTTGTATTTATTCTGATTTCACAATATACAGCATAAACTTAGGAGTTCATGAACCAGACAACATTCATGTTAGGAGTCACAGTAACCAGAGTTGTAAGGGACTTGAAGATAAAAACTAGTCAAAAATGCTAAAAGACATTAAGGAAGACATAAGTAAATACAAATCCATACCATGTTCATTGAATGGAAGACTTCCTATTAGGAAGATGTCAATACTGTATTGTAGGACTCCTTGAACTACAGATTCAATAAAATTTCTATCAAAATGATATTTTACAGAAACAAAAAATGCCAAGTCTAAAATTTGTATGGAATTTCAAAGAACCCTGAATAACCAAAATAATGTGGAAAAAGAATTTCAAATAGGATTGTTTATATTTGTAATACAGAAACTTCCTATGAAGCTATAGTAATTAAAGCTGTGTGGCTATAGGCATAATGAGATGGAAAACGCCAAAGAAAATGAAACAGAGAACTGAAAATATACCATTGAATGTATCAAATAATATGCAAAAATTGTACCAACACTATTAAATGGATAGAGCATAGTCTTTTCAACAAATGGAGATGAAAAACTGGATACTCACCTGCAGAATGAGTTGGAACTTTACCTAATAGGATCTATGCAAATAATTTAAATTGGGTCAGAATCCTGAACTCAAGAGCTACAAACAAAACAACTCTTATAAAGAAACAGGTGAAAAGTTCTTGACTTGTATTTGATGATTTCTAGGACAGCACATGAAAAACACAAGCAACTAAAGAAGAAAATAGAGAAATTTTACTTCATCAGAATTAGAACATTTTATCCTTCAAGGATACCATCAATGAAGTGAAAAGGCACCCCACAGAATGGGAAAAGATGTTTATAACTTGCATATCTTATGAGGGATCAATATACAGAATATACAAAAAATCTCTAAAACTCAAAATCAAAACCAAAATAAACAAGCCACCCAATTAAAATACAATCAGAAAATGAAATAACCATTTATTCAAAGATATACCAATTGTCTATGAAAAGTATCAGTAAGCCTTAGAGAAATGTAAATGGAAAACAGGGAGATTTCACTTTATACCAATAGTAAGGTGGTTTCTCAAAAACTTAAATATATAACTTCCGTATGATACATAAATTCCACTTCTTGGTGTGTACCCATAAAAACTGAAAGGAGGGACATGAAAAAATATCTGTATGTTCATGTTTATAGCAGCATTAATCACAATTGACAATTGAAACCAACCCAAGTATCCCTCCATGAATGAAAAGATAAGCAAAATGCATTATACACATAGAAAAATATTATTAAAACTTGAACCTTGAATATTTTCATGTATATATACATATATGTGTGTGTGTGTGTGTCAATATTCGTGATATATACATATATATATTAAAGAGTAAGACTTTATCATCCTTTCAATGTACTAATTTAAATGTATGAGTTACAAAAGGGCAAACATTATATGATTCCTCATAAAAAAGAAACCTTATATAAGATTCTGCTTATATAGATAGTATAGCCAAATTGTAAAGGAGAGAAAATGAAATGTTGGAGCTAAGGGGAGGAAAATGGGGAGTCATGATTTAATGGGTACATATCAATTTTGTAAGATGAAAAACTCCAGATGATATCAATGGTTGTACAACCATATGGATTTAATTCATGGAGGTGAATTGTATACTTACAAATGGTGAAGGTAAATTCTATGTTATATATTTATAGAAATTTATTTTTTAAAAATTCAAACAACAAATATCAAATACTGCAGAGATAAGCATTTATAATGGCACAGAGTTCAAAGCTGGTGGAATATAGATGGGTCAATGTTTTGAAGCCTCTCAAGTCCTTAGGTAATTAAAATAGAATTAAGCTTCCAAGAGGTGGTTTCATTTCAAATAGTCTCTCTATTGGCTTTTTAGAAAACCCAGTAACTGCTGAATGTTTGAGTCATCAGGAGAATTGCCCATATTTACAACTTTGAAGATTGCTTATAAGATTTCACACGAAGGATTTATTTACCAAGAGCCAACACTGTGAATAATTTGCTTTCTAGTAGAAGTCTGTTGTGTTCTTTGTACTTTAAAAATAAACCAGCAAATTGAAGACATTCATAGATTACTAAATGCAACATTGGCTATTCAAATTGTTATCCTGATATTGTGTTACTTTCCTAAAAAATATAATTATAGAAGTTACCTGTAAATCATTTTTGTTTTTAAATCTAGACAGGTGAAATGATTATAAAAACTAAATATGTTACATAAATTAAAAATTGGTTTGGAATTCATGTATAGATTTGCCTCCCTTAAGGTCATAAATCCCTTAAGGAAAGCTATGTAGATGTTTTCTTTTTCCTTCATGAAAAAGAAGTTTTTATCTTCCTTTTTGTTGTGAATGCAGTTGCTATGCAGAGTAGTGTTGGTTTAATAACTGCAAGTATTAGAAACTTACTCTAGCTAATTTAAACACACATAAATGATTGAAGGGGAAAACTGAATCACCAATATTTAGCAGCACCAAAGAATCAACTTTAAAGTATAGGTTGCTAGGAAAATTGCTGATGTAACATCAAATCATCCTTGAGTTGAGTCCTGATGTGTTGAACCACCTCCCAGACACTAAGCAACTCATCTGCTCTTCTTCTGCCACCATACCATGCCTACTTACAGTTAGACATGGTTCCTGTTGCTGCCTCTTAGGACTGATTCAGAAATCCTCTGCTTCTCCACCTAAGTTGTTACTTAGATCATGGGATAGGCATAAGGGATTTGCCAAGCATTCATAATGTACTAAGTTTTACAAATATGGAAGACTAAGAGAGAAAAGAACTGGGACCATAAGTTTTAATGATGGAAAGTGTAGAATCACCAATGTTGAACTGGAGATCAGATGTTGGTCAGTGAGATGAATGACGTCAACAGCAGGAGTCAGGACTGAAAAATGATATGCAAGTTAGTTTGAAATTATGATTCTATTACTAGTTTACTGAGTGGTACAAAAGGCCAATGACCAAGATGGCATTAATGTTTTCCTCAGTTTAAGGAAAATTTATACAGACTTCCTTCTGATCCCTGTACCTATATCTCTCTTTGATTAGAGTACTTGCTTTATAAAACTTTAAAATGTAAAGTCTTTAACTTTCCCTTTGAAATGCTTATCTTCTTTCAGTATCCTACAAGTTTCATAACCCAGGATGCCTTTTTTTGAAGAAACTGAGAGCTGTCCATTTATAACATAGGATTCTATATGGCAGTCTCTACAGGAGGATAGGAGCCAAGTGTTAAGCAAACCAAAATGGTCTAATCACACTGACCCTGCCCGCAACATGCCCTAGTACTTTTATACTGTTCATTACAGCACATAAAACTGACCCAGTTTTGATCCACTCGACTCAATAGAGTTCAGTCTCTATGGTGAAACTTCATTGCACTAGTCTTGAATAAAATCTTCTTTGCAAGTTTAACTCCATCTGATACAACATTTCTTTGACAAAAATAATTAAAATACAGATAATTCAATATAGGTATAATATGTCTGATACATATATATAAGAATATATGTCATATATATACATATATATATACACATATAATTTTCCAAAAAAGGTATAATCATGATTCATATGAATATATAAAAGTGAACTCTATTAAAGAATTTGTTGTATTGAATGATGTTGCAGAACCAGGCAGAATATTTAATTAGTTTCAAAGGAAAAATCAGAAGAGCCCATATTTATATGGAGTAAAAGAATATCAAGATGAAGTGCCATGGAGGCAAAACTGACTTTTGGGAATGGCAAGTCAATTAAATTATTAAGAGAGAAGACAGAAGTTACATACCTCTTAATTATTAAGACTTACAAAAAATTGCACAGCAGCCCAAAGATAATGAACAGGGCTAGAGACTGATAACCTGGATGGGTACGCTATAGGCAATGCATAGTTTTCTATTGAAATACAAACTCGTGTTTTTACAAAGAACAATGTGCAGTGTGGGTATACTACGCTTATTTATGCATTATAAATGGCATTTGAACAGTTTTCTAATAAGGTCCTGACAAAAATAAAATGAATAAAAGTAACAATAAGTGGCCAAGGCACAAGAAATGAACATTCATTAATTATCAATGGAAACCCATTATTTAGCATTATTAGGAGGGGATTTGGTAATATGTGGCAGTATTTTCAGATTATATTGTTGTTGAGATAATAAATCTACTTCTGAAAATTTGTCCACCCAAATACAAGTGCATGTAAGTAAACGTTTAAATAAACACACATTACAACATTTACTCTCACTTTAAAAAATAATATTAAAAGTCTTAAATAACACAGGCTTCTCAGGAAGGGTGAGAATAGGAAAACTGTGGTAGAGCCATACAATTCAATACTTTTAAGAATTTAAAAAAGAATTTGACAGCTCTATATGTAATTTATAGAATTACCTACATAATATATCTTAAGTAAGAAAGTTCAGTCCATAAAATGTAACTATTAAAAGTCTTTGTTCCCTATGATTATACAGAAGCTTCTTATTTTGTTGAGCATTAACATCATTATGACATCCAACAACATCCAACATTTCATCTGCTTACCTCTCTCCAGTAGGGTTGTGGACTTGTTTTTTTTTTTTTTTTTTTTTTTTTTTTTGCTTTTAGCATATGTATTGCTCAATTTGTTGTTGTTATTGTTGTTGTTTGTGGAATTGAGTAAAACTGTAAAATGATGTATTCCTTTAGGGAAATGAGTTCCTTACAAAATAATGCATGATGCTCTTTTGGTTTGCTGCTGTTTTAGCCTTTCAGTAAAGACCCTCTGAAGAACACTCTGAAAGGGCATTTCAAAGTTCACAAGAGAAAGTACAAAATACTAAGAGAAATGATATTGTCAACAAAGGTTTAGAGAATATGTTGCCTCCTGATCAAGAGAATGCCATAACCCTCAATGTAGAGTTGTGATATTCAAGGACAACTTTGACCCAAGAGAATGAATGTACTGCATTTCTAATTAGACTTTCTTGCATGGGAGAGATGAATCATAATTTTAATCCCTGATATATAGAATTTTAGTACACTGACCTTTTAGTAAAGGTGCATGCTTGATTAGAAAACATTTGAAATACCCTTGCCATTGGAAGACAGAGTTGTAAATGTAAAAGCAGTGAAATGAGCCCCCAACTCAATATAGACTCTCCAAAGGTCAGGATAAAGCAGCCCATCTATTTAACTGCCTAAATATATGAAGCATTCATTCCAGTTCAAGGCAGTTTCATGATAAAGACCATAAAAAAGCAATGGCACTACATTAAGGACATTTACAGTGTGTATTAATAAGATAAAATTCCTTATATTTATATATATGTGGTATTTTAAAAACTATAATTCATGATTTTAGAAACTATGATTTGTATTCAATCATATGATAGTAATTTTTATTTTAAAGTTTTTGACTGATATTATATCAGGTTAATTTTAAAAAGCCACTTGTGTATTAGAAAAAAAAAACTCATCAGAAAGCACAGCATTCCTAATGGCTTCTTAAACAAGAAACTTCTCTCACTAAAGTTTGCTGTTGTTGTTTTGCTTCTCTATGAGAATTAATGGACTGTTTTCTGCTCGGCTGGATTTTTAAACTTCCTGATATTATAGTTTCTTTAAGCGACTGTCTGTAAAGGCCACCTTCACAATCGCTGGATCAGCACAAATAGTGCACTTGAAAATAAAACAAACAAAAAACAAAGTAAAAGTAGTGACTTGAAAAAAAATTTGAAAGAAGCAGAAATAATTTCAACTTTGAACTTCCATGGTTTTATATTTTATGTTGTTCAGTTACATATTGGAATTCAGATATCCACAGTTACATAAAGAGAACTTGTTAGATATCTGAAATATTTTTATTCACTTCAACTTATAAAATAGGAAAAGCTAATAGGGTTTTTTAAAATATTAGATATTTTAATAAAATAGGGATGGGAGGCAAATTCCTCAAATCCTGGGAATTGCTGTTTAAACTATTTAAACATGGTTTTTTAAATTTTTTATAAAAGGCATTCTCTTATTAAATATGAAGAATTGGTGGGATGTTTTGATTCTTATCACCACTTAATCATATTACTAAACAGAAACTTTGTAAAGAAAGACCTTTGCTACCATTTACAAATGTTTTTATATTTAAATACATACTGCATATGTATTGTGCAGAGAATGTGTGCTTTTGAATTAGAGATAACTGTCCTCAAGGTTTAATCCTCATCCTTTGGCTTTCATAAAGTACATTTTCTAGTTTTCTTCTTATTCCTTTGACCTATGTGTAGAGAAATGTGATTTATGTTCACTGGTATTCTCTAAACAGGATGCTCATTTTCAAACATGAATAAGACATAATATTCAGATCTCATTGCTTGCCATTGATAAGAACTGAGTATCATAATCTAATACAGAATAGAATGAGAAGACAAGCACTAATTTATAACTCCCATAAGATATCTTATATGGAGAAAAAAAGGAATGAATTATATATACTTGTGGAACTTATGATAACAAAATAAATATCAACATGATAGAATCTTTAAAGGCTTCACAACACTATAACAGTATTGACTACTAGAACTAAATAAGACTATGCTGAGATATAGATAAAACAAGACTGTTATTCTCATATTAAAAATGAGGAAAATGAAGAAAAAGAGCAAAGGAGCAAATGGCTTTCATTGGTCTGAAAAGCAATCTAGTAAGGGAGGCTATCATTTCATATTGGTGCAAGGTACGAGAAGATCAAAATATCATTTTCCCTCTGTGCAAAATCTAACCTTTCAGACCACTGAAGTATAAAGAATGTAGCAATCATAGTCAGCACAAGGTCACATAAAAGAGACCTGAAGGAGGACTGAAGGTGATCTGGAGTAGGGAAAGGGTCAGTATTGGAAGTAGGAGACCCAAGATTGCTCCCACCAAGAGGAAGAAAATTACTGTGCTTCACTCTATAGCTTTCAAAATTGCCAGTCATTTAATTTTAGAGAGAAGTCTACACATACAAAGATCTTGATCCCTTCCTTGACTCCTTTACTGTGAAATTTGTACATTATTTAAGAATCAAGATTGCTTAGTCTTTGCATTCACAATGATCCTGAACTTACTATAAAGCCAGAAAGCAATTAGCAGAGAAGATGTGGGCATGCTTAGCAGAGAATTTAAACATTATGTTGAAAACAACATAAAAGGCAATTTTAGACACCTAATTCAGAGCACAGAATGATTGGGTAGCAAGTAGGTGGTATAACCTTGCGTGAGAGCAACAATCCAGATATATGAAGGTTGATTAAGTATTTCATATGTGAAAACATAGAATGAATGAACAGAATTATAATTTTTGATTCTCAATGCAATGACAAAAAAATGTCTTTCAGTCTCTTGAACATGTAAAAGACGAACAACAAAATCCCAGTGCTTCTTCAGCAGTTTTCTTCAATTTAACACATTAACTTTTATTTCATTGTTTATCTTTTTAAAGAAAGGAGTTTTAAGGCAATTTCTCTCTAAGCTACTGATGGTAACTGACAGGCAAAATTCTGACCTCTGCTTTCATCCTCATATCCTCTTCTCCTTCACTGACTCTTTAAAAGAAATGATATTACACTAAGTATAATCTGTTCAAGATCCTTAATCATGTCTGCAAGATCTCTTCTCCATATAAGGCAACATAATCACAGGGTCTTAGAATAAAGACATAGATATCTTTGAGGGGCCATTTTTCCGCCTAAACAAGCTCAGAGATTGGGATAGAAAATCAGAGCATACATATTTTAAGGCAATGGATATTGAAAAAAATAGTTATATATGGCTTTTGGCCTATCAAACCAAAATAATTTTTAATAAAATAAAATAAGCTAGACAGGTTAGCAAGTCTCTCTTTCTCTCTCTTTTTTTTTTTTTTGAGAGAGAGAGAGATTTTTTTTTTCAAATATTTATTTTTTAGTTTTCGGTGGACACAACATCTTTATTTTATTTTTATGTGGTGCTGAGGATTGAACCCAGCGCCCCACACATGCCAGGTGAGCACACTACTGCTTGAGCCACATCCCCAGCCGGAGCAAGTCTCTTCTTATTGTATAGGTTCTAAATCCAAAAAAAACAAAACTTCCTTTTAGGCATCTTAGTGTGATAGATCCAGGTCTCTGTTTCCCGCTCTTCATCCTTTAGTGCATGAAAAGGAGTCTTTTAAATTAATAATTCACCAATGTTCTCTCCGATGCATGATGAATATTGGAAAGAAAGTTATTTGTTTGTAAGCACTTTGTTTTCTGAAGAATTTGTAAAACTAAAAATTATGAAGACTGAAAAGAATGCAAGCAGTTTCTAAAAAACTCTCTAAAGAGGGAAGTTCTGGAGATGCCTTGATTTTAGCCCTGTGGAATTCTTGTTGGATGTCTAAACTCCTGTCTAAACTTCAAAAAATGCATAATAAATATGCATTTTTGAAGCCACACAGTTGGTGGTAATTTGTTACAGCAGCAATAGAAAATGAGTATATCACACAATACTCAAGAGGCTATGTGGAGACGGTTTGAGAAGCTCTGCAACATAACAATTTGGTTACTCAAAAATGAATTGCCAGGCTTTTCCCTTTTTGTAATCAAGTTATATACCTATATTTTGGAAAGTAGAGACAAACGGCAAACCTCTTTCTCTTCTTATAAAATTAATGAATGAATCTTCTGAATTTCTGGAAAACTAATAAAGATGAAGTTTTCAATTCCAGTTATTCCATCCCTTGCTCATCCCTGTTTAAGTGTGTATAGGACTTTTCAATAATCTGGGAATGTGTTTATACATATCCCCAACAGCTAATAAGTGGTATATTTAAGATTTTTTAAGATGATCTTGATAATAGGACCATAGACATAGATGTGCAGAGTGAAGGGAATCATAAATGTTGATGTAGCACGCTAGACCTCTGTTAAACGAGAGGAGGAAGCATTTATCAGAAACTGGAGAAGAAAGTTCGGAGAGATCTCCTGAAGGGGGGTCGTGAACTTTCATGAAAACTATAGTGACTCCTAGGTGAACCATAGAGATGGAACCAGAGGAATAAATGATCTGACTCACTCTGTTCCCTTCTATATCTGCTAGTGTCCCCACTGAGCAAAACCAAACAAAAGCCAGAGGGTAAGAGAATCCAACGTGTTTCCATGGGGTAGAGAGAAGAATAGAGAAAGATGAAGAAGGTGAAGGGGACAAATGAGAGATATCCAACACAATTCGTATGAACGCTTTTTTTCTTAGCTTTAGGCTTTCATCCAACAATCTGGAAAGTAAAAAAAGTAGAATTCAACAACCTATAACAAGCAATTATACAAAATTGAAAATGTTATGACAAATATAAAAAGTCACTAAAGAAACATAGCAGAAAAAAATCAAATTCCATTTGGACACTCAAGGTAGGTCATTTTAGAACAGAAAATATTTCTCATTTGCAGTGATTGTGAAGGATGTGTAGGTATACCTCACATGGATCTGGAGAAAGGGATCATTTTATAAAAGGTTTTATTAGAGTTCACGACCAGAATGGAAACAGTAGTATAGAGCTTGACTTTTAATTTAATTCCCAATATTTCTGTCTTCAAATAGAATAGTATTTCCTTATTTATCTTTCTTTGTCTTACTCTGTTTTGTATAGGAGTGATGACACTTTTGGGCCTGGCTCTCTACCCTTTCCTTTGCCCCACACATGGAGAAGCAGATAAGGGAGGCAGATAAGGATGCCTGCTTTTTCTCTCCCTCACTTAAACCGGAGTGGAAGTTCAAAGCCTGCAAACTTCAGCCGACAAAATCTTCATTCTTCCCCTTTTATGTAATAAGAACGACACCACTTGCTAATCCATTCAATCAAGCTATTTCTAATCAGAAGATATGAATACCCACCCATCTCTGAAAGCTTCAATACAAGACTAAGCATTCACCTTATGCCTTACTAGTGTGAATTTTTTATTTGGATTACATGTTCTTTCTAAAGTTTATTAAGTTCTTTATATATTCTGACTATTTTATTGATTCATAATAATTTTATAGAATAATTTGCTTCATTTTGGCATATGTTCACTCTACATAATTTGATCAATTTCAATCCTTAGTACCTCTCCTTGACCTCTCTTTCTACCACCCCTCAGTCTCCTTCCTCTATCATACTGGCCTCTCGTTAATTTTCATGATATCTTTTTTTTCCTCTCCAATTTCCATATATCAAGAGAAAACATTCAACCCTGGGCTTTCTGAGTTTAGCTTATATTCTTAACATGATGTTCTCAAGTTTCATCCATTTTTCTACAAGTGGCAATTTCATTCTTTGTGGTTGAATAAAATTTCATTTATATATATATACATATATATATATAAAATATTCATATATGTAAGTATATGCCAAATTTTCTTTATCCATTTATCTATTGATGGACACTAGTCTGGTTCTATTACTTTGCTATTATGAATTATGCTTCTTCAAGCATGGGCATACATGAATCTCTATAGAAAGTTGGCCTTAATTCTTTTAAATAAATACCTTGGATTGGGGGATCTGGGTTATGTGATGGTTCCATTCCACATCTTTTGAATTTATTATCTCAATTTAGTGTGTGTGTGTGTGTGTGTGTGTGTGTGTGTGTGTGTGTTCTATTGTTACCTATGACTTGATATCTTGAAATCTGATAGGTGTATCAACATGTTTGCCTTAAAAAACCTTCACCACAATATATAGGTTTAAATAAAGCAACACAGATGGCCATCAAAGCCAAATTTCAAGAGGACTATGAAGCAAAAGTGATACTTTTCCTAGTCTATGTAAATCTACACATTAATAAATTTGAACCAAATGCATTTATTTGGCATAATATATTTGGGCTTTGTTCAAATTTTGATGTCAGTCTCCCTTTTTAAAACATAGCTCCTACACATCCCTGCAAAAATAAGGTGTAGAAATTTATCATAAACCAACAGACACAATTTTTTCACATTTACTCTCAGAAAAGCAAATTTTTTTAAAAAAAGAAAACCTGAAGAGAAAAGAGAAGTGAAGAATCATAAAACTATTATTACACCTTAATCCTGATTTCTATTATATTAGATTGATTTTTGTTTTTATGAAAATCCATGGCACCATGGACCCAATATTCAGTGATACTGATGAGATTATCTATGATGTGAGGTCCTTGAAGAGGCATCACATTATTTTATCAAAACATTGATTCATTAATTATTTTTTTCAAATTAATTCTATCAAATGGATTGTTTGAGTTATAGAAAAGGTGTTTTTGTACTTTACCACTAATGTAGGAATTGTAGAAAACCTGTATTTAATCATCAATTCATAAATCTGGCCTACTTCTTAGAATCCTAACATCAATAAATGAACTTTAGAAAATTTTCTGGGAGTTTAAATTTTGGTAAATTGTAGCAATTAATATAATTAATTCTGTAAACTCGTTTACAAGAATATAGGCAAAGGGCCCCTGGTAGTGACAAATTCATGTATTTCAAAAATTTTACTGACCATCTTATAATTCAGTTAGGACTTTAATTTCTGTCAAGATTCATCTATACATTTGCCCATATCATTTTATAAGTTTTATTGATTTGTTATTTATTTGTTTATTTTTGCAGGGCTGGGAACTGAACTGAGGTCCATGAACATAGTAATCAAGCTCTCTACCACTGAGTCACTTCCCTAATCTTCATTTTATACATGTAAAATAAAAAAAAAAATCAGAAAAAGTCCATAAGAAATTCCTTGGGACATATATCAAGACTCTTATCTTAAGGATAAATGGTTAAACAAAGGAGGAAAGACATAATTATCAGAAGTAATGATATTGGAGATAAATTACCTAATTTTGACAAGCATTGAATTCTGTGGAAGAGATAACTTACTTTTAAAAGGTTCTTGCCCTATTTCCAAAAGAAACACTTCATTCTTGGAGCAATAACATGATGCTCACACATCTAACATTAATTAGGAGAAGTTTCACCACTTAGCCCCTTGAACTGCAGCAACCACAAGAGAGCAAAGAATTAGAGAAAGAAATGTTAAATGATTGAGTACAAATGAACTATTGTATGAAGCAATTCTGATAAAGTATTTCAAGTCTAGAATGAGAAATAATGTTTTCAGTGAGCATTACTTTAACCACTAATTTTGTAACTCACAACTTACAGTGCCAATGAACCTGACTTCTTAGAATTTGTGAGCAATTTTAATTTAGAGGTATGTTTCTGGCAAACCACACAGTTTTCAGCAAGTCAATTAGAAACAATCAGGAAGTTCCCCTAATAGAATTGCAAATTATAGGATATTTTTCCCATTCTTTTTGACTTAACATCTATTATAGGCTAGGCAAGCAATATTAGTGTTGAAATTTTTCTCAGTGCATTTTTTTTTAACTCTAGAGAACTAATACTGCCAAAGATTTCTCAGAACATGTGTCTGTAATTCCCTTACATGACTCCTGGGTCACTGAGAAACTGTTAGCATTTAGTGAACTTTACACAATTAGCTCTGTCCTTTGGGTTTTCAAACACATTTTCCTTATCCTTACAGTGTGTATGGAAAAGGAAAATTTACAGTGAAAACGTAGTCTTTTGCATTAAAATCTCCCAGGACATTTTGCAATCATTAAAAGTTATAATTAGCACTGAAGTACATTCAACTCCTAAAAGGATCATTTTTTAAACTAATAACTTTTTTAACATCTGTATTTTAAAGTCTCAAAACAGTTTAAGTGCTCCCAACTTTGACAGATAATGACTTCCTAAGCACAGAAGAACCAAATGCTCTGAACCATATTTATGGATCCCCTTTAGATTATGTTTATGGAAAATAGCCAACTGTTTATGTAATTGATATAGGGTTTCTATTTGTTGTTGTTTTTGTTGTTGTGCCAGGTAAAGAGATAGGTAAAGATTATGGTAAAAGCTATAAATTTGCTAAATTAAAATGAGGGCTTTACAGTTATCTCCTATATGTTTTAGGTATTTAGCTATTAATGATAGGCACTATTGTTTGAGAAGCCAAGATATAGATACCATACTTTTCTACCATTTTCTAGCTGGATGTACATGTTTGACATAATTCTAACCAATGTCATGATCATGAACTCTGAAAGACCTAATACTTTATACAACTTGCAAGACAATGAATGTACCTGATACATTTTCATGGATGCTAACAAAAGACACAAGTCTTTAGCTCAGAGACAAAGGATTGTTACAACTAAAATTAATAAGAATAGCTGGAGTATCATCATGTTCTTGTGCTGATTGCATGTCAAGGAGAAATTGACAGATTTGATCAGAAAGGAAAAGATGAGAGCTATTTCAATTAAGACAGCTTATTTCATATAGAGATAGCAAGGAGTAGTAAGTGACCTCAGTGACCCAGGAGTCATGTAAGGGAATTATAGACACATGTTCTGAGATAGTAAGCAAAGGTACTTGCTTCTCATGTCCTTTGTCTTATGTAACAGCACTGAAACAAAAAAGAGCATATGACATGACAATATAACATGAGTTAGGATACCCTATCGCTGAGGAGCTGATGCCTTGCTATAGCTAAGCAATGTTAATGCTTATAATTGTATGTTAAGGAGGTGAGAAAGCATCATGCCTCATAAGAAACCAGAGACCATGAAAAAATGTCTTATGACAATCTCCTAGGGAAAGACAATAAGCTTTTAAGTACTCTGTACAAACTTCCCCAGATCTCCTGTTTCAGAAATGCACTCTTCCAAGAAGTAGACAAACTGCAATTAAGGCTTGCCTGCTTCATCTATGCAGACATGTGCATGGTTGTCAGTGTATCCCAGTAGAGTCAATTCTCCCAAGTTCTCGAAACCTCAATTTACACAGGCAATAGCAGGATACCCCAGTGAATTCTAGACATGCACACCATGGCATACATCAAAGAACTCTCAGTTTAGGGAATCCTGACATTTTTTAATAGGCTAAAAGGAAATGTGCCCAGAAGGAGACATTATTCCAGAAGGAAATATTATTTCGATTTTATTGAACAACGACAAATTTTCCTTCTGCCCTGGAAAAGCATATTATCTCTATCTTCCTAGGTTATATACCCTATACATAACTTTGAAGAGATTGTATAAAACAATATAAAATATTGTTGATGACTCTACACATACAAAATGTAAGATTCATGAAAAATACCAATATCCATGTACTAAGAAGTAGTAGATTTCATTGCTTGGTGAGCTTCTCAGAAAGATTTTGTTTTACTGACTAAGCAAAATACAACACAACAAAAGTATATACAGCAGGTCCAAATTTTGCTTCATTGCTCTTACAATGGCCTCTTTCCTTATACAAAAATTTAATGTCTGATATACTGCAGAGACCACAAGACCAGGAGCAAGAAGATTCCACACAGTAAACATGTTTGAACTGGAAAAAAAGTCTATTTTCTCCAAAATAATATTAAACAGTTCAGCTGTTCTATTTTGCCTTGTTTCTCTTTTTTAATGAGCAAATGAGTGAGTGAGAGAGACAGAGAGAGAGAGAGAGAGAGAGAGAGAGAGAGAGAGAGAGAGAGAATGTGTGTGTGTATAAATAAACTGAAATGGAGAAAGAGAAGAAAGAGGAGTGTCCTGTTTAAGTCATTAAGGACCAAATACTTGGCAGCTTGTATTTGATACTATTATTAACCAACTGACATTCAAAAGAAAATATGTATGTTTAGTCCTTGATGTCAAATGCTCTTACATCTCCATTATCAAGCAGAGCTAGATTCCAATCTGATGCTCTGAATTCTAAAGTGTACTTTTAATTCTTCCTGTTCCCTCTTCTCTAGAACTTGGTAGAACATTATCCAATTGGCTTGATATTGACACTAAAATGAATATGAATATATCTCCTGGGGCCCATTAGTTACTTAATAAATTATAGTTTTCCTCATAGCAAAATGCCCTTGCTAATCTCCTATGAAGATAATGGTGATTAAAACTTCCTTTATTCAGTATCTTGTTCGAACAAATTTTAATAATTTCTACGTATGATACTGAATTAAAAATTTGAACCATTTTTTAAAATTTTCTTTTCATTTTTGTTTCTGAGTTGTGTTTGTTAATAATTTATGCTTATGGATATTTTATTGAATTGTTATGTAACCAAATAGAACAGCATTAACTTAATTGTGCTTTGTTATAATAGCACATAGTTAGTTAATTTCTTTTCAGTCTTAGTAAAAATTAGATATATTAACATAACCACAATCAATGTTTGTTATATTTTTATTTATTTGCAATCTTTTTTTTTGCTTTTCTCACCCCCACAGAATTATTTTAGGCAAACATATGTTTACTGACAGAGGAAACACAAGAACTGTTTGGGGAACAAGAAATAAATTGGAATTTGGAAAGCAAAATGTTTTTGAAAATATTTTTTGTACTTTTGGATTCAATGTGTTAATATTTTGTTGTTGAAGATTTCTGAATTAGTGTATAGGAAACATATTGGTCTGAACTTATAATTTTTTTGTAATGTATACCTAGTTTTATTTAGGGCATACACACACATATGAAACTGTTCTCTCATTCTCTCTCTCTCTCTCTCTCTCTCTCTCTCTCTCTCTCTTTCCTCTCTCTCTCATTTTCTTTTTCTCTCTCTCTCTCTCTCTATATATATATACATATATATATAGGTATATATATATAAACCACATATATGGTTAATGTATATATACACATATTATTTATATGGTTATAAACCATATAAATAGATGAAAGTATTCATAATGAATACAAAGGAGAAAAATTAGATAACCAAAAATAAAAATATAAAAATATAATAAAAATTTTTATAGCCCCAAATACTTTCTATGAGTTATAAATTGGTTAACAGTGAATTTGATATTATTTTTCATAAGCTACAAGAGTCTATTATTTTAGTACACCAATCAGAACTATCTGAAGTCTGACAATTTTTATGAATTTTTATGAAGTGTAAATAAAATGAGAATGTAAGTGTTTAGTTGAGACCAATTGTTAACAGCAATTGAACTGAATCTGAGAATTAACCAAATGTTGACAATAAAGGAACATTCAGCGAATGAATGTTTTTTGTAAATTGCAGCCCTAATTTTCACAATATATTTATGAAGGGCTTGGAGTTTAGATCCCCATGTTTCACATACAATAATAGTTGCCTGAAGAGAAGCAACCAACAAATTTGTGTTTCTTTCCCCCCACAACACCTTGCTGTTTCCACAAAACACTTTGCCACTTCCATGGATTGGCATACAGAACCCCTTGGAAGTTATCATATGACTGGATTTCAGAACATTTTGCTAATTTTTTATAAGCATATCACAATAACTTAGCAATGACACTAAGCTTATCCTAGTCTTTATTGGATGGTTGGATAGAGGGATAGACAAACAGAATAGTATCACAAGCTGAAGGCTTCAAGATTGTCAAAATAATGTTTGGAATTTTTTTCTTTTTATTTCTGCCACTCATCTGGCCAGTAAGCCTAAGACTCAAGAACTTATGTTTCAGTGTAAGAGTAAGGGTAATTCAATTAAAACAAAAGGCAGTTTCTCTAAAATTTTATGATCCTGCAGAGCATGGTTTAAGGAGTCCTCATGTAAATGAGGTTGAAACTGAGGTTGGCAGAAGTATTTTCCCTTGCTCACAATTAAAACACTGGCATGAACTAGAATCAGTTTTCATGCATGTATGAGTTTGTCAGGATGAACCCAACTACTATGTATAACTATAAAGCTCTAATAAAAAAAGTTCTGGCAGCACCTGCATGAGTGCTGTTGTAAATTTATGCTTAAATATTGGAGAATTTAACTTGGTGCATTGCCTTCGATTCTACAGTACATTAATGAGGAACAATTCAAATTGGTATTAGTGGGAGATGATATTAGTAGTGTTGGAAGGTAACTTCATTGTCAGTTGCAAAATATACATATTGCTTCACAAAAAAAACACATCACTTTTATTTTCTACAATTCATTTGAGCTTCTGCAAGAGCTTCCACTCAATTCTTAGAAAGTGTCAGGAAAGATTGTGAAAGTCATTGAAATGATCAAAAGTGATTGCATGTATTCTACAGGTTATTTCTGTTTTCATGGACTTCTAGTTATTTTAAAACTCTGGGAGTTGTAGAATACCAATAATATTGGAAATTATTTTGGTCAAAAAATTGAAAATTGTGTTTCATAAAGATATATTTAAATACTGTTATGTGGATATTAACAAATGTTTAAAAATTCATTTCATCTTTCTGATATGTGTACGTATTTTCAAAAATTCTCCTTTGATCTGGTCATCACACTTTTCTGTTTACCTCATTAATTAAGGGTTTATTAAGACAAATGACACATGGGCAATTTTTTTTTCTTCTACGGAAATCATTTAAGCCTTCTGCTTTTTAAATGCAATGTTATTAATTATTGATTAAATTTCTGTAATAAATACAAGCTGTTTCATATTATTTAGAGCTTCTTATGAAAAATTTGGTGGTTTGTGTCTTTCAACTATCTACTTGAGCAAAGTCGTCAAATATATGAGTATAGTTTCATTTGTAATATCCTATTACAATGTTTTTGATTTGGAATGTACCTCCATTCTCATGTTTTGAAGGTTTGGTCCCCAATGCAGCAATATTCAGAGGTAGGAATTTGGGGAAGTGATTGGATCACAAAGCCTCTGACCTCATCAATGAATCAATCCATTGATGAATTAGTAAGTTGAATGGTATACTTGGAGGAAGTATAAACTGGGACCTACTTAAAGGAAGTGTCCTTGGGAGGTGTTCTTCTGGGACCTCTTCTTGTCCCTGTCCCTTCTTCTCTCTCTGCTTCCTGGATAGCATGAGCTGAGCAGTTTTCTTCGCCATGCCCTTCGGGCATGATGATATGCCTCAACTCATGCCAGAAGCCATGATGTCATACAACCACTGAAAACCCTAAAATTGTGAGCCAAAATAAATTTTCCAATTTTAAATTGTTTGTGTGAGATATTTTGGTCACTGTGACAAAAAACTGACTAACACAGCTATCCTTTAATGAAATATATCAGTAATGAAGACCCATCCTTTTTTTCTGACCTTGATGATTTGTGTCTTCTATTTTTCTTACTAAACCTGACTAGAAGTTTATAACTTTTATTGTTATTTTTTAAAATCCATTTTTTCTTCCATTAAAAAAACTCTATTGTTTTCTTGTTTTCAATTTCATTGATTTCTGCTGTTTTTATTTCTTTTTGTTCCTATTGGCTTTCTATTTAAATTCTTCTTTCTCTCTAATTCCTTCAAATAATACTTTTTAATTTTTCTTATTTTCTCCTTTAATGATATAAACTTTTAATTTTTTTACTGTTGGTTGGACACAAATACCTTTATTTTTAAATTTTATTTATTTTTCTGTGGTGCTGAGGATTAAAACCAGGGACTCACACATGCAAGATGAGTTTTCTAGTGCTGAGCCCCTACCCCAGCCCATAATGATATAAACTTTTTGAAGGTAATTTTTATACTTTGTCTCACAAATTTTGACCAGTTGCATACTTATTTTTATTTAGTTCTAAATACTTTTGTATTATTTATACATAACAGCAGAATGCAATACAATTCTTATTATACATATAGAGCACAATTTTTCTTATCTCTGGTTGTATACAAAGTATATTCACATAAATTCATGTCTTTATACACTGTACTTTGGATAATAATGATCATCATGTTCCACCATCATTTCTAACTCCATGCCCCCTCTCTCCCCCTCCAACCCCTCTGCCCTATCTAGAATTCATTTATTCCTCCCATTCTCCCTCTCCCTACCCCACTATGAATCAGCCTCATTATATCAGAGAAAACATTCAGCATTTGGTTATTTGGAATTGGCTAACTTCGCTTAGCATTATCTTCTCTAACTCCATCCATTTACCTACAAATGCTATGATTTTATGCTCTTTAATTGCTGGGTAATATTCCATTGTGTATATATGCCACATGTTTTTTGAGACATTATATGTGCCCTGTGTTACTTAGTAAAAATGATTTCATTCGACTCTCTAGCTACCACAATAATAATGCCTTTTTAAAAATTGCAGCAAACCCCTTAAATCATTCCCATTTGCTTCTCATAGTGTTTTCCTTCCATTCTCTTTGGAATAAGTCAAACTTATGATTTATTTTGTCACATTGAAATCTTAGTAAATTTCAAGAAGCAAGCAGACACAGGTAATAAAATAATAATGTTTATTACTTTCAAGAATACAAAAGGACACTAATAAGTTTACAAAAAAAATGCTGTTTTGAAAATAACTATAGAGAAATTATAGGACTTAAAAGTTACTAAAATTACAAACCTATTTTACAGCATTAATAGCAGACTATGTACCACTGAAAAACAAAATTAGTAAACTTTAATACAATTCTGAAGAAAATATACATAATTACACATCAATAAACATAAAAATTAGAATTCAGGAAAAAGAACAGGAGATTAATGAATGGAAGTTCTGACTAACATATCTTTTGAGTTCCACATGTAGAGGAGGGTAAGAATGAGGCAGAAACCATATTCCAAAAGAATAATGGCTGAAAGTTTACAAAAATAATAAGTAAAAGTAACTTTGAGTCTCAGAATCAAGAAACCTTAGAACCTTAAACAATGATGAATATAAAGAAATCAACCTCAGGAATGTTGTATAACTGCTGATCTCAAAACACAAAGGCAGGGTGTTGGGCTCTTCAAAGGAACACTGATAAAGTTACAGCTTCAAGAGAAACAATATGAACACGGGCACTAAAGAAGTAAAGTAGATTCCCAACTTTGAAAAAAAAATAACTCTCAAGATAGCATGAATGCTAAATAAAGAATTTTCATGTAAACAAATTGAAGAAAACTTACATAATTACTTTAAAGTAATGCAAGAAAATAGAATCTCTCCGAAGAAAACAATGTAAAAGGCAGTTTGAAGACAAAGAACAAATAAGGAGTAGTGGAAGGTTTTAACAGAATGACAAAAACAAATGAAATACCATCTGTATAAAACAGTAATAGAAATGTCTGTGAACTTGATGACATTGAAGCAATTAAAGGGCATAATAACAAACACATATGAGTCGGGAAGACACACAGGGACTTGAGTGTTCTAAGGTCAGTCATTATCCAGGAAGTGGTAAGAACACTATTTCAAATTCAAAGTTAATACAAATTGCAATAACGTAATCTCTGGGGAAACCATTAAAAGAAGAGGAAAGGCTACATGAATAAATGCCAGGGGAAAAAGGGGGAAATTTTTAAGTGTTTAAATAATGAGTTAAAAATAAACTAAATAAAGTAAGGTAAAAGATCAAAAGACACATTAAACACATAGAAAGTAAATAGTAAGATGATATATTTAATCTCACATATATCAGTAATTATATTTTTAAAAAACTAAAGAATCAAAATTTACTATTTCCAGGAGCCCTTCCTACTAAAGAATAAATTTTCATTTAGTCAAAAGATAAGAAAACATCTACAATAACATTGCAAAAAGCATTAGAAATATGTAAATTTAAGATTAAGTTCAAAGTAAAAAGAGTGAAGATAAATTATATAGACTCTGACAAAGTGCTTAAAAACAACCACTCTTGGGGGATGAAAACAGGAATAAGTGAAATCAACTCACTGATATCCAATATGCAATAAAGTCCACAGAACACCAAACCAGAAAGAAACAAACCAAACAGTGAGAGATTTTTATGAGGAAAAGCAAGGTGAATTACCAGAAAAGAGCCTTAGTATAAAAGTATGATATGATTATGATAGGAGAAGAATTCATTTTAAAAGCCAAAATAAATTCAGAAAAAATTTCACAAATATTTTGTGAAAGAATTAAGGTCAGAGTTAAAAAAAATACATGGTAAACATACAGTAATTTTTTAGATGTAATGTTATAAGAGAGCTTCAAATAAGCATATCTGTTCTATCAATAAATGTAAATTGTCAGTTGCATATCTGTTCTATCAATAAATGTAAATTGTCAGTTCACCAAAAGAAGAAACAAAATTGAAAATGGCTAAAAATGCAAAGCATCATTCTACATTCTATACAAAAAAATACTAATAACAAAGTATTACGACTGTATTAAAATAAAATAATGGGCAAAATAGATAATTGAAATAAAATTTAAGTGTAGAAACTTTGCATCTGACAAAAATGAATGAATATGAAATGAGATAAATGGAACATCTCATGTTTTAACAACCCCAGTTAAAACAGTGGTTATTAACAGCTACAGACAGATTTTTTCTTGTTTTTTTAAGTCATTCACTAAAATCTCAGCATCTCCCTTGGACGAACAGAGGCTACAGGATAGCCTATGGATATAGAAAATCTTCCTCAGGATTGAAAGACCTGTACCTCAGTTGCTTGTATGACTACCAGAAGCCAGCTCCGAGATGTTAGCCTTCTCTGAAAATTGGTTTGAGTTGAGAGAGATGACTCTTCCAAGGACAAGTCTCCTTTTTGGTCATAGATTATATTCAGAGATCAATCAATATAAGAGCATGAACACCTGCTCCCCTCAATGCAACACAGGAAAACTCCCATGCTCGGAGCTCCCCTTAGATTTGCAGGCTGAAAGTTTTGTGGGGACTGCATCAGAGTCCAACTAGTTCCTCTGTCCAACTCTGGATGTTTCCATTTCTGTCAATAAGCATTGATCCTGAGAGCACTTCCTGATGACACTCCAGAGCACTATTTTTAACTTGACTCTAATGGATCCAATATCCAGTAAAGATGAAATGCAAGAAAAAGTAAGCCAATAAAAAAAGCTCTAATTGATATATCCAATTCTATAATCTAGTAATAGAAAACATGCCTACTTTTCATGTGTTTATTGACTAGAGTATGATTTAAAATTCAGAAGTGATAAATGAAAATTGATAAAATCTGCAATCCAGAAAATAAAAATTGAATACAGAAAAGGCAAAGCCAAGGAGAGGTTTGGGCCAAAGTATTCCCATTGAGATCATACACAATTCCTTAAAATCACCACTATATAAAATGCTCTGAAAAGTAGAGAGAAAAATAAAACAATTTGACAGGGAAAAGGACAAAGACATTGGATACAAAAGAAAGAAAATGGCCCTATGGACAGGAAGTTGTGTTTAACTTAACAAAACAACACATAAAATTACATAGTAATACCAATTCATTTCTTACCAAATCAGAAAAATCCAAGACTGATAATACACTCTATTGTCTATGTTGTGGAAAGTAGTTTTTTAAAAATATTTGTTATAGGGAAATTGCAAAATGTGACCTATGAAGAGTGGAGTTCGATTCACTGCTACAAACACAAAATGATATAATGCACAACAGCATTTTATCACTATTTATAATAATAAAGATTGAAACAACCCAGAATTTTAACATCAAAATAGAAAAGTAGTTGGAGAAAGTACAATGCATGTATATAGGAGATTGCCATTTAATTGTAAAAATGAAAAAGAAATATGTACTACATATGTATCAATACATGAATGAATAAACCAACTTTGCACATCCACAATAAAATATTATTTAGCAATAAAAAGCAATGAACACAGATACAAGTAACTACACAAATGGATCTCTAAATAATTATGTTAAGTGAAAAAAAGCCAACGAATAGTACCTACAGTATGACTCAATTTATAAAGAAGTGTGAAAAATGTAAACTAGTCTATAATCACAGAAAACAAGTTAGTAGTTGCCTCTGGATAAGGAAAGGAGAGGGGGCTCTAAGACAAAGAGGCATAAGAAACTTTGGGGAAGTGGATATGTTCATTATTTTTATTTTATGTTAATTATCTTTATTTTAAGTTGCATAAGTATATCAAAACTCATCAATCAGTCTACTTAATATCAAGTTCCATTTATTAAATGCTAATTATACTATAATAAAGCTGAAAAATAAAATTTGTGGACAATAGGAGGAATGTGAAAATGAACTGGGTATTATATATTGTAGATTTAAATTGATATGATATTCCAGTTATATGGGGAATGTTTTTATTCTTAGGAGACGGATGTTCAATTATTTATGTTTACTATTATAATATCTAGAACTTGCCTTGAATGTTTCAAGAAAATTTTACACATACATTGCTAAAGCTAGATTAAAGTTACATAGATGTTTACTATTCTTTCAATATTTCTACACAAGTGAAAATGTACATAATTAAAATAAAATGTACATAATTAAAAAGAGAAAGATTTTAATTGTGGAGTTCTCTCTAAAATCTATTCTTTTTTAAAAGGCTATACAGGTATTTTTATAGCTTACCAAAATTGTATAAGACTTCAGAAGGGGCAACAAAAAGAATATGTATTTGCAAAAAAAAGGATAAAGCAGGAAATACTGAAAATGATTTATGATGAGGACAAGCAGAGAGAATAGAAGGGATGAAAGTAATATTTCTCCCAATTTATCAATTTTGGAGGGGTTTCATTTTTAGCCACGTCAGTATTTTACACATAAAAAATAAATTTCAAACTTTAAGAGGAAACAAGACTACATTTAAAAAAATAGAGAAAAATGAATCAACCTATATGCCAGATAACATAACTACAAAGAGACAAATATTTTATAATCAATTTGAATGCAGTACTCTGAACACAGAATTCTTTGGGACATCTAAGGACAAAAGAAATTATCAAGGAGTCTTAAACTGCAATGTTAATACTATAACTCTAATGTAATATAAGAGATATTCCATATTAGAGATAAACAAATAAATGTATAATCATAAAAGTTGGGGAAAATTTACAAAATTGTGTTCAAACTGGGAATATTAATATGAGTTTCATTTTTAAAAAAGTATAAATTCAGTTGGTTCTGGATTAAACCCCTACATATTAAGAGCTTAAAAAGTTGTAACTTGCATGCAGTCAAAAACATCTGTACAAACTGAAAATCAGGGACTGATCCTGGACTCATCAGAAAACTGACGTTGTAGGACGACTATTGCTTTCAAATTCAGAGAGATAAATGAGGGGAGCCATACATGAGAACCCCTTATCAGAGGACGAAAAAGCTAAAGCCATAAATTGGTTAGGACAACTAAAAGATAATTTTAATAAATTTCCAGAGGAGGATGAGTAGGAAACTTCTAGGATTTGCAGACTTAGTGAGGCACACTCTTCCATGGTTGCACCATCAAGAAACCAGATTCTTATGAAAAGCCAGTCAAAGAATAATGAATACTACCCAGCTCCACTTACAAGGTATGTGATATAATCAAACTCATAGAATCAAAGGATGGGATCCTTGCTGAAGGAGTATGGGTGGAGAGGCACTTGAGGAGAGACAAAGCATTATGTATAAAATGTTAGTTGTACAAAATCATCAAGTTCTAGAGATCTGGTGTACAACATTGTACCTGTAGATAATAATACAGCACTGGACACTTTAAAAACCTATGAAGAAAATGAATCTTATGCTAAATGTGTTTAATCATAGTAATAAAAATATCAGTGATTGCCAGGGATTTGAAATACAGAGAGGAAGGGCTGAATAGATGAAGCACAGGAGAATTTATAATTGTGCGTATTTGTCAAAAAAAAACATATGAAAAATAGTACAAAGTATCAACTGTAACACTTGAAAAAAAATTTTTAAATCATTTAATAGGTCAGGCAGTCCCAGAATGGAATGCAAAATGTGACAAAACAATTTCTTGTTCTTGTTTCTTCCTTCTTTGTACTAGGGGTTGAACCCAGGGGTGTTTAGTCACTAAGCCACATCTCCAGTTCTTTTTTATGTTTTATTTTTGAGACAGGGTCTCCCTGAGTTGCTTAAGGTCTCTCTAAGTTGCTGAGGCTGGATTTGAACTTGGGATCCTCCTGCCTCAGTCTCCTGAGCCACTGGGATTACAGGCATATGCCATTGTGCCCAGCCAATTTAATCGCTTTTACAAACATATGAAACATCACAGGAGGGGGAATAGGAGAAATAATATCACTTTATTATAACTTTGGAACTAAAGGCATCTATAAAACTAAAGGAAAAAATCTGCATAAACACTGAACTTTAGTTCATAAAGTTGTACCTCATGGGGTACTGGTTATTAATTCTAATACTTCTAGAGGGACATCAGCAAGATGCAGAATAGTCATTTCCAACATTTGTCCTCTCACAGGAACATCATTTAAAACCATCATCTGTGCATGAAAATACCTTCACAAGCTCTAAAGAGCCAGGGATAGACACAATGGCATCAGGGTAGAGCACAGAAATTTTAAGAAAAGAAAACACACACTGAAAGAATAGGAGGGAAAGTTTTAACTTACCCACATCACACCCATCCCTAGCAAATTGTCGCAGCACATCCTGGAGAAATACTCTCTCATTGGGGAAGGGGGAATGAGGTTAACCCTTAACTTTCACAGATGCCAGCACCAAGCCCATTCTAGTAAACCTTACCATCCAGGCTGGACCTTGTGGACCCAGCAGCCACACTTATCCAGGATTCAAGTGCAGCCCCACATATACCAAAACATTATGCTTTATACGTTAAATGTATGCAATTTTTATTTGTCAATTATGCCTCAATATAGCGGAAATATCAATTTAATAATTCTGTATATAAATATTGGAATTAAATAAAGGAAAGGTGGGTGTAAGAATACATTTTCTCACTTTGTAGTGAGAGTACACAGATCAGCAAGTGGAGGAAACTAGAAAGATCTATTTGGTACTATATTAGAATGGAAAATAGTATAAACTCATATTCAGCTTAACATAGATGTAAATGTTTATCTACATAAATAATTGTGGATATTTATATGTGCATGGGTTAGTGTGCACACACCTATTTCCTTCTCTCACTGCTGAGAAGACTGGAGACACATACACCTCAGTAGCATCAAGTATATCCTACTTCCCAGATCATGATTCTTAATCCCATTCACCACTATAAGGAAATAGGGGCTCTCTGGACAAATGACTAACTCTTGGACTAGAGCAGAATATCCCAGATAAATCTGGAAAAGCTTATAGTCTCAGAAAGTAAGAAGTTCTAAAAAACAACACAATGTGAAATCAAACAATAATCAGGAAGTTAAAGCAAACCAGAGTCAACTGTAAGAGCTCCCAGACAATAAATAAGCAATAAAATAACATATTATATTTCAACCTAAAATAGCATATAAATATCTATGTGTCCAAATTGTGATAAATTCTTAAATAAATAAACAGATACTATAGAAAAGACAAATCTCCCATTCAGAAGAAATCCAAATAATTCATATAGATTTTCTGATAGGAGGAGGAAGAACTCCACACTCCCTAGGTGTTCTACACATTGTGACATCTCTCTAGAGAGTACAGTGTACAAGGGGAGAAAGGAGGACGTTGGAGATGGAGAACCATAACAAACCACAGTAAAATCATGGAGATCAGTATCACAGGGCTATGATCATACTCGCACTTGATGTTAGAAAAGAGGCACTTTACCTCTCTGGTTTTTCTCAAAAACCCGTAACCCCAGAATAATCATAAGCAAAAATCATCAGACTCTGTATTTCTAATTGAGACAACTTTAATTGAGAAGCATTTCACAAAACATGTGAACCCTGTGTGACATTAAAGTCCACTAAAAACAAAGAATGTCTGGGAAACTTACAGTCAAGAGGAGCTTAAGGAAACATGATGCAATATTGTATCTAGAATGATCATATAACAAACATGGTCCATCAAAAAAAAAAAAACAGAAAGAAGAAAATCTGACTGAGATATATATTTCAGTATACAACTGTTTCAATAGTGGTAAATTAAGCATAATAAATATGGCATACTGATGTGAGAAATTAATTATAAGGGAAATTGAGACTAGGGTTTATTGAAACTACATGTATTCTATAATATTTCTGTATATCTAAACCTGTTCTAAAACTAAAATTTATTAAACCTATCATACATCTGTTCACTGAAAAGTTTTAGAAGCAATGATACACTGGAAGCAATTAATACACCTAGCTCCCAGGTCCTGGTTTGCAACTAACATTAGCAAGTAAAGAAAATTATTGCCCCCAAAATTAGTGATTTAGTATAATAACCATCTTATTATAAACCATGATTTTATGGATGAGAAATTTGGCAGAATTTGGCTAAGTGATCATTCTGTTTTACTTGGTGTTCAATGAAATTACTGAATGGCTTGTCTGGAGGGTCCAAGGAGATTCCATTTACATCCCTTTGTATGTGGCTTCTGGGTGCATAGGATTAGAAGGTTGGCTAAGCTAAGACAATTGCCAAGGTTCCTGTACATGCCTCCCCTGAGAGAAATACTTAGATATCAGGCTGCTTCTGTGGAGGCTTAAGATTCCAAGAACAAATTTGAAAAATTCAATGTGTTTTGTGCCTTAACCTCAGAAATCATTTCTGCTTTACTATGTTGGTCAAGTAATTACAAACCTGAGAAGTTAAGAATATATCATCTCCAAAGGATTCCCAAAGCTATCCATCAGAAATAAAGGAAAGGTAAAAACTTTCCTAAATTAAAGCAGACAGAGTTCATCAGCACCACACCTGTTTTATAGGAAATGCTAAAGGGAGTTCTTCAAGCCTAAAGAAGAGGATGGTAGTGATTATCACAGAACATGTAGAAGTATAAAACTGGTAACAGTGAGTACATAGTGCAACTCATAATACTCTAATGCTATATTAGTGATATGTAAACCATTACATCTTGAGTAAAAATATTAAAATATAAACCAAAAGTAATAATAAGTACAGTAGTTTGTCCATTGATATGCAATAAAAAAGAAGTGAATCATGACAAAAGAAAATTCAAAATGTGGGCAGGGAATTAAAGCCTGTTTTTAAAACAAAAATATGACAAATATATTTCCCTCTCTCTCTCTCTCTCTCTCTCTCTCTCTCTCTCTCTCTCTCTCTCACACACACACACACACACATACATACACACACACACACACACACACACACACACAGCCTAAAGTAGATACACAAAAAATGAAAAGCAAGAAAGTAAAATAGTGCTAGAGAAAATCACTTATCCATGAAGAAAGACAGTATGAGAGGAAAAAAAGAATTAGCAAAATAAATAAATAAATAAATAAATAAATAAATAAATAAATAAATAAAAACTGGAAAATAATTAACAAAGTAGCAGTGGTATGTCTTTACCTAGCATAAGAATTAAATTTTCCAATTAAGAGATATTAACTGGGTAAATGGATATTTTTAAAACAAAAAAAAGAAAGAAAGAAAGACTCAGATGTTTTTGCCTACATGAGATTCACTTCTAATATAGTATCATACACAGCCTGAAAATGGAGTAGAAAAATATATTCTGTGCAAAGGGATGTCAAAGAAGAGCCAAAATAACTACACTAGGTCATATAAAAATTTAAAAAAAAAAACATAAAATGAGACAAAGACTGTCATTGTGTAATAATGTAGAGTTAATTCATCAAGTGGATGTAACATTTATATATGGGCCCAGCACTAGAGCATCTTACATATACAAAGCAAATATTAATGGATCAAAAGGAAGAAATAGAAGGAGAATGTAAAGTATGCATCTGACCAAATGAACCTAAATGTTAGACAACATTCCATCCAACAGTGGTAGATATATTTTTTCTCAAATGCACTCATTATTTTCTGAGTGATCAAATATTAGTCCATAAAACAAACTTAAAGACTGAAAATCACATCAGGTATCTTTTCTGACTAGAGTGGCACTAAATTAAAAACCAAATACAAAGCCAGGTGTGGTGGCATATGCCTGTAATCCCAGCAGCTCTGGAGGTTGAATCAAGAGGATCACAAGCTCAAAGCCAGCCTCAGCAAGAGTGAAACGCTTAGCAACTCAGTGAGACCCTGTCTCTAAATATAACCAAAATGGGGTTGGGAATGTGTGGTTCAGTGGTTGAGTGTCCCTGAGTTCGGTCCCTGGTACTTCCCAAAAAAATCAATAATAGAAATAACTTCATACTTCAAAATACATAGATATTAAATAAAATTCCTCTGAATAACCAATGTGTCAAGGAATAAACAGAAATAATATTAAAATGTGTTTGACAAAAATTAGAATGGAAATACAACATACCAAAATGTGTGGAGTAAAACAATACTAGTTCCCCAAGGGAAGTTTATAGCAAATAAATGTTCAAAATAGGCAACTACAGAAAGATAGGCAGTAGATAAGCCATTTCTTCAGGCTGGTTAAGGTGATAAAGGATAGATGAGGAAAGGAAGAGAATTGGGGAAAGACCACATATAGTTATGAAGAGGTGGTTTTATTGGATGTAAAAATGTTCTGCAGCTAATTATTTGCTGTTCAACTCTTTTAGTGAACAAAGAATCATTTCATTGTACATTTCAAAGAGGTAAATAATATGATACATGAATTTTATCACAATTATGGTTATTTGTAAAGTAATTTTTTACATCAAAATATTCTGCTCTGGAATGCTATTTTAAAATAAAGTACTTAGAGCAACAGCAAGCACAAGATCACTCATTATGTTTCTTAAAAATAGGAGATGTGCTGAGCACAGTGACACACAGTTGTAATCCCAGCAGCTCAGGAGGATTGCAAGTTTAAAGCCAGCCTCAGCAATTTAACAAGGACTGAAGCAACTCAAGGAGACCCTGTCTCAAACTAAAAAAAAAAAAAAAAAAAAAAAAAAAAAAAAAAAAACTGGGGGTGTGGCCAGTGGTTAAGCACCCCTGAGTTCAATCCCTGGTATCCCTCACACAAACAACCCCGCGCCAAAAACAAACAAACAAACAAAAAAAAAAAAAACAGGAGATGAAATTCTCTTTTGGAATGTGTCCTTCTTATAAAAGAGCATACTATCAAGAACAGAAATTTGAAACTAAGGGAAATCTTCATAAGCAAACCTTGTTAAATTAATCCTTTCTCTCCTAGTCACCTATATAAAAACTTTATTAACCTAGGCAAGTATTTTACCTTATTAAATTTCATAACTGATCAGTTATTGTTCAATTCAGTACATAAATGTTTCACTCTGCTTCCATGTCACATAAAACTTGTGTTTATTAAATTTTTATCTATTTATACTTATTTATCTGCCTTTTATCGGTCTAATTCTTAGAACTTGCAAGGACCTGAAGAGGATTAAAATGCAGTTTTGCACCTTCTACACTTGTTTAGAAGCACAAAGCCTATTCTTGATGGAAAATGTCCTAGCCTGTGGTCCCAGCAACTTAGGAGGTTGAGGCAGGAGGATCACAAGTTTGAGACCAACCTCACGAATGTAGTGAGGACCTAAGGATTTATGAAGACCCTATCTTAAAATAAAATATACAAAAGGGGCTGTGAATATGGCTCAATAGTTAAGCAACCCTGGATTCGATCCCAATTCAGTCCAATTATAGGACTTTTTAAAAAGCATCACTGTCTACTCTTGCACCAATTTATTTGTGTTTTTCTAACATATGAAATATACTTCCCAAGACGTCTTAAAATTTCCATTTCTTTGAATTAAGAGACTCAGTCTCAAACTCTGTAATCTCCATAACTAAATCAAATTTGGGCAGATAGATTAGGCTCTTCAGGTATCACTCCTTAGGTATAGTCTTAATACCTGTAAACTAAGAGATAAGTTATTGCCTTCCATACACCCAACATTCAAGGGTGCATGGAAACATCATTTTATATGTCCTTATTATAAATTGGAGAATATAGTACATTCATACCAATCATTGGCCCAGAGCACTTCTAAAATCTAACTAGATACACATTGATAATTTTCTTAATTGGGCCTTTTCCTGTTCTCTTGTCATGTTTTCCATGTCCCAGGCCATGTCTTATGGACTCTGGGTTTTGAAATTTGAGCCACAATTCCTGTTCTATTGAAAATGGCTCATGTTTGCAGTGGGTTTATTCTCTTGCTTCCTTCTCATAAGCATTAGGTGATTCGCAGTCCTTTTATGTTTTTAAATATTTTCTCTCCCTTTGAGTCCAAGATGGTATAATTTCATTGAAGGTTTATTATTGCTAGTTTAAATTCATTCTGTTACACAAAAGACACACCGACAAATATCTTATAGAAGTTTTTGTATACTTTGCTGAGGAGGGTCAAAACCCTGAAGATGTTTTGAAGCCATTGTTTGCTTCAATAAAAGGACTGAGGGGCACATTTAAGATATATTCAAAGATTCATGGTTGGTAGTTTAACCTCTGAAATGATCTATGAGGAACTATTTAAGAATTTTCTGAGGTTTTTATAAAGGGTTTCAAATGATACCCTAAGATAAATCTTTCCCTGATAATTTTGTATGGAAAGAGCTCTAGATTCATTCTTTGCTCACATCCCCTTTTAAAAGTCAGTTTTGATGAGATAAAGAATACAAATAATAAATGAATGCGTATAGAAATATAACCAGCACCTTAAGCAAGACATACAGTATTTATGAATTTTAATCACTGCCAGAATCTTTTCTTCTTTTCTACAGTTAATATTGTCCCCTTAAAATTCATGTTGAAACACTAACCCCTAACACCCCTGTGACCTTTAGAGACAGGGCCTTTGGGAACTTGCCACAGTTTTCTCCTGTTCCCTAGCCCTGTGGCCAGCTCTGGGATCATCTAGTGGTCCTGCCTCCTGAACTGTGCTCTCCACAGGGAGCAGAAATAAAGATACTTCCTTTCTGATTTCTCTTTCCTTGCCTACACTGTGGCTTCATCAGAGTGCCCAAGGTCACGTGATGAAAACTCTAAGCACTAGCGGATATTGCTTTTATTATTTATTGCTACATTCCTCAATAATATGCTTATACTTTCTTTACCTGATTTTTCTTTAATTATATTTACATTTATTATAGAAATTGAAAATATGTACTTGAACCCACATCTCACGTTCCCTTACCATCTTACTAGTACTGTTGCAAGTGTTTGTTTATCAAATCAATATCCAGCTTTCAATTTGTCACAAATTTATAAATAATTTCAACTCTTTAGTCATTGACTGGGATATTACTATGTCTAATATATCTGTTCTTATTTTCCTTTTATTTATTTACTTAATTTTCAAGGTATACATTACCTGTTATTCCCAAGCACATCAACAACACATTAAAAAAAAAAAAACTTTCAATACTTTTTCCACACATGGGTATTTATATGAGTTATTTAATTTTGAGAAATTCATTTCTTTCTCTCCTGTGTGAATTCTATATTTTCTCCTTCTTAGAGAATTATTTTGCTTGATAGCTCATATTCTCCTTTATTGTTTTCAGAAGCAATGAAAGAATATGAGACATAAACTTTTAGACCTTCAATAACTGAAAAGCTCATTATTTAACTCTACTTGTTTGATATTTTTCTGGGTTTAGAATTCTAGAACGAGAATGTTTTTATGAAAATTTTCAAGGTGTATATGAATATTTCTTCACATTCTCTTGAATTAAAAATAAATCTTTCAAATTTAGCTTTTACATGGGTTTCTTATTATTGTTTCAATGGAACATAGAAAGAGTAATATTTCATATTACACATTACATGTGCACATATACATACTTAGTGAGAATCAAAAAGGAAAAGAGCTTTACTAAAATAAATAGTACAAATGTTAGCACATATATATTTATATTACACATTTTCTAGTATTTCCTAACAATAAAATTCAAAAGGGTGTGTTTGTGTATACATGCATACAAACAAAATCAATGATTAGATTTCAGCAAAACTCATCAAGGTTGTGTCTTACTAAAATATCCTATGAACTTGTTAGTAGTTGTTTGATTTCATTCTGCAGCATACCAAAAAGAGCAAAATGAGAGAAGACATGTCATTTAGCATTTAATCCAACACAAAACCTGGGTATCTAACATAAGTTCTGAAAACTACACTATAACCATTATCTCCATGAGACACAAGAGGGGGTTTAAGAGGGATTGGTCAGTAGTACTTATTTATCTTGTGGATCACACTGACATGTTAAATTCTTGAAATTAATTTATGATGTGTTCATGATTAATAGATAAAGAACCTACAATAAATTTAACTTCTTGATGTGAATGCTTTCATTTCAGTTGATGATTCAATTAAATATTTAAAGATTGGATAATTTTTCAGCAAGCAATTTGGAACTGACAGTATTGTACTGTCCATTTTTTTATGTTCTCTTTAGCATTTTGCATCTGGTTCCTAAAGAATGCATAATTTTCCATTGTAAGGATTTGTATAATTGCCAGTCACTTTAGAGGCAGACATTTTTGTAAAACTGGTTTAACTATATTTCCAGAAATACATAGTCCTTGGCACAGAAAATATACTTAATTTATTTTAGGTGAATAGATAAACAGATGAGTGTGTGACCTTTCTGTGTGGATATTATTTCCAACTCAAATAATTTTTCTGATATCTAAAATACAAGTTCAATTGAGACTCTTGTTCAATATTTGGGTATTTATTTATAAGCAACAAAACCTAAATTTAAATAACTTCAATGTGACTACAGTTAATAACAATATATAGTTTTCAATATATATGTATGTCTATGTTCTTGATATTAAACAAAAGACTGAACTTTCACAAGGATAAATTAATACAGGGACAGGAAGTCTTGCTTGTTTGCCCTCTTTTGCTCTCATGATCTTTCTCTCTTCTGTCTTTCTCTCTCCCACCACTTCTTGTCACTTCCTCTTTCTGAAAGTAGGTTTCACTTTGTAGAGAACATATTCAAGATGCTCAGATTGTTACATTACTGCAGAAAGTTGTGGCTTAAAACTTTTCAATCAAGGTAGAAAGAATGCCTCCTTGCCATCTCTGGTAAGAAAAAGGCATAATGAGAAATTTATCTGGTTCAGCTTAGTGAATGAGTTTGGTCTGGGACCAAGAGTTAATTTCAGCAGGGCATGGTAGCGCACACCTGTAATCCCAGTGGCTGGGAAGGCTGAGACAGGAGGATCACAAGTTCAAAGCCAGCCTCAGCAATGGAGAGGTCCTAAGCAACTCAGTGAGACCCTGTCTCTAAATAAAATACAAAATAGGGCCGGGGATGTGGCTCAGTGGTTGAGTGCCCCTGCTTTCAATCCCCGGTACCAAAAAAAAAAAAAAAAAGTTATCCTCAGAGTAACAGTTGACCCATTCCAAGCATATGTTCAGCATTTATCCCAAAGGGCCAATCCATCCCCAGTAAAAGGATGGGGTGCAGGTTGAGCCAGGAGATGAAGGTCAGGTAGGTAGTAACTACCGGTTTTTTCTACTTTGTCTGATGAATCTTACACACAATGACTAGATGATCACAGGTAAACTAAAAAAAGAAAACATGAGAGAATAAAATACAAACCTATAATATTTACTTTGTAAAATTAAAATATCTCTCTTGTTTCTGCACATTCTTTACCTCACATTGGAATGAAGCAATTGATGAAATCAAGTTACAAAGTCAGAAACAGACTGAAACTGTAAATAGTGAAAGAAGATGTGGCGATTAGTCAAATGAAAAATTATGTAGAGCAGCGAATTATCCGAAATGGAAGATGTCAGACAAAATGGATGGGTAAAATGGTTCTTTCTTTTTATTCTTTTTTCTCCACATACAAAATGAAACTCCTTGGTGACTTCAGACCTGTGTAAACAAAAAGTATGTGCACAGAGTTTAAGAGATTTGGAAAGGTCTTTCATCAGGAATTTTCAAATGAAGATGATAAAGAAGTTGCTGGTGTGGGGACATGGGGAGACTTCATCAGTTCAGCAATTTTGAAATCGTCCCATGCCCTGCTTTCCTGTCTAGAAAATGGAAATGATTCTACTCATAAAGAGTAGAAAACATGAAAAAGAGCAGAACTAACATTTATTGAGTCCTAGTCCCTGTATATTATAACCAATTTATGTTAAATATATTTTATTCTCATGACTACTTAGAGATAATAATATCCCATTTAAAATATGGGAGAACTTTTTCAGAGAAAGTATATCTTATCAAAAGGTCACACAATAATTTGCAAAGCTAGAATTTAAATGCTGACATGTCTGCTTTGGAGCAAAGCTATTTTTAAATTCTCCTAGACAAGTGCTTTATTAACAATCCTGAATACAGGAAGCAAAGTTTTGAAAAAAATATGATTCTGAAATACACTATTATAAAATATATGTATATATTTAATAATATATGGATTCTCCTTATTCTATGATGTGGTGTTTGCATCCTGATAAACTCAATGTAAATTGAAAATATCCTTAGTCAGAAATTCACCTAATACTTTTAACCCTGAAAATTTAAAAGTCAAACCATTATTAAGTTGGGGACCATCTTAGAGTCAACACCTGAATAAAACATCAATTTTCCAAATTCCACATAAGGATGATCATTGCAAAAGCAAAATTATAGCAATGTGAAAACATTTCACATTTTACAGTAATAATCTCTTTGTCATCTTCACTGAATACCAAAAAAGAAAACACATTTGCAAACTGATTAATAAACAGTTAACATAACTATTTTTAGGTCAGAATTTACAATATTGAAATAAACAATGCTACCATTAGCATGATTTTTTTTTTCCTTTTACCCTTTAGTAAGATAACCCTCCTACTTTTATGTAGGTAACTGTTTACATAGTGAGATACTATGTTTCCTGGCTTTTCTTTCAGGTACATGTGATCATAGACTGAGGCCCATCCAATGAGATGTACTTGAAAAGATGTGGATGCTTTTGAGGGGACATTTACTCTGAATTTCCTCCTCAGTTATCCTGCAGGATGGAACACTGAGTAGGCAGTGACTCGGTGTCTGCATGTCCATGAGGACAGTGCACTAGGAATGTCAGTGCAACAGGAATGTAATCTGGTGATAATAATTTGGGTTCCTGAGATACTTTGTTGAGAAGCACTCTCCTACAACCACAATGCTCAATGGCTTTGTGCAAAATCAATGATGTTTGCAAACTACCATTCCAGCAACTTTGGCTGCACCTCACTAATGAAATATTTCTCATGTCTTCTTTTGCTACTCCCTTCTTTTCCCCACTTGGCCCTTTCTCACTACAGCTTTGTGATAGCACCTAAGTTATTCTGTGCTCATACCTAATAGAAAGATATGTAAATGCAAATGAGAGTAAAGCAACTTTCCTTAGACTTTTGCTTCACAAAGTTCATAGTGACAATAATAGTTAACATTGCTTGTTAACATAGTATATCCAAAAGAATGGGGTTTTGTTATTTATACATATCATATTCTATGAGGTATGTGCTATTGTTATTCCTATTTATTAAATGAAAAATGCAATGTGTAGAGCAGTGAAGTAACCATGGTATATCTAGTAAGAGGGTATGCTGGTTTTCAACTCTAATCTGATATTAGAGTCCATGCTTTAGTTAAAAGAAAAAATAAAATCCAGATTATGGGAAATAGACATGGGAGAATCCATGTAAGAAACTATAAAAATTATTTCCAAATCTAGGAAAGGAACATTTTGGTTCTAGAAGATAATAAAATATCTTTTCTTTGCCAATCCAGCAGGCCCCAGTCTTTCACATGTTAGCAAGGTATGAGAACATTGGAATTATTACAGAATGTGGTATGGACCAGGAAAGGTTAGCAAATGTGAAGTACCTCAGACTTACTCAGTAGGACAGAAAGGAAGTTAAAGCCCATGACTTGAAACGAGGGTGTGAAAAAACAGAATTGACTAAGTTTGGACCTACATTAACCAAGAGAAGATAAGAGAAAGCATCTAGATCTCATTGGTTATTAGGCTGTACTATTTGGCCAGTGTAACACTCATGACTGTCCTTCTCAACCAAATGTCTGACTGTACAGGAGCCCTTAGAAATCAGAAACAAACTTCCAAAAAGGTTAAAAATTCCAAATGATAGAAATAACATTTCTACCAGTCCAGTGAAATAGGAATTGAAAGAAAAACAAATGGAGTTTATGAAATGACATTGATACCTGCTACATAAATCGTTCAATTGTTTATATTCATAATCAGTTTTGAAATAAGTGAATTGCTTTCACACATATAATATCAATTAATATTCATAATAGTTTGATTTTATTATAGAAGACACTAAGATTCAAGTTAGCCCAAGGTCACGTCACGTGGCTATTATTATAAGACCTATTCGAGAATCCAAATCTTCTAATTTAAAAATTACTACATTATTTCATCAATACCAAATATTAAAACATATGCCTGAGGAAAGGTTTAAATCTTCCACATTTTAATTTTTTTTAATTAGCAAGTTACATGTGTCATAATAGCTTAATATAGCACTATCTAAAAGCACAAAAATAGACTTTTTGAATGTTCAAATATTATCCCATTTACCAAATTAGAACAGGTGTATTGAAAAACAATCTGCTCCAAATGAAGGTTTTCAGTGCCATTAATCCTGACTGTTTTTTTTCTTAAAATGTACCATTGTTGTTGTTGTTGTTGTTATTATTATTATTATTATTATTATTATTATTATTTGGTACCAGGAAGTGAACTCTGGGTACTCAACCACTGAGCCACATCCCCAGCCCTAATTTTGTATTTTACTTAGTGACAAAGTCTTACTCAGTTGCTTAGTGCCTTGCCGTTGCTGAGGCTGACTTTGAACTCGTCATTCTCCTGTTTCAGCCTCCAGAGCCTGTATTTATTATTTTTGATGATATTTTAATTTTAATATTTAATTCTTTGCTAAATGCTTTATAAAATTATGAAACAAGTCTTCCATGAACACTGAAAATATCTTTTAAAGGGAAATAACTTAAATTCAGTTGATTATCACCTTTCTATTTGTTGATACTCTAACAAATGTTTGGGCGGAAGAGTGATTATTTTCAATATTATGTTAATGATTCCAAGTTGTATCTTATGAGTAAAAACTAAATGGCATTCTGTTACTCTCAATATCTAAGAGAATAAAACAAATTAATAGCTCTGTACCAAAATGACTGTTAATTATGATGTTATATATACAAAATGTCAATCATTGTTGTGCAAATGAGAAAATATAAAGAATATATAGAGAAGTGAAATAAACTAACACTTATTAAACTATTATTATTTTTTTCAGAAATTCTCAAAACAAGCAGAAATAAGGAGACTATTGTAATGAATCATCATGACCATTAATCAGTTTCAACAGAACAACACTCTGCCTTTCTTATTTCATTGCACTTCTTTCCTAATGGAATATTTGAAAGTATATAATGAACAAAATTTAATTAAATCACAAACATTTTAGCATATTTTAACTTATAAAGGTTTTTAACATAATATCTAAATAATTAACAAAATTAAATGTATTTGCTTATCAGTTAGTGTATAATTTCCATTAAGTTTTTTACTAATAATTTTAAAACATTTTTATATTTATAAAAATATATGTTTTGTGGCTTTTGTTGCCATTGTTTAGAATTTGGATCTAAAGGAAATCCACCCACAATATTTGACTGACAACTCTTCAGACTTTTTCCATTTTCTTCTGTGGGTATTACTTTATCAAAAATCCTATCACTTGTCATGAAGAAGTTTTTACATTCTGGATTCAGTTGATTGTACATCTGCAATGTTACTATGGTTCTCTTAACAGAGTTAAAAGTGTCATTCATGTTCAATATTTGGAAGGAATGTGTCAGAGGTAGCATTGTCTAAGACTTATTGTGTCATATCAAGCAGCACTTTATGCTTTTTTATTTGCCTATTATTTAACCATTTTAAGATTCAAATCAGGCATTACATTCCACATCAACATCTTTCACCACTGATGAGTTATTAGCATTTGTAAGTATGTTTCCTGCACAAAGTTGAATTTTCCCTCAGTATGTTTGTGACCTTCTAGCACTCTCAATATAGGAAAGACAGGACATTTAATATGTTTTATTCAGTAGTTCAAACAATGTCATTATGTATAACACAATATATTATAATAGTATAGCATATATATCATAACCAGTGATATACAATATAAAATTTACATAATATATAATATCAGGGAAGTTTGATAAGTGTTTCTGTCAGCTTCTGCATCACTGTGACCAAAACACACAACAGGAACAACTGAAAGGAGTAAAAGTTTTGGGGGCTTTTTTTTTTTTTTTGGCTTATCAGAGAGTTCTTAGTCCACTGACTGCCAACTCCATTGCTTTGGGCTGGAGGTCAGAACATCATAGTGTGTCCCAGGAGAAGGCTGCAAAATCATGAGCCACTCAAGCAGGAACAAACTTTATTTCCAAAACTCTCTCGAAAATGCCACTCACAGGACCTTCTCCCGGGACACACTACACCAATAGGAAATCCCCCCTCCGAAATTCCCTCCTACCGCACTTCCCCAACCAATGGGAACTCTCCTGGAGTCCAGGGAGAGCTCCAAAGTAGCTGGCCTAGGCAGACAGCAGGGGTCTAATCTCCAATTGAATGCACATCTTAACATAATCATTATCATCTCAATGGCTTGCTGGGGTCACCTTTCAACCAAAAATGCCATGTGTCATTCCTACTTGGCTATGGCTCTCAGCAGCCATCCTCCTGCTTCAGTCTCCTGAGTTTCTAGGATTACAGGAGGGCACCACTGGGCTGAGCATTGCATACACCACTGATTATGAGGGAGAGAATATATATATATATATTTCCAGGATTTGTTTTTATTGTTGTTAACTCAAAATAACCTTCTTAAATTCCATTGGGGAAATTTTTATACAAATTTGATTAAATGAGAATATATATATACATAGCTCAGTTGGTAGAGTGCTTGCCTTGCATGCACTAAGGCCCTGTTTGAATCCCCAGCACAAAAACAACAACAACAACAAAGAACAGAATGTTTTGTCATTGAAAATAAGCCATAAGAATTTGATTGGATTAGTAATTTGTAAATGGCAGAGTGTATCAATTATATATTAGTACAAAATTGCTGTATAAGCAACATTTCTGTAGAATTCAGAACCTGAGTATCATAAAGCAATATATGTTTCTTTTCCTCAACATCTGATTTAATCTGGAAAAAGAAGTCTGTCTGGTTCTTGACTGAACTCATTCACATTTGGGGGGAATCATGCTGCTATTGGCTCATTTAGGCTGGACTTAATTGGAGCCCATGGGGTAATTCTTTTCCTGTCTCTTATTCCCTAGCAGATAAGCCTGAACACATTCAGAAGATTATGACAGAAGTTCAAGTGTAGGCAAACCTACCTGTTCAGTCATTTTTTAAAGAAATTTATTGTGTCATTCCAACTAATACCCTGTTGACCTTAGCAAGACTTTATTATCTAGTTGACTAGATCGAGAAAAGTTTAGAAACTTGGTACGGCAAACATCTGGGTATGTCTGTGAAGTGTTTCTTGAGAGGGCTGGCACCAGGGTCAGGGAAGATCCACCCTGATTGCGGGTGGCTAGGAACCCAGATGGAACAAAAAGTTGGAGAAACAAAAGCTTCCTCATTGAGAGGGTGCTTTTGTTGCTGCCACCATAGCCTGCACACACAACATTCCAGATTCTTCAGCCTTTGAATGTGGACTCACACCAGCAACTCTCCAGGGAGGTTCCAGCCTCAGACTGCAGCTGCACTGTTGGTCTCTTGTGTTCTGAGGCTTAGAGCTTCTTATATTGAGCTGCTACTAATTTCCCTGGCTCTTTAGCCTGCAGAGAGACATTGTGGGACTCTCAGGCTACTGATCATGTGAGCTTATCTAATAAAGCCCCCTTATAATTATATATACATTTTATTGGTTCCTTTCATGTGGAGAAACTCAATTAATATAGCAAGCTTTCCCTGGAAAGTTACATGGCAGAGAGCAGTATAAAAAGAGGAATGGTAGGCTGGGGTTGTGGCTTAGTGTGTTTGCCTAGCACATTGAGGCACTGGGTTCATCTTCAGTATCACAAAAGAAGATAAATAAAATAAAGGTATTGTGTCCATCTACAACTAAAAAAAAAAAAAAAAAGAATGAAAAAAAATGGACAACCTGTTGCTATTTAGCCTGGTAAGGACAGTCTTTCTTGTTTGGCTTTTATTTTGTTAAAATTATTAACTTTATCTCATGTCCTCACTCTTGGAATCTGCAACCATACACCAACAAATATTTTCATCTAAGGGCTGCTTTTCATATTTTAATTTTTAGCACTATTTGATAATCAAAGTCTCATTAACCGTAGGCGCTCTAAACTTTTAAACATATCCTAATTATTTCTCTCAAACAGGTCTACTAAGCTTCTCTTCTATGAGAGAATGTAGGAAATAAATGAACTTCCAGAAAACATGCAAAATAAAATAAGGTGTCTGTTATTCTGTTGCCAGAATTGCTCAAATATTTAAAGGTAAAACATCATCTTGACATTAAAAACATCAGTGTACTATGCATAGTACATCAATGTACTATGTAATAAAATTTATTTGTTACTATGCAGAAAATGAAAATTCTACATAAATTTGTAAATAAATTATAAAACTTCAAAGAAATTCATCTTGTCATTGTTACTTCCAGTTATGCCCTTAGATCCTAGTCTCTATTGACTTTCTTGTAATCTGAGGAGTTCATCAGGAAGGAAGAAAGAAAAAAAAAGATACAAATATAGATATTTACAATCATATTTACTGATTTCTTATACTTTTTTCCTCAAACTTACTCGCTTGAAGTATTTGCATCTAAATTTTCCATTTGGTGGAATCCTATCCCTTGTCTATAATAATTTTTTATCACTTCACTTGAACAAATTTTCATCTATGTGATTTATTTCTTTACATGGAAAAAATGATGATAGTCTTAGATTGGCTGAAGAAATAAAAGAACATGAAGGGAAAAGAGAGGAAATGTTCAGAAGGAGGAATATAATAAGGAGGAAAAGGCAGTGAAGAAGGAGGAGGAGGAGGAGAAAGAGGAAAACTCTGCTCTCTGTTCTTGTCTTGCATGTTTATAACATGCTACATAAGATGCTGAAAAATCAAGTAACCTTAATCTTAGCGTAGTGGCATCTCCCTCCTGCACCAGTGTTTCTTACTTAAGCTTCTTCAAGACCCTCATCACAATTGACTCTGTTAACAAAATGTCAGAAAAGATCTCTGCAAAAGGGCTCATTGTGGTTAGATGCCCTATTTCCTGTTGCTCTGTGTTGCAAAAACTAAATTTAACCACAGACTTGATGGGTGTACTCTGAGTTTGTAGTACTTATTACCTGTAAAATCCCTCCTGACTGTTCTAAGAAATGGGACAATAGGCACCTTCTAGAAAGTCAAAAGAAAAAATTGCTTCTATACTTTTATGTAAACTTCTGGAAAAAGTTATAGACCTCCAAGCTCCCTCCACCCAACTCCACTGGGTATAAGGTTCAAAGAATTTCTAAACTCCAAATTCAGAGGAAAGAATGTTGTAGGCAACAGCCTCCTCTGAACCAGCTACAGCTAATACACCTGCTTCCTGATAATTCTTCAGGTGTCCTATCTCTTCTATCCTGCATCATTAGTTTTCCATAAATGTTTTTTATCTTTATTTCTGTAATTACATGCATCATTGCGGTTAAAATTATTGAATAGATATCAATCTATCACATTTTTTCTATTCAAAGTTCTATCTAGTTTTCAACCAACCATTCATCTATCCATCCAGTAAACATTAATTAATGAATATTCATATTTTAGGATGAATGTTTTCCTAAAGTAGTGATCTCAGCACAGGCCAATTTTTAGCTAACTCTTTGACACTTTCTTTTTAAGAGTATTGTATAGTTATTCTGAGTTTGTTAAATATAATTATAAGCCTTGTAACATTTTCACAAGAACTGTAGCCAAAATCTTGTCAAATTTTCACTGTAATTTGGGCATTTGGGAAATTTGAATGAAGTGAGTATCTCAAAATATTTCGTAATAATGACTGCATTTTTATTTTTAAATAAATATTTATTAGTAGAGTTTCAACATAAATATTATTATATTGATAACATAAGAACTAGAAAATGCATTCTTTCAATATTTACTCAAAGAAACCTTTCAATCATTCACTAAGCAAATGTTTATTCACAGCTTACCTGAAACTGATCTGGGTGTTATACCCAAAAGGGAGAAGAATAAATGTGTTCTATGCCTTAGAGAAGTTTGCAGAGTAGCAGAGTGTACCAGGATAAATGATTTTTGGAAGTATTCATCCCTCTAGCTGTACATGGTTAGTTGTTATTTATTTTCTGTGCCAGTGTCTAATAATTAATCAGAAAAAATATCAGGTATAGGACAACATTGCTGAAACCATTCCATAATCCATCATACCTTAGGATCTCCTGGTCTGAGTAAATATGTGAGACAGTGACAAGGAAATTGCAAAGGTCAGGTTGAAGAGATATGAGAAGGACTATGGAATTTTTCAATAACAGATTACAGGCAAAATGATTTCTTCTTTCTGCGATGACCAAGCAGAGGCTGAATCACCAGAGAATGATTCATCTGTGATTTTCAGAAGCTAAATGTTGAAGACAATCAAATTGCCTAGTTAGGAGAGTTTGGTAGTTGCCGTAGTGACTCCAGTGACACGTGCCTGAGGAGTCTCATTGCAGTTTATCTGTAATATATGTTTCATCTTTCTTTTTGCATGGTCACAATCTTGGGGACTTCTTTCTCAAGTGGTTTGTCATTCTAAGAGCCAAGAGAGTAGGAGCAGATTTTCAAAGATGTTACCCTGTGAACTTTTTTTTTTTTTTTGGATTAAATAAACAGGCTTGTTTATTATAGGACTTGTCAGAGTCTTTATCTTGGTGGTGTTCACTGTGGATCTCTTAGAGATAATTCTGCATAAATCTTTTATCATTTTTAATAGGCAATACAATCCCAGTATTACAAATTCAAAATTTATAAAAATGTATATATTCAAGAATCTTCTCTTCTTTACCTAATTCATATCTAACTTTTAAAACACTGAACCATCCTAAAACTTTTCTGCTTTAAGAATCAGAGTATCAACAATATTTGTTTTGATCAACTTTAAGGAATTTTTATGAAAAAATTATCAAAGGATATAGTAAGATCAGTAAGCTCTTTTTGTGTGTGTGTGTTGTGAAAACAGTGATGGAGATATTAAGAAATATTATCTAAAGCTGGGGATATAGGTCAGTTGGTAGAGTGCTTGCCTTGCATGCATCAAGTCCCTGGGTTCAGTCCTCAGCAACACACACACACACACACACACAAATACTATTATCTTAAGTGAATATCACTGTTTTATAGGAATATCTCAAAGGCTGTGTGAGGTGAGAGTAAGAGTAATCTATGGCATCTTATTATATATGGCTGGGTTCCATTTCCTCCAGTTTTCCCTCAGTTCAAGTTAGTACAGGTGGAGTACCACTACATCTGTGAATACCTGCCCAATGAGATTAGCTGGAAAAGTTCTATCACCTACTTCTAAGTTTTTATATTTTATAATTGAAACCAGAGTTTTGAGATGAAACTCAATTCATTCCTTTTGTTGGCAAGTGGGGTCTGCACAAGCTGCAGGTCTCTGCAGCCTATAAATGTTGCAGCTTTAATGGCAGACCCTCTAGTGTTGCAGCAGACTCCAGGAGCTCATCATCAATTTCTTCTTTAAGCGTTCTTGTTTTGTGAATTTGGAGAATGAAATCCACAGACCAAGATGAGTGAGTGTAACAGTAGAATTTATTGAAGAACAGAAACATGGGTTGGTTTGGATCTGAAATAAGCAGACTATTCTTTATGCATTGTCAACTAATACAGTTCAATGTTTAATGTGCTATAATTCGGTTCTAATATTTTAGTAAAAAAAAAAAGTCAGCTGTTGAAAAAAACAAAAAGTAGTGTCTAATCTACTCTCTCTAATTCTGGCTCTGCCACTGAGAAACTTTGTGATCTTGAAGTAGTTAATGCTTCTTCTTGTTCTGTGAGGACCAGATGTTTTATTCTGCTTCCCATCAGACAAATAGATAACCATGGATAATGTCTACCTATCTAAGTAAATTTCTCATCCTGAGGTCAACAGATTGAGGTTTGAAAAAATGCATTTCTATTTCTGTATCATTTTATCTATTTCTTTATCATTTACCTATTTGTGTTGGGGGCAGGGACATAATCAATTGAAGCTAATTCAAAATATTTATAATTTTCTAAGGAATATTGGTTTGCCAAGTGTACTAATGCCACAGCTCTGTTTTATAAACTCCAAAACTCATTTCTTCTGGTTCTCAGTTAACAGGTTTTTTTCCTAAGACATAATTATCAAACCATGTTCTCAGTGTCTCCCTGTCCAAGAAACATTTTATTACTTATTTTGTTACTTGAAGTAAATGTTTTGTCTCTGCATTACAAAGATATGATTTGGGGAAAAAAAAACATAATATAACTTTAATTTAGAGGGAGGGGATGTTATGGGCCAAGCTATATGGCCAATGACCAAACAGATTCCATTTTACCCTGAGACTCTGTGCCTTGTAGGGAATGCTTCTCTCAAGGGAAAGCCCTGCCTCTGTACCCATCAACAGTTGCTTAGCACACCATGCTTGGCAACATAAAATGGCAATTCTTATACAATGTAAAATTATTCTCTCTTTGGTTAGCATTTTTCTTGGACAATGTACCCTGTCAGAGAGTGATTGTCTAGACATTAGTAACCCTTCTTTAACTTGTATTCAACTAGGGTCTTTTTTACCCACTTTCCCTTTTCCTTATGATTTTGGATCTCATGACATTTGTTTATGGTTTTAAATCATAGCAACAGCCACTTATGATTAATATGGTTTTGGACTGTAAAGGTGTACTTAAACCCCTGGAGGGAATCGAAGGGTATAGACTTGCAGCCTGCTCCTTGGCCTGCCAGCTAATGGATCTGGACCGCTTACTGGTGAATAAAGGTTCTGTCTCCTGCTTTAAGATCGACTTGGTGATTTATTGCAATCTTGCCATAACAGTGATATAAGACACTCTGTATCATAATTGCATCAGATGCTTGATTTTATATGAAAAGTGATCAGTTGAGATAGACTCATGATTTTGACTGATAGCCTAAAAGAAACTTCCATTTCCTGTGAATGAGTGACAAGTTGTAAGCCTAATAGCAGGTGCATTTCTTCACGAAAGTTTAATTGTTTTTTTTAGATTCAAGCCTATAATCATGGCTATCGATCTGAAATACACCTAATGAAATGAGTAACAATATTTTTATTTAACTAATGAGGAAAATCCTAGCATAAGAAAATATATAAATGTCTATATTTTGTTGTAATGTCAGAATGAATGTGTATTTACTGATTTTTGTAGGAAATCCTATTCTTAGACTACAGTAGTTCTTATAAACATTGAATTCAGAGGAAACAGTCATACTGTGAAAATGATTTTATTCTGAAAAAATGCTGTAATAAATGTAATCAATGAAAGTTCATCTTGGCAAAAATTATGATAAAAATGAAAATATAATGAAATATTAAAAATTATAAGTAGAAATATTATGATAGACCCATTAAGACTAGTGATTCTTAAATGTTTGAAAATATAACAGTGTTACAAGTTAATGTTTCTAGTAATGAAACAAAATAAATCAATTCAGTAGAAACAAGTCATACATTACATATAGCATTCTCTAATTTCTGCTCCTTGTTCATGCATATATTCATCATTATCTTCCAATTACCTGAGCTCCTTTTCATAAAATTCCTGAACCAAATTAACCAAATAGTTAAAATGGTGTGGATGCCATAATTTCTTTTAGCAGACTTCATTGATTTTCAAAGTTACATTGTCATTAATTGCCAGTAATATCTTCTAATCCAGATAAAATTGATTATAGTTCAAGCTATTTTTCTGTGTTAAGAAACTACTGATTCAAGTCTAAAGGCGTGACACTATTCATTTTGTTCTGCTACTCTCTGGACAATTAATAATCAATTTTGCTCCTGCTCCTTCTAATTTATGCCATAACAAAGACAGAATTGTCTGCTATATGTGACAGAGAAATATACTGCAAATTAGAATCTTTAGTGTTAATGTAAAACTATTGTTTATGGCTTTGTGTTTTCAAAATTCAAAAGTATGGATCACACAGTTTTAAATCAGTTTTAAAATCAATTATGTAGGATGTGCCAAGTGCCCTTTCATTCTGGGTACATGTTCATTACAACTTTATTGATTGTGTCTGTTAGAATCGTCTATAAACCAAAGACATGTCATAGGCTTACCTTCACATTTGACCCACTGGGTCTGTGAGTTTAAGGGCAGTTTTCAGTATGAAAGAGAGGACAAAGCCTATTTATTCCTGTTCTCTAATTCAATTGCGTGGAGCTAAGAGTGGATTTAAGTTTGAACACCCTAACAATCATCATGTTTTCTTTAAGGCTTTAAAAACCACATGAAAGTAAACAGCTAATTGTTTCCATTTCACTTTGAAAGTCTACCACTGGCTTTTATGTTCAAAGTGATGATGCTATTGATGATATTTTTAAATTGTTTAATTCTGAAAAATATAAACAGTGCTTTACCTTTAACATGTTTGTTTAATTCTGTCTTGATGACAGACCATAACTTTTGTGAAAGTATATAAAACCTCAAAATTCATATCTTGGCAAATGGGAGGAAGAGATAGAGAAAGAGAGAGAGAGAGAGTGATTGAGAGAGAGGAATAATATAATGCTGTAGTCTGCCAAGAAATAAATGGTTCAAAATGTGATTCCTTTCTTGCTCCTAAGAGATTTTGTTTACTTTATCTCTTACTAATTCTCTTCAAAAAATATTATCTACTTTCTCAAATTCGATACGTAACACAGAATCTTTGTTTTTATTTCTTCTGCCCAATTACCTTAGAAAACATATGGCTGGAATGAAATATTAACTTTTTACAGCATAAGAAGTTCATAAAGAAATAAAAATCTGTTCCACAGAGTGGTAATCTTTAAATATTTAATTAGTCAGTTGAAAAGGGAATTCTAAGAACCTCCTTGCTAAGTATTATGGATATGTTACTGCACACCTGGTGGTAAGGGGAGTTGTTGATGTGAATTAACCCCTAGATGAAAGAGGTGAAGGGTACTTGAACAGAATAGAAATGGTGTGGGGCATGAGTGAAAAATGGTAGAGTCCTTTCTCCAAATATTTGGTTTCTCCCTTCCCCTCCCCTCCCTTCTCTCCTCTTCTTCTTTCCTATTTCTTCACCCTGTGTCCCAATGTTTCTGACATTCCCTACACCTTTCGTTTCATCTTTTTTTTTTTTTTGCTTTCCATAATTTAAACTGGAAGTTTCTATTGTTATCTCTTTCAATTAGAAATCATCATTTCCTATGACTCTATATACAATCATACATATATTGGATTCTTGGTTGTTGTACTTGCCAATCTTATAGCTTTCATTTGATTGTATTTTAAATATCTAATTCTCTGGTAAAGGTCTTTTTTTCTGTCATGTCTCTTTTGAACATATTTATAAATCTAATTATTTGGATAATCTGTTAGAGGCATTATCTTGGATCTGATCCTTGTTTAGCAGAATAGGGAATCACACATTTTATTATCTTTTTCCAAGAAGGATTGCCTTCTGACTTACAAAAGTTAAATGTTAACAATAATGTGAACATTAATGCACAAATAAACTTTGTTTAAAGTAATAGATATTATTTTTTATAATTAGTTGCATAAGAAAATATGACTCATAATTCATTCCTGCTTTCCAAAAATCACATTATTGTGACCTTTAGAAACTAATTTCATTACTGAAATTCTGAGAAACACATGAGAGTTTAAAAATTACTTTCCATTAAGTTATATTAATTATTCTGCATATTATTGAAGACAGTTTACTAATTACTTGAACTCAGGCATTTATAGGCAAGGAAATATAAATCTTTCTAACTTTGAGAGAGTTAAATATCTTGAATACTGAAAAATATATATTGAAGAATATGAACTCAATTTCAAAAAATTAAAGCAAAGGAAATTTAAAGAGATAAAATTACTAATTTGGGGGAACAGCATAAAACATAATTTTCTTTTATTATTATGCTTAAGACCATACTGTATTAATAGAAATTAAATTATGTAGGCATGTATATTTGAATATGTCTGTCAATGGCAACACATACCAGTTTCAAAATGAGAAAAGTGAGATTGATTCAAAATTCTGTAACTCTTCAGTGGTGTAAAATTGAGAACTCTATTTGAGAAGCTCTACTGTAAGCTCTAAGAAAAGCAGGTAAGAGTTTCAAGTGGCTAACTAGTCTAAGCTTCAGAATGGATCCTGATTGTCATTTAGTCATTGTAGGGCCATACATGAACGCTGTGCTCAGGAAAAAAAGACAACAAAGTAAACTTACAGCCCTTGTCCTGGCATAATCCTGCTTCAACTACCAAAATAAGGAGCCACCCCTCACTGACCAATAAACTACAATTTACAGCCATAAGTAAATGTCAACCTGGGGGCTGGAGATGTGGCTCAGCGGTAGCGCGCTCGCCTGGCATGCGTGCGGCCCGGGTTCGATCCTCAGCACCACATACCAACAAAAATGTTGTGTCCGCCGAGAACTAAAAAAAATAAATAAATATTAAAAATTCTCTCTCTCTCTCTCTTCCCTCTCTCACTCTCTCTTTAAAAAAAAAAAATGTCAACCTGGCTAGGGAATGGTTGCATTCTTCATTTACATAAAACCAACTGTGTTAGCTTTTTTGCTACTGTGACTGAAAGACCTGACAAGCATGCAATGGAGGAAAGATAGCATCTTCAACAAATGGTGCTGGGAAAACTGGAAATCCATATGCAACAAAATGAAACTGAATCCCTTTCTATCGCCATGCACAAAAGTTAACTCAAAATGGATCAAAGAGCTTGATATCAAATCAGAGACTCTGCATCTGATAGAAGAAAAAGTTGGCTGCGATCTACATATTGTGGGGTCAGGCTCCAAATTCCTTAATAGGACACCCATAGCCCAAGAACTAATAACTAGAATCAACAAATGGGACTTACTTAAACTAAAAAGTTTTTTTCTCAGCAAGAGAAACAATAAGAGAGGTAAATAGGGAGCCTACGTCCTGGGAACAAATCTTTACTCCTCACACTTCAGATAGAGCCCTAATATCCAGAGTATACAAAGAACTCAAAAAATTAAACAATAAGATGACAAATAACCCAATCAACAAATGGGCCAAAGACCTGAACAGACACTTCTCAGAGGAGGACATACAATCAATCAACAAGTACATGAAAAAATGCTCACCATCTCTAGCAGTCAGAGAAATGCAAATCAAAACCACCCTAAGATACCATCTCACTCCAGTAAGATTGGCAGCCATTATGAAGTCAAACAACAACAAGTGCTGGCAAGGATGTGGGGAAAGGGGTACTCTTGTACATTGCTGGTGGGACTGCAAATTGGTGAGACCAATTTGGAAAGCAGTATGGAGATTCCTGGGAAAGCTGGGAATGAAACCACCATTTGACCCAGCTATTGCCTTTCTCAGACTATTCCCTGAAGACCTTAAAAGAGCATACTACAGGGATACTGCCACATCGATGTTCATAGCAGCACAATTCACAATAGCTAGACTGTGGAACCAACTCAGATGCCCTTCAATAGATGAATGGATAAAAACAATGTGGCATTTATACACAATGTAGTATTATGCAGTACTAAAAAATTATGGAATTTGCAGGGAAATGGATGGCATTAGAGCAGATTATGCGAAGTGAAGCTAGCCAATCCCTAAAAAACAAATGCCAAATGTCTTCTTTGATATAACAAGAGCAACTAAGAACAGAGCAGGGAGGAAGAGGAAGGAGACCCTCATTGTTATACAAAATTGCATATAAGAGGTTGTGAGGGGAAAGGGAAAAAAAACAAGGGAGAGAATTAAATTACAGCAGATGGGATAGAGAGAGAAGATGGGAGGGGAGGGGAGGGGGGATAGTAGAGGATAGGAAAGGTAGCAGAATACAACAGTTGCTAATGTGGCATTATGTAAAAATGTGGATGTGTAATCAATGTGATTCTGCAATCTGTATACGGGGTAAAAATGGGAGTTCATAACCCACTTGAATCTAAAGTATGAAATATGATATGTCAATAGCTTTGTAATGTTTTGAACAACCAATTAAAAAAAAAAAAAAAAGACCTGACAAGAACAATTTTAAGGAGGAAAAGTTTTTTTGTGGCTTCACAGTTTTGGAGGTCTCAGTTCATAAGACAGCCAGCTCCATTCCTCGGGGCCCAAGTGAGGTAAAAATTCATTGCTGAAGTGTCAAAGAAAGCGACTCACATGATGATCAGGCAGCAGAAAGAAAGACTACTACCCTTTGCCTCACATTTAAGTTATGATTCACTTTTGTCAAATATATGCTATAGTGTAAGACATAACATTCCTTGGAGCCTATATAGTTTAAAAGTTACTGAAGAGTTAACTTTTCCTTTAAAATCTAAAGCACTAAAATAAAAGAACAAAAACCAGACTATAAAAGGAGCTTTAGATTTGATACAGATTCTGTTGTTAGCTACCAAGCTCTTTAAAATAGTAATGGTGTTATCATCAAGAACATTTTAAAAAGAAAATCTCAAGAAAAACTTAGAATCGATTTGTTTCTCAAAATAAAATACAATTACTATAATTATGAAATGTACAGTTATTTGAAAAATCATTTAGTGATTTTAAAAAATCCTTTTATTAAAATGTAAAAACCATACTCAAGATGTATTTGGTTTTGAGTAGAATTATGACATTTAAAACATGCTGGTATCATTTATATCATAATTACTCTTGCAAATATTAAATTAAGATTTCTAATATGGCCCAGTTCTGTAAGCTTTAAAGAAGCCAAATTATTGAAAACAGAATATTGTTTTGACAAAGTTCAGAACTAGGCAATTAATTCAGAGCATAAAATTTAATCATGAGCTATAATACATTTAAAACATTTGCACATAATATCTTTTTTTTAACTGGGTCACCTGTGCTCATGATAAGACTTCTTAGAATTATAGAACTTTCTTTATAGCATTTGTGGCTTCTTTAATCATAATTATCATTGAAGATTTTTAAAAGTTATTTTAAATAAAGTACAGAACAGTTAATAAGACAAATGTACATCTATTCCCCAAACAGAAAAATGATATCAAGTAAAAATAGACTGAACCATTAGAACTGTCATTTTTTAAATACATTAACAATAATCTTTAAATTAACCTCCATCTCAGTACTTTTATGAAATTATAGTAATTGTCAATTTTTATAGCTCTTTACAAGTTTATAAGGTACTTTTATATAAATACAATTATTAAATCCCAGCTAGGTATTATGATATTTTATAAAATTAAAATCTTTAATGACATAGTTTTAATTATTCCCATTTTTACAAAGAAAAGACTGAGGCTTGGTGAGCTTAGTAAGGTCACACTTGTAATAGAGGCATGAAATATTCTTTAGTTTTCTTTATAATTCCTTCTTTTTAAAAATTATTTATTTATTCTAATTTGTTATACAGGATAGCAGAATGCATTTCAATTCATAGTACACATACAGAGCAGAATTTTTCATTTCTCTCGTTGTACACAAAGTAGAGTCACACCATTCGTGTCTTCATACAAGAAATGAGGGTAATGATGTTCATCTCATTCCACTATCTTTCCTACCCCCACGCCCTCTTTTAAGAAACGCCATCAAATACTACTGAATACTATATTCCTTTGATCCTAATAACAGTGAGAGGCAGTTTAGAAATTTCTGCTCATTACCTAGGCATGAAAGTGAATCATGGAAACAATAAGTGAAAATTAAGTCATGTTGTGGAGAAAATGTTTGCCTAAGACAATTGACTACAAATCAAGTTTCCTCTTTTTCCTGAAAATAATTATAGCCTTTAAAAATTGATTTTTACTTAGCCCTTATTGACCCTTAGCTGCATTAAGTCTGAATTTCACACAGAATAATTTGTCTCCTTTGGATGTTTGTGATTATAATCATGAAGAATCTTAAGAATTACATTATATCAGAGTTGTGAAAGACCACTTATTTAAACTGGACCCTTGCAACTTAACTTTTTGAAGCAAACTAAAATCTTAAGGACAAAATATAGTGGTATTCAAATGTAAATGTGTTTTCTATTGTCAGTGGCTAAAGGAACTACAGATTTTTTTTTGAAACAAGGAAAATATAAATGAACAGTGGGGAAGTTCAATTTATAAATCAAGAGGAACTTACTGAATTGACATAAGTAGGAATATTGTTCTTCAGATGACAGAGTTAGTTATTCTTTGATATTTGAAGAAGCTCCAGATAGATATGTTTCTGGGATAATTTATTTTTAGTTTTGTCAGATATACAAAAGTATTAAATAGATGATCATTTAATGACACACAGATTTCTATGGTTCTAATTTTTCTTTGAAAATATGAGTGCCTTTAGACAATGGCATTTTAAAAATTTGTTCTGTTTGGATACACATGGGAGTAGGTGACATTAGCATTTTTAATGAGGCCAAGTCAGAATTAACTGCATAGTAAAGGTTATAAGGGATATTCACCAAATATAAAGAACATATAGGTTATTTCACAGAAATTTTAAAAAAAATTATGCAAGTTTTTCTAAAATGCTTTGTCACTAGAATAAAAAATTCTGAATTATTTTAATTACTCAAAATTCATACTTCATATTCTATTAAGAACAGTAGGAAATGTAATACATCCTCATATAATTTAGAAATGTAACAACTTGAATTTTTTGTGTGGTAAGTACCTGACAAACCAGATATTTTTATTTCTTTGGTGCTGGAGATTAAACCCAGAGTCCCTTAACCCTGGGTTTGTTTTATTTTTTATTTGAGACAGGATCTTGCTAAGTTGCTTAAGGCCTTACTAAGTTGCTGAGGCTGGTATTGAAATTGTTATTCTCCTGTCTCAGTTTCCCAAATCACTGGGATTATAAGAATTGGCCACTGCATTGGCAAAAACCGGAATTTTAATTGTAATAATTTTTAAAAAAACAAAATGGAATAAATACTATAAAAATGGAAAATAAAGAGATAAGCTAAACAATCTTGGGTCTGATCCCTAGATGAAAAGGAAAAGTATGGAACTATGATTTAAAAAGATTAATGGTGGCACATACCTGCAATCCCAGCAGCCAGAATGGATCATGAGGCAGGAGGATCATGAGTTTGAAGCCAGCCTTAGCAACTTAGCAAGAGACCCCATCTCTAGATAAAAAATATATTATAGAAAAAGGGGACTGGGGATGTGACTCCAGTGGTTAAGAACCCTTAGGTTCAATCCCTAGTACCAAATAAATATATGGAAATTAAAAAAAAAAAAAAAGATTAAGAAGACCAAATTTCCTGACAAGAGGGATAGAAATTTAGAAATTGAGGGAATAATGCAAAAAAGGTAGCCAAGCTACTTTGGGGAAAATTAGATGTTAAACTTTTGGGAGAAGGAAAAGAAATTTTATACTGCCCAGATCATATAAAATGAGATCCAAATACATCAGTGCATACAATCCATTAACAAAGCTAATTGTATTTCATTCTAAATGGAATTCTAAGTGTTATATTCTAAGTGTAGTTGGATATTACGGAAGAATTTAAGTAGGGAATTGTGGTGTGACTTACCTTTGTAAAAGATACCAACGATTGCTTGACAAAGATTGAGTTGCAGGAGTATATAAAAGAAATCAGCTAGGAAACTTTTATGTTAATCTTGGTGGAGATGAGGATGGATAGGTCTAGAAATGGTGGGTGAATGAAAGGTGAAAATTGAGATAATAAAGAATTGATTTTGCAGATAAGGTCTAGAGAATGAAGTAGGGATGAGTCATAGGGTTTTATCCTAAGCAACTGGGTGGGTGTTACCACCAAGTACTAACCTGGAAAACACTCAAGTATCTGATAGAGTGAGGAGAGACAGGAAAAGAGTCAATGTATTCATGATTTACTATGTGACATTTAAACATATGTATATTCAATTCAAGATAAACTTATTTATCTACTTAAACATTTGTCATTTATGGAGAAACTGTCAATATCCTTTCCTCTAGCTTTTTAAAATAAAAAGTACATTATCATTTCTATAGTAACCCTAAGGGGCAAAAAAAACCCAAGACTTTTTTACTTCAATCTAACTACAGTTTAGGAATCCACTAGTCCTCCGTTCTATGTTTTTCTCTCTTCTTATTCTTCCCCAGCCTGTGGTAACCAGGATTTTACTCTCACCTTCTAAGAGATCAACCTTTTCTGTATTCCATGTACAAGTGAGATCATGTGGTACTTCTCTTTTCTATGTTTTTTTATGCCTAACTTACTTCACAAAATGTATAATCTCCAGTTCCATGCATATTGTCACAAATGGCAGTATTTTATCCTCTTTTATGCATGAATAGTGTTCCATTGTGACTATGTACCATATTTTCTTTATCCACTCATCAATTGATGGATTCTTAATTATTTTCATTTCTCAACTATTGTGAGTACTGCAATTAAACATAGGCATACAGATGTGTTACTGACTTATTGATTTCATTTCCTTTAGATCTATAACAATGAGTGGAATTACAGGATCATATTGTAGCTCTATGTTTCACTATTTGAAGGATTTCTGTATTAACAACTATAATGGTTCTACTACTTTACATTCCCACCAACAGTGTGCAAGGATTCCCTTTTCCCTACACCCTGGCAAGTGCTTGTTGTCTTTTCTTTTTCAATCATAGCCATTCTTATTGGAGTGAAGCGATTTCTCCTCAAGGTTTTGATTTTCATTTCCTTGATAATCAGTAATGTATAATATTAGTGTTTAAGAAATTTTTATTTAGAAATTTTTATTAAATAAAAATTAGTAAGAAGGTCTTGATTGTTTTATGCCCCTTAGGGTTACTACAGAAATGATAATGTACTTTTTATTTTTAAAAGCTAGAGGAAAAGATTTTGATAGTTTCTCCATAAATGACAAATGTTTAAGTAGATAGATAAGTTTATCTATTGCTCATTTTTAATTGAATTCATATTTTGCTATGGAGTGTTTTGAGTTTCTGATATATTTTGTATATTAATTCCTTTTCAAATGTACAGCTTGCAAACATTTTCTGCATTTGTAGGTAGTCTTTTCAGTCTGATGATTATTTTGCTGTACAGAAGGTTTTTGGCTTGATGTAAATCCTTCTACTATTTTCATTTTTGTTGCCTGTATGTTTGATGTCATATAAAAAATATCATCACCATGACCAATATCATGAAGCATTGCCTTATTTTCTTCAAGTAATGTTACAGTTTCAGGTATTTTAGTTTTTAATCCATTTTGAATAGATTTGTGTATATTGGTTTGAGCCTTAATTTCCAATATTATCTATTAAAGAAATTATGTTACCCTAATTCATTTCTTAGCATCTTTATAAAAAACCAGTTAACCATAAATGCAAGAATTCATTTCTGAGGTTTCTATTCTGCTTCATTTTTTTAAATATATGTTTTTATGCCAGTATCATATAGTTTTTGTCAGTAAAAGCTTACAGTTTTTTTCTTCTTATTCAATGAGATTTGAGGAATTCAGGGTTATTTGTGATTCTACATGAATTTTATAATTTCTCCCTATCTTTGAAGAATGTCATTTATGGTTTGATTGGCATTGCATTGTATCTGTAAATTGCTTTTGGTTCTATGGACATATTGGCAATATCATTTTTCCAATTTATATACATATTTCCTTCTTATTATGCCTTCAATTTATTTCACAATTAAAAAATATTTTCATGTATGTAGTTAAAATTCACTTCCTTGATTAATTAATTTTTATATAGACAATGGGTTTGTTTCCTTATTTTTCAGATACTTCATTGTTAGTACATAGAAAAATCTTATTTTTGTGTGTAGATTTGGTCTCCTGCCTGAAACTATGATGATTTCTTCTATAAGTTAAAGTATATTAATGGTGTGTCCTTAGTGTTTTCTTTATATATGATCCTGCCATCCACAAATATAACTGTTTACTACTTTCTTTCCATTTGAGATGCCTTTTTATTTCTTTTTCTTGCCAAATTGCTCTGTCTAGTACTGCTAGTACTAAACTGAATAGAAAAAAATGAAAGTGAGCATTCTTCTCTTCCAGTCATTTTATGTAAAAACTTTTAGCTTTTTACTATTTAGTATGATGTTAGGTGCCTTTTATTTTGTTGAGGTACAACCTTTCTAATACATAATTTATTGAGAGTTATTATAAAAAGTTGTTCAATTTTTTTCAAATGCCTGTTTTTTTTCTATTTATGAAAGCACATAGTTTTATCTATACTGTTAAAATATGGTATAACATTCATTGATTTGCATATTCTTGCATTCCAGAGATATAAATTTCTCATTGAACATGGTTTTTGTTGATAATTTTTCATCTGTGTTCATCAAGAATATTGACCCCTAATTTTCTTTTTTTTGCAGTCTGTTTTTTTGTATCAGAGTATATTGTTCTTGTAAAATGAATTTGAAAGCATTATCTTTCTTTAGTTTTTTAGAGGAATTTGGAAAAGATTAGTGTTATTCCTTTACTATTAGTGTTATTCCTTCACTGGTAGAATTGACCAGTGAAGTTATCAAGTTCTAACTCTTCTTTGATGGAAGTTATCAAGTTCTAACTTTGATGTTAATTTCTTAATTACATATTCCACTGCCTTACTCATAATTGTTATATTCATATTTTCTATTAATTCATGATTCTAACTTGTGTTTCTAGGAATTTATGAATTTCTTCTAGGTGATCAAATTATTGATATATATTGTTCATAGTAATCCTTTGATCCATTTTTCTTCTGTAGAATATCAGTTGCAATGTGTTATCTCTCATTTCTTATTTATTTTTTGACTCTTCTCGATTTTTCCAAAAACCAATTATTCAATGTGTTTTGTTTTCTAATGTTTTTAGTCTCCATTTAATTTATTTCTGCTCTTTTATTTCCTTTCCAATGGTAATGATGGACTTACTTTGCTCTTTATTTTATAGGTGTAGTTTCGTAATTTAAGTTCCTTTTTCTTGACACATGTATATAATCATAAAATTCCACATATAAGTGCTTTTGCTGTATCTTATAAGTTTTTGTATGTTGTGTTTTTATTTTCCTTTCAGTATTTTTTAAAATTATTTTTTGATCCATTTGTTGTTCAATAATATGTTTGCTTACTTCTAAATATTTATAAAGTTTCAGAAATGTCTCCTCGTCTTGATTACTACTTTCATATATGCCATGGTTATAGTCTTCTTAAATCTATTTATATTCATTTTATATATTGACATGTTCCAATCTTAGGAATATTCTGTCACTGAAAACTCATATATATATTCTGTATGTTAGGTCCATTTGATCTTTAATAATGTTCAATTCTGCTGCTTCACTTTTGGTTTTCTGTATGAATGACCTATCCATTTTTGAAAGTGTAGAATTGAAATTCTCTACTTCAATAGTAGTGCTGTCCATTTCTCACATTATTTCTGTTAATGTTTGTTTTATATATTTATTTATTCCAATATTGAGCACATATATAACTTATATTACTTTTGGTGAGTTGATACATTTATCATTATGCAATGACTTTCTTTGTCTCTTTGCTCAGAGTTTTGGTACAGTGGGGTGGGAATGGTCCTGGGTTCAAGGGAACTTAACATGGAACTAGAGAAAAACTTGGGCCTGAATCTATGTAGGCCTGACGTTAAATATACAGTCTGGCATTGGGGCCCTTAAGGCCCTAATTAAATGTATCTACAGACTGGGTTCCCAAAATGCTGTCCTGAGTCCTGGGGTCACAGGCACCTGGGGCTGGGGTGTTAGCCTGGAGCCTATATCCTGGAACCATCACTTTTTGTTTCATTCATTTTAAAACGAAATTACAAAATTTATAAACACAAAGAGACAAATGACATATAAACCAAAATAAGTAGAAAGGTGAATAAGAAATAGGGTATAAGTGGAGGAATTGAAAAAAAACCACTATTAGATATTTTTGACAATTGTTAATGTATAATGTAATACCTGAGTATCATAGCTTTGATTTTTGGAATTTGGAAGGTTCTTCCTACTGTGCCTAGTTATTTGTTCAAATACAACAGCATCCATTTATTCTCAGATTAAGTTTTATAGTTATTTATTCATATGCCTTATTAACATATCTACTTGAAAAGACAGGATCAGTGTTCTTTGCATGAAAAGATGATTAAAGCATATCTATAGGATTATGACATATTTTAGTATTAACAAAAAATCTCTATTCATTTTAGTTTCTTGGGTACAAATATAAACACAGAACTCTGATTGCCTCCATCTTTACCCTGCTTCACCTCCTCATAAAGTTCATTCATCCTTGCAGCTTGTTAGAAACAGCAGGAAAGACACTCACTCTTAGTGTGACTAAACCTTGTCACCTCAATCATGAGGAAACTCTTTCCATCTTTGCTATTTAGATGGATTTTTCCTGCACCTATAATTACCTTTTGTTCATTTTGAATAAATACTACTTTACCACACACTTAGTTCTTCCATGCAAACCACAAACATAACAAAGATCTAGGACACATGCCAAACATAATAGTTGTCATTATATTTCCAATAGATTAAAATTTCATTTAACACAAAAGAAAATGTTAGAAGAAATCCTATAAGTTTCTAATACCCAAATATTATCATTCATATGTCTACCTTAATAGTTATTTCTTTTATCCACATTTTATAAAATATATGAACTTTGCTATGTTCTGCATAGGGAAATATTTTCGAGATTTCAAAGTATTTACTATATAACACAAGTTTCTTTTCCAAAGATGAAGCAAGTGAAAAATAGAATAATTTCTGATCAGTAAAAGTAACACTTGTGCTAAGTAATTCATGGCAAATAAAACATGTTATAAATCACCTTGCATTTTCCTATTTCAGTCATATAGTAAGTCACATTAGGAACTGTAAGAAGTGAAGTTTTAGATACAGGTATTACCACAATAATGACAATATTAGACAGAGATGTTTTTCTTTACCGAGGATTATTTGTATTTCTCAATATTACAAAAGAAAAGGTCTAAGAAAAAAGTAGTTTACAAATAGAGAACTTTTATATTGATGTATCCTTTCTAAAACAGTGCAGAAGAGTAGCTAAAGCCACAAATGATGTTTCTAAGATACAGTGCACTGCAGAGAGGTGAACTGTACTGGAGTTAGATGACTCTGAAATATTAAGTAGGTACTTCAATTTTCAGGCCTCATTTTTACTCACTTATAAAGCTACAGGAGATAATAACTCTAACCTCCTGTGATTTTTGTCAGGATAAAATGATATATAAAATAAAACATTAATCCTGGTTCCTGAAACAAAGCATTCCTTAAGTGTCAGTATTAATATTATGGCCAAATATATTTCGATAATACTTTTAGAATTAATTTTAGAATTTGTATTCACTCTTTCATTCATCAAAACACATATACCATCTCCCTTCCTTTCAAATATCTAACATATTCTTTCCAATTCTCATTGCTATCTGATTTAATCTGGCTCTTGTTTGAATTTCAATTATTTATTTGCAGCTATGTGCATTCACAGTTCTTATTAAATTGGTTTAAATTACCACTAAATGTTTTCTTATATTTTCAGTCTGCCCCACTGAGAACACATTTAAGCCTGACTCTGTGTCCCTGTGATATGTTCCCATTTTTTCTTGAGCATTTCATTGTTTTGTAGTACAGAAATGTCTGTTGTGATCTTACCCTTTCCAGCTATGGAATCAGTCATTTTCAGAAAAATCCCTGTTTCTTTTAATGGGCTTCAGAAGTGAAGATCCGGCTGCTGAATGTGATCATTGATTTTCGGGTTTCACTGCTTCTAGTTCTTGTCAGTGAACAGAGCTATACACATATCTGCAGACATTTTACTCAATGCCTACTTAAATTTTTAAAAACTGCATTTATATCAATATTTCCGATTACACTCTGACATCATTTATGTATCTATCTATTTATGTATTTATTTATCTTTTTTTGGAGGGCCTGGGGGATGCTGGGGATTGAGCCCAGGGCCTTCTCCCTTCTAGGCAAGCACACTACCACTGAGTCAAATCCCCAGCCCCAAGATCAGATTTTAGTCTAGTTTTCTCCATTTTTGTATTTGTAATACCTTTCTCTGAAAGCAATATATCTAGATCTCATTAGCCTTAATATTCATTATTTGATCAATCTCCCAGTGAATTTCCTTCTGCCATAGTCAACCCAGGTCCCATAAACTATCAGTATCATTCTGCCTCATCTATGTCCCACCCCACCAATCCTCTCTGTTCTGCTTGGGTTATGACACCTCCTTGATACCATCCCCTTACAATGCTGTCTGAGCTAAGAAGTCCCCTGAGTTGACTTCATTCTCATCCTACTCCAAGTAGTCATGTCCTGACTTCTAGCTGAGATACCTGTGTTTATCTGCTTCTTCTAAAGGCTTCAGGACTGAATTGCTTAAGGAGAAAAGATAAGAGAAAGGGGTAAGAAAAAATAGAAAAAGGAGAAGGAAGAGAAATGATCACTACTGCATTTTTAAAAAATACCTCTTTTTTTGTTTTGTTTTGTTTTTTAGATGTAGATGGACACAATACTTTTATTTTATTTATTCATGTGGTGCTGAAGATGGAACCCAGTGCTTCACACTTGAGACAAGTAATCCACCACTGAGCCACAACTCCAGCCCACTACTGCATTTTTTATAACAAACAAATGATGGAAAATATTTCCAGTGTGAACTATACAGAAACATAATTTATATGAACTTATTGACAAATTATCAACTTAATCTAATAATGTTGTCAGCTAACACACACACTACACAAATGTTATTTTTCCATTTTTAACCAAAGACTCCTGAAACATTACCATATCTCATTAATTTGTTTTATAGAACTTTGACTCTCTGGTCAAATTACTAATTAATAAATACAATTTGTTATTCATGATCCTTTGGAAATACATCTGGTTTGTCAGGTTTTTAGAGAAGATATTGCAGTAGTTCTTAGAGAACAGGAAGGGTGTGGCTTAGACAAGGAGAGAGTTAAGGTATCTTCCAGTCAATTCAAAATCCAGACATTCTGCCAGATATGTCACATGCTGAAAATTAAAGTGTATGTTTTTAATTAAGTCTCAATTTTAATAAGACACCTTGGTAGATTTAGTTTTAGGAACTAATTACCACCCACCTAAAAGTTCAAGGACTTTTCTCTGTAGTCCAATGCATCACAGATTGACCAATGTATTATGTAAAGTGTTGCTCATTTCTTTCTGGATGGACATTTATTTGAAAACAAAAAAATGTTAAAAAGGACACTAATAAAGCATCATATCTTTCTGAACTACTTACTTACTATAAGAAAAAAATATTTCTGCATCTAACTGAGCCCAAGTGCTAAAATTATCTGAAGTTCTCAAAATAAATTGCTTTTTGTACTTTGTAATATCAACTAAAAGTTTTAAAACTCTAATTATCTGGTTCAAATTATTTTAACTAATTTCATGATGATACCCTGCACCTCAAATATCATAGTCAGTACATCTTAAAAGAAAGTAATTGTGTAATTAAAATACATTTATTATTCCTCATGTCAAATTAAATTTGTTTCCATTATGAATAAAGTGTTTCTTCTAGTTTAAAGTACATGATTTTAACAGATAGGTACAACTTTTGATAGAACAGAAAAATGATCTGTTTGGCTAAAATATTGTTGGAATAATGAAATATACTCACTACCTTCTCTTCTGCAGTGGATATAAAATAGAAACATATAGCTTGACTACCATCAACATGAGCCTAGATTTTGAAAAAAAAATATATCATTCCTAGATTGTTTGGCTACTTGATTGTAGCATTAGGCTACTGGGAACCTTGAAGCGTATCTGTTATTATGGTCCCATCATGGAATTCAAGTATTATTGGTTAGTCACTGGTTATGCTCAATAGCTCAATAGAAAGAAAAAAAGTAATAGAAATCTGAGCCATGTTTTCCATGTTGTATCATCAACTGCTTGTACTCTGTTCTTAAAAATAAATGAAGTAACTGAAATAGAATTTCAAGGGTTCCCATCAAAAATATAAGAATATGTGGTAATGCCTACATGAATTGGCTTTATTTATCCATTCTGCGATGTATGCATGTTTTAAAATAGTATGCTATGCTTGATAAGTAGACACAGTTTTTACTTATCATTTTAAAATACATAAATTTCAAAAAACAAAGTATTCTGAGAGTGTTGTGATTTACTGGAAGGGACCACGAGGCAACTTTCCACAGTGAAGGGCATGGTCTACCTACCCTTTTGATTACAGTGGTGGTTATATGGTAAATACATATATTAATACTCATAGAATTTTTATAGTAAGTCAGAAAATATTATACGTGACTATAATATCTACTACATAAAATGACTTATTAAATTCATTTTTCTTTGCCTTTAAAAATAATATTGGTCAAATTACTTTGCAATCATGTATGAATATGCCACAATGAAGCCCACTATTGTGTGTAATTAATATGCTTCAACACATAATACATGCATAATTAAAATGTATACAATGTGCTTTTCATATAAAAATCATTTTATCATAAAATAGGTGCTTATAAATTAATTTCAATAGCAAATTTTGGGATCATTTGTTAATAAGGAATCTTATAATAAATCTGGTATTTTATTCTTTAGAAGAAATTAAAACACAAATACTCATTTTCATCATCTTCAATAATCAGTAAAATTTCTCTAAAGAGCTATGTGCCAGACTGTATACATGGTACTTCACATAAACTATTCTTTGTTAATACAGTTATTCAAAGTAGTTGATATAGTTTTGTAGAGGAGAAAACTAAGGTTCAGAGACATTAAATAATTTAAGCAAATGGAGCTTATAAATGATATTGGCCAGAATTGATTGAATGTATTTATTTCAATAGTATGCCAGCATACTTTCAACTACATACTGCCATTTGGCTAATGGAGTTTATTAATTTATTATGAGAAATTAATCATATGGATCATGTTCTAGTAGCCTATTCTTTTTTCTTCTTTTGCTTCCTGTACAAAAATAGGGTGTTTTTTTTAAATAATGCTTTTATGGTCATGCAATCAGAACATACAACAGTATGAGCTTCCACATATTATGTATCTTCCAGATAGATAAGACGTTCTGTTTTCTCCTTCTCTGGATAATCTATAAAAGGACTTGAAATAATTAATTAAAGGAGGATTTACAATAGATCATGTTTTGACTTGATATAGGCCTTTCTATAAAATATTTATATTTTTATGAAATAGGATGTAAGTAAAACACAAAGTGTCAAAGACATTTATGCTGAATTTATTTAGTGGTCTTCCTCATAATTCAGAGTATGTAGATGTTATGGTATGGACACCAAAATATCCTGCATTTAATGCAGGAATGTTCTGAGCAGAAATAATTAGATTAATGGAGATGTAACTTTATCAGTTCATCCTAGTTTGAATGGACTGGGTAGTAACTATAAGTAAGTAGGGTGTGGCTAGGAAAGATGGGTCACTATGGGGGAGCCCTTGAAGGCTTCATCTACTCTGTTGCCCCTTCCTTCCTCTTCCTCTCTCTCTCTCTCTCTCTCTCTCTCTCTCTCTCTCTCTCTCTCTCTCTCTCTCTCTCTCTCTCTCTCTCCCCTTGGGGTCCATAAGGAGAGAAGCTTCCCTCTACTACACTCTGCTACTTTAAGTATGAGAATCTTGCTTGGGATATGTGGTAATGAAACAAAGAAATTTGCTTGAGCCATACTATAAACATAATGTTTAAAAACACCATGAAAAAGAAGCAAATATAAGTGCATTAGAATTATGGAAGTAGTGGGTGTTGTGGTACACACCTGTAATCCCAGTAATTCAGGAGACTGAGGAAGGAGGATTACAAGTTCAAGGCCAGCCTTAAGAAATTTAACAAGACTCTCAGCATCTAAGCAAAACCTTGTCTCAAAATAAAAACTAAAAATGACTGGGGATATTACTGTGGTTACTTCCCCTGGGTTCAAACCCTGATACAAGGAGAGAGGATTTGTAAGATACCTTATTGATAAAAAAATCTACATCATAATAAAGTTTATTATAAATTGAATAGTGTCTAGGTGTCAGACACTGTTTTAAGTCATTTACATGTCTTAATTTAATCCACAAGGTGACATTAGAAAGTCAATACCTATACTCTATTTAAGTTATACAAGAGAAAACAGAGAGAATTTAAGTACCATGTTCATGAATACAAATATGAAGGGATGCTGGAATGTATGTTGTACACAAAGAATTTTGTTGAGGCCTCACTGATATTTTAGTTGTCATTGGTCAGTTTGGAGGAATTTTATCTAATTTGTGTCTTTGAGTTTTTTCTCTTGAGATTAAATCACTGGCCACTAGTCCTGTCAACATTTCTTTGTAGTATTAATTTTAGATTTGAGCTACACTAATCCAGGGAAGGTAGTGAACATTTACTTTGAATCAAATTAAATAACTTATTTTTATCCTTTTTATTTTGCCATTAATAAGTGCCCTTCAGGAAATTAGCAAGGTAAGATAGAAAGTAAAACAGGTACCAAAGAATCTGGGTTTTAAATTCCAGCTCTGTCACTTACTGATTGTGTTACTTGGACAAGTGTCTTTAATTCCATAGAGAAAATTGAAAGTAGAGCAAGCAAACAAACCATCACCACCACCAACAACAACAAAACAACAACAACAACAACAAAACATTACAGTGGTAAAAAACACTGAGCAGTGCCTGCCATAGTGAGAGTGATACAAAAGCTTCACTATTATTAATTCACATGTTCATTTTCTCATCTATACAGTGGTAATAATATATGTCACCTTCTCAAAGGTAATTCAAAGATGATACCTGGTCAGCTAACCTATTTTGTCCTTGCCCATTGTGTTCTTCACCTGGGCATAGCTTTTAGGAATGGATGATAACAACAAAAGTATAATCCAGTTGTACAGAGACTCAGACATGTACAAGAAGCAATAAAAATATAGTTTATAACACCAAATTGCAAGAAATTTTGTCCTTATCCAGTATCTGTTTACATTTTGTCATAGTTGTTGTTTTTGCCATGTTTGTCCAAGTACTGAACTCAAGGTTATTCTACCAGTGAACTTTACCCCCCAATCATTTTTAACTTTTATTTTTTAGACAGTGTCTTGTTAAGTTGCCCATGCAGGCCATGAACTTGCCATCCTTCTATATCGGCCTCTCAAGTCCCTGGGAATATAGGTATGTACCATAATGGGTAACTATTCACCCTTCAAATAGCTGTACATTGATATAATTCTGGCATCACTAAAACCCCACTAACCGCCATGCAAAATATGAATTTAATATTGGCTTCCCTTTAGTACAGAAAATAACAACTTGAAGTTAACCTGAGATGCATCAAATGTTATTTATTCACCACATGGTTCATTTAGAGATATACCTAAGAAGTATTCAGTTCAACAGATAGTTTTAATGAGCCTCTTGGGAAAGAAATGGGAGCATTTTTCTGCCTTCTACTACCTGACAATATAATACTGGATTGTTGTAACCAAGTCATCACCAGAAGGAAATAAAATGATTTTTATAGTCCTCTCTGTGGAAACTTAAAATGAATCCAAATTTGTACAAGGCAGAGGCCAGAAATGTCTCAGAAATGATCCTGAATGAGCCCTTAATATGTAGATACTGGTAAAGTAGAATATGCTCATTAATTTTTCAGATTCATAAATTAATGGGACCTCTCCACATTTTAAAAGTTAAATTTACTCACATATGTAAGTTTTGAAAATGCCAGAATAGGTATTGATATGCCAATCACTGCTCCATATTCACGTATGAATACTATTAATCAATTAATTAATTATAAGATACTAATATGAAAAATGATTTAAAGTAAATTGACATAAAACATGAAGAACTTGGCATACCTACTCCCTTCTTCAGTTCATCTTATGTTAAGTGAATTCTGTCAGTTTGTATTTCATAAGATGAACATAGCCTGAATTTGTCCTCAATCTAAAAACATGCACTGCTTAGGGCTTACTGAACTTATTATAATTGATATCATTTGCTTTCTTCTTTTAAAAATTATTTTCCAAATTTTTTATAATCCTCTAACACTTTGTACATAGGGGCACTATTAAACACTTTGATTGACATTAAGTATTGGCCCTCTAGGCATCCCGAAACCTTATATAGTTATACAAAATGGTTACTTGCATCCTAGGAGTGACAGGTAAAAGAATAAATTCTGGGTTGTTAAGGAAACTGTACAAAGGATTGAAAACACATTGCTCTATATCCAGAGCAAGAGAATTATCTCCAGAGAAGAGCTCTTGTCAGCAATGAGTCAAACAAATGGTTTGCCTTACTGAAGTCAAAAGAAAAAGGGATTTTATGTTCAACAATGAAAACATCATTCAATTTGTAGCTTCTTGAACTTGATATGTTTTTAAATGCAGATGAATCTATGAACTTAGAATATAGCACTGAAAACATATTTCCTTTTATGAATTGATTTTCTCAGACTTATACCAAAAAATCCAATTGAAGATAATATTAGTGTTAGAAATAATATCCGTCCCTCTCTCTTTACCTGGCCCCCAACCTGTCTTATAATACAAAGAATATGCACTGCTATATCTCTTTCTACTTATGGCATTGAGTTTTATATTTCATGAATTACATTAGCAGGTTGTGACTTAGTTTCACCTTATAGTTTGAGGCCTTAGAAACAAAGGTTTTATTCAAAAATTACTCTGGAAAATTTGCTAGAATGGCTACCAATAAAAATAGTATAAACAGATACTCTAAATTATCTAGTGATTACTTAAATTCAAAATTATGTTTCATCATTTTATGCATTTTGAAATCATTAAGGAGTTTCTTTGCCATAAGGGGTATAATAGTGTTTTGATAAAATGTGTTAATATCGATAATATTGATAAAGTGGTTAATAAGTGTTGATTGACAAAATAAAATTCAATAAAATGAGTATTTGTGTTATGAAAATTCTCCACCTTCACAACTTTATTTTTGGAATATTGCATGGAAATTGCAAACAACAAGAGTAAACTGGGGAAGAATCAAATAAATACAAATGAATGCCCCTGGTTGAGACAATTATTAAGTATATGAACATTGATTTACAGTATGTGTACCAAAGTACTAAACAGTTTAGTGCATTAGATTTCATAAAATAACTTTAATAATATTCTGATTAAAATTTAAATATTTGAACTTATCATTACTTCAATAATTAATAGAAATATATCCAAACCATGATTGTTGCATACTCTTAATTTTACTAGAACTATCTTCTAAAAATCCAGCAACTTATCTACTTATTATTGCTAAGCTTTGTTTTTAGGAACTATGATCTTCAATGAAAAGAAGCACTTTATAAAATTTGAAAACTGCTAACATATTCTAGGACAATAAGAGTGTCAGTATGTTCTTCACAAATTGAGTTAAATCAGATGTAAAATAGTGAATACAACTCCAGACTGTTTTATATGTGTAATATGTATTATATGATAGTCTTTTATTACATATATATATTTTTTAACCATTCTAACATATATTTGAACCTTCTGTCACATCAATACATATACAATTCATAATTTTAGTAAACCACCTACTACTCCATCCAATAGATATATTAGTAGGCACTGACACATTACCTTCTGAATTGTATGTGATCTAATAATATTCCCTGGAATTCAGAGTTTAAGAATCCCATCATCTGCATATAATACAGCTTTTCTCTTTTTTTCATCTTAATATATTTTTCTGTATCAGATTGATTATCATAGGACATTTTAAACTTATTCTAGTGATTTCAGTTTTCCATATCTTGTTCTTATTTTGATGGCATTGTTTTCAATAGTTTCTCTGTTAAGGATCAAGTTTAGTGTTCATTTCTAAAAGATGTCTTTGGTCATGATTATTTTATCTCTAACTTTAGATTCATGAGTTTATTATTTAATCAAAAATATCTAAAGAGATTGCATCACTCTATTAATGTAGTGAATCATTAAAGTGTTTTTTTCCATCATCAATGGTCTTGCCATCCTAGAGTAAAACTTTCTAAATCATACCACAGAACTCTCCTAACGTGGTACCTTAGACTATTTTTCTATGTTCATATATAAGTTTGGAGTATAGTATAATCTGTTGTGTACATTATTTCTTTAGGTTGTATATTTGAGTGATAGTCGTCTAATGTAATACATACAAATGTTTTTATCTGATCTAGATTTTTAAAAGAATACAATATGAAGGTTAAGTAGAAGTTTAAATATTATTTAGGCCTATTATTTGGGACAGAATCCTTAAATCTTTTTCTAAATTTAATGTTGGTCATTATATATCAATCTAAATTTTTTCATCTATTATGATTTTTCAAAATTATTAGTATAAAATTTTCTGTTCTAGGTTATATTTATACTTTGCCCAACTCAATATTGATCTTATTTGTTTTCTCTATACATTTTCTTAATGAAATTTGATATAAATGAGTCTGGGTTTTTTTCCCACAAATACAGTTACTATATATTAGTCAAACTAAATTTTTGTTTTAATAAATTCTATTTATTTAACATTTGTTGCATTCTTTTGGATTACCAATCAACCACATTTTAAAAGTGTTGCAATTTAGTTATTTCCCCTGGCATTCTTATTCTTTCAGACTTAAAATTAAATAATCTCAAAAAGATTTCCCCCCATGTATTTTCTTCGTACCTGTATGTTTTAGAAATTACTACTGCTATTACAATGCTACTTTCTCATTCACATTTTACACTGAAGATAAAAATTCTACAGTATTTGCATGTCTGCTTTTTCTCCCCATAAGAGATGCTTCATTTAACTTGCCAGGTGCTATAGTTTGCATGTGTCACCTTCAAAATTAAGGTGTTGTCAATATGATAGTGTTAACAGATAGGGCCTTTGAGAGGTGAGAAGTCCTGACACCTTTTCCTCATTAAAAGAATGAAAGCCCTTATAACAGAGGTGAGCCACATTTGGCTAGCTTGGCTTCTGTTGTTCTGTCCTGTGAGAACTCAACAAGGGGATCTTCATTAGATGTTAGTGCCTTGATCTTGAACTTCTCAGCTTCAAAGGTTGTAAGAAAATAAATTTCTTTTCTTCATAAATTACTCAATGTAGTTTGTTATATAGCAGAATAAAATAGACTAAGATATCAGGAAAGCCCACCAAAGGTTAGCAACCAAAAGCCTTAATTATTAATGTTATGGTAGTTTGTAGCCAATGTCTGGAGAGACGGCATCCTGTTCAGAATCAAAATCCATGGAGAAAGGTTCAGGTGCAGAGACAACTCTCATAATGAATAAAAGTCTCATATATCTTCTCTCACATACATTATTCAGTGCATTTTCTTTTGTTTTAATATATTTACATTTTCCTTCTTTATACAGAATATTTAAGGTTGTTATTTCTTTAACCAGGCTGACTATATTTTGTGGTTCGTATTCCTCAATTTATAAAAATGGAAACTAAACTTAAAATGGTTAAATAACTGAGTCAAGCTAGTCCAAGATGTGAAAGGGCAAGTTGTTAACAGTTTGGATTTGTAATGCCCCGTAAATATTCAGGCATGAAGGCTTGATTCCAATGCAACATTGCTGAAAGATGAGGCTTTTGGTAAGTGATTGGATCATGAAGACTCTGATATCATCAATGGGTTAACCCACTGATGGTTTCATAATAGAATGAACTATTGGGAGATGGTACAAACTATAGGAAGTGGCATTAGTTGGAGGAAACAGGTCACTGAGATGTGCCCTAGAAAGGTATATTTTTTTCTTCATACCCTTCTTCCCTGCCTCTCTCTCTCTTTTCCTCTCCCCCTCCCTCCCAGACACCATGAGGTGAGTAGCTCTGATTCACCACACACTCTTTGTCATGATTCTCTGCCTCTCTACGGACCATAGCAGTGAGCAGGTCAACCATGGACTGAAAGTTCTGAAACCATGAACCAACATTAGTCCTTTCTCCTTGAAATTACTTATCTTAGTTATTTTATTATATCAATAGAAGGGTGACTAATCAACAGCTATTTCGAATTCTGTAATCCATTATCCACACTAAAATATGCTAGCATTTTAAAATTTAAAACATGTTTGCTATATTTTATTTTTAAATGTCTTTAATTCTAGAATAAAATTCTCTAAGGATAGGACTACACTCTTGTTTACTGCTATAATCTTAAAAAAGTATTTCAGTGACTAAAACAAATGCTCAAAATTATATTGATTGAATTAATTTTATTCTCACAAAATAACTATTAGTTTATAATTGTTCAAGATTATGCAAAGGTGGAAGTGTTTATTTCAATCAGTATTTACACAGGGTCTGTTTATAAGCTTGGTGCTATATAGGGTCCAAGTGGAACAAGACCCTCACCTTCTAGATATTTAACTCTAATGAGAGACCAACTCCAATTAAAGTCCTCAATAATCGCACAAAGATTATTTTATCTATCATAAGAAAAAATGGGCAGAAATCTGTCATTTTATATCACGGTGCTATGGGCTATGAATAGAAGTTATTGTTTGATATGATTTTTCTTTTCTATATTGTTAATCCTTAGTCATGTTTATCTTCAGGTTACAGAAAGTTAATTCTAATTTAAATTACACTGTAATAATGATTTGGAGGAAGGCAATTAAGAACAATTTGACCAGGAAAAGAAGTGAGGCTTCCCAAACTGAGACAAGATTATATAGGGAAAGGACTGTTTCACATGCAAATAACTGTTGGTAATGAGGAGATCAAATAATTTTCTCATGAATAATTAGCAAACCTAGGGAGAAATAACTCAGAGATTGTAAAATAACAGGATGTTCTAAAGGGGTTCAGAGGGTGGAAGTAGGCCCTGAGGTGTCCTCATAGGCCTTTTTTATGTGTAGGCCAAACAGAGAAGGCACAGTGCCAATAGGTTACATAGGTGAATGCATGCTCACAAGCAGATGTTTATGATCTTGAGTACATGCTGAATCAGGATGCTTATGACCTTGGCTACATACTAAATTAAAGTGGGCTGGAAGTCTTGGTGAAGGAACCTGACTATAGTCATCTTAGGCCTGCCCCACACAGTAATACTTATCATTTTAACTTATTTACTTGCTTACCAATTAATCTTTAAATATTTCATGGAGTAATGGGATGTTAAAGTTAGAATAAGAAAGAATACATACTGACATGTGGCTATGCTGACATTAACCTGTAAAGACTAAATTTCTAGGAAGCAAAGCACAGTGAATTTGAAATTGCCTCACGGAACTTTAAACAATAATAAAAAGAAACTCATATCCAAGACTTCCTAAAGATGTCTATTTTTATTTTAGTTCTTAAAAATAGATTGATCTATATTCTAAATAGGTAATCTAATCATTTGAGATTAATTTTTAAGACCTACCCTTTTATGAGTTTAATTATTTTTCTTTTATAAATAGGGGTCAGTATACTTAATATCATCATGTAGGAGTTTGATTCTTTGTAACTATCTACTGAAATGTAGTAATAATTAGTAAGTACTTTGATGCATTACTTTTTTTTTAAAGAATTCCCACTCACAAAGCATTTTTATATGTTTTCTCACTACATTCTTAATCATTAAAGCACAACACTTTATAGACTCACATTATAGGTAAAGAATTTATGTGAAGTGAGTTGACTGAAATCATACAGCTAAGCATCCAAAGCTAAAGGCTTCAGACATCAGTATCAGTTAAAAAATAAATAAACCTGACTCAAATTGTGTTCTGATTTCTAATTATTACTTGATCTCTGATGACATTATTCTCTAATTATTATCACATACAGCTAAGGAATGGGGGGAAAGCCATATTCTCATAATTATCTTCTTCCCTAAAAGGAATACTTCTTAAGTTTTTAAGAAGTGGAGGGGCCCTCTTTCTTAGGAAGTGTCAGTGGAAGTGCTAAAGCAGTCAAATTTAAGTCTCCTAAAATAGCCAACCCATGAAAGGATCCTCAGTCTGTTAATTGGTACCAACACTGAGAAATGAAATTAAAGGATAAGGATTTATTTGTTGTGTCATATTAGTGATATATGGATAGGATCTCACAGGATGTTTCACAGTAGGCAACATCTTCCCTTCTTATTGATTAGTCTACATGCTATATATTGGAAATATATGAACAAGACTTTCTTTTCTGCTTAAAGGAGATAATGTTTATAAATTGCTATTTTAGCAAGTATTAAAACACACACTGTGGTCAGTTTTTAAATATGTTTTACTGGTGTGGTAAGAATTTTTGCATAGGCATTCATGTGCTTTTATAGTTGAGGTACTCCAGCTACTAATTAGAGCTCTAACTTCAGTGAAATGTTGTGCTATTGTTTCCTCATATATAAAAACATCAGAATGACTTCATTGTTGTCAATATAAAGGGTAATTTAAATGTAACTTCACAGAAAACAGGTTAAGAATTGAAGCTGTAGGATTCTGTAACGTTCAAGCTTTACAAAGCAGATGAAAGCCATTGGTCAATTTAGCATTATTGACATTCTCTAATGAATTGAATGGGATGCCACTGTGACCAGATGATTAAGTGGACATCAAAATATGCAATGGAACACATATCTCTTTATGCCCCCAATGGCCTTTGTTCATGCAAAGAGCATATACTACTGCAGAAGATTTTAATCTATTTCATTTTGTGAGTTTAGGCAGTGTGATTGTCTTTGGAATTGAACTTCACACTTGCCATGAAATTTGCTTTAGTCAGAAAAAGACAAAAACAAAAGGCATCATGCTTCATGATGCCTCATATCAGTAGCCCTGTTCATTTTAGGAAACATAATTCACCGAATAGTTCACAGGGAAGAGATTCTTTGACCCATCAAAAGCTATAATGGATCCCCTGCCTTTGTGCTTGACCTTGCAGTTGGCTGACAGAGGCTCTCAAGGTTGTGCAGCAGGAATCAATGAAAAGCTGTTCCTGAAAAACAGTAACAACACAAATGTAAGAACCAAATTCAAACTTCTCCTCTAGCTTGACTGTAAATGAGATCTAAACCTGTGAAGCATTATCACTGTTTTTTTGTTGTTGTTGTTGATGTTGTTTGTTTTTTACAAATGTCTATCTAAATGTTTTTACTGGCTTCTAAATAGCAATAGGGCATATATTAAACAGCAAACTCCTGAAATGTTCTCTTTAACAGTTGAATTACAGTATTTCCCAAAGTTTGCTCAGGCCAATTAGTTATTTCAGACATATTTCAGAAAAATCACTTTGTAAACTTCATGCCAAACTCACGCAATGATCTGAACACTCATCAATCAAAGAAATCCTTGTTGCCCATCAGAAAACATGAAAGGCTTTTATTTCTGAATGTAAGAAGACGGAGGAGAACCATTATCTAAACATACCAGTCTAAAAGCTAAATTCCAATTTATCTTATACACTATCAGATTACTTCTTTTAAGCTTAACTATAATAATTGAATTTCCTGCTTATAAAACATAAGCACCTCTCCATTCTGCATACTGTCCTCAATTTAAAAGTGCCCTTCCTCAAAAATATTTCATCCAAAAACCGCAATTTCTTCTCTATTCCAAATCAAACTTTTTTTCTTGCTGTCTCAAACTTCGGGCCACATATCCAGTCACATACTTCAGACACACCTGGCTCGGTTCCTTCACTGCCAGTTTGTTTAAGCTGCTTTCCTTGTTAGGGATAATTGCATCTGTGTGCAAGTCTTATAGATTTACTTTTCCAAATCTAATAGATTGTACTCACAAAATATTCATTATCAATATTTTCTGATAAAAGGGGTCTCTTCCTTCCCTAAATATCTATAGATTTAATAAAGTAAGGATCTCAAATTGTTAGGGCAAGAGACCATGTCAAACTTATTTCTTGGTTTTTTTCCCCTTTGTTTCATGTGTTTTTATAACAGTTCACATAAGCTATGAACATTACCTGTGGGATATAATAGTGTAAGGCATTTATTTCTAAATATGTATTTGTAAAATAGATTTAATTTAAACATTGCTGAAATCACAGCAAGTTGGATGTTTGTTTAATATTAACTATCTAATAGAGAACAACAAATAAAATACTTATTAGGTGTAGGTCAATTCTTAAAATCCCTTTGTGCCCACGTGTATTCTCAAACAGGGTAAAAGAAAGCAAGACTTGAAGAAATTAACCCAGTCAAAGTCATAGAAGTTAAGTAGAGCAAGAAAGGTACTCTGGTCCTTAATTTTATATTTTTAAATCACTTCACCGAACTGCTAAGTCTTGTATTAGATTTTGTTATTACAATGGTGATAAATATTATTTTAAGATGTAACCTCAATGCTTAGTGGATAAAGAGTCAATGATCAGCGATGACTCCATAGTCTGATAAGGGCTACAAATGAAGTAATATTTGGTGATACCGGAGTTTAGTTCAGGAGAAGTCTCCTAGTCAAAAGAAATAATAAACATTTCACATATTTTGAAAATGATGGGAAAGGGAGTTTGATATGTTTTAAAATGCAAAAATTCCAAAATAAATAAATAAATAAATGTAAACCATAATCTCCGTAAGAGCAACTGCCATACATTTTTGTTGTTTTGTTTTGTTGGTTTTGATACTGAGGATTGAACCCAGGAGGGCTTACCACTGAACTGTATCCCCAGTCCTTTTTATATTATATTTTGAGACAGGGTCTCACTGAGTTGCTTAGGCTTTGCTAAATTGGTGAGATAGGCCTTGGATTGGAATCCTTCTGCCTTAGCCTCCTGAGTTACTGTATTACAGGTGTGCACCACCATGCCCAGCTTCATGTTTATTTTAGATTCAAAGGTAAGTGATATATGATAAAATATTTTGTTGACTATGTTGATAGAAGAAGTGAATAAATAAATGAGCAACATATTAATTATTTATTTTGACCAAGATAAAGATATCAGCTTAACATAATGTATCTGCAAAGGGCCCTAAAGTACATCAAAGATAAAACCAATTTTCTTATACATGTCCCATAAATGTAACAAGACCATCTCCATGTCAAAGAAGGGAAAAACCCTTTGTATTTTGGAATAAAATAATTTTTTCCATCACTATTTCAGATTCAATTAACTATTTGGTACAATTCATGAACATACATAGAGTATCAGCTATCTTTTAACATTTAGTTTTCTTTTTCTTTCTTTTTTATTCAGCATTTGATTTTTAATCACACAAAGTAGAGGCACAGTGCTGTCTTCTGCAATTAAGTGCCAAGTACAGGGCAATGATTCCCTTCTGGTTGAAATATATTCCATTATTCCCTTTGTTTAATAAACTGTTACTTGAAAGGAAGTCTGATAGGCTTTTTCACAATGAATCAGAGAACTGCTCTGCCTTCTTTCTTTATTATGCATGCTACATTTGAAACTAATGAAGCATAGCCTCTGAGCCGATACTTGCCTAGAAGAAAGAGACATTATGTCTATTTATTTCATTAGTTACTCAGAGCCAGAACAAAATGCATTGATTGACTAACATGTCATTTTTGACAGATGATAGGAATATTTGTTGCTATTTTTTTCTAATAGTTTACTACCATATGAACATTTTATATATTTAAGTGTGTTTGGAGTTACTAGGAAAAACAATCTGTAATGTAAATGACACACAATTTAAGGAGTATAGTAGACCATTATATTTTCTAGAATTTTATATACCATTCCCCTAAATACTGTCTTCCAAAAGTTCATTTTTGAGAAGAATAACATAATCTAACATTATTTTCATGAGACTTTAATTTTTCATAAAAATGTTGTCATAATCAATCCAGGTATAACTATACAATCTTTTCTACAAATAGGACAGCTTTATTATTAAAGGGCATCCAAAGGAGCAATTCATCATTAAAAGTATGCTTTCATTAAAATAACACCAGTCAGTGTCATTAATTGACCAATACTAGTTAGTTGAAAATGCAGTAAAATTTCAAACATAAGCTTTATTGGAGCAGCAACATGGTATAGGAAATAAATAACTTTTATTATTTGTAGAAACATGAATATATGCAATATAAAATTTTTTTAAAATATGCTTAGTAATTTTAATACTTTTTAAAATGCTAACAAGGAACACAAATTTTTAAAATTTGACCCCACTAATAGAATTTCAAGGGTGTAAAATTATTTTCAAATATGCACTTGTACTATTTAAAATTGAATTACAACTTTGTTATAAGAACAGAAAATAAATTTTGAACACATATACACATCCACACATTACTGGACAAATATAGACTCATTATTTGTAATAAACATCTTTATAATTGATTGTTAAATTTTTAGTCAATAAACCTTATGTGTTCTAAACACAGCTTTATTTAGGGAGGTGAGTAATGTATTTGAAGTAGTATTACAGCAAACTCCAAGGCATTATATAAACATTATTGTAGAGAAACTACATAATGTACTATCACAAGCAAATCCAAAATGTGAAGTGATAAGTACAGAATAATTAATTTTAAAAAATGTTATGCAAATGCACACATGCAGAGTAGTTATTGAAAATATGCATAATAACCACTTATTATAAGATGACATAATGAAGAGAGGAGAAAGATCTCTAATATACAAAATCTACATAAATCTCTTACGAAATATGGTGACTGCCCAAAATCTTAAGAGTTAAAATGACTATATAAAAAGCAATGAAATGAAAATCTTAAATTTAATCAACAATTAGATTTAGAGTTTAATTGTAATGTATTTACACATAAGAAATTTTGAAATTCTTAAATTTTATTTAAGAAAAGTAAATATAAAAAGTAAAATTGTTTTTGGCAAAATGAATGTCATTCATTTCAAGGTTAAAATGAGCTTTCTGCTCTTTGATTTCTTCAGCTATGACAATCAAACTTACTATTTTGAGTCACTAATTCAGGTACATGTAAACTCTGGAGTATACAATTGAATTAATTCCCAATTTTCATTGCATGATAAGCTAGCAGAGGCCCCAAGAGACCATCTGCATTAAATTGGTCTTTTCCTAAATACAGTGTTGTCAAGTGTACTACATTAGAAATCAGAAGTCTGTTCCCTTCTTGGTTCTTCTATCCTGGGCCAGTTTCTTTATTTATAAAATAAGGTACTAACTCATCACTATACCTCTAAAATTTAGGAATTCCAAATCATCTAACTACACTAAGCCTATTAATCATTTTTAAAAAGTAGCATACCAGAAATCCTTATTATTCAATGTATGAATGTATGCTTTATGTATATAAAACACTATTATATTAAATTCACCATTCTTTTTGTATATCAAACACTTTTTTGCTGAAGTAAGTTTAGTTATTCCTATCATGTCATATAATTAAAACATACTTATATTTTGTTAGTACATTTTACAAACTACAGAATTATATTACAAGGTCATCCTTTGATCTTCAATAGAATTAAGGATATTGTCTATTTAAAATTGTATGAAGGCTCAATTTCAACTTCTCTGTAGGGATTCCTTTTTTAAGTCATTCTGACTCACTCAGTCTTAGTGGGTACCTTGATTTCATTAGGTGCATTACTCACAATTTTTTTAAATATAACTTCAGTATTTATAGCCTCATGTCAAACTTGATTATACTCAGTCTAATCAACTATTAAAAGTGATTATAATATTAATTTCCTCTTTATAGATTGTTTAGTCTGTGTTTTATAATAGCTTAACAGCATTTCTAACTATATGATCCTTTTAAAATGTATATATTTTTCCATGTCTTTCTAACATAGACCATATAAATTAGTAACAGGATAATGAAGTGAGTAAGATCAAGTACAAAAACAAAACTGGATTGGACTGTTTTCTTGCTGGACATTTGCATGAGTCTCTAGACTATATTTTCTTTTCATATAAAATACATAGCAATAGAATAGATTCCATACAGTTTTCAAGAGACTCATATTTAACAAGGAACATAAACTACTTTGAATAGTGTTAATTATTATAATAATAATGATTATTGTTCTTAAGTAGCTACCATTATATTTTCCATTATATTTTAATTATGTAAGTGTAGTATTTCAAATGTATTTATAATAAATTATTAAATTATATATAATAATTGTATATTAAATATATCTTACTGATGATAGACCTTATAAAAATTATATATAATTATATAAAAAATTAGTATAAGTATAATATACATTAGATTATTTTAATAATTAAAGAAAATAAATAATACCCCAAGACAAAATTCTGTATTTTTAAAAGATTTCATTTGATATGGGGAATTGTGCTGAGTTTTTATTTTGCATTCCTGATATTTACAGAGTGATGTTAATTTTTTTTCATGTTTTTTATTATGTTCTTGTTAAAATTTCATCAACTAAAATTACTTGTTTTCCACAAGTAAAATAATGTCTAAAAGGGTAAATTTATCTCATCTACAATACAAGATAAAAATGTATTATATTGTAACTGTTATAAACCCTCATTGCCCTAGATTTCAATTAATTTGGTCAACATAACCTGAGTTTATCAATAAGCTACATTTCCACTGTGATTCTTAAAAACTCACTTCATTGTGAATGAGTTTTGTGCAATTAGTGGAAAACAAAAAAACAAAACAAAACAAAACTGGACTTCACCTAGGAGTAGCATGATTCAGTGCTATATTTGTAACAAATCAATGTGATTTTCAATTAAGCATTTATTAAGTATCTATTGTATATTAGATACTTTCCAAAGTTCTAGGGACAGAGATTTGTCAAAGAAACTTTAGAAGGCTTCAAAATTTGATGAAAAAAAAAAAAAAAGGCCAGAGTTAAGAATGAAGAAATACATTGTGAATGAGACACAAAAATAAAATATCTTATTGATGACAACTATTTGAAGGTATATTTTAGACATATAATATGGTTCTTGTAACATTAAGGCCTTTTGTACTTATGTATGTATGTATGTATGTATGGAGAATCCAATGTGAGCGATCTCACCTGAAGAAAAAAAGGAAAAGTTTAGAAGTTAAGCAATAGATAATAACTAAACACAGATTGTGCTGGTTTTAGAGGAATTGTTTTTACCTATGAAGCATATACAAAGAATTTTAGCAAGTTTGAAGTAAACAATAAAGAAACTACTAAAAAATGGCATGATTCTACAAAAAAAGCCAAGTTGGTGAAAACAGATTAAATGTAAAGTCGAAACTCCAGCCTATCTCAACATATCACCTTTCATCTGCAGAAAAATATTGATTATGTGCTAAATTCATTTTGACAAAGTAGAAACTAGGAATTTTCAACATTTAAGTGCTGATGCTGAAGTTATGATTAAATACTAGATAAATGATTTGCTAATTAATTTCCACAAATACATTCAACAAAACTTCTTAATATAAATTAACTTCTGGATTTGGGATAATGTTAGATTTAGAAAAAATTACAAGGATAATACAGACTATTTTGGGGGCGGGTACTGAGGATTGAACTGAGGGGCACTCAACCACTGAGCCACATCCTCCAGACTTATTTTTTTTTTTTTATTGGTCGTTCATAACATTACATAGTTCTTAATACATCATATTACACGGTTTGATTCAAGTGGATTATGAACTCCCGCTTTTACCCCGTATACAAATTGCTGTATCACATCAGTTACCCTTCCATTGATTGACATATTGCCTTTCTAGCGTCTGATGTATTCTGCTGTTTTTATTTAGAGACAGGGTCTTACTGAGTCACTTAGCACCTCACTTTTGATGAGGCTGGCTTTGAACTCTTGATCCTCCTGCCTCAGTCTCCTGAGCTGTTGGGATTACAGGCTAAATTAGACCCAGCTAGTACAGACTTTCTTTATACTTTCCACTCAGTTTCCCTAATTTCATATTTTTATATAACATTGATATGTTTGTTAAAACTATGAAATTAGGATCGGTTCAATACTCTTAACTAAGGGCTTTATTTGAATTTCACATTTCCTCCACAAAAATCATTTTTCTGTTCATCCAAACTATAATATTAAATGTATCCTTTCTCTTTTTCCATCTGTGAGTTTCGTGATTCTCTTGAGTTTTTTTCTTTAACATTTTTATCATTTTAATTATTTATAAATGACAATGCATTTATACACTTTGATATGTCATACATAAATAGGGTATAATTTCTCATTTTTCTAGTTCTACATATTGTAAAATTAAATTGGTCATGCAGTCATATATGTACATAAGGTAATAATGTCTGTTTCATTCAACTATCCTTCCTATCCCCATGTACCCACCCCTCCCTTCACTCCCCCCTACCTAATCTAAAGTAATTCTATTCTTCCCTAGTGGCCCCTCCCCAATGTGAATTAGCATTTGCATGTCAGAAAAAACATTCAGCCTTTGGTTTTGTGGGATTCAGGATTCGATTATGTTGCTTAGCATGATATTCTCCAATTCCATTCATTTACAGGCAAATGACATAATTTCATTTCTCCTTATGGCTAAGTAGTATTCCTTTTTGTATGTATATCGTATTTTCTTTATCCATTCATCTATTGAAGGGCACCTATGTTGGTTCCAAAGTTTGGAACTTTGAGTTCAAAGCTATTGTGAATTGAGTTGCTATAAACATTGATGTGACTGTGTCACTGTTGTATGCTGATTTTTAAGTCCTTTGAGTATAAACCGAGGAGAGGGATAACTGGGTCAAATGATGGTACCATTCCAAGTTTTCTAAGGAATCTCCATACTACTTTCCATAGTGGTTGCACCAATTGATAGTCCTACCAGAAATATAAAAGTGTAACTTTTTTCCCATATTCTTGCCAACATTTATTATCGCCTGTATTTTTGATAATTCTCATTGTGACTGGAGTGAGATAAAATTTTAGAGTAGTTTTGATTCGCATTTCTCTAATTGCCAGAGATGTTAAACATTTTTTCATATATTTGTTGATCTCTTGATTTTTGATGACCTTAAACAATTTTGAAGAATTCTATTTGGTTATTTTGAAGTTGGTTTGGGTTTTTCTGATAATTTTTATGATTATGCTATGATTATTGGATTGGGTAAGAATTCCACAGCGATGATGTTCAATTTATGCAATATAAAGTCAGGCCTTCATAAACTCAACATGACTTTTGCTGGTGATATTAAATCTGTACTTGGATTGGGTAGGATCTGCCAGGTTTCTGTATTGTAAAACAAATTATTTTTTACTTTCCGTGGTTTATTCTTAAGAACCAAGTCATTAAGTCCAGGATGCAATCAAGGTGAAGTAAATAAAACTCAACCTACTATTACTTTGGTATATTTATTTTATTAATAAATATGGTTTGAATTTTGGTTCAATATATATATCAGGTTCTATATATATATATATATATATATATATATATATATATATATATATATCAGGAGGAATATGCCATATCTCATAGTGGCATTCCTTAAAAAGAATCATTCATTTTTTTTTCAAATATGTGTTTTAAAATGAATATGACAAAAGAAAAATAGAGTAAAATTAAACTTGAAGAAATGTAATTATTTAGGGTTGTTATAGAATCAATTTTTGAATTGTAACTCTTACCCCTTGCTAGTTGTGTGACACAGCATATTTCACATTCTTAACAAACAATGGTATGGACACCATTGCTAAAACTGGTCAATATCAAATGAACCAAGGTAAAATGCTTAGCCTGTTGTCTGGCATATGGTCAAAGTTCAAAGTATAAGAACTCATTATTTTATGACACTAGGAGGCAGAAGTCCTTTCTTACAGAATCTTGTCTCTAAAGACAAGCCTTTGTGACTTTGACTCTTAGATTCAGCCTACTTTCTTCTTTGTACTGTCCTTGGTCAAGGTCTGGATGCCACACAGGCACAGCATGCCTTCATCCGACCTCCATTTACATGTCTGCTGATGTGTGATTCAACAATGGGTTTTTCATATAGTAACAAGAAGTGTCAGCTTTATTTTTTTTTTCTTTCCTATGGAAATCTGCCATCTTTTATAGTTTGGTTGTTGAGATATGTCTTTTCACAAAGAAGATTCATATCTATCAAGTGGGCTTGGTTGTCATGTAATTATGTGAATTCTGATCTGTGAGACTGAAGTTAAAGAATGCAGATATCAGAATATTGCAAATTCCTGGGTGAATGTCTTACTGAGTTTAAGAGATGCTCATTAACTTTTGGATTGGGACATAAGAGTTAGCTATGCTTGGTAAAGATCACTTACTTTTGGGAGAAGAAGAAAAAACACATGATGCATCATGACTTACAAAATGTTTAGAACAAAAATCTATTAAATGAAATAGCTGAAGAGTGAATATCAGCCTAATATTTTATATGAGTAAAACATGTAACTTGTTGATTTTTTTTTTTTTAATCTGATTGTAACACATGTAAGTTTTTGCTGAGACTTAAATTGTCTGAAAGAAAATCTATCTTCTGGGTAAATCAATAGCTTGGGCACTTTTGTTTCCCTTTACCTGGTCTAAAACTTTTACAAAAAAGATAACGGTGAATTACACTGTATATTATTTTGAAAGAAACGCATCTTAACTCACAGAGAGTAGTGATCAGAACAATCAGGGTTTCAGTCAAGAATGAAAAAGTAGATGTTTGCAGATTTACTGGTGGTAGATCATGCCAGAAAACATGGTGAGGGAGGAAGACCAGTATCTTCAACAGTTTTCCTAGTGCAAACAAAATAGTAGTAAATTGGAGAGAAAAACTCTTATTAATAAAACTTACATGTCATTTCTTTATGAAGTTCCTTAAAATTGGTGCTCAATCTCATTCTGTCTTGTCTTTCCTCTCTTGTTCTTTAAAGAGGAGCTAAGGTGTGGCATAGTGCTAGTAGCTATTGACTGATAAGTGTTTGAAAGCATTCATAAACAAGAAGGCTAAAAAGAGAAAGTGGCTGACTCTTGTTTTTCATTCCATTGTAAATAGTCTCCCATAAATAAATCACCCTGAAACCATTTTCAAACTCACCACAGCCATCAGTGCTTCCTCTAACTCAGTTCCTCTGGAATACTTGCAATATTAAATATCTCTGGACTATTGACATCTGTTATAAGAGAAAAAGAAAACCTTGATTCTCCATTTATATCTACGATCTTTTCAACAGTTTCCTTTTTAGAACCTTCTTCTTTTACCACGCATGAATATGATATTATTCAAGTTATTTCTCCTTGCCCAACTATTAAGAACCATGAGAGATTCCATCTGTCTCACGTTTTCAAGTCTCATTTTTATATTGATGGTTCACAACTCTCTATCTCCATTCCTTCTGTATCCACTTGTGTCCTGAGTAGCAAGATCAAATTTTTAATAGATGTGAACTATAAAACACCAGAAGCTAACCATGTTCAAAGCAGAACTCATCTTTCTTGGACGTATTCACCATTCTCATTTCTACTTTTATTTTCCTTCATCTGTATCCTGAATTTTACACCTCACTTGTCCTTTCCTCATGTCTCTCCTCTCTTCTTGATCTACCATTGACTCCTGAGTTGCTAGCAATTTCTTGCTTACATCTCCATCTGTAGACTTCTTTCCAGCCTATAGCCACAGGTTTTCTTCTTCTTTTCTTTCAGGTCCTATTAGCTCTCACCTGATTTTTTTTTTTTCAGTCTGACTACTCTATTCATTTCATTTGGGCTGATGGTTATTTTCTTAAATCAAATCTGCCCACATCTAATAGCTAGCTCTCATAATTTCTAAGGACCCAAAGTCAGATAAAGCCCAAACTCTAGCCCCGTCTACCAATATCTCCCCAATCTGATAGTTATTATTTTATCTCCTTAAGAGATGACAAAACTAAAAATTAAAGCATTTATACACACAAAGTTTCATAATTAGAAGGCAATAGAATCAGCTTTCAGTTTGTCTTTTGATGCCAAATCAAAATCATCACTTCACTACTGAAACTGGAGAAATCTAAGTACTTCCAATATTTCTCTTCAGGAATAAAAATGTGGAAATGATTTATAAGGATATTTACTTTCATAAGTATGATATTTATATGCTTTAATTTTGGAGTCAAATCTTATAATCAAGATTTACTTTAAAAAAATTATACTTATTCAGTATTATTTATAAAATATTTTAAAATCTCTTAATCATTATCTGTTACCTGAGACTAATAGGTAAGAAAGGGTCTAATTCAGAGCATTACTAGCATCATTGAAGAAAAAATATTCTTCCCCTTTCCTGTCCCTCCTTCCTCTCTCTCAATTCCTTTCCTCTGCTCCATTGATATCTCTTCTATTTTCATGGGATTTCTCCCTTTTTTAATATTTTCTTTTTTTTCCCCTTAGTTTGCCTTATCTCTTATATAGGAGAGAAAACATTTAACTTTTGACTATCTGGATTCAAATTATTTCACTTAGCATGATATTCTCCAGTTCTATCCATTTTCAGAAGGAATCTGACCAAACTTTCCTATGCACATATGTGAATTTCACCTTTATGTATATACATAATGCACTAATTTAAAAAAAAGATAAATAAAATGGGCATGGTGGTGCATCCTTTAATCTCAGCAACTCTGGAGATTAAGGCAGATGCTAGGTAAGTTTGAAGCTAGCCTTGACAACTTATTGAGACCCTAAGTAATTTAGTAAGATCCTGTCCCAAAATAAAAAAAAAAAAGAGAGAGAAAAAGGTAAAGAGGCTATGAAAGGATCTATGAAAGATTAGTAGAGTAGAGGAAAAGAAACCAGGGTGAGGGAAAAGATAAAAGAAAGAGGAAGTACAGGGATTGAATTTGAGCAATTTATGTTCCATGCTTGTATAATTATGTCAAAAAGAACTTCTGTAGTATATATATATATATATATATATATATATATATATATATATATATTGAACTTAAAAAGAGTATGTTTACAAAATTATACATTTCCTGAAATATTTAGTTGCATTTATTTGAAGTTGGGAATATTTAAACAAGCATTTAAGTGCTTCAAAAATCCTTTTAAATGATCAAGTAGGATTCATCCATGGGATGCAAGGCTGGTTCAATATACGGAAATCAATTAATGTTATTCACCACATCAATAGACTTAAAAATAAGAACCATATGATCATCTCGATTGATGCAGAAAAAGCATTCAACAAAGTACAGCATCACTTTATGTTCAAAACTCTAGAAAAATTAGGGATAACTGGATCATACCTCAACATTGTAAAAGCAATCTATGATAAGCCACAGGCCAGCATCATTCTGAATGGAGAAAAATTGAAGGCATTCCCTCTAAGATCTGGTACAAGACAGGGATGCCCTCTCTCACCACTTCTGTTCAACATAGTCCTCGAAACACTGGCCAGAGCAATTAGACAGACGAAAGAAATTAAAGGCATACAAATAGGAAAAGAAGAACTTAAATTATCACTATTTGCAGATGATATGATTCTATACCTAGCAGACCCAAAAGGGTCTACAAAGAAGCTATTAGAGCTAATAAATGAATTCAGCAAAGTGGCAGGATATAAGATCAACACGCATAAATCAAAGGCATTCCTGTATATCAGCGACAAACCCTCTGAAACGGAAATGAGGACAACTACTCCATTCACAATATCCCCCCAAAAAATAAAATACTTGGGAATCAACCTAACAAAAGAGGTGAAAGATTTATACAATGAAAATTACAGAACCCTAAAGAAAGATATAGAAGAAGACCTTAGAAGATGGAAAAATATACCCTGCTCATGGATATGCAGAACTAACATCATCAAAATGGCGATATTACCAAAAGTTCTCTATAAGTTCAATGCAATGCCAATCAAAATCCCAACAGCATTTCTTGTAGAAATAGATAAAAGAATCATGAAATTCATATGGAATAATAAAAGACCCAGAATAGCAAAAACAATACTAAGCAGGAAGTGTGAATCAGGCGGTATAGCGATACCAGACTTCAAACTATACTACAGAGCAATAGTAACAAAAACAGCATGGTACTGGTACCAAAACAGGCGGGTGGACCAATGGTACAGAATAGAGGACACAGTAACCAATCCACAAAACTACAACTATCTTATATTTGATAAAGGGGCTAAAAGCATGCAATGGAGGAAGGATAGCATCTTCAACAAATGGTGCTGGGACAATAAGAGAGATAAACAGGGAGCCTACATCCTGGGAACAAATCTTTACTCCACACACTTCAGATAGAGCCCTAATAACCAGAATATATAAAGAACTCAAAAAATTAGACAATAAGATAACAAATAACCCAATCAATAAATGGGCAAAGGACCTGAACAGACACTTCTCAGAGGAGGACATACAATCAATCAATAAGTACATGAAAAAATGCTCACCATCTCTAGCAGTCAGAGAAATGCAAATCAAAACCACCCTAAGATACCATCTCACTCCAGTAAGATTGGCAGCCATTAGGAAGTCAAACAACAATAAGTGCTGGAGAGGATGTGGGGAAAAGGGTACTCTTGTACATTGCTGGTGGGACTGCAAATTGGTGCAGCCAATTTGGAAAGCAGTATGGAGATTTCTTGGAAAGCTGGGAATGAAACCACCATTTGACCCAGCTATTCCCCTTCTCGGTCTATTCCCCAAAGACCTAATAAGAGCATGCTACAGGGACACTGCTACATCGATGTTCATAGCAGCACAATTCACGATAGCAAGATTGTGGAATCAGCCTAGATGCCCTTCAATAGATGAATGGATAAAAAAAATGTGGCATTTATACACAATGGAGTATTACTCTGCATTAAAAAATGACAAAATCATAGAATTTGGAGGGAAATGGATGGCATTAGAGCAGATTATGCTAAGTGAAGCTAGTCAATCTTTAAAAAACAAATACCAAATGACTCCTTTGATATAAGGGGAGGAAACAAGGACAGGGTAGGGACGAAGAGCTTGAGACGAAGATTTACATTAAAAGGGTTGAGAGGTGGGAGGGAAAGGAAGTGAGAAGGGAAATCGCATGGTAATGGAAGGCGATCCTCAGGGTTATACAAAATGACATATAAGAGGAAAGGAGGGGTAAGACAAGATAATACAAATGGAAGAAATGATTTACAGTAGAAGGGGTAGAGAGAGAAAAGGGGAGGGGAGGGGAGGGGAGGGGGGATAGTAGAGAATAGGACAGACAGCAGAATACATCAGACACTAGAAAGGCAATATGTCAATCATTGGAAGGGTAACTGATGTGATACAGCAATCTGTATACTGGGTAAAATTGGGAGTTCATAACCCACTTGAATCAAACTGTGAAATATGATGTATTAAGAACTATGTAATGTTTTGAATGACCAACAATAAAAAAAATCCTTTTAAAAAATTAAATATAGCCAAGGGTAATTTAAAGAGTTTTTGATATTTTTTATGTTTATTAAAACATGTTATTATAAGAACATATACTTTTTTCATCAATGAAAAAATATTGTTCATCAGTTATGGAATGCTTAAAGTGCACATTTAAATCTTATAATATGGAGGGATTATTTTCCCTGTTTTCTGTAAGAGGACACATGGCAAGTATCACACAGAAGTGTAAGAAGGAAATGCATGAAATTCAGATATAATCACATGAATGCCAGTGATCTTCATCGAGGTTATTCAGTTCAATATTTTCAAGAGATTTACCAAGTTCCTGACTCATCCATCTCTGGAAATTGTTTTCTTTGTAAGGAATCTTTTAATTTGTAAAGATTTAAAACATGTATTTTAAAATAATTTGGTCAAATTAATATAATTTTATGCTGCACTTGAAGCACTTGAACAATTTTCCTATTTCCTAAATTAAAGCAATTGAATATAAAAAGAAATATTTTAAAAGACCGTGGGCTGCTTATTCCGAATGCTATGAAATGTAAATAAGTATTTTAGGAGCTAACACATGTTTCTCACCAAACATTACTTAGTGTGAATAGTGCCCCACTGAGTTGTTTCAGGACAATTCATTTCATCTATAATGAGAACCAGTGGGGGTAAATTTGTGAGCACTGAAGACACATAAGTGACACTACTGATTACCCAGTGCCATTACTACATGCTTCTTCCCTTTGAAAAACAGTCAGTGAAATTACAATAAGCACAGTCCAGGGACATACAGAAACTACCAAAGAAGTAGTTTACTTAATCTTTGTAATTATGTTCTAAGTGCATTCCTTTTAACATTTCCTTCTGCATTTAGACATTTTGTATTTGTGTCTATCTTTGGATATTGTGAATGTGAAATGTATTTTAGCTAGGGGCATTTTGTGTTATGGGCAGAATTCTTTTATTCAGAAAGTTTTAGAAACTTTGGAAATACTATATCACTTGTATTATATTCCAGAAAGGGGATCAAATTAAATGTCCTGCATTGATAAGATGATTTTTACTCAGAGGGCAATTGGGGGCTTAAGAGGCATTCCTATGTCCAAAGACCCATATAAAATTGAATTCCACAAAATTAGCCACATTCACACCATGTTTCTATGGAGAAGTTGATACACTATTCCTAAAAATTAGACTGAGGCTTAAATCCACTAACTGTGCCTCAATAACAATTCGGCTTTGGGAAAAGTCACATATATTCACTTTTTAATGCAGACAGATGCAGTTTTCAAGAAAATTGCAATGTACTCCTGACTGTAAGGAGAGCCAGATATGTGGCTGAAACCAGGTCATATCACATCTGTTTCCAAAATCCTTCATCTGTGAAATACAGAAATTTGAAGCCAGGAAAAATAAGATATAGTTGTTTCCCTTCATCTGGGAAGGCACTGATTTTCAGAACATCTTCTCACTTGATTATGATGTTGGATTTGGAGACTTTCCAATAGCTGCATCCTTCCACCATGATGTTTTGCCTTACCTCTGGGCCAGAGTTAGCCAACCATAAACTTAACCTCTGAACCAGGAACCCCAAGTAAACTTTCTCTCTTTTAAGTTGTTCTTGTCAGGCATTTTGGTTACAGTGATAAAGCTGACAAACACAGCAACACAGTGTGTAATCCTCATGAATGTTCTCTAAGTTCTCTTGCCTGACATTACTATCCCCTTACTTCATTTATGCCAGCTTCCTTCTCCATAACAGTAGAACTGGCTGTACAACCAGTCATCATCAAGAGTCTGGATTACTTAAAACAAGAATTTCTATGAAAATAACTATTGTCTATAATCTGCCAAAAAAGGTTGAACTTGATGCCTGACCTCAAAAAGACAAAAATTGTCTTAATTTTGTGGCCTAATGATGTTTCTTTTGAGGCCATTCCTGAAGCTGGGTTTTCTCTGGACTTCAGCCCTACCTGATCCTGAATTCCCTCTATCATTCTTTATCCAGATGAGGTCCTGAGGAAATTGTCAACTTTGTTCTCCACTTAGCATTCAGTAACTATCCAATTTATAGTAACTTTATTACTGTTACCAATTTGCAGTACGTTTATTAACCTTAAAAGCAGGTCATCAATCCAATATGTCTTACTTAAACTAAAGATTTCTTGTTTGATTAAGTTCAATAAATATAATAAAACTTCACTGTGTTTACATGTTTATCTTTAAGGACTGGATTACAAATGTCAACACTTCCTTGAATAGATTGTCTGAACTCTTATACTTAGAATCAATGCAGTGACTGAAATGACCATGGTTTGTTGATACCAAAGACTTCTGGGGAAGCTGTATTTCTCTGTTATTAGCCTGCTCTGTGATCTCCATGAGTAATGGCATCTATTATTCTGAAGTTAAATTGAAAATGTTTGTGCGACTGTACAGTTGAAAATAACCTAAGCATTATAAGGTGTGATGTTTTCCTGGATCAATTAGCCTTGATCACTAGAAATGCACAATTGTTGTGCCGATGGTATGCAGATGCTACATTGTTGAGATCAGTCTTAAATATACAATGGGTATTCTATAGGCCACTGCTTTGAAAACAGGAAGTTGATTTCTTTTAAATGCAATTACATTCAATGAATATAAAATGCAATTATTCTCTAAAATATTTTATCATTTTAGAAAAGAGTGTTGAGGGCTGAAATCAAGTCAAGATGGCGCCTGGCACTTTGCCAGGAGGAGTGGTCTGTGAAGCAACGCCATCGAGCCATTAAGAAGATGAGGATTCCTTATTGGTTGACTGCTGTATCTAGTTTATGTTAATTGAGTCAAGCTGTGTGTAATTAGATAAGTATATATACCTCTGCTGACGGGCAGAGAAGCGGCTCCTGCTATCTCGGGTGCCTGCTACTTTGAGTTCTTGCTCAGTTCCTGTTGAGTTCACTCGCAATAAAGTAGTTCCAGATTCAACCTTCAAGTTGCTTGTCACCTCCAGGTTATTTAATCCAGCCAGACTATGGCAAAAGAGGACAATTTTTATAAACCACCACATTCATAGATTTTATAATTTGGGTGGACAGTTGTTCAATTAATAAAAATTCATTTCTCCTCATAGATTTATTAAAAGGAGTACATATCAAGTAATATCAATTAGATCATTACATTCACTAGAATTCTATATTTAACAACACCAATCCTAATAGGGTAAATATAAGAATATATCACATTGCCAGAATTTTAAAATCAGTAGTGCATTTTAGAACATAGGACTATAGCATAAAATACATATGCTCATTCTAGTATTTATTTGTCAGGAGCTGTACATGGGTTGCATGTGTGGATCATTGTTCTTGGAAGCCTCGTGAGGATAGAGACATCTGGTGTCTGGGAATGACCAGTGGACATTTCCACTGGTCAATTGCACAGGGACAATGTGAATCTCTATCCTGCTCTGCTGAGGCCCACATAGCACCTGAGATGGGTATGGCCTGCCAAGAAGTCAATCAACCTGCTGATTGCAAGACATCCTTAAGCAAGATTCTGCCTTGAAATCTTATCTCAGCCTTTGATGTACCCCCTTAAATAAACCACTGGAGCCATTTTGTCTTTTGTTTGGTTCCAAAACCCATGTGGACTAGATCTAGCAGGAGCTTTGCTTTCTGTAAATATACTTCTGAGTATTTGTGCTTTGTTATTTACTAATTATTTGAGATTTTAACTTTAAGGTGGCTTGGATTATCCTGGGCAGAAAGAAAAACCCTTTAATGAGACACTGGCCATTGTCCCCTGATATTCATTAATTTTGTGATTTGGGGTAATCACTACCTTTTCAAAATGAGAATAGAAGTATCTCACTTATGGGGCAGCTTAATGCTGCCAGTGGGGTTAAATAGGTAAGAACTTTATTTTTTTAGCTTTTTATTAAAAACAGTAGATGCATATTAAAATCAATTTCTATTTGAATAGATTTTGTCTGTGAGATTCCCAAGAAGCTCATCTTAAAAAAGAAGAAATTTAGACTCAAATGTAATCACCATGAGAGAGATGTATTCATATAGACCTGTAGTGTCTTGAGAAGAACTAGTGGTGCTTAGTTTGTTATAATCAAAGATGGTGCATAGAGGTAATGAAGAAAGGTATTAGAGAAGAGAGAGAATGAGCTATGTCAATTTTTCCAAAAAACAAATGCTCACTGTATAGAATAATCATAGTAAAAAATTGTTGATGGACCCTTGAGATTGATGGCTTGGACCAGAAATTTTGAGACTCCTTCCTTCATGATAGGAATTTTATGTTTTAATGTATATAAGAAAAATTAATCTGCTTTACTGCTTACTGTAGCTTGCTTTATTATTTCTATTGTTTTTATTCTTACTTTTCTGCAATGGATCTTTTTTAATGAATCAACTTTGGAATATACCTCATTTTTTCATCATTTTTTAAAATACTCTCCAATCCATATTAATTTTATTCAAAGATTTTGTTCTGCACTGCATATTCATTTTTTTGCTAAATCTTTAAACCTGTAAATACAGCCACTGCCTTAGTTTTTAAGGCAGTTACTCAGCATTTATTCCTGTGTTCTGTAGCCCCCATGCTCAACAATCAGCTGAAGCTACTCTAATAAATTACCCAGGACTTCCTTCTGACAAAAGTCAATGACCTTGTCTCAGTTTTCAACTTAATCTAATGCACTGTGACTTTTTATTCAATTGACCACTGGTTTATTTAATAATTCATGAACATATATCATATTAAATTAAATATCAAAATATTCAAGATGAACATCAAATCTAGTTGAATATGATCCATTAATTGAACAATTCATGCATGACGGCGTAGACAGATGAATAAATCCCTCAGTAGAAATTACAGATATTACAACTCTCTTTTCCACATATTTTCCTGACTGCTTCTGTCTTCTGTTTCTAGCCTCCTTTCTACCTTTTGCATCCTACTTATAAAATTCACTTTCTTGCTGTACATTTTTTGTCCTTTGCTTTACTCAATTCATCAACTTAAGTTTTCCAATATTGCCTCTGTGCTGAAGACTCCCAAAGCTCCTTCCCAATTCTGATCTTGGTTATTTTACATTTTCAAATCTCTATCTCTGGCAATCCCACTAGATATGCTCTTTTTTTTCCCTCAAATATCTCATATCTAAAATGGGTTGATAGATTATACTACCTGTAACTTTTTTAATGCCTAACACCAAAGCATTTGGCTAAATAAATGCAGCAGCATTTTTCTTCTTCATAGTTCATTTATGTTGCTTTAATAAAATACCAGAGACTGCATAATTTATAAAGAAAATAAATGTTATTTCTTACAGTGGCAAAGGCTGGGAAGTCTGAGGTCAAGGCACTGGCAACCTCAGTCTTCAGTGATGCTTATTCCTCAAAGATGGTTTTGTCCGAGTGTCTTCACATGGCAGAAGTACACAAGAAACCCCTTTGTAGGACGCTGATCCATTGATGAAGGAAGAGACCCCATCTAAAGGCCCCATCTCATAGGACCAAATGCAGAGTAGGTTTCAATATGAACTTGGGAAGGGACACGAGTGTCACCATGTCACCTACCTATGAGAGCAATATTGTTCTACTTATATCTTTCTTTTTGTGCTAGGAAGTACTTAAGGCTATAATTTTACCATCACATATTGTAGTACTGATCAGGACTAGTTACACAATGGAATCAACTGGGGAGAATTTTATAGATTACTAGTGTAAACTGCATTCCCAAATACTCCTGTTTAAGTCTTATTTTAGAAATAGGGCTTTCTGATTTTATCTTCACAACATTTAAGACATAAGACTGCATCATTTGACTTTGTTGTTACCTGAATATATAAGCAACATTTGGAAAGTTTAACTATCAACAGTTAATAGTCATAGCTATTATTTTAACAATTTAACCAACTTGTACTATATGTGTCCCTTATTTTTCTACTTTTGGAGGTAAAAAAGTAATAAAGATGTGGGTGGGAGAAGAAGTAAACTAATTTGTCATTAAAACAGAGAAGGAGTATAAGAATAGAGTAGAGTATCCCCTACTTAAGGGAAAGTGAAAATAATGGAATAAGACATTTCCTGGGGCTAGGGTTGTGGCTCAGCAGTAGAGTGCTTGTGTAGCACATGAAAGGGCCTGGGTTCCATCCTCAGCGCCACCTAAAAATAAATAAATAAAATAAAGGTATTGTGTCCAACTACAAATAAAAAATAAAATATTTTTTTGAAAAGGAAATTTCCTAACAGAATTAAATCTTCCTTACTTGCTGTGTCACTTAAGGTTATGTTGTTTAATTTTTTTATATTTTGCAAAATTATTTTCTCAGTTGTGTTAGATTGATAATTTAATTAATAAATTTACACCATAATTTACTCTTCATTCAATGACAATTCAAATTGCATTTACTACCTATTGAGTGCCTTCTATATATAAGAAAATAATTAATTCAAATTCATTAACTCCAACAATTCTTAATTGCATTTTACATATGAAGGAACCAACACTGAGAAAGGCAAATGATATTTACTATAATCACTCCACTAGTTAATAAAATATTTATTCTGAATTATATTTATATGGAATTATGTACTGATACAAAGTTTACAGGGACCTAGAAAACTGGGAATGGCAGAATACTTTGCCAGTACTGACACAACTATTGCCACTGTGATTACTCATTCTGTTACTCTAAGTTTCCCTGATAACCCATTGACATCTTTCAGGAACTATGGGATATTTCCCCTATGGAGATCCATTCTATAAACCCTAGAGTCACATGACTTTTGAGATGCTGTTTCTGATAATGTCTACTAACTCTAATCACAAAGTGGAAGATAAATTGGGCTTCAAATAGTTTGGAAGCCCCACAAACTAACAAACATTTTTAGATTTTACACTTATTGTGACCCTATTTATTTGACATTTCCCTAATACCAACAATAAAAGCCTGTGACATAGGGACTGTCTAGGTGCAGTTATACATTGCTTCATGTTAGTGATATCCTCTGAAAAATTGCATTGTTAGGCTATTTTGTCATTGTATGAACTTGCACAGACCCAGGTAGTGTAGCCCACTTTACACCTAGTCTATGTGATGTAACCTATTGCTCCTAGGATACAGATCAGTCCAGCTTGTTACCAAACTGAATTTGTAGGCAACTGTAACACCATAGTAGTTTTTTTTGTTATTTGTTTATAGATATTGTAACACATAACCACATCTAAACAGGAAAGGTAAATTTAAAATTTAGGCAATGGAAATTTTTCAGCATCATTATGCTCTTATAAGACAAACATCATGTATACAGTTCATCATTAGCCAATGTTATGGCACATTACTATACTTAGAAATTTCTGGTTTTGATCCTAAAATACAAAATTCAATAAATACTACCCATACTTTACTTAAATACTATTATGACTATATGAAGAAAAATAAAACTTAGTACCAAAATTAGTTACTTCCATAAAACAAAATAAAAACAATGGCAACAGAAAAAAATCAAACTTGAATTACTATGGATTCAAGAATTATCCTGCTACAGCATTCAATCTGGGTAATTATGAAAGTTGGAAGAAGGTATTCCAAGTACAAAAGGAAATATTATTAAAATAATATTAAGACAATATAAATTGGTTATCTAGCACTTATGACTGACTTGTAAAAGTGAAAGATTTTAATCCACATTTGTACATAATATTAAATCTAATTCCCAGTTAGGTGAAGGAATACAGATAATAAAGTTTTTCTTCAAGTCATTCATTTTCATTAGAGAATCACATATAAAAAAGAATTCTAATTTCTTGGGAAAAGATAGTAAATCTTTAGATAGCCATTGAAAGATACAATTGAAATCATAAAAATGTTATTCACTGAGAATTTCTGGGCTGGTATGTTTTATCAAAACTTAATTTTGTCACCAATAGCAAGAAACTAGAGATTCACAGTGACACAATTATACAACCTACGTATCATCCTTCAAATATCCAGTCAATTCTAACATTTAAAGCAATATATAATGTATCATTTTTTATGTTCATAACCTCAATGATTTTTATATCCAATTTCTATCCTTATGTGCCATACACACTCTATTCCTGTGTAGATGAGGAAATAATGAAATATTACGAATTTTTTTAAAGTATGTACATGAAGTTAAAGCAGTGAAGGATATAACACAAAATAAACTGGGGGGGAAAAAAAAGGCTGTTTGGTTGTTTTTTCCTCTTTTTTGTTTCAGAAGCCATTTGACAAGTCTGCAGCCGACATGTTAACCTTTATTCTCTCTCCCCAGAGTGTCGAGTAGTAGAGCAACTGCAATGCTTCCTATCAAAGATGAGCAATGTATCCATGGGCTGGGGGGCTTCACTTACACCTTCAGGTTGATCAATCTCGACTGCTTAGCTCCACATGAGTTTAGAAAACATGCTACAAGAATAATCCTAACTCACTTTTTTGTCCAAAAGAGAGTAAAATGACAGAGGTAAATATATGTTAGCATTTGTATGATTATACTGTGAGTGTGTAAGGATGTATATACAATGGTCCAAGAGCTGTTAGAAAGTATTTCTGTAATCTGATGTAATTATTACAAAAATACTGCAAGTGGGAGTTCCAGGAGTTTGTTATGATACCATTGCTTCTTTCAACACAGCAGTCTTTTTCATGTGGGGGGGCGGGGAAGGAGGATTTATTCTCTAGTTTCCATTTAGATCCATTTTCCACCTTTGTTGATCTGCCAATACCTGTCAGGAGACTGGCTGTGAACCACAGCATACCAGATGATTTTCTTATTGGTTGTGACTAACAGAAGACAGTGGTAGGAGACCCAAAGTGGTAAGACAGGCAAACATCCATATATATTACTTCCATCCTTCTTTCTCTGAAATAGTTTTTTTGTTGTTGTTTGTTTTGTTTTTTTGTACCAGGGATTGAATCCAGGGGTACTCAACTATGGAGCCACATCCCCAGCCTTTTTTATATTTTATTTAGAGATAGGGTCTTGCTGAGCTGCTCAAGGCTTTGTTAAGTTGGTGAGGCTGGCTGGAGATCCTCCTGCCTCAGCCTATCTCCATAGCTGCTGGGATTATTGGAATGTGTCACTGTGTCAAGCTCTCTGAAACTCTGAAGTAGTGCTGAGAGAACTGTTCTGTCTCTCTGAGAGAATAGATTCTCTCAGGGTGCTGCACTTGTCCGATCCAGATCTCAACCTTGCTTCACTAACACCCTTAAACATGGAAATTCCAGGCCCAGGTGTGCTATTGCTAACATGAGGCTGCCTCAACAACCTCTGCTGATTCCCATGATCTATCCCACACACCAACCCCTCATTCCTTTTTTTAAAAGTCTCTTTTTAAAAATTCCAACTCAAGGGCTAGGGTTGTGGTTCAGTGTTAGAGCACTTGCCTCACATGTCTGAGACACAGGGTTCGATTCTCAGCACTGCATATAAATAAATGAATAAAATAAAAGTCCACCAACAACTAAAAAAAAATTTTAAAAATTCCAACTCAATATGCTGTCTTAGGAAAATTTGACTCTTAAAATGTCATAACAAGGCTCCCAGGTATCACCCCAAAAGATAATTCATGCAAGTTACAGCAAAAATGTGAATTATTCTAAATAAGCAAATCAACAAATACAGTCAAAGAAAACAATTGCTTTATTTCCCATTCTCCTGTCCAAAGTAATTATGTGTGTTGAAGTTCTGGTGATGTTTTTATTAGAAAATAGAAAAGGCCACATTTCCATTACCCAAATGGAAAAAATATATAATCTGATGTTATCACCATCAATCATCTAGATGAGTGTTTTTCAAATTGTAGGTTATTATCTTTAGCCAATTATTTAATAAAATAATCTGTCAAACTAGCAATTTTTAAAAGGTTGAACAGACAAAAACAGCGATTCTAATTAGAATGGAAGAGAAATCATCACAGTGAGTTGTATATAGTAAGTACCTTTTGTCATAAATTTTAGTTTATTAATAACTTTCATGTATTTATAAATTTGGGCACAATGTAAAATATAGTTCTCATTGCAAGTTACACTTTAAAGAGTTTGATAATTCCTATTAGAAAAGAGGAATTCAACTTTCCTTCATTTGGAAGCAGTTACAATGTTGTGTCCACAAAAATTGGCTCAGCATGGATTGCAACATGTCTATGCCTTCTCTGATTGAAGGAGTGATCATTCTTCAGGATTTTGATACAAAACAAATAAAATAGGTGAAGGTTGGAAAAGAAAGATTATAAAAAAACAACTGATTCTTACTTAGTGCTTCCTGTGTAGAATATGAATGAGACTTCATCTAACTTCAAAGTTCTGCATTTCTTGCTTACTGTTTAATGGAAAAATAGAAATGCACACATACATTTAGATATGTACACATTTTCACATCAGAAACAGTGAGAAGATTTAAAAACTAATTATAGAAAGAAAATTTCTAATTCTTCAAATTGCATGCAAGAATTACTTTTGAAAAGTAAGAATTAATTTTCATTTTTTACAGTGAAGAACATGCATAGCATGAGTGAGCTCCTGGGTTCAATACCCAGAACCAAAACAAATAAGTGAATAAATAATAATATTTATATCTTAGAGAGTATGGGGTTTAACTTTTGTGGAATAAAGTATTGTCATCTGTGCAGCCAAACAAATCCAATTTGAATGGTTTTGGCCATTAAGTGGAAATGTAACCTAATATTATATGATAGTCCCTAGGGACAGACTTCCTCTATTTATAAACTTACTTTTCCATGGTCTAGTTGTGATTGGGTTTAATTTTTTTAGTCTCTTGATGACTTAGATTTTTTTTCTTAAAAAGAAAACAATAATAGAATCTACTAGCACTAGTCAGATGCATTTATTCTCTTAGGTGCTTTCCAGAATAGTAGCACTACTTCTATTACAATAAAAATATTTAGTATTTGATTTTTTCTGTTTCTGTAAAGGAGGATCCATAGTAGATAGACAGGCAGATTTCTTATCAAGATAAATTAAAGCATTTAAAATTATTTGAATAATTTACTTATAAGAAATGCCATATTTCCTGATATTATACAAACCGAGATTAACAGTTCTTTCATAGAAAAGACTTTTAAATTAGAAAGAAATGAACGATATGTTTTATTTTAGGTTATATATATGTATATATGTATGTGTGTATGAATATAAATATACATATACCCACACATGTTATATGTGCAGATGGTCCCAACTTAATGGTGATTGGACTTAAATTTTTCATCTTGCAATGGTGTGAAAGTAATTTGCATTTATTAGAAAACACACTTTTAGTTTTATTTTGATCATTTTCTCAGGCTGGTGATATATACTAGATTTCTTGCAGTGCTAAACCATACCAGGAAGCTTTAGCTTCCAGTCAGCCACTTGAGCATAAGAGTCAACAATGAATACAGTGTTCTGTGTTGTTAGATGTATTCATTGCATTTTGACTTAACAATATTTTCAACTCATGATGGGTTTCTTGAAATGTAATCCCATTGTAAATCAAGGAACACTTGTATGTGCAATCATCTTTGTTAAATATGGGTAATCTATGTTTAGAATCCCATCTGACTATATAAGATATTAAAGATTATATATTATATATGTATAACACATATAAAATAAGCCCATCAAAAATTCGCCAGAGGAAAGAATCAGGAAATAGAAAATCTTAATATAAAGAAAGAAACGTGTTACTTGATTAACACATTAACACTGATTTTTTTTCATATATAGAAGGAAATTTTGGAACTACATAATATTTGTTACTTTTCTATAATTCTTAGACTCAGTATCTTCATTAATTAATTATTTAATCTTGGATAAATTACTTGAACTTGCTAGGTCTTATTTTTCTTATTTGTACAAAAGAGATTAATAAAAGTAATCACGATGATTTCATTTTGTGAGAAATGAAATAATTTATTTATTCAAGAAGTAATTGAGCTCTGACTCTGAAGTATTGTTCTCTGTGCTCTTGGGATTTGGCAGTGTGAATAACAAACTTGATGCCCTATGAATCCTGCTTCTGAGAGTGATTCAAACAACACACAAAAGAGTGTATATCAGGTGTCACTAATGTGAAAAATTAAGGCAAAATTTAGAAAGTGATGGGCAGAAAATAAGAATGTGATGGAAGCTGCTTTCTACTGATTAATTAACACTGACATGAGAAGCTCCCGGAAGTCTCAATAGCTTGACACTTTTTAAATCTTATATCCTTCTCGTGTCTTAGTCCAGTATGGGTCGGGCTGTTCTCACAGGCAGTTTTATAAAATGTGACTAGAATATTCAGCTTCCTTTTATTTGAGGCATCATCCTGATTCGGTTTTTGCAATTTGGGGAGGAAGGATGGGACAAATAACGTGAAGAGGAGTGTCTTGTTCCCTATTAATGGAGTACAGAGCACAGGCTGTTCTGTGGAAGAATTGTAATAGAAATACCCTATTTCTAGCTTTGCTAACATTGCAATAATTTGGCATCTTAATAAGGGAATATAATTCTTGTTTTGTTCCTTTAAGAGAATGTGGTATCAATGCTAAAATATAAGCCAGTGGATTATTACTTATGCACATTTCTGTAATCTGGTTCTTATAATTGAAGACTTCATACTCAGTAGAAAAATTGTCTGAGTGTTCTACATAAAGTGAATTATGAGTTTTACAATGATTTTTTTTCTCTGTGATCCCCAAGCCATATTCTAGAATTCCAGATTCTAGAACATACATGAATATCATTCTAATTTTGCAATTGATCACCTCTTGTTTGATTTCATTGGCTGTATTATATTTTAATATAATCTTTTAAAATATTTATAATTGTTAAAGTCTTTCTTTATCTATATATTTCACATTCAGTAATACATCAGAAAAAAATTCATAGGGTGAAATTCAATCAGCATCTTAAGAAAACTAATTTCCAAGTAGGGTGTGGTGGCGCATGCCTGTTATTTCAGTGACAAGGGATGCTGAAGCGGAAGGATTGCAAGTTCAAGGCCAGTTTCAGAAATTTAGTAAGACCTTCAGGAACTTAATAAGACCCTATCTCAAAATAAAAAATAAAAAAATTCTGAGAATGTGGCTCAGAGGTAAAGTATCTCTGGGTTCAATCTCTAGTACTAAAAACAAACAAAAAATAATAATTTCCCAACAACAAATGTTTCCATATATATGAATGCATGTGTGCATACACATGCCGGACACATGCCCATGTTCATACACATATATACTACAGAAGTTTAAGCACACTCAAATTTAAAACTGTCTATAATTTTCTCCTCTATAAGATTATTCAACCAGAAAATATCCATTGGTTTCCAAGAAAGATATTTTGTAAGTAGAAGCCTATTGCCTGAAGTAATTCCCTATGGGGTTACTACCATCTGGCAAAGAAATATGCACATCAAAGTAGAGAGAAAATAGCTCCTCTTAAAAGAAATTTTCTCTGGGGGTTTGCTGCCTTCCTGGTGTTCTGCCAAGAGCAATCTTTAAACCCTTAACTTGCTACACAGTGAGAAGTTCCCCACACCATTCCCAGATCAGGGAAGCACTGGTTTCTGACTAGAGTACTGAATAAAGTAAGTAATAATATTTAGGCAACCAAAATAGAAACAAAGATCCTCAATTTAGTTTAGAGCAGGCATACCACTGAGGTTTTTCTGTCCCTACATTAATCCCAGAGCTCTTCTGAAAATAAAATATGCAAATCATTCTGGGACATTGAGACAACTCTAAATATTTACCAAAGAGTTTATGCTGATGGCTCTAAGATTGTGGAGAATGCAAATGTATCAATGTATAGAAGTGAGAGAAATAATAATGAGAAATTTTGTGTCCCTCTTTTTTTCTCATTCTATAACATGCCCCACTCATTTCTATCTGTGGCTTTCTCTACTAGATATCTGTCACACACATATCCAATCACAGCCTTAGTACCTGCACTTTAAACTCCCATCTATGCAAAGTAGAGTTAACTGAAAACTCAACTCTTTCTCGACTCCAACTCCAAAATTCATTTCATCCTTTGAAGTATTTTATCTTTTCACTAATTTATGCAAGGGAACTAAAATAGGTCAGAGTTTTGAATATAATTGTAGACACATACAATTTTTAATGTTACTTAAATCTATCTGGAGTAAAGCATAAGAAAATATAAAATAGAATGGAGAAACATAATCTCTGCTATTGTGTGATTCTTCTGAAGCACAAAATATTCAACTATCATGCTTACTTACCAATAATTTCTCCATAAAGCTTAATTGCAGACTCTTTTGATGAATGAGGACCAAAGAAATCAGTTTAACTGAAAAGAATTTACTTGCCCTCCTTTCCCCTGTACTAAGCAAAACTATCTGAAATCCTTTCAAATACATTCCTACAAACATGCAAGTATTTATAAAACAATATTGTTGCTGCACACAAAGACACATTCTTAAGTTATTTTTGCTTCAATGATAAAACGTTTTATAAACCTCAATCAGGATTTTTGAACATACACAGTGGGGAATGGCCTGATCTCATGTCAGCAGCAAGCTACTAGCTGTACTTTGTTAATGATGAAGGTGTACAGGGTGAAAAGAACAAGGGAGAGTCACATGTTCTGGATTGAGTTTGTCACAATAAAGTGCAAAAGTATCAATATGCAAACTGCAGGAGTTTCTGTTGGAAAGTACTGATGGAAAAAGAACAAAACAAAATACATGGTACTTTTAGTCTTTTGTCTGATTCTAAGACTAATTTAAAATATAAAATGGATAAAGTACAGTGGAGAAGTAATAAGAATCAAAGACCTATTATTTAATGTACACCTTGGACCTTCATTGATGCACTTCCTTCTTGGTTTAGACAAGAGTTTTTAAAATTGTTTATTTGCTCTAAAAATGGTTCTGCATAAAACTGAATATTCTCCCAATAACTTAATCCCATGAAATAATTGTCATAATAGAGCTTTACAGAATTTGGTGTACACTTTTTAAATATTTTATCCAATTTTTAGAATAAAAAATCACTTTTAGCAGTACTTTTTATGGACTGACTTTGTTCTGGTTTTGTAATTGCTTTAAATTAGAATTTGTATTCATTGTATATGACTTTAAAAAATGCAGAGTGTTATCAGTTACCCAAGGTTTTTAACTAGTGAACTAAAAACATGGGAACTCATTGATATCAACATTTTAATTTATTTGTTAAGTTAGAGGTTTTTTTGTAACATAAACTAATATCTAAATTTAAATTCATATTCTCTATGTATTCAGGTAAGCCCTTTGAATGTTACATTCCCCATTATACATTTCTGTACTTTTGTTTTTTTCAGAAATAGGTGGTATTCATTATAGTACAAATTAAATTTTATCTAAAATAAATGAGTGGGAAGCTATTCAGCCTGAGAGATACTGGCAATACATTATAATGTGGTGGAAGAGCGATCATACTTGGGGCCAAAAAAAAAAAAAATTCTGATGGGAGAAACAATATATATGAATTTTGACATTTTGACCACTTTATTTATCCTCTTGATTTAACTTCACTCATTGTGAAAACCACAAAAAGAACACTACTTCTATCTAAGCATTATTGTGTATCTATTAGCTAACTTCTCCCTATCCTCACTCCCTGCTTTCTCTTTCTAACTGCTGGTAATCACTATTCTACTCTCAACTTTTACCAGATGAACTCTTTAAACTTCTATGAAGGAGTGAAAACATACAGAATTTGTCTTCCTATGCCCAGCTTGTTCACTCAGTGTTCTCCAGTTCCATCCATGTTCATCCACAAATGAGAGCATTTCATTCTTTTTTTGAAGACTGAAAAGCAGAAAGACCTTCTATAGCACAGTAGGGTGGCAATAGTTAACAATAATTTACATTTCTAAATAGCTAGAGCCAGGCATTCCCAGTCACTACAAAGAAATGATACCTTTGAATTGCTAGATATTCCAATTACTATGATTGGATCTTTAAAAATTGTAAACATGTAACTAAATATCATTCTCTGCTCCACAATATGTACAATTATTATATCCATTAAAAGAAACCTATTGTTTGTGAAGTTAGGTTCCAATGAATGCTTGAAAGTTAAGACAATATGTTGTAACCCCAAGTTTTCTGTTTCCTAATTATTGTAGTTTATATATTTTTTTACTTTAATTCCCAACACATTGAAATTTGGGGAACTTTCAGCCTTCTTAAGCCAAATTAGAGATGTTAATGCAACACAACATTTCTAAAAAGAGAAAAATAAAGTTTCTCTACTTCCTCTTTTTTTCTATGCCTTCTCCCACTCCCCATTGTTGCATGTATTGCTCATAGTGGACAATGAAATACGTATCCATGGCATTTGGAGAAAATGTTTTGTCACAAAATGTGGCAAATTCTTCATGAATATTTTGGGGCAATTAAATGATTTCATATTAAATTGTAAAAGAATGTAACTTTTATTTGCTTCTTACTTGAAACAGTTTATATATTTATGGGGTGCATTGTTATACTTCAACACACATATATATTATTGAGTTAAATCAGGATAATTAGAATATCCATAACCTCCAACATTCACATTTCTTTCAGGTGAGACCATTCAAGATTATCTCTTCTAGCTATTTGGAAATATACATTATAATCTTGTTAACTATGCTTCTCCTACTGTGCAGTAAAATATCAGAACTTATTTCTTTTATCTAACTGTGACTTTGTTCCCATTAACCATCTGCCCTCATTACTGCCCTCTTCCTTAGTCTCTGGTAACCACTGTCTACTGTCTACCTCTATGAGAACAGTTTTTTAAAATTCCACATATGATTAAGATGGTTTAGCATTTTTCTTTCTGTGCCTGGTTTATTTCACTTAATGATATTCTTCAAGTCCATCCATGTTGTTTCAAGTGATGTGATTTCATCTCTGTTGTGGCTCAAGAGCATTCCATTGTGTACATTGTGTATATATATCCCACATTTTCTTTATTCATTCATCCATCATTGGGCACAGAAATGGTTTCCTATCATAGCTTTCCTGAAAAGTGCTGTAGTAAACACAGTGCTGAGTTCTCTTTAACATACTCATTTCACATCCTGTAGATATACCCAGTGGTGGGCCTCTTAGATTATATGATAGTTTTATTTTTAGATTCTTGAGGAAACTCCATACTATTTTCCATAATGACTTTACTAATTTATAGTTCTACCAACAGTGTATCAGTGTTCTCCTTTCCCACATCCCCTTTAGCATTTGTTATCTTTTGTCTTTTTAACGATAGTCATTCTAGAGAGAAATGATATCTTATTTGAGTTTTGATTTGCATTTCTCTGATTAGTGATGTTGAGTACATTTTCATATACATGTTGGCAATATGTATGTCTTCTTTTGAGAAATATTGAGCAATTTTGCCCATTTCAAAGTCAGATTACTCATTTTTTTGTATTTGAGTTGAATTCCTTATATATTCTGGATACTATCCCCTTTTCTGATGTATAGCTTGCAAATATTACTCAAATTCTGTGGATTGTTTCTTTATTGCTCTGATCATTTCCTTTGCTGTTCAGAAGCTTTTTAGTTTGAGCTAATTCCATTATATATTTTTGCTTTTGCTGCTTCTGCTCATGGGTTCATATTTAAAAGATCCTTGATCAATTGTTTACAAAAAAATTAATGTTTTGCTGTCTTGTTTGTTGTTGTCTTAGCATGATTCCTGCCCTTTGTACGCTTTGTCCAGTCTCCTGCCATCTGACACTGTGGACCTCTGGACTGGCCTGATCCTGACTACACTTAACTGCTCCCCACCTGATAGAAAACTAGAAACTGAGAGCAGGGAAATGTAACAGTGGTTCACTTTATGCTTTCAATATAGCCCTTGCAGCTCTGCCACTTCAACTTATTGTTTTTTTCTTTTTTTGCAGGGGCACCAGAATCCAGTTATTGAACTTAGGGGTACTCGACCACTGAGTCACAGCTCTTTTTTGTATTTTATTTATAGACAGGGGTCTCACTGAGTTGCTTAGCACCTCACTAAATTTCTGAGGCTGGCTTTGAATATATAATCCTCCTGAGCCACTGGGATGACAGGTGCAATTTATTTTAAAATGGACATATTTCTTGCTCTTCCTCTCTCCTTGTTCCTCCCTAATCTCGCCCCTTCCCTAATCTCAGGAGAAGCAGGATTGCCTTTCTTTCCCATTTTAGGCAGCTTTATCTGTTCTTGAATACACACCCATCACAGGAACAACAAAGCAATGCAGACTTTGGGAAGATCTCAGCAATGACTATCTCCCAAATTAATAAGTGAATTACAACACCAACAGAGAACACATTGAATATAGCCTTTGAATCACCTTTTAAAAAGCCCCCTGTTTCTGCTGATAGGCAGAATCACAGCATTTGGGACAGGAGTCCCCTGTGTTTCTCCTGTGCTAGCAAAGCAATAAGCCTTCTTTTTCCTTTGTCTAAAAATCAAAATTAAAAAACAAAAACAAACAAAGAAAGTCCTTGCTCAGTCCAAAGTTATCTGGCATTTCTTTAATGTTTCTACCTAGTAGTTTCATAATGTCATAATATTAAGTAGGTCTTGTTTTATATTTAAGTCCTTAATTCATTTCAGTTTTTTTTTCACATAGTGAGAGATAGAGGTCCAGAGAATAAAACTACTTGAAATTTTCAATACACAATCTAAACATACACTATGAATATGGTGGCAATCATGCAAAAGGAAACACCTTTTGACTCTATGCATAACAACAACTGAGTCCATTATTCAAGGTTTACATAAAAATTATTTTAAATGATAAGTTGTTCAGCAATCACAATAGAAACTATGGAATTCTATGAAATTTTTGTTTCACATCTTCTCAACTGCTTTCATTTATCTTCCACATGTTCCTAATATCTAAATTATCCTCGAGTTTCTCACTTAATAAAACTCCAAATGTTTTTGAGAGATAAATCTAAATTAAATGTAATAAAATGTATTCCATGAACTAATCCCTGTAAATAGTTATCATATCTAATTCAGTGCTATAAAAAGATTCAGAAAGAGTAAAGTGGTTATTATACATATTTAATTAATTTCTCATTTCCATACACTTTAATTTTATGTAGTGAATATAAAACGTCTGATATAGTAAGAAATTATATTTTATTGGATTAAATTTATATAGATGGAAAATGTGTATGAGGTGAAGACTTAACATTTAAAATGTAATTTAGGTTTCTTTCCTCATTAAGAATCTAGAATAGCTTTATGAGATATTACATTCTCGGTAATACTTTAATTTTAATGTAGGAAAAGTTTGTAAAAGCTCTACTCTGTTCCCTAAACTAAATGAATGCCTTAGAAAGAAAGCAGAGTAAGCTGGGTGCTATGGCACATGCCTGTAATTCCAGCTACCCATTAGGCTAAGTCAGGAGGATCACAAGCTTGAGGCCAATCTGGACAATCTAGTGAGACCCTTTCTCAAAAATTTAAAGAAAGGCCTCAGAAGTAGAGCACCCCTGTGAACAACCCCCAGTGCACAAAAGGGAAGAAAGCAAGCAAGCAGAGTGGACAAAAAGAAAGAAATTACCAAACTGAGTATTTCCTTTGCAAACATTGAAAAATTTAGTAGCAAAGATATATGAGCACACATTTAGCTTGTCAATGATGATACAGAAGAAAAATTGTGGAGATCAAACCTTTATATATTTAATGTTCATGAATAAGAAAATACCATTGAATAATTCAATAGAGGACCTTTAAAAAAGATGACTAAAATAAAGTAACACAAATTAACCAATGCCAAAACATCTTAATTAAGGTATTGAAATTTGAGTGCCAAGAAAAAATTCCAGAAGCAGCCAAAGCAGAATATTCAAATTACCAAAACAGAAAATAACTTCTGTTGACAACATATGAAAAACAAATATCGTGGATTCTAAAGACAGATTGTAAAATACTGTAAGCCAAACCTTTGTTATGCTTCAAATATTCTGTTGATGGACACAACAACCAAACAAAAACCTCAAATATATTTGAGTTGGTTAACAAAATAGAACTCAATTCTGTGTTGATTATATTTAAAATATCACAATGAAACAGTAAAATATAAAGTTGGGAAATAAGACAATGATAAGAAAAAATACATCAAGAAAACACATAAAAGAGAAGAAAACAGGTAAAATTTGTAATACCTTACAAAGTGGAATGCTAAAAAAATGCCATTCAGTAACAGTACACATCACAGCTGTATGAAAATCTGATAATTGTTAATAGCAAATGAGGGAAGAAATATATATATATATATTTATTTATTTTTAACTCCAGAGCTCCAGAGGACATGCACTCAAGGCTGCACTTATACTTGGGCTAAACAGGCTAGGGTCTTGGAAATGGCCTGAGGCTAGAAGTGAAAGGCAAGTTGATATTGGTCTTTGTCTAGGGGCTGATAGTGACAAGTTCTCAAGGAATTATACAATTCAGAGGCTGCTGAAATTAGAGATGGGTAAGGAAAGTAATGAAACACAGAAGTATCTGCAGTGGTCATCAAATGAGAAATTAGAACAATATCAAATTGCTTTTTTAAAATATTAAAAACTTTTATGGAATATTTTCTCACAAATGTATTCAAATATAAGGAACTATACATATAATCAAAATAATTTAGTAATAGTATAATAATAGGCAAACAGAATAAAATGGAGAAATTTTTCATTGAATATTCTAACATTAATACACATGAATATTTTTAAAAACTTTAATTCAGGGCTGGGGATGTGGCTCAAGCAGTAGAGCGCTTGAGCACCACATAAAAATAAAATAAAGATATTGTGGCCACTTAAAAACTAAAAAAATAAATATTAAAAAATTCTCTATCTCTCTCTTTAAAAAAAATAAACTTTAATTCAGTGAGAAGTGATGGACACCCTCATGAGTGTTACTGTATATAAGATTTTCAACATAAAGAGAAAAAATTGGAGTCTTTCATTATATTTAAAACTAAAATCCAGGTAAGCAAAATACTTACATATTTTTAAAGCATTAATAATCCTTTAATGAAGTGTAGGAAATTAAAAGTATTATTTGAATTAGAAAAGTCATTCCCATCCAAGACTGCAAATCATGAAACCAATATAAAAAAAGATATTTTATAGGAAAACATAATAAATACTATCACAGACTAATGGAACAAAAAATCTCATAATAAACAAATTAATTTCTAGAATGGGAAAATTATTTCTTAGAGAGTAATAAGGAAAACAAGTCAATGTAATAAAAAGTAGTGCATGATTTTGAACTCCCTCTCCTGCCCATGGAGGAAACTAGGCAAATACATGAATCTGTATTCTACTAGAGGCACTTAACCACATCCCTAAAAGGCACATCTCCACCCCTTTTTATTTTTTGAGATAGGGTCTTGCTAAGTTCCTTAGAGCCTTGCTAAATTGCTAAGGCTGGCTTTGAACTTGTGATTCTCTTGCTTTGGCCTCCAGAACAGTTAGGATTATAGGCTTTACTTTGTTTAAAATTGCATGTGAATTTTTAGTTACTTCAAAATAGAATATTTCATTGTGAAAATTGGCATGAATTAGTTGATTTTATAATTAAGAAAATTTTCAAAAGGCCATTCAATAAAAGAGATGGATATCTCAAAAAATGAACTTTATTTAAAAAAGTAAACATCATTCAACCATAATATTTTGTAAATTTACCAACTATGAAGTACTCAGATAAGGTAATATTTTTGCTGCCTTATTCTAAGAATGAGAAATCAACTGAAGAGCAATTATGTAATAAATTTGGAAACATTTCATGTGGCACATATATTATCCATCATTAAAAGGTAGTTAACATTCAAGAGAATTTTTCCTGAAGTTAAAAAAAGAAAAATGTTAAAAATTCTTAAACATTTATAAAAAACATGATTATAAGCATGAAGAAAATTTTGAGAAAAAAAAATTTGATAAGCACCATGACTTAGCACCATGTCCTTTATACAAGGATATGAGACTATACTAATGTGTTAAGATGAGAACAAAGGAGGTAGCCATATATAAAAGTAGTATCTATTTAACTAAAGGGTAAAATTGGAATTAATTTACATGTGATTGTAGTAATAATTAACTGTTGCCATGTGCAATTTTTTTCTTGCTAAAACAAGAATGTTCCCTTTATTCAAATTTTGATATTTTCAAAGAAATTATGCAAAGTCTAAAACATATATGCTAAAGTATCTCATAATTAGCTTTCATTGATGTAATTATATAAGCAATATTATAAAATTTAATAAGATTTTTGAAAAATAATTTGAAATTTTACTTGGAGTAATATATACTTTAAAGGAATTGAGAAAATCTGGACTAAAAAAGAGCTTATGATTAGTAAATTAAAGCTTCTAAATATATAGACAATTCATATTTTTATAAGAAAGGTATTTATTTTATTTTTTATTGGTTTTATTTTATTTTTTAAATACAGGACAGTGGAATGCATCATAATTCTTATTACACATATAGAACAATTTTTCATACCTCTGGTTGTATATAAAGTATGTTCACACGAATTCATGTATTCATACATGTACTTTGGATAATGATGTCCATCACATTCCACCATTATTGCTAACCCCCTACCTTCTCCCTTCCCCTCCCACCCTTCTGCCCTATCTAGAGTTCCTCAACTTCCTCTCCCTACCCCAAATATGAGTTAGTCACCTTAGACACTGCATATTTTTTTAAAAATATATTATGGTCATTCAGTAGAGAAAAGGAAGATCAATGAAACAGAATACAAGGCACAAGAATAAGTCAATGACATAAAATTTATTGTACAATGAAGGTGTCCGTTTACATAATTTGAGGAAAGATGAACTATCATAGGTACTATCATTTATGATAAGTTCATATTATCTATGAACATTCTGTTGACTGCAGACTAACTTTCAGCAATAAATTGGGTGACCCAGGTGGGACCTAAGAGCAGCCCCTGCTCGAGCTTTCATGGGTAGGCCTGACTTTCCAAGGAACTCCACCTTTCATGCTGAGGCTATAAATGGCTGGCAAACTTGTTGAGAGCCAATTGTTGGAGAGTTAGGAAATCGGGTGAGTTTGCCTTGGACTGAACCAAGGAGCTAGTCCTTTGAGTAAGGGGAGGAACTGAGAGAACATCCCAGAAGTTTCTAAATCTCATTTAGGTTTGGGTAATTCCTGCCTTTTGCCCATAAATGTACAGGTTGCTCCATTATGGTCCATTTTCAGAAAAAGAAAATTGAACTCAGTAAAGTTAAAATATCCTTGGCTGTCTAGTAAGTCCCCCAGTGTGCACACTGAGACTCTAGTTTCTACACATCTAGTTCCTCTTCATGTGAACATCTGATCCTTCTTTATGGGGACCACTCTAGTGCCACTGGTGTAGGAGTCATAGTTAAGCAGAACTCAAGAAACTAGTGATACTCCCTTCTGTTGTGTTCTGGGGTCTCATCTGTTTGTTGGCCTTGGGTTTGGAAATTCTCTCTGGTTGTCTATTGTTTTTGTTTTGTTTATATCTGTTATTGCCCCACGTCTTAAGATGTGGCCAATACTGGATTGACCCCATAGGTAGTATCTTGGGAAAGATCTTGGCTTATCAATTTAAAGGTTCCAATCTGTCAGTCGTGGTTTTGGGGTTCTTCTCTGGTCATCTCTGTGTTTCTTTTTGTACAATTTTTCAATAGGATTTGGTCTGTCAGAGGTAAAAAGTTGAAGAAATGGTAACCTATAGGTATAAGTCTGTCTTAAATAATGTTTTACTGTAATGATCTAGCTTTTAAATAGATTTCTGGATTATTATACAATCTTGCAATTGGAGTTGGTCTATCAAAGTTAAAGTAAGTGGAAGAAATTTAGATGTACAGGTGTGTCTGTCTGTTTTAAAGGTTCCTGTCTGTCAACCCTGGTTTTAGTGATCCTCTCTCCTCTGTTTTTTGTATCTGTAACTAGCCCTTTTAAGACTGGGGCCATACTGTGTTGCTCTTACCAGAAGTTTCTTGAGCAGAGAGATCTTGGGTGAATGGGCCAGCTATAGGCATTTGCCTAAGAGAAAACAGTTGACTGCAACACAATCTGGCCTCGAAATGGTTTTGCTGGATTATTATACAATCTTGACTTTGAAGTTGGTCCATCAGGAGTAAAGTATATGTAAGAGCTTCTATATATACCGGCATTTATGCTGTTGAATGATAAATGGTCTGAACCGTTAGGAACTAATTTAAAGGTGCAAAAGGCACTGTCTCTGGTGTGTAAGGATAGCAGCACACCAGAAGAAAGGGTTAAAAAGATTTCAATCTTTTTACCCAGTACTGGCACTCCCAGCACTGTTTCTCACCCTAGTCCCAGATAGCCACAGATCATCTCACAGTGGTCAAGGATACTAGCCCTAAACTGGAAAAAAAAAAAAAAAATCCCAGAAAAGATGCCTGGGCTGTAGAAAAATGGTCAAAGAGAAACCAGCCTCTGCTCTGCATTCCATCCCATTTTGCCCATGGAGGCTGGAGGCTGTTGGCCACAAAGATGTGGCAGTAAGTTTCAGCACTTTTAGTTTGTAACCTGGGGAGAGGAATAGTCCCTCATTTTAAGATCTGATAGGACACTCATTTGGCCAGGGGCAAAGCAGTTCTTGCTATAACAGTATCCCATCAAACTAAACACATGGGGAGACTGGCAGGGTAAACAAGTGCACCCAGAAAAGAAAAAGAGAAACTAAGACCAACCCATGTTTTACAGAGAGCCTCTGAAAAAGGATCTTCAAGGAAGCCTAAAGAAAAGAATGAAAAAGGCCTCCTCCATTGCATATCTCTATGCCTTTTATAAGAAAAAGGACCCAAAGGAGCTCTGGGTACATTTGATAGTTGGGAACTCACTTAAAGTTGTTGGTATCTTGGTAACGATAAGGCAGACAGGTCAGGCTCAAAAAAATCCTGTGCTCCAGGGTATAAACGCCACCTGGGAGAGAAAAGATTAAGACAAAATTCATGTACATGCCAGATTGTCTGATCCCTCTCCTGGGATAAATTTGTTATGTAAATTACATGCAAAGATAACATTCATCATGATTGTTTCAGAATATAAATTTATAAAAGGGTCTAAAACTAATAAAAAGAAAATTATAGAAAATATTTTAATATGAAAAATTAGAAAGTAAAAAAAAATGTTTCTGAAAGAGGAAGTATTTTGTCTGGTAATGTAATATTCTCTTGCTAAAGTCCAAGATAAAACAGGACAAAACTAAAATGCAAACAAGTTCTGAATATTTATATAAGTCACTGAATGTTTGTGGAAGGTAAATCTCAAAAAGTTTCTGATTAAATTAGCTATAATTAGCATAGCCAAAGTTATTTCAACCCTTATGTACTAATATGAAGCAAAGCCTTAAACACTGATGTATTCTAATCTATCAAGATAATTTTCTTTTTAAAGGAATTAGGGTTTCTACCTGTTTAAAAGTCTTAAATGATTACTTTGTAACTGGTTAAACCAAAAATTGTCATTTAGGTTATGAAAATATAGTTGATACCCTAAATATGTAACTAGATATATATCTGAGAATTATAACTATCTAAGCTTTGTCTGTTATGTAAAAGTTTATAAAATAAAAATTTATGTAATTTTTCTGGCAAGATAACCAATAAGTGCTCTCTTTTACACATTGTATCTGAGATAGAAGGGACACATTGCATTTGAAGACCTGTCATGTCAGGGTTTTTAGTTCCCCCTCCCCTGTTTTCTCCTGACCTGCAGGGGAGATGGGGAAAGCACGCCCCAACCAGGACAAGCCAAGAAAGGCACAGGTTGACTGGCCTGGGCACCCAGCCCTCCCTAGCCAGAGGACAATCAGATGTGCCAGGAAGATGGGTCAAAGCAGGATTTCATTTATTGAGGAAGCATACACAGCTAATATAATGCACAGGAGCCAATCAGGATAAAGGTCAGAGGCGTGGAGAGAGTTCACGTGTACACCCATCCCATGATCTGTAAGGGAAGGCACAAGTTGTCCATGAGGGCAGAAGGGTCATGGACCTATCCTGGAGGTGGTATGATTTTTCATCACAACCCATAGCACCACCTCTTGGCTGATTGCCAGGCGCCATCTTAACTACATGTGGCCCCAGGACTGAGAAGTAGATAGCAGTCACCAAGTAAGACTTCCTCTTTTCTGATGCGACATGCCCTACACTGTCATACCTGTTTGCTTTGACCAAATTAATTTCTTATCATTAACACTGTTTCCTAGGTGTATAAAAATTTAAGATTATCCTTTGATTTTTTTCTAACCCATGCAGACCTGTGATTATTGTTACTGTACACTATGAATTCTAAATTGTACTTTAAAAGTTAATCTTAGTTAAATGTAAAGCTTAGAAAAGCACTTTGCCAAGTTGGTGTTCTCCAAACTAAAATTACCTATAGTAATGAACTCAGCTTTGTATAGAAATAAAAAAATTTGGTTGGTAATTATTCATGTTATTTGAGGTTCTATAACTAGATAAAATAACCTGTTGTTAATAAGTTATAAATACAATTTTGCATTACTCTTCATACTAGAATTGGAATTTAAATATATCTTTGGAAGGTAATAAGGATAGCCTGATCTGTCTAAAGTAACATTGCAAAATATGGAAGCATTTTGCTACTTAAAAAAGAAAAGTTAAAAGCTCTCTTAGCCTTTGTTTTATTAATGTTTTAAATATAATGTTGTGTTGTGATATGTGCCAAGATCCCCACCTTACCTGAGATAAGACTCAGCCTCCCACCTTACTCTATGTTTAAATCACTCTAAAAATACACTATACTTGAGCTCATTTAGAGTTGTGTTTAAAAAGACCAAATTTTGTTGTAAAGATTACTGTGATCTCAAAATAAACAGGGGATAGAATATATAAGTAGAGTTTTAAGATTATTAAAATCATTTATTATTTGTTCACAGCTAATACAAATATGTTTTTGCTGTTAATTTCATTTTGCATTTTCCTTGTAAATTTTATAATTGTTGCCTGTTGGTGTTTTGCAGAGGCAGCTTCTAATAAAACATCTTGAGTTAATTTGAGATAAAAAGCCATCATCTATAAGATAGATAGTATATAATGCTGACTTCTAATATTAATACTAACCCCAATTAAATGAAAGGGGTAACTGTAAAATTATAGATATTGAAGTTATAATCTGTTAGTCCTTGCTTAAGACTGGTGAAACTGGCTTGCTTAGTGTTTAATACCAAAATTTGGATATCAAACTCAAGGAAGTACAAGGGCCAAGGAAAAAGCAGCCAACACGTTTACCCTTACCTCTTAAGGTCAGCAAGAAATGATGGGAACCCCTTTCTGGACCCTGCAACTCTGGTGAGTCACCTGATCTGCCCATCAAGAGACTCAGAGGAACCTAGAGAACAGGAAGTCAAGAAGTGTACATTCTGCAAAGAGGGGATCACAGGAGATGGAAATGTCCCTGATGCTTCCAAGAGAAGTCACGTATGGTCAGCAAGACTCTGACCCATCCTGGCAGATGGCACCATTGGTAGAGGAAAGCTAAAGGAGCCAAGAGGCTTCACACACATTCCTAAAGTGGTCTATGGGGAATCTCAACTGATTTTTAAGAGTAGATAAGAACAAGGTCAGTTTTGACCAACGTGGTCTTAAAAATCTGGCAGGAGAATGTAGCCAAAGCACAATCCTACATGGATATTTAAAAGGAATAATGTTTTATTTATTTATTTATTTGGATGTAAATTAAAATATACACTTGTGTCAGCCCTATTGAAAGTAAATAAAGCTGGAGACTACAAAGGAAGGGTTGTTGTGTGGGAGTGCCTAACAAGAATGAACACACAGGACTCTAGAGTTGCAAGTTTGTCCTGAGTTAATTTGAGCCTGATCACTTAGACCTACAAATCTTCCTAACCTCCTACATTGATAAACTCAATCTGTTTTTCACTGATATGATTATGAGTTATTCTCTTCATGCTTTTCAGAGACTAGCTGAAATACTAATTGCTTTTGTGATAATTGTTCACAAAAAGTAAAGGTTTGCCTTGTTTATTGTTGTCTTAACATGATTCCTGCCCTCTGCCTTTTTAAATCACCTTCCCTCTGCCACTGTGGACCTCTGGACTACTCTGATACTGAATATCCTTAACTGTCCATGCCCCACCTGATAGAGAACAAAGACTTTGGGTTACTTCCCCTAACTTCACCCTCTTTCAAGAGAAAGCCGCTTGGAGATATGGCCACCTATTTTTCCATAGAAATGTAATCTAGAAATTGACAATGGGTAATGTAACTCCGGTCCACTTTATGCTTCGAATATAAGCCTTGATGTTCTGTCACTAAAACTAAATTTTAAAATGGACATATTTCTTTCTCTTCCTCTCATCTGACTCCTCCTTAATCTCTCTCTCTCTCTAATATCAGGGGAAACCTTCCCCCCATTTTAGGCTGATTTATGTGTCCTTGAATACACCTATCAGAGGAACAAAGTCATCCAGACTTTGGGGATGACACCAAAAGATCTCAGAAATGACTATCTCCCATATTTACAAGTAAATTACAACTTCAACAGTGAACACATGAAATGTAGCCCTTGAATCACCTCTTTAAAAGTTCCCTGTTTCTGCTGATGGGCAGAATCACAGCCTTTGGGACAGGAGTCCCCTGTGTTTCTCTTTTGATGGCAAAGCAATAAACCTTTTTCTTCTTCTTTTTTCTAAAAAGAAAAAAAAATTACATTGTTTAGTCTTCTGCATTAATTTTCCCAAGAATGCTGCCATCTCACATGCCACATTCACACATTTTCTGTTTTTAAATGAACTATGTCCAACTTATTTTAGGTGCAATTTAAGATATTTTCTATTACATCACAATAAATGATTGTGAATGATTATATAAACATTTATATGTGTTTAAAATATTACCTAAGTTATTTATACCATGTTCTAGGGATTACTCTCACTGAAATTTGCTGTAATGGGAACTATTATTTTAAAAAACCTGACTCACGGATGTCTTACTTGTAAACATTTTCTGGCATTCTAATGCATGGATATTATTAATAAGAAGCAATGAAAAATGAAACTTTGAATCAAAGTATTAGGTAGAAATCCCCAAAAAAGTCTCTTTTTTGTTACCTTTCATAAGGTAATTTTATAGAATACAGAATGAAAAATACTATTAGCAGTTTCATTTTTTTACCAATTCTATTAGTATTTGAGACAAAACTAATACATCCTAAAGGTCCATGCAGAGAGACTGCTAGACTAAGCAAAGTCCCAAGACAGCCTTGGAGGGACAGAAGAACTTGCCTCTGTGTGTTGGATACTGAGGAATCCTAGGGGAGGGGAAAACTGCAGTTATTCATCCAGAGGACTGAAGAGAGCCCTGTTCCCTGGAAGCTGAAATCCCTTTGTCCCTCATAAGCATTCTTTTACCGCCAAATCTTACCACAGACAGAAGAAAGTATGTGGAGGCCCATTTTTACAACTGGGTTTTCAGAGCAGCTGTTCACAGATTTAAAAATCATCCTTTGATTTTTCAATTTCTCTCCTTTATAGCTGATAATGCTTACGGGTTGTGTTGAAGAGAGATTAGAGTCAGGTAATGGAAATGACAGACGCAGCGACACTTGTTCTATGCTACGGTCAATATGAAAAATTATCCTACTTTGATGAATAAGAACCTGATGTGCTGAGAAACACGACAAAATGTAAATTAAACAGCCCTTTTATATTCAAAGGAAAATTCAAATTATGTTTAGAATTGGGCTCTCTCCAGATGCGACTGAATGACAAGCCCTGTGTGTCCTGAAAGGAGCATTTTCTATAGACAGAAAAAGGAATAGGCCTATATCTTTATTTTTCTTTTTATGCTGTATGGCAAAACTTTTGGAAGCTAATCATTTTTATGTACCATAACTGCTACAGCAGCATTTCCCAAACTGTGATCTGAGAAACTCTTGTTTTCTGAGCAACATTACAAGGAACCTCTAGCCAAAAATTATCACACATTTTTTTCAAATGTTAATAACATATTTCTTCTAAGAATTTGTTTTCAACACATATACAAGATATATATATAGAGATATATATATATACATATATACACACATATACGTATATATGTGTTTATATAATGCATATATACACACATATATACGTTATATACACATATATATGTATATGTGTATGTGTATATATATGTGTGTGTATATATATATTCACTTTTCCTTTAGTTGTCTGATATGCAGACCTCTGGAAATTCCAGATATAAAATTGGAATGGTGTGCCAACCTGATGCTTTAAAGGCCCAGGGTTTGGATAGAAAAAAACAATAAGGGCAGCTGACAGGTAATGTGCACTCTCTGTGTTCCAGGACCTGCTCAAAACTTTTGACATGTATTAATTCCTTTATTCCTTGCAATATTCATGGTATATGATGTAACTGTCTTCATTTTACCAAAGTTGAAGCACTTTCCCTCTTAGTGAATGGACAGAATCTTATATAAATGGACCAGAATAGATACTCCAGAAATATGGTTGCATAAACATAGTTACCTTATTTTTAACAGAATAAAAAGTCAGCTCAATTCAATGGAGAAAGGATACTCTTAAAAAAATCATGAAACAATGGAATTCACAATTGCAAAATTTTAACCTTGATCCAAAAAGTAGAAAACCTTCCAGAATGATACATAAAAGACAATGTTTGTGACTTGAAATTTGGCAATGTTTAAATATGTCACTAAAAGCTGGACTCATTAAAAAAAGATAATTTGAGTCCTATTAAAATTAAAATCTTTCTCATTATAACACTGTTAAGAATATGAAAAGATAAGCTAAGGTCTGGAATACAATATATGTAAATCACATTTTTTTTTAAGAGAGAGTGAGAGGAGAGAGAGAATTTTTAATATTTTATTTTTTAGTTCTTGGCAGACACAACATCTTTGTTGGTATGTGGTGCTGAGGATCGAACCCGGGCCGCACGCATGCCAGACGAGCGCGCTACCGCTTGAGCCACATCCCCAGCCCTGTAAATCACATTTATGATTAAGAATTCAGAATATATGAAAAAGCATAAAATCAATAATAAGAGAATAAAAACAATTAAAAGGACAAAGAGAAATTTTGACAAAGAAGTTATACTTTATTGGTGACAGAAAGCACAGGGAACGATCCTTTGCATCATTCATCATCATCAGGGAAATGTACATTGAAGTCAAAATGAGGTACACCACAAAATTATTAAAATGGCTAACAATAAAATAAAACTATTAATGGCAATTGCTGACATAGAGGAGGAGTAAATGAACCTCTCATATTACTGGTGAGAAGACCAGATAGCACAGGCAATTTAGAAGAGAGTTTGACAGTTTTGTAATTTATTTTTAAACTTTGTTCTTAATTAATTATAAACAAAATGGAATTACATTTTGAATGTTGGGTACATATTATTTTACAAAAAATTAACTTTCATCCAGAAATATCATCTAATTGTGCTTCATAAGTTTTCTCTTTGGAATGTTTAATGTTAGCTTAAAAGTTTCCTTTGGTCAAAAAATTTTATGAAAAGCTAACTAGGAAAAACAAGAAGAGGAAGAAATAGGAGTCCGTGTGCAAAAGGAAATGGGATGACAAATAAGATAACATGGACAGTGCTTCAGTGTGTCAAAAGAGATTTTTGCCAAAATAATTGAAGGACATATTTAGAAGACATTTGAGTTAATAAACACTGTAAGCACAGCATAGAAGTTATGAAGGCTCTATCTTTTGGAGGTTGTGTATGCCTCACGAAGTTACTTTGAATACAATGTTGGAAGCAAAAATGCAGGAATGATTTTATAGCTTTCCCCAATTCATTAATAAATGTCAATGGAGGATAATTTACTTATACATCAGTGTGTGAATTTTCCTTGGACTGCTAGGAAAAAATCATTTTCACAAGAAGGTAAAAGTCACTGGCAAAATTATGTGGTGAATAATCTTTTCACAGTTTCTGAAACTTTAGTGTCAATCAGAATCATGTGAAATCTACTGAAATGCAGAGAAATTAGCCATACCCTCAGAGTTTCTAATTCACTATATATGGAGTGTGACATAGGAATCTGTATTTTGAAGAAGTTACCAGGTGATGCTGGGCACTTGTTCTTTTGTCCACAGTTTAAGAACCACTGAGCTAATCTGTATAAGAAATACTTAAAAACTATGCTCCCAGCCCCACTTTTTGAGTAGATAGATTCTTAACCACATATTTTTCTTAAAAGAGTTGCAGCGGCCATGTTCCCAGAAATATTTTATTTCTTCATTTTGCCTTGATTTTGGCACTGTTTTTTGTTTACTTTTCTCCCTAGAGAGATTTTTCTTTTTTGTCATTGTGTAGCTTGCAGAAGAAAACCAATATTCATGAATGCAGAATATAAACATGCAGCTAGGAGTTCAAGCAGTGTTTAAATTTTATTGAATTAAAAACCTACTATCATGTTTTATTCTGGAACATCACTTCTTAATATATACTTTTGAATTTCCTATATCTTAAAAATGACAGTTTTGTTTTGTTTTGATTTTGGCATAGAGCAATAAGGAATGTATTCTGTCCTCAGATCCCAGAAAAGTCAACACATTGATTTTAACCCAGTAAGATCCATGTGAGGCTTTTGACCTGCAGAACTGAAAGATAATAAATTTGAATTTTTAGCCACTAATTCATTGCAGCTGTGATAGAAAACAAACATATTTCTAATATTATTATTTAATAGAAGGAAATAGTTCTCTTTGGAGAACCAGTTCCTTATAGCTGGGTAGGCAATTTGTTAAGATTAGATAAGGATGTCTTGTAATGGTATAAAGGTGATATTACAGAAACCAGGTCCATTTAACTATTAGAAAAGGGTCTGATGAATCAAAGACAGCTATTTGATCAAGGACAAAGATCTATTCAGCAAACCAGGAAAACTGAGATGATGGAGGACTAACATCCTGAAAGACCATCTTTCAGGAAAAGTACGCTCCTTTTATCATTACACAAGGGAGGTTTAGGTTCAGGTTAGGAAGTGAATGATTCTAAGCTCCCCTAAGGTGATGTGGAATGGGATTTTGCAAAACATGGTGGTTAGTAATCTGATCAAGATACCCCTGTGAATATTGAACACATGAGTATAAAGATAAGAAGAGAGTAGGGAAGTTTTGGATAAATCAAACTTGTACTTCTAATTATGGAGGAACATTTCTTAAATGACTAACAGTCTGATTCACCAGGTATGGTCTTATTCACCAGGTATGGTGGCACATGCTTGTACTCCCAGCAACTCCAGAGGCTAAGGCAGGAGAATCACAAGATCAAGACCAGCCTGAGCAGCTTAGTGAGGTACTAAGCAACTTAGTGAGACCCTGCTCAAAATAAAAGATAAAAGAGGCTGAGGATGTAGCTCAGTGGGAAAGCACCCCTGGGTTCAATGCCCAGAAAACAAAACAAAAAACAAGTGCAGCAACAAAACAATCCGACTCAAAGAGTAAGGTGACAAAAGAGAAGAGACAATACAAGGACAGAGACACTAAGGTTTTACTCTGATTTACACCTACACGGGCCAAATGAAGGATCAGTGCTTTTGACAAAACAGCCTGCAGGTGCCTGAAAGTAATGTAGGTGACTGCTGTCATCATATGGAATATGCCAGAGGTGCTATCCACAGCAAAGCCAGTGAGCTGCCAATAGTACCTTGACCAGCTATAAGAGCTCCTAAATGAATGATTTTCTAAAAGTACATGAAAAGCAAGTAACTAAAAGTATGTGAAACTAGAGGATTTTATTTTGGTCTTTCCTCAATTTCAGAAGAAAGTAATAAAAAAGAATCATATTGCTGTATGTATAAATGTGGCTGTATAACCAATGTGATCCTGCAACCTGTACACGTGGAAAAACAAGAATTCATACCTCATTTGAATCAGATGTATGATATGTCAAGATCATTGTATTGTCTTGAGCAACCGATAAAAAAAAATAATAATGCCACACAATGTCAGCATTTCAGAATGACATAGAAGCCAACCAAAAGAATTTCCAGTAGTCCAAGTTGTGATAATTTAAGCAATAAAATTAATAAAGCCATATTGCAATGCAACCAAAAGTAAAAATGCATTTCCTTTGTCAGGCACAGTGGCACCTCTAACCCTAGCAACTTGGGAGATTGAGGCAGGAGGAACACGTTCAATAAATGAGGCTCAGTAATAAAGCTCCCCTGGGTTTGATCCTCAGTACTGTAAAATAGTAATGATAATAATAATAATAAGCAATTATTATTATTATATTTTAAATTTCACTGAGTCCCTACTGATATAAGTAAACAATAAATGAACAATTGAATAAAAATCAAATGAAATTTGCAGATGTGATTAAGTAAGGTTAAGGATCCAGAGAGGGGGAAATTTTCCTGGAGTCTGTGGATTTGCTCAGTCTAATCACTTGAGTCCTGTAATTATTTTGTTATTGTTGTAGTCTGTATTATTATTTGTAAATACACGAGTTATATTAAAAACCTGTATTTTGGGCAGATTATGATATGGTCCCTTCAATTTTCTGCTTATGTGCTGGATTGCTTAGAATGTTTAGAATTTTAGGTCTTCCTGGGTATTTGACATTTTAAACAATATGTAGTGATTTCAAATTCCTACTAATGCTTTTTGGCTGAGAGCCTATTTTTGTTATTTATTAATGACTAAACCAATTTTTCTAGGATGATTTTGTTTTTATTTATCTAGCAAATTCTCCATAAGTGCTTTTAACTTGTGTGTTTAGTCTAATTTTTTAAAATTTTGTTATATAAAGGGCTTTATGTTTTTCATTAACTATAGATTTACTGGATATATTATAATGATTGTAAAAACTTTCCTGAGGTAATTCACTGTGTTAGTTTCCCATAGCTGTGACAAAATACCTGGGATAATCAACCAGTAAAGAGGAAAATTTTATTTGGGGTTTCAGTTTTGAAGGTTTCCATCCATAGTTAGTTGGCATCTTTGGTTTTGGGTCTGTGGCAAGGTACCACATCATGGTAGTAGGAATAGGCAAAGAGTACCATTCATCTCATGTCCAGGATGGGAAAAAAAAGGAGAGAAAAGGGGTGGGGTCCAAAGTCCCCTTCAAGGGCATGCTCCCATTGCCCTAATTTCTCCCACTGGGCTCCCTTCTGAAAGGTTCTGCTACCTCCCAGTACTGCCCTAGGCTGACAAGTAACCTTTTGACCCATGGGCTTTTAGGGAACATTTATTTAAAGCATACCACTTATATAGCTTTATTTTAATTGGGAGATTTTGGCTCAAATTTATGAGATTTGAAAGTTGTATAAATTTATAAAATTAGCAACTCAGTCCATATGTACTGTATTTCTATGATTCTCAGAAAGTGTCTTCATAAACCATGGTAGTCAATCCTCTAGGCTCAAAACAACTATTTTGATTTCCATCACAATGATAGCTGAAATATTTCTTGCTCTAAGAATTTCATTTGAATAGAGTCATACAGTAAATAAATGTGTGTGTCTAGCTTTGTAACATATTTGTTTTTCCACTTCATTTTTGGTTTGGTATTAATAAGGTGTTCATTTCTCTTGCTGATTACATGAATATACAACATTTTACTTATCCATTTATCCTTTGAAGAGTATTTAACTTGTTTCCATTTGGAGGCTATTAGGCATAAGCTGCAATGAACATTTTTTACAAGGCCTTTTGTTGACACATATTTTCATTTAGATGGGGTAAACAAATATTTCATCTTAGAAGAAACTGCCCATCATTTTTAAAAGGATCATTTTAAAATCTCATAAGCAATAAATGAAATTCTCTGTATCTTCGCAAGCATTTGGCATTGTCAGATGTCTTCCTTATAGCAGTTACAGTGGGCACACCATGGAATTCCATTGTCATTTTAATAAGGTCTCTGCCTAATGACTAATTGTAGTAAGCAATTTTTCATGTAATTACTTACTACTTACATCTTCTTTTCTGAAACATCCCTTTGCAGTTTTTTGCCTGTTTTAATTGGATTGTTTCTCTTCTTTTTGTTGATTATAAGAGCTAATATTTTGGATATAAGTCTTTTTGTTATATATGTATTGCAAACATTCACTCTAAGTGTATGACTCACCTTACATTTCTAAGTGATTTCTATAAAAGGGCTGAAATGATTGATTTTTGATTAATCTTCTTTTGTAATGTGTTTTTTGTTTGTTTGTTTGTCTTGTCCATGTTTGAGTGATTTTCTCCTGTTTGTTTCTAAATGTTTATAGTATTAACTTTTACACTTAAGACTAAAAATTTAGGGCTGGAATGTAACTCAGTGTATAGCATAGACCCAGCAATTCTGGGCAATAACATGGACCCCTAGTACTGAAGAAAAGTGGGAGAGAGAAAGGTTGGAGGGGCAAAGGACATCAGAGAGTCAGGTACCACCACAGGGACAAAGAGCAGATGCATTACTGAGGCCTTCTGCATGGAAACATATTAATCACTTAAGAAATATTTCACAAAAATTGGTAATGCAAGCTTTATTAGCCCTAAATTTAACTAACCCATCTCATCTCCCTTAAAGACTGAGAACACCAAGGTAACTAAGGTGTTTTCAAAGTTTGCAAGAATGCTCTACTGTCAGGTTTCACAAGGTCCTGTTCTAGACTCCTGGACTGTCTCCTGGAAGTCTCCAGTCACTGCCCTTCATGTTCCAGAAATAGCCATATCCCTTCAAGCAGATCATCCATGATGAGAGCCCTCCCCTAAGCAGGACCAGTCATCTCATAGCAATCTGATTGCACTGTCAAGCAGTACAGATACCTCTGGAGCTATGTGCCTAAACCAGAACTGACTTGAAATTGTTTAGTAGTAGAGTAGAATAGGGAGGTCAATTTGGAGAGCATTAATATCTTGTAGATTTTAAATCTTCAAATTGTCAAAATATATCCACTAATCCATCTTTAGTGTTTCTTAACCAACATTAAATTCTGTTTTAGAGTCTAATTGCCTTGTTGAAAGGTTTTCAGGCTAATTGTCATTCATTGAGAATAATTTGTCTTTCTACTTTTTAAACTCTGTTCTTTATGAATATCCCTCTTAGGTTTACTAAAATATATACAGCTTATTTTCTTATTTTGTTTTCTTGGGACATGTTCATTCATATCTCTGAACTGATTTAATTATTAAAAAGAACAACATTTCCAGTAATGCACCATGATGAAGTGGGGTTCATCCCAGGGATGCAAGGCTGGCTCAACATATAGAAATCAATGAACATAATTCATCACATCAATAGACTTAAAGATAAGAATCTGATGATTATATCAATAGATACAGAGAAAGCATTTGATAAAATATGGCACCTTTCATGTTCAAAACACTAGAAAAACTAGGGGTAGTAGGAACATACCTTAACACTGTAAAAGCAATCTATGCTAAACCCAAAGCCAAAATATTTTTAGCTAGAGAAAAATTGGAAGCATTTTAAAACTTGGGATGAGAAAGGGATACCCTCTGTCACAACTTCTGTTCAACATAGTCCTTGAAATTCTAGCCAGAGCAATTAGACAGATGAAAGAAATTAAAGGTGTATGAATAGGAAAAGAAGAATTCAAACTATGACTATTTTCCCACAACATGATGCTATATTTAGAGGATCCAAAAAATTCCACCAGAAAACTTCTAGAATAAAATCAATACCCATACAATAAATGCATTTCCATGTATCAGTGATGAATCCTCTGAAAGAGAAATTAGAAAAACTACCCCATTCACAATAGCTTCAAATAAATAAATAAATAAATAAATAAATAAATAAAATACTTGGGAATCAATCCTCTACAATGAAAACTATAGAACACTAAAGAAAGAAATTGAAGAAGACCTTAGAAGATGGAAAGATCTTTCATGTTCTTGGATAGGCAAAATTAATATTGGCAAAAAGTGCTATACAGATTTAATGCAATTCCAATTAAAATCCCAACATCATTCCTTATAGAAATAGAAAAAGGGATCATGAAATACATATGGGAAAAATAAGAGATTTAGAATAGCCAAAGCAAATCCTTTGCAAGAAGGGTGATGCAGGAGGCATCACAATACCAGACCTTCAACTGTATTACAAAGCTATAGTAACAAAAATGGCATGGTATTGGCACCAAAATAGACTTGTAGACTGATGGTACATAAGAGAAGACACAGAGACAAACCCTATAAATACAGTTATCTCATACTAGATAAAGGCACCAAAAACATACATTGGAGAAAAGATAGCCTCTTCAACAAATGTTGATGGGAAAACTGGAAATCCATATGCAGCAAAATGAAATTAAACCTCTATTTCTCACTATGCACAAAACTTAACCCAAAGCGGATCAAGGACCTAGGAATCAGACCAGAGACCCTGTGCCTAATAGAAGAAAAAGTAGGTCAAAGTATTCATTATGTTGGATTAGGCCCCGACCTCCTTAAAAATACTTCTAAAGTGCAAGAAATAAAATCAAGAATCAATAAATGCAGTGGATTCAAACTACTAAGCTTTTTTTCAGAAAAAGAAACAATCAGTGAGGTGAAAAGAGAGCCTACAGAATGGGACCAACTTTTTACCACAGATATGTCATACAGAGTATTAATCTCCAGGATATATAAAGAACTCAAAAAACTTAATACCAAAAAAAAAAACCCAATCAATAAATGAGCTAAGGAATTGAACAGACACTTCTCAGAAGAAGATATACAATCAATTTACAAATATATAAAAAAAATGTTTAACATCTCTAGTAATTGGAGAAATGAAAATGAAAACTAAGATTTCATCTCACTCCAATCCGAATGGCAGTTATCAAGAATACAAACAACAAAAGTATTGGTGAGGATGTGGGGGGAAAGGCACACTCATACATAGCAAATTGGTAAAACCACTCTGGAAAGCAGTATGGAAATTCCTTGGAAAACTTGAAATGGAACAACCACTTGACCCAGCTACTCCATTCCTTGGTCTATCCCCAAAGGACTTTTAAAAAGCATACTACAGTGACACAGCCATGTCAATGTTTATAGCAGCACAATTCACAATAGCTAAACTGTGGAACCAACCTAGATGCCCTTCAACAGATGAATGGATAAAGAAACAGTGGTATATATACACAATGGAATATTATTCAACATTAAAAGAGAATAAAATGTGGAATTTTCTGGTAAATGGATGGAATTGGAGAATATCATACTAAGCGCAGTAAGCCAATTCCAAAAAATCAAAGGCCTAATGTTCTCTTTGATAAGTGGATGCTGATACATAACGAGGGGTGGGTGGGTGGCATGGGATGAACAGAGGAACTTTGGATTGAACAAAGGGGAGGGGAGGGGGGATAGTGCGAGGGAAAAGACATCATTACATGTACATGTATCATTGCACAAATGGTGTGACTGTTCTTTGTGTACAACCAAGAAGTGAAATATTATGCCCCCTTTGTATAAAATGGGTTGTAGTGCATTCTTCTTTCATGTATAACTAATGAGAAAAACAAAATCAAAAACGTCAGCCTTTTCAGTTTGATAGGCTGTGCTTTCATTGTACTTCAAAGGCACTTCCCCCCATATAAACAATTTAAATATAGACCACTTATACTGCTTATAATTATATTCATCATAATATCTGATTATTTGGGGTTCCATAGAAATGGCAATACATTCTCCTACCCCACACTCTTTTATCTGTCAGATGCCACCTCCTTGGAACAGATGGGATTCTACCACTTCTGTGTGCACCAAATTCTTAAATACCTGTAAATCTGGGCTTGAAGGGTTTTTCTGTTTTGTTTTGTTTGGTTGGTTTTTGTTTGTTTGTTTTGTTTTATGTTCTCTGTTTTGGTTTGGTTATATCCTTGTTTTTCAAAAAACAAAAGGAGAAGGCCAATCTGCTCAAGTGTCAGGCCTGAGTTGACTGGGAATTTAAAACCTTAGAAGCAATACCCGATCACTGATTTTAAGGATTTTTCTTTAAGTTCCGCCCCCCCCCTTTTTTTTAATCTCTCACCAAGGTTGATTTTCTAACAGAAGTTTACTCCATTTTCAAGGTTTTCCAGGGGATTAAGCTCCAGTCACCTCCTCTGTGAGCTAGCTATCCTCCACTTTCCCATGTGTCAGTATCCCTGATCACAAGTGGTTTTCTTCTAAGGAAAAGTCAGAAATGTAAATGAAAAAATAAGCATCTTTTCTAAAATGTTTTTTTAGATACCCAGCTTTCTTTATTCATCCAGATTCTGATTCCTGCTCTCTGCTGGGAATGATTAAAAATGTTGATTTTTTTTTAAAAATTAGGTTGCAGGGTGCCATTTAAAACTCCCTAGTAAATATCCTTTATGCAAAATAGCTAATTATTAAAGCCAAGGTAGCAAATAGATGATTCAAATGCCTTACAAAATCCCCAATTCTATTCTAACAATGAACCAAGAAGTAAGCTCCCTGCAGTGCATAAGGATCATTTACTAATTTGATTAGTGACAACTGGCAAGAAAGACATTATTTGATGGGAAACATTTGTTTATGTGATTGAAAGAAAACTTTGAAAGAAATAAAATAACCTGAATTTATTAAAAAAAAAAAAGCTTTAAATAAAGCACTAGTGAAACCCACACTGTTTTCCCAGTCAAAATTTTCTAGTCTTGTATTTTATGGTTATTTAAGCTTTCTTTTCTAAACATACATTTTCTAGAATGAAGATACTCTAACTTGATGATTCTAAGTAATCATTTATACTGGATATATAGACTTTTGATTATACTTTTTCACAAAATATTTCCTGCTGACTGGTGGATAAAATAAAACCTTAATTGCAAAGTCATTCAGAACCCAAACAAAATGAAATTCAACAAGAGAAATCTCTATAGCAGTATCTCATTTTTTAAAATGATAATGTGTGGGTGTAAAAATTTGTATGCATTCATTTTAGAAAATCATGAAAAGCATAGGGAATTAAATTTATCCACAATACTCCAAGATACTTTGCATTTAGATTTGTAGGTCTCCAGTTTTTACTCTAGTCTCATTAAATTGTAAATCTTTTCTCTCTTTCTCCATTTTTATTTGAAGACTGGTTCCTCATATAATCAAAATTTCTTTTATAACATAGCCTACTTAGCTATGCATTATTATTTCTAATGAATATATTATAGTTTAAGGTATCTATTAAAATATAACAAATGTCTGTTTCCAAAATTTTACTTTTATAGAATTTATCATATTTTACTCATCACTCATAAAAAAATGCCTTAAGTTAAAATATGAATATTTTTATCACTTATTTGAATATTGGCAGAAAGTAAGTTAAAAGCAGTGTATGCACTTAAGAGGAAACTTTCCTCTGTTCTAGAATAACTGGTTTCATGATATTTGAATACAGATTAAACATATAGAAAGATAATACAAATAAAATTTTATAATTGCTTTAATTTTCAAACCAAGTTGATTATTTTTAATTTTAACATTTTTATTCACTGAAATTTTTTGGAGTTTGATAATAAATTCTCATTTATTTGTCTTTTCTTATTGACAAACCACAAGCACTATTTATTTTAAAAGATTTCACCATTTTTATTCATAAATTCTACAAATGTTTCTTTTGAATAAGCTGCCATTTTAATTATGTTTATGTAAAAAATCATTTATGGTCACATTAATGTGGCCATGAGACCCACATGAATCCTAATATAGACTGTGAACAAGCTTACGGATATATCAAATATGCTGTAATTTTTAAAATAAGTTTTCATTCGTATGCCCATGATCTTTGAGTACTTGTTCATTTGAAATAAAAATTTTTGATAAAGTATAAATATTATTTTCTGAAAATGCTTTTAAAAGTATATTTTTACTTCTCTGTTCATTATCACTCTTTTCTCTAGATGTTATTAATCTTTTTCAATTAAAAAAAATTTTAAAAAATTCCAATCCTTGTCTAATTGATCATTCAACCTCCCTAAATCCAATGAATGAACTAATAAATTATAAATTTTATATCATTCTCAAGAAATAATTCCAAAAAGAGTTTTTTTTAAATATACAATTCCAATGTATACATAGGAAATTCAATAATTAATAAGTAATTTCACCAAAGTTTCTGGACACAGTATTAAATTCTAAGTCATTCTAAGTCAGGAAAAAGGAAATAAAATGTTAAAGTATCATTTTTTAAAACCTTGAAAAATATTTCATATTGAACTAAAGGTAATAAAATAATGTTCTCTTCTTGTTATGGATTGTGGTACATGGGCATATTCACTTAATAAAATATATATATTTATATAACATGTTCCTTAAAAAATATTTTTTTTACTCAACATTTTGTCTCCAAAGCTCAGCTAGAAGTGCAATTTATGAATACGATATTGATTGGCAAAACTCTGTTATAAACAAAAGTGGCATATTACCTACATCTGGTTATTATTTTACTCAGGGTAATGGAAGTCCATTAAAATGAAAATGTAAGACTTAGATTACTATAGATTCTGTTCTAAGTGTCCTTCATTTTATATCTTTACAGTGTCAAAAGATATTCCAACCACTATATTTGCATTTTTCAAAAACTGAAATAATCGATGTAATAATGCATGTTTTTACTTAGATATTTTGAGTCACCTTGGTAATAATTATTTTGATCAGTCATACATTTTATCCATATAGCATTACTAAGACCTGAATAATTTATTTTGTAATGTGTCAGAGTTTAGATATCTATACAAGGAAGCTCTCTCTGTTGAATAATATTATGCCATAAGCTTTTATTGTAAACAGAAAATTAAATTTAAATAGGCATGTGCTCCTTGTTTTTTAGTTAATAGCTTCCCAGATTTGTTTTATAATTTCACAGTCATTTTTTTCCGCGTATTTCCGAGACAGCTAATAGAGAGAAGACAAAGGTTTTGTTTGTTTGCCCTGCATAATTGCTTGCCAGCTGAAACTTAGTAATGCATCCTCTAATGTCTGTCACCCTGATAGGAGCTTTGAAAAACATCTTAGAATTGTAAAATGTACATATTTCAATACTACTGCTCTGAAAAATATATTTGAAGAAAACACTGAATTTGGATAGAAGTCAATAATGCATTTTAATAATATTCTAATCTCATTGATAATTCCAAGCTTGAAACCACAGTGGACTGTCACTTTACAACACCATATTGATTTATTTTCTTCTCTCTCTCCCCTCTTATGCCTCTATAGTAGAGAATATGCATATTCTTTATAGTAGAGTATATGTAGTTGGGTACATGATCCAGGGTAGTCATAACAAAATTACACAAACTAAGTGCCTTTAAATATTAGAAATCTATTTTTTCACGGTCCTAGATAGTAGAAATCAAAATCAGAGTATTGGTAGGGCCATGCTCCTTCTGAAACCTGTAGGAAAAAATCCTTCCTAGTCTTTTTCTATCTTCTAGAGAAAGCCATTGATCTTTGATGTTCCTTGGCTTACAGAATATAATTACAATTCTTGCCTCTGTCTCCATGTTCTCATATATAAATGGCCTTCTTCTTTTAAGGAAAGGAGTAATATTGGATTGGCAACCCACAATTGTCCAGTATGACCTTATCACAACTAATTATATCTGCAACATTATTTCCAAATAAGTTTACATTCTGAGGTACTGAAATTAAGAATTTAGAATAATATTTTGGGAAAAAAACATAATTCAATCTACAATAATAGTGCAATATATTTTAGATAAAAAATACAGATACTCAATAGAACATCAAAATTGAAAATGAGTTGCACTGCATTTCTAAAAAAAAAAAAAAAAACAGGAATTCCCTTTGAAGCCTCCTCCTCTGCAGAATTGCAAATGTTAGAATCCCTTAGGACTCTGTCCTTAGGGTTTATTTAATTTTATTTATCCTCTTTCTCCAAGTAATCTTATCCCTAAATAACTTCTCTTACAGTGACCTTTGTTCTGACCTTTTCCTGGTCTGTATGCCTGTTCAACTTCTTTCTCTTCTGTGACTAATATGTATTTCACACTCAAATGAATAAGACATTTCTTTATTCCATCATTTTCAGGATAAAAAAACACAGAAAACCACCAAATACATGGGCCCCACATTTTTCTATATTTAATAGACCTACCATTCCATCACTTTGCCCAACAGAAAACTAGAGTTATCATTGCCTCAGGTCTTTTTTTCTACCTGCTTCAAATGCTTTGAAAGCCCTAGTGACACAAAAGAAAAATAAACATCCCCAAATTTATCAATCCTTATGGTTTACCCAGACAGACATCCCTGTTTGATCTCTAAAAATACATTTCAAAATTTTCTAAGGAGAAAATTTTCTTCCCTTGTTCATTAGAGTATGGTCTCTCCAATTAGCCAGAGATATTTTATAGCACAAACAAAATCATATCACTCTATTGTTTGTTGTTCTATAATTTCTCCCTCAAATTAGGGTAAAGTCAAATACCACAAGATTCTGCACAATCCTGGGAGATCTGGCTACTAGTTACTTCTATCTCATCTCTAATTATTCCCACCCCAGTCCTCAGTGTTTGATGAATACTACCTTTGTGCTCCTTAGTTTCCCAGGAAGCTGGTACTTACACTTTTCCTCAGAAACACTTTTGTTAATGATCATTCCATCATTTGGTCCTTCTTGTACAGATATTACTTTAGATGTACACTTGAGAATCTTCCTGATTGGTTTGACTGTAGTCTCTACAAATCCCTAAAAAATGCAATTCTCTTTCCATTTCATTGTTTTCTTTTCTTTAAAATATTTATTATTATATTGCAAGAAATTATCTCATTTTTTTTCTCTCTAATACATAAATGTTCTGAGGACATGGATTTATTTCATTAATTATTCTATCTCTATCAACTGTACCATACCAATGGATCTAAATTTTGTGACTTCAAGAAATTTATTTCAACTTAAATTCTTTATTGAAAATTATTTTTGTAATTTATCTTTTATTTTGAAATTTTTGTTTTATTAAATATGTATCTATTTTCATGTATATCTGCTAAAAGAGTTTCTTTCCTTTTATAACAGCAATCATTTAAAATTACATTCATGTTTTTGAGTCCATGCAAAGCTTTGGCTTGGCTTTGTTCTTCTTTGTTTTGTGTCATCTTTAACAAGTCACTAGACTGCTCTGGGCCTTAAAAATTATGAGATTGTTTTTAGAATTAAATAAGCTAATGTCCATGTAGTTTTTTTGCTAGGAGTTTGAAAGTGCTATAACAGGCTGGATGATCATTTTTACTTTTCAGAATGAAAAAGCATTAATTTATGTGGCACTTTAAAAATAAAATTTGAAGACCCTGTTGTATGAATTCAGAATTGAGATTTCTCACTTTCTCATCTCTTCTCTTCTAAATAAACTCAGTATAAAAAAATTTTTCTGTGAACTAGATAAGTGTCACTTGATGTGACAAAATAAACAACACTAACAGAAGTGATGTTCACCAAAAAAAGAGACTGTGAGTCATCCATTTGAAGACAAGAAAATTGGGGCATACAAACTGATAAATAATAATGCTTATAAATCAGAAGAGGGAAGAAAAATCCAGTGTTCATGACAAAATTATTTAATGCTATACAACCCATAACCTTTCTAAATCCATAAAACTATTGATGTGAGGGAAGTTTTTTTCTCTTCTTGTGGTTTAATATCTTTGGCCATCAGCAATTGGACTAACACACAGTCTAGTTTTTACGTTTTCAGCTATATCTACCAGGAACTCTCACATACACACTGATTCTAAAACTAATTAAGAATCTGAAAATTTGATACTTATATGAGTTTTTTAAATGGAAAGTTGTGGAATAGAGGCTGTGAATAACTGGGGACAACCAGTGAATCAGAAAGAGCTTTCCTTCAGGGAAAGTTTTATGTTCATAGTAATAAAACTTATTAAAAATCTTCTCAGCTAAACAAACAACCAATGAGGTGAAAGAAGAGCCTACATTTTGGGAGCAAATTTTTGTCACATGCATGTCAGATAGAGCACTAATCTCCAGGATATATAAAGACCTCAAAAAAAAAATCACCAAAAAACAAACAAACAAACAAAACAACCCAATCAATAAGTGGGCTAAGGAGCTGAACAGACACTTCTAAGAAGATACACAATAGATCAACAAATATATGAAAAAAATATTCAAAATCTCTAGTACTTGGAGAAATGCAAATCAAAACTAAGATTTCATCTCACTCCAGTCAGGATGGCAGTTATCAAGTATACAAACAACAATAAATATTGGTGAGGATGTGGGGGAAAAGTCACACACTCCAAATTGGTGCAACCACTCTGGAAATCAGTATGGAGATTCTTTAGAAAACTTGATATGGAACCACCATTTGTCCCAGCTACCCCACTCCTCAGTTTATACCCAAAGGACTTAAAAACAGCATAGTATAGTACTGCAGCCACATTAGTGTTTATAGCACCTCAACTCATAAAAGCTAAACTATGAAACCAACCTAGATGCCCTTCAATAGATTAAGAGATAAAGAAACGGTGGTACATATAGACAATGGAATATTACTCATCATTAGAAGGGAATGAAATCATAGTATTTGAAGGCAAATGGATGGATTTGGAGGATATCCTGCTAAGCAAAGTAAGCCAATCCCAAAACACCAAAGGCCAAATGTTCTCTCTGATAAGTGGATGCTGATCCATAATGGGTGGGGCATGGGAAAAATAGAGAAACTGTGATTTGGAAAAGGGGAGGGAGTGGTAGAGAGGGGCCATAGCAGCAAAAAAGATGGTGGAATATGAGATGGACATCATTACCCTAGGTACATGTATGACTGCGCATGTGGTGTAATGGTACATTGTGTACAATCAGAAAAATGAAAAGTTGTGCTGCAATTGTGTACAATGAATCAAAATATGTTCTGCTCTCATATATACTTAATTAGGATATATAAACAAATTAAATAATTAAGATACAACTTACTGAAGTTTCTTGCTTCAAGCTATGAGGACCATAGAGGGAGAGGAAAAAGAAGAAAGAGAAAGTGAAAGAAATCATAAAAGAGTGGAAGAGACAAAAAACAAAAACTGCTTCATATATGTGACCTCCACCCTATTGTAATATGTGGTCAACAACTGGAAAACTGATTTACATTTTTCAAAATTCATACACTCCACTCACTCCCCTATGAGATTAAGAGCAAAGCTAAAAAAGGTTACTATTATTCTAATAAAAAAAATTCCCTAAGAACACATGAGAGAATTTAGATAGAGTTTTCACTGAAGATATATCATCAAATCTGTTTTGGAGACAATTTTAAGGATTGTCTTATTTTTATCAAAGGAGAATGAAAAAAAAAAAAACAAAATACCAGCTACACCTACATCTGTCATAATAATTTAGAAAACACCAATTATCTTCTACAATTAACAATTCTTTAATCAGCTGTAGCAAAGTTAGATGTAAATGAAGAAACAAAATAATTGCATTACATTTCTACATAACCTTTGACATAAAAGAAGTGGTCAAGTTATAGAATGGTTTATGGTTAATAAGGAAATTTGAAAATATACCTGTGTCTCTACACAATATAATTTTTATATAAAAATGTTAATTTTATAATTTATTACCCTTTATAGTTTATAAAGCTTAACTTTTTCATATACTTGTCTCACATAATCCAAAAAATAAGTATATTTCAATATTACTATTTAAAGATAAGGATATCAGATCTTTATAAGTTGATGTAACTTGCCTAAAATTAAATAAAAAGAATGTTCTGAAACATGACCCCAAACTTTTTGTTTTTCCTCATTGACTCAATTTTGTGTGTGTGTGTGTGTGTGTGTGTGTGTGTGTGTGTCTGCACCTGTGTGTACCTGTGTTGGTAGGTGTAAAAAAGAGAAATGGATTTTGTCAAACTTAGGAAGTTTTAAATGACCCATGATCATCATAGTTCTGATGAGGACAAGTAGGAGAGTATGGCTAAAATATAATGTGAATAAATCAAAGTGGATGAGTCCAGGGTGGATCTATTTTCAGGTAAGAAGCCTATAATGATGTTGTCCATCCTAACTACCTGGAGGAAAATATCATCTGTGAATAGCAAGGTCAGTCAGAAAATATACAGAAGATGAGAATAACTATGATCTTTGGAGTACAAAGTGCATATATTAAGAATAAACCTATCTAACAGATCAAATAGAAAGAAATCATAACTGGAGAATAATCTCAAGGCACCTTAGGTAATACCTAGTATATAATTCTAGAATTTTGAGCAGGCTATCATGGACTTCCCAGCTCTGCAGATCTTCCAGCTTAACAGAAACTTATGAAGATGCATCTTTTAATAAAATAATATTGACCTTCTGTACCACTGTTAATAATCACTGATTACACAACAATATAGAAGATAGGCTGCTTCTGCTCTCATAAAGCTCATATCCTAAGGAGCAAAAAAGTAAGATTCATGCATATGTAACCAGAAAAATTTTCACTATGATATCTGAGTGTAGTAAAGAAGTTAACAAATAATACTTACTTCTGCATTTTGCTATTATTTTTGTTGAATAAGTTATATCTGGTTAACTATTAATGTTGGATGTTTGGGGTTTCAGATCAAGCAATAATAAACACATAACTAATAAAAGTTTAAGTTGTTTCAATTAATGAAATACTTATATGTAGATAGTTTTAGGATTTGTGTAGAAGTTACTGACATGAGAATGAATAGCTTCTATGATTCTGCAATCCTCATCACGTTGGCCCTTTGTACCAGTACTCAGTATTTTTGTTTTCAGATCACTCCATCTCATATCCTCCTACAATCTCACCTTAAGAAAGGAAATACAGGGCAGAAAAACAAGAAGTTCTCTCCATGTGCCTTCAATGGAGCAACAAAATTGTTTCCAGAACCTGTAGTTGAATTCTCCTGATGTGTGTATAGATAGAACAGAGGCATGTGGCTACTTCACAATCAATTCAGGGAACTGAGATGTTAGCATCTGACATTGAATCCTTTATAGTTAGAGAAAAGCAAAAACCAAGAGTTTAGAAATATCTGTTATATGATAATCATATTAACAATTACAGCAATCCACCAATATTCAGATTCTCCTCCTTCCTGGATCTCAGTAGTTCTAGTATTTACTTGTCCCATTAAAGTTAGGCAACACAACTTAACTTTGTCAAGTGATGTGTAGGTTATGAATATGTGTATGGCCTGTGGATTGAAACAGTAAGAGTCAAGGAGAAAGCCATGTCCTTTTCTACTATCTTTACACCTGCTCCAATGTCCCAATTGCAATTGAAATTGAGAAGTATTTGAGATCTCAAAGTTTTTTGTTATTGCATCATAATCTCACATAACATGACTACATCAGAATTTTTTATAACTGCAAAAAAAAGTAAAATTATGTGGCATTGCTTAAGCAACAGGCAGTGGGTATTGCTTACTGTTAGAGGTTACTTTCATAAGTCTTATTTCATAGCCAATTTTTGGTGAAATTGAGTTGCCTATAGTAACTCAGAAGACAGGTCATATAGTAATGAGAATGAAGCTTCAGATGAACAAGTTGGAAAAACAAATAAGAGCAGTTGTGTATGGGTTCCTATTGGCTGGTTTGGGTGAGCTATTTTAAGAAGAAGACCAGTTAAAGAAATGATAGGCTTAATGGGGCTGGGGATGTGGCTCAAGCAGTAGCGTGCTTGCCTGGCATGCGTGCGGCCCGGGTTCGATCCTCAGCACCACATACAGACAAAGATGTTGTGTCTGCCGAGAACTAAAAAATAAATATTAAAAAAAAATTCTCTCTCTCTCTCTCTCTCTCTCTCTCTCTCTCTCTCTCTCTCTCTCTCTCACTCTCTCTTTAAAAACAAAAAGAAAAAAAGAAATGATAGGCTTAAAAGCACAAATAAAAGGACATTGAATCCAAAAATTAAGGTCTCATAATGTTAGAAAAGTTGCACACAATTCAAAACCAAACAATGGAGAATAAATTTGAGCAAACTTTTGAAAACAAAGGCTAATTTGAAATTAGTCAGGTATTCAAAAATAATATACATAAATAAATAAATAAAATCAGCCATGTGACAAGTATAATATTAAGCCAATAGGTGTCACATTCCTGGTTAAAAAGTCTGAATAGATTAAAAGAGTGACACATAAAATAAATCCAGACTTAGATAAAAGTATATTTTACTCAAAGAGACTATTATAATAGGGAAAACCCTCTGATTTCAGAAATCTGCTTGAGTCTCAAAATGAAATCAAATAAAAAAAGGCTTTTTTAAAAAATAAAAATAATAACCAGTGCTACCAGATACTTTTAAGGAAAAATTGGGCAACCAAGCAGAAATGAGCAGACAGCTTGGTCTGAGTGATCTGCCACAAAATGTGTTGCCTGGTAGGCAGCTAATCCTCAGGGTAAGGAGTTAAGAAGAGCATATTGTACATTTTAGTGCTTGCTTAGGGTTGGGGGCAACCTTCAATTCAGAAAACTATGGACAGAGAGAAGCCTGACTGAAGCATGGGCAAGACAAGTCAAAGGCTAAGAAATGGGTTACTGAGAACATTTGGCCAGGATCCTCTCTGTCATTTAAGACAGATGGCATCTGTTCTTAAACACAGAACTTCTTAGGAATGTAGTAACAAGAATAACCATGACATATTAAGTAAAAAAGTTAAGCTATGATTTGAGGTTTAAATGGAGCCAGTTAAAAATAATTCTAGGACATTGGAAATATCCTTAAAAGGTGGAGTGAGGTTCCAGTATATGGTTGGAATAGTTTTGATGACAGCATAAGTTTTAGAGAGTTTTAAGAGAATACATAGACAATAGTCCCCTCTGACCATTAAATAGTGCCCCCTTAAGAAATTAAAGACATGTCCAAAGTCAAATAATTATATATAGGAATTTCTGGGGGAAAAATTATAATATATATATATATATATTATTTTTTTTTGCCAGAACCCCCCATTCTCTTTCTCTTTGTGTATGTGTGAGTTGGCGTGTAATTTTAGTATTGAAGAAAATTGATGGCAACCATATGATACACACACACACACACACACACACACACACATATGTATATATCAGCATAAGACAGAAAGGATATATGATGTCTGAGATTTATGAGAGCTGAATAAAACCTAATTCCCAGTGAAGTAAAAGTTTTGTTGGATATGATTTCCTTTTATGTCTCACAGTTACAGTTTTATGATGGTTCTAGTATAAGAAGACACCTCTTGTTTCATATGAGAATGAAATTTTCCCATTGGCCTGGGAGTGGATTTAGTTTCTGCTTCAAGATGAGTTGTCATGTTGAGTGATCTTGTAAAGGTCAGACACTACATTTTGGATGAGGAAGATAATAGGCCATCTAGATGTCTCCAAAATACATGCGGAAATATAGAACATCCTACTTGCTTCCATTCGGCTCTTCAATTTTAGGGGCTTTAAATCGTGAGACTTTAAGCTCTTCAATTAGTGGAATTCTTGGTAATTTGGAGTAGATTTACCGTCTTTTCTGGTTCTGGTTATGCTGTTACAGATTTAGGAACCAACCCCCAAATTTAGACATGTCCTACAGTTGACTTCATTTGCCTGGGAGGTTTTGTCGTCCACATGTGCTTCCACTTTAAATATGTTTAACCCCCTTGACAGTAGCAAAGCTTCTAAGAGATTAGACTATGTTTTCCATTTTTAAGTGGTGGTGGTGGCCCCCAATTTCCTTCAGTTTAAAACCACAAATTTTCCCCCAGACACATCTACTCTCTGTGTGGATGTTTGACTCTTTATATTCAGCCAAGAGTAGGCCTTTGTGAGAGTCTGAACTTTTGCGATCTGAGCTGACTTTCTAAAAGGTGAAGGTTTATACTCTACAAAGTTTTGAAAATTGTAATGGCATATCCTGCCTGGAATTTTTTTCTGAGATGCAGCAATAGGAACCATCAATAAAGAGAGTGAGTGAGGTCAGAGAGGATTGAAGCTTGAGTGCTGTAATGCAATCATGAAGTTGTCCTTCAGTTGGAATAGGGAGGACAGTGGCAGGATTGTGATTCTGGCAGCACTTTGTGAAGGTAGGAGGAGAGTGCAGAAAAAAAAAATAATAAGATATGGGACTAGTTCTTTATATATCCCGGAGAAAAATGCTCTAGCTGAGGTGCAGGTGGCCAAGATTTTCTTCCATTGTGTAGGCTCTCTGTTCACGTTCATGATTATTTCCTTTGCAGTGAAGAAGTTTTTAAGATTGATTTCATACCATTTGTTGATTCTTGATTTTACTTCTTTTACTTTAGAAGTCTTGTTGAGGAAGTCAGTTCCTAGGCCAACATGATAGAGATTTGGGCCTACATTTTCTTCTATTAGGCACAGGGTCTCTGGTCTAATGCCTAAGTCATTGATCCACTGTGTGTTGACTTATGCAGGGTGAGAGATAGTCATTTAATTTCATTTTGCTACCTATGAATTTCCAATTTTCACAGTACAATTTGTTGAAGAGGCTGTCTTTTCTCTAATATATGTTTTTAGTATCTTTATCTAGTATAACTGTATTTATGGTGTTTGTCTCTGTGTTTTCTGTTCTGTACCATTGTTGTACGTGACTATTTTGGTGCCTGTACAATGCCATTTTTGCTACCATTGCTCTGTAGTGTAGTTTAAAGTCTGGTATTGTGATGCCTCCTGCTTCACTCTTTTTGCTATGGATTGCTTTGACTATTCTAGGTCTCGTATTTTTCCAAATGAATTTCATGACTCCTTTTTCTATTTCTATGAAGAATGTCTTTGGGATTTTTAATAGGAACTGCATTAAATATGTATAGTGTTTTTGGTAGTATGGCCATTTTGACAATGTTAATTCTTCCTATCCAAGAAAATGGGAGATCTTTCCCTCTTCTAAGGTCTTCTTGAAGTTCTTTAGCATTTTGTAGTTTTCATTTTAGAGTTCTTTTACCTCTTTTGTAAAGTTGATTCCCAAGTATTTTATTTTCTTTTGAGGTTACTGTGAATGGGATTGCTTTCCTATAGTACCATTTGATTCATCATTGATGTATAGGATCACAGTTGATTTATGTATGTTAATTTTATATCCACAATTCAATTAACAATGAGCAAAGGAACTGAACAGGACTTTACATAACAAGAAATACAATTAGTCAAAAAGTATATAAAAACCTGTTCAACATCTCTAAGCATTTAGAGAAATGCAAATTAAAACTATACTGAGATTTCATCTCACCTCAGAATGGTGATTATAAAGAATACAAGCAACAATAAATGTTGGCAAGGATGTAGGGGAAAAGGTATACATTGCTGTGGAACTGCAAATTGGTGCAGTCACTCTGGAGAGCAGTATGGAGAATCCTCAGAAAATGTGAAATGGAGCCACTATTGACCCACTTATCCCACTCCTTGGTTTATACCCAAAGGATTCAAAATCATCGTGCCATAGTGATGCAGCCATATCAGTGTTTATAGCAGCTCCATTCACAATAGCTAAACTATGGATCCAGGCTTGATGCCCTTCAACAAATGAATGGACCCAGAAAATGTAGTAATCATAAATAATGAAATACTACTCAGTCGTGAGGAGAAATTAAATTATGACATTTGTTAGTAAATGGATTGAACTGGAGAATTTTATGCTAAGTGAAGTAAGGGAAACAAAAAAAGCCAAAGGCCAAATATTTTTTCTGATATGCAGATGCTAACTCACAATAAGTGTGGGGTGGTTTGGGGAAGAATAGAAGTGCTTTGGATTATACAAAGGGGAATGAAGGGAAGGGAGAGGGAATTTGAATAGGAAAGATAGTAGAATGAATTGGACCTTACTTTCCTATGTGTATATATGAATACATGACCAATGTAATTCCATGCCATGTTCAACCAAAATAATGGGAAGTTAAACTCCATATATGTATAATATGTCAAAATGCATCCTATTGTTATGTATAACTAATAATAATAAGAACAACAACAACAAAAAGAGATGGAACTAAAAATGCTGACTCTTTTTTCATTAGAAGAGTCAGAACTGCATGAGATAAATATAGGTTCAAGGTAGGACCTAACACCACATCAGATCTGCCTCAAACCAATATTGTAGGTGCTCCTACTGCTTGTTAATAGGGGACAGCTTAAACTTCAATATGTAGTATGAGACTAAAGTACCCCATTGCCTCTGATTTTCACTATTTTTGAGATAAGATGCCTAAGTTATATTCTTCTATTTCATGAACAAATGGGATGGAGAAGGAAAAGTGAGAAGTGTCTAAAGTGGGAAAAAATGGAAGCTCTTAGGGGTTGTAAATACTGTTACAGAAGCAGTCCCATGTAGAGGTTCAGGTAGTCTCTTTAGTAACATCATGTGAAGGGAAGTTATCACACATAAGAATTCACTTTCTACAATAGCTACACATCCCAGAAAGTCCCAAACTATCTCTTGGTTTCCTGGCAGGAGATAGGAATGTTTTGGATAAAATTTGGGGATAGGTTTTTCCATCAGAGGAAATATTATGGCTTAAATATTCCACTTGAGTTCAAGAGAACAAAGCTTTATCTCTTGAGAATAAGAGTCTCAGCCAAGACTTTTAAAATATCTGGGTATCTTTTAGAGAAATACTGAATATCACAAACCAAAGAAAGAAGATCTCTATATATTGTATGTATTGAGGACTAGATTGCAAAGGAAGATCAAAGTTTTTAGGTATATATCTAGTATTTGGATAGAATAAATTGGGGCTTCTTTGGGACATAATAATCCAAGCATATGAATAATTTAGTAAAGGTGGATAAGTCCTAGGAGTTAGGCCCATTTAGGCTATATTAGCGAGTCAGAACACAAGTTACAACAGTAAAATGAGTGGTTTTTGAGGGTTTGGAAGGAAGGGTGGTATTGGGGTTTGGGATCAAAAAGAATCTAGGAATTATATAGTAATTTATGGATTGTAAGTTCTGGTCTAGCCCACGACCCATGCTGGCTTCATGAAAGAAGGTTTGAATTGTGAGAAACTGCTAGGGAGTTTAAATTAAAGAGACAAGACTCTGATTACCTTTAAAACCAGCTCCAGGACGGCTCTTCCCATCTCCAGCCTCAAGCCACCCAATGTGGTAGTGAGGTTTACTGAAGAGGCTATGGAGAGAGAGAACATGCCAGGGAGTGGACTTTTATTGGGGAACAAAAAATTCTGGGGAAATTCCTATCCAATGAAGATTAAGGGGGGGCAGCATCCCAAGGTTAGGGGCTACGATTGGGTCTTCAGGGCAGTGGCCAGACACGCCTCTGCACAGACAATCCCTGGGACCTGGAGAAGGGTGGGGAAATCTCTGACACAGCTGTGTCTAAGAGCCTCTCACCCAGCAAGAGAGGTAACTCAAATCACGTGGGAGGATGGCCTCCCACATTCTGGATTAATTAGTAACTCTTTGTTGACTTTTTGTTTGCTCTTTTGTAGGAAAATTGGGTTGTTTAGGGGTGGGGATGAGAGATAAAATTAATGAGTCCTCTGACAAGGAGTCCTTTAATAATAGGTTTGAGACCTTCCTCTTCCATTGGTTCAAGCTTTAGAAACAATTAAGAGGGCAAACTGGAGTTTATCTTCATATCAAGGGTACTCTATTTCATATTAGGTCTTACATCTATCTGTCCCATAGTCCAAAGTGAGCAAGGAATGTGATGAAAGATTTTTTGAATTAATTAATTTATTTATTTATTCTAATTTGTTCCACATGACAGCAGAATTCATTTCAATTCATAGTACATATATGGAGCAAAATTTTTCATTTCTCTGGTTGTATACAAGGTAGAGTCACACCATTCATGTCTTCATACATATACCTAGGGTAATGATGTCCATCTCATTCCACCATCTTTTCTACCCACATGACTCCTGCCTTCCTCTCCCTCCCTTTTTCCCTATCCAAAGTTCCTCCATTCCTCCCATACTTCCCCCAACCCCCATATGAATCAGCCTCCACTTATCAGGGAAAACATCAGGCCATTTGTTTTTGAGATTGGCTTGCTTCACTTAGCATGATATTCTCCAACTCCATCAATTTACCTGAAAATGCCATGATTTTATTCTCTTTTAATGCTGAATAATATTTCAGTGGGGATATATATATATATATATATCACCATTTCTTTATCCATTCCTCTATTGAAGGGCATCTAAGTTGGTTCCACAGTTTAACTATTAGAAATTTTGCTACTATAAACATTGATATGGCTGTGTCACTGTAGTATGTTGTTTTTAAGTCCTTTGGGTATAAACCAAGGAATGGGATAGCTGGGTCAAATGGTGGTTCCATTCCACTTTTTCTAAGAAATCTCCATAATGTTTTCCAGAGTGGTTGCCCAAATTTGCATTCCCACCAGCAGTGTATGAGTGTTCCTTTCCCCCCACATCCTCACTAAAACTTATTGTTGCTTGTATTTTTAATAAATGCCATTCTGACTGGGGTGAGATGAAATCTTAGAGTAGTTTTGATTTGCATTCCTCTAATTGCTAGACATGTTGACTATTTTTTATTATATTAGTTGATCAATTGTTTCTTCTTCTGAGAAGTGTCTGTTCAATTCCTTGGCCCATTTATTGATTGGGTCATTTCATTTTTTGGTGTTAAATTTTTTGAGTTCCTTATATATCCTGGAGATTAGTGCTGTATCTGATGTGCATGTGGGAAAGATTTTCTCCCATTCTATAGGCTCCCTTTGCACATTATTGATTGTTTCTTTTGCTGAGAAGAAGTTTTTTAGTTTGAATTCATCCCATCTATTGATCTTTGATTTTATTTCTTGTGCTTTAAAGTCATGTTAAGGAAGCCAGTTCCTAAGCAGATATGATGAAAATTTGGGCCTACATTTTCTTTTATTAGGTACAGGATCCCTGATCTAATTCCTAGGTTCTTGATCTACTTTGAGTTGAATTTTGTGCATGGTGATAGAGAGAGATTTAATTTTATTTTGCTGCACATGGATTTTAAGTTTTTTTTTTAAATCAACATTTGTTGAAGAGGCTACCTTTTCTCCAATATTTGTTTTTGGTGTCTTTGTCTAGTATGAGATAACTGTATTTATGTGGGTTTGTCTCTGTGTCCTCTATTCTGTACCATTGGTCTACAAGTCTATTTTGGTGTCAATACCATGTAGTTTTTGTTACTAGTTCTCTGTAGTATAGTTTAAAGTCTGGTATTGTGATGCTACCCACTTCACTCTTCTTGATGAGGATTGCTTTATCTTTTCTGCATCTCTTATTTTTTAGAGATGAATTTCATGATTGCTTTCTCTATTTCTATGAGGAATGTCATTGGAATTTTGAGTAGAATTACGTTAAATTTGTATAGTGCTTTTGGTAGCATAATCATTTTGACAATATTAATTCTGCCTATTCAAGAACAAGGAAGATAATTCCATCTTATAAGGTCTTCTTTAATTTCTTTTTTTTAGTGTTCTGTAATTTTCACTGAGGCTATTGTAAATAGGGCAGTTTTCCTAGTTTATTTCAGAGAATCTGTCACTGATGTACAGAAATGCATTGGAGTTATTGGTGTTGATTTTATATCTTGCTACTTTGTTGAATTCATTTAGTAGTTCTAAAAGTTTTCTGATCTAAGTATAGAATCATGTTGCCAGCAAATAGTGATAGTTATAGTTCTTCTTTTCCTATCTATATCCCTTTAATTTCTTTTGTCTAATTGCTCTGGCTACAGTTTCAAGAACTATGTTAAATAGAAGTGGTGAAAGACAAGATCCCTGTCTTGTTGGTGTAGATCAATTTTTCTCCATTTAGAATGATGTTGGCCTTGGGCTCAGCATAGATAGCTTTCATAATGTTGAGCTATGTTCCTAATATCCCTAGTTTTTCTGGTGTTTTGAACATGAAGGAGTGCTGTATTTTGTCAAATATTTTTTCTCCATTTACTGAGATGATCATATGATTCTTTAAGTCCATTGATGTTATGAATTACGTTTATTGATTTCTGTATGTTGAAACAAACTTGCATCCCTGGATGAGCCCCACTTGATTGTGGTGAACTATCTTTTTAAATATGTTTTATATGTGATTTTCCAGGACTTATTGAGAATTTCTGCATCAATGTTCACTACAGATATTGGTCTGAAGTTTTCTTTCCTTGATATACTGTTGTCTGGTTTGGAATCTGGGTGATATTGGCCACATAGAATGAGTTTGGAAGTGTTCCCTCATTTTCTATTTCATGGAATATTTTGATGAGTATTGGCATTAGTTCTTCTTTGAAGGTCTTGTAGAACTCAGTTGTGAATCCATCTGGTTGTTGGCTTTTCTTGGTTGATAGGCTTTTGATGGTATCTTCTTTCATTACTTGAAATTGATCTGTTTAACTTGTGTATATCATGCTGATTCAGTTTGGATGAATTATATGACTATAGAAATTTGTCAATGTCTTCCATATTTTCTATTTTATTGGAGTACAAAATTTTCAAAATAGTTTCTAATTGTCTTCTGTATTTCTGTAGTGTCTCTATATTTCCTTTTTCATAATATTTCCTTTTTCATCATGGATTTTAGTAATTTTAGTTTTCTCTCTCCTTCTCTTTTTTATTGTGGCTAAGGGTTTATCAATTTTATGTATTTTTTCAAAGAACTATCTTTTCTTTTTGTCATTTTTTTAATTGTTTCTTTTGTTTCAACTTCAGTGATTTCAGCTCTCACTTTAATTATTTTTTGTCTTCTACTATGTTTGGTGCTGATATGTTCTTCTCTTTCTAGGGCTTTGAGTTAATGTTAGGTCATTTATTTGTTGACTTTTTTTTTCTTTTCAGGAATTAACTCTATGCAATGAACTTTCCTCTTAGTACTGTCTTCATAGTGTCCCAGAGATTTTGATATGTTGTATCTGTGTTCTCATTTACCTCTAATAATTTTTTAATCTTCTCTTTGATGTCTTCTGAAATCCATTGTTCATTCAATAGCAATAATATGCTATAATATATGGTCTATTTTTGAGAAGAATCCATGTGCTGCTGAAAAGAAAGTATATCTACATGCTGATGGATGAAATATTCTATATATGTATGTTAATTCTAAATTATTAATTGTATTATTGAGTTCTATAGTTTTTTTGTTTAGTTTTGATTTGGAAAATCTATTCAGTAGTGAAAGATGTGTTTTAAAGTCATGCAGTATTATTGTGTTGTGGTCTATTTGACTCTTGAAATTGAGAAGAGTTTGTTTGATGAACATAGACACACTATTATTTGTGGCATATATATTTGAAGTTGTTATGTCTTGTTAATGTATGGCTGCCTTAAGCAGTATGAAATATCCCTTTTGGTTAACTTTGGCTTGAAGTATACTTTATTTAATATGAGGATGGAAACCTGTGCTTATTTCTGCAGTTCATGTGAGTGGTATGTCTTTTCCTATGAAAGGAGACTCTGGAAGGCAGAATATTGTTGGGTTTGTTGTTGTTGTTATCCTATATGTCTTTTGATTTATGAGTTTAGGCCATTAACATTCAGGATTATTATTGAGACATCATTTGTATTCACAGTCATTTTTGTTTATTTTATTTTTTATTTTTTTTAAAGAGAGAGTGAGAGACAGAGATAGAGATAGAGAGAGAGAATTTTTATTTAATCTTTATTTTTTAGTTTTCGGCGGGCACAACATCTTTGTTTGTATGTGAAACACAGGCCGCACGCATGCTAGGCGAGCGCACTACCACTTGAGCCACATCCCCAGCCCCATTTTTGTTTATTTTTGATTTTTAACTTGAGTTGGTTTCTTCTTTGATTTGTTTTTCCTTTAGTGTAATACATCCCTTTGCTGATTTTCATTTTTGTTTTTCATCACCTCCTCATGGAATATTCTGCTGAGGATATTCTCTAGTGCATGATTTTTTAGTTGTTAAATCATTTTAATTTTTATCATGGAAGGTTTTTATTTCATTAACAAATCTAAAACTTAATTTTGCTGGATATAAGATTATTGGTTGGCATCCATTTTCTTTCAGAGATTGCTATATGCTATTCCAGGCTTTTCTAGCTTTGAGGGACTGGGTTGAGAAATCTGCAGAGATCCTAATTGGTTTTCCCTATATATAATCTGATTCCATTCTATGGTGGATTTTAAAATTCTCTCCTTATTTTCTATGTTAGGCATTTTCATTATAATGTGCCTTGGTGTAGATCTATTGTGATTTCATGCATTTGGTGTTCTGTAAGCCTCTTGTATTTGATTTTCCAATTTATTTTTCATGTATGAAAAACTTTCTTATATTATTTTATTGTTCATTCCTTTGGTTCGTAACTGTATGCCTTCCTCTATCCCAATAATTCTTAAATTTGGTCTTTTCATGTTAGCCCATAATTTTTGAATATTTTGCTCATGGTTTCTTACAACTTCATTGTGTAGTCAACTTTATTTTCAAGATTATATATTAAGTCTTCATTGTCTGAAATTCTGTCTTCCAAGTGATCTAATCTCTTGGTGATGCTTTCTATTGAGTTTTTAATTTAGTTTATTGTTTCCTTCACTTCACAGATTTCTGTTTATTTGTTTTTCAGAATCTCTATCTCCTTATTGAAGTAATCATTTGCTTCCTATATTTGTTTATGTAGCTCTTTATTGAAATGATCTTTTGCTGCCTGTGTTTGCTCTCTGATATCATCCTTTAAATCACAGAACATTTGAACTATGTAAATCCTGAACTCCTTCTCTGACATTTCTTCTGCTTTGTTGGCCATGGATTCTAATAATATAGTACCTTGGTTCATTTGGGTAATTTCTTGCTTTTTTTTTTTCCCCATGGTGTTCATGCATCTTCTCTTCTAGCACTTTGGATCTGAGGTGTTACAATTTTTACCCTATAAGACTATAGTCTTTGCAGAGTTCCAATAACTCTCATTTAAGGGGGAGATGTATATCAATAGATTTCAATAAAAACAATATATAACTATAAATCAAATAGCTCCTATTAAGATGTTTACAGTTTTGTCACATTATAAGAAATGGTGAGTTCAATTATTATCTACAATATAAACAGTAGGTTTGCAAAAGGGTCTACTATTTCTGATGGTGGACAAAGAGAAAATTGGGGGTGGAGTGAAGGATATGTAAAGAAGGTAGGAGGTGGAGGATATAGAATTATTAGATCTTAGAAAGTGTGAAAGAGGATTAAAAAGAAATTGGCTAGTGGCCAGAGAAAAGAGAGTAAGAGATTTGAGGGAGAGAAGTAATGGGAAGATAATAGAGAGAATACAATAAACAAACAAACATAAAAATTAAGAAAAATTAAAAATGTTAAAGTAGAAGGTGAAAGGATATATAAAACAACTGTAATATACTATTCAGACATCCCAGTCCTCAGTAGCCTAATGCATGAAAAGTACTAGGTTTCATAAATGTTGGGGACATGAGGGTAGAAAAAGAGAGAGAAAAGAAAATATATCTTGAAGGAAAATTAAAGGATTGTTTCTGTTGGAGTTTGGTATCTTTTCTGTTTCTCTTCTCCTCTAGTAGGTGGGGTTGTCTATTGTTTGCTGGTATCTCCACCCTCAGGGTGGTGAAGGTTATTAGGGTGGAAGGGTTGGTTTGGGGGCAGAGCTCTTGGAAGTTGAGTTGTAGTTCCCTGATGAAAGACTGTACCCCAAGGATTTCCTATGGGGCCTGCTCCTGTGATGTGGGTGCCTGGTCTTATTTCCTTATATTACCTGTAGAGTTCACAATTCCTGGTATCTAATTTAGTCTCTAAACTTTATCTCACTTAACTCATCCCTTTCTACTTCTCAATCTGGGACATCTCTCCCCAGAGGACATGTGGGCTGTGCTCTGGGGCCTGGCACCTGTTGTGAAGAACTGTTTTATATTGAGCAGATCAGGACCAGGCTTTGTGAGCTACATAGCTGTGCCAGGTTAGTGGCTGCAGGGGAGAAGGGGATGTTGGGGGACTATAGGTACCTTGATATTGCTTCTAGGCCCCAGCCAGTCTCCCAGGCTGGGAGGGAGTTGCCTCAACTAAAGATGGTGATGGTGTTAGAAAGGATAATCCAAATTGGCAACAAAAGTGTCCCAAGATAGAGTTGGCTGCTTTCAGAGATGGGGTGTGGTGGCAATGCAGATGGTGGTGCTGGGTGTCGTGTTCAGAGATGCACTCAGTGGCATGCAGTGTTGTGGCTAGAGGCAGTTTCCAGAACTGTTTCATGTCTCCAGGTGTAGGCTAGCTTGTTAAGGGGACTATGGCAATGGTTGCAGTGTCCCAAAATGGAGGTGACTGGGGGAGCCTCATGCTGGTAGATGGGGTTTCATATAGGACCGGGAGCTGGGGGTCCTGTGTGAACGAGCAGCCAGAGGTCCTGTGCAGATTTTGAGGCCAGGGGACCTATGCACACACAGCGGACACAAATGAAAAAAGGGAATTGGAAATGGGAAAATCATGTAAGATGTGTAACCTCAACAGTGCATTCCGCTGTTTAGAGGAGTTTTAAATCCCTGAAATCAAGGGCTCCCTTGAGATACACCAATTTCAGGAGATCTTGAGAAACCCAGAAACCCAGGGAGGTGTTTGCAGAAAACTAGTGTTCCCGCTGCTTGAATCCCTGGTCATGGAGTGAGGAATGAAATATCTCTAACCCTCTATCTTAGATGTCCATGGTGAAAGATTTTGAATGGAGGATTTCCAAGGGATTGAGCAGCTATGAAAAGGATAAGAAGGTGGAAGTGAGTTTTCAAAGATGTTCTGGGTTGAAAACAAGTCAGAGTCCTGGATTTCAGGATTTGTTCCTTTTTGGGGGGTGGGGTACCAGGATTGAACTCAGGCACTCAACCACGGAGCCACATCCTCAACACTCTTTTGTACTTTATTTAGAAACAGGGTCTCCCTGAGTTACTTAGCACTTCACTTCTGTTGAGACTGGCTTTGAACTCGAAATCCTCCTGACTCCATCTCCCAAGCTGCTGGCATGACAGACATGTGCCAATGGGCCAGGCAGAATTATTTCTTAAGGTGAAGATGAAACATTAAAATTTCAATGAAAAAGTACTTCTCGAATAGATTAATTGGGTTGTATAACTTAATAAAATGCCATGTTGGTCATCAGAATTTCCAAAAGATGCAGAAAGGGATTTGGAAATGAGACGGTCAAGTAAGATGTATAAACTCCACAGTGTATTCCGCTGTTTAGAGGGGTTTAAATCTCTGGAATCAAGGGTTCCCTTGAGATAAGCCAATTTTCAGGAGATCTGGAGAAACACAGAAACCCAGGGAGGTGTTTGTAGTTTCACATAATGCTTCATGAGATTTTTGCCATTTTAAAATTTCAGCATTTTGGGAGGTGCTGAGCTGAGTGGATGTCATAGCAGCAGAGTATAGCATCAGCAGGGGAAGAGGAGATAAATGCCAGGGGAGTGAGAGTTGTACATGGGTTTTAGGCTAGTTTTCAGAAAACCATAGAGGCCTCATGAAAGAACAAGAACAAGAACAAGTCCTACTTACCACACAAATGCTGGTAAGACAGTATGCCTTAGAAATCATGTATTAATTCCATACTCAGAGGTAACTAAGAAGACTTGCATGTTCCAAAGGCTTAGCTTAAACATACAAGAACAGACATGATTGTTTTTTTTTTTTTAATTAAGTTAACCACTTATCATGCAACAACACACAAATGTCTGGAGCATCGTATTAGGAATTTTAACTCCTCACTGAGTTCTAAGTTTTTCAGCCAGGAAGGATACATGGAGTTAGGGAAGTGGTCATGAAATCCTGGGTATAGATGATGTGACTAGAGGAGCATTTAGCACTTAGCCAGAGTCACAGCACTGTTGAGATAAGGAGAGACTTATTCAAAAAAGACAATTGCAATATGAGAATGTTCCAATCTGAGACATCTGCCCACATCTCAAAATCAAACAGAAAATGGCTATTCTTTTATAGGGAGGGGTACCCAGTAAGGGCAGAAACTTTGAGAGGAAATCAGGTGAGTGGGTGTGAACAGAGATCATAACAGAGGACTCCAGTAGCTAGTCGTAGACTGGGAACAGAGCAGAATTCAGGGGTCTTTGGCAGGGAGAGAAGCTTATTGAAAATTTAATACAAGGCAATATGGAAGAAATAGGCAACTGTGAACTCTTGGTCAGCAGTCACAGAGTAAAGGGAACCAAGAGATTAGTGACTAGAATTCCTTTATATTGGAAAAAAAGAGAGAGAGAGAGAGAGAGAGAGAGAGAGAGAGAGAGAGAGAAAAGCTAAGGGAAAGGGGACAAAGTTTGTGACTTTACCACCTCATATGATTAGTTCAAAACAACTATATATAATTGAACCAAGAAATGGGAAGAGAATGAGAGTAAAGAATCATAGCAATCAAGAAGTATTCTGGAAGGTAAAATTATAATTACCGATTGCTAGTTTACAAATTAAGTTTATCTTTACTTTCATAAAGTCCTGAAAAACATATTTTTATTGAAAAATATCTGTGCAGGGGAAAAATTATTTATTTATTTATTTGGTACTGGGGATTGAACCACTGAGCCACATCCTCAGCCCTTTTTAATATTTTATTTAGAGACAGGGTCTCACTGAGTTGACATGGGCCTTGCCAGTTGCTGAGGCTGGCTTTTGAACTCATGATCCTCCTGCCTCAGCTTCCCAAGCCACTGGGATTACAGTGTAATTCCCTTTAAAAGGGAATTTTGATAAGTGAAAAGAAGTAGGAATAAAGTTGAATCTACATTCAACAAAAAAGATTTTTATATATTTATTTATTCTAGATATTGAAAATTCACTTAAGCAATTTTTTTGTTTTTACTTTTTATTATTATCCAACAATATTCAGAGACATAATCAGAGAATTACTCTTGTCACCAAAATTATTTCTTTTACAAAAATAATTCCATTCATTCCCAGCTGGATTCCTTGATGGCCCTGTGGATACTTGGTTATTTACACATGGATGCTCCAAAAGTGCTCAAGATGAGGCTATCTTCACAGTTCTACTGTGCTCTTTTTTTTTCTTTCTTTTTTTTTTTTAATTTAAGGTTTCTCCCTTTACAGAGAGTTTCAAGAATTCCAGTTCGTGTGATAATGAACTTACCAATAAGTATAATTCTGAACTCAAAATACAGTTCCCATGAAAAAATTTTACACTATAGAAATGATTGCAATTTCACTATATATACCCAAGGGTTAAATCTATTACAAGTACCTATACAGCATTTCACAGAGGGCATGAAATTCTGTGAATGGGGCTTCCGTAATTAAGACCTAGTGGATCCCTCAAAAAGCATATTTTTTCTTCATCCTTGTACTATATCTATATATCCATACTATCAATAATTATTAATAAATATTACTAAATTTGGGTAAAAATAAAATGAAATACCTTCTTCCATGTTGTATTAAGTGCAGAATATGGCACCTTGTCTTTAAATGTTATTTTTCTTTTAGCCCATTTCTATAGTTTTTGCCTCTGTTGTCTTTCCTTTCTCAAAAGAGCACTTTAAAAATTAGTTATACTTCTGTAAATATGATTTAGACTCCTTAGGGAGAAAGCACTAGGAAAACGGAACATGTAGTACATTTATTCAGTAAATTGTTACATCAAATCATAATCTAGAGAGATGTTTATTGAGTTTGCAAAGTACAGAAACCATAAACATATCATCCTAAAATGAAATCTTATAAAAACAATTTAGGACTAAATTGGCCACCATTAATATTACCTTTTTAAAGCTGCTATACTACCTTTAAGCAAGTAGTGTCCATTTATATTTGCAATTCCAATTACATCACTTAGATTAAATTGCCTATATCTTAATGTTGTTATATTAGTGATTTTCCATAAAAAATATGACACAGTGATATTCCTTCCCATTCATAAACACACTTACTACAACTTTCCAGCTTTAAAAATATTTCCAATTTATGATATCTGACTATAAACAGAGAGCTCTCTTTCTCCTCAAATTGAAATTATAGAAGACATTTAAATATGTACTGTGTTATTAAAGAACTGTGAGTATTATCATGACAAAACCACAGGCATGGGAATATCTTCCTTAAATTCATGGAATCATATAGACCATAAAACAAATTGAGCTGATTTATTGGCAGCCTTTGTTTACCAAAGATCTCAGAATAAATCCACTTGTATCCATAGCAGTGACTGGAATAACTCAGGGTCTGATGCAGGAAGTCCACAATAAACAATAAAGTGGGACAGAAATTACTAGGTTAACTAAATAAATGTGGAGTAACTTTTCAGTCCCTCCTCTAGACTTGCAGGGCTAATGTTTTAGATTACTGCTAAAGAGATAATTGAAATGGGAGATGTTGCTGGCAGAGAAGAAGTGCATTGCCTTGCAGGAACTCATGTAACCTAAACCACTGTCAAAGCAAAGAAACCCCATGGCCACAATATTATCTCATTAGGAGGAAATTTGCTTAGCTATACATATATGTATGTGGATATCCTAGGAATCTGTATTTGTCCTGAAAGAAAAAAAAAATTCATCTACAGATGAATAAACACAATTACATTATCAGTAATAATTAAATTAAATGGTTACTTACAAACATGAATAATTTGCCAGTATAGCTAGGGAATATATATGTAAATATATGTGTATATTTATATCTGATTAAACAATCAGCTCAAATAAAAACATATTTCATATTATTCTTGACTTATGAGATGAAAAAATATGATAAATTTTACTTCTGTTTTTTTTTAAAAAAAAAAACACAACTGTTTAAACTTTTCAGAAAATGAGATTTCAATTTAATTTTTCCTAGGGCAACAAATTATGAATATAACCAATGCAAATTATAGGCTTTTTGTTAGTACTCAAAAATTACCCATAAAACAAAGAAATAATCACCATATTTGGGTTTTGTCACAAGAGTCTTGTTAGAAATAACTTCAGCAAAATAGCTTTATGCAAAGGCAGGAATAATTTCTTTCTTTTGTCTTGCTAAAATTTCTTTCAGGAGGAGATAGAACACCCTGTGGCTTTCAAAGCCACAAAAATGCTGGGATTCCATTAGTGACCAATGAGTCAAACAAAATATAACTAAGAAACTCAAAGCCCAAATTATGGAGCGACAAGGGAAAAATCAGTCTACAAGCAAATGGATTATAGAGATGAACTGTTTTATGTACACAGCTTTCAAAAGCCTTGGTAAAGACTTAAATAGGAAGATGGTATTCTTATGAGGATTAATTTTAAGCTTCAACCTCATCATTGAATATTCAAACAGGGTCTTTTATCATAAGACTATTTTTTGGATCAGTTTTAGATTCAAAGTAAGATTGCAATATAGTTAAAAGATAAATATCCTGTATCCCCTCCCCTCCCCCCATGCAGAGCTTTCCCTATTATAAGCATCCCCCACCAGAATATCATTTTATAAACCTTTTTAACTTGATAACAGGAAATAGAGAAAGCTAAGTTTTTCTACATTATATTTAGGATTCGATTTTTGAAGGACATTTTGCTTCTATTCCTGAAAGGAAGTTAGATATCAGAAATAGGGAAAGAATCAGAGAAGAAACAGCTAATGAAATGCTGAGATATATAACAGGAAGCTAAATCCTAATGATATAAATTGTCATAAGACTTCCTAAAAACTGGAATTACTTCCTGGTAAAAAATCTGTTGTTTCTTGCTTTGGTAAAAATCATTCTAATGATGAAGACTATTGAAATTATGGTCCTCTGGGTTTTCTCATCTCTGCTGCCTATGTACTATATGACTTTAAGAAAGCTTTTAACTTCTTTCTCCTTACTTCCTTCAACTGCAAGGTAGTGGTAATACAAGGACCTACTTAATAAAGTTGTAAGGACTAAGTAAGCTGATGCATTCTAAAATAGAAAACCAGAGCCTCTAAACATTTGGAAGACATGAATACTACTAATATTTCCATATTTTCTGTTGAAGTAAGCTTACAGATTCAAGCACATTTTTAGATGGTTGATTTCAGGGATACTTTGTAGTCACTTTGGTGAAGCATCTAATTTTCCATTGGTATCACTAGTGAGAGGGAAGATTCTCAGTCTCTGATTATTTTTGATGCCTCAATCATTTAGTGGCTATTGTTCTTAGATTCATATAGACCATGGGTTTGTAACAGGAAGTTCATTCTGTATCCCTACATTAAACTTTTCTTGAGCAAACTTGAGCAGTCCATATTCCTTGCACTAAAAATGCCAGGACTATGACGGTTATCACATAACTATTGTGTATTGACTCAACAGAATGAGTACAGCTATGTGATTCTCAGTCAAAATCCCACTCATATTTGGAATCAAAATTGTTCTCATAATGTGGGGGAGAGTGAAGAAGTAGAGAAGGGTGATGAAAGGCAAATAGTCAATGGGCACAATGTACAGTTGCTTAGGAAGAATAATTCCATTTTCTTATGATACAGTAGGATGAAACAGTTAATACTAATGCATTGTATATCTCAAAATGGCCAGAAGAGAAGATCCTGAATGCAGTCAACATGAAGAAATGTAAAAGTTTAAAGTGATAGGTATGCCAGTTAAGATGATTTGATATATATAAACTGAAACTTTATATTTTACACTATAAATATACAAGTGTACCTGTCAATCAAAAAATAAAATCCAGGCCTGAAATTTTCACACATGGGAAATTGAGAATTTGATATGGAAACAGATAATTTGTGTCTTCCAGTTTTCTGTATTAAAGTATATTTCCAGAGGAAAATGAAAAAATGTAAAATTTTGCAGCACAGACATTTTCAAGAGTTGCTTTTTGTTGATGTCTGTTTATGTATAGAAACATGACCCATCAGCAGTTTTGTATTGATTGTTCTGTTTTTTGCTGACAATGTCTGTGACTTAGCCAAAATGACTAAACCAATACATGCAGTAGAGATAGTTGACACTCAGCTAGATGTTTGTTTTTAAAAACATGTATGCTTTTTAAGAATTTTTAGAGATAGTTTTGTCTGTTCTCTACCAATTTGAAAAGAGTGAGGAGAAAGTTAAATATGTAGTTAATAGTTATAATAATAATCATTCCGTAGAAGTTGCTTTTAGCATCCAAACCTTAAAATTACTGACTTTAGGGCTAGCACTGGGAATATAGGTCACTATAAGAGCATCTGCCTAGAATATATAAAGTCCTGACTTTGAACTCTAGCACCATTAAAAAAATAAAGAAAAAGAAAAAGGTTACTGACATCTAAACTCTGATAAAGCCAAAATGTGTCATTATCTCCTACCTGACTTGAAGAATAATTATTATGTATTGATGAATATCCCAAGTACTAAAAAATGTAAACAAACCTTACCTACACCTTGAATTTTATAGCCTGGAAAGTTTGTATGTACTTATTTTTTTGTGAATTTTATGATGGATGGATATATAGATAGATAAAACAGAACTAAAATAAATGAAACATTCAGGATGAAAAAGAAAATTCATGCAAAACGTATTCTGGAAAGATTTATTTACATACAAAAATTGAATCCCCAAGTTCAGTGCTTTGTATGGCATTTCACCCTGGTCCTTTCTATGTGTCATCTTGGAATAACCTCTAGAATATTGAACTCCTTGCATGCAAATCTTTGAATGTTATTGTGGATGTTAAAAAACCTACTGTTAATTCTGATCTAATGTTATGTTACCATTAAGTACTAAGTGTGATGTTGTGTACATTACTCTTGTAAAAAATGTAGGATCCAAACAAAGAAAATCCCTGAATTAAACAAGTTTATGTGGGAGTACTAGGAGAGCAAAAGTTTAGAGCAAAACCAGTGCATAATTTTTGCTTTTTTAATTATATAAAATTGAATTTCTGATAAAGTTTTTCCTTAGGACACAACTAGAATATAGTTAGCCTGGAAAATATTTAAAGCACATATGGCCAAATGACCTGAAGTAATCAAGAAAGCATCTAATGGTATCTAGCCCTTACAAAATGACTACGTAAGAAATATTTAGCCTCATACAGTTATGAGGTATAAATCAGTTAAATATTCAAATACAAAGTCATTCTAGAAAATAATTTGGAAACATCTTATAAGGATACATACAACATTTGGCATAAGATCCAGTAATTACACTTCTGAGCATTTAGCACAGGGAAATAAAAACTTATGTCCACAGAAAAATCCACACATAAATGTCCTTAGAAGTTTTATTTGTAATAGCCAAATGGTGATAATGACCTAAATAGCCATCTACAAGTAACAGATAATCAATGGTATGTCCATACAGTAGAATACTCAGAACAGTAATCTATCTGCAAGTGATGTGTTCCATTGCCACCAATGGATGCCTGAAACCACAGATGGTACCAAGACCTTAACAAATTATGTTGTTCCCCTGCCTACACTGTAGCACTGCCACATCATATTAGAGTTAATCTGTTTTACCATGTTTTATACCCTAATGCTTCCTTTGTACCACTATTTTTACACTTTGACACTACTACTAAAATGAAAGTTCTTTGAACACAAGCACTATAATATTATCACAGTTAATCTTTTAATCAAGATAACAACTTAGTAATTAGTGAGCATGTAGGATATACAGCATGGATACACTGGACACTGGGATGATTCACATCTGAGAGAGATGGAGTAGGACAGAAAAAGATATTATTACACTTCTCAGAATGGCATGCAATTTAAAATGAATGAATTGTTTATTTCTGGAATTTCTCATTTAATGGTTTGGATTGTGGTTGATGACAGGTAACTGAAATCATAGAAATCAAAGTGATGAATACTGTTATAAAAAATAACAAATTATCGTTACATGTAAAAATGTGGATAGATCTCAAAGACACCGTGTTAACTGGAAAACCATTCAATCTCCAAAGCTTAAATATTCTATGATCCATTTCTTCAATGTCCCTCAGGTGGCAGAATTAATAGTGATAGATAACAAATTAGTAACTGCCAGGGAGTAAGGAGAAGAAAGTTACTATAGAGAAGTAACTCAAGGGAGTTATTTTCTGTTAAGTATCCTAATTGTGAGGGTACATAAATTGATACATGTGATAAAATATCATATAATTATATATCCTCCCTAACCAGGATTCACACAAAGTCTGCAGCTATGTCAGTATCAGTATACCAATGTAAATTTCCCAGTTTTTATAATATGTTGGTGTAATGAAAGATGCTTATTATTGTGGGAAGCTGAATTAAAAGTACAAATGATCTCTTTATATAAATTTTAGTCTCTTGAAAGGATCGATTATTTGAAAATGAAAAGTATAAATATTTGAAATGTATCTACCCAAATAACTTTATCTTATACTAATGTGTCCGGGAACTCTTGTTTGTGGCTCTAGATTTTAGTATGAGTTGTTTTGTGACACAAGTTCTACTTTATGGCAATGAAACCATGTCATAAGCATATGAATATTTCTATACTGTTCTATACTTCATGTGGAAGTGACAAATGTGGGTTAGAAGAGAGCAAATATTGAATAATGGCTGATGTTCTGCTCAGTTGCTCATACAATGAAACAGATACTTTGTAAAATGCTGTGTGTGTGTGTGTGTGTGTGTGTGTGTGTGTGTGTGTGTATGTGTGTTTGTATCTGTCTAATCAACAAATATGTTGTGAAAATTAAATGAGATTACATATTTAAACTATTTTGCATATACTAAATAGCCATATGCATTATCATTTTAAATGAAAGATTTATCTGCAATACAAAAAAATAATGTGTTATAAAGGAAGTGGAGCCCACTGAAATAATTTACCTCTACAAAATAGCAAGTAGATTCTAGAGAAAACTTGTTCACTAAAAGAAGCCCTGTTTTGTGTTAAATTTGGTAGACTTCTCATTTATTACTTTTTGCTCAGTGCAACCTTGAAGAAAGAAATACAAAAATAAATGCAACTGCTAGGAAAAGAAAATATGTTCTTCACTTGGAAAAATAATGACAGGCATTGTAATGCTATCCATTCACTCATTCAACATTTATTTCTGTGTTCTTAATCGTTGCTAGCCAATAGTCTAGACCCTGAAGTAATAGCAGTAAAGAAAAACAAGATCTATTTCCTGCCCTCATGAGTTTTACACTCTTGGGGAGCACATAATCAATAAAAAAAAAGTCAATAAATAAAACTTAGTCATGTATTACTTAATGAGAGGGATATGTTCTGAGACACACATCTTGAGGTGATTTCATCATTATACAAACATCATAGAGGGTACTTGGACAAACTAAAGTGATCATAGTGTCAACAGGCTATCTAATTCTGTGGGACCAATTCATATATGCAGTCCGTCATTGATGGAAATATTGTTATGTGGCCCATGAGTGTAAATGATACGTTTAATAATGATGATAAATGCAAATGAGAAAAGCAACCCAGGGCGGGGGAATAGAAAAAAATCTAAGAGGATAATGATTTTAGGATATCAGAAAATGTTCCCTGAGAGAGTTACACTTGAGTTAAAATCTGAAGGATATATAAATAGAGAGTCCTGAAACACAGGTTCATCACAGAGATATCTAGGTACCTTGATTATGCAAAAGAAAGTTATTAGATTCACTATCATTTTATTTTTATATTTGTGATTTTATATTTTGTTACAGAATGACTAAACAATGAGGGGAGATTTTCTTTCCAGAAAGCACACAATGTTCTTTCCTGTGGGTGCTGTTGGTTGTGACAAAAAAAAAAAAAAATTGTGACAAGTTTGATGTTCCGAAAGAATTTGCAATTTAATGGACTTATGTTATTGACTAAAGAAGTACTAATAGTGAAACACTTCATAGAGAGTTTTAGTTGTCACATGTTAGACATTAAAAATATATTTGATCTTTTAATTTATGAGATACTTATTTACCTCAACTTTTTCAAAAATATGTTTTAAAGGTCAAACCATATCAATTTGTATAACTAATGCATTTTTTGTCCTTTTCCTGTTGTGTTTCCAAATTTAATGCACAGACCCTGTTCCAAACATTTATGGATAAATGTTTAATATAGTAGTATTAGTGCATAATATATTCCAGTTGCTTGCCAACATAACAATATTCTCATGACAAGAGTGAAGTCCCTTGGAAACATTAGACTGCCATTGTACTATCTGCATTTCAAAACACACTGAAAATTTACATGTGTATAAGATAAATGCATAAATGAACAACTTATACAACCATGCAAAAATAGGTTGCTCTTGAAGGACTATAATAACTAGTAGTTGTATAAGTACATTTATATTGATGTTTGCTTTTAGTGTTGTTCTGTAGTTTTCCAGTATTGATTGAAATCTAACTAAAGCATATAAACCAGTGATATTTATGTTAATATTACATTATATTTAAACCTATTAATTGCTAAAACAATAAGTTTTAGAAGAAAGTTTAAATACAGTTTTGAGAGGTTACTTGAAATTTTTATCAAATCAAAATTTTCTCTGTTACTAGAATTTGGAATAAATAGTTAATTATCAGGAATCTGGAAATTCAACTTTGTTTTGATAGTCATTGTTATTGCCTGACATTTTTCCTATTGCTTCAAGTTCATGAAATTATACCTTTGGCTTTTAGGAAGACAATTGAATAATTTAATTGATCCAAAGCAAAAGCAGAAAATTCTTAAGTGAGTGCTTCAAAATTATAATTATTATATTAAAGTTAAAAGTTAATAGTTTGATTTTTATAATTATAAAAGAAAAGTGCTTAATGTATGAAACAATGTGCATATGTCTTTTGATCATTATGTCCTTTGATCATTCCCTATTGTTTTTATGTATGAACAGTATACCTAGTTTCCTAATTAAATGCTACAGTTTGAAGACATAGTCTGTATTTCCTACTCCTACATCTGTTTAAGTTTTATCACACTTGATCACCTTTGGTCTGTAAGAATTGCTTTTTAGATTATAAAAGCTAGAACTATATTCAATACTGTTGCTAAAAAAACAAATAAATTTAAGTTACATTTACTCATTTGGCCTGAAATATATTGCTTTCTTGGGCTTTTGTCAGCAAAAATAACTCAAGTTATCAATTGTATGTAAATATACATTATGAATGACAGCTAAAATTTCTCTACATTTTATCTTTTGTGTTGAAATAATTTTGTTTTAACATAAGTTTTTGTGCACAGATGCTACACTAGCTTTCACTTTATAGATAGGAAGCAAATTCAGACAGGTTATATTATTATTCAAATAAAGATGTTCCACATCTCCATCCGTTAATATGCACAGATTAGAAATGCTAAAATTAAATTATACACACACCCACACACACACTCCGACAGACTCACAGAAACACACTGGCAATGAAATATACTGCAAAGGTGTATAGCAATGGGACTTCCAATTATTGCTGAGGGTAATACAAAATAGCATATAATTCTGTAGCAAAGTCAAGCTAACACTTAATATAGGGCTGAGCAATTCCATTTCTAGGTATTTGAAAAAACAAACAAAAAATTATATCTTAGACAAGTGCCTGAATGAAAATGCTTATAACTTTTTCTATTTGTCATTTCTCCAAATTAGATATAATCCAATTGTCTGACTGAAATGTCCTTAGCCCAGATGGTGGTACATAGATACAATGGAATACTACTCGGCAATAAAAAGGAGTGAACTATTGATACATAAAAATTGCATAAATCTTATGGTATTATGCTGAATGTAAAAAAGTGAGTACAAAAAGAGTACCTCAATGATTCCAGTTATATGCATTACCCAAAAGAAAAATTACAGAGATGGAGAGCAGATTACTGACTGCCAATAATTAGCTGCTAGGGAAAGATGCCACCATATTGAGAAAGCATGAATGTTTTGGAAAGATAAAACTCTTCTGTATGCTAAAATACTTTGTATATTATGGTGGCCACACAAATTTAGGCATATGTTAAAATTTAAAGAAATATACATAAAAAAATCCAGTCAAAATGACTATGTAATAACAAAGAAATTAAATATATATGCACATATTTGCATGCATATGTATGTACATATGTATGTATCATACATATGTACATATGTACAAGACTATAATGCTAGTATTTAGTATATTCAGGATTAATCATTGCTCTTGGATTCTGTGAATAGCTAAATTTACATGTAGGGAATAATTTGGGAACAAGTTGCACCTGTATGTAATGTGGACTTTGTATCTCATAAACCTCTAAAGAATGGAGTATGCAAAGGATAATGCTAGATATTCGATTAGTACACAGGTTCATGAAAAGTAAAAGTTTGCCAAAACATAAAATTAAGAAAAATATACTTAAAGCCTGGGATGGTAAATAAACATTCTATTATATTTTTCAGCAAGTTTCTTCTCCAAATAAGCTAGACAAAGATGAAAATAGTATGAGGTATATCAGTCATCACAACAACACTTACATGGATATTATTTTATCTGAGAAAAGAAAAACTCATAGTACAGTGATCAAGAAAAGGAGAAAAGGAGGTCAGAGAAAATTATAGTTAAAATAAAACACATAGAGATATTTTGTCATTGCAATTTTTTCATTTATCCCTTGCTCCCATGAATATCCTCAGTTGTCAAATGGATCTGGAAGACTTCTGTAACCATTTCTAAAGACAAGCGTTTTCAAAAGAAGCATTATATAAAGTCCATGAAAGAAAATTCCAAGCTTCTACTATTTTATTCTTTATGAATGTGACTTTAAGTGCAGCTAAGAATTTCATCTATGTGCAACATTAATGGGAAAATATCTACTTAAGAGAGATAATTGGATAAAAATGCATGCTTAAGAACCTGATTATTAGGCTCCCTGCAGTTAATACAGAATTACATTTGGATGTGGCAATTGACTTAAATATTCAGGGAAAAAAACACAAGCGGTTTCTGATGCTACTGACTTTCCCACTGCATTTTGTCTCTCATTAAATAAAAAAAAAATAAAAAATTGTAGAAGGAGAAAAAAAATGCAAGGAGTTAGGCTCAGCCTTTGACCTTTAGGAAAGTGTATCTAAAAATAGATTTGCATCACCACCAATAACTTGAAATAGCATGAAATAACTCTGCAGATCATGTTTGGTGAGTGGTTTAACAACTTTGCAGTTCAGTTTGCTCATCTGTACCAAGGGACACACAGTGTCAAATATTTCAGGCTCACAGCATGCCGGCTGCATGTTAAGCATTCTCAGTGTTGTGGTGAGGGAGGAATCACATTCTGGCCTCCTCTCCTTTCCTACAACCCCTGTATTATTTATCAGAAAATCCTATTGTCTTTTCTTTCTAAACGTATCTAGAATCTCACCATTTCTCACTCTTAACCATGCAGCCATCTTTTCTTGAACTATCAGCATTTCTTACCTAGCTTCTCCTTGTGTTTGCCCTATTTGGGTTATTCTAGACGTATAGCCAAAATGATCCCATCCAAATATAGATGATGTCACTCCCCATTCCAAATCCTGCCATGGATTTCCAGACTATTTTGAATGAAGGTCAAATTCTTAGTACAAACATTGTCAACTCAACTCGGATTAGTTATGAGTAGATTACACACACGCACACACACACACACACACACACACATATTATGTGTGTCTCTCCAAAGACAGCTTCTCAAATACCATTTTTAAATTTTATAAAGAAATTGCTTACCCACAATTATTATTATTATCATTATTATTATTATTTTATGTATTTATTTATTGTATTTATTGTACCAGGGATTGCCCCAGGGGTGGTTACACATTGAGCCACATCCCCAGTACTCTTTTTTTTTTTTCTTTGAGACAGGTTCTCTTCAAGTTACTTAGGGTGTCCCTAAATTGCTGAGGCTGATTTTGAACTTGTGATTCTCCTGTCTCAGCCTACCAAGCCACTGGGAATACGGTTTTGCACCACTGTGCCAGACTCTTGCCTAAATTCTTGTGGGAAAAGGCATATATTATTTATACAACAACAACAAAAAATGTGCAACATTCTGTAACGGACCTCTATATTCTTAAAAAGGACAAATAGCTTATGATATTCAAGCCAATTCTGCGTGTCATATTATGTCACTTGGTTTCACTTTATTATGTACATTACCAAGAAAGAGAGAAAATAAGCAAAATTTTCAATGCAAAGAAATAAAGGATGAGAGTTCAGGAGCCACATTTTATGAAAAACGTAGTATAAATCAGACTCTCGGAGTTATAGAATTTATAGAAAACTAGTTTTGCAGAGTATTTTTGAGAACACAGTATCTTTTTGTTATTTCTGTATATGTGTGGGTTCTCATTCTTTTTTATCATTGTCCTTTAAAGATCTATTTAAATTTATGGACCATAAATGTTGATTTTAGGAGCTATGGAATTAATATTAAGCTAAAAATTATAAGAAAAAAATAAAGATAGGTGAATTCATGCATTTTCCCTCCTAATGTATTTTTATTATCCACATAATATGTATTTTTAAAAGAATAATTGTGAGTCTACAGTAGATACAGGCCAAGGTAGACTTTCATAAAGCTATAATTCAATTTAGAAGGCTGTAATTAATCACATGTGATAGATTTTTTTTTTGGTGATGAATAAAGAGAATGAAGAATGTAATTTCTGTTTTGAATGGTTTTTGCAGATAATAGTTTTTGTTGTAGCTGCTGCTTTTTAACAAATAATTATTCTCAAAGAAATGTGTTACCAACTACATGATGCATTTGCTCTCTACTTAATGATATTATTTGTAATTGGGTTGGTGAGAACAGGGCTAGAGAGATGACAATTGTAGAAGTTGAAAGTGTGTCAACAAGAATCAGTATGAGCATCCTCATGAGCCAGGTCACAGAGACATGGGCAATTTGATGCTCAATTCATGGATATTTATATAAATGTGCCTGTCATTTAATGACTTTCTTTTCTTAGAAAAAACACAGTGTCTCCCCAAATACAGTTTATTTCCTTAACATGGGCCAAAAATAGTAATCTTCACTTCAAAATGTTGATAAGAGGATACAGATAATCAATGGGAAAAATTTGCCTATTATAAATAAAATAGATTTTGTCTTTTTAAATATTACCCATTGTTTAAACAGATATGGATTGTTTTTACATTCAATCCCAATTCTGATTACAATACAATAATAGAGAATACAAAAATAAAATAATTAAAAATAAGGAAACTTTAACTGGTTATATTATATTTCAGTGCAGGAAATATATTTAAAGCAAGACATTGTAGTTAGGAAGTACTTTGGATGAAAACAAATAAAGAAACATCCTCTCATGTATATGGAAGACACTGACTAGTCAAAGAAATCTTGAAAAAAAATCTGGAAGTGTCATTATCCCTTATTTCAATATATACAACAGGGCTACTGTATCTAAAACAGAATGATTTGGACAACAAAGCCAACTCATAGACCACTGGCATAGAAAGGAGACAACAGAAATAAATCCATACATCTAAAACCAACTGATGTTCTACAAAGGTGCCAAAACTGTACACTGGAGAGAGAATAAGTTATTCAGTAGATGATGCTGGGAGAAATATATATATATATATATATATATATATATATATATATATATATATATATATTTTCATATGCAGAAGAATGAAATCTGACCCCTATCTCTTACCAATTGTAAAAATCAACTCAAAATGCATGAAGGACATAAATAAAACATAGAGGAAACATGGCTTCAAGATATTGTTATAAGCAATGATTTTTGGAGAATAAGACTCTAAAAGCATGGAAACCAAAACAAAACGATGGACAAGTGGCTTTCTATTAAATTTAGAGTCTCCTGTACAGCAAATGAAGCTATCAGCAGGATGAAAACCACCTAGAGAAAGGGAGAAAATATTTGTAAACAATTCATCATTCAACAGAGGGTTAATATCCATAATACATAAGGAATTCCAGCAACTCAATAGCTATAAAATAAAATAAAAATCTGATTAAAATGGGCAAGGTATCTGAATAGACATTTCTTGAAAACAAAATAGTAATGGACAACTACAATGGAAAATTATTAGATGAAACAAATGCTCATTGTCACTAGCTATAGGTAAAATGCAAATCAAAATCACAATTGAGCAATATTTCAGTCTATTCAGTCTATTTTTTAAAAAAAATTTTAATTCGTTTTGGTATCCAGTATTGAATCCAGGATTACTTTACGAGTGAGCTGCATTCCCAGCCCTATTTTTAAATTTTTGTTTTATTTTCTGTCTGGGGTTACATGTGTATGCCAACATGCCTGGCTATTAATTTTTTAAAAAGCAAAAAATAACAAATGTTGGCAAGGATTTGGAGGGAAAAAATATCTTATACACTTCTAGGGGGAATGTAATTAGTAGAGTCATCGAGGAAAACTATATGAAGTTTCTTCAAAGAACAAAATAGAGAACTACCATAGGACCCAACTTTTTCATTGTGGATGCACATCTGAAGGAAACCAAGACAGTATTCAAAAAAAAAAAATAGCTGAACTCCTATGTTTATTGCAGCTAAAGTATGGAATAAACCAAAGTGTCCATCAATGAATGAGTGGATGAAGAAAGCCTGGTTCATTTATACATTCTGGAATATTAATCTTTTCTAAGAAAGAATGAAACCTGTCATTGTGGCAAAATTGATGAAACAGGAGGATATATCACGTTAAATGAAATAAGTCAAATACAGAAAGACAAATACCATATTTTTTTCCTCATATGTAGAAGCTCAAAAAAAGTTTGATCTCAGAGTAGAAAAAAAAATTGATCTCAAAGTAGAAAATAGTAGGATAGTAATTATCATAGGGTAAGAAGGACAGTGAGTAGGGTTATAGAGTGAGAGTAGATAATAGGTCTAAAATGATTTAGATAAGAGAAATAAGTTCTGCTATTCTACAGAGCAGTAGGGTGACTATTGTTCACAATGCTCTATTATACATTTGATGAAGAAGTAGAAGAGAGGAGTTAGAAAACTACCAACATAAAGAGATAGCAAGGAGATAGACATGTTAATTACCCTTGCTAGATCATTACATAATATTTATATTGAAATATGACACTATACTTCATAAAAAGGAATAATAAAAGTAAAATGAATAAACAAGTAAATGAATAGGGACAAAGAAAATAATTAACTTCATAGAGATTTAAATTTTCAGGAGTTTGTAACTAACTAGTTCATTGCAAAGACAAAGTAATTTTCCCTTTTTAAAAAACTGACCAAAACCACTAAGACAATATGAAAATATTAAGGAAAACTATGGAATTCACTCTATATTTCATTAAATGCCAAATAAACAAACAAGGAACATTTTAGAAATAGTTAACTAATTTGGATACATCTTTAAATATTATTTTTACAAAAGCATTTAATCTGAATATTTTTATCTTATTTCCTATGTGGTAATAATTATTATTTAACTTCTTATCTCACTTAATAAAATTTCAAATTTCCCAGCATGCATACATTTCCAGTTAAAAATGTTAATAAGAAAAACAACGTTAATCAGATTAGATACTGTCTTTCACAAGTAGCAAAGCAAAATAAACAAGTCTTACTAAGCATTCATATATAAGACATACTAGGTTTCCAAGAGGATACAATGGAAGGGAAAAAATTATGAATTCTGCTACAAAGGGTAATATGTAAGTGTGGGCTGTAATCTGAAAATAAGCTCACAAAGTTTCATAAAGGACAGTTACTAAAGTCAGTCTTAAGAGAATAGACTGGCAGAGAGTGTGGTGAACACGCATTCAGCTTGAGTGAATGGAAAAAATATACCTCAAAGGCAGAAAAATCGGGGTTTACTAAAATAGTAGTTGAATAAATGAATTAGGCTGGCTTCGTGACTTTGAGATGGTCAATGATTGGAGGTATACTGCAATAGCTCCCTCGAGACAATATTGTTTGGACTGTAGAATGTCAGGTTTAAGTGCTTTAAAGTGATGCTGTTCTCAAAATTTGAAGTCACTTCAAAATTCTAAGGATTAAAGATTTATTGTAGTAACCATTAAAAAAAATGAAGATGGTAATGTCATCTTCATTTTTGTCTTCCTTTATTTTTAATGTGAACAAGACATACCTAATATGGTAACAATAGTGGCACTAGCTGGAAAGAAAGAGAATATGCATGGGAGAATTCCTAAGGAAATACAGTCATTAGAACTCAGGAACTCGGAACACAGAATTACCCATTAATGAGTGAAAGTCCTCAAGTACAGGCAGTTTTGAGAATTGGGATATTAAGAAGATAGACTGTGTATCGGATAGGGGAGTTGGAGAATATTTTAATAACCTGTAGAACCTCAAATAGTAGAATATTAAAGTGGAAATATCGAGAAATTTCTGCAAATCCAGGAAATCAGATAGACTTTCCAGAAAAGAGTCAAGTTGAAAGCTTAATGTAAGAGAACAGGTCACAGATGTGAGAGTCAAGGCTGTGGACCTCAGTAAGTCTCTAATGTAAAACTAAGGAGAATATTCCCAGAGGAAAACTTGGAGGATTTCTATCATTTCTCATGGGAATCTGCAGAAAAAGGATTGAGTGGAGTTGCATATTATGAAATTTCAGGGAAGTAGTATTTTTAAAGAGAATAAACGACCAGTGTGCAACCTACTATAATAAATGTAAATATAATAAATGTAAATATAAATATAGTAAAAGCAAAGAAACTTTAATGTTATTAATAACTATAATAAAATTAAATAGCAAATAAAATAAAATAAAAGTAAAAATGTGTGAGAAACAGGGAAAAAATGGATGAAGAAATAGAAGAACTCTGATAGGGGATTATATCTGGAGAAGTAAGAGTACAAATGATGCATTATGAATTCTAGAATGTTTACAATTGAAGTCTTCAGTTAATCAGACAATACTTAAAATAATTTACATCCAGGCAGATATTAGAAATATCATGAAAGCTGGGCATGGTGGTGCACACCTGTGATCCCAGTAGCTCAGGAGGCTGAGGTAGGAGGATCATAAGTTCAAAACTAGCCTCAGCAATCTAGCAAGACCCTAAGAACTCAATGAGTCCCTGTCTCCAAATAAAAATCGGCACCCCCGGATTCACTCCCCAGTACCAAAAAGAAGGAGGAGGAGGAGGAGGAGGAGGAGGAGGAAATAGCATGAACATGAAAACCTGGATTATACACAGGAAGTATGAAGGAGTGAGTGAAGGCTCTTGCTGCTGGATCTGAGTCATGGAGGGGACATAGAAAATGCCATGTTCTCTGAGAATCCATGAGAGCAGAGCCACCCTCTACCTGCAAGACCAGGATGGACTAGGCTTCTCACAGCAAGTGCTGCTTCCAGAAAGATAAATAGGCATCATCCTTAAGAAATGGAGGTGGATATGGGAATAAAGAAGGAGTTGGTATAGGCAGGCAAGTCCCATGAGAGAAAAAGTTATCAAACAGCTGGAAAACAACACATCAAGGTGATTAAGAAGGAGTCAATTGTGAGAAGTTTGGTGAGAAATCAGGATGATGATAAGGGATGAGGTGAAAAAGAAATTGTGACATTGCAAGTGCTGCTAAGAAATTATAACTTTCCCTTGAGTATAAGGAATAATAGGCCTTCCAGCAGGGAAATGATAGTTATCCCAGTCAACAACAATATCCAACTTTCTATTTTGCAGTTTATGAAAAAAGAGAAAGATAGAGTAAAATCAATTACCAATGAGGGGTCAACAATCTATGCTTATTTCTTCTCGTTTTGAAATTTCAAATGCCTTCAAGCATAGGAATTATGAACTTTATAAACATACTGAACCTCAAGTTCATGTTATTGCCTACTTTTAATTTATAAAAATGAGTTGTCTTTAAAGTTAAAATACAAACACCTTTAAAACTGCTGGGATTATTGTTAATCCTACAAGGGACTTTATTTTTATACCAGGCCCAAATCAGTATGACTCTGAGCCAGCCAATGGGAACAGAAAGGAATGTTGATTGAAAGAGAAGTCAGCACCTGCTGATGGCTTCCAATCAGTAAGACGCTAAAGTTAACTTTTCCCTGCATCTGAAGATAGCATAATAATTTCTCCAAAGCAGTAGACAAATTTCAATCCACTAGACTATATCACAAATAAAAATTGATTGACTGTGGTGCAAACTTATCAGTCACTTGGGGAATCACTTACTTATACAAGTATCTAACAAAAATTGCCGAAATAGCATTCTGCTTCTTATGTAATTATTTCATTTGCCACTGCTACCGAATTCTGAAAAAGCAACTTTAAATCTTACTGTGTAACAAGAATAAATATATGAATGTACCTATATTATGTATGTTTTTTTGATCACAGACAATGTATGAATATCCATTAGTTTCAGGAATCACTGACTAGGGAAGTATATGGTATAAGAAAATAAAACCCAAACAAACAACTATATTTAAACTTACTGAGAGCTGGTTATTAGGGACATGGTTTCTTGTACTGAATTATCACATTTGGAATTCGTGACCCAAAACTGTTGCTCTTCTCAGTTGTGCAATTGACACCCACCAGCACAGTGTATGTTGGGGGGAGAGATGCTTTTTTTAAGACTTGTTAATTTAACTTATGTAAATAATTGGCTGAAACATGAAGAGTGCAGAATTTTATCATTTGGATGGCTTTATTAACTGAAAAATCAGGTGTTGAAATACTTTTAAATCCTGTTATTCTGTTCTCTGCTGGTGTAATGTGGGCAGATTCTCACTTGTTAATTTTATTGTGTACAAAAAAAGTAGAAAAACTCAATCAAAAGAAATAAAATAAACTCTACCATTATTTCTTTGCAAGTAAGTATATATCTACAAAAATATATGGTCCTTGCTGTCACAAAAACAGCTTTGTCCTGGTCACAATACCACAGTCACAAATTATTATGACAGAATTATTTCCTTTTCCAAGATACTGCTTTCTACTCTTATCTTATTTCTCTACCATTAAAACTAACCATTATGAAATTCTTACTTGAAGATAACTACCCAGAAACTCTCAAAAAATCAGAAAAACTTTTATCCTTATAATTTCAGAGAGCAAATTTCAATCCTGTTTAATCTACAGTTAAAATTGATATTTTTTAGATTATACATGATTGCAAATTCTACCGTTAGCCTCTTTACCTCACTGTAAGAATGGTAAAGTGACCAACTTGATTTAAAACCACTGATTATCTCTAAAATTTATAATAATGTTTGCTTATGAGAAACTATGGTATAGCAACAATATTTCATAGACCTGATTCTTTAAATACATTAGAGGTGTTACTTACATACCATTTAAGTATATTTTGTGCCTCCATCTTGGCTATGGATTTTAATCCCCCCAAGATGCTTCTAATATCCCTATTCTGATTTAGATTTACCAAACTAAATGTTGAATATCACTATACATGTTTATTAAACCATATGTATCACCTTATATATCATCATCACCTGATTCTAATGTTCTTGAGAATCTTTAGGGCATTAAAAAAAGTGGATAAAAACACAGAATAGTACGTGAAGTACATAATTATGGTCCAGGGGTTTGGCTGTAGCTCACTGATAGAACACTTAGCTAGCATGTGTAGGCTCTGATTTCAATTCTCAGTACTGAAAAAAATAAAATATGTTCATTCAGTAAGTGTTTTCATAAACAAATGAATGAGGACAAGTAAGCAGAGCATCCCTGGAAGATAGAGAACATATCCTGATTTTAAATTGATATAAAGTGTCTTTAGAAAATAATTAAGATATGAACAAAAAAATTCAATAAAATTAAAAGAAATAGCCATTTAGGAATTAAGTGATGAAGAAATGGCAGGGACACAGAACTGGCAACTAGTCTGCAGCTCAGCTGTTGCTGATGAATGTGAGCAACTCCATTTCGGTCATCAATAAGGGGAACTCTTCCATGCAGACCTGAAATAGAGGCCAGGTACATTCAAGACAAACAATACATCCATCATGTTTTCAACACCCAGAGACTGCCATGAGTTACCTCTGTGGAAAACTGCAAGGATAAAAGGCTTACCAGCTCAAGAAGGAAATATTGTCACTTTTGGAAATGGTTTTTTTTAAAAAAGACTTCACTTGCTATAGATATTTGCAAAATCTTGCAACTCATTCAGATGAGGAACAAGGAAAAGGCACAGGGATTTGAGGAATATAAATAGTAACAACTGGAAAGAATTCAGTGTGTACTGTAAAATAAAATGGGTTGGACTTCTGATAAAAAGCATAAACTCTGCACACCAAAGGAAGCTATAGAACCATGCAAATGGAGAAGGGACCCCTGCACCCAGGAACCCTGACCTGCACTGTCCACTCACCAAACCCAGATTTATGAGTAAGTGGATTAGTTAGCAGCTGGAGAAGTGGTATGGGAAGAGAATTTTCCATGAAATTTCTTTTAAATTTCATGCTAAGACATAAGAAAGCTCCATATATGGAGGTAACCTTGTGAGTTAAGAAATAATTAACTGAGCTAAATTATAATACAATGTATGTTTATTTCTTCCCGTTTTAAAATTTCAAATGCCTCAAAGCATAGGAATTATGTACTTTATAAACATACTTGACATCAAGTTCATGTTATTGCTGTTCATAGATTGTAATTCTTTATAAAGTATGTCTTTACATCCTCAAGATATCTAATCATCACCTCTCAATACCCATTTTGGTCATTGAGAAATTGCACAGGAAAGCTTATTTACCTAACAAATAAATTTCTATGTACTAAACTCTGAACAAAAATTATCAGCCAGAGAAACACGAGGCTTACTTTACTGAAGTTTAATGAGCACAATAGACATTTATTAGTCAAATATAGAATGGTATAATTAGAATTTTATTTGAAGTGATGGATAGTGAGTTCTGAGGGCTAAATCAAAAGATTCTCATCAAGTCTCAGAATCTGATCATGCCATTACGGGGGAACTCACATATGAGTAGACATTAAATTGAGGAAAGGATACAGTGGAGTGAAATTCAAGGCAGAAGGATGAACTGGCTAAATAGATTGAGATTGTAGGCAGCAATCTGGGTGTAATCCAGTGCAGGCAGTAAGGAGAAGAGTATTTGCAGAGGACACTGTGCCATCCTTCAGTGGAGTATAGATCATAAAGGCTAAGCATTTTAAGCTTTAGCTCAAGTGACAGTTTTAAGCAGGGGTGTAACACAACTGACTATAGCTGTACTTGAAGGTCATTTTCACTTCAGAGGCAAATGGATTGGATAAGGAGGTCTTAGGACAGGGACATCAATTATATTGTCAATAGGAATGCTAAGAGGTCACTAGGGTTCAGTGATAATAAGTGTTATCTGCACCCTTTTCTTCATTTCCCCAGGCTTTTTAAACACTGAGTGACCTAAGTTTCTATCAGGTAGCCTCTTCTTTATGAATATTTACTCCCTAAATGCATTCCTCAAGTCTCATAGTTAAAATTATATATATATATATATATATATATATATATATATATATATATATTATCTAGATCCAGATTTTCTCAAATTCCTATCCCCATGTTGAACCCAACTCTTGAACTCCAAAACTTATCTCCACTTTGATTTCTAGTAGGCACTTCAAATTTAGGATGTCCAATAATTCTCAATTGAAAACCCTCCAGATTTGCTTTTCTTACAGTGTCTCCTACCTGCATAATTGGGAACCTCATTTTCCAAGTTGCTCAGCCAATACTTTTGACAGATAGAATGCTTGACTACTCTTTTTTTTCCCCTCACAATGTATATCTAATTCATCAGTAAAAGTCATTTCCAGTAAATCACAGCCCAACCCCATTTTGCCATCTCCAATCTAACACCCTGGTCAAAGGCACTAATTTTTCTCACTTAGATTATAAGTTTCTTAAAGATCCTCAATTTTTGAAATTAAATCCCAACAAAAATCATTTTAAGTCATCTAATATTTTTTTCTGTTATCAATACCAAAGAGGATATTAGGTTTCAAATGGAATCTAATATCCTCTGCAGCAGATTATATTTCTAAATGTGGCTGGAACAAAATTACCATCTCGTATGCTTTTCAGCAGTGTCATCTTAACACTCTCCCATTAAGGTATCAAGTACAGGCCCCATATGTGTCACATGCCTGCAATACCAGAGACTCAGGAGGGTGGTTCAGGAGTATCAAAAGTACCAGGCCAAGCAGGGCAATTTGTGGGTACTTTGTCCCAAGATAAAAAATAAAAATAGGTAGGGATGTATTTCAGTGATAGAGTATACCCAGATCCAATCCCTAGTACAGAAAAAGGAAGGAAGGAAGGAAAGAAGAAGGGAGAGAAAAAGAAAATGAGAGATTAAGAGATTGAGTTCATTTCTACACCAGCTTGGCCCTGACTGGCTCTGTGACTGCTTTGAGAGAGACAGAGAAAGAATATAGCAGAACTGATGCTATGCCAGCTCTAGACCTGGTCCTAACACCTTACTGTTTTTTTTCCTGCTTCTTGAAATGCTCAATTTTGAAACTCCTCTTATTTGGACAATCCCACTTAAGTAAGACCCAAGTCCTATCTTAGAACAAGTTCAATACACAGAAAAGAGCCACATATAAGCTCTTCTCTCTAACTACAAGCTCTTTCTCCAGACAGTTATCTCTACATCTGAATCTTACTCCCTTTGCTGATCTATTGAATTCACCTGTTTAAAGAAATCGACCTTGACCATTTGAATAGAAGTAGAGAAATAGGGAAAAGAGAAGATGGCAGATTAGAGGAAGGATGCACTTCCCAGCAGATTCTTAGCAGAACACTGCTTCTCCTTGAGGTGAGTAACTCAGATTCAATATTGACAATACAAGAAACCATAGAGACACAGAAAGTCAGGAACTTTGAACATAAGAAATAATATAAAAACCCAGAATTTCATATATATAAAATTTATATATATGATACATATATCATATATAAATTAAATTGAATTATATTATATATAAATTATATATAGACAAATATGTGTATATATACTTGTATATATATATATGTGTGTATATATATGTACATATATATAATATGTGGGTATATATATATATATATATACACACACACACACACACACACATACATGCTTTGGAAACCTGTGGAATAGAGAGAGAAGCTGATCTTTTAGACCTAGAGTCAGTAGGGCAAGAGTTTCAGTTAAAAGTAACTAAAGTCAGTGAGTCTGCAGGTGGATAGTTTTGTAGAAACCAGGCAGGAAAAGGAACAAGTGCTGCAGAGTAGTGAGCAGAGACAGAAGATTCAGACAGAAATTGCTGGTGAATCCAGTACTTGCCTCTATGATCCCTGGAGTGTGCCTGAACCAGAGTGACTAAAATAGGTGGCAAAGAAAATTGTGCCTGGAGCATAGCACCTCCTGATACCAAGAAAGAGAGCTCCCTTTGTTACTGGTGTTCAATAAGAGCTACCTGTAATAACCACACAAGAAAGAGCGAACCCCAGTGCCCATACCCAATAATTCATATTCATTACAGTGAATGTGAAACCTGTGGAGGTTTAGTCTATATACATTAAAAGTGGCTTTTCCAAGAGATTCCTGAGATCCAGGTGTCTAGCAGAGATTAACATCTTCTTAACAACAGGGAGCTTGGATCAAATCCCAAATACCCACTCACAGTGTCCCAAAGGTCAGCCAAAACCAAACCCCAGCTACAAGAAGTTTAATTTAGAACTCTGCACCAGCCTCACTATAGGAATACAGCATTCACCCATACATCCCACCCTGACCTGGGGGATGTGAAAGTGAGAACTATTATAACCAGCTTGGCTCCTAGCCACAAAAGCTGGCATTAAGTGAGGAACACAAAGACATTGGACTTAACTACTCACAGTACTTGATTCAAGGATTACAGAGCTGAAAATAATATAAAGAATAAATCTCTATCTCTATAAAGAGTTTGGACCACTTCATGGAGGAAAAAGTGCTTTATTTCTTCTCATCAATATTTTTCTCTTATCTCCAAATTTGTTACTCATTTTAAAATTTTATTTTTGTTAAGTATTTCTGATTTTTTTATTTTTTAATTTTTCAAATACATTACATTTTGCTATTTTTTTTGCTTTTTTTTCCATTCTGCAAGTTTGTGTGTGTGTGTGTGTGCGCATGTATAGTGAAAACATACACATACATACACACACACACAATCTTGCCGAATACACACACACATATACACATATAAAGTGTATGTGTGTGTGTGTGTGTTGTGTGTAAAATATGTATCTTAAATATATATTCATTTACTTTTATTTGTTTTTTCTACACCTGGTTATTATTTAGCCTTGGTTTGACTTAGGTAATATATAATAATATGTGAATTTGAGTTGTTTTGATCTTATATTTATTTGTATCTTAGTTTTTGACATTTTCTTGCCCCTTGTTCACTGTATTTCCCTACTAATTATCAAATTTTCCCATTCTCTTTTATTTTTTATTAACTTTAATTTTTATTCTTTTTTTACAGCCATTACTACTATCTAAATTCTGCCTCTCCTCTGTTCATTTTTTAAAATTATTCAAAATCTCATGTTTTCTTACCCTATTTTCTCTTCATATAAAAACTGCAATCTAATTATCTAATATAATTTATATAGTTTACATAATTTCTACCTTATTCACATTTTTGTGATTATTAATACAGTTAATGATGTATAAGATATCTACTATTTAATGCCTGATCCAGTTCATGTTGTTTATTGGTGGTACTAATGTTAAATGCAGACCCGCCCCCACTGTCCCTATATAGGTGGCAATAAGCACTATAGATATTAAAATAGACACAAGACTTTAGATAGTCCTGTCCTGGTGGTATATTCAATAGCCACTAACCTTGCCTGGTACAGTATGGGGGTGGTAAATTGGCATGAAAATTTAAAGCAGGTTCTTGGTGGAGCACAACACAAATTAGTTATATATGGGATGGTAGTTTTTCATCTTCAGTTGTCTCTGTGCAGCTTATATGAAATAATTGTTGTTCTGTTAACTGAATACCACTCTGTAATTGCAAAAAAAAAAAGTTGTAGCTGTTTTTTTGACATTCTGAATGTTTCTAAGTAAATACATTTTTGTTATTAGTAAAAAAAGAGAGACACAAGACATTTATCTTAAGGCCATACATGTGTTGCTAACTTTAGTCCTATCCCTGGCTCCCTCTTTCCTCAAGAAGAGTTGGGAAATGATTGGGACATTTCAGATACAGAGTGAAGATCCTAATGCTGAGCAATATTCAAAACTCAACCAAGAAACAATGAATCTCGCCCTACACGTAATCTAAGCCTCCACAATACTTCACCACATAGAACTGGAGAAACATAAACCTCCAATCAAGACAGAATGAGAAAAAATCAGAGAGGGCTTTAGGTCCTATTCCTGGACATCTATTCATACATATAAAAACAGAGAGAAGTCCCAGGAAAAAAAAAAAGATAAATCTACACAAAATAGCATGCATAAATAAGAGGAAAGGGAATCTATTTCAACTGATGTGCAAGTTCAAGACCTCTGAAAACATGAGGGAGCAGGCAAACAAATCTCCCTCCAAAATTCACAATCCCCCCACAAAGGATCCCACCGTTATGAAAGGGGATGAAATTCCAGAGAAAGATTACTTTAAAAAATTGACCATTAAAATGTTCAATGTATTGAAAGAAGATCTAAGGAATAAAATAAAGAGTAAATTTAAAAAATAAGAGAGCTAATGCTGGAGACAAAAGATCATTTCAATAAAGAATTAGAGATGATCAAAGAAGACTGAATAATCAGAATACCTGGAGATGAAGGACACAATAAATCAAATAAAAATTCAATCGAAATCATCCCAACTAATTGAGTAGTATATAAAATAGAATTTCAGGCATTAAAAAAGTGTATCAGAAGTTGAATTCTGTTTATGGCAGAAAGGAAAAAAAATAAATGAAAGACCATAATCAGAATATACAAGATCCCTGGGACAGCTTTGAAAGAACAAACCTGGCAGTCATTGGGATAGAAGATAACATGGACATGCATACTCAAGGCATTAACAACATTTTCAATGAGATAGTAACAGAAAAAAAATTCCCACATTAAAAATGAAATAGACATCTATATACAGGAGGCACACAGGACCCCAACTAGACAAGATCAAAATGAAACCTCTCCAAAACACATCAGAATAAAAATACTTTACATAGAAAATAAGTAAAGAGTGTTAAAACCTGCAAGAGTGAAAACATCAGTTCACATTTAGAGGTAAACCAATAAGGTTCACTTCTGACTGCTTGAAGATTTTCACTTCTGACTGCTTGAAGACTTAACAACTTAACAACTTAAAATCAACTTTAAAATCAAAGAGGACCTGGAACAAGATAAGCTCTAAAAGAAAACAACTGTCAGTCAAGATTTTTATCCAGCAAAGTGGCTTTTCAACAATGGATAAGAAAATAAAAACTTTCTGTGACAAGGATAAACTAAAAGAATCCATAACCACACCAAGCCAACAATACAAAGAGTACTTAAAGATATGCCTCACACAGAGGAACCCAAAAACAAACCCCAAAGCTCCGAAATAGATGAAAATCACTAGAAGAACAACCAAATAAATGTAAAATCAAGACATAATTTAATATAACAAACAAGCAAAAAGGGCAAGAATCTAAAAACACATATCTATAACATAAGAGTGAATGTAAATGGTCTTGACTTCCCAATTAAAAAGGAAAACAGAATGGATCACAAAACAAGATTCAACTATATGCTGTCTGCAAGAGACTCATTTCATAGGCAAAGACACCCATAGACTGAAAATAAAAGAATGGGGAAAAAATTCCTTGCAATTGGAGTTAAAAAAAAAAAAAAAACTACCATGAGTAACTACTCTCATATCTGACAAAGCAGACTTCAACTAATCAGAAGAGACAAAGGAGGCCACTATGTACTGGTAAAGGAAATAATCTATCAATAAGATGTGAAGATAGTAAATTCATGTGTCAGTGCACCTAATTACATTTAAAAAGTTCTTCTGAACATTAAATTCCAATAGACCACAATAAAATAATACTGAGTGAACCCAACACATCCTTATAACCAATAGACAGATCATTCAAACATAAAATCAATAAATATGCTTCTGATCAAAATAATAGTATAAATCAAATGAACCTAATAGACATCTACAAAATATTTTATCCCAAAATAGCTAAATTTACTTGCTTATTAGCAGCTCATGAAATATTTCCCAAAATACACCCAGTTCTACATCATGACATATGTCTTAGTAAATAGAAAAAAAAAAGATATAATCTGGGCACCCCATAAGTTAATAATGGAATGAAATTGAAATCAACTGTAAGAAAAATAACAGAATATACAAAAGCACACGGAGATTGAATATTAATTTAGGAAGGGATCATAGAAGAAATTTAAAAAATTCTGAGAAACAAATAAAAACAGAGATACAACATACCAAAATTTCTGAGCCAGTATGAAAGCAGTTCTAAGAGGAAAATTTATAATATTGAGTGACTACATTACAAAAGACAATAGGAAAATACCCAATACATAAGCTTATGCTCTACCTCAAGGCCTTAGAAAAGGACGTACAAACTAATTCCAAAATCTAAAGAAGACAGGAAATAATTAAGATTAGAGCCAAAATTAATGAAAATGATAATAAAAAATATTACACAGAATCAATGCAACAAATAAGTGTGGGGTTTTTTTTTTTTGAAAAGATAAATGAGATTGATAAACCCCTAGCAAAACTATACTAAAAGAGAGCAAAGACCCAAATCAACAAATTAGAGAGGAAAGAGAGATATCATCATAGACGCTTCTAAACACAGAGGATCATTAAAAATTATTTTAAAAATTTACACTTCAATAAACTGGAAATACTAGAAGATACTGACCTACAAAAATTGAATCAGGAAGATATAGAAAATTTAAACCAACCAACATTAAGTAATAAAATTGAAACAAGTAAAAGTCTTCCAACAAAGAAAAGCCTAGGATCAGATGAATTCTTATGTGAGTTCTACTGGACCATTAAAGAGGAAAAAAATATTAGTCTTTCCCAAATTATTTCATGAAATTGAAAGGGAGAAACACTCCCAAATATATTCTATGAAGTCAGTATAAACCTGATACCAAAACCAGATGAATACACATCAAAGAAAAAGAGTACAGACCAATATTTCTAATGAGCACAGATTTTTAAAAATCCTTTAAAATATATTAGCAAACTGTATTAAAATCACATCAAGAAGTTAATCCACCATGATCAAGTGGGTTTCATCCCAGGGATACAAAGTTGGTTCAACATATGCAATTCAATGAATGTAATCCACCACAAAAATTCAATTAAGGACAAGAATCATTTGATTATCCCAATAAATGCAAAGGCAGTTTTTAACAGTTTTTAATAAAATCCAGCACCCTTTAATGTTAAAAATGCTGGAGAAATGAGGGAAAGAAGGGACTTACTTCAAAATTATAAAGACTAAATATGACAAACCCAAAGTAAATATCATACTGAATGGAAAATACTAAAAGCATTTCTGCTAAAATCAGGAACAAGACAAGAATGTTCACTCTTAGGATGTTTTTTTAAAAATATAGTTCTGGAAACTCTGGCCAGAATATTCAGTCAATAGAAGGGAACTAAAAGGAAAGAAATAAGAAAATAAGAAGTCAAACTATCTCTGTTTGCTCATGATACAATCCTACATATAGAAGACTCAAAAAATTCTGCCAGAAATTTTCTTGAGCTGATAAATTAATTCAGCAAAGTATTGGGATACAAGATCAACATTCATAAACCAATAGCTTTCCTATATGCCAACAGTCATTCTGCTGATAATGATATCAGGAAAATCCTTAACAAAACTATCCAAATAACCTCATTCACAATAACCTCAAGAGTAAAATAAATAACATACTTGGAAATGAATTTAACCAAAGAGGTGAAAAGATCTCTGTAATGAAGACTATAGAATGATGAATAACATATTTTAAAATTTCTTAGAATATGTAAAGACCTCCCATATTCTTGGATATACAGAATCAATATTGTCAAAATGGCCACACTATCAATAGCAATATACAGTCAGTGCAATCCCCAAATAACAATGGCATTCTTCACAGAATTAGTGAAAGACTGTTTATATTCTTTTAGAAGAATTAAAGTTCCAGAGAAGCCAAAGCAATCCTGACAAAAAAAAAAAAAAAAAAAAAAAAAAAAACCTGCAGGTGGTTTCATAATTTCTAATCTCAAATTATACTATAGAGCTAGAGTAACAAAGGAGCATAGTATTAGCATCCAAATAGACAAAAGGACTAACTGATTATGATAGAAGACACAGAGAAAACCCCACATACTTACAGCCATCTGAACTTCACAAAGGTGCAAAAAATATATTTATTGGAGAAGGGATAGCTTTTTTAAGAAACAATGCTTGGAAAACTGGATATCCATATATAGAAGAACAAAACTATCTCTTACTCTGCACAGAAATCAAATCAAAGTATATCAAAGTCTGAGAAATTAGACCAGAAACACTGCAACTGCTAAAAAAACCAAAACAAACAAAAAAACACAGGAGTACATTCCAACAAATTGGTACAGGTAGTGATTACCTCAACAGGACCCCTAAAGCTCAAGAAATATACCAAGAATCAAAAAGTTAGATGGCATTAAATTACAAATCTTCTGCACAGCCAAGACAATGATTAAGAGCATGAAGAGGGACCCTACAGAATGGGAGGAAATGTTTGCCAACTTCCCATCTGCCAGGGGATTAATATCAATATAAAGAACTTATAAAACTTAAATCCAAAAAAATGATAACTGGATAAAAGAATTAAACATTCATTGCTTTTTAAGTTTAGACAGGGTCTTGCTAATTTGCTTAGAGCCTTTCTAAGCAGCTGAGGCTAGCCTTGAACTTGTGATCTTCTTGCCTCAGCCTCCTGAGCTTATAGGTGTGTTCCAACACACCTGGCAAAAATTCAATTTTTATTTATTTTTTTGTTTGTTTGTTTTCATTTCCGGGGATTGAACTGAGAGTCTCTTAACCATTGAGGCACATCCCCAGCCTGTTTTATATTTTATTTAGAGACACAGTCTCGCTGAGTTGCTTAGGACCTAGCTAAATTGCTGAGGCTGGCTTTGAATTAGCAATCCTCCTGCTTTAGCCGCCCAAGTTGCTGGAATTACAGGCATGTGCCATCATGCCCCGTGCAAATTTACTTTTAAGAGTATACTTAAGACCTTTTCACTTAGCCAATCTCAAATATGCAGCACAATATTATTAACTATAGGATATACAAGATTGTACACTAGATTTTCAGAATTGCCCTCTTACATAACTGAAATTTGGTAGATTTTTACTATCATTTCTCCATTTTTTTCACCACCAGATTTATCCTTCCTTATAGCATTAATTAGTATATATCATATAATTTTACTTGTTTCTTTTCTTGTTTCTTTTTATTCACTAAAATACAAATGCTAGGACGGCAGGGCCTTTCTTTCTACTGCGAGAGTTCTAGTAATTGGCAGCTCAATGAAGACTTATTTTAACAAATTAATAGAGAATGGTTGAATGTATAGATAAATGAGTGGCTGGATAGGGTAGATGGATAAATTCATATATTGACCTCTAGAAACCATAGTGATATTTGATAAGCTAATGTAATGGTGCCCTTAAATAGCAAGGACAGACATAGCTTACAGCTCAGTAAAGGTATATTTTCCTAGGACAGAATGAGGATAATGACAGTACTATGGTCACTATGAGTCATTAGCACAACAGGAAGCCTGCCCCATTTGTTTAGTGGGCAAAGGAAAAAGGCTAGGAGAAGATGAAACAAAATGACATTACTAGATACTGGTTCAGAGACACCAGGAGGCTTTAAAACACATTGAGAGGGTTGCCCCAAATGGCAAAATATAACATATTTTAAATAGGAAATATCTATGTTCTGTAAAGTTGAATGAAACGGATCATTTCTATGAATAGAATTAGACCCATATCCAGAGCACAAAAGGCTTGGTTTTCTTGCCAGACAATTAGTTGAAACCAAAATCAGTTTGTTGAGAGCTGGGCTTTCACTCAAAGAAACCACAAGTTCTGGCTTGAAAGTTGCAGTTGCATTCAGGCTGTTGCTAAGAAAACCAGGAGAGAGGTTCCCAAGGTTCTGTTGTCTGTACATCTTTTACAAAAACAAATAGTCCCATCCTTTTGTTGTCCCTTCATTTCTCCCCCCACCATCCAATTCCCACCCATCCCCTTCCTTCCTCCCTCCCTCCTTTGTGTTGCTCAGTCCACTATTGTGCTCTTAGGCTCTTAGATTTAGAAACACTCCTTCTCTTAAGAAGTCCAAACAATGTGCCTGCGCTGAGTTATTTTAGATTTTCTTCTACTTCTTGTCATAATAGTTTATTTCTTCATGATTTTTTTTTCTTTTTGTACTATTTGACTTTTTGGATTCTCAGGATTATAAGAGAGAAGCAAATATAAAGTGTAAAATAGTATTATACACTATTACTGAAGATAGTCCTTATTGCCACATTTTATAAATGGTTCATTACCTGTCACAAGCTTTTTAGACCATCAAGATTTCTGAGGATTTCAGTTCAAAATTTAGGAAAGTCTTTTTAAGATCTAGGGAAAAAAAAAGTCTATACTTGTGCACTCTTGGTCTTATGCCTTTAATACAAAGCAATTCTCACATCTCTTTTGTGACACTGGTCTGTAATGAGTAGCTAGAATCTAAATGATTCATGTTGCATTGTGTAGTAATTAAGGTCTGAAAAAAAACAAAATATTGTGGAGATAACAATGGTTTGCTAATAAGATAGCCTGAAATAGCAGTTCATAACCGCCACTTACTAGGTATATTCCCCTTAACAGTGTGACTAACTTCCAGTTCTCTCATTTGTAAAATGGAGATAATTCTCTATATCCTGTAGGGCTATTTCGATTAGAACAAGATGTCAAATGCTTAGCACAGTACTGTCATTTAGGACTCAGTTATTATTCTTAAAAATCAATTGTGTTTCTGCATACTCTTCATGCTCATGATTTCAAATAAATAACCATTCATACTTGTCCTCTTACTATAATTCCTTGTTTGTCCCTTAAAGTCCTCAAAGCATTGCTTTTATATGCAAGGACATAGAAATCTAACATTTAAATGAGAATCACTGAGGCATAAGGTTTTTGCTGTGAGATGAAGGTCATGGGTTTATCTTTCAGCATAGATTCACCAGAAAGGACTCCACTGATTTACTCTCTGCTTTGAGCTGAGAGGCAGGAAGGCCTGTAACACAGAAGCATGTGCACTGCAGGGCTGGTTTGGCAGGCGAGCTATTTGCTATTTCTGAAGCATATATGTTGCTTTCTGTTTCTAACACGCCAGAGGCTCTTCTCATTGCCAACACTTCTCCTTTGTCAAGCTCCATAGGAGACCGATGTAGTCTGTGCTCAAAAGACATCCAATAAAAAGCTATGAAGCTGCCATTGACTTCACATCTCCACTGGAAGAAAAGAAAAATAGTTGCAGGATGTTGAACCAGTCTTAAAAAGTTATATTTATGTTATTACAAAGAGCTAAGAATTCAGTTTTAAAAATACCTCCCTTGGTATGGTGGCTCTGTGAGAGAATGGAAGGTGCCATTGAAGGAGGGCTACAAGTTCATTCTTGTTTTTCTAATCCCTTTATACATTTTCTGAAAGGTAATATCATGCTGTTGTGAGATCTTCTGGCAAGGGTATGGGTTTTCTTTAGTAATTTCCTATCAACCATCCCATTCTCAAGAAGAGCAGATGGGCTTCTAGTTAAAGAAGTGGGGGGAAAAAAAGCCAGAGACACATCTACTTTTACTATTCCACTTATAAAAGCATGAAAGCCACAGAAACTCCAGGAAATCATTAGAGCTTTACTGTGAAGAAATTTCAGTATTAATGAGCTAGATATGAGGAAAGCAGTATGTAGAAGTCCACAAATTGTTCATTATCACCTGTTTCATCCTTTTGGAGGAATTCAGATCTACATTGTAGAAATGTGCTTGATATTACTTATGGAAAGGGAAATCTGCAACAATAAAAACAACACGAAATCTGAGATTTATTTTTATTTTATTATTTTTAAATTAAATTTATTTTAACAAGTATATAAAAGCAAAAAAAATTGTACATGTTAATGTAACACCATGTGACATTTTTATACACGTGTATGACATGTATACATTGAACAATCAGATTAAACATAACTATTCCTCAAACATTTGCATCTTTTTTAATGTTAAAAGCATTCTAAATTCTTTCTTTACACAGTACACAGTCACAGATTGTAGTCATCCTATTGTGCCATGGTGCACTGGAAATGTAGTTTTAAGTGAGATAGATTCATTTTGAGATTTCATGAACAATCAGGCCACAGAGGCAGGGACTCAATATCCACCCTGTCTGCTACCTCTGCCATAGCCTAGAGTATTGGATGTGTCTGTGTGTTCTAAGCTGGAAGATACCTTCAGCACTTTTGCTCACAGCACACTCCCCCTTGTTTATTCATATTTCTTCAATGGAGTCTGGAAAATGAAGATTCTGGTAGACAGTCACACTGTCAGCTAAATCTTGCTTGGGGAATAAGGAGGGGCATATTGTATTACTTAAAAAGGTGAGAACTGGATCTTGGGGAATATTAGTCTTTGTTTTAACTATGGTCTGGAAGACTATGATGAAAATTTCCCTAGGAAATCTTGCTGTACTAGGGCAAATATTTCTTAATATCAAATTGTCTTAGTTTAGAACGTTAAAGGAGGCAAATTTTTGGACTTATAGGCTAACAGATTATGCAGGCTTGATATGCTTTTTTTTTTACCAAGTTTCCTTTACACACACACACACACACACACACACACACGTGTTTGTACAAACAAGGTGGGGGGGGGAGAGAGAGAGAAGTAAATGGTTTGTTTAAAGAAAAATAAAAACCATAGGTAAATTTTCAATCCTATTTTAACAAATGCCATTGTTAATAGAGATAGATTTAAAAATACATCCGTGAACTACATACCACATGTAACTGCCATCTTCTGAAGCCAAGCTGGCATCCAAAAATAAAATAGGAAAGGATTATTATGCTCTTAACATACTACATTCAACTGTAATCTTAACAAACCAGAACAGTTGCCAAAAAGAAAATAAGACTATGACAACCTATATGAATTTGGCAAACTGTGAGAACTAGATGCTAAAATGATAAAGGGGGAAAAAATGGGCATCTTTCCCTTAAGCACACAGAAGTTACCATTTTATACAACCAGAGCTAAAAGTTCTGTCTCCAGCCTTCGTCAACAACTCTTTTCTCACTTGCATAGGGAGACTCTGCCAGCCTGCCTCTCTACAGGAAATAGGCATATGCATTGCTTCCTCACTCCCCAGAATGCTCACCTATCTTAGAGGAAGCACTGTGAAAGTGCTGAGATGAGGCTTAGCATGCTACAAGCAGGCTGTTCATGAGCTAAAGTGCTGAATGGAAATCTTAAGCTGCACCTCACTCTCTTCAATAAAAAATCTAAAGAGGTAAAAGAAAATGAGATCTAGTTTCAAGATGATAAAGCAGCATCAAAGATTTTAACCACAATTTATAATTTGACTTACGAATAAGGACTTTGACAGCAAATTAATCATTTTGTTGAAATTTGTAAGGAGCAGGTTGTTAGCACACATGTGGATGATGCAGGCAATGAATGTGAAATATTTCAGGATCGCACAGATTCCCTGAATAAGAAAATAAAAACAGAAGCAACAGCAGAAAATAGAAACCACGTAAAAGGGGTCAATGTCTTGATGATTTTAAGAATGTTCGTTTCTTTGGAAACATTCTCTATAAATATGGGCTTGAAAACTATAAAAAAGAACACATTGTATTACAAAAAAAGAGAGAGATGCAAAAGGGAATTGGTGAGCAGGGAAAAGAGAGAAGTAGGAAGGAAAGATGGAAGGAATGAATGATGTGAGGCAGGGAGGAAAAAGAGGGAAGGGGGGAAATAAAATAGAAAATAAACATTACATCTTTGGAGGCGATAACATTTTGAAGAAAATAAATGACTGTTTTGATAACACATTTAGTAAGTTTCTTTACAATGGACAGGAATACTTTTTAAAATTAGAAAGAAAATACCATTAATGACAAGTGTAGTAGTCAGCTTTTTCTTACCATAAAAAAATGCCCCAAATAAATCAACTTAAAAAGAATAAATACTTATTTTCATTCACAGTTCCAGAGATTTCAGGTTACGGTTAGTTGGCCTGTTGCTTTGGGGCATGTTGCCAAGGCAGTATATTATGGCAGGAGTATGTGGCAGAGGAAGCTGCCAATGTCATGGGACCCAGGAAGGAGAAAGAGAGAAGACACCAGGGCTCCAGTACCTGTTTCAAGGTGATGCTTTCAATGGCCTAACTTCATTCTAGTAGGTCCCATTTCCTAATGGTTCCATAACCTCCCAATAGAACCATGGGTTGGGGACCAAGTCTTTAATAATGAGTCTTTGGGTAGCAATAAGGAAGGTGAAAGACATTCAACTTAAGAAGAAAGGAATAGAAATTGTGCCTGAGAAGGTACTAGAAACTGTTTCTATGAATCATGAGTGTTCAGTGAAAGAAACCAAGAATAATAGGAGTAAATTCAGCAATTACAAATAACAACATGTATAAATCATTTATAATTTGTTGAGTGTTCTATTCTGTTCTTGTTGCTGTACCAAAGCATCATATTGGGTAATTTATATATAATACAGATACATTTTTCATAATTCAGGACAATGGGAAGTCCAAGATCCAGATGCTAGCCGGACCTCCCATAAGATTCTGATCTGCATTTGGGAAGCATGTACCACTGTAGTATACTGATTTTTGTTCTTTTGGATAAATACCAAGGAATGCAATAGCTGGGTCATAAGGTTTTCCATTCCTGTTCTTTTGAGGAATCTCCAGACTTCTTTCTAAACCAATTGTACTAATTTTCATTCCCACCAACAATATATAAGTGTGCTTCCCCCTACCCACATACTCAAGAGCAGTTATTTTAATTTGTGGTTTCAGTGATTGATATTCAAGTTGGAGTGAGATAAAATCTTAGTGTAATTTTGACTTAAATTTCTCTGATTGCTGCACATAAAGATGTTGAACATTTTAATTTGTATTTCTTGTTTTGAGAAATGTCTGTATAGATCATGTTCCCACTTATTGACTGAATTATTCGGGGGTTTTGTTGGTGATAAGTTTTTTTAGTTTTATATATATATATATATATATATATATATATATACATATTATATATAATATGTATATATATACATATTATATGTATATATATACATATGTGTGTGTATATGTGTGTGTGTGTATGTATATATATATGACATTAGTCTCCTACTGGAAGAGTAAATGGAAAATTTTTTTTTTCCCATTCTGTAGTCTCCTTCTCCACACTTTTGTTTCCTATGGTATGCAGAGGCTTTTTAATTTAATGTCATCCTACATTGAATCTGGGTTTTATTTCTTGAGCTTTATGAATATTATTAAGGAAGTCAATACCTGTGTCATTATGTTGAAGTGTTGACCCTATGTTTTCTTCTAGCAGTTGTAGGGTATCTGGTTTTATTCCTAAGTCTTAGACCACTTTGAGTTGATTTTTGTACATGGTGACAGAAAGAGAGAGATCTAGTTCCATTCTTCTATATACTTATATCCAGTTTTCCCAACAAAACTTGCTTAAAGGGCTAGCTTTTCTATAATGTATGTTTTGTCAAAGATGACTGTATTTATTTGGATTTGTCTCTCTATCTTCTATTCTATCCCCTTGGTCTGTCCACCTGTTTTTATGCTAATACAATGCTGTTTTTGTTAGGATAATTCTGTAGTATAATTTGAGGTCAGATATTGTCACACCTCCAGCATTGTTCTTATTTCTCAGTATTGATTTTGCTATTGTGGATACATTAATCTTCCATATGAATTTTAGGACTCTTTTTTTTTTACAGTTTTGTGAAGAATAACATTGACTAAAAGAATATTCATAAACCCTTAGCAAAACTAACCAAAAGAGACAGAATAACCAAATCAACAAAATTAGAGACAAATACAGAAATATGACCATAGACATTTCTGAAATTGGGAGGCTCATTTGGGATTATTTAGAAAACTAATTTTCCAATGCATTGAAAAATCTATAAGATATTGTCAAATATCAAACGAGGTAAAGACCTATCAAGGAAAGAAATGTACAGAACAATATCCCCAATACAGATGCAGAAATCCTCCAAAATATTAATGCACATTAAAAAACACATGAAAAAGATTGAGCACCATCCCAGGGATACTCAGTTGGTTCAACATGTACATATCAATAAATATAATTTATTACATACATAGAATTAAGGACAAAAATCACATCATCATCTCAATATATACATCAAAAGCCTTTTTCAAAATTAAGCACCTATTCATAATATAAAAAGTGAAGAAACTAGGGTTAGAAGAAGGAATTTACCCCAATATCAGAAAGGTTAGACACAACAAGTCTAACTCCAACATCATACTGAACAGAGAACTGAAAGTATTTCCTCTAAAATGAAGAACAAGACAAAGATGTCCACTATCATCTATTTAATACAATTTTTGAAACTCCTACTCAATGTAATTTTTGAAACATTCACCTGAGCACTCAGGAAACAGAGTTTAAAGGATACAAAAAGGAAATGAAGACATCAAATTATCTCTATTTGCTGATAACATGATTCTAAAGTTAGAAGGCCTAAAATTCTGCCAAGGGACTTCTAGAGCTGACAACAAATTTAGCAAAGTAGTACAATATACAATCAAAACAAAGAATCAATGGCTTTCCAATATTCTAATGATGAATATGTTGAGAAAGAAATCAGGAAAATAATTCCATTCACAATAGTCTCAGAAAGTAAATAAATAAAATAAAGTACTTAGGAAAAAATCTAACCAATAAGGTGAAAATTCTCTATAATGAAAATTGCAGAACACAGCAGAAAGAAATCAAAGAGGAACTTGGAATATGGAAAACCTCCAATGTTCTTGGAATAGGGTCAATTAATAGTGTCAAAATGGCTGTGTTATCAAAAGCAATCTACAGATTCAATACAATCCCCATCAAAATACCAATGATGTGTTTGTATGTAACATTTTCAAGGAAAATATGATTCGTTTTCAAAATAACATTTAAAACTTCCATGTAAGCTAAAGAAAACAAACATCATATCTCCAGAGAAAGTCTTAAAAGAAGGTAGAAAAAAATAGCGTAAAATGAGAAAGAAGGTTGACAAAAATGTGGTAAATGCTTAACCATAAATAAAAATGCATTGACAATGTTGACATTTACCTCAGCCCTGTGCGCATGGAAAATGGAAGCAGTTAAGAAATTCCTCACCATAATGAGGTCTGAAAAATTACTTATAGCCAAGAATTGCCTTTCCCCATATAATTAAGATAACACTTGTGTATGACCCCCTTGTCTGTTTATGACAAGTCTATGCACAGACCCTTCAAACCTCCATTATCTGTCACATAAATGATTAGCTCAACTACTTTTCCCCCACAAAACTAGCTAGACATAGATATAAATATTTACTGGTGGAATAACTGAGACGAACATGATTAGGAATCAAACTCAATTCTAAAACCATCCTATTTGTATTCTGTCTACTGTTATTTAAAAGTCCAAGGGAATACCACTCTTGGAGGCCCTCTGATCTTTGGAGCTGGAATTCTTATGCCTGTCACAGATTCCTGAATAAGATAGTTTTTTTTCATTACTTTTTTTTTTTTTTTTTATAATTTGGTGCCATTTTTTTGGATGGAGCTAGAGGGCCACTTTTGAAATCCCATCTCCACTTGGGTACCAGGTCTTTCCCACTTTTTGTGTTCCAATTTGGCATCCTACAGTCATACATTGCCTGATTCTTATGCTATGAATATTTGTCCATGGCCACATGATAAAGACTAGATTTCGTTTATATCTTTCAGTGATTTTTTTTTAATTTTAGTTGTCAATTTTTACTTAACCTTGTTATAAGGAAAACTAATTCATACTTCAACACCCTTCAAAATACTTGTGAATTTTATGTGTTACCCCTACAACAACAATTTAGTTCATTACCTTCATTTGGCAGAATTTTGCTCCCCAGTAAAATTGAGTCTTTCTCCCCCAGAAAACTCATGCCAAACGATCCATGCATTCCCTCCCTGACCCTTTGCTCACCAACATATCCTACTTTTTCTACTATTTCTGTTGATCCCTTTCAGCCCTTAAGTTTTCTCTTCCTGCCTCTATTAAATATCCTGATTCCAAATTTCTTATTCTGATCTATAAAACTGGTCATTTTCCATCTGTTATTAAAGGTCAGTGACTTGGGCACCCAGCTGAATAAGTTCTTAAGCCTAGGTCTAACTTGATTTACACAATACTTTCAAAGACTTTCCAGACTCCCATAAGAATAGGGTAAAATGTAGAAATTAATTCAAATTAGTCTTCAGGATATATTTTCCCAGGCTGCCTTATTTATATCCACTTGTAGCTGCTAGAGGGTCTGAGAAATGGACAATCAAAGATATCAGAATACCTCTGAGGCTTGCATGTAGACTAAAGCCATAGGACAGAACAAACATTTATTGAATAAAGAAGCAATCAATGCAACAATAGTTGAATACAACTCTAATCATGAATTTATATTATAATATGTTTGAAAAATTACTCTGGCATTATATTTGATGACTGAATTGCTTCTGCCATTGTGGGTTTTATAAAGAGCTTATGGGAAAAATTTAGAGATATTATTCAAACACAGAACATAAATTAATGAAATGTTCCTGTCTCTAAACTATTGACATTAATTCAATACCATAAGGGCTCTATTGCAGAAGAAGTCAATTTAACACAATACAAACACAGGCCTTTAACTTAAATAATTAGGAAGAGATACATGAGGATAATCTTCTCCCTACAAAACTCCTTTATATAAGGATATTTGCAAACATTGTAATGAAAAGGGACATAGGACCTGACCTTGTAAAAGGGAGGAAGAGTCCAAAAATCTGTCATCTCTATAATTTCTCATTGAACAACCATCCCCCATGCAAGCATAATTTCAATGATAAAGGAGAATAATACTCCCCATAAATGGATACCCTGCCTTCTTCATAGTATACACAAGGGTAACATATTTTTCCTCTGTTTTCCCTGGATCATCCCTTGGAGTAGGCAAGCCACACTTATGTGGGAACTGATAGTGGGTCTACCTTATCACCTGACTTTATCTAAATATCCTTTGGTCTCACTAGGACCACTCATTAACCTGTGTAGCTTTATGTTTGACTCTACCATTACAGTAAAATGGAAAAAAAATATTTACTTTTAAATTGGAATCTTAGTGTTTTTTAGTTTCCTTAATGTTCCTAATTTTATACTACACCTTTGAATTTGAATTGCTCTCATGGCCTATAAGACAATTGTTTCTCTTGTCAACTCTCCCCCAAATTCCTGTTTTCACAACAACTACAGGGATATCCATCAAAAAATGAAACTCACTCCCTAACCTCTTTAGGTCCTTACTCAAGGAATAAGCAATTATCTTTAAAGCTAAAATAAACTGTTTGGCTGACAAAAAAAAAAAAATGTTAAGAGTTTCCTTTCAAGCCTACTTTCCTCTGCTCAAAATCCTTTAGAGATAAGAAACTCTATTTGAGGAATTTAGGTGTACCAACTGCTACCACCTGAGGCTGAAAATTAATTGGAAACAAGTTAGCTGGGTTTTTTTCCCCCCATGCAGATGGTCTTTATAGACTCCAAAAGAGCTTCCCGATCTCTCTCTCTCTCTCTCCATTCCTTGCCCTAAGTGTGGCCCACTTTTCACAGCATTATACTTGGTGCACAAGAAATCTTAAAGCTCTCCTTTACAAATACTGGTAAGATGCTTCAGCAATGATTGATTCTAAGCAGGGAATCTCAATATTTCCTATCTTCCAGAAACATAATTGTGCTAAAAATATAAAAAAATATAAAGGTGATGTGTTAGGTTTCCATTGTTGTGGCAAAATATTCCAGATAAATAAGTTCAAAGGAGAAAGGATGTATTTTGGTTAACAGGTACAGAGATTTCAATCCAAGGTCAACTGACTCTGCTCCTTTGTGACCTGTGGTGAGATAAAACATGGTGGGAAGTATTTGGTAGAGAAATGATGCTCACTTGATGAAAACCAGAAAGCATCAAGAAAGGATGATGATCCCAAAATTCCCTTCAAAGGCACTCACTCTAATGATCTAATAACCTTCTTCTGAGTTCTCACCTCCTAAAGGTTCCACCACTTCACAATAGTACAGAGGATTAGACCAAGCCTTGAGCACAAAGACTTAGGGGAAGCATTTAAGATCCAAACCTTAACTGGTAAGATAGGAACAATTGTTCCTCTATATGAACTAGAAAGTCAAAATTTTAGAATTGAAGATATACTCTATTAATGACTCTCTGGGAGTGTGTGTGTGTGTGTGTGTGTGTGTGTGTGTATGTTATTATGTGGAATATCATGCTGCCTTTGCATAGTATTATCAGATTAGATTATAAAATCCCTTAAAGGAGATCTATTCTGATTTGTTTAGGGATAAATACATACTCATATAAACTGAATATTCTTTAAATTCTCAGGAATTAAGGAAATAATTTTAGTTGTGCAATATATACGTATATACATATATACACCCTAAGTATATATGTATTTATAGACTTATTTCTATAAATTATAGAAACTAATAATCAAAATGTTTCAAGAATTCAAGTTCACATAATTTGAATAAGTAGCAAAAATCTCATTTAATATTATTCCTTTAATAAAAACTGCTATGTATTCTGAGTTCAGTGTTTAGCATTCATTTCTATCCTACTTGGGTAGTTTGCTTCTTAACTCATATAGGTTTACTAACTGAACAATTTGTCATTACCCATAATAGATATCTAAGATGATGAAAAATGTCAATTTGTATATAATCAAATTGAATCGTGATTTGATAGTTTTTTAATTTAATAGTATTTCTGTTTTGATTTATGTGACTCAGCTTGAGTAGTTTTCAACATATTTAGGTAAATTAAAACCCTAGACTTATGCTAAATGAATTGGTGAAGAATAATCATAGGTACTATTTACAATATTGCTAATATGTTAATGTTCTATTTTCTAGACATTTTCTTCTATTTTTTAAAACTATCCATAATCATGGCAATTTAATAGATCATTTATATAAAGAGAAAGGAAACATCTTTTTCTTTCATGACCTTTCTAGAATCCAGAAAATATATGAACACTTATTTTCATGATAATTATTGTTATTCTTATTGTCAGTGAAACTCTTACTATGAATGCATATTTGAAAACTTTGGCTATGTGCCCCAGGCTTTAAGTAGGATGTTTTATTTAAGAATGATCCTCATTTTATCAGGTCAACCGGTTACTTTTATAGAGTGCCCAAGATGGCCTTAACTTTCCACTTAGTGTGACATAACTTTAGACAGACTTATTCTTGACTTTGGCCCCAATCTTCCTTTACTTAGAACATTTTCTTTAGAAAACTTATAATTTTAAATCTCTTCTCTGTCCTTTTGTGATATATGTAAATCTTTTCAAAAGACTCTTGCCAGTTTTATAACCCACAAATATCTTGTCTCAAGGACCTGGGAACAATCCCTTTGAAATGTATTCAAGAAAGAGAGAACCCCTAACTCCCAGTTTCTGTAGGAGGAGAGGAGCCTAACTATGACTGGCACCTTGCTCCAAGTTGTAAAACTCCCTCCTGCTACAAAGATATAAGAAAAGTTGTCTTTTCCTTTGGATAAATCCAATTAGCAAGCACAGATGGACTGTTATCCTCCCACTCTAGCTCCTAAAAACTCTACAGCCTTTTGTCTGAGTGAAGTTGAAGACAGATTTTAGTTCAAGCCTTTCCTCTTTCACAATAGCCTTAAATAAATCCCTCTCTGTCTTCAGTGCAATTTTTGCTTTGCCAGGAGCTAAGATCCATTATGGAGTCAATGCTTGCAAAGTCCTCTCTGAAAAACTTACCTACTACCTCACTCCCAGAGTTCCCAGCCAGGAACCTTAGGATGTTTGGAGGACCTAAAGAAGAAAGCAATTCATCTAACCTCTCTGTATCACAAGTGAGGTACTACTGGGAGTTCTAGGCTTGGTTTTCTAGCCTTAATCTTGTGAGATTTCATATGAAAACTTCCAGCAAAGCAAACTCCAAAATACCTATGTGGAAAATCTCCATTCTTGCTGTACCTATGTCAATAACTGGGCCAAATCATAAGAACTGCTTAATTTTGTGATCAGGAATAATCTTTCTTTGAGATCATCTTTTATCAAAAGTAGAGGATACCATGGAAGAAACTTTTATTTCTTAATAGAGAATTATAGCATTTAGAAAACTTCATCTTCTCTGGTGGATTTAATTGACTCCCTCTCCTGCTATGGAAACTCTACTTTTGTTACTTAACCTACAAATTGGACTGTATCCTGTCATAACTGCAAAAAGTGGCAACTCTGTAAAACTAAATGAAGATCACCCCAAAGAGAAGAAGCAAAAGGCTATTTATTCAGAGCTTGCTATATTAAGGAATAAAGGATTGTCATTTGCATTTGACAGAAACTGAAAGGCAGGAAAATAAATGGAAGAACTTTGTAGTAGGAACAAAAGAAGGGCTTCAGAACTGACCTGAGTAGAGACTGTTGTCATGGGAAAGCTGTAGGCAGGTAACTAGAAATAGGTCATCTGTGTAGTTGGCATGTTGAAAGCAAAGACAAAAATTAGGGAAACTGAAAAATGTTAATTAAGTCTTGCTGTTTATTTGGACTGATTATTATAGAGATTATTGTTTGACTTCCTAGAATGGTTGCTAGAAATAATAGTCTGAAATCCTATAAATTTGACTTGTAGATAGTAAACTTACTTTCTTTCCTGGGAAAGAATCTAAAGTAATATATAGTGGTTTCCTGGACTGGCTTTGGCAGATTGTGAGTCATATTTCCATTTATATATATATGATCTGGCCATTGCTCATTTGTATATTCAGTCTTTTAACCATTATTGAATTTTCAATCTTTTTTTGTGTGGATTGTTGTTGTTTTCAATAACATGCTATAACTCTTCAAACTAGCATTTCCAATATTTCTTCCTTTCTGAATCTGCTATACTACGAACTAAAACCTGATCATCTAGGTGTTTATAAGGAGTCTGGGTTGCCTTGTACCTGGTCTTTCTCCACAAGTTCAGAAGAATCTTCAACCAGTTAGAGCCAGATAAAGTTTTTTGTACATGTAATTTTTTTCAAAAAATGATTTTCCCTGATGACCAGAGGAAAAAGATCTCCCCCTTGCAATAGCATTCCCTTGGAAAATTTAGTATTGTAAAACTATTCTCTGTAAAACACATCACACACACACACACACACACACACACACACACAAAGGATTTGTGAGTTTTTGTAAATTTGGCATCTCAAGAATGTCATTATTAAGGGTCTTTACCTATCACTTTGAAATGTTAATATCTAGAAAAAGGGTATTCTCTCTCTGTCTCTGGGGGAGTTCTTACTAGGCACCTGGTTTCAAGGTATAATATCATACTGATACAAAGTTTTGCATTTCCTTTGGGAAAAAAAAAACAATTAGAATGTTGTAACAGGTTGAATCTTGGTCTTTAAAAGGGTGAGATTGTTTTCTTCATTTTCAATCTATTTAATGGATTGTCTATGATGTGAATCACAGTCTGGTTTAATGTTTACTCAATAATAAAACTGTTTTCTTTATTTACTATATTTAATTAGAATATTCTTGGCATGGGTAGGTTATTTTATTTTATTTATTTCTTCAACAATGCATACCTTGAAAGACTTATCACCACAATGGATAATACATGGGCCAGAATTCTCCTTAGATAAGTCACTGCCTGGGACACTAACAAAGTATAGTAAAATGCTAAGATCATACATGTTGTTTTATAAGTGTAAACAAGACAGTGGACAACCTCAATAGCATCCACATCTTAGCTTTTAGAAACTCAAAAGCAGTACTGCAAAAATTAAGGTTTTCCATCCCTTAGCCTGTTGGAATCTGGTGGGCTTGATATCTTCAGGGCTTACATATTAGCTTTTTATTTTAATATGACCATTTATATTACTCTTTCTCTTTTTCATTTTGGTTATCTTTCTTTTAGGATGTCTGATTGGTGGGATTCTGAAATAATTAGCCTTTACCACTGCCCCTTAAAAGATGGTTCAACTGATTTTACAGGAATAAAAAGTCTTCCCACTCCACCAGAGAGGTTTATGAATGCCATTGTTTTGCAACAGAAGCACGCACATTGTTGAACCTCACCTGTTTGTTGTCCTGGAAAGCATCAGAAATTAAGAAATGTCTCCCTGCTTTGGTTTACCAGGAATCAACTGATGAAGAGAAGACCTTTCCTTATGTGACTCAAATGAGACTTGCAGATGGTCCCCTTTCTTTATTTATGTCGGGTCCAGCAGACCAGGAATTCTCATTCTTTATTTCTTAAATATTATCTACTGTCACCCCAGTGCTGGCTAGATGGAAAGACACACATTTCCTGTTGTTCTACTGTCTTAGATTTCCTGGATTTCAAAGACAATCCCAAGTATAAAAGGATCCTACCTATAACTTGCTATACTCCTCTTACAAATATGTAAGGTGAAAACACCATGTACATAGATATTGTGATCTTAAAATCTGGAAAGTTCTCTCTATTGCAATGGACTGAATAAAATCAATGTGGACAAAACAAAATCTATTTTTGTTTTTGTTTTTGTTTCTGATGAGGTTTAACTCTATCATTAAATAAGAAGTTTTGGGGCTGGGGATGTGGCTCAAGCGGTAGCACGCTCGCCTGGCATGTGTGTGGCCCGGGTTCGATCCTCAGCACCACATACCAACAAAGATGTTGTGTCCGCCGAGAACTAAAAAATAAATATTAAAAATTCTCTCTCTCTCTCTCTCTCTCTCTCTCTCTCTCTCTCTCTCTCTCTCTCCTCTCTCACTCTCTCTTTAAAAATTAAATAAATAAATAAGAAGTTTCAAGATTGTTCTTAATCCAGATTCATAATGTCAAAAAAAATTACAAACAAATTGAAATACAAAAGGAAAAATTATGACAAAGAAATATCAAATGCCCCAAAGTTAAATTCATGATTTCAGTATTAATGTTAGAAAAAATCAAAGCTTATATATTAATTTGGATAAAAATTGACAAAAAATCAAACTTCATAGTAAAAGTTAAAAAAACATCAAATTATCAGATAAAAATCTCAAGATTTTTTTTTTGAGATTTGCCTTAGAAAATCATCACATTTTAATCTCAGATAATAATATTTTCTAACTTTGGACAGTAGGTTACCAAATGCTAAAGTTCAAATCATGAGGTCCTAAGTCTTTAAAAATGATGAAACTATACAGTGTAGGAATTTCAAGTGAGGTACAAAAATTATGCTTGGATTATAAATATAATTGACTTATAAAATTTTGTTTTTGGAATGAGTATTATTTGTGTTTAGGAGAATGTGTCATTTTCAAAATAGACATGATTAGGTTGGTCTGCTCCGTGTAGAAAGTCCCCTGGCTGTTTCAGAAAGAGCCTGAAACACAAGGACCCCTGTTTTGAATGAGGCTCTTATTGTATTGTTAGAAAATGTTATAGAAAAAGTGAACACTGTGCTTTCTGAAGAGCTGAATGTTGTCTAGGGTAGCACCTCATTAACTAAACTCTTGCTCCTCCTACTGTCTACAGAATACACTGGGTCCATGTGTGTTTTCCAGGGATTGATTTTTACAGCATTGTGTGAGTCTGTTATGTATTCTTTTTTCCATGACAAAGAAAGAAGTCCTTGTAATTAGTTTTCCAACTAGATTAAAATAGTAAAAAACAAAAACTATCATAAATTCACAGAAAACTTCTATTCAGTGTTCTGTAAATAAGTTCTATAATTTAGTACATATTAAAATAAAGGAAACAACCACTACTTTCTTACAATTAAAAATTATACATTCTCTGACCATGATTAAATAAAGTTAAAATAGTATCAAAACTCTAAATAAAATCATCATGGGTAAGTAGATTTGAAAATTCTAACAGGTAAGTAAGGGATTAGGCTTCAAAATCAGTCAGTATAAATTTGTACAAAATAATTGGAGGAGTGCAAATATAGTGACTTAAAAATAAAACAACTATCTGTTGCTCATGCTATAATAATGATACAAGGTGACCTGAGTGAGAGGATGACAATTTAATAAAATTTAAATTTAAATAATGCTAGTTCAGATTTCTCTCCTCCATGCTTTTTTTCCCCAAAATGCAGTTAGGTGTCTTTCTTCTCTGATAAGCAAAATTATAATGACATAGAATCTCTATAAGCCCAATCTCACAGTTGAATTTCTAGGATGAATATTATTTACAGCTATAATGTTGCCTTTGAAAATGGAAATATACCTATAAACGTATCCTGGAAGATATGATTATTTTTTACCAGAGTACAAATTCTTTGAACATTGAAATATAGAAGGAATAGCATAGCAAGTACTTAAGGGTTGTTAGACGGTGGTAAAATAATATGTTGACCTACTCATGTTAAAGATGGAAATTTTGGATACTGTGTAAAATCAAACTCATGCCAAATGATGATAAGCATGTCCTGCAAGTCTGTGAAGTAGAAGGAAAATGGAGATAAGACACTAATTCTTCAGGTTTATGGCAGTAAATGAATAGACTGTTTATAACTAGCAAAGCATGAACTAAATACATCAAGAAGTTATTTAGAAGTATGTGATAACCATCAAAACAAAAGCAAAAATGAAATCCTTATTTCCACTCTTGGCTCAGGACCTGCTATACAAAAGGACTCTCTCATTCTGAAGGAAAACCTACAACTTTCTGAAAACCACAATTAGTTAATGGAAATAAATCCATAAAGAGACACGTTCTGATAAAATTTTAAAAGACCTAGGATAAAGAAAAAATTATACATCTATAAAGTAATAGTAAAAAGAAAAATAAGCATAAAGAATCATTGGTACAAACTTTTTCACCAACCCTCAGGACTAAATGGAAAAGGAGACTGCCTCAACCTAATGAATGAAAGTAATCTCAAAGAATTTTATATTCTTAAATTCTCTAATCAAGTGATATTTTATTGGGAATTATGCTGTTTTTCCAAACTGCTAGTTTGATAAAGAAGAAAAAAATGGTTTCATATTGAAGAATAATTTTTAGTTTCTCAATTGCAATTACTGAATAATTACATTGTTGGGGAATGAAACTTAGAGGGTGGTGGAAAGGGACTGAAATATTTATACCACAACCAAGAAAATGAATAAAGCTGTGAAGCAAGAACTAAAAACAATACAATAGTATTGAACTGGAGCAAGCATGCCAAGAAAGAACTGTTCAAAGATTCATACATATATAAACATAAGAAACAGCATCCAGAAAACAGGTATTATAATTTATTCAGATGTAGCTCTGAGGCTCAGCGGTATTTACCATTATTTCTCTAAATGCCAGGCTCCACAGTGAGCAATAGAAAAATAATAATGATTCTATCAATATGTACTTGTGTAAAAATTCCATTAAACTATATTTGAAATATACAGGACCATGGAGAATTGCCACAAAATAGTGCACATTAAGCTATATATTTTTTTAAATATAAAATGTATTTTCTACAAAGTTCTTCTATTCTTAAACTCAATTGCATCTTAGACACGTTTATCATATCCCCCTATATGCTACATTTTTTCTCTGGCAGTTATGGAACTACTTCAGAGGCATAAATAAAAGTAGTGAACTATGGCACCTTAATATTCTGGCTATTACCTCATCTATATTTTCCAAATGTTTGTGACTACAGTTAAGCTTGTTTCTTCTGAAGTGTTTAATTCCAGAATTGGTACTTGTTCTATTATTTCTAATTAAATGTTCATACCTATGAATGCTAAGAAGTGTTTTTAGACACATCTTCCTAGTTTAACACATTTGTAATAGTATTAATTGAAATTAATTCCACATTAATATCAGTGAGAGAGGCTGAATGCATATGCAAGAGACCTCCCCTGGGAATACACATTTATAAATGCATTTTCTACAGAGCTAAAGATCCAAGGAGAAAGCCCTGGAATAAAAAAAGCTTTTATATACCTTCATAATTACATTTAACAGATTCTGTCACAATAAATCCCTTTAAGGAATTTTTAAAATTATATTTGAATTGACAAAATAATTGTACATATTTACGTAATATAGTATAATAATTTGATACATCTATACAATGTATAAACACTAAATCAAGGCAATTAGCCTTTCCCTTTCCTTAAACATTTGCTATATTTTTGAATTTGCATTATCCAAACTCCTCTTTTTTTAGTTCTTTATGAAATATATTTAAAAATTTATAAATGATATTGACTCTGCTCTGTTGTAGAGTGCTAGACTTATTTCTCAGATACTAACTGTATTTTGATACATGTTACCCAACTTCCCTTTATCCTCCCTCCTTCCTATGCTTCTTAGCCTATAACAATTGCTGTTTGTTTGTCAGCTTTCTGTAACTGTAACAAATATCCAAGATAATCATCTTACAAAGAGAAAAGCTTTAATTTGACTCCCAGTTCTGGAGGTTTCAGCCCATGATCCCTTGATTCTGTTATTTTAATTTGAGATGAGATAGTGCATCGGGTCAGAAGCATGTGGCAAAACCAGTGATCTCATGGCTGGGGAGCAAAAGAAAAAGGGGAAATGCTTCCTATAATCCCTTTGAAGGTACACCTCCAATGATGTAAAACCTCAGAGACTCCACAAAATGTTTCCACCACTTCCCTAAAACAATGAGCTGAGGATCAAGTCTTTAACACATAGGCATTGAGGGACATTTCAGATTCAGGCTACAGGTTTCTGGCCCTAACCCCCAATGGTAATATCCATCTCAAAATGCAAAATACATTCTTCCATTACCAGAGTCCCAAGATCTTAACTTTCCATCATTGCTCAGAAGTCTAAGTCCAAATTCTCTGAGACTCAAGGCAAACTCAGCTGTGAGCCCAGTATGTTACGAACTTCCAAGATACAATAACACAGGGTAAATATACCCTTTCAAAATGGAAGGACTAGTGGGATGTAATGAGGGATTTGAGCAAAGCAATGCTGAAATCCAGCCAGACAAGCATCAAAGTCTACAGGCCCATGTCCAGCATCCAGGGTGCTTTGTGGTGGGACCTGAGTTCCCAAGGGCTTGGGCAGCCCTGCCTTGGCAGCTTCACTGGTTTCATCCCACAGACTGTATACAGTGCCTGAGGTTCTATTGGCAGATGTTCCATGTTCTTGGATTTTGAATTTTCTGAGGTCTTCACTGTAGCTTCAGCTTGACTCTACAAGCTCTCTATATCACTCTGTCAGGGGCTGTACAGAGGGACTTTGATCCTGCCTCATACTGCCTGGCCTCCCAGGCTTTCCTGTGAAATCTCATTGGAAACCTCCAGGTGTCCATAACTCTTTCATTCTGCATGCCTGCAAAACCAACAGTGTAGCAGAAGCCAAGGTCTGCCACCAGCATGATACAACTGAACCTGCTTGATCCAGGGCCACAGCAGCATCCAAATGACTCCTCAGCTTAGGTGGTACTGGGTAATCTGTGCACCCCACAGCTTTCTTCTCAAGTGAGAGTCTTTGAAACCAATTTGCACATTTATACCTTTGAGCCTATGATGGGTGGGGCCTGACTGATTTCTGAGATAACAGCATCTTTCCTATTTTTTCTCAGTGCAAAACTACTGCCTTGTATTTATGGACACTAATCACTGAATCCTCCTCAGACACAAAGACCATGGAAACAGCTTTAAACATTCTACTTTTCTGGTCAGACTGCCAGTCTTCTAAATCTCTCTACTATGCTCCCTTTTGTTTCCAATTCTCACAAAATTGGGCTAAAAAATAGCCAGTCATGCCCATGCCACTGTTCGAATGCTATCCCTTCTTTGGAATTTTCCTTGCCAGATAATCATCCGTCACCTCTAAACTCAGCCTCTGACAGTCTCAATACATGGACAAAATGCATGTAAATTCATTGCCACATTATAATAAGTCCAGGCTATGCAATGAATAGAATTCCAATCGAATCCTTTCTTTTTGAAACCTCAGCAGCATAGCTTATCCTGCCCACATTTCTTTGAGCATTCTGGTCTTCTAAACCTCATCGGAATTGCCTGTTAATCACTTCTTCGAACATTCTAGGCTTTTTCTGGTTTGCTCCTATAAACTTTTCAAATCTTCCCATAAACCAGCTTTAAAGTATTGTGAAGCACATCATCAGGTATCGTCATAGCAACAACCCTGCTTCATGGTATCAATTTTGTTAGCTTTCTGTCACTTTCACAAATACCTGAGATAATTAATTTCTAAAGAGAAAAGGCATGTTTTAACTCACACGTGCTGTCTGTCCATGATCAGTTGGCCATGTTGCTTTTGAGATAGGATTTGGCACAAACCACTAACCTAAGAGGAAGGGGAAAGGGCTTAGACCCCAACAACCCATTTGAGACCACACATCAATGACCTAAAACCTCCTATGAGGCTCCACCTCTTAATGTTTCCACTCCCTCACAGTAGTGCCAAACTTGAGTCAAGGCTTTAAAACATGGAATTTTGACAGACATTCCAGACACAAATTACAAAATTATTTTACTCTTTTCTTCTATGAGATCAACTTTTAAAATTTCCCCAGATGAGCAAAAGCATGCATACTTTCAGGCACAATGGATTATTAAAAAATCCATAATAAAGAAAAACTATAGTTTGTGGCAAAAATGAATGAAATTGGAGAACATAACATTATGTGATATAAACTATTTAAAAACTTTGAATAATACAGAAACAGGCATATTGGAAGACACTAATCAATTTATATAAGCTTATATACCTCATACATAAAAACAATATGTTAATCAAAAATTAAAATATTAATTAATTGGTTTAATCCATTAGAAGACAATAGGGAATTAACAATGGAATGAAGAATTTTGTGGCCAAGATTTTAAACAATAAAGAATCAAAAGATAGTAATGCTGGCATTTTTAGTTGCTTTTCCCTTAGAATCATCTGGTAATTTCATAAGATAAAACTGATACATGAAAAATTCAACAGAAGTTTCAACAGCTTAATGGAGATAAGGAAAAATATGTTATCTAGGAACTAACAAGCAGAGGAAGTTTTAATCCCTCTGTGATTTAAGACTACAAAATAGTAATCTCTGGAGGTAAGAGTAGATCATAAATATACTGGTACTTTAAAGAACTGTAGCCCTTCTTCAGATAATCCAAACCTCTATGAACAGATTAAAATGAGCTAGAAGACTTCAGCAATCCTTTTGTGCTGGGAAAACAATGACTAGCAGTGCAAACCCCACCAGACCAGTACTTTGAGACCTCCTATGAGACACATGACAGCAATGATGGCAAACCAAACATGTCATACCTCATGTAAATTAAATGCAAATCATAATTACTTCATCCTTAATTGTAAAAATGTGATCAGACTACACATACACCATCATAGAAAGATAACATCAACCAAAGTCTCTAGAACAACAATTAAAATTTTCTGTTATTGTAGAAGCTGCACTGTTCATGAGTAACCACAAGCCACAGTGGCTGTTCACTATTTGAAAAGTAGCTACTGTAACTTAATTTCTAATTCAATTTAATTTTACTTATTTTAAGTTTAAACAGCCATGTTTAGTTAATGAATACTGTACTGGACCATGCATTTTTATTGTCAAATAATATTCAACACTCAATTAAATGTTATTAGATAAAGCAGTTGATAAGGAAAAATGATAAGAGGAAAAAACTGAAAATAATAGAAATGAAGTACTACATGATACAAATTCTGGAGTTTTGGGTTCATGTATCCTTGGTTTTTAAAGGAATTTAGAGAGAAACAGGTAAGTACATGGAAGAAGCAGGATGGGGAAGAGACTTTAAGTGAAGACCTCCTGTGAGCCTAGTACCACAGAAAAATTGTGCATGGAAATTGCACTAAAGAATTTTTCCCACCTCAAAGAAGAGCTAACCCTTGTGAATCTTTTGTTGAATATGAGCTACTTTAAAAGTACAAAATTTTCCATGGAAGTTTGACCTTCTCCATATCTGAATAAAATAATCTCAAGGAGTTGTATTGTTGCTTTAGTCCACTTTTATGCTGCTGTGACCAAAAGACCTGACAAGAACAATTTTAGAGGAGGAAAAGTTTATTTGGGGGCTCACTATTTCAGAAGTATCTGTCCACAGATAACCAACTCTGTTCCTTGGGGTCTGAAATAAGGCAGAACATCATGGTGGGAGTATACAAAGGGGGAAAACATCTGGGGACATGGCATTAAGAAGCAGAGGAAACTAAGATCAGGTCACAAAATATATACCCCCAAATCATGCTCCCAATGACCCACCTCCTCCAGCTATATCCTACTTGCCTACAGTTACCACCCAGTTAATTCCTGTAAGTGGATTAATACACTGATTAAGTTAAGGCTCTCATAGCCCAATCATTCCATCTTTAAACTTTCTTGCATTATCTCTCATGAGCTTTGAGGGAACACATAATATTTAAACCATAACAAATATGAATAATAAAGATTAAAGAATCTGTGATCTTGCAAGCTAACAGTTGATTTTCATTCATTTTTAAGTTTCACAAGAACTTTTGTTTTCTAGAATACAACACAGGTTGTCACGAATTTTCTAGAAAAATAGAATTGCTTAAAAATTTATACCAATTTGCATTTATTTTCTATAAATATTTTAATAGTTATTAAATATCAGAATGCCTGATAGAATCATTTAAATTAATCCATGTAGCCAAAATACTAAATATCTAAAATGTCTAGCAAAAGTTTGTCATTTAACAAGTGAAAATTCGTTGTTTAATAAATGATATGTTCTGTCTTCATTTATATTTTAGGTAGATGGATACAACTGCAGAATAGCAAAGTATAGCTCCTGTAAAGATCTGACTTAAAGAAGCTTAGTAGTTTGTCGTGACATTTCCATTTCATATATTCTGTATGTAAAAATGTATAGCAATACTTCTGAATGCTGAATATGGATACTGAATTGAGTTTATAAGAGTTTGCATTCTTATGCCCAAAATGTTTTTAAGGATTACTTGCATTTATTTTAAAACTCAAAACAAAGTTACATGTGAGTGCAAAGAAATTAACTCAAGCTTAAATTACCCTATAGTATGTTGACATTTTTTATTCTAAGTGTTGTTATTTTATAGACTAATTCTCTGTTAGTGAAATGATAGTTACATTGTTATCATCTCTAAGAGTGATTCATATATTGTGGATGACCAAGTACTGTCTTAAAGATCTGTTTTTTAAAAACTGACTAATTTATAGGTATTTGAATCAAATCCTTAATTTTAAAGTTTCTTTGACTTGAATCAGGTTTTTACTAAAGTGACAGTTTTAAAATTTTACACCTTCTCTGAGATGGATTGGAGAATGTTCTTTATGGTATGAAAGATGTGTTTTACTGTCAGTGGCTCATAATGTACTTAGACACATTGTTCTCATGGAGATACATAGGGGAAAGAACTGTTGTAATGTGCATGTTTCTTTTGTTTCATCTTTAAGGAAAATAAACATGTTCCAAAAGACCCTATTAAAATAAATATTTGAATAAAAAAAATAAAATAAAATAAAGATTAAAGAAGAGGGTAACTGGAGGTTGGGTGCATAGAATTAAAAAATTGGTATCCCAATGCCAGCAGCATTCTCTACAAAAAGAAGAGATGCACACTCTTATAGCAAATTTGAAAGTAATGCATATCAAAAGTGCGATACTCAGATGAGTAGCATCTGCAACACCTGGGAAGTGGTTGGAAATGCATATACACTAATAAACATTCTCAGTCTTATCTCTCTCTTGATAAACCATTATAGGTAAAATAGTGAATTCCATTGTCTGACATTCCCAAAAGTCTTTATGCTCTTTCCTTTTCCCCCCTTGATTATTGATTACACTAATATCTCATTATGCACAAAGTGATTTTTAATTCATTGTTGGCTTTTTAACATATTATTTTGTTCTTTTGTCTCACTTAGAATTTCTTCACATGCACATGAGCCACTTCATCTATTTCAAGTAAGAATTTGAAGCTTAACCTGTGATTAGAAGGCCTGGAAGACCAAATTATAGGGAGGTGCACCTGTTACTTGGAAAACTTGAAAGTGCAAGAATTTGAAGGGAGTCACCACAGGTGACAATAGCTTCTGAGAAACCACATCCTTCTTAAGGAGAGGCCTATAAAATCCTGGAAAAAAACCATCATCCATCATATTTAAATGCCACATGCCTCCTTAAGCTTTCCCCAAGCATAACGGGTAGTTTTTCCACTCTGATTTCCATCACATGCAGATGATTTCTAGCTCTAGCTGAAACCCTACTGACAAGCACACTTAGAAAGTAATTTCCAGGTTTTCAAACTTTCAACACAGAAAAAAATTTAAAATGTGTATCCAAACAAGAATGTACAACACATTCTTCAGATCATACTTCTTTTTCACTGTTTGCCTAAATGATTTACTTTTCAACTTCTATAGCCTAAGTATAGGTTGAAAACAATTAGGATCTTGTGAATCATCTCCTAAAGCAAACTTCAGTCAAGGTGGAATCTGGAGGGAAGAAATGCCTTTTATTGTGTTTACAAATGAAGTTTGTTTCTTTTTAATTCTAATTCTGCAGCTGTTAGTCATGTCACAAAGGACAGATATCTTAGTCTCTGCAGCAAGCTGCTTTGAACATCTATACATCTTGATAAATGTAGCATTATGCTTACCATCATCTTCATCAATATCCTGCCCTGCCTTCTCTGAGAAAGAGAACTTTGATTCAAAAGGTAGACTGGGTCTATTTGGTTCAGAGATTTGTTGAGAATAACTAAACTCATACTCTCTTAAAAGAGCTATAAATATTTTACTTTACATGGTGTCCTCCTTTAGATAAAAGAAAGAACTGTTTCTTTCTGTACTGATACATTTCTCCCTTGCTTTTCTAGTGATAGGTCAGTAAAAATTTATTTCTTTTCCCTGTTATGGTTTACCAAGTCAAGGGCATTTCATGAGGAAGGGATGGCTTGCCTCTCTTCTGTTATCCCAGATAATCTAAATTATGTCTCAGAGGACATAATTTTGCTACCATGGAGCTAGACTTTTAAATGAAATTGGAACTGCTCCATATCTTCCCCCATCAAAATCTGTTTTTCAAACAAAGTGTGTGGGGTGACCTGGAATTTACTTGAACAAGCTTTATTTGCTTTCCTCTTCAACACCAAAAAATCACATTCAATTTTAAAACTTAATGAGTTAGTAAAAAAGGCATGCACTTTTATCTTCCTTGGTTTGTTTTTAACCTGCGTTAAAAGAGTTGTCTTCATTATCCATTGTGTCTTATTAAATCTTATCCTGAATTTTGGAACCAATGTTTCTTAATAAAAAATGTACTTTTAAAAGTATTGGCCTACCATCTCCCAAAACCAAAGGCTGAATGTCCTATCTGATAAGTGGATGCTGATCCATAATGTGGGAGGTGGGGAATGGGAAAAATGGAGAAATTGTGATTGGACAAAGGGGAGGGTGGGTAGGGGATGGGCTATGGGGGAAGGAAAGATGGTGGAATGAGATGGACATCATTCTTAGGTACATGTGCGACTGCACATATGGTATGTGTCTACTTTGTGTAGAACCAAAGAAATGAAAAGTTGTGCTGTAATTGTGTACAATGAATCAAAATGCTGTCATATATATCTAATTAGAATGAATGAATGAATGAATAAACAAACAAACAAATAAATAAATAAATAGAATCACTGGCCTAGCTTCATATATTCCTTTCAGATCCTGTAAGAAAGATTCAGCACTTTAAAAATATTAATATATTTCTGATGCTCTTAGTTTAAATAACATCTGAATTATTTTCCTGGGGCTCTTTTTAATAAAGTACCACAAACGTGGGTGGCTTAAAATCATAACATTGTATTATCTTGCTGAGCAAGGTGGTAAACACCTGTAATCTCAGAAACACAGTAGGCTGAGGCCGGAGGATCTTAGGTATGAAACTAGCCTTCACAATTTACGGAGATACTGTCTCAAAAATAAAACAAATTAGATTAAATTAAAAGGCTTTGTGTGTAGCTCAGAGGTAGTTTGCCCTGGGTTCAATCTCCAGTACAAAAAGAAACAAACAACAAAAAATATAAATGTATCACCTCACAGTTCTTGAGACTAGGAATACAAAATTATGTCCAGCAGGGTTGGTTTCTTCTGGAGCTTTGAGGAAAATCTGTTTCTTGTCTCTTTAATTTCTACTGGTTTTCTATCAATCTTTGTTTTAGATTCACTACCCTGATCCTTCCTTCAAAATCCTATTGTGTGTGTGTATGTGTGTGTGTGTGTGTGTGTGTGTGTGTGTGTGTGTGTGTTTCTCTGTCCAAGTTTCCCCCTTTGTTAAGGACATAGTCACATTGCTAAGGTTCCACTTTAATAACCTTATGATAATTTGGTCATCTGCAAAGACCAAAAGTTTAGGATAGATTTCTTAGTGAAAATTATTCCCCTAGCCATCTTTCAGTTTAATTCTTTCATCCAGGATGAAATTTAAAAATACTGTTTAATTTTAAGATGGAAACAAAATGCCTACAAAGAGACAGACTAAATATAACAATACTACATAATTATATAACTATATTAATTAGATAGCTCAATTCAAAAAAGAAAGGTACATCCTCCCACCATATCTAAAAATAAAATTTTAGTGCCTCCATAGAAACCATAAATGTGGCCATGTGGCAGCCTATGACAGTGAATTAGAGATAAAAATCTCTGGAAAGGGGGACACAGAAAGGGCTGTCCTCTCTTCAAGGAGATTTAAAAATCTCTATGCACCACTCTTGTGCTAGTGTTGGAATCTTGGCTCCTTCAAAATGCTTCTGCATATGAGAAACAATTAATTGAACTACAGAAGAACACACAATTAACATTGTAATAAAGGTCAGTTGAGGAGATCATAAATGTGAGAAAATGATTAGACCCAACAGAAAAGAAAAGTAACCCCCAAAGAAATAGAAATATTTCAATAAAGAAATGGAGTGATAGTAGATGCTTTTCTTACCTGCTCTGTTTTTATTTTTCCCATCTGCAAAGAAGAGACAATTATACTACCTATTTCATCAGGCTATTTTCAACAGGTGCCAATAATCTAATACTATTTGGCTCATAATATTTGCCCATAAAACAGTGGACTGAGCAATGCATAACATAGATAGAGCCCAAAATACTACATGTGATTAAAAAATTATAACTGCAAACTGTTATATAATCTGTATGTAAAATCTAAATGTAAAAGAGAAAGTATTGTAGAAATTTGAGTTAAAGCTATATTGATAGCTATAAGAAAATATATAATTTTAGATATTTCTATTGTAAAAGAAATGACAGAAAAGTAATTTACAAATATAGAATTTCAAAAAATAATAATAATAAAACAAGGCAAAAGAAGTTTTTAAAAAAGGTTTGAAGAACTAACATTGAAACATGATGATTTGCAAAATGGAACACACAAGACAGAAGAAAATATTGAGAAGAATAAAAATTTTAAAAAGGAAAATTATAAACCTAGATGTAAGAATACCAAACAAAACCCTTCCGAGTCAAATTCAACAGAACAGCATGAAGATCATACACCAAGATCAAGTTGGTTTCGAATCTGGGAGGCAAGGATGTTTTTATATACACAAATCAAAAAACATAATATAGAAATAGAATCATGGATGAAAATCAAACTATACTGAAATCTATTTTATGTAAATGCAGTTAAATTGGATGATTCTTAAGCTAATAAAGAAAAAAATAAAAAAAAACACTAAATAGACAAGATGTGACGTATGCATAGTCATAATAAAATCTTTGTTCAGGAGACACCTCTAATGAGTCAGGAATAATGGGACAGAGAGGGTCAAGCAGATACCTGTAGACACAGCATTACAGGATTAAAGACAAAGCGAAGCAATGGTGCAACTGCCCTGATGGTATTGGTCCTGGAGGTCCAGGATCAGCATGGAAGTCAGTGTGGCGTGAACTTGATTGGTCAAAGTAGAGGACAACAGGAAATGAAGTCAGAGAAGTAGAAACACTAAAGTAGTGCTCTAGGATGATGCAGGACAGGTCACAGAGGGTGCAATCGCTCAAATCAAGTAAAGAAAGCAGTTCAAAATGGAGGAGGTGATTGATTGTCTGATTTTACCCAAAGCTCTCTTGATTTTACAACTGACACCCTGTGTCCAGGAAAACACCTAGTCCTAGAGAAATTAGAACGTTTTGTCACTTAGTGATGAAGCCTGTTAATTACCCTTAGAGTTGGCAACATGGAAGTCTTCCCTGACCTTCATGAGTGCATAAGAAAAGTGGTGTAGATAGCCTGGGATTTTATGCATTCAGGAAAACATAGAAGTACCACACAAGGTTCATGAAGAATATTTATACAAATCTTTCAGAGTTAATCTATAATGAAATAGAAATTGGAAAAATAGAACAAGAGTTTTGTATATATATATATATATATATACACACACACACACACACACACACACACACACACATACACACACAAAATACATACATATATATATGTATTTCCCATCCCACGACCTCCATGCAATGATTTCCTTCATTTATCAGGTGTGGTAAACATACAACTTTTTAACATTCTCGACAAGTGATTGTCAAAATTGAAGAATATTGGAAAATCTACTAACAATGTATAAATTGCACTTTGAAGTCCCCTTTTTCTTTCTAATAATTTGGCTTCTGTATTCTCTTCTAGGATCATTTATACTATCACATTTTCCATAAAAAATTCTAGCATACTCTCTACTTCTTCTGTTTTTAGGTTTCCTACATCTCACATTACATCACATTCTTGGATTCCTAGTCAACATTCTATTTCTTCCTGCTTTGTCCAGAATATTATTATGTAGGTATTAGGTATTTGCTAAATGCTTACTAGTTTGACTACATTTGGGGATGAAACTCTACCACATCTGCAATGGTTTTGCATAAGATTTTGTAAGTGAAGGAAGCCTCAGTTTTAAGAGTAATTTATGAAAATATATACTGTGTTCTGGGTGACTTAATTAATTTACAACATAAAATCCTGTAACAAACATACCCATGTTTTCCCTGCAGAGTCCTCTGACTAGGTACAGCATATGGATTCCCAGCTCTGCTGTGGTTGAGACATGCTTTCCTGCCAATACCCACTTCATTATTATTTATCACAAAGTAATAGAAATGCAGCACTTCTTCTTCCTTTCTGCTGTGGTGTCCAAATAGTCAAAGCACAATTGCAATGCTCTCTTCTTTTCCTAGAGGTGTAATTTAAATTCTGAGATACTCAGGATGAGAAATTAGAATGCCTTTTGCTTCATTTATAAAACCTGACAGCTTAATTCCAAATACTCTGGACATTTAATTAATGAGAAGTGAATAAACCCTTCAATATTAAAAAGAAAATCTATAATTTGGGCTCTTTGAGTGAACAGAGTGAAATGTCAAATTATTTTAGGTCCACAGAAGGGATTTTTCATAACTTTTATGATGTAAATGTTTCATAATAATGTCAAAATTTCTGCTATATTAGGCCAGCATGCAACTGATCCAGTACAAATTGCCTACGACAGTAAATTGTATTGATGTCTTACCACAGAGATAAACTAGTCTGTGAAAAGTGGGCCATGCCCCAGCAGCAGCAAAAGAAAGATATTTGGGAAATAGTGTGCCATGCTACTTACTACTCTTGGAATTGCTTGCCTGTAGCAGCCACTTTGAGGTATACCTGCTTAACCTTGAGTAACAGGAGTAGAAAGATCTAAATTGTAACTGACAGTTGGGTTTTGTATGGTAATTCTCTATTTGCTCCAGCTTCTCTTTTTACTCAGCTGTCAGATATATACAGTGTATTCATTAAAGGACCTCTAAGCTGTAAATTCTGTAGGATCAAATGCCTGGCCAAGACAGGAAATGAAAATGTTGACAAAAGTAATTTCTACAAGTTGCTGCCTTTACATTATTTTCCAGCAAATATATAGTTCTTCAAATGCCAGGACTGATTAATAGCTACAAATCATTTGATGATGGATCACATTATAAGACTGTGTGCCTATATCTGCAATTATTGAATTCTGTAGACATCACCAAGTCTTTGGTTTGCAAATTATGACAGCTATTTCTACAATTACATATTTAAAGTATTTAGAAAAGGAAGGAAGTTGGAAATATTAAAGATGGAAATTGTTCCTTCCTATGAGTGAGCAAATGAAAATACTTATTTGAGATAAGATTATATTGAAGGTGACTTTTCAAATAAATAAGATATAAAATGTAGAAGAATTTGTTACATTGTATTATACTAAACAGGGCAGTGTAAGATGTGATAGAAATGATATAAGGTACATTTTGAACCAACTAAAGGATAATACTCATGTTTGAAGTTCTTTCAATTGGTTTCTGGAGAAAGAAGTGAATTTTTCATTTCTAGAGGAATTTTGAGAATTTGTGCATATTTATGAGTTACCATGGGGTGTGCTGATACATGTTCTGGTGCTCTATTGCTCAGCGGGGTGACTATAGATAGCAATAATGTACTGTGTACTTCAAATAAGCTGTAAGAAAGTGTTCTGAATGTTTCACCACACACAAAAAAATGACAAATGAGGACCTTGCTGGAGGTATCTAAGCAAAGATGTAGCCATTGGAATAAAGCAATTATTTTGAACCTTGCTGTCAATATTTCTATATTATAAAATATTTTTAAAAGTGTTTCTTAATAAAAACATAAGATAACATTGCTGATTTTCCAATTAAAAGAAAAGAATACATAAAACACTACTTATCATTGATATCTATAGTGTGTTACACTATTTTATATTAAAAACTAGTTGTCATGACCTTCACAAATTGGTGTTTTATGCTACTATGTTTCAAAGTACACTTAAAAAAAACACCAAACTAAATATCCTATCTTAAGTACCTTTTTGTCTCCTGATTCTATCAAAATAAAACATTACTACATAACATAAAGATGCGTGTTTTTTTAAAAAAAAACTTTTATGTCTCCCTTTCTGGAATACATCTTTTTGAGTTGTAAAGCATAACACTTTCAGAATAAAATTAATGTCTTAGGAAGACAACAAAATCAAGGAGAAGGTAAGAAAAGACCTAATTGTCAGTGTCAGCATTATCACTAAACTGCTTATTTCCCAAGAACCTGGAGGGACTCTTAAGATGGGCATCCCCACTAGTTCTGGTTCGAGAATAAATGAAGACTCTTCACTTTCAAACCCCAAAGTCATAGTTCTGGATGCTTACTGCTTCTCAGGGCTACCTCCCACCAGACAGGTTCCTGTCACCTCTACCAATCAGAACTGGAGATCCCAGTACTCTGTGGAATCATCACCAATGACTACCTGCAGTTTGGATACTGTTTCAGTCATCTTCTCATTGCTGTGACCAAAATACCTGTCAAGAACAATTTAGAGGAGGAAAAGTTGATTTGGATTTACAGTTTCATCACTTGGATAGCCAACACCATTACGTTGGGCTCAAGGTGAGGCAAAACATCATGGCAAAAGGATGTGATGGAGGAAAGCTGTTTACCTCATAGCAGCTAGAAAGTAGAACAGAGACTGTGGGCAGGGCTGTGGGGGACAGGGACAAAAAGTAAACCCCAAGGGTATACCTCCAGAAACCTACCTCCTCCAGTCACATTCAGTCTGCCTATACTTACCACCCAGTACAGTAGTCCTTTCATTAACCCATCAGTTAGGTTATAAGTCTTATAATCTAATCACTCCATTTCTGAACATTTCTGCATTGCTTCACACAGGAGCTTTTGGGGAACACCTCACATCCGAACTACAACAGATACTAATTCTCATTTGTAGAGTATGTTAGATATAAAATCAAAATATAAGTTGGAAGAATGTGACCATCCATGACTCTGCTTTTGCATTTATCTTTATATTGTACCTTTTGAAAGGTTATATATGGCCAAGGGCTCCTTCATTTTATTATCTCTATGACATAAATATAATTATATAATATAATTATATAAATACAAGTGACTAATGTATAATAGGAAAAAATAACTGTGTTATTGAAACATTAAAATCATAGAGCTGAGTTAAATTTGCATGTCCATTTACTTAGTGTGACAGATAGTTATAGCTTTCTCATCTGTAAGTGAACTTCTAGGGTTATCTCATATATATAGATATATGATACATATATATGTATGTATGTATGTGTATATATATATATATATATATATTCCATTTATATATATTTATAATATATGTATTTAATTTTAAAGAGTGCCTAGAAATGATTAGAGTCAAGAAGAGCTTATGGAGATACGACAATATGACAACAAATCCTGGAACAGTAACAGAACATTAAATAAGAACTTAAGGAAAACTGAATATAGGATAAATTTTAGTTAATGATAATGTATCAATATTGAGTTGGTGCCCATTTCTTGCTTTTTCCACCTCTGAAGATGTGGAGAAGCTGATGTGTGGATGCAGAATGTAATGAGAGTAGTTCTTGGTCAAACCAGGAGATGAAGTGTGGAAAAGGCTATTCCCAGCTGATCTGGGATTGAAAGCTTCACAAGGTGCACAGCATCTAAATTCCCGCAGTTCTCTGAAAGCAGGCCATGGCACAGAAGAGCTGTATGGACAGCAGCATTGATCTCCCCTACAGAGACCTGGCCTCTGAGGGTACCAGGTACAGAATCATCATGAAAGAGAGAGAAAAGATGATTATCAAGAAAAACAATGATGCTACAAAGATGCTCTTTGTGAGGCTGAGAGTGATTCTTAGGCCCAGGAAACAAATTCAGGATCCTGATAGGTGGAAGAAGATGCTAGACGCAAATAGGGTAGTAACATACTTTATTCAGAGGTGGCAACAGCCTCCAGCCTCCAGCTTTAGCTTCAGTCTCCAGACAGTTCCATTTATCCCCCCAAGCCATTTGTTTAGTTTTTTTTTTTTTTTTTTTTTTTTTTTAATATGCAGGCCAAACAAACAAGGCACACTACCCACAGGTTACATACGTGGGTGCATGGGGTGCATGTTCACAGGTAAATATTTATGACATTGAGTACATATGCTGAACCAGAGTTTTCTAATCTTGATTACACACTGACCATAACATAGCCAACTCATGGTCTTTGTTACACACTAAAAACATAACATAGCTCACTGGAAGCCTTGGTGAGGGAGCCTAACTATAACCCTTTTGGGCCTGCCCCAACACTCTCCCATTTGAGTATAGAACAAATGCCCCCTCCCAGGAAGATGGTTCTTACAGTACCTCATGACCCACCTCCTTTTCCAGCCAAGGATCCTACCTTCTCCTAATCAAAGTCTTGCTATGTTACTCAGGCTGCTCTTAAACTTTTGGACTTCAATCTCCCTACTTCAGCATCTGAAGTGGCGGGAACTACAGGCATACACCTCCAAACTGACTTTAAATTACATACTTTAAATGGATGAATTGTATGGGATGTAAATTATCTCTCAATAAAGCTTAAAAATAAATAAAGTATCAATATGTACCAAACTAATGTCTAATGTTGACAATATGGGTTTAGGGTATATGGGAACTTTATGCCATCTTTGCAATGTTTTTATGATTCTAAACATATTATAAAAATTTGTTAAAAAGAGTGCATAGTATAAATCAGGTAATTATTTTGTATACTTTTGTAAGCATATATATATATATATATATAACAAATAAATACCTTTTATATATAATAATTTAAATATATATCATAAATAACACATATTTAATTGACTACTCATAAAACGTGGATTTCTGAAACATTTCTATTCTCAACATTTCAATGTGTATGTGTTCATGAGATAGAATAGATACTGAAAAATTTTGCTTCTGTTTTAAATTTTAATTTTTTATAACAGCTTTATCTAGGCTTTCTTGAGTTTCTGAATCTTCATGAATTAAACAGCTATGGATTACATAAATCTGTACTAAATACTGCCTAAGTGATTGTCTGATGATGATAACCCATTTATATTCTAATAAGGTGATAGTTTTAGTAATAACAGACAAAAGGCCTCACCTAAAGGCCAGTATGCATAACTCAGCTTAATTGGCTATTAGTAAGTTCATCCTATTGATATTGTTAGTTTAAAATCCTTCTTTCCTATATAACAGTTAATTACCATCAGACATTAAGGCTAATTTTATCTCATATTTTCTTTCTTAGGCTTCAAATTGTTACTTTACGTCATTGGTTTTTAATTTACTCATCTAATTAATGGGGGTAAATCTACAATATTGGAATCAAAACATATCCATTTAACTCTAGAGCTGGACATCCCTATCCTAAGTTTAGTACACCATGATGGCTGACTTCCCATTACTACTGCAAAGCAGTTGAAATATTTAAATTATAAAGAAACATGAATTTTGCCTTATGGTTCTGAAGTTTTGAGTCCAAGATCAAGTGTTCTCAAGCTTTGGGCCTCTGATAAGGGCAGCAAATCAGGACAGAAGCATACGGAGTTAGAAATAGAAGAATAGCAAGAGGCTCACAATCTCCTTTGGGGAATGCCTACCATGACCTGAGCACCTCCCCATTAGGCCTCACCTGCAAAATGGTCCACCACCTCCCACCTGCCACTAGACCCCACCTCACCTATCACTACTAATTTCACCCTAGGAACCAACCATTTAACACATAACCCTTTGGGGAACATTCAACATTCCAAACTAGCAAACACCCAGAGTATAAATAGCCTTCTCACATTCACCTGCCTCTCCCAAGCAACATCATGTATTTTAGAATTATAATTGTGAGATATTGACATATCTGTGGGAGCTTTCATTTTATCTCCTGAAATTTAGCAACTAATGAAATTCCACATTTTTGGGGAGGATAAATAATTATCTGAAATAAGGTGACAGCCCAGATACTTTCCTGCCCTTCAACAACACATTCCCAGATCCACTGTATGACTGAGTTCTAGTATATTCATAGCCATTATGTAATTTCTCCATTTTATTTCCACTTCATTCTATAACTCAAGGATGAACTGATCTGTTTCCTAGATTTTTGCCTGAAATTCAAAATTATTACTGATAACATAAAAACTAAATTCTTGACCCACACCACATTAAAGTTAGATTACTGACTAAATATTTCGATTACTAGGCAAATACTTGATGTATCTGGCAAACATTTATGCTTTCATTGGGACATATCAGAACCTGTTGAAATTTTAAAGTTGATAAACTTCTGAACTCATTTGTGCTTCATCTTTGTGTGATTTCCTTCATTTGTCTCATGGTGCATTAAACTACTGAACTCCACTGTTTGAGAGACATTAGAATGGACGAATATTTGCACATTGATTTTCCACTAAATTAATCTCACAATGATGTTGCTTTACTAATTCTTTTTGAATCATGAAGAACAATAGGTTTAACACTTTAGTACTGTGGGATTTGGAGGTTTCCCAAAACAGTACTGAAGTAGTTTCTATGATGTCTATAGTTACATAAAATTGTGTTGTCACTAAAAATTTTACTGGCACAGAAAGAAACACATCCTTTGCTGTAGAAATCAGTATGTAAAGAAGATCAATATATTGAAAAGTTAATGTAGCAAAGTTTTATGTAATGAAGTTAACTGTTTTCTTAGCCATAGTAGCAATGAAATTATGAAAGGTAATTCCTGGGGAGATGGTATCATGCAGTCTGAAGATGCTTACCTCTAGAATAGGGTTAACAGGGCTTTATTTCCTGTTGGGCCCTTATAGTAATTAGGTGATGTTTGTGAAAGGGGAAGTAATAAACTATACAAGCTTTGCAAAATAATGGGAAAAATTCTTACAGTAGGGTAGTTTTTCCAACAGCAGGAATGGCAATGTAGCTGTTAGTTTCTGTGGGTGGTAATGAGTGAAACTGCTCTTAGGTGTAATGCCCTGGAGACAGTGAATGAGGACTAAGCTTGTGGGAACCTAATAGAATGGACATCTTGTACCACAGTGAAAGACTCCATGGCCTAAAATGCTAATAATAGAGAAGATAAGCCACACCCAAAATATGTGGAGAATTTGCATCCAATAGAGTGTGAAGCATGCTACATTCAGCCATGTAATTGTATCACAGAAGAAGCAAAAGTACTGAAGGCAACAATTCTGATGCCTTTCCTTTGTTCTAGAATCATAGAAACCTAGGAATCATTGACCATCGTTTAACAGTCAGAAAAATTGAAATAATACCTGGAATTAAAAAAACATGTTTTATTTTATTGATTTTTGTATGAAACTAGATTTTACACAGTCTTGAGCATTAAAGAAAACAGTATTAATTCTGACTTTTCAACAGTTATAGTGCAATTCATACTCATTTTCTAAGTTTATGTCATTTTTTTCCATATTTTGTTGCAATTTATCATTATACTTTTAATGGGGCCATACAACTTACATTTTTATGAAAAAGTTCTTGAATATATATTTCAGAATAAATAATCTTACTTTTCTTTCCCTAGGTAGCGGAGTGCTTGAATTTCTATTTTCTATATCTCTTTATTTTTTTACAATTCATAATTTTACCTTCCCCCCTTTTCTCTCTCTCTCTCTCTCTCTCTCTCTCTCTCTCTCTCTCTCTCTCTCTCTCTCTCTCTCTCTCTCTCTCTCTCTCTCTCTCTCTCTCTCTCTCTCTCTCTCTCTCTCTCTCTCTCTCTCTCCATGAAAAACCAAATAGATATCTGAATTTCATTTGTTCTCAAAAAATATTTTAGGCCCGGAGAAAGTAATCTGTATTCACTTCCAACAGTACTTGTGTACAGTTATCACAATGGTAACAGAAAATTAAATTTCTTAAGAATAGTTTTAGTTTTCTTTAAAATGCAATCCATATGGATTTAGTGTTTTTATTTTTGAGCATTTAGAGCTGCTCCTCACTAATACTTTGGTTTTGTTCTTGGCATGTACCACAAGTAGTCCATTAAAGCAAGTTGTTTTTCCCCCACTATGGTCCATTATATAATCCTTTTTTTTTTTTTCATTTTAAAAAGTACAGTAACAAAAAAAAATCTCACATTCCAAAACTGTGAATTCTTAGATAATTCTTTATTGAGCTCATGCATCAGTTAACCTGCAGAGGTGTAGATTGCAAATGTATTTAATCATAGTCATCAGTATTATCACTTGTGGGACCTCCATGAGTATCTTGTATTGATAGAAGTGATGCAGACACACACTTAGGGGAGTTGACACCTACTGAAATCTAGAATCATAATTCAAAAATCTAACATCATTTCTGGACTTTTGTACAGAAATAAAATTTTATGCTACAGACCAAAAGATGAGGGAAATATAATCCAACTTCCTCTCTTCTGTTCTTATTGATCCTATCTTTATTATAAGTGAGATTGATTTACATATACTAATACTACTCTAATTTTAATCAGTGCAAATAAATATATTTAAAGATTTGAGTTTCTGATTTCTCCAGTACAAATATTATTTCCAAATCAATAAACCTTAAATCTCACACTCTGTTTTGCAAACATTCAAAAATATTTTAAATGTCTCAGCTGAGGAATCAGCATTGATCTACATTAAATCTAAGAAAATATATGACCTTCTTCTAAACTTCTTAAATTAGATTCTGAGCATTTAGTGATTATTAAATAAATTATGTTTTATGGCTTTTGTTTTCATGAATATAAATTATAACTTCAAATAATCCATGTTTTATCAAAATAGATTTACATGCTATCCTTGAATAATTACATTTACATTGCTTTACTGGATTAAACAAAGATATATATTAAATTGTAAAATTTATGAAGTTCAGTCAAACAAACGGAATTAGAAGATAATGCTTATACTACTCTGTACAAGTTTCCTTATGTTATTAAAATCTGTATTTAATATTGCTTTTTTCATCCAGAGAATGTTATATACATATTGTGAGATGAAGAATGAGTAACTTATATGGATATCATTTAAAAAGTAGAATGTGGGGCTTGGGTTGTGGCTCAGTGGTAGATGGCTTTCTTAGTATGTGTGAGGCACTGCCTTTGGTATTCAGCACCACATAAAAATAAATGAATGCAATAAAGGCCCACCAACATCTTAAAAAAATTTAAAAGAACTTTTTACACTAGACAAAACACTAAGAGATGTAAGTTTAATAATGTTAAGTACTAAAACTGAAAAATTGAATTTGATTTGGAAATAGTAACCTGAACATATAATTGTTTTCTTTAAATCTGTTTTATTAACTTTGTTCTTTGAAAATGCCAAAAACAAAAAGGGACAAATTGAAGACCAAATTGTGGTCTCTGAACACCTGACACCTGAAGTAGACCAAAGTTTCTCAAGGAAGTGGCTTACTCCAGGCTTAAGATGAGAAGTATACTAGATGAGCCTGGATCATGTTGTCATGTAGGAAAGAAGAGCCATTTAGAGACATTGAGGATCACAGACATGATCTTAGGTGCCACTCTCAATGTCTCAAGGATAGGAAGTTTCGATCATAAAGAACTTCAGTGAGTTGAAATACGTGACAATTACTTATATCCTTGAGACCATTGTAAAATTAAAGGAAATAATAATTGACCTGCATGATAGGATGCCGGGGAACCCAATGACTATTTCGAGAAATACAAGGTTAAGAATTTGCCCTGCCTTTCAAATAAAAAGTATATTTCTGGAATATTTATTCTGGAACAGAGTTTCTCTTTAGAAGAGTATAATCAGTCTTAACAAAGAAGAATTGGTGGCATTAGAATGTCACCATTTGCAACCACTAATAAAATCATGTATATAGGCAATGATCAGTAAAGAGGAACAACTACACCTACAGGTATTCTGCTGAAAAGATACTAGAGCACCTACAGCACATTCTTGCCAAAAATCTATCTTGAATTCATCAAACATCTACATCTAACTACAAATTAACACAGCAAGATGTCAAATGTCATCATACTGTAGTCAGTAGAATCCAGATGACGGGATACTGTAGAGAAAAATGATCTGATGTTCCAACACATAAATTGCAAGTAAGAAACACAAAAACGATGGAGGGTCATGAATTTGACCTCCACTCACGATATGTAGCTGCTAGCCATATGTAGCTATTTAAATGTAGATTAATAAAATTATATAAACTTAAAATGGAGTTTGTCATTCACTCTACTGTATATCAGGGCACAATAGTTCTCACCCATGAAGAACAATGATACAGTACTTTTTCCTCATCACAGAGAGTTTTATTTGGGGTAGAAGTGTTATTGATTAAAATAAATTTCAGAATTGTATCAATCAAACACATTATGTGGATTTTACTTGAATCCTATTTCAATAAACAAAGACAAACATACTCATATGAATCAAGCAAGAACATTTTAGCATGGGATTGGTATTTCATTATATTAAGGAATTATTGTTAGATTTATTATTACACAAAGGACTATGTTATATTTATAAATGATTCTTAACATTTAGAAATGGATACACAAATATTTGCAGATGAAATAATGCAATGTTTTAAGTTTGCTTCCAAATTGATACAATTGAGAGGGACTATATGTGAGACATTTTTACCCAGGTACTGATCATTACTGAAGTTGAATATTCAGCATTGAGGGTTAATATGTCCATTATGTTTGCTTGAAATCAGCTATAATAAAAAAAGTTTTAAAAATTCTGTTTTATTCAGATAAGTTTATACAAGGCATGTAGGTTATAAATACAAGTTCAAAGACAAAAACAGTAATGTCAACTATAAGAAAACTTTAAAATGATGATAGTTGTTATCAAACATGAGCTATTTAGACAGTGTGGCTATATTTATAAGTATGATGTACTATTTTATCTAATATGCCAATATGAGTAATATACCAGAAATAAATTTATTTGAAGTTATTTAGACTTGTTTTTGAAGAAAATATTAAAATATGCAAGAAAATAGATTTTTCAAATTCCTTCTAAGTGCAATGTAAGCAAAAATTTTCAAACATTCAGTTGCATTAAAAACATTGTTTAAAATGTAGATTTACAGTTCTGCTCCAGTTTAACTCAAAGGATCTGAGCTCAGAGTTTAAGAGTCTTCCTACTTAAGAGGCTTCTGAAGTTCATGTCTTTTTTTTAATAAAAAAAACTGAAAAAAATGCTGCTTTTCTAAGCATCAGCATTGCTTTTTCAAAGTGCCTCCTGCAGCAAATAGAATATGTGACCCAAACCTAGAAAATCGACTAATTTAGCAGTTGTCCCAGACCATATTTACTTCTTTTAGCACTCTGTACTCTGGGACCCATCCCCAGAAGCCTAAAGTTCTGTTAAGAAGCCAACAATATCATTTTCTCATGACTTCAATTGACACCATTTACTTTGCCTCACTAGTTCCTAAAATGAGGGGGCTTATCTGGGTAAATATTCTCTTTGTGCTCTCTTTTGACAGAGTTCTTTCTAAATGATTGTTAGAAGCCTGACACATGTCAATCCAAGTGTTACAGAAAAATAGATTGTTTTTATTACTTCAGTCAATATAAAACACTTAGGTTTAAATACAAAAGTCTTTGTAGTAATATAACATCTGAACAATGTTGCATTTGCTTTATTTTTGTTTTGCTGATAAGTAGATGGTGGGGAATATTAAAGCATGATCACATTCACAGCTCTTCAAGCCCACTCAAAACTTCCTGAGACTCCCAGTTTCGCTACTTGGAATGTGTCGGTGATCTAATTATCCATCTTCTCATTTGTATGAATGACAATGTCAGACTTACAAAGGATAATGGTCATCATTATTAATCTTTGCTAAGCCACCTATTTATTGATTGAAGAGTCAAAGAAGCATGTCACTGCCTCATGCTCTATTGACAAGGGGATTAGAGGTCGTATCAGAAGGAGAGAGTGATTTACTAGTAAAAAGCAAGAGACCTAGAGAATGAACTGTCATTCATAAATCTCCTGGAGCAGCTTCTGTATTTGTAGAACTTGGTAAAAATGGAGCTGGCCACATGAGGAAAGAAGCACGATCCTGTCTTCCTAATAGTAATAGTAAGTTTGATGTCATCATCTCCATTTCCAAACTTTTTCACTGGTCTCCCTACCACCTTTTTTTTTTTTTTCATTCCTTATATTCATTCTATATACTGATGACAAAGTAATCTTTTGAAAGCTATTTTCTTCTTAATGTCACTATAATGAAACTCTCCAGTTCATTCCCATTTATCTATGAATGAAAACTCCCAAATTGCTTGTATTGCTGAGTAAGACCCCTTTAGGATCCCTTTCATAACATGGGTCCTAAAACCAGTTTATCAGCATTCTTCCCCGCCATTTCACAGAAACCCTTTTGCTTTATTCAATCTTAGACACAGTTTTCAAACTTCACATAGTTCACTCAGAATGGTTTTTATCATCACCTGGGGACTCCATTCAATGCACTGTCTTCTCTGATGCTTTCTCAGGCTACACCACCCTAGGAAGACTCATCCCTTGATGATCTTTTAAATCTCTGTCATATCCCTGATATAACCTCCATCAAATTGTGCCTTTTACTCTAGCTCTTGACAAGTGAACATACTGACACATTTTCACTGTGCAGTTGGGACAAACTGGTGACAGTTAATCTTGTCCTTGAAAGATAGATAATCATTTGAGAAATGAGGAAAACACATGGAGTTTCAAGGAAGGATGCAGAGACAGAAATGGCAAATCCCAGTATTTGCAGCAGTGAATATATATACCCTTCATGGGCAATTATAAGTAGAAAGGAAAGAAAATCAAGTCAGATTTCATATTTGAGCTTCATTTCCTCAGCTATAAGAAAATGAGTATGAGGACAGTAATACGGTGATTATTAAATACGAGACTACATAATTAAGAATGGAGATGTTACTAACACAGTAAATTCCCCTTTTCTCCCACTTTCCTCCCCTTTCCTCCTACATCTTTCCTGCAAAACTATGTTTCCCTAACTGGATCAATTTGTGATTTAGTATTATTGACTTTGGGTCATGCCAGAGTGCTATTTTTGTTTCAAAACTAGACTTCCATACTGACTTTAGCACTATTTTTTAAATAGAAATATAATTTTGTTCAAATGAGCCACTTCTCACCACTCATTTTCTTCAACTCTAAAGTAAGTTGGCTACCTTTTAAATTTCAACTGCAACATGTTCCATGATATGTTCATAGGTATTTTCCATAAGCAAAATGGTTGCATTATGGAATACATGTGGCCTCTTTGTCAAAGTATTTATGATGGTCCTGGTTTCAACTCATTTTCATCTTGTATGCCAGTGTATAAGAGGAAATAATAAATAGTCCTGGGTGCAGAAGTGGGTAGATTTTCTGTGGGCCAATACATGTAGTAGAACATTCAGAGCCCTCGTTTTAATGGTCCTCCCAAGTTGGTAGTTTTTGATGCCCATGGCAATAAACAGAGTCAAATTTTTAAAATAATTTGACCATCACTTTTTGTTTATTTTGGAAAAACATTAATACTTCTACCTAATTTTTTATTTGTAATTCCTGTAAGTTCTGCTAAGTAGAGTCACCCAAATTTTAATCAATCCAGGCCAATTCAAATTGGATATGCCATATTTGGTTAGATCCTGTCCAACCATCTTTTTTGATATGTACCATTGGGAGTAAAAATAAACTGAGAAGATAAAATTGTGTATTCTACCAAAATATATGTTAATATTTAAATACATACTAAATTTTAAAAGAGTTGAAACTCAACATTGGCTATAAAAGCTAAAGCAATTTTGTAAAGTAGTATGGAATGGAATAAACTTTAGCTTACTTAGGATACCACTTTGTAAATACATATTTTCATTTCTTTTTGTTGTTGTTGTTGTGGAGTTGCTAAGCAATGCATATTTTCCATTTCTTAGAAAAAAAAAACCCTCTTGAAACCATTTGAATGAATTACAAGGTTTAGAACTTCTTTTTTCATTATTTGAAGAAATACATTTTTATACCCAATTTAACATTTCTTACTTGCACATGAGAAAACTTGTCTAGTGAAAAGAATAATATTGGATTCAAGGTCAGCAGAAAGCTTTGTATTGTAGCTTTGTTATCAGATTTTTCTTCTTTAGTGGACCACAGACAATGGCTGGTTACTTTAATGACATACAGTAGGGATACTTTAGAAGGAGTATTTCTTAGTATACAAGGTATGTGTAATGATTGACAAACTGTAACAAAAATTGTTACACTTAAATATTTTTCTATAGAAACCAAAGTGCAGACACTTTGGAAGAAAATCTTGGTGTTGAGGGGCCCAAAGGAAGATATTACTATGAAACATGTGCACTAGAAAAAAAAATGATCTTCATGACCCCTGCTCATACTCTGTAGATCCTTATCTCTTTTCATCTTCATCTTGATACACAATCTATAAACTTGATAATAAATTTGTGCTCAATTTGTATTCGAAAGTATAATAATCCCAATAAGCACAGTTCTTTGGTGTTTTAATTTCATTATCTATAGATATATACCCAGATGTAGGATAGCTGGGTCATATGGTAGATCTATTTTTAGCTTTTTGAGGAGCTACCATATCACTGCTCATAATTAGCCAAACTTGCATTTATACCAACAGTGTATAAGATTTACTTGTGTTCTACATCCCTTTTAGCAAGATAATTTTTTTATAATAACCATTATATTAGGATGAGATGGAACCTCATTGTAATTTTGGTTTGCATTTTTCTGATGGCTACTGATATTGAACAGTTTTTTTATGTGATTGGTGACATATTTATTATATATATATATATATATATATATATATATTAACTGACAAAAGAGCATAAAATTGTATGTGTCAGTAGAATATCATGTAATGTTTCAATACATGCATACATTGCATGATGCTTATGTCATGCTAAACATATTTATATTATCTAACATTTATCATTTTCTTATGGTAAAACTCCCCATATTTTTTCTTCTCCTTAAAAGATAAAGTGCAAATTGTTATCTATAGTCACCCTACTGTGCAATAGCATAACAGATACTCTTGCTGCTATTTAACTGTAACTCAGAAGCCATTCATCAGTATTTCCCCATCCCAATTCTTACCTATTCTCCCTGGCCTCTGAAAACTACCGTTCTACTCTCTCATTTGGTAACATTTTTAGATTGCACTATGAATGAGATCATGTAGTATTTGTCTCTCTGTGCTTTGGTTATTTCATTTAATATAATTATTACCAGCTCTACCCATGTTGTTACAATTGAGAGGATTAAAATCTATTTATGGCTAAATTGTATTCCATTTTTTACAAATACAACATTTTCTTTGTTCATTCATCAGTTGATGGGCAATTAGGTTGTTTCCATTTTGGGGCTATTGTGAATAGTGCTCTCAGTGAACATAGTAATGCAGATGTCTCTTCAACATACTTATTATCTTTAAGTGTAGGCCCACTTGTGGGATTGCTGGATCAATTGGCATTTTAATTTTTAATTTTTTGAAGAAACTCCATACAATTTTCCATAATGGCTATACTACTTACATTATCATTAAAAGTATACCTTTCTAACGTGTCTGTTCTTAGCAAATTTACCAAAAATAAGGTTTTTTTTTAGATCTGTGTAATTAATTCTAGGTCCTGTGCTCTGTTCTTTTGACCTGTGTGTCTGTATTTATGTCAGTATCATGCTCTTTTGATTGCTGCAGCTTTATAGCATATTTTGAAGTCAAGTAATATAATGCCTCATGCCTTGTCCTTTTTTGCATTGAGATAGCTTTGGATATTCAGGACATTTTGTGGTTCCATACAGATTTTATGATTGTTTTTCTAGTTTTGTAAAAAATTATTATTGTTATCATGGCAGGGATTGCACTGAATTTCTAGATCATTATTGGTAATATGGCTATTTCAACAACATTAATTCTTCCAATCTATGAACATAGAATATCTTTTCCATTTTTTTGTGTCCTTTTAAAATTTTTAATCAATGTTTTATGGTTTTTATTGTATAACTCTTTCACTTCTTTGGTCATATTTACTCCTGTACATTTTTTCTCCTTCTTTGCCATTGTAAATGGTGTGGCTTCCTTGATGCCTATTACAGATAGTTTTCTTTCAGAATATAGCAGTGCTGATTCTTTATGTTGACTTTCTATTCAGCAATAACTAAATTGATTTCTTACTTCTCAAAGAGTTTTGTTGGAACCTTTGGAGTTTTCTGTATAGAAGATAAGCTCATCTATAAATAGAGATAATTTGATTTAATTTTCCCTAATTTGGAAGTTCTTTATTTCTTTACCTTGCCTGACTTCTCTGGTAAGAATGTCCAGAATTATGTTGCATAAAATGTATAAATGTAGACAATCCTAGTCTTTGCCAAATCTAGAGTGAAATATCACATTTTTTCTTCATTCACTATGCTTTTAGTATTTGTCTAGTATTTTGTTGAACAATTGGCTTATTTTATATATGTAATATATAATTAATATATTTATTAAATATATGTATGTATATTTAATGTTGAGATGTGTTCCTTCCATACCTAATTAATTCAGAGATTTTGATCATGCAGGGCTGTTGAGTTTTATAAAATGCCTTTTTCTACATCTATTGAAATGATGATATGGTGTTAGTCTATATTCGATTAATGTGGTGAATCACATCTATTGATGTTCATATGTTGAACCATCCTTTCATACCTGGGAAGAATCTATTTGGTCATAGTTTATAATCTTTAAATGTGCTGTTAGATTTATTTTTCTAGTATTTTGTTGAGTATCTTTGCAGCTATGTTCACAATGATTTTAACGGATAGATTTGTTGTGTTTTTGACTGGGTTTGATATTAGCATAATGCTTGCCTCATGGAATGTTTGAAATAATTCCCTCTTCAATTTTGTTGAAATAATTTAAGAAGAATTGGTATGAGGTGTGTGAGAGTGTGTGTGTGTGTGTGTGTGTGTGTGTGTGTGTGTTTGGTAGATGGTGGAGGTGAAGTTATTTGGTTCTGAATATTTCTTTGATGGGAAACATTTTACAACTAATTCAGACTAGTTGCTCATTGTTCATCTGTCAATGTTTGCTATTTATTCATGATTCAACCTGAACATTGTGTGTTTAGAAATTTTCCCATTTCTTTTAAGCTATCAAATTTATACATCATAATAATCTCTAATGGTCCTGTATATCTGTGCTGTGAATTAATGTCTTATTATTCATTTTTGACTATTTGAGTTTTATTAACATTTTTTTCTACTTTGCTAAGTTTATCTAATCATTTGTTGATTTTGTTTATCTTTTTTTAAGACCCAACTTTTCATTTTATTTACTGATTTTAGTCTCTCTCTTTGTTTTTTAAATTTCAACTCTTCCTTATTTTTTTTCTTCTTCTTTTGGGGGTTTGGTCTTTTTCTTATTTTTCTAGCAGTAGGTTGTTTGAGTTCCTCTGCTCCTTGATGTAGCTAATGATTGCCATAAACTTGTCTGTCAATACTATTTTACTGTCTATTGGTTTTGGTGTTTTGGGTTTCTATAGTTGTTTCAAGAAAAATTTTAACTTACCTCCTGATTTCTACCTTGATTTGCTGATTTTTCAATAGTTAATTGCTTAATTTCAATGTATTTGTGTAGCTTCTTAAGTTTTTCTTTTTGATTTCTAGGGGTTTTTTTGTATTGTAGCAAAAGGTCACTCAACATGTTTTTAAATATTTGTTTGTTTGTTGATCCTTATTTTTTTTTGATGTGAGATTTTATTTTTTATTTATTTATTTTTTTAATTTTTTTAATAGTTTCACATGACAGTACAATGATCTTGACATATCATACATTTGAATCAAATGGGGTATAATTTCTCATTTTTCTGAGTGTGCAGGTTCAGAATCAACCAATCATATTATCTGTCCTGGAGAACATTCCATATGCTCATGAGTAAAATGTGTATTCTTTGGCTCTTACATGCAATGTTCTGCAGATGTCCAGTAGGTCCCCCCAGTTTGGGTTCCAATTTAACTCTGCTATTCCTTTGTTGATTTTTCTGTATGGATAATCTGCCCATTGCTCAGAGTAGGGTGCTAAAGTCCTAAACTCTTATGGTATTGGACTCTATTTCCATTTAAGTTTACTTTTGTTTTATTTCCATTTAAGTTTAATTTTGCTTTATATATTTGGTTTCTACAATATTTAGAACTATTGTTTCCTCCTTCTGAATTAACTTTCTTCCTTTATCATTACCAACTTACTTTCTATGTTTCTTTTTACTGCTATAGATATGAAGTCTATCTCACATGAAATAAATATGACAACTCCTACTTTATTTTAGGATTCCATTTGCATGGAAGAGTTTATTCTACCTCTTCATTTCCAGTCTAAATTATCTGAGATAACGTGAGTTTTTTATAAGTCACATACAGTTGGGTTTTCTGTTTTATATGTAACCATTTGGTCATTCTAAGTCTTTAATTGGGAAAATTATTCCATTTATATTTAAGGTAATTGATAGGTAACTTCTTTTCAAGTTTCATTTTACATCTTGTCTTTATTTTTTTCTTGTAGTATTCCTTTGTGGTAAAGCAATTTTCTCAAAGTACCTTTTGATTCCTTGGTTATTCCTTTTCGTTTGTCTGTTATAGGTTTTTGTTTTGTTACCATGAGGCTACCAAAATTGCATTTTGAATATCATAATATTTTTGAAATTATAGAAAAGTAATATGATCATAGAGATTAGAAAAAAATAAAAGAATAAAGCAGAAAAATTATGCCAGGAAAAGATGCTACAGTTGTATGCTATTCCCTTACACCTTTGGAATATTTAATGTCCCATTTTACATCTTTGATTTGCCTACTTTGTAAATATTAATAAATTATATTATTTTAATCTATTATTTTAGTTTTATACTAAAGACACATATCATCTTTTTCTATTTGTTCTAATTAGTTATATATGATAGAATGTATTTTGACATATTATACATACAGAAGTATAATTTATAATTATTCTGGTTGTAGATGATGTAGAATAATATTGGTCAGGTAATCACATATTCATACAGAATAGTAATGTAAAATTGATTTCACTATATTTCCTATTCCCATTTCCCCTCCCTTTCCTTCATTCTCCTTTGTCTAAACCAAGAACTTTTATTCTTCCCTAATCCACTCCCCTTACTGTGAAATTAGCATCTGCATATCAGAAAAAAACATTTGGTCTTTGGTGTTTTGGTATAGGCTCATTTCACTTAGCATGATATTCTTTAATTCCATCCATTTATTGACAAATGCCATAATTTCATTTCTCTTTATGACTGAGTGGTATTCCATTGTGTATATATTCTACATTTTCTTTATCCATTCATCTGTTGAAAGGCATCCAAGCTTGTTCCATAGTTTAGCTATTGTGTATTGACCTACTATATGATGTGCCTGCGTCACTGTAGTATGCTAATTTCAATTCCTTTGGGTATAAACTGAGGAGTGGAATAGCTGGGTCAAATGGTGGCTCCATTTCAAGTGTTCTTGGGAATTTACATACTGCTTTCCAGAATGGTTACAACAATTTTTAGTCCCACCAGAAATGTATGTGTACCTTTTTTCCCACATCCTCACCAACATTTATTTTTGCTTGTATTTTATTTTTATTATTTGTTCTAATCAGTTATACATGACAGCAGAATGCTCTTTGATTCATTGTACACAAATGGAGCACAAAAAGGAGGATCAAACTATTTGTGCAATCATACATTTACCTAGGATAATGATGTCCATCTCATTCCACCATCTTTCCTACACCCTCACCCCCTCTCCTTCCCTCCCTCCCTTTTGGCCAATCCAAAGTTCCTCCATTCATCCCATGAAATCCATTATGGGTTAGCATCCACTTATCAGAGAAAACATTCAGCCTTTGGATTTAGGGGATTGGCTTACTTTGCTTAGCATAATATTTTCCATCTCCATCCATTTACCTGCAAATGCCATAAATTTATTCTTTTTTTACTGATGAGTGATATTTCACTGTGAATATATACCACAGTTTCTGTATCCATTCATCTATTGGAAGGCATCTAGGTTGGTTCCACAGTTTGGCTATTGTGAATTGTATTGCTTGTATTGTTGATAATCGCCATTCTGACTGGAGTGAGATGAAATCTCATTGTAGTTTTCATTTGCATTTCTCTAACTGCTAGAAATGTTGAGCATTTTTTCATATATTCGTTGATCAATCATATCTCTTCTTCTGTGACATGTATGTTCAGATCCTTAGTCCTTTTATTGATTGGGTTATTTGTGTGTGTGTTTACACTCCATGTTTACCATAAGAAAGCATTATGACATTATCTATACAATTACATTTATAAGTAATTTTTTATACTTTCTCATTTTATCTTATTACTCATGAATCTCTCTCAGTTTGAAGAAGTCCTGTGTAGGGTGTGCTTTGGTGAAGATAAATTCTATCAGCTTCTATTTTTCTGGAAATGTATACATCTCTTCTCTATTTCTAAAGAATACCTTTGCAGAGTATAATAATTTTGGTTAGAAGATTTCTTTTCTATTTTTTTTCCTTTAGTACTCTGAAAAATCTCATGTTACTCTCTCCTGTCTTATAAGGTTTCTGTTGAGAAATCTGCCATCATATAATTGTCATGCTTTTATATTATTTTTTCTATCTTCTTATTTCCTTGAGAATCTTCTCTTTGAAATTTGACAGTTCAATTATAAAATGTCTTGATTGAGAGTTGGTTGAATTGAATCTGACAGGTGACCTTTGACTTTCTTCTATCATCTGAATATTTGTATCATTCTCTAGGTTTGGAAAGATTTCCATTATCATTTCTTTAAGTTTTCTATCCCTTTGACATCCTACAATTCCTTTTGAACCCCAATAACCCAGACATTTGTCTTACAATGCAATCCCAAATTTCCCACAAGCTTTTATCATTCTTCTCTCTATATATTTTCTTTTTCTCCTCCTGCTGTATATGTCCAAGTACCCTATCTTCAAGCTCATTAATTCATTTTTCTTCTTGATGTATTTTCTTATTGATGCCTTCTACTGAGTTTTTAATTTTTCTTAGTGTTTTTTTTCAGCTCAAGGATTTCTGCTTGAATGTTGTAATTGCTTTTATCTCTATGTTAACTTTCTTATTAGAGCAATGAGAAATTTTTCTGTTTTCTTGAAACTCAATGTGTTTCTTTAAAATGGTTGTTTTAATTCTCCATTGAAAAGATCACCCACGGTGGTGACTATTTGCTCAGTTCCTGATGCCTTAATCTGACTGCATGGTAAGGTGATAGCTTCCTGAAAATTGCTCCTACTTATTGCTGTGTTATATAATCTGTAACTTGAAGGATTTGGTATTTATTGAAGTCCTAATAATTTGGCTTTGTGCCTATCTTTACAGAAATTCTAAGGAAGCTGCTTATTTTCCATAAGCCTATAGTTACTTCCACTAATTTAGCATGAGATTGTGCCTTAAGTTCTTGTTTTCCATCAGTCAGCTTTGGAAGTATTATAACTGTTTCAGTGCTATAGAATGATACAAACTCAGTTTCTTTAAAATGTGAAGTTTGTGTGCTATTTAACATGAACTGGAAGTGTACCTAAAAGAGTATTCTGTTTCTGCCAGCCGTTTTCTCAGACCATTCTAGCCCCCGATGATATGACCACAATCATCAGCCTCTTGTCAATCACTCCAGGATTTTGTCAGTCTCTGGGAAGAAAAGAGACCAGTCCCAGACTCCTATGAAGCACCTTGGTACTCTTCTCCCTTTTCTTTTCCAAAGAACACAGTTCCTGTCTCCACATTGTGCTGCCTGCAATTGATGTACAAATGTGGTAGCCAATCCCACCAATACCCCACCACCAGTCACACTCAAAGCACACAACCTTTGAGGAACAGTGCAGCACTGAGGCAGAACCAGGCCTGTAGTGCTATGGGATGCCTACTGATGAAATGGACTCACAAACCCACACCACTGCATCCAGTCACAGTGATACTAACCAGCTTAGAAAATTGGTAGACTATGCTATGTGTCTCCATTTGGCACCAGAACTGGTTCAGAAGCTCCACTACAGACACTGATATGAGGTTGGGAATCATTATGATGCTCCCAGTAATAGCAGTAATAGTTTTCATCAGCACCAAGTTTCATGGCAAATTTCTGTGCTTACTATGCTGCCCTACCTCCAACAAATGCAGTGTTGCTCTATGCTATGCTGACTGAGGTTGGGGTGGTGTTATTGAAGATAATCTTTTGGCTGCCAAGGCTGATGTTAAGATAGGATGCACCTGAATCTCAAAGGTATAAGGACCTGCACATTCTCAAGGCTTCACCCTTTATAGATTCTTCAGCAGGCAGTCATGCAAAGTAAAGCACAAGTTTGTACAACTGGGACATATATCTCCATCTTTTATCAGGGAAGATCTAGAGGCTTTATCTCTGGGTGACCTGGGGATACCTATGGTACCTAAGACTGGGGAATGGATGATAGAGATAATTAATTTGCCACCAAGGCTGTTAAGCTGGGCTTCACCTGATTCATAAGTCATAGGATCTTTTTCAGTCTGTAGAAAAAATTATCTATTGTGCCTGAGGCCCACTCCAAGGTAACAATGATGTCAGTCCATTAAACAAATCTGACCCCCCTGCCCAGTACAAAAAAGTCTACCTGACCACCTTATGCTGGGGTAGCTCTAAACTCTTGATCTGCAAGATTTGTCCTGGGTATTGAGCCCTTTGGTTTTACCTGGTTCTGAGTATCACCATGATGGTGTATTACTGATGTCCAAGGAAAAGACCTATGTTAACTTTTCTGCTCTGCTTCTTAGTAAATGTAGTCTCTCTCCATCTAAACATTTATATATACATATATTTTTAGTTGTTGATAGACCTTTATTTTATTTATTTATATACAATTTATACAGAATTGAACCCAGAGCCTCACACATGACAAAAAGTGCTACAACTGAGCCCCATCCCTGAACATTTATATTTTTAATATAGAAGTTCTCTAATAATATAAAGAAGAAAAAAATTCCATAAGTATTGATAAAAGTGTTAATACAAAAAATATTACACACACACACATATACACATATATGACAGTAATTGAATTTGGGGACAAAAATCACTGCCCTATCCTTATCTATCCTTAGCTCTCTGTAGACATTGTCCTATTTTCTTCATTGTACGTGTGTGTTGGGTGTGGGTGTATGTGTGTGTACATAAATATATTATATATATATATATATATATATATATATATATATGATAAAAATATAAAATATGGCTTTTTCTGGTAGAAAAAAATCAAGAAGACAGTTGAAGAATATGCAATAAATAAACACATAATAAAAATATTTACCAACACTGAAAAAATTGTTTAGGTACCCAATTAGTTTATGTTGTTCAACATGACAATTTCAAAAGACTAATAACTATTCATTTCCTTGTGAAATTATTAATTTTTATTTTAAGTTAACTTACTAATTGATAAAAGCTAATCTTAAAAGATTAAACTTTGTATGATTTTATTTACACTCGTCACACATGTGGCAGGCCCTGATGTTCACTCCTCAGCACCACATAAATGAAATAAAAAGGTATTGTGTCCACCTACAACTAAAAAAAGTATTTAATAAATAAATAAATACATAAATAAAACTATTATGGTAGAGGAAAATCTCAGTGGCACCTTACAAAATTTTAAAATTACAAAATAAAAAAAGCATTTTCAAAATTTTAGACAGAAAAAATTAGCATAAAAGAACAAAGAACTAACCCTATAGTTTGACTTAGTACTGAAAACCAAAAGAAAGTAAAACAATGTTTATAAAGGGCAGAACATTTTTATCTCCAAATTAAATTATCATCTAATATTCTTATTATACACAAGGTATTTAAATAAATATAATGCCAGATATGCAAGAATGTAAGTAATAGATCATCAGTATCACTCCCTCTTAAGTTAAATACTTGAGAACAATCAAACAAAAATCAAAGAGCTGGAACTTAGGCAAAGAAAATATTGTGGTTGTCAATATTTCAGTTAAACATGAGTTAAATCTACAGAGGTCATAAAATGGTCAAACTCTGAGCCCAATAAAAATGGGAATTATTCAAGTTAAACATATATTATACAATGATAATTTATTTTTAGTAACAATAAATATTAATAACCTAACGTTTACATTTAGAGCCAGAAATGACTGAATTATTTGAAAAGAAACTGAATAGAAATATAGAGTTTGAGTTTCTTTAAAATCTAAAGAATATACCAGTTAACACTATCAAATACATATTTTGAAACATTGAGTTTTCCTCAAATACCATTTACACAAAGCAAGCACAGAGTTAGATAGATTTTTTGAAGTTTTGTGTAGAAGAAATGCTATCCCTACAACAAAGAAATCTGAATAATGTTTTTGACTTGCCTCTTTTTATTGATAAAACCCTCTGTCTTCCTCCCCAGTGGTGATGGTCCTGAGTATCTTAGAATAATCTACAATGAGTTGAATTATTGTTCAACTGACAGACTTTGGAAGGCAAACCTTTCCAATGACAGGTATAAGAACCGTGACATAAAATCTTCTTTGGAATGTCAACTGTGGATATAGGAGAGAAGTTTTAGGCTCTTCAACTTTAAGTGTTTAAAGATGAAATGTTGTGTTAATTAGTTTGACCAAGTTATCCATCCCCTCAATTCTTATAATTATTAATTTCAAAGTTCTGGGAATCAAACCCAGGGCCTCATGCATGCAAGGAAAGGGCTGTACCACTGAGATACATCTTTAGCCCTATTGATCAAGTTAGTATAGAATTGACTAGATTAAATGTTTACCTATTCCTCACACAAAAGTACTTGAAGTAAACTAATAAATACATAAATTGTATGATAAAATAAATACTCATTAATTTTTGCCAACTTTGTGTATTCAGCTGTACAAAAATCATAAATTACACTTTTATCATTTATCAGTTAATTTTATAATAAAAATTAAAATATGATTCCCTGGGATTTTTGAGATTCTTTTTCTCCTTTAATATGGGTAAATACATATATATTAGCAGATTTTGACAATCACTACATTAATCCACTTTTTAAAAGGATAGCTTTGACTTTTTTTTTTTTTGCTGTGTTAATTGTTCTTCAATGTTCCCCACATGAAGAAAGTTGAAGTTTTTTTTTTTTTCAAAGAAATATCAGACACAGGAGCATGATTATGATCCTCAGTCTTGACACAAGTATTTTTCTCTCTTTTGTTTTGGGTTAATGCAGCTCTGAAACTTTTGCAGCTTACAAAATAATGCCATTATGTTTAATCCTTCCTGCTTTGTTTTGTGTTATTTTAAAATCACCATGCTTGGAATTAATTCATTAATTATGTTTTTTAATAGCTGCATAGATGAAAAAATATTTTCTCAAACTTATGTTCATGATAGAGAAAAACACATTAAGAAAACACTGAATAACATTAGTCCATGAATAGAGATTGGGTAGACATTTCATTTGTTCTCACAATTTTTCTCAAAGTAAAAATGCTGATCTTAAAGTCTGTAGTAGACTATTACTACCATACTCTCAATAGACTATTTAACACCATAAACATCTACATTTGTTGTTGAAATCTTTCTTGTCAGAAGTGATTTGGAATATCCTTCTTCCTTTTAGACTAAATGTGTTCATTCATTACATATGTTTTCATTTCTGAGAAAAATTCAACAATTGGTTAAGGGACTTCTGGGATTCATGTCACACTTTACTTAAATTAGGAGTACACAGTGCTCTGTTCTTTTTCATATGTAGACTTAGTTTATTATTTATAGCAGTGTACTTTTTTTTCACTTAAAGGAAAATAAATGTAATACACAGCAGGACTGAGGACGTATTCAAGAAATACCGATTTTTAGTTATTTTTAAAAATGTTGTGAAATGTGTGATTGCTTTTTTGATAATGTACCTTCATGTCTTTATGGAAACTCATTCTTCATTTCACTTTGTTGTGCTCTTTTTATTGATATATGTTCAGAAAAAAACATCTGACAAGTGTACATGAAAATGGGTTATATAATAAGACAGAAAATACAGAAACTGTCCAGAAAATGGTAAAGAAAGAAAAGCACAGTGCAAGACATCAAAGTTAACTCTAAATTCAATCCTAGAAAACCTGACAAAACTCCATGTGTCAAATTCTATTTTAAAAGTTTACTTTAATATAAAGTGAAGCTAGAATTTTAGTCAAACCATACTAGTATATATTTTCCTGAAACAATGGAATTTTCTGTCAAATTTTGTGAACAAAGGGTAGAGACAACAATTCGGTAAGAAAATAAAAATAAATTCAGTGTTTGGATGTGAAAGCTAGATATTCAAAAGATTAAATTTGTTTTTAAGATCAGTATCTCCATAATCCTTCAATTTATTAGTATTTTCAATATATCAGTTTTTAACTCTAATCTTGAATAAATATGATTATAACCAAATTTGATTAAAATTTTAGTATGAAGGATGTTATTTGCATGATAGAAAGATTTTTAAAAAGCATTCAAGTAGCTGATTAAGCAAGTTTAAAATTTTTCTTGGAATACAACCCAAACCAAATCCCAATGTGTGAATGCTATGATTTCAATGAGTAATGCTCATAGAAAAATCCAAAATTTCTACATTAGATAATTAGACTTTTGATCTTTTGATTTTTTTTACTACAATAGACAATGGAGGTGATAGAGGACTAGTTTTGGGTGAAATTGGAGAGAAAATGAGTTTGTAGTCCATAAAATCTGGTTGGTGTGATGCAACTATATATATAGATGGCCTGAGCAACTAAAGAAAACTGTCTGAATTAGAGAGGAGAGAAGATTAGTGTATTCTTAGATAAGAATGAGAGAGTCAAACTGAGTAGAGAACCAGATATGGGAAAATGTAAATGCAACATTATAATATTATATAGAAAATGCTGCTATATAAAGGAGAAAATACAGATAGACCAAAGGAGCAGAATAAAAAGCCAGGAATAAATCCATACATTCATGGTCACTTGATTTTTGAGAAAGATGCCAAAACACATAATAGAGAAAGAACAGTTACTTCAATCAATGATGCTAGCAAACTGGAGAGCCACATGCACAAGAATGAAATTTAATCTTCATCTCACATCATATACAAAAATAAACTCCAAATGGATTAAAGATTTAAACATAAGATCTGAGACCATAAAACTACTAAAAAATAGAGGTAAACTATACAACATTGCTCTTTGCAATAATTTTTTGCAATAACTCTGCCCAGGTAGCAGAGGCAAAAGTAGGCAAATGGGATCCCATCAAACTAAAAACCTTTGAATGGATAAGGAAATAATCAATGAAGCAAAAATAAAGTATGGGTGAATGTAATGTAATGTAATGGGAGAATGTATTTGCAAATGATATATCAGATAGAGCTTAATTTCTAAAATATATAAGGAACTCAACAGTAAGAAAGCAAGTAACCTAGTTTAGAAAATGAGCAAAGTACCTGAGTAAGTGCTTCTCAGTGATCCTTAAGATGTAAGAAATATACAAAATTGCCCCATCTGTTGCCTCAGTTTATTGCCTAGAGTTTCCAGGCAGCAGGACAAAGGGGAAACTAGGCTAAACCGAAACATTTTCTAAATTATTTGCAGATGGGATTAGGTTTCAAGGGAGGTCAAGGAGAATAGCATTTATGTGACATATCACAAAAACAGCCACACACAGAATTTTAAAAATCTGGATAAGACTGTCCTAAGTCTTCACCTGAGTATTGATTGATAATGCATACAAGCAAACTATGAACCACAAAAAGAACTGTCTTATAGGCAACAAAAACAAAATGAAATCTTATTCATCAGAGCTCACACAAGCCCAGTAATGATTTCTGTTCCTACCAGCTATAATAATAATTTAATTTGAAAAAAAAACCTCTTAATTCTCAGGACATTGGCTAGAATTTTAAGAAGTTTCTATTGGTATGCAACCAACCTTAAAAGTAGGACAGAAAGATGAAATGATTTCTAAGTAACTTAACCTAGAACAAAGATCAAAAATATTTATAAAAAAGTACCTACCACACAAATCACAATGCCAGGCATTAAATAAAAATATAAATAAATAAATAATAAATAAATAAATAAATAAATGAAAATAGGCAATCATTCATAAAGCAAGAAAATATAACCCATACATGGGTGAAAAGTGAACAACCAAAACCACCTAAGATCTGGCATTAGTGGAAAGATACATTAAAACAATTATTATATCTGCATTATATATGAATTCTGTATGTTTCCAGTGCTAGGAAGAGGGATATGAGACACAACACAGACCCACTTTGAATATTTAAACCTGGAAATGACAATGCTAGAGATTAGCACATTGAAGAGACAGCAGCAGAAAATTGCCAAAATTTAATACAATGAGAAATAAAAGACAAAAACAAAGCTTGACAGAACACCAGGTAGTCTCACACAGGCATAATTGGAATGTGAAAAGAAGCTGAGAGAGTATAAAAGAGGCCCGAAAATTTTTGTGAAAGAATGCTGGCCAACAATCTCTAAATCTGAGAAAATATCTGAACTGACAGATCCAAACCTTCAGAGGTTTGGAAATACTGAGTGATTCACATATTAATGTTCCTCAACCGGCCTGTGATAGATTAAGGATACAACTCACAACCATGTCTGGGAATCCAGGCAACTTGGTACTGTTTCATGTGAAATCATCCTTTATTATGAACCAGATACAATCTATGTGTTGTTTATACTCCATCTTCCTATTTAAAAATAAGAGAGCCCAGGCAGGAGAATGGGGGGTTGGGGGGGGGTTATGAAAAGCAATTGTACAGTGAAGAAGTCCGTAAGATATTTTTCCTGTGAAAGAATTTAAACATCAAAGAAATATTACAAAAACATTTTATGTTAATAGATGACATCATTTTTTAAAGCTTTTAAGACACCTGTAACAGATTTTTAAGTTCATGGATTCTGGGGCCAGGTTGCTTGGGTTCAAATCTCAGCCTCCTCTAACTATTGAGTGATGCTAAGTTTATGCTTTCTATTGACTCCGTTTTTTTCTCCATTCATAGGAGGATAATAATTTTGTCTATATTTCTAAGTTTATATAATAAATTAATTAATATTTGTAAAACAATGAGATATGGTAAGCACTAAATAGATATGATCAATGACAAGTGGATGGTTTGGTATCCTATTTAATGCTCTCAAAAATTTTCCCTCTTGACTGTGACATGTTTTACACATTTTACTCAAAAGCCTTCTTCTCCTCTGTCTGATTCTGATCTCTTCATCAATGCCTCCACCTCCAAACATACCTGATGCCGGCTTTCCTACATAAACTTAGCCTCAGTCATGGTACTCTTTCTCCTTCTTACACTCCACATGGTATTCTTTTTAAAAAGGTCTGTATACTCTTCTTTTCCATCTTTGTGACAGAACTTCATAGACTCTTACAAACTAAGACCTTACCCTCACCATCACTCTCCTAATGAAACTGTCCTGCTAAACACCACAAATATGCAACTGGCAGCTTTGTGGAATCTGCAGCATAAAGCCCCTAATGAAAGCCCCATGATCCCTCTTTTGGAATTCTGTTTCCTTGAATTTTTTATGACTTTCTTAGGAAAGACTTTTTCAGTTATTAGTGACTAAAATTTTGACTTATGTATCCACTCAATCAATTTAAATGTCTAGATCATATAGCTCCAGATACTGCTGAACACAGGTCCCAACTGGTAATAAGGAATGACCCTCTCACTTTCTATGTTGGCTTCATTCAGGCAGATCTTCCCTTGTGGTTCTAAGTTGTCCATCAGCAGCTCCACAGTTATGCCTAATCCTCACAGAAATTCAAGAATTAAAAAAAAGAGAAATAAAATGAAAAAAAAGTCCTTTTTCCCCTAATCAGTTCTTTCTAGAACACTATCATCAGTCTGCCTTCACTCACATGCATATCTCTAAAAATTCTCATGATGCCCAGGAATATACGAAAATGCTAAAACACATGTCCCAAAATCACCTGATTCAATCTCACAACTTGAGTTTCTCTAAACTCTTTACTCTTTTAACAAAATTTTCTTAGGCATGAGTTTTGTGGTTGCTTCCTTAACACAAAGGCAGAACCAACTGATTCAGGAGTTGCAATCATCCTTGATAAACAGGAAACAGAAAGAGAAAGAGCGATTAGGAATATATTATTTGTATTGCATTCCAATTATCCCACTCACTACTCTGACTTCCATAACTTTTATCAGGAATTCTATTATTCTCTTGATTAGTCTTCTTGATACCTTTTCCTACTACATATTCCTGTTGTTTTTATATCTCCTGAAACATTGTTTTAAACAAGTTGTTCTCACTGCTCACAAATCTTCAAAAGCTTCATTGTCTATCAGAATCTTATCATCCTAGATCGAACATTCAGATCTTTTAATAATATGGTCTTAAGTGATTATCCAGTATTTGATCATGGTGTCCAACTTCCTGCTTGTGATCTTTTTGTGAATAGCCTTTCTTCTAATCCATATTAAAGCAAAGATCCTCCAAGTGACTTGTCACAAGACACTTGAGCCTCCAAGGTTTCTGCAGTAAGGACAGATAAAAATGTACCTCCACATATTATTCGATAGGTTGTATTATTGAATGACTCAGTGCAAGGAACTTTGGGTTCCTCAGATTAAATGCATTCCACAAGTGCAAAGCATTGTGTCCACTGAGCCAAAAATAGCTGTGGGTTAATAACTTCCCTGGGTACCTAATTGAAAAACCTGGGTGCCATCCAGCAGACAATATCCATTGCTGTGTTTTAATTTACCACATGAAATTAAACCTTTGTTCTTTACCTTTGAAGTGTCTTTATAAATTTAATGCCACCACAATTTGTTGTACATTTAGATAGGTAGATTTTTTCATTAAAAATCATGTACATTATAATACATCCTCTTTGGCAAGTTCTGAATTGGCTTATAGTATGGTCACAATATAGCTAAACAAATCCTTTAGGAAGAGACAAAAACCAGCTGGGGCTTTTGTGTTATTTCTCTTCTAAAGAAGCTCTTTTTTTTTTTTTTTTCCCCCTGCAGCTCTGTTTTTGGAGTGAGGTTGGCAATGTTTTCCAGCTTACATCTTAAAATAAACTACAGCATGAACCCAAAACAACATCTTTTATTTATACACAGAAAATCTTCTTGATTTCATTATGTAATTTTAAGGAATCTTGTCTCTTGGGCCTGAGGAGGTGGTCTGTGCCTTCTTGGGGACTCTGATCAACACAGATAAGGCTTCCTGTCTGTCTGTGGCATTCCTGTCAGCCGACATCTGTTTGCCTCTTTAGAATCCCAGTGACTCACATTACCACATTTCCACAGCTCAGTCTGATCTTCTAGTCAATTGGACCCTGCAACAAGCCTTCTTTGGGCTTTTGTTCAGGTATCTGTGACTCTTGTTCTAGGAGCCTTTTGTTGTTGTTCTTTTTTCTTTTGGGACTGGCAATTGAAAACAGACACATTTTAACAGTGAACCACATCCCCAGCCCTTCTTGCTTTTCGAGACAGGGTCTTGCTCAGTTACTTAGAGCACTGTTAAATTGCTGACATTGGCCTTGACTTGTACTTGTGATTGATCCTCTTGCTTCAGCCACTGGGATCACAGGTGTGCACACCTCTGGCCCAGCTTTTCTGATACTTCCAGAATACTCTATATCTAGTCAAGACAGATTGTCCTCACTTTTCTAAGTACCTCTCTCACTTTCCTTCTTTTTCTGCCAGTTTCTACTCATCCTGCAAAGTCCATCAGTAGAATAGCATCCCTTCTCTGAGCTCATGGAACTTTTCACTTAATAGAATCTATTGAGTCTTTATGTATGTTACTTTCTGTTTTGACTTCTTTACTTAGAGCGGTATGTCTTCTCTCTAATGTGAAATTATAAGCTCCTTGGGGATCCGAGGCTATGGGTACCACACTGATCACAAAAGTTGATTTTATATCATCCTGTTACTTTAACTCCAGTGATAATGACTATCATATATTTCTTTCTCATTACATTGCCATACAAATTCATTTTTTCCTAATCTCTTATATAGAGGCGTGAAGATGTGGAATATTAAAAATTGAATTCATTTATTAGTTCAGTAAATATGTGCCTTCATGATCTTTTTCAATTAAAACTGAAGTATTAATTATAACTGTTCAACATTTCCTTGACATATTATTTTTTATTTAAATCATAAAGAACAAGAGTTCCCTCTTTCCTACTTTTCTATTCATTAGCAATTAAATTGTTCTCACATTCAACCAATTGAAAAATATTTCTCTTAGGCATCAATAATAGTCATGGCCTAGTCATTCACACCTTATAAAGTTTACACCACTGTGTGGGATGTGTTTTTCTATCACTATCTCTGCAACATATTAGCTGGATTTTCAGTGTTTAACTTTATATATGAAAAGGCACAAAATACAATGTCAGCAAAAATTTTCCTGTTGTCTCAATTGAAATCTGTTATTTTCTCAACACAGTAAATATAATATTATATGGTTCAAGGCATGAATCAAAATACATGAGTATAAAACTAGAACATATAATTTTATGTTTATATTATTTAAATTTAAATGATTACTGTAACAATGAGTAAAAGGTGTTATTGTTATTTTTACTCTCCATATTGTTGTCAGGTCACACAGCCTGGGTGTATTGGTCAAGGATACACAACTCATAGGTTAGATAGATGATAGATACATAGATGATAGGTGAGAAGCCCTATGATGTACCATATGTAAACTGGGGATGTAACACCCATCTCCTCTTGCCCTTGAACATCAAAACATCAGGTCATCCAGCTTTTAGATTCTAGGACTTATTTCAGCACCTTTCACTCTAGTTCTTAGGCTCCCTTGGTTCCCCAGTTTGAGCATATGAAGGGACTGGTCTGGTGTAGCAGCCAATTGGGCTGTGCAATACAAATGTGACTTGCTTCTCACTCCACCTGTGATCCCACACAGCACCTGAGATGGGTGTGACTTGCCAAGATGTCAATCAGTCTGCTCACCACAAGACATCACAAAGCAAGACTCCACCTTCGAAACCATATTCCCTGCCTTATTTGGTGAAGACCATTCCATTGAACCTTCCTTGTGTGTGTTCCCCCTATAAAATAAAAAGAATTCAGGTGCACACACTTTTCCAGTGCTGCCCAACATGGAGCTGACCCTTGGGGTTACTGAGCAGTCCCACCCTGGATCTTAGAAACTCATATTCGTGTTTTGCCTGTTTTTTATTTTATTTTATTTTTTTTCTGTTTTCTCAGTTATTGCTGCATCCAGCTCCTTTGAACCCACATCAACTCACAAGCCCGGCCAGCTGGCAACACCAAATCAGTGATCTCTTTTACACAATAGAAAGTGTATTACAAGAAAGAAACACACATTCTATATTTTCAGAAAAAAAATGATTTTAATTATTCCTTTCCTACAATGTATATGTTTCCCATATATACTCATTAATAGATTCTGAAAATGAAAAATTTATTTGTTTACCATTACCCATGTTTAAATTCATACAAAATTGTAATACATACACAATCACACCACTGTAAAATTATATATAAATTTTTTAAAATCTGTGATGAATTTTAAAGTTCTAAGTGAAATCAACAGTTGAAACAACAGGTTGTTCATATTTGAGCAGAACATTTATTTAAATGTATAGCAGCATCTATATGTCTAAAAAATTCAGTATCTATACATCTAATAAATTTAATTAGGTTGCTGTGATGCATGATCCCATTCTCTAATTATGACTAAAAGATACGTTCTGAAAACTGCTGGAAGTGTTTCCAACTGACAATCTGTAGTTGCCAACCGTCTTAGAAATGGCCCTTAACTTGAGAGAGCTGCCTAAACAACATTGTGTTCCACTCTCCCAGGAAATCTTGCATCCCAAGATGCATCCACCATAGTATATAAAGGGCTGTTCTTCACACCAAAATGCAGGATAACTTTAAAGTTCCGGTATAGCTCCAAAGCTCCTTGTCAAGTTGGCTGGGACTTTTGTTATGACCTCATTGCACCCAGCTCCTCACTCTGCCCAGGCTTCTTCCCAAAAATACATTTGGGGAACCCAACAGTCAATGACGAGAAATACCCTCTTTACCACTGGGCATTATGTAATAAGACAAAAATGAACAAAAGGTGTGTTTCTTTCCCACAAACAGCATGGAGAAGTGTTTTCAAATTATGGAGCACAAAATTATTTTTGTGGGACATGATTAACTTTTGAAATTAGGAAGAAAATTAATAATGTCAATGGTTTTATCTGGCAGTAAAAGGCAATAATTGTTTTGTTACAGTTTCATAGATTGATTTTTCTAGGAAAACTCAAACTAAGTTTGTGAAAAAAATTAAATAAATTAAACAATCATAAGACAATAATTATATTAACAAGCCATCCTATACTTTATTTTTATGAATTGCGAATCTATTTTGCAATTATCTAAGTGAATACCAAAAGAATTGTGTTTTTAAAGGAAAGGACTGTGTCCTGTTTTTACTATTACAGATGTATATTGAGGTTCTGTCATGTGCTGGGCACTGTGTTTACCACTATTCTTGTTTACTTTGTAATCCCGAGAGCTAGCCTCCGGCCTCAAAGATCACATTCCCTTGACAACTACTTCTTCAAGCACAAGTGAGTTAGGACTCAAAATCAGGACTTCTGATTTTAATGGCCATTTCTGCCACATAGGAGTTATAGAACACTGCCCTTCATTTTCTTGCTCTTAAGGATGCATAACCCTAAATGAAGACTGAAGATATTAACAGATTTATCACAATATGTACTATGTGTCTTCAATGAGTTATTCACCCAAAGAGGCAATATAAACAACAAATAAGAATACTTTAAAATTTTTATTGTTATCACATTTATGTGATCTAGAATAAAATACTAAATCACATATTATTAGATGCTGACAAAGTCCTAATGTTTCCCTCATTTCGACTGTATTTTAAGCATACGTTTTTCTGACTCTAGGCCTCTGACCTCCCTTTCTTTAGAACATTTTTCTTAGAAAAGCTGTCATTGTAAATTGTTTCTCTGTTCCTTTAAGATGTAAGTCTATCCTAAAGCTGCTCAATTTTACAATTCAGGAATATCCTTCCTAAAGACCTGGGAGCCATTCCTTTGTAATGTATTCAAGGAAAGTACAGCCCAGCTCTTAGTCTGTAGGGGAAGGTAGGAGCCTAATTTCAGTAACACCTTGTGAAAACATGAGAAAGTTCATTTTTCCTTTGGGTAAAGCCAATTAGCAAACTCATGCCAGTGTTTAAAAGGTCTCCTATGCTTATTTCAGTAGAGTTGTGTTCAGATGGTGTCCTGGCCTCTCCGATTCTATTGCAATAGAATAAAGTATTCCTTGACTGTTTAACTTTTTCTGGTACAAGTTTTGCTCTGACAGTGTTAAGTAAAATTTTATTACTAAAAGCTACCCTTTCTAAAATGTTTTAATATGTGTAAGGAGAGGAGCCAAAAGAAAAATACAGTGGAGAAATCAATGGGAAACTAAAAAGCTGGTAGAAGCTAGTTGAAAAATATTTTCATTAAATAATGGCTATTACCCATGAAGTTCCAGATGTAGGGAAGGTAAGTGCTCTTTGAGAAATTATGGTACCTCAGGATACCACCATTTTTTGCTAAGAGGCTCAGATTGAGAATGTGTACACTCGATGATCCAGAGGCTATATATTTCCTAGACATATATGGAAAAATAAATTACAAAAAGGAAGTAATACTCCTCCCAAAATTGTATGAATGTCAAAAAATATAGCCAACCGCCTGAGTGTTATTGTGACTTTCTGTCTAACCCAGGCAGAATCATCATTCCTTCTGTCAAAACACACTGAAAGTAACGTGTGAAGAATTGGAGGGACTCTTTCATATTTCCAGTGATGAATTAACACCACGATGGTCCCCATACTCAGCTACCTTTCTCAGCGAAGTCAGGCAAATTGAAGTATTATATAAAGGATGTCAAGAATTAATAACTTCTGGAAAGAGTGGTCACTTTTAAGTCATGCTACAAAGTTATTGCAGTTTGCAAGAAGGCTGACTACAATGAATCTTCTCACCATAAATAGCTGTGTGTATAATTATTTCTTCCTTTCCAAACACTGGCATTCAGGACTTAAGAAACTTAAATTTTTACCAAGAATAAGATATTTACCAATAGTAAGTTTAGTTCTATGTATGCCTCCACATTAACAAGAAACTTAAAACATATAAACATACACAGAATAAAAATCTAAAATCACCTATAACCCATAATTTAGTGATAGTCACTGTTAATATTTTGGTACAGGTTTAATTCCAGGTTTGTATAGAACATGGAGCTTAGCTTTAGGATTTAGCTTATACAATAATGAAAGCATTATTTTCACTAACATATCAATATCATTACATTTAATTCTCATAAAAGCTTTATAAAATAGACATTATTCTTATCCATGTTTCACAATCAAAGAAAAACAAATACAGAAACTTAGGCAACTGGTTTAAAGTCATAGAGTTAAAACAACTTAAAGCAGGACAAATTTATTTTGCTTCATGGTTTAGGAGGTTTTAGTCGATAGTCCTCTGGCACCATTGCTTTGGACCTGAGGTAGAAAGCACATGCAAGAGGAGAGATGGTGACTTCATGGTAGCCAAGAAACAGAAAGAGAGTGAGAAGGAGGGAGGGAGAAAGGAACCAAGGATAAGTATGTACTTCCAGGGCAAGCCCTCAGTGATCTAGTTCTTCCAACTAGACTACATCCTACAGTTTCTTTCACCTCCCAATAGTGTCATCACATTGTTAATCTATCAATTGGTAAATCCACTCAAGATCCAATCTCCTCCTAAGAGTCCCTTCTCTGAACACTGCTTTATTGAGGAAAGCCGTCAACACAGGAGGAGCCTTTGGGGGGCATTACAGATATAAATCATAAGACTGAGCTCTTATAGTCATATCTTTGTGCCTATTTTTCAACTTATTTTCTTAGGATACCCTTTCTTAATAGTTCTGATTAGTCCAAGAGTATGTCCATTTAAAAAAAATTCAATGCCTATTATTAAATCATCCTTGAAACACATTTTACCAATTTTATTCCCTCTTAGACTGTAATAAAGAGACACAGCATGTCTGCCTTCTCACAACAGATTGTTTTCTACTCCATCCCGTAACTACTGAGTCAAAGCATTTAGACCCAAATAACACATATTGAAAATAGAAATATTATTATAAATTTCTTATTTATTATTCAGAAAACATTACATGTACCTTTATTTAAAACAAAACATTACACAAACTTCATTTTCTGAATATTTTATTGCACTCTAAGAAGAAATCAACTTCATCTTAGTTTAATTTTATTTATTTTACTAATTTAGGACATATTTATTGCAAGCTACTCTGCTAGGTACAATGAATAGCACAAAGATAAATAACACTATTTTTACACTTAATTATCTTGTCATCTAAGGGAGAAGTTATCCATGTAAACAGTTTATGTATAAGAGAGAATGAAATATTTGTTAATTACATATATAAGTAGAGTATTATTATGTTACAAAGGGTTGAATAAAAACATTTCATTAATTCTGACTGAACTGATTGAGAAGACTCATGTGGAGTTGTCTTTACTATGGAGACCTAAATGAGAAAGAACATGCAGGAAGGTAGAAGAAAGATTGGAAGGCATTTCTGAGACAGAGACAATGATAAAGCAATAATAAGGTGAAATTATGGGAAGATCTGATCTTATTCATGATTTGGGTTTTATTTAGTAGAAGATGGCTTGATTTTTCCAGATATAAATGTAAATTTTATCATCTATTCATGCAAACAAGTTGTTCTAGCAGCTTTCTAATCAACAGTGCCCCCAAGAGGACCAGGTGTTTCCACAAAAAAAAAATTATGATCCATGAAAAATACTATTAACTAGACATTAAAAGAGAAAGTATATGTTACACTTATTTTTTATGTCCAGTATTGCTGTAGGCATTGGTGAGAAAGTGACCTGCTTAGACCCTTCTTTCAGAGACCTTACATGCTAAGAAAAGAAGATTTAAAAAATAGAACAAAGGTAAAAGAAAAAAAAAAGATTAATAGTAAGGGCTGAATTCTAAAAATAAAGGCAGAAGTCGGAATAGATAAAATGCAGTCAGCCAACTAAAAACCCAAGGAACATATTGCAAGCAGAAAGAAGAGGACCTGCAGTCAGAAGAAACTTTTTGTAAGGGAAGGCTAAGTGGCTGAAAATCACAATTGCCACCTTGATCTATATGAAACTTATAACCTTTAGCCTACATTTCAAGATTATTTGAAACTTGGTCATTCTTTTTTTTTTTTTTTTTTAATTGTCTACTCAGGAAACACATGAATCAAATAAAAGAATATCATTTTACTTTTTTTTTTTTTTTTTTTACTTCTATCTGCTAAGTAGCTATTCTTTCCCAGGTATTAAGTACTCTCCTGCTTATCCCTAGATGCCCAGTAATCAATGTCCTTCATCCCTCTTCCTCCTCCCTCTCTAATCCAGACTTACATACCAACCCTCTGTATTATTCAACAAAATCATAAAAGGGTTCAAGAACTCATTAAATATGATACTCCAGGTAAATTTATACATTACAAGAGGATCTTTGTCTTAGGTTTTTTTCCTCTTGTGAAAAAATTATGAAAGAAGCTTTCTTCCATGTAACTTCTTTTCAATTACTATGATAAATCAGTGGTGTGTTAGTTAGTTTATATTACTTTAACAAAGCACCTGAGTTAATCAAGTTAAAAGGAAGGAGAGTTTATTTTGGCTGACAGTGTAATAGGTTTCAGCCCATTGTTTCTTGGATCAAGGTGGGAATATGGAATGAAGGAGGCTGTTCACCTCTTGGCAGCCAGAAAGCCAAGAGCAACCAAGACAGAGGAAGGAATTGAGGTCTCAATATTCTCTTCAAAGGCACACCCCTAATAACCTGACTTCCTTCCATTTAATATCCAAACTACAGCAAGTAGCTTAATGTATTTTCTTTTTTTCTGGTTATGAGAATTGAACCCAGGAGGGACTTAGCCACTGAGTAACATCCCCAGCCCTTTTATTTTGAGACAGGCTCTTGCTAAGTTGCTTAGGACCTTGCTAAGTTGCTGAGGCTAGTTTTGAACTTGTGTTCCTCCTGCCTCAGCCTCCCATGCCACTGGGATAATAGGCATGTGCCACCATGCCTAATCTTAAAGCATTTAAATTTTTTTTCTTTTTTCCCCTGGGGTATCATTCATTTTTTTAAAAAAATACACATTGTGGAATACTATCAGTGTACCTTTATTTAATTAAGTGAATTTTATTTGTCTAAATATAATAATAGTAGTAGTAGTTCTATTGCATAAACATTTAGAAATACTTCCATTTTTCTAACTATTTTGGCCAAAAAAAAAAAAAAAGTTGCTGTTCTTTTCCACACTAATGGGCCCTGAACTATATAGTCATTCATCAAATGTGTGATCATGGAATAATTCTACTAGTGAAAAATTTAGGAACTGTGGTAGAGGCTTATACTGGTTTATACAAACATCAGCCTTAAGGGAAAGGAGAAAAATGAGCTAAAGATTTCTCAGCTAGCTTATTGTACAGCAACCTTTGCCATTTGAAACTCATTCTTAGAGTTTTGAGATACTCCTACCAAGCCTGTAAAATGAATACTGAACGTTTGTTCTTGTCTTGGGGAAGGAAGTTCTTTGGGGGTTTCACATTATATGGAGATTGTCACTTGATGTATTGCTTTAATCATTTTGTTGTTTTAATCAATGTGCACATGTGCTTAGAGAGATCTGACGAGCATAATATAATGAACGCCAAAAATAACAAGCAGGAAAACCTCTGGGTCCTCTCCAATTCCAAAATATAATGTAATCTCTAAACCAAATGAAAGTGTCCCTGGTCCAATTTGTTCAAGGGAACATGATCAATTTATCTCCTCCCAAAGAGAAATAAAGGAAAGGAAAATGTAAACGTGGTTGGAGCCTCAAAAATATTCAGAAATACTCTGAACTCATCAAATAAATGTCACTTTCACCTGAGAAAAATAACTTGGAAAAAATATTTCAGACATATACAGCAGAAATAGAAAGCATTAAAAAGAATCAAATGGAAATTTTGAACCGAGCTAATAACATCTAAAATTAAGTATGGTTACAGTGGAAAAACATGGTGATGGTGACAATAGCAAAATATAAATATCAGTATAGAAAGCAAGCATGAAGATGGGTCAGTAGAGACAAATAATCTGAAGAAAAGAGTAAAACAACTGCAATAAAATGAACACAGCTATGGGTACCTGAAAAATGATATTTTTTTTCAAAAACTAGTATTTTAAAAATATTATTCAAAATATTATTAATATTATTCAAAATATTAGTAATATTTTGAATAGTTTTTTTTTCAAAAATCATATTTTTTCCAAAAGATCTAATGAATGTGTGATTGGAGTTTTAGAAGAAAATTAAAGAGAGATTGAGGCAGAAAAAATGTCCAGTAATAACACCATTTAAGAATAAAGATGAGAGATTGAGGAAGGTGGGTGAGAGGAAAGCTGCATTTCCAGTTGCTCCATGGCTTAGGATTCAAGCAGCAGGGATACTGCTTCTCAGTGAAATGAGTGAAGAAGGCTATTTACTGAAATTCAATATCTGATAGTCAGATTCTCTAAGAGACTCAGAAATTCAGGAACATTGAACAAAGAATAAGAAATAGTACGTTGGAGCCAAGCAGGTTGCAGTGGCAGCAGAAATTCCAGTTTAGTGCAGAGGGGAAGGATAACACAAAGGGACAGAGCAACACATGGAAAAGAGTTAGCCTGGGAAATCCCAGAGAACAGAAAAGCAGCCTGAACTTAGATGATTCAGATGTTGCATAATGAACTGGCGTTTGCCAAGTGCTCTTTCTCAAGTGGCCAGCAGAGATATGAAGAGGGGAACTATCTTGAGGAGGCCATGCTACAGCTTGCTACTGTGGGAGCCAAGAAAATCCCAGCAATTGCCTACTATGTGACTAGGATACACCTAGCAGAATATGCCTGAAACAGACAGAGAGAAGATTATACCCAGAGAGATTCAAGTCAGAGATATGCAGAGGAGTGAGGCTTGCTCTTCCTTTGAGTCTGATGGCTCACATTGAAGCCAGATTTAAAGTTAGGTAGTCAGTGTAGTTGGGTAAATCGGGTCTAATATCGAGTGAAATCTAAAATGGAGGCCATGCTGGGAATGACTCGGGGAAAACAGGACAACTCATGGAGTGTTAATAAAGTTCCGAAAAGGCCCTAGGCCAAAGTCCACCTGGAAGAAATGTTAATGAACATCCCCCAACAGATTCGAAGGCAGCCCATCCCAAAGAAATGTTAATGAAGCCCAGGATACAGCCCCCAACAGATTTGGAGATAGCCCATCCCAAAGAAATGTTAATGAACAGCAAACTTGACTCGGAAATGACCAGATTACTCCTTTGTCCCAAACCCTTCCCACCTACATTCCATCACCAAACCTATAAAAAGGGGAACACATTGCCCACTAACTGGATTCCACCTTTTGGGTCCCCTTCTTCCTCCGGGAGAAGTCTTTTCTTCTGTCCTTTAATAAATTTCTAATTTCTACTCTGGCCTTGCCTCGGCGTGCTTCTTTGGTGTTATTCTTCAACATCGGGGAGCAAGAACTCGTCACCGGTCAACAGCGGTAACAACATTACCAGCTGAAGAGGGTGCAGAAACTAGCAAGCATGATTACACTCAGGGACTAATCCTGGGACATTGTACTCATGGTTAGTGCAGCATGAGACCTGAGGATTTGTCCCCTGCACTACTGAGTAGAATTCTTAGGAAGCTTCTGAGACTCAGACTCCCAGCAGAGATTAGCAACTGCCCAGCCCTAGGGGTGTGATGATCTAATCTCTCCAGAGTAGATACCACCCACCAAAATCCCTAAGGCTTGACTAAAGCTAAGTCACAGCTGCTGGTACTCCCCATGTAGAACTCTGCAGCAGCCCCACCATGGGAGGGCATAGATCTGGTTTCTCTGTACAAAACTTCAATCAATAGTACTTCCCATTCCTTCCTACCTTATACTGGTGCTAATGGAAGTTGAGAGAGATTTCAACCAGCTGCAGTTTTAGGCCGCTCCTGCTGGTAGCTCAGTGAGCAACCCGAAAAAAAGGAAGAGTTTAACAATTCCCATCCCATGCACACTTACACTCTCTTCCTTCCTCTTTGTAGGTAGTAAGAAGAATTGTAAAGAGTCAGGCAGAGGCAGTTATAACCCATCCTCATGGATAGTTTTGATGACCTCAATGGAGACAAGTCCTTCACTGAATATTTTTTCCTTTTATTTTTTCTTGTGGTGTTCTTGCTGTGCTGGTTGATTCTTGTTTGTACATACACATATTTGTTTCTTTTTAGCATTTTAGTTTAAGAACATAATATTCCGTGATCAATTAGATTCCATCTAGGGATGCAAGATTGGTTCAATAGTTGTAAATCAGTAAATGTAATTTACCACATAAATACAAACAAAAACAAGAATCATATGGTCATCTAAATAGATGCATAAAAGGCCTTCAATAAAATCCTTTAATAAAAACCTATTCATGATAAAAACAAAGAAATTGGGATAGTAGAAACTTACCTCAACATCATAAAGGCTATATATGGCAAACCCAAAGCCAACATCATAGTGAATAAAGAAAAACTGAAAGCACTTCCTTAAAATCAGGACCAAGATAGGGATATCCTTTCTTACCACTCCTATTCAATATAGAACTAGAAATTCTAGTCAGAAAAAAATTGGGCAAGAAAAGGAAACAAAAGGGATAAAAATAGGAAAGGGAAAAGTAAAAATACCACTGTTATGGAGATGATGAGATACCATATTTATAAGATCCAAAAAGCTTCAGCAGATAACTGCTAGAGTTAATGAACACATTCAGTAACATAGCGGGGGTACAAAACCAATATATGAAAATCAATATCTTTCTTATATACAAATAATGGGTCTGCTGAGGAAAAAAATTCAGGAAAACAAACCCATTCACAGTAACCTCAAAGAAAATAAAAATCTCTATGAATAAATCTAACCAAGTAAGTCAAAGACCTCTACAATTAAAATTATAGAACACTGAATAAATAAACTGAAGAATATACAAGAAGATTAAAAAGACCTCCTATGTTTATGGATAAGCAGAATTAATGTTGTTAAAATGACCATGTTACCAAAAGGAGTGCACAGATTCAATGAATATGACATCAAAATACCCATGGCTTATTCACAGAACTAGAACAAAAAGTCCTAAAATTCATTTTGAAGAATAAAGACCCAAAATAGACAAAGCAATAACACAACAACAAAAAGCAATGTTGGAGACACCACAATGCCTGACTTCAAATTTTACTATAGAGCTATTGTAATAAAAACTGTCTGGTGTTGGCATAAAAACAGATAAACAGACCATTGGTAATGAATAGAAGACACAGAAGCAAACCCACACAGATATAGTCATCTTATTCTTGCAAAACATACATTGGAGAAAGGAGGGTTTTTTTTTTTTTGTCTTCGTTTTTTTTTTTTTTTTGGGGGGGGGGGTTGGTTTGTTTGTTTGAACAAATGTGCCAGGAAAACTGGTTAGCCATATAAGGAAGAGTGAGAGTAAATCTTATCTCTCATCCTGCATAAAAATCACCTCCAAGTAGATCAAAGATGTAGGAATTAGACAAAAGGGTGTGCAACTTCTAGGAGAAAATATGGGTCAACCCTATAATATATAGGCAATGATTCTCTCAATAAGACACTTAAAGCTTAAAAAATAATACCAAGGGTTAATAAATGGGATAACAACAAACTAAAAATCTTCTGCACAGCAAAGGAAACAAGAATGTGGACTGAGAACCTACAGCATTGAAGGAAATCTTTGCTAACTATAATTCTGAAAGAGTACATATGCAGAATATATACATATGTAGAATATATAAAGAACTCAAAAACTTTTCACCAAAAAAAAGAAAGCCTAATCAATAAATAGGTAAATGAACTACCAAATACTTCTCAAAGAAAAATGCAAATGGTCAACAAATATATAAAAAAAGTATATAAAAATGTACAGCATCTTTAGCAATTAGTGAAATGCAAATTAAAATTACATTAAGATTTCATCTCACACTAGTCGAAAGGGCAATCATTAAGAATACAAATAATAATACATGCAATGGAAGATGTGGAGAGAAAGGAACACTTTTACACTGTTGGTGGGATTGTAAATTTGTACAACCACAATGGAAATCATTATGGAGGCCTTATGGTTTGAATATGCAGTATGCCCCAAAAGCTCATGCATAAGACAATACAAGAATGCGCAAAAGGTGAAGTAATTAGATTAAAGCACTCTCTAACCTAATGAGTGTGCAAATGCACTTGAATGGATTAACTGGATGGTAACTTTAGGCACATAGTGTGTGGCTAGATGAAGTATCTCACTGAGAGCCTGCCTTTGAGGTTTATAATTCATCTGTATAGCAGTCTCTTTCCTCTCTCTGTTTTCTCTTTGCCACATCCAGAACAGCTTTTCTCTGCTATGCCCTTCCTCCATGATGTTCTGCCTCATCTAGTTCACATAGCTATGGAGTTGGCGGACCATAGACAGAACCTCTGAAATCATGCATCAAATAAACTTTTCCTCATCTAAGTTGTTCTTGTCATGTTGTTTGATCACAGCGATGCAAATCTGACTCATATAGGACATCCCTCAAAAGACTAGGAATGGAATCAGCATATTACCCAGCTATACGTACCACTGCTCAGTATTTATTCTAAAGAATTAAACTCAAGGGGTTGGGGATGTGGCTCAAGCGGTAGCGCGCTCACCTGGCATGCTTGCAGCCTGGTTTGATGGTTTGATCCTCAGCACCACATACAAACAAAGATGTTGTGTCCACCAAAAGCTAAAAAAAATTAAATAAATAAATATTAAAAAATTCTCTCTCTCTCTCTCTCTCTCAAAAAAAAAAAATTAAACTCACCATACTGTAGTGATACATGTATACCCATGTTTGTAGCAGCATAATTTACAGTCGAGAAACTATAGAACTATCTCTTAGTGAATGAATGGGTAAAGAAAATGTGGTATATTTTCACAAAGGAATTATATTCAGCCATAAGAAGAACAAAATTATGTCATTTGCTATATATCCTGTTTTCTATCACATTTTTAGCACTCTGAAATTTGTTTTACCTTCCTAATTTTTTTTTCTCTTAATAAATTTTATTTTAAACATCTTTTAGGACTATTTGGTTTATGTAATCCCTGCCTCCACCATTCATGTTGTTGCAATTATTCATACTAGGGATGGCATCATTGACATTTGCTGTTTAACGTCAGATCTAGTTTAAGAACATAGTGTTCTGTGATCAAGGAGATTTCATCTAAGGGATGCAGGAAAATTGATGGAACATGAGAACATTAGGTTAAATGAAATAAGCCAAGCTCAAAACGTCAAGGGTTGTATGTTTTGTCTTATGTGGGAGATAGATAGAGAGAAAAAAGGAAAAATAGGTGGTGTGGTGGGAATCTCATAAAAATCTGGAAAATATCAGAGTAGAGGAAGGGAACCTGGGGGAGGTAGAAGGAGAGAAAAAGGGAAAATACTAGGGAATGACATTGACCATATTATAATGTTATATTATATGCATCCATAAATATGTAAAAATGAACCTGCCATTATGTATGATTATAATGCATCAATAAAAATTGGAAAAATTAAAATGAAAGGCAAAAAAGAAAAAAAGAATGAAGATGAAAATAGAGCACTTTCAGATGAAGAATTGTTGAGAATTCATCAACAACATAAATATTTCACAGAAAATACTAAATACAGTTTTTTCGTCTGAAGGAAAATTAAACCATTTGGAAGTTTGAATCCTTGTAAATGAAATAATGAAAAGAAAAGTGATAAATGATCAAATTACTTTTTAAATTCCTCTAAAATATATGTGACTGCTTATAGCAGTTATAATAATATTGTCATTGGTATTTCTAAATATATGACATGTAATATATCCTCTTTCTCAAACATAAACATCTTTGGAGAGGATGTTACAGGGACCTAAAGATTATAAGTTTCTTATATCTTATATAAAGTTGTATCATAGTAATTGTAAGTAAACTGTAAAAGTATGTGTTGTTTTATAATACCTAGAACAAGGAGAGAGAGAGAGAGAGAGAGAGAATCATGATAAATCAAAATTAAATAATAACATTAAATAATAAAATAATAATAGTAGTCCAAAAGAGGGCATACAAGGGGGAACAGGGGTGCAAAAGAAGGGGAGGCAAACATGAAACAATAAATAAGTAGACATATTCCAAATATAATAATCATAAATTAAATGTTAAAAGCCTGAGCACTCTAGTTAAAAATTAAGTATGGGTGGTATGGATACAAATTATGACTTACTATATATGTAGCCTCTCAGAGAAAAGTTTTAAGACTTAGAAAAACTGAAGGTAAATGGGTAGATGCACACAATGAAAACAGCAAGCAGAAGATAACTGGACAATTTCAGTATTAGTTAGATTTACACTAAAGCATACTGCTTGGGACCAAGGATATTACCTGATGATTAAAGCAACCATTCATCAGGAAGACATGATGATTACAACTGTACACAAGTCTAACAGCAGTGCTTCCAAATACATGAAGAAATATTGAGAACACTGAGGGGAGAAATAGGCAATTGCACAAATATATAAGATCTTGAGACCCTCATCTCAGTAACTGGTATAACAAACAAAGAAAAACAAATCAGTAGAACTTAGTTCTGAATAACAACATCATGCAGCTGAATCTAATTAACAGTTACAGCATACTATAAACAACAACTACAGAATACACATTCTTTTCAATATATTTGCTACAGTCACCTTAGACCACCTGCAGGCTCAGAAAACGGGTCTAAATAAAATGAAAGTCGATCTTAAATTATAAAAATCTATTATAGGATGGATGCAGAATTAGGAGAAAAACATACTGCTATGATTTGAGTAAGCATCCTCCCAAGTGTCCGCGTGGTAAAGTCATGGTCCCCAGTTTGTAGATGTGGGGAAGTGGTGAAATTTTTAAGAGAGGGGCCCTAGTGGTGAGTTGTTAAATCACTGGAGGCATGTGTTTGAAGGGGACTCTGGAACCCTTGTCTCTCCAGATCTCTCCTTTGCTTCCTGGCAATGAAGTAAGTGGCTTTGCTCTTCCAGGTATTCCTCACATGCTGCCTCACCACAGGCCAAAATCAATGTGGGTCAATTGGTCATTGACTGAAAGCTGTAAACCTGTTAGCCAAAATAAACCTTTTCCCTTTAGAAGTTTATTTTTTCAGGCATCTCTTATAGTAATGGAAAACTAACACCAATAGCATAGAAAAATCCCAAACACCTGAAAATTTAAAAAACTTGAATAATGTATCAGTCAAATACAAAACAGAAATCTGCATTAAATGCTAAGTTTTCTACTTTGGTTGTATCATGTCCAGCCTTGCTTATTTGCTTAATTACTTATACAAATTATATTCTAAGACAGCCCAAGCTTTCTGCCCAGTTATGCCAGGATTGCAAGCAAAGATGGTCATTCTTTGGATTATATCTATGATAACAAGAGCATAATGCAGAATCATAACTTTATTTTCCCTAAGTAATCTTAAATTTAGACCTCAGGTCAGTTTCTCAGACCCATGATCTAGAGAGGGAGACTTAATTCTCCTTCACACCTTCATCAGATCCTCCATGTTAGCCTTGGGTCCACTGTTGACCTATAAACAAAATTAGAATCCTTTTACACTATACTTTTTAAAAACTCAAATGTGTTTTATTTAAGGTCTGATGCCATTTTTTACGAAAATTGAAAATGGCAAGTATGTATTCAGTGCCTAATACAGGATAAATTATTTCTAGATTTTTCAATATGATACACAAAAAAATCTCTCATCAACAACTATGTAAAACTTGATATTATGACTATTTTCTTAATGATTATCTCCTCAGGTATGCACTACTGATAAAAAAAAAGTCCAAGTATGTCTAAAACTTATTATTGGATGATTTAGTTGCAACTTTTCCAGGACAACCCTGGAAAAATATGTTCTATTTGCTATCATCATCCCCTTTGTCATATTTTTCACTTCAATGACTCCTACACAAACAAATTGTTTATGCATGAGTTCATCTAAGTGATCTTCACTGAAGACCACTGTATTACTATTCATATGTTTTATTATATAATTTTTGCAGTACAAAAGTTAAAACTAAAAGTTACTAGGCATTCTCAAACCAAAAATTGCACTGGGAAATGCTAAATATGCTGGGGAGACTTTAATGAATAGGAGAAAAAGACCAGAATGAAGTTTTAACTCAATTTCACTAAAATGAAAAGTGTATGAATTTTTAGGGGATGGAGTAGGTATAGGTTGGATCAAAGGGCTTGTGTTTGCCCGCTGGCCTTTCTCAAAACTTCTTCATATCGTCATGACAGGTGTTTAGAACTTGAGAAAGATACCTAGTGAAATTAGCCTCCTACTCTATCACAGAGACTCGGGGTGAGGGGACCATTTTATTTGATGATTACATTTCAAAGGGATGGTTCCCAGACCCTAGAGATACGCAACCCTGGCTGGCAAAACCTGCAGGTGTCTTTCTAGAAGATTTATATCGCAAAGGAGCAGAGAAGCAATTTATAGTTATAAGTTTTCTAAAGTGAGTGTTTCAAGAAAAGAAAGGAAAGGACTTTTGTGTTTGGGCCATCTAGATGGGTAAGGGTCACGTATGCTAGAGGTAAAAAGGCCGTCTAAAGTTTAGTCCTGCCAAGAAAAATATTAAGGCAGTCTTGTTAAATGTGTAGACCATGTTTAGTTCAATTATGAATAATTATAGCATCTCAGAATTGTTACAGCTCAGATTTGGCAACTGCAGTGGGATAAGCTGGAGAGAAAGGGGGGAGGGTCACTGATTTACACTACTCAGCTGATGCAAATTATCTTTATGGATTTTGAAGTGAAATTATTTAGTTAGTGTATTTTATATCTTACATATATAACACTCAGAGAAGATGCCCTCAGCACAGGTCTTAGAAACAAGACTGGTGATGAAAGAAATTCCAAGTTAAAACAATGCCTCTAAGAATTTGACGTTGTACTTTGTGCTCTGAAAAAAATTTGGCTTAGGGCTGAGGATGTGGCTCAAGTGGTAGCGCACTTGCCTGGCATGCGTGCGGCCTGGGTTCGATCCTCAGCACCACATACAAACAAAGATGTTGTGTCCGCCAAAAAAAAAAAAAAAAAATTAAAATTCTCTCTCTCTCTCTCTTTAAAAAAAAATTGGCTTAGTTTAGTTAAGCATTTGAAAAAATAAAAATCCTACAATAGTTATATTTCTGGAAGACATCCCTTCTCCATTTTATCTTTCTGTCTTTTTTAAAGTGGTGTTGATATTTGGAGAATACTTTTATACTTTCCTCAGTTGGCATATATCAACAAGTGAAAAGTATATAGTTTATTGAGTTATGTTTGTTTGTCCAAGTGCCAGCAATGCAAATATTAAAACAAGAAAAAAAAATGGGAAATGCACTGTAGATCCAAACTCAAAATAGTAGTTTTTCTTTACCTACCATGCTCTTGTTATTATATTTATCTCATTTTTTCAGATAAAAAAACCTGAAGATCATCCAATTAAATAGTTTGCCCAAGGCGATGCCACTAATGTGTGTAGCAACATAGACATAATCCAAGTTTGGTTAATTCCCAGTCTTATGCTATTTCCTGTGTATTACAGGAAATAAATTGCTTTGGTGAATTTTTTTTCAGCTTTCAGCAGGTTTATTATATGAAACGTGAAATCATAATAAATCTTTTTTTATTGGTTGTTCAAAACATTACATAGTTCTTGACATATCATATTTCATACATTAGATTCAAGTGGGTTATGAACTTCCATTTTTACCCCAAATACAGATTGCAGAATCACATCTGTTACACATCCACATTTTTACATGATGCCATATTTGACTCTTGTATTCTGCTACCTTTCCTATCCTCTATTATCCCCCCTCCCCTCCCCTCCCATCTTCTCTCTCTACCCCATCTACTGTAATTCATTTCTCTCCTTGTTTTTTTTTCCATTTCCCTCACAACCTCTTATATGTAATTTTGAATAACAATGAGGATCTCCTTCCATTTCGGTGAATATATTTTTGTTTTTCCTCTATGTACAGTGAATACTTCATTTTTTAAAGAATATGCCTAATAAGTTATGGACTAATTAGTTATTTTTAGGTAATTGGTATGTCAACAATAGTACCACATTTCTTAAAATTAAGATATTATCAATTGCTATATGACAGTTTAACAGCTTTCCAAGCTAAAAGGAAACACTGAACTATAAAGCAATCCTGTTTCAGAAAGACCAATTAAGAAAAACTATTTTGATATACAAGATAGAAACTGAAAATGAATCGTTTATAGTGTACTCACTGCCATCCCTGCATCAAGCAGAAACAAACTGTAATTATTTACCAAGATATCTCCCACCCTCCCCTTATAGCACACATGCATTCCCACACAGATCAACATGATTGCACCAAGATCATACCCAGCCAGTCCCTGAACATCTCTAATTGAGAGTATTGAAGTCAGCAGAAGAGAATAAATAAGCTTCTTGGGAAAGAATTTGTAGAGTGAAATGTGTGGGAAGCTTCCAAACATAAATCTTCAGCTACAAATAAGGCTACAATGGGTCATTTCTGAATGAGAAGGAAATCTTTGGTTTTGCATTAGTAAACTGTCTCTCCAGTGCATGTCAATCTACTAAGTAATTTTCTAGTCAGACACAATCAAAAGGATAAAAATAAAGATTGTATCTTTAAATTTATAAGCCATTTATCAGCACAGGGAAAAAGGAAAGTCCTGATGTCAAATTCTGGATGGTACCTAGGTGTCTTCTGTGAGCATGTGAAGGACCTGCTACAGGAGCATGGGGGAGAGACACCTCACATGATGCAGTGAAACTTACACTTCCTACCCTTCAACACCATGCTTTGGTTTTTAGTGCCTTTTGCATCTTGTTTAGAGATATAATATTTTTAGATGAAACATCTGATCATACACACACACACGCACACACATATATAAACACACATTTGTGTGTGTATATTACATATAGGCAGCTGACATTTTTGTGGGCATGTTAGTTTAGAAATCTTCTGAGTTTATAAGGATTTGATGTTGTACATTAGGTTTAACCTTCAAGACACAAGTTACTGCAAAAGGATAGAGATTAAAGTGTGAAAAAAAAAAGCATGACTAACTTTTTTCTGTTGCCACAGGCACCCAGATATTTAAGACAAAGTGTCACTTTTCCCAAGAAAGCTGTTTCTTTAGAGTCAGTTGAGCTTTTAACAATTTCTGTGTGACAAACAGTTTTCTCCTGGGATTATAACTTTCTGTTGAAATTTACTTCACCTTTTTGCATAAAATTTTGGCCCTGGAGTTCAGGGGCCATCACAGAAGTTAAGATTCAGCAAGATAACAACAGCAGCAACAAAACAAAACTGTTCTTTATAAGACTATTTTGGTCAAATATTAGCCAACAGAAGATATTTTGTGAATTAGATATTTTTGTGACTATGGTAATTAGTGAAATCTCAGAAGAAAGAGTATGTTACTCCTGATAGCTTTAATTTCTGCTTGTATAAAATAAATGACCTGGCCTTGGGTTTCATATATTTTCAGCAACAGAAGTTAATCTATCCAAAACATTAGTCATTTGGAGTCAGGAGCAAGAGTCAGAGTCTGATACAATTTGTCAAATATATATAAACAACATGATCTTTTTTATATAATCACATACGGTGATATTTTAATGTTATGTTTTCAGTATGTATATCAAATACTGCAGCATATATATTATCCCTCTCAATCTCACTTTTTCTCTATAAATTGAAAACAATAACTATTATGCAGGAGAATATTTTCTCTTTTCAATAGAAAGCATGTGTTTCTTTTCAAAATTGACCTGAAAAATATCAGTTTTTTTCTGTAGCTTGAAAATGACACAAAATAAGAAAGGCTTACATGACTACAGGTCCCTGAAGAAGAGCGAAAAAGATCTGGAATGTCCTACAGTGGGTTTACCCACCTACAACCACACAGGGACCAATTAAACAGATTGAGGATGGCTTGACAGAATCAAGAATGAGTTCAGGAGCCCCTGAGAGAGGATCGAAGATTAGATCAATACAGTTCTGGCATGAATGAAAAAAGAGGTAATTAATACCAGAGGCCAACCAATAAATTAGGAAATCGTGCAAAGGAAATGATGTGGTGCTTCTGCTGCCCCAACATGAACCCTGTAATCACATGGAAAGGGTTGGATTCCTCCGGAATCTTTTCCATAAATAATGCTTCATTACTTAATATGTTCGGAGGTATATAGCAAAGAATGAAAATGAAAATTATGATTTTATAAATATATTGACAAATATTCAGCACAGAACAAAATAAAATGTCACAATGCCAAGCCAAGGCTGATTCCTGTGTGTTGGAACACGTGAATATTTATGAATAAAACTTCCATTTGTAGATTATATTTCTTATGGCTGAAAATGTATATTTATAATTCTATATAATAATTTTAAACAAAATTATAAAATTAAAATACTTAATGAGTGAATAAAATTTATAAGAAAATATCAGCAAGACTTGGAAATGTTTCAAAATTAAAATGAAGATAGCACATGGGGATATTTTTAAACTGTTATTAATTAAAAGCTTTATTTTATATCCACCAATAAACAGAGATGTGCAAAATCATTTATGAAAATTTGATATTCTTTTCAAATTGTTTTCTACAAAGCTTTGGAAAAACCTTAAGAAATCTCACATATGCATTTTGAGGTAGCCCTCTTTATGTGGATGTGCTATTTTTTAGGTCAACCAAAAAATATGTACCTCTAAGCATTCATTTTTGAAATGATCAGAGTTGACTTTTAAATGGTGGTGTGTTCTGCTCTCCTTTCCCAGACCACTATTGATTTAAAACATCAGCTTGCATATCAACAAAATCATGTAACTAAAATAGTTAAGAGAGGGAAAATATCAATACAAAATAATAATAATAATGTATACATAGATGAACTAAAAATTTTGAACTGAATTTTTAACTTAGTTGACAGTGATTCCAGACACTTTCATAGCTACTTAATATTAGTGAAGAGTTGTATGTTGCATTTATTTTCTATAGCCATATAATAATGTTAGTACACAGTCTTAAAGCTTGAAATGGCACTGACTTACTATCTCACAGAAGTACAGACATGGTTCAGTCAAGTTCTCTTTTCATGGTCCCACAAGGCTGAATTTAGCAGAGTGCACACTAATCTGGAAAACTGACTCAGGAGGCATCCATATCCAGGTTCTCTTGGGTTGTTGGCAAAATTCATTTTTTATAGCAGATTCATGACATCTAGCTTTTTCAAAGCAAGCAACAAAGAATCTCTGTCTGCTTTTTAAAATTATAACCTTTGTAAATTACATGGATCCTCATTTAGGAAATCACATGATTATGTCAAACCCACCTGGTTTAATTTCCCTTTTGATTAACTCAGAATCAACAGTTAAGAACCATCATTATGTCTGCAAAAGCCTTTCACTTTTGCTATAATGTAAACATATTCACAAGTACTACTCTTGTGAAGGGGCAGAACCCATCCAAAATTGAGCTACCATTCTCCAGTAAATCTTGCCAACTACTTGGAGGTTCTCCTGTTCTCAGCTATTCTCTCATTTGATCCTTCCTATTTCTTCAGAATTAACACCAGGTAGGACTTCAGCAGTTGATAGATTGTCACTATGCACTTGTACGTTAGAGATTATTAGGACTTCCTATCTGGTTCTGTTGTTAATGTTGGATGATTATTGATTTTGCTAACTTGTTTCTTTGTATAATCCCTTATATGTTAAATTATGTTTCTCTTTTTTTTTTGTCCTGATTGGTACTGTTAAAGGTTTATCAATCTTAATAATTGTAAAGATAATCTTCAGTTGTATTGATTATCTCTATTGTTTTCTGTTTTCTATTTCATGTATTTCTGTTCTTTATTATCTCTATCATTATTCAACACTTACATTGGGTTTAGCTTACTCATCTTTTCGAACTTAAGCTGAAAGTTTAAGTTAAATCTTAAGTCATTGATTTTAAATATTTCTTCTTTTCTAATGTAACTATGAAGGCTATGATTTTACCTCTGAACATTGTTTTATCTTCATCTGAAGGATTTTGATATGCTATGCTTATACTGCAGGGACACAGCCATATCAATGTTTATAGCAGTGCAATTCACAATAGCTAAACTGTGGACTAATAAACATTGATAAGACACTATAAACAACAGAGGATACATCTTTTCAAGTTCACCAAGTTAGAGCATATGTTAGGTCATAAAACAAGACAATATGTATGAAAGAAATGAAATCATACAGAATATATTCTCTTATCATAACTGAATTAAATTTGTAATCAATTTTTAAAGATACCTAGAAAATCTCCAATTATATGAAAATTTAGTAATATACTTCAAAATAAGCCAAAGGGAAATTAGAAAATATTTTAAACTCAATAATAACTAGGTCAACATCCTCATGTCAAAGAAAACATTCAGCCTTTGTTTTTTGGGGATTGACTTACTTCACTTAGCATTATATTTTCCAACTCCATCCATTTACCTGCAAATGCCATGATTTTATTCTCTTTTAATACTGAGTAATGTTCCATTCTGTACATATACCAAAGTTTCCCTATCCATTCGTCTACTGAAGGGCATCTGTTTTCTTTGTGAACTGACCTCATGTTCAATATGAAGTTATTCTCTTTCTAGTTAAATTCCTCATCCTAGTATTTAACTTGTTGCATGTTTGGAGAACCATTGTAGATTTCTTACAATTTGTGTTTGCCTGGTATCTATTGAGACAGAGCAAAGAGGCTCCTGAGAAACAGGAAATATGTGGGTATAAACAGGTAGAATTTTCTTGTTCCTAAGAACTGCATTGCCATTAGAGTTAGGCTGTGGTGTTCTATTGAACAACAACAAAAATCTAAAGACCACCAACATCAGACAGGGTCACTCTGGACCATAATGAGTCACAATATAAAGATCTCTCTCATTAATCACATCTAACCAGAGACAAAAACAAGGTCACTAAGAAGACCACAGGAATGCCAATTATATTCTTCCAATTATAAATTTTGCTTCACTTTCTTCCTTTTTTTTATAAATGCATTTCATCAATATACTTAGTAATGAAATTACTTCACTTTCCTAATAAACCTCAATCCAAAACAAACCCCACATCTTTGAAGTCTCCTCAAATACATCTAGCACCAGTTCAAATTCTGTAAATCCCTAAAATCCCCTCACTGATATGCCCAAAGATTTTCTATGATATATTGTCACATTTGGTTTAGTAAGTCAACAGAACCAACTTTATTGATAATAAATGTGTTTCTTCTGGTATTTAATTGATGGAAATTACCAATATATTTCCATTTTTAAACTTAGCTGTGTACTTATATTTAATAGCTGTCTTTAGTAAATAATATATAGTTGAGTCTGAATTTTATGCGTTCTAACACTTATTTAGTATTACAGAGTTACTTAGTTTATATTGCATATAAATATGAATGTGGATAGGTTTAAGTATACCACTATGCTGTTTATTTGTCCCATCTGTTTGTTATAACTTTTTCCTTTCCTTCCACTTTTTTATATTAATTAGATATATTTTGCTCAATTTCATTATCTCTGTTTATTGGTTATATTTATTTATTTTATCCATATTTTTGTAATTGCTCTAGGTTTTTCAACGTGCATCTGTATTAGTCAGATTTTCATTGCTGTGACAAAAATTGCTGAGATAATGAACTTCTTAAGAAATGTTTATTTTAACTCATAATTCCAGATGTTTAATCCCGTGTTCACTTGGTGCTTTGGCTTTGGACCTATAATGAACAGTACATCATGGCAGGAGCAGGTGGCAAAAAAGGACTGTTTACCACACAGTGGCTGGGAAGCAGAGAGACTGGTTGGAGCCAGGTTCCCAATATACCCTTTAAGGGCATGCTCCCAATGATCTAAAACATGGGCCTTTGGGGGAACATTTTAGAACTAACTATAGTAACATCTTATCACTACCACCTTCAAAATATGACTATATAAATTCACATATAATTGCTTTAGAGAAGTGTCTATTTACCTTCTTTCTGTTCTTTATGTGATTATCATGCATTTTTTATAGTTTATAAAACTTTAAATTTTTACAATAAAATCAAGTAATATTGATTAAATAAGTAACATTTTTTTCTTTTACATTTGTCCACATTTATCATTTCTGTTATTCTGTTTATTTATTTGTATAGGTCTAGTTTTACTTTATCATTTGGCTTTATAATGTAGAACTTCCTTAAAATTTTCTCCAAGACCATATCTGCTGACAATAAATTATTTCAACTCTTTCTGTCTGAAAAACAATGTTTATTTTACCTTCATTTTTAAAGAAAATTTTGCTGGCTATAGAATACTAGATTAATCTTTTTTTCCTATGGTACTTTGTAGATTCCTTTAATTATCTCACAATTTGTACTGTTAGTGGTAAAAAGTAATCAGCACTTATTACTATCATGCCCTACATATAATGCTTTTACTTGTTTGAATATTTTTTTCAAATTTTCTCATTATTACTATTTTGCAGCAAGATGGTTATGATAAGCTTTGGTGCTGATGGTGATAGTGATGGTGGCAGGTATCTTACTTGGTTTAAGTTCATGAAGTTCCTCAGATAGGTAGCTATGTTTTAAATGAAACCTGAAAATATTCCACAGTTACTTTTCACATATTTCCCCACACACTCTTCTGTACTCCCAATTGCAATTACATTACAATATTTGATTATGTCATAAGCTACTGGAATATTTTCACTTTACCTCTCCTTTTTTCTTTCCTTTTATTCACTTTGAATATTTTCTTTTGCCCTGTCATCAAATTTAGAGGTTTCTTCTTTTGTGGTATTTAATTTGCTCTTAAGCCATTCAAGGGATTTCTATTTCTGATACTAACTCATTACTGTAATTTTTATTTGGTTTTTACTTAATTGTTTATCTCTAACATTCTCTTATAAAATTCTTTTATTATTTTCATAGATTTTAAAAATATACTTAACTTTAATAGCTGTGTTGTATATTTAATTCATTGTGTGGGATTTCTTAACCTGTTTCAGTTGACTCATTTTGCTTCTTGCTATCTTATGTATTTTCTGGCTTCTTCACATATTTAGTAATTTTTAAATTGTATTCTTGTCATTATGAGTGCTAAGTGGTCTGGATGTTTTATTTTTCTCAGTAGAGAATTCTTTCCCCAACAGTTATTAATTTACTTGCATTTATGCTTGTTCATTATGAAATGAGACTACTTCAATCTTTTCTAGGGTTATCTTCAATAGGTTTTATTCTAAGACTCAATTAGTTGTCCTCTTGTGGCATCACCTTTCTTAGTACATTTGGGTAATTAGGTTCGCTTACTCCTAAAGGTCAGAATTCAAATATCTCTTACCCTCATGTGATATTTTGCAGCTTAAAATTTCTAGATAGTTATTCCCAGTAGACAGACACTCCTTACGTGACTGTGTAGAATGTTTCCCAGTGCATCTGAGGCTTAGGCAGCCTAGAATTTAATAGTACTACTATGCTGATTTCTGGAAATTCTCTTCACATCCCTCTTCTTTTTGGTACTCTTTCCCTCAAATTCCAGTTACCACAGTAGTTACAATTTTGGATTTTAGTTTCCTTAGATTTGTTAGATGCCTTTTTGGGCTTCCCTATACAAAGGCCAAAAAGAATCCTGGAGTTAGGAAGCTTATGAAATTATGGAGCTCAACTTACTTGTTTCTTGTTTTCAAAGAGTCATATTTATGCTCTGTGGGATATGAAATTGGAAATATCCATATATCTTGTACAATTTTAAAATATATTTATGTTAGGTGGTGTAGAGTCAGTTACTGATCCTGACTATGAGCTTAATTCTGAATCATGTGTTTAATCGTTGCTCTTAGCAATAGCTTCTGTTATATCTGGTCACCTGTGGATTCAAACTGTGATGTATCTCCAAAGTGATATTATATTAGCATATTAGGGCTGGATTTTGACTCTTTCAAAAAAATTTTTTTAATTGTTGGGAGTAAAGTTTTCTGGTGTTTGGAATTTTTCTTTTGAGTAGTACCATAGATTTGTGACTGAGTCTAGGAAAAAGTCTATAGTCATAGAAGGAATTCCTATGAACTTCCACTCATAAAACTAACCCAATTTTCTTGATGTTACTATTTCAATAGTCATACATAGTAATATTCGAAGTGCATGCATGGTACCCAGCAAGAGGGCAAAACTCTCCTTATGCCTGCAAAAGGAAAATTAAATATGAAAAATTTTTAAATATTTTCTTTTTGCCTCAAGACTATTTTCCATCAGCAAGAATTAAAGTAGATTGATCATTTGGAAATATGATATTGGTATCCATCCAACTTTAATCATTTTCTTTACTTCAAACGACTTCCATTTTCCTCTTTGGTTAGGAAGACTCTTTGATGTCAAGATGGTCTGTACCAAAGCCAGGACTTTTTATGTTTCATAGTATACTGTTAGTTTTCCTTCCTTCTCCAGGATGATGAGCTTACATCTAACTTTAATACTCTAAAGTTTACATCTGATTTTAATACTCTAAAGTTACAAATTTCTCTTTCCCCAGCAGCATGACTTGCATCTAACTTATGTATTCTTATCAAAGCACTTTCAAAGGCATGCAACTGTAATGCAAATAACGTATTAATTCAGAAAATTTAAATAAAAATGAATTTTTGAATAGATAAAAATTAAATTAAAACTTTTCTAACAAGATAATCTTACAAGGAAGAAAGTGTTAGCATATGCAGCCAAAAATAAAAAGGAAACTCTAAGTCATTGTGAGTAGGTTGTGACTACATTGATGAAATATCATTAATATCCAGAGCAGGTTTTAGCCTCCAAATAGAGTTGAAAACCTCCTTTGAATGAAGCAGTAGAATATTGCTCTTGTAAAACTAGAGTGTAGAAATAATGCATTGTTTTGTATCTTCCATAGAACCTGAAGAAATGTCACAGCAAGGACACTGAATATAGCCTTTGGTAGAAAATAAAGCATTACTAAGTGCCCTCATTAAGATATCTCAATCCAAGTTCTCAATTCAAACCCAGATAAAGAAATAAGACATTACTAGTGCATTTTATAACATTAAGAAAGTGATCAAAATGCATAAAAGAAACCTAAAACAGTTATCTATGTGAATAAAGATTTCATAAATATTTCAAAAGAAGGGAAAATGCAGAAAAAAAATCCATTAAACAGCATAAAAAATACCATTGGCTATTTTCTGTACTATCCTAAGTGTTAATCAGCTTTCTATCTTTATAATAAAATACCTGAGAAGAACAACTTAAGGAAATAATTATTTGGAGTCAGTTTCAGAAGTCTCAGTTCATGGTAGTTTGCCCCCATCATTGTAGGTCTATGGTAAGACCAAACATGGTGGCGGCAAACATGCGGCAGAGTAGAAATGCTTACCTTAGGGTGAGTTGGAAGCATTTGGAAGCAAGGATTTGGGGACTTGGCCCAGTAACCTACATTCTTCAACTAGGCCCTACTTCCTAAAGTTTCCATAACCTCCAAAAGCATCACTTGCTGAGGCCCAAACCTTCAACACATGAGCACTTAGGGAACATTCTAGATCCAAACTATAACACTCTAGTACCCCAAAATAATATTTGAAATGCATTCTTCAGTTGTATGTCATATATTTTTAGTATATGTTAATGTACATGAGATTTACATTAGCAAATATAGAATAACTTTTAATGTGAAATGAGAACCAAAATATGTAAAATAAGCATCTACCTTTCAGTAGCAACAGAAGCTGTCTGCTTTAGTGCTAAGTCTAAAGGGAATTAATTAGTAAACTTCCTCCGTCATGATCAGTTTGAAGTCGTGGGGGAAGCAGAAAGGAGCACAGACCTGGAAAAAAAGAAAGTGTTGGAGGCATGAAAGAAACATGAAAGAATAAAGAATAATCTTCACTGAAACAAATCTGTCTTGTATTTTAAAAAGGATACTAGTAAGTTAAAAACAGGGTCATTCATTTTAGATGTTCTTTAGTGTGGATCAAAGTATGCAAAAGAAAAAGTCACCTTTGAAGTTAAGTTTTCTTCTCAAATTCACATACCCTTAGTGCTTCCACTTTCAATTTGTCTTAATCAACTTACCATTTATATATTAAGTACTAGTATATACAAGCACTCCACTAATTGCTGCAAGGGTGCAACAACAGATAGTGCAAAGTCCTTATCTCTAAGAATTCACAGTCTAACAAAAGGGCTAGAAAGAGAGGTTCAAGCACCACTACAAATAGTTTCTAAGCTGTACACAACATGGATGCCACATCTAGGGGGGATGCTGTATTCCTCATAGGTATCATAAATTTGTGGATTTATTAAAACGATTTGGAGATGACAAAAAACTAACGAACTCTCCTGATGCTAGTGGGATTTTTGTTTGTTTTTCTTTTCTAAATAGGTATTCAGAGGGCAGCAATCAACAAGGCTATGGCACCACAAGCATAAACTTTACTAGTAGAGTCAAAGAGAATTTACATTGATCACTTAAGTAGAGCCAAGACTAAGTCTTTATATCTTTACAAATTCAACTGGTTAAAAAAAAAATCTCAATTTCCTAAGTAAGGGTCAACTAAGGACAAAGTTATCAACACTAGTAATTGAAAATATGCAAATACAATGATTTATCTGAGCAAGAAAACTACTATATGAACCAGAATATTTGTGTTTATAGAACCAGAATGTTCCCTGCTTAACTACACAGTGACAATGAAAAATCGTCAAAATTTGCAGATGGTTTGATAATCAGAATTTGGTTTGTAAACTAGATGAGTAATGTATTTAAGAAACCAGGCATAGGTACCCTAATATGTATATATACATATTGATAGTTGGGATGCTCTTAATATTGACCTTTTAAAACTCAAAGGTTATGATCAATGCCTAAACCCACCTTTACCATTAAAATGACATCATTAAAGAAGAAGAAATATCTGAAGTCTGTTAGCTTAAACTATATATATGTATATATGCATATATATCCATATATTTGGTTTTATATATATATTTTTATTTAAGATATGTACATATATATGTATATATTTAAATATTTGCATATTTGACAAAAAAACTTTCACTAGCACTATTAGCCTAACTCTTTTCTTGGTTTTCCTTCATTATTATTTCTGACTGACACATTTAATTTGTAATGTGTACATACTTTCCAATGCTCTTTGTCCAAACTGCTAGTTTTGTGACCAATAAAGCTTAAGACTGCTGTTCACTTCATTTCATCTTAACTTTAAATTTGTCTCAGAGACTATATGAATGTTGAGGTGAGATGAAGCATACACAAAATTGCAGAATAATCACAATGCACATTTCCTATATTTTTGATTAATTAAGTGTGCTCTTATGATTACTAGCAATACTCTTGTAATATGACAAGAATGACATTTTGATTTTCTACTTTAGTTAAAATAGGAACAAATTAGAAGGGCAAATGATGAGATTTTATAAACATGTAGTTTCACCACATATAGGAATCAAAAAATCTTTATTGATGCAAAGTACCTGAGGGGGGGAAATGTCTTTACAGAGATTCTGTAAGCCCAAAAAACTATCTCACCTTCCTAATAGTCCATTTAACATCCCATTTAACAAGTGGATGAAGAAAAAGTTACTCACATTGTCTTGTCTGAAAACCTGCCTCCTTTAAGGCTGTCTGCCTCATGTCATTGCCAATATCAAAACGCTGACATTTAGGGAACTTACATTCATGAATAATATGTGACAAAATGAAATTATGCCTATAACAAGGATGGGTGGACATGAGTAATATCCTAAAGCAATTAGTTAGGCAAATAAATAAATAAATGCCAAGAAGTAAAAGTCATCATAGAACTACAAAGTCATCTAAAAACATTCAAAACCACACTTTCTTGAGGTCAAAATTAAATTATAGGGAAAATCAGAGTTCTTATATCTTTTTTTTCCAACATAAGATTATTTCAACTTCTGTTTTATTAAACCTCCATAATATTAATAATCAAATAACCAAATATAGCAATGATGGCTTTAAATAAATTTTATGCTCATGGTTGTTTGTTTCAAAGACGCTAAAGGTTTGTACACATCTTATATTTCAGTGGGTCTTCCTTAATAAAAAAATCTTGATTTGCTCTAAAGATACATACTCAGATTATGCATACACATACATATACAAATTTTACATTATTTTCAAATACTTTGATTTCAAGTGTCAAAAGTCTAACATGTATCTAAGAAAAATTTGATCATGACAAAGGAGAGTAATATTGGTTTGGGTACTGCTTGATACTGAGGCTAGATGTAGAACCCATTGTCATTTCTTCTATTTATGCTGCCTCTTTTTGTATTGTCCTCTAGAATCTCTAATCACACTATTCTTACTCATACTGTCTGTCCTTCAACAATTCTAATGAAATTCATAGAATTAAATTTTATTCTCTTGATGTAGGTATTATACTTATCCCTGAGCATATCACTGTGACCAAGGAGCTGAATGACATGATTTGGTGAGGTCTGGGCTAGGCGCTCGTGTTTTGGCTGAGAGTGGCAGCAAGTATCTGCTTTCACATAGAAAAGTTGAGGGGCTAAATCCATCTTTGTAATCCTATTTCTCATCTGGCTCATATTTGGTCCTATAGAGATGATTTACGAAGGCATGATCAGTCTACATCCCAAGCCATCGGTATTCTCACTTTTATCATCTTTTAGGTTATAATTTATTTTCTTTCAACCATGATGGCTACACACACACACACACACACAAAAAAAAAAAAAAAAAAAAAAAACTCTTTCTATTTCTGCTTGTCCAATGTAATCATCATCTGATGGAAACACAATTTTTATTTAAATCAAATCAAATCTGCAAGGAAAGTACCAATGTATTCAAAGGGATATTTGTATCACTACTAGTGTCCTAAAGCAACTCATCTTTACACAAGTACTCCTTTCACTACTCTACAACATGAACACGGTGCCTCAAAACTGTAATCCTCATGCACATTTATTTCAGAGTGTGATGCAGGGAAACAAAGGGAATGAGCATCCCTGTGCAGTAGAAATTTCTGTGAATGGCAATATTTTCTAATCTATTCTATCCCATATAGTAACCAAGGATCACATATGGCTGCTAAATACATGATGAATGCCTAATATGCTCAAGGAACTTAATGTTAAATTTTATTTAGTTTTAAATAATTTAAATTAAAATTTAATAGCTTCTAGCAGTTAAAAAGTACAGATTAGACAATACAGCCCAAGATGATAAGCTAGGTAGGACATGCTCCACTGTCCTTTGTTATCACATACTCTGTCTAATAATGTGTTAATGAAGTGCTTGTCATGCTGCATAGGCTATGATTTTTTTCATTCAAGCATGTCTAACATCTGACCAGTTTGAGATGCTCTTTCCTCTTCATTATCCCCAAATTGAGTTCAATAATGTTGTTTGATTCCCCATTCTGAGGAAAAAAAAACTGACACATTTAAACAAAAATTGACAACCCTTAGAAAAATCAAAAACAAACAAACAAACAAACAAACAATAACTTGCCACAAAGTAGTAAACAAAATGATCTAGTCTATTTTATAAAATAAGGTAGTTAGGACAGGGATGAAGAAGGAAAACTACATTGGACAGTGTTTGAGTTTATATTTCGGCTCTGCCACTTGTTGAGTATGAGATCATTCATAATTTCTTAACCACTGTGTGCTTTAGTTTTCCTATCTGGAAACTGGAGATAAGTAGTGTCCTCCACATAATGCTGCAAACTGTAAATTTAACACATATATTGAATTCAAAACATCACCCACAGGTGGTAATTATTAAATATCAGCTATTATCCTACTTAGCAATGTTGTCAACATGATCAAATATGGTTCCTATAGAGATGCTTCTCAATAGATAAGGAAGTATTACTGTCTTCATCCTATTTTCCAAATGCAAAATTTCCTGTTATTCCCCAAGAATAACCTTATGTTATTCAGCACTGTCTTACTATAATGAACACCTAATGTAATCAGTTTATGAAGATAAAAACATTTATTTTGGCTTTAGTTTAGGAGGCTTCAGTCCACAACTTGTCGGCCCCATTTCCTATGGGCCTCGGTGTGGCAACCCATCATAGTGGGGAGAGAGTGGAGGAGATACCACATTCACTTCACAGACAGGTGTCAGAAAGACAAAGAAGGAGACCAGAGTCTCGCAATCATTTTCAAAGACATGCACCCAAAGATCTAAGGGATCCCTATAGGCCCCATGTCTGAAAGTTTCCACCACCTCTCAACAGCACCAGGGGCTAACACATGGGCTGTGTGTGTGTGTGTGTGTGTGTGTGTGTGTGTGTGAGTGGGGCGGCATTCCAGATATAATGCACTAATAATAATGATAACAGTCCTTTGCAGTACTGGGGATTGAACCTGGAACACATTGAGATTCATCCCAGTCCTTTTATAAATATTTTATTTATTAAAATTTGAATTAGGTTCTGTTTTAGTCAGCTTTTTTTGCTGCGGTGACTAAAGGATCTGACCAGCACAACTGTAGGGGAGGAAAAGTTTATTGAGGGCTTAAGGTTTCAGAAGTCTTATTCCAGAGAAGGCTGGCTCCATTCCTTGGGGCTGGAGGTGAGGCAGAACATCATGGCAGAGTGTGTGGCTGAGGGAAGCATCTCAGACCATGGTAGTCAAGAGGCAGAGAGAGAGACTCCAGCTCCACATACAAAATATATACCTCACAGCCACGCCCCCAATTAACCACTTTCTCCAGCCACACCCCACGTGCCTGTAGTTACCACTGAATCAATCCCATTAGGGTTAAGACTCTCACAATTCAATCATTTCTCCTCTGAACCTTCTTGCATTGTTTCTCATGTGAGATTTTGGGGGACACCTCACATTACAGGTTTCTACTAAATTGCACAGCCTGGCCTTAAACTTGTGATCTTCTTGCCTTACCTTCCCAAGTAGCTGAGCTTATAGGTATGTACCACTGCATCCAGTTTATAATGGCTTTTTAAGAGTGATTATTTTCCATATTTTGTAAATTGTGGCCTATGATTTTTTTTGACAATCATATCCAAATATTCAAATTCCCAAAACAGAATTCTTTTTCCAAGGGATGCAAATTTTACAAAGCTACACTTTCACTGCTCATTTGACATGAACCTCACAGTAGCTTGTAAGATGAGTATTAGTATGTACATTTCATACATAAAGTTAACAAAAAAACCAAGAGATAAATATAGAATTAATGTCATTGTTACAAAATAACGAGTTCTATTCTTGAACCTAGGTCTTACAATCCAAATCCAGAGGTTTTTCTTTCTTCTTTTTTGTCTGTCTAAATTTCAGATTTTATGATAATAAGATTTAAGTGGCAAAGGGTTGCTTTATGGGTAAAATAAGCAATTAGAGGGGTGGTGCTATAATTTACATCATATGTACTAGCCACTCACACAAAGCAATATATATTTTGCAATATATGTCGTTCTGTTGAGCCTTAGAAATCCAAATAAACTCCATAACTTTTCAGGAATAAAAATATCAAGGAACTCACTATTCTTTTGGGACCACATGCCTTTGTAACATCAGTCAACTTTAAATAGAAATGATTAATAAAAATCATATTTTCTTTTTTACTCTAATGTATCATTTATGCTATATATTTGTTGCCACAGAACATGCTGCTACTATCAGAACTCAGATGTTTGTGTGCTTATTTCCATATCAACTATTGTTTTCTCTTTGGGAATAATTAATTTTCATTGGTGCACTTTCATACTTGGTATTTTCTCACAGATTCTTCAATCTCAAATTCCTTAATTAGAGATTTTACTTAAAAGAGGATGATAAAAGGCACAGAGAGATTTGATGTCAAAGCAAAGTACCTAACTGAAAAATATGCAAGTGAATTTTATATTTGTTATTTTTAAACTTCAAAGGAAATAATGGAAATTTCTATGCTCCTTTTTTTTTAAGGCAAAACAACAACAACAACAATAAAGATGGTAAAAAGCCATGTGGCTCAGATGTGTTATAATCGCATGTGTTGGTGTCTACTGGATTCATTCTGTTTTTTTTTTTTTTTTCTGGCTTTTTTGGGAGGGTGAGAATATCATTCCTTAATAGAGTGACATTTGGAATAATTTCAGTACAACTCTTAAATATGCTACACAAAACTGTTTATTTAATCAAAGGTTATGATTTTGTGATAGTGTTTCTGACCCTCAGTACAGGACCCAGCTTTTAATGCATAAAGATATCTGGTTACCATGACTATAATTACCATAATTTTACACCTATTAATTTTGTCTGTAGAATTAATTTCCATAACTTATGACTTGAAACAAAAACATCAGCCTCATTCCACAGTTTCCAAGAGCAGAATTATTATAAACCTTATAAATGCCAAATGTTATTATTACTTTTTTTTTCATTTTTGCTCTCTCTGAATCCTCCAAACTGGTTCCCTCTTATTAAAATTCAAACAGCTGTGAAATGGCCAGGCGATTTGAAGATGAAAGTAAATTCAAAGTGACCTTCATCCATGCTGAACAAATAGAATATTATAAACATACTTTCCAGTTGAAGTTACACAAAGCAAATTAAGAAATACCTAGGGCTATAATTTACTACAAAAATGTTTCTTAAATTTCTGACAGTTTCATTTAACTGACTAATTAAATTTGCTTGTAGGCATCTTAGAGACGGAGTCTAATAACTACATTGTCATCTGGGAAGAAAATGAAAATTACTTTTTTTCCATGAGAAATATGTTTGTAATGATCCAGGTCTCCTACTAAACATTTGACAAATATATGTAAGTGGTTATGCCTAGTTGTATTAGATGATAATGCCAATTCTATTAAAAGGTGATTAAAAGAAAATCTCACAAGTAATAGCTTGGAACTGTAAATGAGCAATTTCTGAAGAATCTGCCAAGGGGAGAATTTAAAGTGTGTTTCTACAGTAAGAACAATATGCATTTATTGTATATTTTGTTTACTCATTTCTTAGAAATCAATGTTTGAGGTGACCCATTTTACAAATCTCTCTCCTGGAAAGTGTGCTGCTGCCTCCTAGGAAGGACCCAGAGCAAATCCCATCCCCAGGAGTTCATAGTTCCCAGATGCCAGACTGAGATTATTGAAAGGATTCGGAATTCAGTTTTCTCGTATAAGCTCATGTGCTGAGAGGACAAATGGAGTTTGTGATTTCCCTCTAGAGAAACAAAAATACCAACTTTTTTGAGGCATGTTCTAAAGCTGTAAGGAAAAACCTTCGAATAGACTTTTGCAAACAGTATCTTCAGATGAATCTTGCAATAAAGTACCCTACAATCTTCCACAATTATACCCCAGAATTGTGGATAATGGTCAAAACACTGATTTTTCTCTTTTTATTCTCTTTAGAAACAATCCAGGATCTTGGCACACAAAATATAAAACACCTGACAACATTTAATAATTACCTCCTTTCATTATGTATAATTGTGTTATTCATTTCATGAGAATGACATTTAAGAGAAAAATGTGAAAGCTACAATTATATAATTATTTTGCAAAGTACTAATGCTTGCATGCTCTGTAAAAACCAGAGTAGCTCGGGGTTTAAAATTTCACTGAATACTTACAAAATCATTCACATTTATTTTAGTTCCTCTCTTAACTCCCATTAATCTGTAATCTATTCAAAGACGAAAAGTGGTATTTGCTCATCATGGAATTCCCTTCAGCCCCTAGGATAGTACCTGACACATAATAGTCATTTGATATTCATTGTCTGCAAAGATTAAAACAAAACTAAATTAATAGGGTGTGGCATTTAGGGAAGGAGACATTCAAAAGATGCATCCTCTGTGGTTTTCATTATTCTAGTGATAATAAGAATAATAGCATTATCTTATCTGCTTGATTAAAACATCAATGCTCAAACTAGTAGAAAAGTGAGAAAATATTTCCCTTATGGCAACACTTACACTATTACTAGTGTTAACAACCAGAGAAAACCAGGAGGTTCTCCACTTCTGATTTCTCTTTCTGGATGGAATATTTAACTTGGCATCACATTCAGGCCCTCTCATCATCTCAACTTTATTTTAAACAGTCAACTAGTAATTAAAACATAAAAATTAAAATGCATACTCTAGACCACACATTTCACAGATTTTAGAGATTTATTTTTGCCAGGTTTCCATTGTTGACCACATAGTCAAGGAACACATATCTGTAGCCACGGGTGTTAGATTTATGTAGCTTTCTGTGCAGAGAGCAGGTGGCAGAATAACCATGGGGAGACTCTTGGGACCTGGCAGGGAAGTAGAGGATGTATCTTACAGTGCTTATATTTGCTTTGGGTAATTTAAAGCAGGCTTAGAGAATTGGGTGTCAGTTTGGATTAAGTTACATCAAAAAGTAAAGACAGTTTGGTCACTGGACACATTGGTAATCATTTTACTTAGGATATCTGAAATTAGAGTAGGGAAATAGTTATTAGGAGTAAAGAAAAAAAAATAGTCACTGAAGTTGGCCAGAAAAGGGGTGACTAGCTACTATGGCTATTACATGTCTGGGTTTTATGTGGCTCTTCCTTGTGCCACCATATTTAGAATAGCCTGTAAGAGTTTTGCTTATGCTCTGCCAACATTTGTGTTCAGTTCGAAACACAACAGTGTAACAGAGCTTATGCTGCCAGTGTCTGTGGTCATTTATACTCTCTTGCCAGACATAATTATTATTGTTATTTATAACTATTGTTTTTATTTTTAAATTATGGATTAACTCTGGATGTGTTCTGAAGGAGAGTCTGTCTTTCTGTGACTACTACAGTGAACAATACTCTACTCATTATGAGGCAGGTCTGCTCTTTCTGTCAGATTCCCCTTGGTCCCTTGTTCTGGAAAACTCTATGCATGGAGAAATAATGTAAGCCTTCTCTTCCTATAGCAGAAACAGAATGCTTGGAGTCAAAGGTGAGAACTGAGCATTGAAATATCTATAACCTGCTGTTCATCTTGGAAACATGTTTCAGGAAGGAATTTTACAAGGACTCAGCAAACTAGAATTCATTTCAGCCTTGTTCATTATCCACTCATATAGTACTGCATAATTATTCTTGAAGTAATCCACCCTGTATTGAGAGAGGTTGGGGAAGGAGGGAGAGAGAAAGAGGAAGGAGAGAGAACATATTGAATAGTGAGTAAGATACTGAAGACTGACTTTTAAGCACAGCTGGGTCTAGGTACCCAAATAATATGCAATCTCAGATTCTTTCTTTATTATCCTTTCTGCTTTTCTCTGAACTGGTTTGAACATCAGATAGACTCAGAACTCACAATTATCCAGACAGTCATCAGAAGTCTAAGTCTCTTCCTTCTAATTTAGTGCAGTAGATACTCTCAATGCCCTGCTCATCTCCTGTTGGCATTCATTGTTCCCACATATACCTGGGGATTCTTACTGCCAACATCTACAATCCCTAACTTGGGGCTTTCTACCAGTAGCAGGAAGGAAACAGGTAAAAAGTATGGAGGAGTTAATGCCTCCTGGAGCAGCCCCCATCTTTGGACTGTGTTCTATACCATGGAACAGAATACCCCAGCAGGATCAAACCCAGATTTCCAGAGCAATAATCTCCACGATAGCAAACTCTCATCTGACTTCCTTTCCTACCATGATCACTGTTCCAGCCTTCTACCTTGCTCTTTTGGAATCTCTTTAAATTCCTTCAAATTCTTGACTTGGATCTTTTCCTACATGAACATCACCTAGCCAAGCAGGCCAAAATAGAAAGATAGGGTTTTTTATTTTTATTTTTTAATATTTTTCCCTCTATATACTAGAGAAAGTGTAGGGTACTCTAGGGGATGTTTCCAAGTCATATACCCTCCCTCTGGCTAAGGACAAAACCAATAAGTATATTTCTTACATAAATAACATGAAACAGGCAGAATGTGACATTTCCACAAGAATTTGGGATATCTCATAATTTTTTTTTAAAGAGAAACATTATCTGAGGCAAAGGATAAGTAGTATCTACTTCTGGGCTCTGACAGACATAAATCAAATCATTCTTTAGCCACACATTCTCTCCACAATTGTTTAGAGTAACAGTCTGAGCCTGAATAAACTAGTAACAGTTGTAAGCAATTTTTAGGCTATTAATTTGATGCATGTATACTGATATTTAATTAAGTCCCTTTTGGAAAGTTGACTAAAAAAAACAAATTAAAATTTAATGACTATGGGAAGTAAAGATTTCTCTTAATATTAGTTGTAAGAAGAAATACATGAGACCTTATGAAAATCAGGAACAATGAAAATTATATATTTTATTTACAGATTCTGGTAATTTCAGGGCAAGCTACAAGTTATATTATATATATATATGTGTGTGTGTGTGCATATATATGTAGATACATATATATGTGTATGTACACATATACACACATGTGATGAAAGATATTATTGGGAGAGACTAAGTTCAAGTTCACCTTAAATCTTAAATCTTAGATCTTTATTACAGAATTCAAGAATAGGCAAGGCAATTCATATTCAGTATTAGAATAAAGAATGTGCTCTCCTAATAATAACGAAGCCAGAATTAGAAGGGCAGTCAGTTCAGATAGGTAAATCAAGTCAGATCAGATCAAGGAGGCCAATTTTGAGCGAGTCCAGGAAGTTGGAGACTGTACCCTCAGGGATTGAAATGTTAATTTCTTCAGAGCCCTTCCTCCACCCCCATCAAGAACCTTCCCCTGCTCCAACTTGTTGCCAAGGTAATCTGTCCCAGGAATTGCCCTACAGGGAGTCATAGTTGTTAATTGATGTGTCCTGGGCTGCTCCATCCCACGCTTTCTCCTTTAGTCCACCTGTTTCCTACCTTTTGGCCAGTCCACCAAGCACTCCTGGGCCTAGTCACCTATGCAGGAAGGAGAAAGATAAAGGGAAGAGGGCAGGAGACCAAAGGAAGCCTAGGACATATAAGAAGGGCAGAACACCTCGCTTCTTGGGATACCAGGATACCAGCTATGGTCCCCTTCTCCCTCCCAAGAGAAGTCTCTGTTACCTCTTTTTGAATAAACCCTGCCTAATATGCTTACCTCAGTGTGCTTCTCTAAGTTCAAACTTCAACATGTGAAGAAGCAGAACTCCTTACCTATAACCAGCAGTATCAATAATGATAGTAACTAGATCAGGTCCCTCCAACTAATCAAGGTAACCCATGAGAAAGAACTTCTGCACCAAATGCTGTGTATGCACCTTACATCAATTAGATCACAGATTTTCAGGTACAGATTGAAGATCAGGTTATAGGATTAACTGACTTAGAGAGGTGTCATTACTTCACTAAGAATAGAAAACAAACCATCTACTCAAAAATCCCTCAGTAATAGAAAAAAAGTATAAGGTACCTAACTGGCATCCTCTGATTGAATACTATTAAAAGTGAGAGTGCAAAATAATCATAGAACGAAAGAAAATGAAAATGATGCTAAATACAGTATGTTGAATTTCCTTGTCCTACTTTACTTTCTCTTTATTCATAAGTAACATTGCCAGGCTCATAAGCAGACCCTTGCTATTTCAAAGTTTCTTGCTTTCCTCTTATTTGTGTGTAAAAGAAAGGGTTGAGGATTAGCTCAATGGTTTTTGGAAGTAAATACATCAGAAGCTGTGAAAGATTAACAGCACTTTCCTTCAGGAATTAAAAGAAAACAAAGCAAACATTTTAAAAATGTGAAAAAATACAGATTCTTCTTTTCCTATAGACCTGCAGGTAGAGGAACAGATAAAGTCAGATGCAATCAAAAAGCAGTTTTAAACAATTTCCAATTCCTTGGTGACTTTCCAAATGTTCAGGAGGTCATTGCTTTAGTGAATATTAGACTACTGAAAAAGATGAGAGGAGCCAGCCAAAGGATGAGGGGGAAAGCAAAGGAAATAAGGAGAATGTTTGCAGTACAAAGAAGGCACTGGTCTTCTCTCTCCTGAACAGGTTAAGAACCACAGCCATCAGGCTCTGAGGAGAGAAGACAGAAACATTCAAGGTGTGACCTTCAGAAGGTAACATCACCCAGCAGGTCCTCACTTATAAAATCAGAGAGCTGGATAAGGAGGTCTTCAAAGCATTTCTTTTTAACCTAATATTCTTTTACACCTTGGCCTTTCATAACCAGACAATAGGGAACTTAAAATAAAATGAACATATTCCATGAACAATTTGATCAAATGAATGATTTGCTATAAGCCGTTAGAAACATGCTTGACTCTCTGTGCCTTCGAAAGAAGCAAGCAGTATCTTAGCTTTGCTGGGAGGGTGGTTTGAAAGGAAATAAGATGTGGATGTGATCAAATGTCACATTACTCTCCTGTGCCATGCCTCTCCACCTCTCCTGCAACAAGGCTGACCTTGAGAAAGTGCTGGAAAGAGAAAGGCAGGTGTTTTCCTCATATGAGATGCAGTAAGAAAATGCAGACTAATAACACCAGGGTGGTGTTGAAGCTCTGACACAGATTTGAAATGTAGCCTAGGGGCTGGGGATGTGGCTCAAGCGGTAGCGCGCTCGCCTGGCATGCGTGCGGCCGGGGTTCGATCCTCAGCACCACATACCAACAAAGATGTTGTGTCCGCCGAGAACTAAAAAATAAATATATAAAAAAAAAAAGAAATGTAGCCTAAACTAATTTAGCAATCTCAGTATATCAACAATTTTCACAAGCAAAATTTGAGGGTTAGTTGCTATCTGCTCTTTCTTACACAGATGTATTAAGGAGACTAGAAAGAAAATCTCTGAAAGACCTTGAGCTACTCCATAGACAAGATAAACAGCATAACTCTGGTTTTCATCATTATATGCTGCCATTTATGTGCTGGGTGACTCCATTTGACTCAGAAACATCACAGCATCTCATGCCAGCAGTAAAAACAAAGGTACCTTTGCCTTAGAAAAGGATGTATGTATTCTTAGGAAAGGCAAGGTAACTACTAAACATTTCAGAAGATACATTTTCATTTTCTTCTAAAGTTTTTTAGCTGAAGAGTCTGCTTAAAGTTGTTTTCTGATTTTATTTCTGTCAAATCTCATCTCAAATATTATTAAACAACATCAAAAACTGTTATCTGCAGATTTCAGACAAGAGCAATAAAAGGGTAAAATAGAAATAATTATGAGATCTAGGAATATAGCTCAGTTTGTAGAGTGCTTGCCTCGAATGCACAAGACCCTGGGTTCAATTCCCAGCACCCCACACCTCTAATAATAATAATAATAATAATAATAATAATAATAATAATAGAAATGATCAGTAAAAGAATTTGCATCATGTTCAAATATCAAATGTTAACACATTGTAAGTTAATAAATATAAAATACTGCTATGTTTATTTCTTCTGTAGTATTAAATTGCAACTTTTTTTTCTTTTTTATCTCACAGGTTTTTGTTTTATTTTCATTAAGCTGAAGATTGAACCAATGTCTTACCATGCTAAGCAAATTCTCTACTACTAATCTACACCCCAGGCCCTTTTTAAAAAATTATTTTTCATTCTGAGATAGGGTTTTGCAAGGTTACCAAGTTTCCCTAAAGTTTTGATCCTTCTGACTCATCCTTCCTCCCAAGTAGCAGGTATTTCAGGTGTGTACCACTGAACCTGACTTCATGTAAAATTTTATTAAAAAAATATTACAGACTTTTTGGCATTTTATTGTGAACAAAGCTTAAATTTTGTGAATATATGAGTGAGGTCAGTTGGTAATAAAGATAATAATAGCCTTTTATTTACTACATACTATTTTAATAGAGGGTTTCTTATTATTTTCTAGGAAGTTATACTAAATCATTTAATCTTCAATAAATATTTTTGAGTCAAATACTACTGTTATTCCATTTAAAATTTTAGAAAACTAAGTCACAGAAATGTTAAGGAGAAACTTGTTCAAGTCTTATAGCTGCTATTAGTCAACTTTCTCTTGTGAGACAAGATACCTGAGATAATCAACTTATAATGAAGGAAAGATTCACTTTGGCCTTCAGTTTGGGAGATTTTGGTCCATAGTTGCTCCGGTCTATTGGCTTTGAACCTTTAGTGAGTCTGCACATTATGGAGAAGGTGTGCAGTGGAGGGAGCTGATCAGGTCATGGTCACCAGGAAGAAGAGAGGGAAAAAGGGGGCTGGGGTACCTAGAGCCTCTCCTGGGAGATTCTTTTAATTACCTAACTTCCTTCCACTAGGCCCCACCTCCTAAAAATTTCCACCACTTCCCAATTGCACCATGAGCTATGATGTTTGGGGGTCACTTACCAAACCACAGCTGAAGACACAACTGGAGTTTGAATATACAGCCTGTCTGGTTCCAGAGCCCACACTTATCACAGTCATGGATACAGTCCCTCTTGCAAGGGATTCTACTGTTGTTGTGGTGCCCTGTTACTGCACAGACAGAAATTTTATTATCATTCTCATCTATGAAATATTCACACATAGTGTCAAATAACTCTGGATCATGGTGAAGAATTGAAACACAAGACTCAGATGAAGACTGGAAGATAGAGTTAGTTCTACCACCTCTCTCATTTTTTTAAAAAATTTTAATTAAATTTACCTTTTATCCAATGAATAAAAACATGTGTATATATGAACGGGTTACTATGTGATATTTAAATCAGAAAAAAAACACATATTACCTCCTCAAACATTTTCCAATTTTTTATATTGAAATTTTTTCAAACTTCTTTCTTCAAAGGTTTTAAAATGTATAGTACATTATTGTTATATATTGTTATCTTACAGGGAAATAACACACCAAAACTTCTTACTCCTATCTAATTGCAACATATTACCCGTTAATTAACATTTTGCCATCCCTCCCACCCTCTCTCTTTTCTCAGCCTTCTGGCAACCACCATTCAACTCTTAAATTCTATGTGCCCAATTTTTCTGTATTCCACATGTGAATGAGATCACGTGGAACTTGTATTTCTGTACTTGTACTATACAGCCATAAAAAGAATGAAATAATATTATTTAGTTTTCATCTCACAATAGTCAGAATGGCAATTATCAAGAATATAAGCAACAATAAGTGTTGGTGAGGATGTGGAGGAAAAGGTATACTCAAACATTGCTGGTGAGAGTGCAAATTGGTGCAACCACTCTGGAAAGAAATATGGAGATTCCTTAGAAAACTTGGAATAGGCCCAAATGCCAATGTCTTCTTTGATATAATGAGAGCAACTAAGAACAGAGCAGGGAGGAAGAGCAGGAGGAAAAGATTAACATTAACAGAGTCATGAGGTGGGAGGGAAAGGGAGAGAAAAAGGGAAATTGCATGGAAATGGAAGGAGACCCTCATTGTTATACAAAATTACATATAAGAGGTTGTGAGGGGAATGGGAAAAAATAAAGAGAGAAATGAATTACAGTAGATGGGGTAGAGAGAGAAGATGGGAGGGGAGGGGGGATAGTAGAGGATAGGAAAGGTAGCAGAATACAACAGTTACTATTATGGCATTATGTAAAAATGTGCATGTGTAACCAATGTGATTCTGCAATCTTTGTAATGTTTTGAATAACCAATAAAAAAAAAAACAAACTTGGAATGGAACTACCACTTGACCCAGTTATCCCACTCCTTGGATTATACTCAAAGGACTTAAAATCAGCAGACTGCACTGACACAGCAACATCAATATTTGTAGCAACTCAATTCACAATAGCTAAACTATGGCACCAACCTAGATGCCCTTCAACAGATGAATGGATAAAGAAACTGTGATATATATACACAATGGAATATTACTGAACCTTAAAAAAGAATGAAATTATGGCATTTGCAGCTAAATGGATGGAGTTGGAGAATATCAGGCTAAGTGAAATAAACAGATCCCCCCCAAAAACCAAAGGCAAAATGTTTTCTCTGATATGTGGATGCTGATCCATAATGAGGTGAGGGTACTAGGGAAGAATGGAGGAACTTTGGATTGGGCAGAGGGTAGTGAGGGAAGGGGAGAAGGTGTGGGCATGGTAAAGATGGTGAATGAGATAGACATTATTACCCTATGTACACAGGAATGGTGTGACTCTGCATCATGTACAGCCAGAGAACTGAGAAGTTGTGCTCCATTTGTGTACAATGAGTTGAAATTCATTACGCTGTCATGTATAACTAATTAGAACAAATAAAAAAATGATATGACTGGATCTGGGGGTGTAGCTCAGTGGCCTAATGCTTGCCCAGCATGTGTGAGGGCTTAGGTTCAATCCCAGCACACACACATAAGTGGGTATTTAAAAGGCAATTAAGGTTAAAGGAAATCACAGGGGTGGTACCCTAATCCAATACAGCTGGCACTCTTATAAAATGAGAAAGAGGCAGTAGGGATATGGATGCAGAGTTTTCTTTCTGAAGAAACAGCAATGTGGCGGCCATCTGCAAGCCAAGGAAATAGACCTCAGGAGAAACCAAATGTGCTGACAATTTGATCTTCAACCCACCAGCTTGCAGAACTGTGAGAAAATGGATTTCTGTTGTTTAAATAGCCCTGTCTGTGTCATTGTGTTATAGAACTCTCAGCAGACTAAAATAATCATTATTGAACTAAAAAGAAAAATAAATAAGGATGGACTAAAACAAGAGATCATTATGTTAATTAGCACTTTTCTGGACATAATGTTTGGTCTAGAAAAACTTATTAATCTCCTTGAGTCACAATTACTGATAGAACAGAAATTTTTTGGTTACAGTATCCATAATGCTTTTATGAAATGATGAAATACAGACTCTCCAATTAAAGTGTTTAGTTGATCTAAAAATAACTGGTGTCAGTATGTCCAATTTAGTGAACAAATAAGTTCCATTGCCATAACATATAGAAGAAAATATAGGTTAAATATTCTGTTGATTGATTTGGATTTGGGGTATATACCAGGCCCTTCCTTCCTTCCTTTTGGCTTTATTTTTTATTTGACAACTAATAATTGCATATCTGTTATGGCATATACTGTCTGGTTGGTTTTTTAAAAAAAATCAGAATGCCAATCACAACAGAACACATGGAAGCAATAAAAAAAAGCAATAGATCACAGTTTGAGTTCAATATAGTTTAAAAAGGAAAATGTTTTCATAGAAAGAATAGAAAATGCCACAATAAGGTGTGATTAAATAAACTTTGTTAAAGCTTCCATGGTGGACCTCTCTAATGGTCAATCAGCAATTTCATAGTAACGGAAAGAGACTTTTCTTCAGGTTTGCTAAAGCTAGAATCATTTGGGAGAAACACATAGATACTATGATGAATTACCAATAGGCTGGGAAACACAAAATGCTTCAATCTCAAAGTGATAGGGGTGACCATAGCAGAAAATAAAAGTTTCTAGAGACTGAAGGTCTGGGCTATCAGTGTTGGAAGAATAGGCAGCAACTCCCAAGTAGGAACAAAATGTAGAAATTTATTGAATATCAGAGGTATTACAAATATTCAGATTTTATATTTATATGTACTGCTTTTTTGGAAATGATATAAAGTAGGAATGTTTAGGTGAGATAGAGGATAAAGAGAAAGCACATTTGCTGCAATGAAATTTTGAAGATATAGAATCAGACTCTTGAAGGTTCTGCAAGGTCTAAGGGAGCATATTCTGGGGATTCAACATGCTCTGGCATATTCTCTGTGATTAATTAGAGCTGTATCATCACATATGCTAGGAAAGGAAAGAGGCAAGTGATGTCTGTAGACTTACATAAGCCATTAGACTTTAGTTTAGATAAATTATGTCAATAAAGTTTATCAAAACATCCCCAAATTTTATAATGACATCATCATAATTATAGGACAAATTATTGGAATACAACATTTTTTTAATTGGTTGTTCAAAACATTACAAAGCTCATGACATATCATCTTTCATACATTGATTCAAGTGAGTTATGAACTCCCATTTTTACCCCAAATACAAATTGCAGAATCACATCAGTTACGCATTCACATTTTTACATAATGCCATATTAGTGACTGTTGTATTCTGCTGCCTTTCCTATCCCCTTACAACAGTATTTTTAAAAGGGTTCACACTACCATGATCTGTGAGACAGCATTAGTAAATGATAAATTTAAAAAATAAATTTGCTTTCCTAAAAATCCTATGCATCTCAAAACATTATCATAGGCTTTATGGAATAGGAAACAACAAACTAAAATACGCAATAGTGTCTTCACTTTTCATAAATGAAATTAAGACTCAGATAAAATAAAAATTACACAATGTACTTTAGCTCTATAGTTAAGCTAATATTTTAACCAAATTATTTTGTTTTAAAATTTAAATCCTGTTCTATCTCATCATGATAGTTAGCATTCAATTGATCCCATATAATTCCCTGATGATTAAAAAATGTATATTCTGAGTAGAAAGTCCAGTAACTTAATATTTAACCTGAAAAAATTACAGATATAATAAAGCAATTCTCTAGAATATATAAAACTGTTTCTTTAAAATATAAAAACATTCAGCTCACAGATTTAGTCTTAGAGAATCTTAAAGACCAAAAGTCAATTATCAACCTGATATGTTGTGATATATTATGACTGTGTTGTTAACTCTACAATGGTACAAAATCACGTATTGTAACTTTGGCTATAATAGATTATGTTGCTAGGAAAAACTTCTAAATTGGTTAAAGATTGATGCATTTTAATTGATGATATCTTTATTTTTTCTCTGCCTTAGGCCATATGTTATAGCACAAAGAATTTTGATTTGAGACAAAAAGGTCTGGAATTGAATTTCTATTCATCTACTTACCATCTGTATGATATTAATCAAGCTTCCATGGTGGACCTCACTAATGGTCAATCAGCAATTTCATAGACTTTCTTCATCACTACCTATTGCCAGATTCCTCCAAGCTTTGCCTAGCTGCCAAGATCTCCTCTCATCTTCTGTGCTTGATCCATCACCAATTTTCTCCTCTGGATCTGTGAGTGTACATAATCCTGAATTTCATGGCCTTTCCCAGCCAGACTGATGCCAACTAAGTCTCAAGTGACAATGCTGCATGGTTAGAAATTCTGGACCCTGATCATTAGAATGGGCACCTTGATCATTATTTTGCCAATACCTTCTGCAAGAACTTGGACATCATACCTCTTTTAGTTTCTCATTTTAATTCCTCTCTTTTCTCTTCCTCTCAGTGAACATGGGACACAGACTCACATTTCGTCAGGGCTCTTGGCTGTCAGACTTGGCAATTCCTGTGCTACTCTACTTTATCATGTCAGGCAATGGCTCAAGAAACAAGCTTACTTTTGCTAAGGAGGGCTCTGTTCAGGCTCTCTGAAAGTTTCACATTCTATTTAAAGGAAACAAATATTCACATATTTCTCATTGAACAAAATGTAGATTTTAGGACTAAATAACATTTGCTTTATCATCTACATTACTGAGAGCTCTCCTACAAATGCTTTTGCATCTGTTCTGAATATTCTGTTTACTCTTCTTAGTACATTTTCCACAGTTATCCACCTTGTTACTTGGCCTAGGAGGCTTAATTCTATAGATTACAATATCAGGCTATTTGGCTGTCTCAATTCCAGTTTTATTTAATCAATAGAAGGTTTCAATGGCAGAAAATTCAAGATGGAGCCTAAAGAGAAATTGAGATATTCACACCTCAATCATTAGAAGGTAAGATAGAAGGCTGCTCTATTCCTCTGGTTGAGAAGCCTCTTTCTTAATGTCAGCTCTCATTAAATTATGAAAATCACTCCATCTCTTTTCTTTCCCTGGCCTTTGCTAGTTCTATATTGTTTGCTTCATTTCTACCCACAGTTTTATAAATAGTTAAGTTCTTCTCAATTACTCATTTTGAATGTGCTGGCATTTCTTAAGGGACCAGACTGATATGGTCTCCTGGCCACAAGTTTAATGAAGCAGAGTTAACAATTGTTCAGCCTCCTTTATGGTAAAATTGGGTCCCTGAACAGAACAGGAAGAAAGAACTTGTAGAAATGGTTTATGACCCTTGTATCAGAATATTAAAATGCAATCTTTAGCTTAAGACAGCCATATCCTATAGATGTAGAAAGATATATAAAAGTAGTAAAATTTAATAGAACATTTTATGTACTTTAATAGTGTTTAAGACTTAATTCCATGAAATAATAGAATATTGGGATGAAAGAATGAGTGTCTGATATTTTTCCTTTCTTATTCTACTTCTTTCATACATGGATTTTACAAAAATATTTTTTAAAATAAATTTTGGGAATTCTCTGTTTGAAAATGAGGTCTATATTTATGACCTAATAATTTTAGTATTCCTGTTCTTTCTGGCACCCTTTGAATTTACATAATTAATTCATCATTTGCACTTTTTTTCTTTTGTAACTGAGAATAACACATGGAACTTATAGACAGTCAGGTGAACAATTACAGACTTCCAGAGAAGACATTTTGGCCCTTAGTAATCTACATAAGAAGGTTTATTTATTTATTTATTTTCAGAATATTATAGTAATCCTCTGGAGAATTTTCCCTAACATCTACCCCACACATTTCAACTTTAGAAGTAGTTCTGTTTTTATTTTATGATGCTAAGTATAACCCTAGTCTATACCATTTTCTATAGTAATTATGTTTATTAACTTTCTTGAAAAATATTCTGATAAACTTTGAAAACATCATGTTCTTGGAAATTGTTGGATGACTGTCAATAACAAGGCTGTTGACTCTCCACCAAGGCTGACTTTTCCTTCCTCCTGAGCTCAACACTAGCCTCCGTTACCCAGCCTCTTTTGAACAGTTATGGCAACATGACTTTAATTCAGCTCATTTAAAGAGTAAATAGTGGATATCATTCTTAAAACTGGTCAAGGAAAACCTCAAAAAAAAATGCAGTCCTTATCTTCTTTTCTTTTCCTGGCTCATCGATGTGAGATCAACCAGCAGAAGTAATCATGGAAGAAGGCATTAGGATAATCATCAACCTCAGATGCTGAATAAATACATGGAACAGGTCCTCCACCTGGTGCCCTGGAATTGCCTTTCTCGATAACTGAGCAAGAAATATTCTTTCATTTTGTTTTTGCCCATAAAAATGTTTGATATATTTGACACCAAGGTTAACCTGTATTCAGTAATGCAAATAATATGACCAATTTAATTCTTCCAATTGATTTTTGTAAATTTATTTATCATTGGGAGAGGACATTTACTTCATTCTTTATTTTATAAACACCATATTTTTATTTCCAGTGATATAGAGGCTTTCAAAAATTAAGTCTGTTTTACAAACACATTCAATAATTAAAGGGGGCTCAAAAAGTTTCATGCATTCTGCCAGGTTCTTGGAGAGAGTAAAGCAGATATATTTGTTGTCTCACAGATCTTGCTGACTGGTGGAAGAAAGAGACATTAATCAAATAATGGCATAAATAAGTGCATATTTACAAATGGAAATAACTATTTTAAAAACAAAGAGGAATATGAGGCACCAAAAATGAGGAGCCTGGCTTTGTCTGGTGGAGGGACATTGATGAGTGAGGTTTGAGATGACATCAGTAAAAGGATTGGGATTAAACTGAGCAAACAGAGGTGAACACTGCATCTCAAGCAGTAGAAACACTGCATGCAAAGATGCTGTGGGTGGAGGAAGGACAGCAATACAAGTTTTGGTAGAAGGCCCTTTGCCTAGAGCACAGCCAGCCCCGAGATATAAGCCAGAGCTTGCAAGACTTCATAGACCATATTCTCATTTGTCATTCACTTCTTTTGTTACTGTGACTTGGCTTCCACCATATTCAGAATACTGGCTTTGTCAGTAACTTAATGATTTTTAATATTTCTATTGAATATCCCCTCCTTGTAGTTTTTCCTTTTCCATGGGAAACCCTCTTTTACTTTATTTCTAACATATGTCAAGTTGTATTGTCTAAATGTTACCACAGCAATAATTCCTGTCCAATTTGTTCTTCCAGAATTCTGCTTGAACAGAGGTAAGTTGTGTTGCTGTCTCAACAAGTAGTCTGTGGCAAAAGTGATTCTATTACACTTTCAAGCCTACTTCATAAAAAGTAATGCAGCTTCTACTTAGTTCTGGCTCCCGCTTGTACACTCTTGAGCTTGCGCTGTCTCTGTCTCTCTCGCTTGCTATCTCTCTCTCTCAATGACCTCTGGACTCAGTAATTTTGTTATGTTTTGCTAGAAGCCACATACAGAGATCACATGCATGTGCTCCAGTCATAAGTTCAAGCTAAGGTTTCTGCTAGCAGTCATTATGAACCATCAGATATGTGAAGGAGCAAATAGATAATTTCAGCCTCTGTATTTTTTTGTTCCAGTGATGATGAGTAAAACAGACAAGCAATCTTCACTTAGTCTTGTCCATAGTGTGGATTTATAAGCAAAGTAAAAGATGCCATGGTTTTTTCATCCAGTTTGGGGGTAGATTTTTATATAAAAATAGGTAACCAGGACAAATAACCTGATTACTTCCCATTTTTTGTTATCATTGTCAGCTAGTTTTCTTTAGCATCAATTGTTTTTTCAAATTATGTTTCTTAGGTTCAAATCATTTTACTTTCTAACTATGTAAAAGAGTATATTACAATAACTTATTTTCTCATCTGTAAAATTGGGAAAATAATGGTAAATATCTCATGATAGGACTAAATGACAAAATTTATGTAAAATATTTATGATAGCATCTGGTACATAATACATACTCAATAAATGTTTACTCATCTGTGTATTTATCTCAATTCTAATTTGCTAGCATTATTCCCTTATTCTATTATCCTCTCATTTGGTATCTTCTTTCCAAAATTATTAACTGTTCCTAGTGCTTTAACTATGACTATTTTTCCAAGTGACATTTTATTTGTTTTGATTTAAATAGGTCTTCAGACTAGAGTTAAAACCAATTGCATATTATAATTTTTGAGAGGTGTCTTACATGCTTCAATATTTGAGTCTTTCTTCTTCAGCATATGTGATTAGTGTTGCATAATATAAGGAATCAGAATGCTCTAGAGAGTTTAAATAAAAAATATGCATTCTCTTATAGTTAGATGACTTCTGGTAAATGAGAATTACAGAAAATCTGAAGCTAAGAAACAAGAGTCTATCTGAGGAAATTTTAATTTTTGATAAATTTTTTTTAGGAAAAGAAGATTCTTTCCCAAATTAAATAAAATTGTGGAAGTATGAAGGTAAAAACTTACTACCTCTATTTGAGAGCGTTTGAATAGTCATGTAAAGTTTGTTGACTTTTAAACTATCAATGATTGGGGCATTTTCTTCTGGTTTTATACATGAACCCACTTGAAGAGTTTGAAAGAAAATATGTACCTCTTTCAGTGACTTAAAAACTTAGGTTTTATAATACTTAAGTCTTGATTTCTGCATGTGATCTCAGTCAAAGTCATCCATTCTAGTGGCCAGGAGTTACCTGGCAGAATGACGTGTTGGAAGACATTATTAACAGCAGTCTGAATATCCCAGAAGAGTAATGCAGCAAGAATTACACCTGTGAAATTTCCCATACTTCATCTTGTCAAATGTAGTCTTGTGCATCATTTTCTTGTTCAAGGTTAATAATGGTTAATATTATAGTATGTTTACTTTATTTCAGACACTTTTCTAATCTATTTAGCTAGTTTAATTCAATTAATTTTCAGAACAACATGTTGGGCTGGTATAATCTGAGTTTCTTTTAGATGGAGAAAACAGCGTCAAAAGTTTAAGCACAGTTAGGTATTTGGTGTTAGGAACTAATGATCTATCTCCAAGAACCCTGCTTTACCATCACTGAGCCTTCTAATGGAGCATTGGAACTTTTAAGGAAACATTGGGTCTAAGTGGAAGGTCCCATCTCTTAAGAATGGCAATCACGAACTTCCATGATTTGGCCCCTGTCCTTATTGCCCTTCCTCATTTCTTCAAACAAGGCTCCAAGTAACCTAGAAAAGTAATATTTTTTCCTATACCTGCAGAGTGCTGCAGTTTTCAATCCTGTTATCGTTTTGCAAACTATTACATATAGTGTGCTTCTACTCCTCCTTTTATTTTGTCAAAATCCTAATGGTTATTCTCAACTAAGTAGAGTCTTCATGGATATTGACCTGATGCACTATTTATAGAACAGACGTCATCTCTTTCTCTTTCCTGGAGAAGCACCCTGCTACCTCTCTTGTGTTCATGCCATAGGTTATATCCTAAGCTTCTGAGATGACTGATAAAAATTCCTAAGTAAAATCAGTACTCCAAAACTCTACTGGTTTAAGTTGAATTCGGTTCATTCCCTGACTGTATATAATATAGTAAACATTCTAAGCAGTTGTCTGAAATAACTATTTATACAAACCTGAGATAAAATAGTTAATATCAATATGTTTTAATGTTCTGCTATATATAGTATCAAGGTATATAACAACTCATCTCTAAAATTATTCTGTGATAAAATACAAATGACAATAATGTCTCTATTTAATTATCCAATTTAAAATTATAGAAGTCCAAGTTGAGGCAGGCAGTAAGATGAAGGTTGAAATATTATCTGATTAATATAAAGTGATTTTGACATTAAAACAGGGCAATCTAATCAAAATTAAAAGATTATATGTTTTGTGTTTTGAGATTAAGTTATTTTTCTCCATCCTTCATAATTAAGTGCTTGCAACCAAATGTATTTTTTCAAAATGGAGATGTCACAGTACAGCCCTTAAAAATAACATAATAAATGTTCATCTCCCTGATGAACATTTGTGTTGTATGTACTCTGCATTGCAGACTAATACATCTCTTTGGTAAATATGTCGGGACAACAACAACATTTTCCTTTCTTGGTATTTGAAATCACATTGGAAGTACAGAATTTTCCAGAATGGCCATTGGTCTTGTACATGTTCTCTAATTTTCTTTCTTCTCTCTCTCTGTGTGTGTGTGTGTGTGTGTGTGTGTGTGTGTGTGATTTAATTTACCATTCTGTTCAATCTGTTCAATTCTTTAACAGAATTTAACAGCGTGACGCTGTTAAATTCTCCCTTTCTCTCCTTCCTCCAACTATCTCAGAATCAATGAACTTTTACACTTAAAACATTCACCCTTAACTCAACCAGATTAATATTTTTCATTTGTCTAATTTAGTATTCAATGAGCAAGAAAGCACATAATTCAACAAATACCAAAAGTATTTCCTGCTGTATTGACACAGAGCCACTTATGCGAACATTTACAGAAACTAATTACTTTAACACCAAGAGAAACATTCCCAAGGGCAATGACATGTTTTGTGGCTAGACCCTCGAAGAGTGGGAGTGTTTGATTCTGTGCTCTCTGAGGGAGTTACATAATCAGGTGGAACAACCAGGGAGTGATTAAGTTTAAGCACCCCTACCAGAAGAATGTAGACTCCATGAATTTTCTCTAACAAAGAATTACCCTGCTGTGTATAAGCACACATTTCAATCACTTTGAAGTATTAGCCAATCGGTTCAATCAAGTTTATTTTTCTTAATGGAGCTTAATAAGACATTTACTGAAAATATTTTTTATATAAAACAATTCCCTAAGAATAGTTCTACAAGTTGTTTTTATCTTTTCTGGCAAATCTTGGACATCTGACCCATTTAAACTTGCTTCTGTACAGTGAGAGGCTAGCATTTAATATCCTTGGTTTTAAGATGCATGCAGGCAAAACCTAGAGAGCATAACTGCAGAGGTTCTAGAACAGGGCCAGTGCATACATTTGATGTGGGAGAAGACCTCCAACTACCACAAACTGGCAAACTTTTTCTAAACCCCATCTTCCTTTGTAAGTTTCTTCCTACCTTGCTTCTGATATGAGCCACTCACGGTGGCTGAAATTTGTCATCACTTGGTTTTACCTGGATAGCTACAAGTAATTGTAGCTGCTCTTACCATGCCAAAAGAGTTTTATAGTTTCATTGAGGTTTTGTTTGTTGTTGTTGTTTTTGTTTTAAAAATTTGACTGTAGTTCCCATTCACAGTGTTTAGATATCACAAGGACATTTTTATTTTTGAAGTTTTTAAGATGAGGGTGAGGATTAGGATCAGTAGATACATTGAGTGTTACACCATTTCCATTTATCATTTTGAAGGATGTTTAAGGAAATCCCAACCTTTAATGGAGATATACCATTTCCATTATAGCCTGGAGCTAAAAGATTGACTGGCTTCTTATCTCATTTACCAACCAAGTAAAAGGTTGTTCTGCTTTGATTTGGACATACAATGTCTGTGTTGTGTACATGCCTGTGCACGTGCTTGTACATGAAGGAGATTCTTAATTTCATAAATTAACTACATACTTTTCTTTACATATTGCTACCAGAATTATTTTTAAAAACAGCCTTTAAACTGTACTGGGGGATTAATTTAGTACAAACATTAAAATAAATAGTACTTTGTAAACATACTCCAAATGAGGTTTAGAAGCATCCATGAGAGTCCTTGATTAACTTAGGCACTGCTCCCACTCAATATAAACGTGGCCTGTGGCTGTGTACATTTTATAGATCATTTGCACTACTCAATAACATCTTAAGAATATTAATCAGGCTAAAATAAGAGATAGAAGGCTAAAGAAATTCAATACAAATGTGTAGCAGAGGGAACTTTCTGACCTCTCTTTGTTAAACAGAGTTAAATCTATTACTTAGAATTGGGTAACAAATACACAGGAAGGATTTGCCACAGGGTGACCAGATTTCATAACAATCAGTGACAATGATAGGACATTGTGAATTTGAGAGCTGACTTTAAATTAAGATGAAATGCCCCAGATTAGGCATTAGATAAAGCTGCCCATTATATTATTAATTTTAATTAGATCCTTTGCTGCCTTATATTCTTTGATCTGAGCTAAGTAATTAAGCCCATTTTACTTTCTAATTGGATTATAGTGCTTGTCTTGCTAAATCCAAAGATAAGAAAATGTGCAGGTCCTAAATGTATACTGCTTTGTCATTGATGTTCTGTCTATAGAAAGGTGCTCTGCAGATATGAGAATGCATATTTGTTTGACTAAATTATAAAGCTGATGTGTCCAAGGATATTGTAAAACATGATTTCTTGCATTTATGTAATGTATCCTGTTGAGACTTTACTTTTCAAAGCAGAGGCTTTTGTAATCTAGAACAAGTGAAAAGAATTTGGGTGATTCTGTTTTGTAGAGGAACCCAGACGTTCAGAAATGAAAACGTAGTCTACTTAGAGAAAGAGAGGTTCCCTATGTCAAGATAGGCTTGATTTGGATGGACCCTGGATATTGAAGAGCTATTTAATTTGATGGTGCTATTTTGAACCAATTACAGACTGTGGAGAACTCTGAATTTTATGTTGAAGATGACTCTTGGGGTTGAAGTAAGGATAATCACTAAATTTGAGCCCTTACCTACATTCAATACACTATGGTAAGCAATTTATATGAATCATCTATTTTAAGCTTAACATTTACTCACTGGAGTATTTTACTTAAGTACACTTTAGAGAAACTCAAACTAAAGCTCAAAGACTTCATATGATTTACCTAGCTGGTACATGTCAGAATTGCCACTTGGACCCATGTCTGTGTGACTCCAAAGCTTAGTTTTTCACCATACTCATCTCTGTAGCAATTCTAATTTATATCATGAGTGCTGGTAACTCCCAGGCTCCACTTTCCATCTGTAATGTGGAGTTTGAAGTGCCTACAACTTTTAGTAGTCCTGTTATATTTGAATAATTCTTATTTTTTAAAAATAATTAGTGTGACATATGAAACACAATAAATTAGTGAATATATTTCTTCTTTTTCTTTAAACCATAGCTAAACAAAGGAGTGACCTGAATCCAATAGCATTTAATCAACACACTGAAAGCATCTAGATGGGTTTTCCTGCATTTCTCTTTTTCTGGCTTATTGCCAAGTATCAGCCAAATTTTGATCCAATTTATGTCAGTCTAGACATGCTAGTTGTTTACCTAACACCTACCTGCAAGGGTTCTCACTTCATAGAAAATATAATGGAAAAACTTCACCATAATTTTCAGGGCTTTTTGTGATCTGACATACAACCTTTCTGGTCATGTCATATCACTCACCTGCTCCCTCACACTGATCCAGGCAAAGGGTCCTCACTGGTGATCCCTTAAGTGCTGGCAAGGGTCTCTGGCCCCTTGTACTTATGATTCCTTCTCTGCCATAGGTTTGCATACCTTGGTCCTTCACTTGACTCAGCTCTCACCTTAAAATATAGCTTTTTCTTCCTTTTTTTTATCAAATTGGTAGAAGAATTTAATCAAATATCATTATTTGGTTAAACAATTATCAAATATTATTATTTGATAAACAATCAAATATTTAGTGACATTTCTTCATATAATCTTGAAGAGCATTATATTATGTACATACAATATCAAAATCAGATTCCTAATTTTAAAAACTGTTTTTATATTGCAATGTGAAAAAATGTTTATTAAGCATCAGTATGAAGTAGTTAGGTGTATCCAATTATACCCCTATAATGCAATTTTACAAAGTGATTTGAGTCTTATTTATTATTTCATGGTCTTGGTTTTACTGGACTTGAAGAGTTTGGCATATTTTCAAAGTGAATTACAAGTCATGAAAACAAAAACAAAATATGGCCTTTTCTAAATGCATTTCTGGACCATCCTTCTCAAAATAGTATGAAAGAGCACAAACACTACAACAGCACCACTCTCTTTACTGTTACCTCTTAGCCTTCTTGATTTTTTTTCTTTATAACATGTTACTACTTATTTACCTGACTACATAATTTTTATGGTTATCTTTCTCCTATGAAAACATAGCTCCCATGAAAGAGAAGAAAGGGACTTAATTTTTGTTGGCTACAATATTCCTGGAGTAGTAGAGTGCCTCATACATTATATGAATTTAACTAAAAAAAAAAAATAATGAATGAAAGAATGAGGGACTGGGTAAACATGGACTGGAGTTCATTATATTAAGAATTCCATTTTAGGTCTTATGAAAGAAGTTTGCTTTTTATACAAATATTTTCCAAGGACATTCCTCAACTTTCCTCCCATTTTACACAATATCTTCTTAAACACTGGGCCATCCCAATACAAATAAATAAATGAAAATATACCTGAGGGGGGGAGGGCGGCATTGCCTGATGGAAAAACGTGATGAGCAAGGCTGCTTGAGTAAATTACTTCATTATTTCCAATATCTCCATTTTTTTAATTTATGAATTTAGAAATCTAGGAATTTGAATTTTATATTCTGAGGTCATTGCTTTTAGTATCTAATTTGAGTACATGTAGTTGACTAGTAATATCAGTTTTAATGCTTCCTCCTGTGCATCCTGATATTCCAGAATCTACACATCTGCAGGATGGCAGTCCAGCCTTAACCTACAGTTTCTGTTGGTATTTCCACCTTCACCCTTCTGTCTGCTGCTCCTAATCTCAGTTTCACCCACATGAACCTCTGGGTTTTCATCTAATCTTTGCTCCTGGAAATTCGCTTTTTGTCTAGCCTGCTGATTTTTCATGTATCCAGTCTTCTCTCTGTCCTATCAGTCCACATTTCTAGTGATGACATTTCTTTAATTCCCAAATTTTGGAAGATGTTTCAATTTAGCAAACACAAATTTTCATGAACAAAGCTATTGTGTAAAGGAGGAAATTACTAAGCATATTTTAGGTCAATAGCCACATACATTTAACATCTGGTGGCATTTATTTTTATTTCTGACTAAATTTATATATCTCACCCAAGATGTAGCCAAAACATTTCACAAATGGTATATCATGCTGTGGTAAGTTTCCTAGATATGAGAAAAGAGATTTCAGTGAAACTTTTTTTATCAAGAAATTCTAGCTTCCCTGGTAGGGCAGACACCCTCTAGAGCCTAGTCTCTTGAGCAGGACCACCCATTCTGACCAGCAGACTACTGTGGGAGGTCAAGCCCAGCAGTCCAGATGAACCCACAAAAGCCTGAGTGGGTCCCAAGCACACAGCAGGCTCAGTCCACTCCTCCCCCAACAGGGCAGACACCCACCAGAGCTTAATCTCTGGTACAGTACTTCCACAGGAGGTCAAGCCCAGAGGCTCAGATCCACCCACTCAATTTGTGCAGGACTCAGATCCAGGATGCAGTAGCATTCCTTGAGGGACACCAGCAGGGTCTGGAAGCCCAACATCAAGGTGAGGTACAGACAATCTGCATAGGTACTACAAGAATATAGGGAAGAAACTGTAATATCTCAGATCCACACTGCAAGAAAGGAATACACATAGACAACATGAAAAAACAGGGAGGAAAATGCCCAAAACAAACCAGAACAATATAATAACAGAACCCATGGGCAATGAAGTTGATAAAATGTCAGAAAAGGTGTTCAGAAGATTCATAATTAAAGTGATTTGTGAATTAAAGAATGACCTAAATGAGCAAATACAGGCAAAAATTGATCAGTCCAACAATGAGATAAGAGAGCAAATACAGGTAGCAAAAGATTACTGCAAGAGAGAGACAGATACTCTGAAAAAAATAAAGTCAGGAATACTTAAAATGAAGGATACAACAAATCAGATAAAAAATCAATAGAAAGCATAACCAATAGACTAGATCACTTGGAAGAAAGGACAACAGATAATGAAGATAAAGTATACAATCTGGAAAATAAAGTTGATCACATAGTGAAGATAGTTAGAAACCATGAACAGAACATCCAAGAATTATGAGACAGCATCAAAAGACCAAATACAAGAGTTATTGGAGTAGAGGAAGGCACAGAGTTTCAAACCAAAGGAATGCACAATCTCTTCAATGAGATAATATCAGAAAATTTCCCCCAAATGAAGAACACATTGGAAAACCAATATAAGAGCCTTACAGGACACCAAATATACAAAATTACAACACATCTACACCAAAGCACATTATAATGAAAATGCCTAGCACACAGAATAAGGATAGAATCTTAAAAGCTGCAAGAGAGAGGAATCAGATCACATATGGGGGAAACCAATTTGTATCTTAGCAGATTTTTCAACCAAGACCTCAAGGAGATCGTGGAACAACATATACCAAGCTCTGAAAGAAAATGGATGCCAACCAAGAATCTTATATCCAGCAAAACTAAGCTTTAGATTTCATGATGAAATTAAAACCTTCCACAACAAACAAAAGTTAAAAGAATTTACAACTTGTAAGTCTGCACTACAGAACATCCTCAGCAAGATATTCCTAGAAGAGGAAATGAAAAACAATGATAAAAATCAGAAAAGGGAGGTATTACACTAAAGGAAAATCTAATCAAAGGAGAAACAAAGTCACATTAAATACCAAAAACAAATAAAAATGGCTGGGAATACAAATCATGTCTCAATAATAAACCTGAATGTTAATGGCCTAAAACTCACCAATCGAAAGACATGGACTAGCAGACTGGACCAAAAAATATATAAATACACACACACACACACACACACACACACACACACACACACATACTGTCTCCAAGAGACTCATCTCATAGGAAAAGACATCCAAAGACTGAAGGTGAAGGGTTGGGAAAAATCATACCACTGACATGGATTGTGGAAGCTAGCAGGGGTTTCCATCCTCATATCAAATAAAGCAGACTTCAAACCAAAGTCAATAAAAAAGGATGAAGAAAGACACTACATACTGCTCAAGGAAACCATACACTAACAAGAATTAACAAATATAAATACATACACCCCAAACAATGGAGCATCTATGTTCATCAAACTCTTCTCAAGTTCAAGAGTCAGATAGATCGCAACACAATAATTTTGGGTGACTTTAACACAGCTCTTTCATCACTAGATAGATCTTCCAAACAAAAGCTGAACGAAGAAACTATAGAACTCAATAATACAATCAATAACTTAGGCTTAACTAACACATACAGAATATTTCATCCTTCAACAAGTGAATAAACTTTCTTCTCAGCAGCACATGTATCCTTCTCTAAAATAGACCATATATTATGCTACAAAGCAACTCTTAGCAAATAAAAAGAAGTAGAGATACTACCCTGTATTCTATCAAATCATAATGGAATGAAATTAGAAATCAATGGTAAAATAAAAAAAATCTAGTTCAACACCTGGAGACTAAATCATATGCTACTGAGTAAACAATGGGTTACAGAAGACATCAAGGAGGAGATTACAAAATTTTTAGAAGTGAATGATAACACAAATACAACATATCAAAATCTCTGGGACAGTATGAAAGCAGTTCTAAGAGAAAAGTTCATTGCATGGAGTTCATTCCTTAAAAGAAAAAAAGTCAATAAATAAATGACTTAACATTACATCTCAAAGTCCTAGGAAAAGAAGAACAAATCAACACCAAAATCAGACCTAAAATCAATGAAATTAAAACAAAGGAAACAATTGAAAAATTTGACAGAACAAAAAGTTAATTCTTTGAAAAAAATAAATAAAATTGACAGATCCTTAGCCATGCTAACAAAGAGAAGGAGAGAGAAAACTCAAATCACTAAACATACATGATAAAAAAGGAAATATCACAACAGACACTACAGAAATACAGAAGATAATTAAAAATTATTTTGAAAACTTGTAGTCCAATAAAATAGAAAATATCAAAAGCATCAACAAATTTCTAGTCATATAAGTTGCCCAAATTGAATCATGATGATATACAGAATTTAAGCAGATCAATTTCAAGTGACGAAATAGTAGACGACATCAAAAGTCTACCAACCAAGAAAATCCCAGGACCAGATAGATACATAGCTGAGTTCTACAAGACCTTTAAAGAAGAACTAATACCAATACTCTTTATTTCAGGAAATAAAAAGAGGCATCACTTCCAAACTCATTCTATGAGACCAATATCACTCTGATTCAAAAACCAGGCAAAAACACATTAAAAAAAAGAAAACTTTAGACCAATATCTCTAATGAACATACATACAAGGGATGCAAGGTTCGTTCAACATATGGAAATGAATAAATGAAATTCATCACATCAATAGCCTTAAAGATAAAAATCATATGATCTTCTCAATAGACCCAGAAAAAGCATTTGACAAAATACACACCCCTTTATGTTCAAAACACTAGAAAAACTAGGGATAATAGGAACATATCTCAACATCATAAAGGATACACATAGGAAAAGAAGAACTCAAATTGGCACTATTTGCTGATGATATGATTCTATTCCTAGAAGAGGCTAAAAGTTCCACGAGCAAATCCAGCAAAATAGCAGGATATAAAATCAATATGCATAAATCAAAGGCATTTCTGTATATCAGTGACAAATCCTCAGAAAGGGCAATGAGGAAAAATACCCCATTTTCAATAGCCTCAAAAGAAAAAAAAATACTTGGGAATCAACTTATAGAAATAGGTGAAAGATCTATATAATAAAAATTGCAAAACCCTAACGAAAGAAGTCAAAGAAAACCTTAGAAGATGCAAAGATATATCTCAGTCAGAATGGCAGCTATTATGAAAATAAACAACAATAAGTGTTGTGGAGGATGCAGGGAAAAAGGTACACTACTACACTGCCGATGAGACTGCAAATTGATATGGAAAGCACTATAGAGATTTCTTGGAAAATTGGGAATGGAACGACCATTTGACCCAGCAATCCCTCTCCTAGATCTTTACCCAATGGACTTAAAAACAGCATACTACAGGGACACAGCCACATCAATGTTTCTAGCAGCACAATTTACAATAGCTAAACTGTGAAACCAATCTAGATGCCCTTCAATAGATGAAAGGATAAAAAAAATGTGGCATATATACAAAATGAAATATTACTCAGTAATCAAAGAGAATAAAATCATGGTATTTGCAAGTAAATGGATGGAGTAGGAAAGACAATGCTAAGTGAAGGTAGCCAATCCCCAAAAAACAAATGCTGAATGTCTTCTTTGATATAAGGTGGCTGATTCATAGTGAGATAGTGAGATAGGGGGAGGGAGCATTGGAGGAATAGACGGACTCTAGATAGGGCTGAGGATTTGGAGGGGAAGGGAGAGGGCATGGGGTTGTAAATTATGGTGGAATTTGATGATCATTACTATCCAGAGTACATGTATGAAGACACGAATTGGTGTGAATATACTTTTTATACAACCAGATATGAAAATTTGTTCTCTCTATGTGTAATAAGAATTGTAATGCATTCCACTGTCATATATAAATAAAAATTAATAAAAATAAAAATAATTTTTTTCTTTTTTTATTGTTGGTTGTTCAAAACATTACATAGTTCTTGATATATCATATTTCACATTTTGATTCGAGTGGGTTATGAACTCCCATTTTACCCCGTATACAGCTTGCAGAATCACATCAGTTACACTTCCATTGATTTACACATTGATATACTCATGTCTGTTGTATTCTGCTGCCTTTCCTATCCTCTACTATCCCCCCCTCCCCTCCTCTCCCCTCCTCTCTTCTCTCTCTACCCCCACTACTGTAATTCATTCCTCCCCCTTGTATTATTTTTCCCTTTCCCCTCACTTCCTCTTGTATGTAATTTTGTATAACCCTGAGGGTCTCCTTCCATTTCCATGCAATTTCCCTTCTCTCTCCCTTTCCCTCCCACCTCTCCTCCTTGTTTAATGTTGGTCTTCTTCTCCTGCTCTTCTTCCCTAGTCTGTTCTTAGTTACTCTCCTTATATCAAAGAAGACATTTGGCATTTGTTTTTTAGGGCTTGGCTAGCTTCGCTTAGCATAATCTGCTCTAATGCCATCCATTTCCCACCAAATTCTATGATTTTGTCATTTTATAATGCAGAGTAATACTCCATTGTGTATAAATGCCACATTTTTTTATCCATTCGTCTATTGAAGGGCATCTAGGTTGGTTCCACAGTCTTGCTATTGTGAATTGTGCTTCTATGAACATAGATGTAGCAGTGTCCCTGTAGCATGCTCTTTTTAGGTCTTTAGGGAATAGACCGAGAAGGGGGATAGCTGGTGGTTCCATTCCCAGCTTTCCAAGAAATCTCCATACTGCTTTCCAAATTGGCTGCACCAATTTGCAGTCCCACCAACAATGTACAAGTGTACCCTTTTCCCCACATCCTCGCCAGCACTTATTGTTGTTTGACTTCATAATGGCTGCCAATCTTACTGGAGTGAGATGGTATCTTAGGGTGGTTTTGATTTGCATTTCTCTGACTGCTAGAGATGGTGAGCATTTTTTCATGTACTTGTTGATTGATTTTATGTCCTCCTCTGAGAAGTGTCTGTTCAAGTCCTTGGCCCATTTGTTGATTGGGTTATTTGTTATCTTATTGTCTAATTTTTTGAGTTCTTTATATACTCTGGATATTAGGGCTCTATCTGAAGTGTGAGGAGTAAAGATTTGTTCCCATGATGTAGGCTCCCTATTTACCTCTCTTATTGTTTCTTTTGCTGAGAAAAAAATTTTAGTTTGAGTAAGTCCCATTTGTTGATTCTAGATATTAACTCTTGTGCTATGGGTGTCCTATTGAGGAATTTGGAGCCCGACCCCACAGTATGTAGGTCGTAGCCTACTTTTTCTTCTATCAGATGCCATGTCTCTGATTTGATATCAAGCTCCTTGATCCATTTTGAGTTAACTTTTGTGCATGGCGAGAGAAAGGGATTCAGTTTCATTTTGTTGCATATGGATTTCTAGTTTTCCCAGCACCATTTGTTGAAGATGCTATCCTTCCTCCATTGCATGCTTTTAGCCCCTTTATCAAATATAAGAAAGTTGTAGTTTTGTGGGTTGGTTTCTGTGTCCTCTATTCTGTACCATTGGTCCACCCGCCTGTTTTGGTACCAGTACCATGCTGTTTTTGTTACGATTGCTCTGTAGTATAGTTTGAAATCTGGAATCGCTATACCACCTGATTCACGCTTCCTGCTTAGCATTGTTTTTGCTATTCTGGGTCTTTTATTCTTCCATATGAATTTCATGATTGCTTTCTCTATTTCTACAAGAAATGCCGTTGGGATTTTGATTGGCATTGCATTAAACCTATAGAGAACTTTTGGTAATATCGCCATTTTGATGATGTTAGTTCTGCCTATCCATGAACAGGGTATATTTTTCCATCTTCTAAGGTCTTCTTCTATTTCTCTCTTTAGGGTTCTGTAGTTTTCATTGTATAAGTCTTTCACCTCTTTTGTTAGGTTGATTCCCAAGTATTTTGTTCTTTTTGAGGATATTGTGAATGGAGTGGTTGTCCTCATTTCCATTTCAGAGGATTTGTCGCTGATATACAGGAATGCCTTTGATTTATGCATGTTGATTTTATAACCTGGGAGTGCTAGGTATAGAATCATGTCATCTGCAAATAGTGATAATTTAAGTTCTTCTTTTCCTATTTTTATGCCTTTAATTTCTTTTGTCTGTCTAATTGCTCTGGCCAGTGTTTCGAGAACTATGTTGAACAGAAGTGGTGAAAGAGGGCATCCCTGTGTTGTTCCAGATTTTAGAGGGAATGCCTTCAATTTTTCTCCATTCAGAATGATGCTAGCCTGAGGCTTAGCATAAATTGCTTTTACAATGTTGAGGTATGTTCCTGTTATCCCTAGTTTTTCGAGAATTGTAAGAATTGTAATGCATTCCACTGTCATATATAAATAAAAATTAATAAAAATAAAAACAAATTTAAAAAAATAAAAATAAAAGCCTTTAACACCAAAAAAATTAAAAAGAAAGAAAAGAAATTCTATGATAGGTCATTACAATAGTTGTCTTCATTATTTTACTTTTTTTCTTAATTTATAGTTAAATTGTCTGTTTTTATTATAAATGACCTGTTATTTTTAAGTAATATGTATTTAGACTTAATTTATGCATACATACATAAAGAGATAATACACATTATGGAATGAATATTACCTCCATTGTTATCATTGTTGTGGTGAGACACTACATTCTCTAGAAATGAATTACAGTAGAGGGGGTAGAGAGAGAAGAAGGGAGGGGAGGGGAGGGGAGGGGGGATAGTAGAGGATAGGAAAGGCAGCAGAATACAACAGACACTAGTATGGCAATATGTAAATCAATGGAAGTGTAACTGTTGTGATTCTGCAATCTGTATACGGGGTAAAAATGGGAGTTCATAACCCACTTGAATCAAAGTGTGAAATATGATATATCAAGAACTATGTAATGTTTTGAACAACCAACAATAAAAAAAATAAAAATAAAATTTTTCCCATAGTGAGAAAAAAATCACAATATATCATTAATGCTAGACACCACATTGTATAGTAGATGTCAGAAGCATATTCCTCTAGAATATTCCTATCTAATGGAAATTTGGTATTTTTTGACTAACACATTTCTAAACTTACCCCTTCACAACCATTTCATTCTTCACTTCTATGAGATCACTTTTTTCAATTTCACATGTGGGTGAGGTCATGTGCTATTTATCTCCATTTGGATGTTCTGTAGAATTATCCATGTTGTTGCAAATGACAGTATTTATAACAGTATTAATCTTTAAAGAGATGATACTGTAAAACACTTTATAAATTTTCAAGTGATTTTAATATATAAATTTTTTGAATGGTGAAATTGAGTTATTTTTCTTTAATTTTGAAGTACCATTATTATTTTATTATTATTATTTTGCCACAGGGATTTACAAATGTTAGGAATAAAAACCTTCATATTATAATATATGATAAAGACTGTTCAAAGATAAGCATGAAAATAAAAGACATGATATTAAACACTGGATGGGATTGGACTATATTTTTAAATAATCTGGTCTTATGGAGCAGGGATGTAGCTCAGTGGTAAAGCACTTGTCCATCAGCAAAAGACTGTGGATTTGATGCCAAGACCACCCACACACACACAAAAAAAATGGATTCTATATAATAATTTTAAAAATTCAAAGTTTGCTATGACATAAAGTAAAAATAATCCATGCTTTATAGAACAACTACCTGTGACTTCACTTTCTAATTGTGGTGTTTTATGTCAAATATGAAAAAAAAATAGTTCTTTTGAGCTAGACAGAAAAATTTAAATTAATTAAAATAATTTCCCCAGGAAAAAGTACTCAACACATGGTATAAAACCTGTCCCATCATTCCTGAAATGAAGCACCCTGTAATGTGCATCATATGTGTCTAAGTGGGAGGGTGGAGCCAGGATTTCTGCTTTTAGACCAATAATCAATAGAGGACACCAACCTTGTGATCTTCTCCTCAAGCTATACAGCTGTCTCCTGTTCTATTACTATCGTTCCTTGCTTTGGATTAGTTGAAATACATGCTTTTTGTGTTTTGTGACAATCCCATATTTTTGTTAAAAAATGCCTCTGTCTATCTATAAGTGTATATATAATGTTTGTGTGTGTGTGTGTGTGTGTGTGTGTGTGTGTGTGTGTGTGTGTGAGACAGAGAGAGAGAGAGATGTTTTTTTCCAAGGAAATATTTTCCAAGGAAATATTGAGAGTTTTTGTTGAGATTTACATGAATTTAGACAATTTATTATTGTCTGAGATTTAATACAATCTATTGTATCCTCCTGAGCTGACCATAGTAAAGAGCAGGACGACATCTAACAAGAAGTTTCACATGGTCAAGGATGCATCAGAATCTCAACAGTGATATTCAGTATTATTGAATGAGCCTCCTCTTTGCAATGATAAAAGTTCATGGCTACCAAGCAATTCTTTGTATTTTTAAGGCAGCAGTGCAGCAGTAAAAGCATCTGCTAGTTCTGTGTTAGCTACATTGACATTCCATTCAAAATTAAGCTGGGAAATCTGAGCCTTTACTCTGCTCTTTGTGTTCTCCATTAGGAATAGTAATTTTGAACAATTATTTTGAGTTAAAGTGAAACTTTAAGTGAATTAAAATTTTAAGATAAATGTTTAATGCATTTATAGAGAAGTAAAAAACATTTAAAAAATGGTTTATATTGTTTGAATTTATGATTATTATTCTTTGAATAGTGATATTCTTTGCCTTCATATAGGCAAATTGCAAAAGTAACTAAATGGCAGCTATTAGTTGGGAAGTGCTAGAAAGAATCTAAACAAAGATTTCCTACTCGAAAGAAAATTGTTAGAGAAAAAGGAAAAAAATTCCTTTAATGTAGCAGTCAGAGACTACCTCCTTCCTCCTAAGAAAAAAATCCACCTTCATGATTATATTGTTTCATTATTTTAACTCTTCCTTCTCCTACAAAGGAAAATAAAAGACATTATCTAAAGAAGCTCCCACCACTAGGAAGGGGTTTTTGTCTTACATAAAGAAGAGAATTAGTCATAAAATAAAACACTCAGAACTTGAAAGTAGGCAACAAGAACTGCTGGCAGCAAGACTTTATTTAGCAAATAAGTCTTTTTAACTAAGTATAAGATGTATGAAGAAATGTGATCGATTAAAGAAAAAAAAAGATAGAAAAATCCAATTGAGTATTTCCCCCTTTGAAAAATCACAGTGGTGTATTATCCCAGTATGTAATACGGTCACTTTGCAAACTGCCCACAAAGGGCAGTCATGCTTCCACTGCTCTAAAGTATTTTGGCTCCAAATCTCAAAGCAATTTGAGAATGTCAGAATATCATATGCTAACCTTTGGGGAACTGGAGGTTTGGAGCTAGTCCTGGGGGTTCACAGGGGCCAGATGCCAGTTCTACTCCTGGTAGAGTATACCCACTGGGCAACTAATGGGAGCCTCACTATCAACAGCCTTACCTCACTGTGGTCATGAGCATGATACAGAACAACACACAAAGAAGCAGTGATACCCATCAATACTCAATTTGCTGTTCTTTTATCTCACTTCCCTACTACGAATAAACCCAATTTTGCTAAATCTCTTATTAAAGTAGTACAGGCACTACCTCTTCAAATTTGTTTCTCACTGACTTGACTGTCCCATTCGTGCCATATAACCTATCCTCTAATCAAACTTAATTCCTAAAATATGCCTATCTTATATAGTATAATTTTCTATTATTTAATTTTCTATTATTTTTATTATGTAGTTTCTTTTGCTAAGACACTCTCCCTGAAATGTCAACTTTATCCCTATTTTACCCATCCTTCCTCATTTGTACAAAATGTACTATTCAAGGAATTTCTTATTTCCAGACAGATATGAATCTTTCCCCTCTGTTTATAGAAATGTTTTCTATTTCTTTGGAACAATTTTCACATAATAGGTCATGCTGATGCTATTTTTTTACTTTTAATTTAAGGACAGGTTTATTTTAATCTTCTACCGGAGATACCTTTGGTTGATATTCAATAAAAAGGTGTCTGGGGTAACACTATGTGAAATAAGAACTAAAAACTGTCAGGCATTTCAACCAATATTTATAAAACAAGCAGATACTTAAAGAGCTCCAGAGTGTAAAGAATTTGAAAGCCAATGCTTTTTTCTACTTAAATAAGAAGCTAAAGTGTTCTGTGCTAATGTGCCCTTGTCAGAAAAAGGCCCAAAGTATGAAAGTACTAAAATACAAGTATAAAAGTACTAAGAACAACTTTTTGTTCATGTAACTTTTGCAAATTATTTATCCCTTGAGTCTTTTTATGTAATATTTGATTGCCTTCCTCGTAAAAGAACTTATCTCTCTCTCTTTCTCTGTCCTGCTTATTAAAAATTTTCCCCACACACAAAAAAATCACTGCATGTCCTTGATGCTGTTCTTAACTTGACTGATAAAAGACATAAAGGTGTCATTTTGACAATTGGATTAAATTTAATTAAAATTATCACATACTGTATTATTATTATCTTCTTTAATTTCTGTTCACATTGTAGCAGAAACACGGAGAATAATTGTAAAACTTGATTTCTTCCAGTGCAGTCTTTACCCGAGTTAGTCCTCGTAAGTACATATCACTTCTATTTCCTTTTACAACTAAAACTATTTCATATCTGATTTTATTTTCTCACAATCACACATTTCTAACTATTCTTTCTGTTGTTAACATATGTGCTCTGACTTTACTAACAGGGCTGATCTTGCTTGATTTTCTATTGAACTCATATCCTTGAGTTTTCTCCATAGATAGTTGGCCTTCTTAAGTCATTTATCAATTCTTATTAGCATAAATGTAGAAGTAATTGAAATTCTGGGTTATCACCAACTAAAGTGACATGAATTCTTCCCTTTGACACTTCTCTCTTTTTTATTATACAATGACTTTTGTCTGGTAATTTATGCATACTTTGAATAATCCTGTTCAGTTTTGTTTGATATGAAGCACAAGACAGATTTCTGCAATGCAGCTACAAAATATTTTATATTAAGGAAGTGTAATATATGATATCCTTTATACTTAGATGTGCTCCGATGTGTGGGATGTAAGATCATAGAGAGACTGAATAGAGAAGATTCACATTTATCCCTTTCTCTGCCTAAAAATGGAAAAATGCTTCTAGCTAAACTTACCAAAATATATACCACATGGTATTTTATAGGCATGTTAGGCCTGTCACAGGCATAATAATTCAGTAACAAATAAAACAGAAGAGTTTATCTCAGTTCAGCAAAAATTTCCTTATAGATCCAAGATTTGTACTCCTAAGTATTTTTTCTCTCCTTCGAGTCACTCATATAGAAATCATTACGCTTGGGGTTCTGAAGTCTTTAAAAGTTGGATTTTCAAGTCCATTTAATTTGAGATTATCACAACTTGGGTAGGCCTTTACAAAGAATAAGGGAAAGTTATGTTTACACGTTGGTCTCTTTGAGAGCTCATGTGTATCTTCTGCACTGCTCATTGGCTAGTTTAGCAGACAACAGAGTAAACACAAATTTAATCCCAATACAATATCTACATTATACACACCAGTTTGTGCATAAGCTGCATCTTTTAACTATATTAGCTCACTCAAAATGTACACTATTTTTCAAATATATGACATTTCATTATACCAAATCCTAAAACTAAATAATTTTGAATCTCCTCTCTTTTCAGGCATCACTGTTCTCTCAGTCTGTATTCACAAACTCTGTCCTAGATAATTACAAGAGCCTACTGACTGTCTCCTCATTCGTATGCCACATGCTTCTGGACTAATGATTATAAAAGAAAATCTCAGTAATGTAACTTTCATATCTAATGTGTTTAAATGATTCCCCACTAACCACAAATAAGTCCATACTCCATAACATCTCATACATTTTCTTGATTAGAATAACTGTTTTCAGATTCATTTCTTTTTACCACCCTCCTTAAAAATTACCTGCAACTGTTCTTTGTAGATCCCATAATGGAATGTTTACTCTTTAATATCCATATGCATCCAAGGCTTTCCTTCTCCTACCATATGGTCAGCTTCTTACTGAAAAATATGATCCTGTTACTCTCCAGTGTCTTAGACAAAATTAATTAATCTCACACTAAAAGCATTCATTATTATTATTTCTCCTATAACTCTAGTATATATTTTAATGTGTTTTGAATTAGTGTCTTGCAAGCAATGGATGGTCTGTACTATCTTTGAAATCAAAATCTTGTAAAATCTCCTACACTTAGTGTATATGCCATGGAACTTGAGTGAAATCAATTTGATTTAGCAGATTTTTATGTATAGCCTACTGTAGGATAAGATTTATTTATGAATATATTACATTTTCAAATCATGGTGTAGTATGGTTATGCAGTGTGGTTAAGAACTTTTATATATCCTGTGTATAATATCATGACATCTAATTTGTGCAGAGCAGCTAATCTCAAGAACTGTTCCCTTTTAGAAAATGCTGCTTATGCTTTAGATCTCTCACAATGGAATTCCTCAGATTTCATCCCATCTTTATCTTTCACAATTGAAGCTCTTTTTTCAGATTTTATTTCTGGCTGATATTCCCCTTCTCAGAGTTTCTTTCCAATTACTTAATATCAAACTCCTGTTTTATTCTTAGTGTCTCCATTATCAGTTCAAATGGATAATATTAAATTATAGTTTTATTAAATGGATAGTATATTAAATTATTAATGTATTAATTATGTGGGTAATATTAAATAATGGTACCTTCTAAATTATAGTCCTTCTCACTATTAACTTTATTAATGCTTGTTGTTTGAGGAGGAAAAATCACCTTGAACTCTATTCTTCTATTAATGAAAACATATTTCGAGTTCTAAACAAGTGATTCACATGAAAACTTATTATCTAAAATAATCTTTAATTCAAATATTGATTTTGCTAAAATTAATGAAGTAGAAATATATTTATAAAACATGGGAAACTGAAGATATCAGAGACCATACATTTTCAACTATGAAGTGTAAAAATAGAAAAACAAAAAATAGGATACAGGTAGGCTAAAAAAATCATGTGGACAATTAGCAAAGTAACTAGAAAGAAAGCCCTGCTCTCACAGACTCCCAGTGTAGGGTTTTATTTAGCATCACATAGCCTTTCTCAAAAATTAACACTACTTGCAAGCCTGGGAAGGAATCTGATCTGAACTACAGCTAAAAGAGTCCTGTGTCCTAGACATTTGGATGACACCTTCATTCCCATGTGAAACTTGGAAAAAGTCTCATTGCCTCTATTTCTTAGATGTTGAGTACACCTTACCATGGAAATTAGTTTTGCTTTTGGTTATTCTGAGAAAACATTCACACTCATGTTTGTATAGCCTTTGCATATTGAGGAAACTAGATATTGCTTTTTTAGAAATCAGTATAGTGTGATTTAAGCAATGTATGCTATTGACTTACTTAGATGCAAACTTGCTTCATGTGAATTATGCAATTGCTCTTGGCAACTATCTGAAGCTGAATTTATATGCTCTGTTAAGCATCCAATCATCAAGACAGCTACTGCTACCCCTGCCATCAGAAAACTATATTTCCCTCTCCTTACATTTAGTGTGTGCTTTAAAACTCACATTTATTCAAGCTTGCTCAGGCCAAGTTTTATATTTCTTCTTAGTGCTGTACTGATTATTCACCCATGTAACTGCACTGAGAATTAGCATCAAAATGGAGATATGAGGACAACCGTAATAAAGATGTTATGAATACTCAAATCTTCAGATCCAAAACTTTCTACTTTAAGAGTGTAGCACATAAATGTCAGAGAAAAGCACTAACCTTTAGATTTATGAAGAGAACTCTAATGCCATCCGGTGGGCAGTTAAGGAAAATCTCATTTTCCTTTTACTAGGACAGCTATATTTAATGGCAAGACCAAAAAGAGAAAGACATATAAAAATTTCATAACTACACCTTTTCAACACAAACATTTAATATAAACAATATATAATTCATATAACAGTAGTGATCACAAAATGCATATATGTAAATGTACATCAATGAACATATATGTTTATTCACATACATCATGTACACACCTACATAAGAGAAGAGATAGGGAAGTAAATAAAAGGATAAAACCAAATGTCGACAGCAATTATATATAAATAGTGGTGTTTTAAATTAAAACATAAATATGAATTACCTTTATATCAGTGAGTGAAAATATCGATTTACATGAAAAAATTAGCATAACAAGAGAGGCAACTCAATAACAACAAGTTTTATTTTTTCTGCTTTTATAATAGGTAGATGAATTCGGTATATAATGATAGTTTTTTCTAGTCAAGTTAGATAATCAGGATGTTATTGGATGTGAGGTGTCCCCCAAAAGCTCATGTGTGAAACAATGCAAGGTTTAGAGGAGAAATAATTGGTTTGTGAGGGTCTTAGACCAATCACTAACCCTAACTCCTAATCCCCCTATTGGAGTTAACTGAGTAAAAACTGAAGGCAGGAAGGGTGTGCCTGAAGAAAGTTGGGTATTGGGGGCATGCCTTTGGGTATATACTTTTAATCTGGTTTGTGAAGTCTCTTTCTCCACTTTCTGATCATCATGTGAGCTGCTTCCCTCTGCCGCACTATGCCATCCTGATATTCTGCCTCACCTTGAGCCCTGAGGAATGAAGTAGGCTGTCTATAGACAAAGAGATCTCTAAAACCGTGAGCCCCTAAATAAACTTTTCTTCCTCTAATTGTTCTTGTAAGCTTTTTAATCACAGCAGTGAAAAAGCTGACCAAAACACAGAAAGAAAGATTTCATACTGAATAAGGACACAAGAGGTCAAAGAGATGTTTCCATGCTATACATTCTCACAGGACTAAAATATTGTCATCCCATTTAATCAGCAAGTATTTATTGGGAGCCAACAATGTGCTAGGTACTCTAAACACAGAAATGAAATATACATCCATCTTCAAGAGACTCACCTATAGGGTTCAGAAACTCAGAGCAGTAAGTACCATGATGGAGATCTACACTGGATGCAAGGACAGTATAGGCATAGCACCAAACTCAGGCAGGATGGAGGGGCAAAATGAACTACTCAAGTGTCCTCATAGGATATAATTATTGAGCTGAATTTTAGAGATATAAAGGAAAATAAATATTTAGTCACCAAATGGAAAAAGAGAATGAAGCCAAAGCCTCCTTAGGCAGAACAAATAGGCATGAACTCTCTGAAATACTCATTCCCCCAACAAGATATTAATATTCTGTAAGGACAAGGTCTTCTATGACAGTCAAAGTCCCCTTTTCATATAAATTTCTGGGATAAATGGAAAGATGGCAGATCAGTTTAAATCACAGAACCATAAAGTTTTTATATCAGTGGATGATTCTGGGTTGGTCATGTTCATTCCTAGACCAAAGTCCCAAGATAAAATTATGATAAAAAATAAGATAAATTCTTCTTCGTAACTATCCAATGATAATCTAATTTCAACAGCCCTATTTTCACCAACTCACTCTAAGTTTGAGACATTATTGAGTGAAATCAGCCTCCCAGGTAATCTGACTCTTAAAGATCATTACATCTTATATTGTCTGTATGCATTATACAGCTTCAAGTTGAAAAAAATCTGGATACTTAATTTTTTTCCATGAAGAGTAGAATCAATAGAAGAAATTTACCAGAAACATCATAACAGATGTTATATGTATTCATAGCATCTGTATTTTGGTTGGTCCTCTGAGATATTCATTCTTTACATAACTCCCTGGGGTTGTAAAAACTACTGAGATATCTAAAATACGTGTGTGTGTGTGTGTGTGTGTGTGTGTGTGTATCATATATACACATATACATACATATATATCATATATACACACATATACATAGATATGTGTGTGTGTAATTTGCAACACAGATTTGAAAAGTAGAAGAAAATGTTAGCAAAATTCTTTCACTATCTAATTTAGCTATATGAATTCATCAAGAAATTTTGTTATAAGTGGCAGAAACCCAGCTTGGAAAGGGAAATGTTATTGAATCTTTCAATCGATGGGACAATCAAGTAGAGTGCAACCTCAGAGACACAGGGAACAAGAACTTTGGTGCTGTTGGGAATCTATATCTGTGTCTACTCTTTGCAGGTTATTCCACTCAAAACTGGATATTTTTTTTTTCACAAAGTAAGGAATAACTGCCATGAATTGGTTCTGGGCCTGAACCTCATGCATACCACCATGTGAGAATGACAGACTCTATTACTTCCTATTTATAAAAATCACAAACAAATACAATGGACCTAGGGATAGGCAACTGGATGGTATATTATGTAAAAATTCAAGATTCAGATTAAAATTACCACTTTGAAATCTTGAAGGGGGCATGAGAGTTATTTTGGCTAAGTTACCTAATCATTCTTGTCTCAGATTCTTCATTTCTAAAACAAAGACCTTTGCCTTATATACTATTAGCACTTTGAAAATTAAAAGTCTATGCAAATGGATAATCTTGTTACTAGTATTAAATGTTACAGGGTTAAGAATTGTTAGTGCTTTATGCAGTGTCCTGTCTTCCTTTCTCCAGGGAACATTCTAGAAAGTACATTTGGCCCAAAGTAGTGGAAACTTCAGACAACTAAGAAAAATACCTTGACCTTTTAGTATGTTCATATTTTCTCTAGAGGAAAATTCTTATAGTGCTACATGAAAGCTTGTCTTGTGTATGGTTTGTGAAGCTAAGTTTACACACCTCAGTAGAATGGAAGCCCAATTATATAGAACTAAGCATAACTGAAAAAAAATGACTAAAATCTAACATGAAGACACATGTGGGCCTTTCAAGTAACATACATATTCAGACTTATCAAATGATTCTTAAAAGCCCTTTTAAATAACAATAATTAAATTATTCTTCCAAAGTAAATTTGGAATATAAAAGGAATAAAAAGTTTTAAAAATGTGTGTACAATATGTATGTCAGTGAAATGTTGACTCAAAAATTAGATTTTAAAAATCTCGATAAACTGCATAATATATCTGTCAAGGAAACTTGAGGACCTACTATGTATCCAGTCACATTTCAGGTATGATTTACATAGAGCTGAAAATCAAAAGGCCTGTTTGGTCATTAACACTGAGCCCAGCATGGAGCCCAGTGGCCAGCCCTGAACCAATATTCCAAGAGGGAAAAAGGGACAGGTCACACCCAGCCTGAAAAATTCAATGACCAGGAATGGAAAGACAAAGATAATCGTAAGAGAGAGGATAACTAAAGATTGCCCAATATCTTCTAAGCTGCAGTCCAACTAACTATGGCATCTTAAGTGATATTAACAGACATTTGTGGAAGTTTTCATTCATTTATATTTTAATATGCTACTGTGCATTTGACTATTTTTATTTTGCACACTTTAATTTTAGTATCAATGATACTATTAATGTATCAATGAAAAACAATTTCATGCAGAGCATAATTTAAGAATTCCCCTACCAGATTTAGATGAATATCATCTTAAGAGAGTCTACAATCCTTTTCTCATGTTTGAATCTGTCTGGATATTGCAGAGGTGGGATTTTGTAGTAACAGGCTAATGGTAGATCTAACAGGAAGGAAATAATAATATTATGGCAGGAGTAATGAAAAAGTTAATTATTGACCACTGACAAGCAAGGATGAGTTTTTCTAATCAAACAATGACATGAAGATTTTAAGTATGTGGAAAGGGAAGTCCTGAGGTTAATGGTTAGGAATATTTTGAAGGAAAATACAAGCATCAGAGTACAACAAGGCAATTTAGATATCTTCTGGGTGTTTATAATTGTGGTACAGAGTGAGATAGATGTGATGGCCAAGGCTGTTTCATGTATAATGCTGTTCAGCCATGTTCCTGGTGGTGACCAACCCCTGGTCCACTTTGGCTTACTTTCTCTCACTGTCACCAAGTAGCAGCAGATGTGCTTTGGTACAAGGGAGTCATTGTTCATCCTCTATAAAATGTGTATACAGGCATTTGTGACTACAAATCATATGTAGTTGAAGTCCATAAATCAGGATTCTACACATTAGAAATCAATTAAATTTTAGCCTCTCCTAGGCTTTACTAACATGATTGCCTGCCTTTCCTTTTCCCCATGGGGTTTTCCATAAATGAACATAACACATAGCATAATTATTATACGTGTGTATGTGTGTACATACTATAGACTGGGCCAATAGGCGAATAAAGCAGAGTCTCTGAAATACTGAACTTCTTAATGTTAATTTGGAATATTCATTCTCAGGACAGATGTCCTAAACTATGAGGATACACAGACTATACCCACCAAACTAGAGGTAACCACTATCTTGATACTATAGTAACTGTGTTCCTTTGTAGTTTAGCTGCCTAATAATATATTTTTAAACATTAAATTTATTTTTTCTCTATTTGAATTTAATAAAAAAATGATTTAATCTCTGTGTTATTCTCTTCTCCTTATTCTTGTTTTTATATGCACAGAGTAGGAGGAGTAATTAGTTAATACATGTTATTACTTTATAGGAAAACTTTGTAAATAGAAACTCAGTATAGAAAAAAAAAAAAAAAAAAGACTGCCCTTGCCAACTGGATGAGATGATGTTGGTCTTTTTTTTGTACTACATTAATCTTCCAAATCAGAGTACAGTCTACTTCTACATGGTAGTTGGCTTGAACAGCCCAAATGTCCTTTTCCCTTTTTGTTATCCTTTGAGGATCAAGGCCATATATTTCAGGGCTCGTACTGCCAGCTGGCTTTTAGTACAACTCACTGGCAAGAATGAACACCATGGAACATAAGCCTAGAAACAAACTTTGAAGTAGGTCTCCTTGCTCTGGAGGGCAAATATCAAAGCTGATTTGGTTGGCAACCCAAAGACAGAAAATTTCACAAAAGTTTCCACATAAGGGTGAGTTCTACTCCATTTGATGTCTAGGATTTCCTCATTTCATCTGAGAAACAGGAAACGGTCAGCAGTAAGTGTTATTAGTAAATTGATGCTAATGTTTGTAAAACTTTGAGTTAAAATATAAAAATTTCAGATCTTTGCTCTCATGAGCCCCCAGGAAGTCTCAGTTTTTATATAATAAGAAAATGGCCTATGATGTTCAGCCAGGTAAAAGACTTCCTGCTGTGAGAAAACCCATTCTATTACAAGTTCTGGATCAGTACTATAGACGTAGGCATACTGTGGTACAACTTTTGCTTGTCTTCTGTGATGAGTTCCTCCATTAGCCTTGGGTACCTGAATAGGGAATTGGTATTGGGAGAAAATCCAATTCTACGTTTGTCCTTAATTATTTGTTTTCTGTTTTTGCTTCCTTTCTCCTTATATCCCATTTCAAAAGAAGCAACCTGTTAAGTGTAATCCTGGCCTTTGCAAGTATTTAGTCTTTTGTTTTTTTTAGCTGAGTGTAGCACCATTAAGTAACAGAGACAAAAATGGCAAAACCTACCAAGAGATGAGAAGAAAACCATTAAAATCACATCATTGGGCAATATTCATTTTGAAATGTGTTACCTTACAAAGAAGTATTATTAGGCTTTCTATCACAATATGCTACTAAACCTGGAAATGTAGGTGGGACTTTGGCATGTTTTTATAATAGTTCTGTAAGACATTAACATTGGTTCACTTTTTTTCTTTTCTCCCTAACTACATATAGATTAAAACAAGTTAACAAGCTATTATTAATTTGCTTTCCTATATATCTCTTTCTTTTGATTTCCCAAACAATTATCAGAAAGGGATTATTCACAAATATTTGCTGGGTGTTTTTCAACTGAATATATTTCACTATGGTAAAAAGATGGTACAGAGTTTAAACAAACCTTGTCCATACTCTTGTAGTCTAATTTAACAGGGAAGCCTAAGGACAAATTATTTGAATTAATTATAAGCGAGAAGATAGTTAACAAAATGATATGAAAGAGAATTGAAGAGTTATCACATTGTAAAGCAAGGGGAGAGAACTTTTACTAAGTTTTGACAGTAACATGTCCTTTTTTTATTCCTTCTTCTTTCCTCTCCATTTAATTTTTATTTTTTGCATACACTATACTTGTTTTTTCTCGTAAAAGACTCACTCCAGAAGACTTTCCGGTTTTTCCAGGAATAAGTTACTTTTTTTCACTTGATCCATGGTGTTTAAAAATGAGAGAGACCCCAGGGAAGTGGCATCCAGCTTTCTCAGATTTGTCTGCAATGCCTAAATGATAATATCACATTGTTTGCATCATCATGGAAGCAGTCATTGTTATTCTTGTATTTTCCCCACTGCCAATCAGGAAACAAATATTGGATTCATAATGTTCAGAATCTTCTGAGCCTTTGAGGGATTTTTTAAATCTTTATTTATTTTCTTCTTATCCACCATGACATTTTCCCCACAGATTTTGTTGTTTTTTTTTATTTATTTTTTATTCTTAACCAATAAAGTTGTAAATAGAGTCTTCCAAAGCCTCTATTTTCCTAAAGAAAAAGAAGAGCAAATTTCAGCACAAAACTCAGGAATTTCCAGTCAAAGTCAAATAGCTTGGGTTGAGCCCTATCTGGAGGGACTCAACTCAGTAAAGGGAATCGAAAGTTTGAGCACATTCTGACAGGGTTAATAAGAAGTTGATTAGGTGTTACAGCTCATTATAATTTTCACACAAAGTATTACTTTCTGATCGTCTTGATTCTGTATAAAATAGATGTACTATAAGCAACAGCATGAACTGCATAAGGATCTGAGATTCTCCGCTTGCCGGAAGACAGGGAATGTTGAAAATAATACTCTAGAAAGGCTGACAAACAGAGCACAAAGTGCATAGAGGGAAGATTTTAGGTTCTAAGGTTGTCTTCCTACCAACGGAAGAATCATATGTTAGGAGAGCAACATCTTTCACATTGAAATACCCAGAAGTCACAGATGCTTTGTTCAATCAAAATGTTCAATTTATGTATTTTTTCAGTAGAGCATAAGAAAATTCACCTTCATATGCATTGCTTACTTCCATGAGCTAGCAATGTCCATTGGGTATTGTAGTTGGTGAAAAAATGTTTCCAGAATCTCCAGGAATCTTGAGAGCTATAGAACTTCTTAGGACAAAAAATGTACAATTGTACAGAGGACATAGTGGCCTGTTGGGGGTGGGGATGGAAATAACCTCACACTGTGCCAGAAATGGAAGGCCTCCATAGGTCGAAATCTATGGCTATGACTTGAAACAATGAAGGACAGATCTACGAGGTCACAGCCATAAGAAGGAAGATCTATATAACAGAAGCAAGGGACTTCATTTCTATCCATAATAGCTAATGATGTCTGGAAACCTCTCCTGTGAGCAAAAGTAGAAGAAAAAATGAAGCTGGCCACAGATGTCCAGAATCTGCACCTTCATTTGTTGTACAGTCACATAAGAGAAATGACCTCTCCAGAAAGTGCAATATGAATGACTAAAGCTCTCTTTAATGCTACAAACTAATTCCAGAGCTCAGTAGGAACTCCATGCTGCATTTTCAGGGGGTAAAAAAAAAAATCAAGTAAATATTAATATATATTTTTCCTTGTGCCTTATTTTTAACTTTTTACTATATTTTTCTGTAAAAAATAGGAATGACTATTTCCTTTCTTCTAACAAATATTATAGACACTATAAGTATGCAATTGAAAACAATAGAGTGCTCAGCTTTAATTATAGCATGTAATCATGATACCTACTCTAAATAAAGGACATGTTTGTTTTCTTATTTTTAATAAGGGTAAAATTTTTTTGTTAAATTGAATGTGCCTGTAGCTAAATGAATAGCTTTGCCTTTGCCTGTATGAGCACCAACACTAAGTGCAGGAATTACCAAAGGTGGAGGAACACTAGAAAGATAATATATGCATATGTCTATATCAAAGATATACATGCATATATGCATATTTTTATATATGTGGATATAAAGGTTAGGGAGTTATTTTCTCTCTTTTTTTCTAGGAGATTGATATCAGAAAACTTTATTTTTTTCAACAGAAGATCTGAAAGTAATTTGGAAGCTGACTGTGAAATATTTTAGAAGGTATATAAAAACAATAAATCTTTGTGTTTATAGTCTTATTATAAAAAATAATGATATCTGGTGATGAAAAAATAGAATTTGAGCATCTATGAATATAAAGATACACTATAGCAGGCATAAAGTTTTTCTCAATTAAAGCAAGTTCTTGTATTTGAATACTATTAAATATTATTTGAATAATATAATAATAACTCAGAGTATATGCTTAATAAATAACTTTTTTAAGATTATAAAAAGGAGAGGTAGATGGAGAGAGAGTGAGAGAAAAAAAGTTGAAATAAAATGGAAATAAGAAAGAAGTCACCCCTGATCATCATCTCAAAAACTTCTTTGTGCTTTCTTTACCCAAAATTATTGTTGGTACTTCTCTGCTGCTTTTCTTTGCCTTGTCCCTTTCCTAGAAACACAGACTAATTATATATCCATCTTTCTCCACTTTTTATCTTTTAGTTTTTTAAAAATTTTGTAAACCATTACAATCTGGAAAAATTAGTAAAGTCCATTTCTGACCAGGTCATTTATAAATGGCAGCAGCCACTCTGCAAATACTGAGTTTTCAGATCACTTATCAGAACACACATTGGTGGTGTCTGAGTCCTTTGTATGAAAGTACTGAATTAAGGAAAGATCACATGTGGTTCTATGTTTTTTTATGTCGTGTTATCAAATCATAACTTCAAATCAAAAGAATGAAAATCTTTTATATGAGTACAATTCCAGAACCACATCCAAGTTTATGGAATAATCCAGTCAATGAATCCAGTGAGTGCCACAATAACCAGTCATCATTTCATAAAGTAGATTTTTTTTTTTCTAGAAAAAGGAGGCTTTTCTGATAAAATTTTCTTTCTGGTAAGGTTGAACTAACTTTCACTGTCTAGAGATGAAATAAGCTACTCAGGAACTACATCCATGTGGGTGTGGATGTCTTGGGGTCTTATGCCCCTGTGTATAATTAATACATGGTTCTAGACCTGAATTAAGTGTTATCTACTCATCAGTTGCATCTATCATAGCTGAACTTTCCATGTCTCTTTTAGCAACAGCTGAGGAAAATACTCCTTAGGATATGAACTACCTGAAGAAAGGGTAGTCTGAATGCATTAGTTTGCCATTACTTAGCTTGAATGCAGCCCTGCTCCAGTGAAAACAGGAGAAATAGCTGTGTTTTTCTTCATTCATGGCCACAGAGTCAATGCTTCAGTGACCTACATTAAGCCCTACTCAAAGAATAGGGCAAGAACAGAGCTTAATATTATTGTGTGCCAAGTTTATGTTATACTGTAAGTTTGTATATCTATGTAACTATATATGTCTATCTATATGACAATCTAATTCTAACACATCATATATCCCCAAAACTTATATTTTGCCCATGATCACACAACTAAAAAATTCTAGATCTGGGTTTGAATCTGGCTCCATTGGACTGAAGAATCTCATGCTATTCTCATTCCAATTTACTGTTCTTATATATAAAATATATATAGCTTGAAGAACTCTGAAGAATGTTTCAATCTGTTCTTTTGTTAAATACTAATCAGGCACCAGGCAGAACTTTATTCTCAAATTCTATGAAAAGCAATGTATGACTTTTCCTGATTTCAGAGGCAGTACATTAAATAAAATTCTAAAGATGTTTTTCTATAATTCTATACAGTAAATCCATTTCAGTCATTCATTCAGCAAATAGGTATTCAATATCACTGCATGCCAAGCTCTGTTCTGAGCACCTAATCTGGAGGTGTACCATTGTGGTGGAGCCTACCTTCTATTTTATGCAGGTGTCTGTGTGTGTTGCCTAGTTATGTCAAAAAAAAAGGCATGTCTTTGAAAAGGATCTTAGTAGTGAAAGAGTGAAAGGTAAAATTGAGAAAAGTTTTGGGTTAAGTTTAACAAACCATGAATTCAACAACATACATCAACTTTCTGTATGCTAATTGTTAAACCCTAGTGACAGAATTCAAACAAAGAGAGAAAGAGAAAGAGAGAGAGAGAAAGAGAGACAGAGAAAGAGAATATGTATTATTGAAAGTTTTAAGATTTACATTTGCTTTATATAAAAATAATGTGAATGCCTTTAGCCTAACATAGGGTACAAATAGCATCAATATTTGAATCTCACAATGGGTTTGGCCCTACCTGATTGATATGCAAACTCAACCTCTGTTTCCCATGGTATCCCCAGTAATGTCTGTCTGGTATTTCAGAGAAGATTTCTTACACATATACGTATACTCATTTTTTTTTCAGTTAAAACAATCTTTTTCTGTTGGTGGGAAACCTTATTAAATGTAAGGCTATTTAGTTCTTTCAAAATGTAACCATCATATCAATGAGAACTCAATACCCAAGTTTTGTGAGAAACAGACAAATGTCCTATTAGTGCCCCTTACTTTCACTTCTCCCCTTGTTTTCACCAAGCATCTGTACATTAATGTCCGATTTATTCTTTCACAAAAATTCCCTCTTTTAATACCCTTATCCCCTTTTCTTAATAGGATAAAAAAAAACCCTTATGCATGTCAAATCACACAGATATCTGGAAACTCCGTTTACATGCTCAGTCTCATAAATGGAATCCAATTTTCATAAGGCTGGGATGGTCACTGGATTTTTTTAGGCTTCATGTTTCTCATCATTAAAATGTTAGGATTCAAAGTTTTATGACTATTTTCCTATCTTTTAATACAATTTTAAGAATTGCAAAATGTCTGGGTCTTGTGGAAGTAGATCATTAATATCATTGTTTTTTAGAATCAAGAAATGTTTTAACGTGATAAAACTCATGTCTCCCTCCAAATTTATTTGTGATCTCTCTGAGAGTGGCTGAGGAATTCAAAATGGGAAAGAGACAGTGTTATTATAAAGTGTCTGTAAAACAATGCAGATTTCAAGAAAAGAGAGATATGTATGTCAACGCTGTAGATTTAAAGAAGGCAAATTCCTCGTTACACAGTTAAGACTTTAAAAAAATTCTGCTATTTCTTTTCCATAGTAAGAAAATAACTGATATGTTTGCTAGAAACTTAATTTGTCACTTAGACAGATGGATCTTTGAATGCTGGGATTAAAAGAGTATTATATAAATAAAACATGAAGTATATAACCAAGAACAACATCAAAGAACTGCTAACCAGCACCGATCATAGATTACACATATGATGCAAATATGAATATCAGTCTATAAAAATAATTATAGGAGCTCTGAAAGACTTTTTTTCATTGATCCTTCTTTTTAAAATTTTATTATACTTATGTGCCACTTGTATAGCCTAGTGGAAATGAGGTTTATTGCACACATATTCCTCCTTATATTCCCTCTAACCCTTGATTATGGAAATAATACAAGTTAAGTCTGCAAAATTCAGGGAAGCATCCTTTGATATAAGCAAGATTTCAAGTAATGAGAAAGCACAAACTACCCAGTTTGTTTGTAACTATTTATTTATAAGAAAGTATGAATACTTCTGTGTTTCCATGCATGCTCTCCACTTGTAGACAATCTGATACACAAAGCATACATCTAGTATAGGCTGTAGTTGGTATATTGAATGTGCCATTTGTAAAATCTTGGTCTCAGGGAGGTGGTATTAGGAGGTGATATGGACCTTTAGGAGGTGGGACTAGTGGGTGCTCCTTGGGTCACTGAATGCATGCCCTTGAAGTGCATTGTTGGTCCTGGCCCCTTCTGGTTTATAAGGCCAGCCGTTTGCTCTGCCCTATGTTCCAGCCATAATACAATACTCTGGCGAGAAACCCAAAGCAAAGATATGACTTTATCTTGGACTAGAACCTCCAAACCATGAGCTAACATAGACCTTTTGTTTTATAAGTTAATTGCCTCAAGCATTTTGTTATAATAATGCAACACTGATGAATATTTCCTCTCTCATTGAACAGACTTAAAAAATACTCTTAAATCAAATGTTATAGCACATCTGTACTTCCTTGAAACTCTAAACAAACAAATAGAGAAAAAAAGATAAAGAACCAATTTGGACTAAAGTCCATTACATTTAGGTCAATTATGATTATAATTTATGATTTGTGGTTATTACCAAAGGTCAAAAGAAAGCCAATGTTTTCCTTCGAGTTAAAAAATAGTTGGCTGGGGACACAGATCAGTTGGTTAAGTGTTTGCCTTGCATACACAAGGCCCTGGGTTCTAATGCCCAGCAACCCCCCCCCCAAAAAAAAAGCTTAATTGCTGTTTTATTCATTTAATTTTCTAGCAAAACTCCAATGAATTTAGAATCTATAAACAACCAAGATTTCAGGGTTCCTCCTCCCACTCCAGAATACTACAATATTTTTCTTTTCAATAAAAGAGGACAAGATATATTTAGAATTTTGATTATAATTTGTAAACACTATCTTATAAGCTAAAGTTCTGAAAATTTTAATAAACTTCTTGGAAGTTAAATAAATATTACATGTACAAAATGCATTGAATTAATATTCACTTATTCAAACAAATTGCATATTGCTGAGTGAATCATATTATTTTCTACATATTTTGGAAGTGACATGTTTTCTCTTCCTTTACTTTTACTATTTATTGCTAATAGAAATTGGTTTGCCATTTTGGTTATGAAGATGAAGTCTCATATATGGAAACATTTTCTAATACAACACAGAGTAGAAAGGGATTACTGACAAACTAAATTTTCTGTTTAATTAAGTGAAGTGTATTCAAAATGAAATGCCAAAATGAGAATATCTTGCCTGGTATATTATAAACATGCTTGATATGTTAAAAATATTTATTTTATAAACATTTTGATTATTTTTCTCATGTATTTACAAATTATAATCAAAATTATAAATATATCTTGTCCTCTTTTATTGAAAAGAAAAATGATATAGTATTCTTGAGTGGGAAGGTGGACCCTGAAATCTTGGTTGTTTATATATTCTAAATTCATTGAAGTTTTGCTAGAAAATTAAATGGATAAAACAGCAATTAAGCTATTTTTTGTGGTGCTGGGTGTTATTTTCATATTTTTTTAGATATGTTAATACTATAAAGTGTATTATGGTGCTGGGTGTTATTTTCATATTTTATTAGATATGTTAATACTATAAAGTGTATTAAAACATTTTATAATATTATTAGTAATATTATATATTACTGTTGATAAAATTTCTTCACAAAACAATCTAGATGGATTGCCAGGTGTAGGTGAAGAAATCATCTGAAACTTTCTTTGAAGGTGTTCACTTTGGACAGTCTACTTCATCTGGTGTCAGTTTTCATAAATTATATATTCCTAAATTATTAAAAATGTTAAATGACATTTTCAAATTTATTTGTATACAGATTATTAAGAAAGGCTTCTTCTTATTCTCTTAATTTCTTAGCCATGTCTTCATTTTTAACTCTATTGGGTCAATTTTCTTTTTCCTTTTCCTTTTTTTTTTTTAATTGACCTTTCAAAATGTAGCTTCAAGCCTTCTCTTCCATAAAAAGTTTTTATTTAGTTAAATTACTTAATTTTTGATTTATTTGAATATTATGGTCTTCTTCTTCTCCGAGAAGACCAATTATGTCTCTGTTGGATGCTAAGTCTGCTGAAGTGTGCTGTCTCTGGGCAAGGTTAGTGGTCTGTGGTTCTCAGCTGTCAAGGACACTATTGGGAGGTAGGGCTTTAAATATAGGTCATTATGTCATAGAGCTTTGTCCTCTTGAATGTATTAATAATGTTACTGTGGGAGTGAGCTACTTGTGGGAAAGCAGGCTTGTTAAAAAAGTGAATCAGGTTCCCTCTTGATCTCTTGCTTGCCCTCTCTTATCCTTCTACCTTCTGTGAGAGGTGACACATATACAGGCACACCAGGTTCTAGTGTCATCCTTTTGGACTTCTCAGCCTCCAGAGCGGTGAAACAAATAAATTTTTGTTCACTATAAATTATCTAGTTTTGAGTTTTCTGTTATAAAGGAGAAAACAGGCTGATAAACCATCTATAAATCAACCATTTGAGAAATATTAAGGATATACATATATAGTACTAATAATGATAATGGAAATTAATGGTGGTTGCTAGAGATAACTGATGCTTTCAAGAGAGAAAATGTAAGGCTAAATGTGATTAGCTGTCAACTAAAGGCTGATAAGGAAGTCTTTAAGTCTACTTGACAGCATCTAAACTATGTTTTCTATAGTTAGAAAGGGGAAAAAGAAAGTAATAAGGACCTGACCCATGACTTAATCACAGCAGTAACAGCTCCAAAGATGTTCTGAGTCCCAACCTAGACAGGTTGGTAAGCCATGTTCAGGACCTTGATAGGAAAATAATTGAACACTGAAAGGGGCCTCTAGGTTGAATAGCATTCAACGATGGCTTTTTAAGGAAGTAATCTTGAAAGTCTGGATGTAATTGGAGATATTTCTGAGCAGTCTCTTCTATGGAGTACAAATCCCATTGTCTGCCCTTCCAACAGTATGTCTTAAATTCTATCAGTATCAAGTTGTCTTTTCCAGTGCATTGACCCTGAGTGGTGTCCTGTCTTCAGTAAGCCCCAGTCAGCAAGCACCAAATTTAGTACTAGAAGCTTAGGAGTGATTGGCCTGTCATCAACTGAGAACAAGATATTATTTTTCTCAAGGAGGAAAATAGAGCAGAAATTCAAGAAGGATGAAAAGAGAGTTATATCAAAAGCAAACTATGTCAATCTTCTTCCCAATTTTTCTGGCCATTACTGACAACTGAGGGCCCAACAGTGTCTAATAGCAAGTATAGAAACCTTCCCAATTGTTACCATTGACAAATAGCTACATTTTTCTGGGTCTCAATGGCTTGTCTATAAATCAGGATGATATTATTTTCACCATGCACATTCTCCACAGGTTCATAAAACTGCTTGTTTAGTACAAAAGTTATAATGTTAGTACAGTAATAAGGAAAGCTATCATTCAAATATTCACTTACAGCAAGTGGGGGCATGTGTCAGAAGAAAAGTTCAGTTGCCAAGACAAGTTTGGGAGAATGTTTAAAACAGAGGCCAGCAAAGGTTACAGAAAACCACAAGTAGATATACTCTGAAGACCACCAGTGTTGACCTTCACCACCTGCCCACTTGGAAGATACTTTCACATTTTAGAAACTTATTTGTGCTACTTTTTAAAAAAAAAAATTTTGCTTTAATAGAAGAAAGATGTATAGAGAAATGTAAGTTCCAAAATAATCACTACTTGCCATCTCCTAGAAGCAGCCCCCAAGCGATTCTCCAACTCTATTTGTTGAGCTGGGCACTGAGTCCCCAGGACACTCATCTGTTTACTTTACCAAGTCAAAAAGTCTTAATCTCACTGGAGAGCCTCATCCCCAGGCCTCTCTTCAAGTTCGTGGTCCAGGCATCTATGAAATTTCACCCCAGGTCACCATGCTCCTTCTAGTCCCCATCTCACTGGAGTACCCAGTTGCTCTATAATTTCCCACTCTTGGCTACTGACTTTTTCCTCCAAAGAATATCTATTGTACAGAAATCAGTTCCACTTTTTTTTTGTACAGTGATAAAAGTAAATGGAGAAAAAAAATGACACTAAATTCCTGTATTAGAACAATCTGAATCACCCAGAGCTGTATTAACTATTCTAATTTTGATCAATAGGTTGTAACTATGTTCACCTGGCCTTCCACCTATCAAGAGCTCAAAGCATTGATAAGCATGGACTCATTATATATTGAAAGAGAAAACTTCTGGATAAATGATTGGGGATTAGAAAAACAAATACATATGAAAGATATTTTGTTACTTGGGCCATGTCCCCCTTTATTTTCAATATGAAAGAAAGATCTTTTCCCCATCATCTTAATGTCAGTGCTCTTCAAGGTGTGAGGAGAAATTTTTGAGTTAACTGCCTCTTTTAAGGCTTCCATTTTGGTGATTGTATTAGTGTGCTAGGGCCATCACAGAGTATCATGAACTATAGGAAATGTATTTTCTCACAGTTCCTGAAGCTAGAAGCTGCAGATCAAGATGTCAGAAGGATGGTTATCTTCTGAGGGAGGCATGGGAAGGATCTATTCCAGGCTCTCTCCTTGACATGTCAATGGGTTGTTTTCTCCCAAGTCTCTTATTGTCTTCCCTGTGTGTCTTTGTGTTCAAATTTCCCATTTTTATAAGGACACAGATCATACTCTATTACAAGCTACCCTGCTCCAAGGTGACATCATCCTAACTTAATTGGTTGCATTTACAATGCCTTATTTCCTAATGTCATGTTATGAGGTAGTGGAGGCTGAAATTTCAACATTTAAATTTGGGGGACACACAATACACTTCCTAAGACTTAATACAAATTTTAGATACTTATCAAGGAAGAAGGAAAAAGAACTTAAAACATATTGATAGAAAGGAACTAAGTTGGAACTTTATTATTTTTGAATATATAGCTACTCAATCTTAGAAAACTCCTAAAAGCAAGAGTAGTCTTTTGGGCAGAGATCTATATACCTTTCTGTCAACTCTGGACTGTAAAACACATCAATCATGAAGCAGGATTTGTTTATGAAAGTCTTTTTATCTCTTGTGTTTGTGTTAGGTAAATTCATATTTTAAAATTTATTTTTACTTTTTCTGATTGTTATATAATAATTGTATGTATTTATGGAATAACTGTGATGATTTGATTTATGTATACATATATTGGGTAATAATTAAATCAAGGTAATTAGCATATCTACCACTTTCAGTGAATATCATTTCTTTATGGCAAATAGATACAAAATCCTTTTTGCTGGCTATTTTGAGATACACTGTGCATTATTGCTAACTATATTCACCCTTATTGTGCCATGGAGAGTTATCTTACCACAGAATTAGACAAAACAGCATCTCTCTACTGTAGTGAGACAGTCTTATATTAGCAATAATAAAAGATATTCAACATTTGCACATGAGACTTCTAACCAAAATTGTAACAAAATCTAATGACTAGATCAGTTCTTTCTAACTCATGAGAAATCATAAATCTTTTTCATCAACCACCATATTTTTTAAAATTCATCAATCCTTTGTTTGAACTTATTAATGAGAAATCAACAATTTGAGCCTCCTTTCTCACTGACTTAAACCCACTAATTATTTGGATAATATGAAATCATGCAAACTTAATGCATATGCATTTTTAAAATAAAATGTTTTCTTCAGTAAAAAAGCCATCCACTTCCACTTAGACCTGTTCCATGTAACTTATGTAAAGAACAGTCAGGGACTAACTGATAGACATCTGAGTTATTAGTGTGTAATAGAAGATTTAAAGTGTTGCTTTTCAATTTAGACCAAAGCTTCAGAATGCTGATAAGGCTTCCTTTGTGTTTAAAGTGTTAGTGAATTAAATACAATCATGATAGGGAAGTATTCAGGATTTCAATATAGGCTGCTGTCAATTTTAATTAATGATAGGACACTGTTTTCCTTACCCATTCTATTTGTTAAAATTTATCCTGATACCTAAATGCATCATACAACTAATAAACTAATATTTGCTTTCTTAAATTTCTCAGTTCCACAAATTGTTTCTTTTAAAACATTTCATTCAACATATTTTCTAGAATGTAGTCTCTAGTTTAAAGACAATATAAGGTCAAATCTTTTAGCTCATTTCTATGCAGGCTCAAAGAAGCATGTTATTTAAAATATGAGCTTCTTGGACTAATTTTCATAAATATCTGGTTTATTAATAAGCCTATATCCTATGTCTTATTCATTTTCCTTGACACTATAGAGGGATTCTGCCACACTAAGAGTTATAGCTCCCATGTATAATGTGGAGACTTTATATTCAGCTTTATGGATTTTCTTTAATTCTTAAAAATAACCCTATCAGATAGATTCTGAATAAAATAGCAACAATTTAAATGTAAGATGCCTGCAATAAACAAACAATAAGATGAATAATTGGTTCATGTACATGGAAAGTCCAGAAAAGTTAGGATTTCAGGCCAGATCAGAATTGCAATTTTAATTTCTGTGGCTCTCTGTACTTATTTGTGTGCTGTTTCCATTTGAGAACTGGTTCTCTTCAGCTTTACAGACAGCACTGGGGCCTTCATAGAATGCATGTCTAATCGACTCCTCATCATAAGCTGGAGGACTACCCAACTGTTTTCTTCAGCTTCCATGGAAGAGAAGAGAAACATCTTTCCTTAATGCTCCAGAGTTTGTTTCCTTATTTCTTGTTGGTGTAAATATGGTCATGTGCTTCCTATTTCTGGGATGGGCTAATGGGTTTATAGTAGTCTGATCTAGCTACACAACTAAAATTAGAGTACATTTTATCCAAATAATATATCTGAGGACAGAGAAGAGGCTTTTGAAGGAAATGCAAGAGCATCAGAAAGAAGAAATAGATACAGGTAATCAAGCCAAATGCCTACTATGGTAGGCTTTATGATTACCACTTACTAAACAAATTGAAATATGGAGAATAAGCTATGCTTGTGTCAAGATTCTTCAGCTACTAAAGTATACTTGAAAAATACATAGTTAGTATCAGAAAAGAGCTTCATCTGCAAAACCATGTTCTCATACAGAGGTTTAGTAAAATTAGACTACTTTGACAGTTGATAAAATCTTGTCTCAACCTCAGTGTACCTGTTTCTATTTTTGAAAACCCATGAATTAAAAAAGCATTTACTTAGCTTTTATAGCTATGAAATAATTAATTATTGACTATTATATATTAGCTTCAGTGGCCAAAAAATCATTTATTCCCAGATTATACAAAAGCAGTACAATGATTATCACCAAATACAATGAACCAGATACAACTTCTGGTTGTACTCAATATACCTAGGAGGTACCATTTGTTATCAAGAATTTTAACTGGATAATATTATAACAGAGTTCCATAAAGGTTATATTCCTGAAAAATGCTCTTTACTGAAATAGGTCCATATTTGAAAAGAATGCAGTTATGGGAAGAAAATATACACTCTGTACATTTCACACAATTGCATCGCCTTCCTGCCTTTGCTAGTATTGCTGCCCTTATAGCCTCTAAGTCATCCAGTTCCAAGTAATTCTACTAAATTTTTACTGTAAACACCATTTCTATCCCTTCATGATTTAAAAAATCTCAAATGCCACATTGCTTTTGTAAACCTGACATTGCAACACACCCAAGGAAGCTGTTAGGAATGCAAATAACAAGGTGACTTCGTTATAATATTCAGAATGGTAAAGCCTCATGAAATTGAAAGCACACTTTTTAAGATACCATTAATAACAACTGGTCTCCTCTTAGTGTTCTGAAGCAATGGAGAAACTGACATTGGAGCCCCATGGGAAGGAGAATTACTGCTTGATTAATGGCAACCAAACTGCCGAATACAGCAGAAAGCTAGGGCTAAGATGGAAATCCCTTTGCCCTGTCACCTTCCTGAACAATTCATACCCTGGAAATACCTATTGGACTCAACAGACTTGACCAGCCAGCAAAAGAGAAAAGCTTAGAAATTGTGACAGTGGAAGCAAGTGCTGACTCATCTGGGTAAAACAGGAGGCAAGCACAAAGGAGGAACCTCCCTGCTTCTTTTTACCACCAGGTATAAGGATACAAGGAAAAGAGCTGAGAAAAAAAAGTAGCAGAGATTTAACCCAGTTCTCATGAACCAACAAGGAAGAAAAACAAACAACAACACAAATTCTTTAATTAAAAAAACATAAATTTTAATTTTAAAAAATTTCCTAAATACATGCCCTACCAAGTTCTTGTTGTGTAACTGTTGTATGCAGATCAATAGATTTTTCCCCCAGTGGTACTGAAGACTAAACCTAGGATCCCTTAACTGCTGAAGCACATCCCCAGCCCTTTTTATTTTTTATTTTGAGATAGAGTCTTGATAAATTGCTGGGGTTGGCCTTGGAGTGGTGATCCTCCTGCCTCAGCCACCTAAATTGACAAGATTATAGGAATGTGCCACCAAAACCACAAGATAGGATACTAATTAGAACAAGTTATACTCCAAATACCTATAATATGTCAAAATACACTCTGCTGTCATGTATATCTTAAAAGAACAAATAAAAAAGTTTAAAAAAATAAAAGATACTTTGATTCAAAGGGATTATTGCAGTAAGGAAAACACTGTGACCATGACATCTGCAAGTATCTCAAAATAAATAAAAATAATTTCTGCTAGTAACAAAGGCAGTGAAACAGAAAAAAAACAAAAAAAACAAAAAAAAAAACTTTGTGGTGAAGCTAGACAATGAGGAGAAATGACCAGCAGTATTCAATGAGAGAAGAGTCTCACTTTATGGTGAGGTGATACTCAGGAGAAGCTGAGGAGAGCACAGTTGGCTTTTCATGCCTGCTCAGGTTTGGGGTTAAGCAGAACGCAGGTGCCTATAGGAAAGATCAGCATGAAAAAACCTGACCAAAGTTTGGTAAAGACAAAGCAGGGGGTGAGAAATGGGTCATTATAAACACTGGTTCTCTTCCTAATCCAATTCCAAGTAATTCTCTTCTGGCTTTACCACTGAAGGCTTTTTTGTTGTTCAGATGGGAATCTTCTTGTACCCCAGGCTTTATGCTTGTTTCTGGAAGGTATTTCTGGTAAAATTATCCATTGGTGCTTCGCATAACTGGGGCAACTGTGTTGAAAACCTTCTCCACTGGGTTTGCCGCTGGAATTGAAAGAACACAAAAGTCATTGTCTTTACCATCCCACTGAAACCATTTCTACCCTTACTGGGAAATGGTACATTCCTCTAAAAGGTTACTATTTCAGTTAATGCTTTTCTAGAAGTAAAGTAAGTAATCCTAATCTGTCATGAACCAATAGAGCATTTCAATAATCCAAGTTCTTCTCAATTTTCTCCAGGTAGTTTTCTATTGTTACACTTTACTTCTCACTTGAGATCTCCCTGCATCTTTTGTAGGATGGGAGAAAGAAATTGTTTAATGGAATACACATCTGAGCAATACAATCTCCCTTCTTCTACATATTCTACTGCTGGGCTCTCTTACATTTGCCAGGAGCATCAGTTTTCTTATGAGACACTAAATATTCAAACAGATAGCCACATAATAAATAGTCACAGAACTCTGACCCACAATCTCTGTAGCATCCAGTCCAGAAATCTAAACTAACCAATGCAGTATAGGCCCATATGGTTAGGACTTGGTCAACAATGGTCAACTTCCCCAATTTTTGTCCCTGTTCCAACTCATGAACTAAGAACCAACCAGAGAAAGCCAATTATGCTCTTGGAACCAATCACATAGAAAAATTGACTTCCAGATAGTTGGCTTGCCTTCAGATACCTCATTCTGCAAAAGAAAAAAATTCCCTATACACTTGTTAAAATGGCAAGGATATTTTTAATCAAGACCATACAAGAAAGGTCAAGACAATTGCAATAATAGATATTGAACTGAATACTGCTGAAATGAAAGGCTGGAGGATTTTTAAGCAGTGGGAAGAAAAAATATTGGAGGACTTTAGAGGGAAGGTAAGTCAATGTGATGAGTCCATCTGGACTTACAGAAGTTAGACTCCTACTCTCTTCAGAGACTGGGAGGCATGATCTCTACCTTTCTTGATTACATTTCAAAAGATTAGCTTCCAAGCCCTTGGAAAAGTTTTCTTAATTGCAGAATATTTATATCTTAAAGGGCCAGAGAAAAAAAAATGCAACTTTCAGCTTTCTAAAATGAATGCACTAAAAATGGAGGTCAGGGGCTGTGGTCAGAAAGAAGACTATCTATGGTTTAGTCAACCTGAGGGAACACTGTGCTACCTTGGCAGTGCCAGAAGCCTCCAGTCAGAGGGCACTTGAGGCCTTCCTGTTCTTTATCAGAAAGTTTTCCCACTCCCATTCCTGACCTCCAGTCTCTGCTGAACACAGGTGATGGTGACTAGCTCCCTGGCTATAGCCACCTCCAGATAAAAAAGAGCCCTTTATCCTCACTGGGTTGTCTTCATTTATTCCTACACTTGGAATATGGAATTCTCCTATAATGATTCTTAGACATTTTTAGCCATTTTCATGTATGGTGACTAAAATGAGCAAAAAGAAACCAAGTGATAAGTAATGATATCTCCTCATATTTCAAGTCCATAAAGAAGGAATTCTACTAAATTGTAAATTTAAGAACATTAAAAACAACTGTGAATTTTGACCCCATTTCTATCTGGGCTCACATACATACACATGCAAACACACACACACAAAACTTGCAAAATACAGTAATTATGAGTTAATAAATAAATAAGAGCAAAATGATAGAGAGCAAGGTACACAGACTTCATAGTGGCAAGGATGGACAGATTTCATAGAGAAAGTGAAATTTGAGCAGAATCTTAAAGGAGGTTTGTCCTGGAGCTTTCTGGGGGAGTATTCTCAAAAACGCTCTGTGTGCTTGGTATGTCTGGGAAATAGCAAGGAAACCAGCAAATAAAAACAGGATTATTTGAAGGAGATGCATGGAAATGGAGGGAAAATGGGTGGGGTCAAGGAGACAGTGGAGTGGGGAGGAGTATCAGACGACACAGGACCACAGATTTATAAGGGCAAGTAGAAATGCATTGGCTTTTCCCCTGGATTAAACAGATAGGCATTGGAGGGTTTTAAGCAAAATTATCGTTGCCATAATTTTATGTGACAAAGAGAAAAACACAAGGCAGAGCTAGTCACAGCACTTGGCCTCTCTCTAAGGCCACTCTACCACAAACCTGGAAGAAATTCTCTAACCAGACACTACTAGTGCAGGGTTTATTACGACAAGATGGGGCTGGGGAGCCTTTTATCCTCACTTACCACTCAAAAGAACCTCTATTCTCCTGAAAAATCTATGCCAAGTGGAAAGACTTCCAGTTCCTCAAATGAGTTGGGGATTGACCAATGTAAAGGCCACTTGTTCTGACAGTTGGAAGCTGTCTTAAGTGCTTTCTCCTCTGCTTCCCTGATCTTGACGAATGTTCAACAAGCTTTATCTTTTTGTCTTTTTTTAATTTTAAGCCTAATTCTGCTGGAGGTTTCTATATATCAAAAAAAAGGACTGCCAAGAGAGAAACTATTACAAAGAAAACACATTTTGGTGGCTTACGTAGGATTATTTCCAAAAGGTAATGTAGATTCCTATGAAAAAGATAGGATCAAAATTCTCCAGGAGCCTAGCTTGCTAAGCCCATTATCACATTCTACGTGCTACTATTAGCATAACAAAGTCAATCAATGCATTTTGGTCAATAACCCTCTCAACTATTAACAGGGAAAAAATGTGAGACTCTAAATGAAATATCTTGAGTTAGATAAGGTGCTCATTATACTGAGAGGAGCAATTTGCATGTTAGCGCGGAAATACGATAGGGTTTTTAAAAACCCTCTTCAGTCTCCTAGTCAACTTGATTGTAAAGGATATAATCATTGCCTCTTTTCTGTAAATTGCATTTAATAATTCTGCATTTTCCCCACCATTTTCTACTGAAAGACAGAGATAAAGGATAAAAATTGAAAAGAGTAAGCAAGAGTTTCCTCGCATTTAAAATGTTGTCAGTTTTCCATGCTACATAATGTAGAGGTAGGTGTTTCTCCCTACTGGGGAGCTCCTACTTAAACTTAGTGAAATATCAATGTGCTTGATAAACTGAATTCCCAGAAAAGAGACTACTGTAAAGGCTCAAGGCCAGGAAGCAAAAGTTATGTAAGTCACAGAGAAGAGAACATAACCTTTAAAATATGCCCTCTCTCTTACAAGAGCTGCTAATCAATTGAAAGAGATAAAGGTGGGGGGGGGCATCAATGGCTGCCACGTCTATAATAAGAAGCCTAATTTTATGCTATTATCTGTTTGATGGTTTAAGCAGAGTAAAGTGACACTGATCTGGAAATGTGAGCATGAAGCAGAACAAGAGAGTGTTTGTAACAGGAATAATTTCAGGCACCCATGAGGCTTCACATAAAACTCATTTGCACATAGACAAGGCTCTCTTATGGATGATGGATAAATGTAATTCGTAGTTACCAGAGGAATTTTTTTTTTAACTTACAAGTAGTCTAAGACAGAATAATGAAATCCAGACTGAAATTGTTTTAAAAATTAAAGCAATTTTAAATGAATTGAATTTCTAAATGATTAGACAGTCATGGTGGACAGTTCCTTTAAATAACTAATGCAAATACACTTAGTCATTATTGTAATATTTAATATTCATAAACAATACTGCCCAAAGAATCAATATCGCCCAATGGATATTTGCCCATGTGAAAAGGGGTCATGAATTTTTAATCAATATATGAGAGCTTTCAGGTACATTTCACACAATAGAAAACATATATGAACTTTAATCTTTTATCCATGATCTTCCTGACAAGGAGAAAAGGGGATAAAATTTGAAACAAGAAAGATCAAAGCTGATTAAAAATGTACTAGCGCCATCTGGTGTGTGAAATAAAAATCATTATCTCCTTTAGCAGCTAAATGAACTCTCTTTTTGTGGGCTCAGTGCAAAGCAGTTATGGCATAATTAAGCCATAATTCTTGCAATGGGATTCCCTTTACGGCTAATGCCCAGATGTGAATATTTACCATTTGGATTAGAACTCAATGAACCTAGGAACGTGAGGCTGGTTCAAACAGTAAGTTGCCATTATACATATACTCAAATGTTTCAGGAAAAAAAAAATGTGCTTCAACTCAAGAATCCACATAAGTGCTACAGTTTTCCTCTCTATGTTTCTTAAGAAAACCTTGATTGAAACTGGAAAAGTGTTTCTATACTTTTAGAAACAACATCTCTATAAAAATATAGGAGAAGCAGATGGGGAGCATATTTTTAAGGAAGAAACTTTGAGGCTTATAATGCTAATGCGCTAAGATAAATTTAGCAATATATATAAAAAATAGAAATCTAAGTAGTGGAATTTAAGTGGCTTGGAAATTTATGCAAAAATCTATTAAAAGGATTTGAAAAATAAACTGCACTTCATGCTGTTCAGCAACTGATTTTTAATGCATCTATACATTAAATGCAATAACTCTCCTGTTCCCTGACATTCCTGGTATGCTTTGAGCTACAGACTTCCTTTATTCATTCCTTCTTTCCTTCTTTTCTTCCTTCTTTCCTTCTTTTCTTCCTTCCTTTCTTTCTTTCTTTCTTTCTTTCTTTCTATACATTAAATGCAATAACTCTCCTGTTCCCTGACATTCCTGGTATGCTTTGAGCTACACACTTCCTTTATTTATTCCTTCTTTCCTTCCTTCCTTCCTTCCTTCCTTCCTTCCTTCCTTCCTTCCTTCCTTCCTTCCTTTCTTTCTTTCTTTCTTTCTTTCTTTCTTTCTTTCTTTCTTTCTTTCTTTCTTTCTTTCTTTCTTTCTTGGATTATACCCAGAGGTTCTTAACAACTTAGGCACATCATAGCCCTTTTTATATTTTGTTTTGAGATAGGATCTCAGTAAATTGTTTAGGCCACATTTCAACTTGTGATCCTCCTGCCTCAGTCTCCCAAGTCACTGGGATCACAGGCATATGCCACTATGCCCAGTGAGCTACAGAGATTTCTGACAATTTCAAAGACCATCAGAATATTCCTACTTACGAATATGCATACTTACAACTCAGAAGCAGTCAGCCCTCTGGTATCAGAGGAAAGGAGGGGTAAGACAAGATAATACAAATGGAAGAAATGATTTACAGTAGAAGGGGGAGAGAGAGAAAAGGGGAGGGGAGGGGAGGGGAGGGGAGGGGAGGGGGGATAGTAGAGAATAGGACAGACATCAGAATACATCAGACACTAGAAAGGCAATATGTCAATCAATGGAAGGGAAACTGATGTGATACAGCAATTTGTATACGGGGTAAAAGGGGGAGTTCATAATCCACGTGAATCAAACCGTGTAATATGATGTATTAAGAACTATGTAATGTTATGAACGACCAATAAAAAAAAAAAAGAATTCTTTAGATTTCCTCTTTACATTTTGGCTACATTAAAGAGACCTAATAGCATTGTGCTTATTTCTTTGAATAAATACATTTTTCAATGTTGTAGCCATGTTCCTTCCGCACAACTAAGATGCAGCACATAGCCCAGCCATAAAGAACATGAAAACTAAAGTTATAGCTCCTTGTCAGATTAAATAAGAATTTTGAATAGGATATCCTCTGACTCTTTAGTTATCAAGAAATCAAACTTTTATTAAAAGACAAAAACAGTAAAATAGTGAAAAATTGGGGACTTTAGAATGGCAGACTTTTAATATTTGATAACGGATAACTGAGATCATTGCTTCAAAATAAAATAGTTTTACAAGATATCTGCTGGGTGTTGGAATCTAATTTCAAGTGATGGTAAGAAATTTTATGTTCTTTCTGCCTGCAGCCCGGAGCAATCATCCCTACCAGAAAAGCAGGGAACAAAGAGACACTAGGGAGCGGGGCAAGCTTATCTTCCTGTCCCACCAGAGAACTGATGGATGTGGCAGAGGAAAAGAGTGGATGCTGGGACTGGGCTGTATCAGCACTGGCCACTTGCTCTCACCTGAGAGGATGCTTCGAGGAGCAGGAGAGGTCTTTAATACAGACATCCAAAAAGATTCAGGAGAAATGACACTGTTTATACCAAGTCATGAATTTCCAAAGTGACTCATAGAGAACTTAAGGTTTGACTTAAAGCAAGATCAATAATTCAGTAACATTTTTCCCCTGGAATTTAAGAATAATTATGTTAGATGCACTGCACTAAATGTCTACTGTGTTCTAGGAATAGCTCAGTGATGAAAAAGTTATGTTGCTTGCATAAAATCAGAACCCACATAATTCAAGACTAAATCTCTTGTAGTAATAAACATAAAAATACAGGAAATATCTTCCTGGAGTACATAAATTTGCAAGAAGTAAGGAGTATTTTCTGCTTTGAGACATTTGTTTACTGCTTAATAAAAACTCGATGTAAAATTTTTTTCTATTCCTTTTTTGTCCCAACATCAAGAACTCTGTGTCCTTATACAAAATTTAAATGGTGTGGAACATCAAATTTGCATCAAAATCATGTTTTTCAAATTTCTCCATGATCTGTGCTTGACTGTATGTTGATTTTTGCACACTAAAATGTATGCTCTTTAAAAGAATTTTTTAAGTCAACATTTTGTCTTGATGGTACTTTGGAATTCTACTTTAGTATTTTTTCTTCTCTTTCTTTTCTTTTTTTTTTTTCTTTTGGTACCAGGGATTGAACCCAAGGGCACTTAACCACTGAACTACATCCCCAGCTCTATTTTGTATTTTTATTTAGAGACAAGGTTAACTGAGTTGCTTAGCACCTCACTTTTGCTGAGGCTGGCTTTGATTTGTGATCCTCCTGCCTGAGTTTCCCAAGCCACTGGGATTATAGGCTTGTGCGACTGCACGCAGAGCAGTGTTTTTTCTTTTATAATTTCTGATGTTAATTTCAAAAATTCCAATTTTACATTAATAATATAATATTAATTAATGAGCATCTGGATGAAATTATTATATACTATGAAGAAGACCTTAAATTATAAGGATAATAATTTAAAAAATCCCATAGTGGTAAGATTTACAGCATACTAACAAAGAATGGTAGATATTTGTTTACCAATTAGATATGTCATTATACAGCAAGAATAACAAACAACAATTCCCCAGCCATCATAAAAATCTCTAGTACGTTGAATTTTAAACACAAAGTAGAAATATTAAGGTTTCCATATTCTGAAATTTGAAGTTCATATAATCCAAATTAGATAGTGACATATATAGCAATAACTATCTTATAAACATGAATTCCGTTAAATATTTTATGAGCATGAATTCAGTTAAATTGGCAAATGCTATTATGTCCATTAATGCATGAGGGATCTAAAGCTTATACAAATTAAATAAGATCTATAAGGAGAAAAAGTTGGTAACTGACAGATCCAAGGTTTTAATCTACTTTGCTCATTTCAATAATTTTCAAACATGGCACACCCTGGGACTATAGACCATAAGCTCTCTGTGACAATGCCATAGTAACAGCCAAGAAACATCAGATATTTTCTTTAAGAAGATGGTAACCCTAAAGAGATACACACACACAGGATGATACATACTATAGGCAAAGAAAGTTTCAGAGAAGACCATCAGCACTTCGTTGCCCCAACATTCCCCAAACATCTACTACAAGCCAAACACTGTCCAGGTGTGTTGTTTACACACAACTCTGACCTCAGTTCAAAGAGGAAGGAATCCAAGTTAGTGCTAATTATTATGCATAGCAATAAGAATTTTTAAGGCTTCATGTAAGATCTTGTAAGCATACCAAAGCAGTGATTAATGGATCCTCTCTGGTGGAATGAAATATGTTTTAAGAAAACATATCCTGGAAGAAGTACCTGTAAGAAATATTGTTGGTCTAGAATGAACAATGCAGGTGAGGAGAGTGGTGCAGTTCATGCCCTGCAGGAATTAGCACGTGGAGGGTTTCTGCTGTAAACCAGGAGGGGCTGGTTGGAGGGACTGCAGTTTATTTCAAGAGGGCTGGACTGGAAGATTGTGCAGCAGTGGCCAGCAGTGGAGGGGATAAAATAAGACTTGGGAGCAGAGGCCAGCTCAGAAGCACAGCTTATATTTAAAACAGTTTGGAAGCTTTGGGGTATTTTAAGCCAGGAGCTCATGGATCAATTTGACAATATAATAAGAGATAAGAGGGGCTTGGCAGAAGAGGCTGAAGAAAAAATTTGTTTTTAAAAATAGCTAGTGAAGAAAATGATGAGTCTTTTAATTAACATATTAAAACAAATATCCAATATATATGACAACTTGTTATATAAAAGTGACCCATTAATGGTAATTATGAAGTGACAGAAACATATTTTATCTGTTGTTTTGAATTTAAAAGATTTCATAATGAAAAGTTAAATATGTAAATACTACCTAAAATAAACAATATGAATTGGTTTATTATATTATAAAATATATAGTTATTAATATTAAAATGATTATTGACAAATGCAAAGATTAAAATATGTGCTTACAAAATTATTAACTGGATGTTTTCTAGAAGAGTTACAATTAAAATTTTCTACAGTAGGAATATTTTTATAGTTCTATAAAGAAAAGTTGCAAAACTCTAAAAATTTTTTAGACTGTGATATAGTTAAGAAAGCATGTGTTGGGCTGGGGATGTGGCTCAAGCGGTAGCGCGCTCGCCTGGCATGCATGCGGCCCGGGTTCGATCCTCAGCACCACATACCAACAAAGATGTTGAGTCCGCCGAGAACTAAAAAATAAATATTAAAAATTCTCTCTCTCTCTCTCTCTCTCTCTGTCCTCTCTCACTCTCTCTTTAAAAAAAAAAAAAAAAAAAAAGAAAGCATGTGGAAACAGAAGTAAAAAAATCATATCTCATGAACTGGGTTGTACTTAAAGATGTAATCTATTCAAATTTTCTCAATTAGTGAAAAAAAGGAAAAAGAATAACACATAAATATAGTATTTTCATGTTTAATGAGTCTCCAATATATTGAATTTTAAGAAAGTGCATTATAATTTTATTATAATGTTTTGTATCTGTATGTAAGAAAACATATTTTGGTATAACAACCCTCCTGTTTTCCTACATTTGTACTCTAGAAGTTATCAGAAATATCTTAAGATATATGTATGTCTTATGAGATATATATGTGTATATGTTTTATGAGATATATATTATATATATATCTTATTATATATATAACATTAGGATATAATTTTGCATACGTAAAGAAGCTGAAAAGTTTTATGATATAGGAGGTAATACCATATTTTATACAACTAAATTATCGTAGAACAGATAGCATATTTAGTAAACAAAATTAAAAGCCCATGCAAGAATTTAAAGGTGTCATCTTAACAGTCTGTGATTCTTTTGGCTGCACAGAAATGCATAGATACAATAGCACATAGGATCTGGGAAGTAGAGTCACAAAACTGAATTCTCTACATTGTGAAGAGGTGGGATAAAAACTTCAAGATCACTGATTTCACTTCAGTCACACGATTTATGAATATATTTGCTTAAGTAAACAAGTTGTTTAGCTTTAAAGATATAGGAAGAATGCATACAGTATAGCATAATCGGAAATCTCAGCACTGAATAATCTATGAAAAAACAAAAAGCTATAAAATGTTCAAGAACCCTGAGTCTTACAAGAAATTCTTCTAGGGTTTGCATAAAAGAAGTTAAATAGTCTTTAATTCTGTGAGGCAATTAGAAATGTTATTTAACATAATAAGTAAATTATTTGTTTTTTACTATGCATAGTTAATGAAACTTATCAACATATCTTTTAATATTTTGTCTTTATCAATAATCACTTTATGCATACACCATGGTTATATATAATGGAGATTTCTTATTGTGGTTTTTATTTTCATTTCTCTGTAGATTTTGTGTGTACACACACATACAAAAAAAAATCAAAAACAAAAACCTCCCACCTGATTTGAAATTTTGTCCAAGAATACATAAGGCTGAAGTACAACGTAATGTGATAGGAGCGACCCATTCTGCAAGTGTAGAGAAGTCTTTTCAGGGACATAGTACCTGTAATAAATCTTGAAGAAGAAGCTTAAGTTTAATGGAACTCAGACAGTGTAACAGTAAAATAAAAGTCGTATGACTTTCTAAGTTGGACAAACATCCTAAAAAGCATAATTTGCTTGTTTTTATTTTGCATTAATTTCATATTTTGATTGTCATCTAATATTTACACCTATTTAGGAGAAACAATGTAAAGTTAAGGTTCATATATACATTAGGTACTGATCAAATTAGAGTAATTAGCATATTCATCACCCAAATTTTTAACATGTCTTTTCGATGAATATATTCAAAATACTCTCCTCTAAACATTTTGAAATATGCAAACTCTATTCATCCTCCTGTGCCACTGAGTACCAGAACATTCTCCTCATAGTTATAACATAGGGCTTACTGGTCAACATTTCTCCTGCTTTCCTCCCCTAATTCCCCAGGCACTTGTGACCACTATGCTTCTCTCTACTAGTATTGGATCAAATCTAAAAGACAAAGTTTTTAAAGCAAGAATAGTAAAGGCAGAGTTTTCCAGCCAGAGATAAAAGTATAAGTTAGATTAGAAGATTATAATATGGCTAAGAATAAACAAAATAATAAATTCAAAACAATTAGTAATCTAGAAATAGACTCATGAATATATCGAATTTTAGTAGGTGATAAAGGTGTACTTTAAAATAAAAAGGATAGACTTCTCAATTCAAAACACTAAAAGTTGGTTGGCCATGTAGATAAAATAATTTAAAAGCTGTGCATGTAGCATGCTTTACAAATATAGAGAAATAAATTTTAGATGGTCAACAATCTAATCTACATTTCAAAAAAGAACTAATTTTAGAAAGAAGTATAGAGAAAATTGTAATTTTGGTGTGAGGACAGCTTTTTATAAACCACATATATTTAAGAAGTCATAGAGAATGAAAAATCACAAACTTGATCAAAGGTAATATGAAAATCTTACTTAACAAAACTATAAACTTTATGATTTCTGATTTTCTGCAGAGTTAAGAATTGTGTTATGATTAGTAGAAATATTTGATAATGGTATAACATTTAATGGATTAATTTCCAAATTATATTAAATGATCCCACTATTTAATAATAATAATAACAACACAACAACAACAGATCCTTAAGAGAGGCTAATGGAAAATGATCATAAAATATAATACTAAATCTAATTAATAATTCTAATAATAAAATACAAATTTAAACAGAAAAAATTTGCCTTTCAGATTAAGAAAAAATCATTAAAAATATACAATATTGGTCCATGATATGGAAATGTACATTCTCAGAATGTTCTTAAATATATGTATTGGTAGACCATTTTGGAAAATAGTTTTAGCTATCAAAATTTCAATATTGTGAATCCTTTCATTCCATTCTTCCATTTCTAAGGATTTTTATGAGCAAAAATATGAGCAAAATGGGTAAAGTTTCAATTGTAGTTACTCTATTTTACAATCTCTTTTATATATTAGTCAAATACAAGAGAGAAATAGGAACTGTAAGTAAAAAATTCTGTAGATCAGTGCTTTTTGGTATGTGAGTCACATACATCATTTAACACATTCTAGTAGTTGCATCTTGAAAGGTAAACACGAACAGATGACAGTAATTTTTATAACATATTCTATTTGATCCCATATATCCAGAATATTATAATTTTAATTTATAATAGTATAAAAATATTAATAATATACTTTAATTCTTTTTTCTTACTATCTTAAAAATCTGGTTTGTAAATTACAAAATACCATGTAGGACATGCAACTCAACTAGGAATACCTGCATTTCAAGTATTCAATAGTGATATGTGGTCAATGACTCCCCTATAGGTATGTGGATCTCTACATTGCAGTGGATCAAGGGTAATTTTTTACTGCTTTCTTCAAATGAATGCTCTTCATTCAGACTTATAAAGCCTGCTTGTGACAAAATCCTCCGTTATCACCTCTAAGTTAATCAGACACTAACATCAAGCCATTTATTATGCTTTTATTAATGCACAATTAGTGCAAAGACCTGAGTGACACCATTACCAACTCATTGTGGTTAGCAAAAGACAGAATCAAATAATGGGAAAAGAATTGACATTTGTGATCAATAATATCTGTTAAGTGAATGTTGAATGAAAGGGAATGGGCTTTAGTAATTGTAGGAAAATTATGCAATTAAGAGCTGTGTGGACTTGATCAAACCATTTTTCATTTCCAATTGTAGGACTGTGGTTTTAAACTGTCTTGTGAGGAATCGATACAATAATTTTCTAAATTTCCTCATTAAACTACTATCTTCCAAAATGAATTAATCCATGAACGACTTGTAGACATAAGTAGAATTCAAGCAATTTAAGTCTATATAACTTGAAAATTGAAATTTGGAAAATTAAGATAGGAAGATAAAATGATAGCACAGATAGAATCAGGGCTCAATATACATAGGAGTTTTTTTGTAAGAAATTTTTTAAAAAATCAGAATTTTGTTTTTTTCTTTCTATTTTTTCTTGATGTTTTGCAGTCAGAGTAATGAACAAAAAATATGATTTGATTTATAAAGCTGAATCTGTAGTGGATAGGTACATTGGTTAAGTTATGCCTGAAAATAAAACCTAGGCATTCCACTTTTGAAGTTTGTGACATTGAGCTTGTCTGCATCTCAGTTTCTTAAATATAAAGGAGAGAGATAAAAATGGCATCCAACTTATAGGGGTTTGAGAGTATTAAAGGAATTATCATATGTAAAATTCATGGCAAAATGCCTGCCACGGTTAATGTGATATAAACATTAGCTGCAATTATTTACTCTTGAAGTTAAAAATACAGATATAATATTTGTGTAGCACCCAGCAAAATGCCTGACATAATAGTGACTTAATAAATAAGCTAATTAATATATGTACACACTTTAAAAAAACATGGTTGGAATGGTTGGCACATTCTAATAAATATGAGAAAATCACACGCACACTTGAGGACATAAAAGAAGTTTCCCCAACTAACTAAGAGAGATAAGTTAATCTTTTCCTAAAAGGTCTGGATTGCCATCTCTGTTGATTCTGCTGATGTTGCAGCCATTATCCCTTTGTAAATGAGCACATAAAAGAAAAAAATACTCTTAAGGAGTAATACATAATGGGGCTCTAAAATGGAATACAGAGATGGTATGAACAATTTGAACAAATTTTGTCCGTTCAGGAAGTGACCATTGTAAAATAGTGCCACATTGTCAAGGGTAATATGGTTCTCTATGTCTTTCTCTTTGATATGCTACATAAAATTCTATTCTAAAGCATTCCTCTACCTGAAGAAGTAACTATAAACTTAGCCATGCTATCAACTTAAACAAACTCAATAAAGAGCTGTTCATTGAGTTGAATTTACATACACATTGTCAAAATCCATTATGACTTAGAACCTAAAGAAAAACAAAAACATTTGTACTTGCCATGTTTTTTCCCTCAACTTTTCTATCACTTTCAAAGGATAAATTGCTTCTGCATGAAAATGTAATTAATATATATTTATAAACAATTCAGACAGTAATAATTTGGGACTCTAAATTTTATGACTGTGTAGAAGTGTTTGCACATAAAAGGTATGTAATTTAAAACAAGAATGTATAGTTATCCTGCTTACACGAATTCCATATTCAAGTAGAACTTATACAATAGATTCTTGATAGAATTATGTGCTTCTTTTATTTTCCCAGCTCATTAAAATTTTTCTTATTTTAATTTAACTCCCCTGAAGAATCTGCTGGTGCTCTCTGTGTTTTTCAGGCTGATAAGTACTGTGCTGGAACCCTTCACAGTCTCATCTAAAGCAAGGACTATATGCGCTGCCCCTGGGAAGGAGAATGAGGCTCATTAGTTTGCCTTCAGTACTGGGACTTTTTCTAGTCAGGGGAAAAATCTCTAATATTTTTACCCAAATTTTTTATTTTAGGGGATAATCAGAAATATTCCCATAATAACTTTTACCCCTTCCTCAACTTTAAGCTTGAATTTTATATTCCCAACATCATGAGACTTTATCATTCTTAAAGTCTGTAAAAGCTAATTTTTGGATTCTGTTTGTTTTGCATAATTAATTTATTATTTATAATCAGTAGTAGAAGTTATTCAAATTCAAAACATGTGCTTTATATTACATTAATTCTTTAAAATGCAAGTGAAAGATTCACCAAATTTTCTGCACTATATTTTCAGTATGCTGAAAAGACTCCCAGGTGAGAAATATATTTGTACAGAATTTCTAAACTGACATTTTAAAATATGTATTGAACATTCATAATCCTATCATCTTGTGATTCTTTTATTATTATTATTATTGCTACACATGCAAAATGTTAATTATTTAGCACTGGTTGGTTACAGTTATTTTTTTAAATTTTGCTTGTTATTTTTGTACTTTCTAAATTTTCTATCATAAAGATTATTTTCTCTGCAGGGAATAAATAAACACTTTCTAGAGAGAAGAAATTATCCATTAAAGTATCTGGTAAACACATTATGACAGGTTTTAGCAGAAAGAATAAAAAAATAGCTGTATTTACAATACCCAGATCATATTGTTTACTTCATTTGTTGTGATCTTTTAACCTGGTCCAAATTCAGTAACTTTAGGCATAGCCAGAAGACAAACCGTCCTCTGTAATGTCAGTGTCGCCTAGTGATGGTGAGGCTCCGGTGACTGTCCTATCCATCTTGTGTTTATATACTCAGCATTTCTGTTTGTCCTAGTTTCACTTTACTTTTATAGCTTGAAAATGATAAAACATAGCAATCACACACTCCACCTGTCCTGGATTTTAACCAAGGATAAAATAAATCACATCAGCTTTGTACTCAGTTGAAAATTAATATTCATAGCCCAAGTAATGAAGAAAAGTCATGGAAATATCATGGAAGTCATTAGGTCTATGGATGTCATTTTTGTACTGTCTAAAAAAATAAATTTATAACAGTCATCATTTTTCTGTCCTTAGTGGGTCCTACAATAGAAACTACAAAAAATATCACAACTTCTCAGAAGGCTGGTGGATGCTGAGAACAATGTTAAGACTCTAAAAGGCCTTGATGTTTAATCTCATCAGGGTCAAGGGAGTATTTGGGAGACTCCATGCAGCAGAATAAAGACAGGCTATCAGACTTTCTGCCAACTAAAAGTTATAAGGCAAAAGAAAACCTAATTGCTACACTCCCTAAAGAGAATGAGTAAGCAAAGCAAAGAAAAACAAAATGAAGAGCTATAGTAGCCTTTCCCTAAAACATCAGTTTACTGTTTACTCTTTTCAAAATGCAAATTCCAAGCATTTAATAACTTACAAAGTTGTTTGCTAATATGTGTGTTTTAATAGTCACATGCATGTAAGGTAAGCATTACCCTATAATGGTTTCTTTGATTTAGGAATGAAATATTCACTTTGAATCTACATCTGAAAGGAGATAGAATATATACAGTTCAAACAAAACAAACAGAAATACCTCCCAAAGTCTTGCCTGAAATTAGGATTCAATGTGATATGAAAAAGTGAAATGAAAATATTATAGAAAATTCTCAATTTAACCCTATGCAAAAGTTGAAAACAAACTCACATACTTTTTCTACACCTAACCCTCTTTGCTTGTTAGAGTTACCATCCTGCCTAAGTATTTGCAGAAGTGTGAATTATCAACTCTATCCTAATCCGAGTTTTGTTTAATCCTCATATTTTCATTTCACTGTCTGGAATGATTGTCCACAAGCAGTGGAAAGGTTGAATTTAGCTGACAGGAAGTAAGGAAGGAATCCTTTAAAAAGGAAGAAGGGAAGTGGCAACCAACATATATAAAGGCTTTTAATGTATGTAAGTATAATGATAGGCACTTGTACATGCATTACTTCATAAAAGGATAATAATAGTTGTGAAAGTAATGACAGTAGTGACAGCATACCTTATACAAAGAACTCAATAGAGTACTCATTTATTTATAGACAGAGATGATAGTTATATTAATAATTTTATATATAAATAAATGCATTTAAAAGCTTTAAGTCATGCATTTATGTTATATATAAATAATTTTATGCCAAATATAACGGAATCCTAAGATGCATCCTAAGATGAAACTTTTGTTATTATGAATGTATCAATGAAAGAAAAAGAGAAATTCTAGAGGCTTTTGGTTTCTAGTCTAGGATACAAGGAGCTTACATGTCACTGCTGTGTTCTGACACGTAAATTGCTGGACAAACTAAAAGTCAACAAATATTTTTAGATTTTTAGATTTAGTCAAAAAAAAATTTTAGATTTAGTCAACAATTTTTTTTAGAAAGTGAGGTCACAAAGCAATATGCTGCTCCCAAATTATTGGCAGACATATAAAGAGAATCACAACTTCCAGAGGCAGAAACCCACCCATCAGCAGAAACCTTTTTGAGAACTTGGGCTTTGCCAAAGAATCAATGTGAGCAAGACTGAGAGCGGAAAACTCACAAAAGAGCACCATGCCTTTATGAGCTGTACATCCAGGAGCTATAGGTACTCAGTGAATACAAAAGAAAAAAATCTCTCATGCTTCCAACAGGTGGGGAGGTAACCATTTGAAAGTACATCAGAGCACTGTGTTCTTATAAGACCTGCCCTCAGGAGAAACTATTTTACCAGAGCTTAACCTGATGGAGTTTAACAGTCACCTAAATAAGCCACAGGAAGGGAAATACCTGACTTCCACCCCTCTAGCAATCCTGTTCTGCTTATGTAGGGGTAAGGGCAGGGAAATGAGACAAACTGGTGAAGATCACAATCCAGAGGCTCAAAGATCAAAATCACAGGCTCATCAATAGACTGAGAATAAATCATAGGACTGTAGAATGCCTTACAACTAATGACCTTTTACTGTAGTTTTAAAATCAGTACATCATATCCTATCAACAAAACTCATAAGTCATTATAAAAAGAAAAAGCATGGTGCAAGGATCCTGAAGAAGCACAAAAATGTCAGAAATGGCTGGAATGTTGCCATTATCAGCCCATTAATTTAAGAAAATTGTTTTTACTAGGCTAAGGACCTTAATAGAAAAAGCAGACAACATGAAAGAACAGATAAATGATGTAAGCAAAGAGATAGAAATTATAAAAATGTAAAAGAATTTCTAAAGAATGAAAACATGGTAATAAAAATGAAGGGTGGGGGCTGGGGATGTGGCTCAAGCGGTAGCGAGCTCGCCTGGCATGCGTGCGGCCCAGGTTCGATCCTCAGCACCACATACCAACAAAGATGTTGTGTCCGCTGAGAACTAAAAAATAAATATTAAAAAAAATTCTCTCTCTCTCTCTCTCTCTCTCTCTCTCTCTCTCTTTCTCTCTCTCTCCTCTCCCACTCTCTCTTTATAAAAAAAAGAAATGAAGGGGCCTTCAATTAGTAAGTACACTGTCATAACTGTGGAAAAAATATATTTTATATATATATATATATATATATATATATATATATATATATATATATTAGCTTGAGGATCTGACAACACAAAATTCAGTATGAAAATATAAAGCAGACAAAAACTGAAAAGAAAAAGAATAGAATATCAAACAACAATGGTACAACTTCCAAGGATGTAACATGGGGAATGGGAACTCCAAAAGAGAAGAAAGAGAGAAAAGCAATATTTGGAGGAATAGTGACTGAAAATTTCTCCCAAATTAATGTCATATATCAAAACACAGAATCAAGAAGGTCAGAGAACATCACGCAATGTAAAAGTAATAAACGTTACACCTACATATGTCATATTCAAGCTTCAGGAAATCACAGATAAGGAAGAGATTTTTGAAAGAAGCCAAAGGGGGAAAATGCTTTAAGTATAGAGGAAGAAATATAAGAACTTTGTCCAAAATCTCCTCAGAAACCATGCAAGCAAGAAGAGAATGATGTAAAACATTTTAAGTGCTAATAAAAAAAAATCCACTAATAGAGAACTCTGTGTTCTGCAAAATTATACTTCAAAAGTGAAGAAAAATGCATTCTTGAACAAAATAATAATAATAATGATAATAAATAAATTGAGGAATTTTGTTGCTAATAGATCCTGTGTTACAATAAATGTTCAAAGAATTTGCTTAGAAAGAACAAAAACTCATATATGTCAGAAATTAGGATCTATATAAATAAAAGAATAGCAATGAAGAATGAATAAATAAATGTAAATTTAAAAACTTTTATATTTTTCATTCTTAATTGATCTGGCAGAAAAATAGTCTGTTATAGCAACAATATATCTGATATATATGATAATAAATAACTCTTGTGCAAATCTAAGTATAAGCATTGATATTTGCTTATGTATGCTTATGTGTAAATTGAAATGAATAACAGTAATGTAAGGGAGGGATTAGGAATATTTTGTTACTATAAGAAATTCATGTTATACATAAAAGTTGTGTATTGTTGTTTAAAAGTGGACTAGGATTAGTTGTATTTATTGTAAATATGAGAGTGCTAAATATGAAAACACTAAAAAATTTAAAGAAGTTAACAAGTGCTAAGAGAATTGAAATCAAAAAGGCAAATAAATAAATGGAAGACAAGAAAGAAACTAAAAATGACAAATATGGTAGATATTAAAATATACCCATTATTTTCTTAAATACCAATGGTCTAAATACACCAATCACAAACCAATTTTCAGTGTGCAACAAAAAGCTAAACATAACCACATGTTGTCTATAATAAACTCACTTTATATGTGAAATATAGAATACAGCAAAGTGATATAGAAAGATAGAACATGGTAACATGAAACAGAAAGTATGAGTACTTGTATTAATTTTAGACAATGCTTGGGATATTATTAAGAATTGAGGGTCCTTATATAATGATAAATATATCAATAGTCCAGGAAGACATAAAAATTCATAATTTGTACATAAATAGTAACAACAGAACCTCAAAGTGTTGTGAGTCAAAACTAACATAATGGCAAAAATATAGATAAATTTACTCTTATAAATGGATAATTTACCCCATTACTCAGAAATGAATAGAATAGATCCATCAGGAAGAAAGTTAAAAAAGACAGTTGAACTCAACAACATCATTAATCAATTAAATAATGGACATTGGTAGAATCCTACATCCAGCAACAAAGATTACACATTTTTCTCAAGCTTACATGTAACATTACAATAGTCCTTATGCTGCTTTATGAACACATGTTAACACGTTAACAAATTAAAAGTATATATTTTATAAATATATACTTTTATATCTCAGTCCACAATAATACTAAACTAAAAATCAATAAAAATAAAAGATCATTGGAAAATTCCAGGGTACATGAACACTAAATGATACACTTCTAAATAACACACGAGTCAAGAAAAAAATTATAAGATAAAATTTTAAATAGCTTGAAGTAATTAAACATAAAAATAAACTTATCAAAAATTTTGAGATATAGTAAAAACTGCTTTAAAGTACATTTCCAACATTAAATGTATATATTGGAAAAGAAAAAAGATCTAAAATCAATCTTCCAACTTACACTTTCAGACACAATAAAATGAACATTACATTAAATCCAAATTATGAAGTATATAGGTAATAAATATTACCAAAAAAACCTCAATAGAATTGAAAACAGAAAATCAATAGAGAAACTCAGTGAAACTACAAGCTCCTTTATTTTAAAGATCTATAAAATTAATAAGACTTTATAAGATTTTATCCATGTTAAGAAAAACAAAGAAAACAACAGTTACTAATATCGGTAAGGAAAGAGGGGCATCACTGCAGATCCTATGAACATTGAAAGTTTATTAAAAATACATTGTCCACCACCCCTAAGCCCCTAAATTTGATAATCTAGACGAAATAGTCCAATTTCTTGAAATACACAATGTGAAAAATTTACAAGAAGAAATAGATTGCCTGAATAGATTTATATGTAGTAAAGAAACTGAATCAATGATAATATTTCAAAACAGAAATCATCAGACTCAGATAGGTTCAGTGATGAATTCTACCAAATATTTAAATAAAATTTGCTAACTTTAAAATCTCTTCAGAAGATATGAGTAGAGAAAACACCTTCTAACTTGAAACTATAGATCAATATTGCTCATGAATATTCATATAAAAATCCTCAACATAATATTACCAAATGAAATCCAGCAATGTGCAAAAAGAGTTATATTACATTACCAAGTAGAATTTATCTCAGGTATATGAAACTTTCAACATTTGAAAAATCAATTAGAGATCCAAGATGGTGGGCTAGAGGGAGGCTGTATTCCTTGTCACTCCATGACCCGGAATTCAAGTAGTAGGAATGCTGTTTCACTGCAAGTTATTGGGGTCCCCCCACCAGCTGCTCCTATTCAGGAATTCCAGCAACCATGTTGGCATAGCCTCAGCATTCATGCAAGACACCCAGCTGCCTTACTGAGCAGGACCCCTCGCATCAGCACCCATGCAGGATCCTGGGTCTCTGCTCCCATGTTGACTCCCATCTACTAGGATGGGGTGCCCCAAGTAGCCTCCATCTTGGGGCGCTGCAACCACTGACAGTCGCATGGCACCTGGGGACACTGGAACAGGTCTGGAGACAGCTGCCAGCCAAACCCTACATGCCACAGAGCTGCATCTCTGAATATGCCAGCCAACCCCATTGCCAGCCCACCGTGATACCCCATCTCTGAAATCAGCCAACTCCATTTTGGGACACCATTGTTGCCACCTTGAATTATCCTTGCTATCACCATCACCATATTTATTTGAGGCAACCTCCCTGCTTGGGACACTGGCTGGGCCTAGAAGCAATATCAAGGTACTTATAGTCCCCCAATTCCCCACTCTCCCTTGCAGCCACTAACCTGGCACAGTGTTTGCAGCTACATGGCCAGTAGGTAGCTCACAAAGCCTGGCCCTAACCTGGCCGATACAGAACACTCTCTGCAACAGGTGAGCAGACCCCAGAGCTCAGCCCAAAAGACCTCCATAGAGAGAGGTAGAAAGGGAGGGGATGAGATACTGTTTCCAGGCTAAAGTATAGACCCAGAATGGTGAAGTCTGCAGGCAATATAAGGAGAAAAGACCAGGCACCCACATCATATGAGCAGGTCCCAAAGGATATCCTTGGGATATGGTCTCGAAATGGGGACTTGCAAGTGCTATTCCCCACATCCCCCCAAACCAACCCTCCCACCCTAATAACCTTTACCATCCTGAGACTGGAAATACCAACAAACAATAGACAACCCCACCTATTGGATGAGAAGAGAAGCAGGACAGAAACTGAAATTCAATGGAAACAATCCTTTAATTTTCCTTTGAGATTTTCTTTTCTTTTTCCTTTTCTCTCTCTCTTCTCCCACCCTCACATCTGCAACATTTATGAAACCAAGTACTTTTTATGTATTAAACTACTAAGTATTGGGGTGTCTGAATAGTATATTACATTTGTGTTGTATTATAGTTGTTTTATATATTCTTTTATCTTCTATTTTTACATTTTTTAGATTTCTTAATTTTTATGTTGATTTGTTTTTTGTACTCTCTCTATTGTCTTCCCACTTGTTTCTCCCAAATCACTTTCTTACTTTCCTCCTGCTACTAGCCAACTTCTTTTGATTCCTCTTTCACGCTCCCAAGGACCTAATAATTCTATATTCTTACTCTTACCTTCTTAACCTCCTGACCCTACACCCCCAGTTCTCTCTTTATCCACCATCAGAAACTGTACACCATTTTGCAAACCTACTGTCTATATTATAGATAATAATTGAACTCACCATTTCTCTTTATTGTGACAAAACCATAAGTGTCTTAATAGGAGTTATTCCATTTAAGGATGTATGTTGTTTATATTGAAATCTGTTAATAGTGCTCTCCCCTTTAAAAGAGAGATACTTGAACCCTGCAGGAACACTATAAACCCATAGGGTAAAAACTGTAACACCTCAGATCCACAATGTTAGAATGGAAGACACACAAACAACATGAAAAAACAAGGGAAGAAAGTACCCAAACACACCAAGATACTACATTATTAGAATTCATGGCCAGAACAGCTGAAGGAGTTCAGAATGTACAAAATTAAAATGTTCTGTGAATTAAAAGATGGTATAAGAGAGTAAATACAGGCAGAAAAATATCATTTCAATAAGCAAATATAGGAAGCAAAGGATTACTTCAATTAGGAGATAGAGAGTCTCAAAAAAAAAAAACCCCCAGAAGTCCTGAAATGATGAAAACAATAAAAAATTAAAAACTTAATAGAAACCATCACCAATAGATTAGATCACTTGGAAGACAGAACCTCAGACAATGAAGAAAAAAATATATTTTTTTTTTAAGAGAGAGTGAGAGAGAGAGAGAGAGAGAGAGAGAGAGAATGTTTATTTATTTATTTATTTATTTATTTATTTATTTATTTTTATTAGTTGTTCACAATTTTAATATTTATTTTTTAGTTCTCGGCGGACACAACATCTCTGTTGGTATGTGGTGCTGAGGATCGAACCCGGGTCGCACGCAGGCCTGGCGAGCGCGCTACCGCTGAGCCACATCTCCAGCCCCAGAAAAATATATATAATCTTAAAAATAAAGTTGACTACACAGTGAACATGGTAAGAAATCATGAGCAAAACATTCAAGAATTATGGGAGGAGACTGGGGAAGATGGCGGCGGGGAATGAGTGAGCCGCTCTGTGCTCCGCGCCACCGCCACCGCAGCGTATGTTGCTGCTTCTTAAAAGAAGAAGTAAAGATCATTAAAGGAGATCTGTCGACAAGGATTCAGCACCGTGTCAAGAAAAGGGCCTAGATGGAGTGAATCCGCCACGACTTCAGCGCGAGCAGTAAGGCTGCAGCCCCCGAGCTGCTGGGCTCTGTGGGCCCCTTCTCATTCCCCTCTCTGCCTCTCCGCTTCGCTTCTCCCCCCCATCTCTCCTCCCACGCTCACTCCCTAAATCTAGATCTCAATCTCTTTCCCCCACCCCACCCGCTCTCTCGCGTGCCCAGTACCCGGCCCGCGCGGGCCCCGAGGCCGCTGCAGCCACCGCCGCTGCCGCCACCGCTTTCCGCGGAGCACCTTAGAACAGACTCTTAACCGCGAGAGTGAGCTGCCGAGTAAAATGGAACAGCTGATAAGATGAATGACAATTTAAAATCTAAATGATCCAACATGGCGGCGGACGCGGAGAGATCAAGTCTCTAACCCCTTCAGCTGCGCGGGCATAGGGAGAAGTAAACTGTCAAAATACTGTTTGCTCAGGACCACTAGGCACGATTGAGCTGAAGTGGACCCCGGGCGAACGGTCTAGCCTTCTCAGAACACACCGAGCCCGAATTGGCTGCATTCTAACTCAGGTTCGCCTGCTTCATGTGACTCAACACTAATGATCCCGCTGAAATAACTAGTCAGCCCGCCTGAACTCAAAGAGGTAAAAGCCAACTGAGCACCACAGCCAGACCCAGGGAATCAGGAGTGACGCAGGACGAGTGGCGCAGAACTCCCAGCTATTGCTATCACCAGTGCTGACAACAGGTCCCTTGCACCAGCTATCAGGGGAGTTGCTGCTACCTGAGGGCAAACAAATTCGCTGGGGGCCCTCAGCCCCAAGCCCTACAAACTTAGGGTCTGAGGGAGGCAAACAGAAAGGGTGTGCCCAGGCACGCATGAAAACAGGGCTCCCAGGAGCAGCAGACCTGGCGTGTAGTCAGTATTGTGGTGAGTGTCACAGGTGAGCAGGGTCTGGCTTGAGGAACCACAAGAGAAGGCCCTAGGCACTCAGGATTAGAGACCCACACAGTCTGGGAAGAAGAGCTGAGGCACAGTGATTGGTTCCCACCTATCAAGAAGAGAAGCCTGGCCCAGTGGGCATAGCTCCACCAACTGGATGAGAAGTTAATCGAGCTATATGACTGCATTTATTATTATTATTTTTTTTTAATGATTATTATTAGTATTTTTTTATTTTTTTATTTATTTTTTTTTAATTTTATTTTCACTTTTTGTTGTTGATGTAGTTGTTGTTCTTTAACGTTCTTATTAATGGTTTCAATTTTTTTAAATTCTTTTTATTTTATTAGTATTACTATTATTTTTTAAACTTTAATTTCCATTTTTTTACTATCATTATAAAATTTTTTCTTTTTTTTTTTTTGGTTTTAAATTTTTATTTTTTTTCGTTTCTTCTTTCTTTCTTTTCACTTTTTTTTTCTTTTGTCGTCTCACTTCTTTTCAATTTTCCTATTCCCCCTTCCTTGAATTCTACCTGCCTACACTCATTCTCTTTAGTGACTTCTTCCCTCCCCTTCTAATATCTCTCCTCCCCAGTGCCTGCAAACTAGGCAAACCTGCAACCCACAGGCGGGTCAGGTCCTGCAACCTGCCGAGTGACAGAACAGCTACACGTGTCTGCAGGGAACTCGGACAGGACCCAAAAGTAGGACAGGGCCAGTGGCTTGCTGAGGGGTGGAACCGACCCCTCCCCCAGTGCCTGCAAGCTAGGCGAAGCTTCGACCCATTGGGAGGTTAGGCCCAGCAACCTGCGGAGTGACAGAGGTGCCCCTCGTGCCTGCTGGGTAGGCGGACCTTTGACCGACCACTAGGACAGGTCCAGCGGACGGCTGAGGGCTAGGCCCGTCCCCTCCCCCCAGTGTCTGCAGGTAGGCGGGACTGTGAACACCAGCAGAGCGGGCCCAAAGCCTGCTGAGGGACAGAACCGGCCCCTCCCCCAGTGCCTGCAAGCTAGGCGAACCTGCAACCCATCGGGAGGTTAGGCCCAGCAACCTATGGAGTGACACAGGTGCCCCTGGCGCCTGCTGGGTAGGTGGACCTTTGACCGACCAGCAAAGCAGACCTAGGGCCTGCCAGCATGGTAGACGGATCACACTAATTGGAGGAGGATCACAGCCACTACCTGCCCTGCAAGGCTGATTTTTCAACTATACAAGAGCAATATAATTAAATAGAGGGGGAAAATATCAAAGACACAACAATTTCACCAAGCAGAAAGAAACACCAGCAGTATGAAACGACAAGGAAAGAAAGGACCACAGGCAATGCAGGTCAACTCAACTTTAGAAGAGGTAATAGCTGCAACAGATGGAATGTCAGATAGAGAGCTCAGGACATACATGCTTCAGATGATCTGGAGTCTCAAGGAAGACATGAGACAGCAAAATCAGACAATGAAAGATCACATTGACAAACAAATCCAGGAAGTAAAAGATCAATTTCACAGGGAGATAGAGGTAATAAAAAACAAACAAATAGAAATACTAGAGATGCAGGAAACAATAAACCAACTTAAAAACTCAATTGAGAATACTACCAGCAGAGTGGATCACTTAGAAGATAGAACATCAGACAATGAAGACAGAGTATTTCAACTTGAAAAGAACATAGATAGCTCAGCAAGTCTACTAAGAAACCATGAGCAGAACATTCAAGAGCTATGGGATAATATCAAAAGACCAAACTTAAGAGTCATTGGGATACAGGAAGGCACAGAGCTCCAAACCAAAGGATTAAGCAATCTATTCAGTGAAATAATACAAGAAAACTTCCCAGACTTGAAGAATGAGACAGAATCCCAAATCCTAGAAGCCTACAGGATGCCGAATGTGCAAAATCATAAGAGATCCACACCTAGACACATTATAATGAAGATGTCCAACATACAGAATAAGGATAGAATTTTAAAAGCTACAAGGGAAAGGAAGCAGATTACATTTAGGGGTAAACCAATCAGGATAACAGCTGATCTCTCAACACAGACTCTAAAAGCTAGAAGATCCTGGAATAACATATTTCAAACGCTTAAAGAAAATGGATTCCAACCAAGAATCGTGTATCCGGCGAAATTAAGCTTCAGATTAGAAGATGAAATTAAAACCTTCCACGATAAACAAAAGTTAAAAGAATTTGCAGCTAGAAAACCATCTCTTCAAAAAATCCTTGGCAAAACATTACAGGAAGAGGAAATGGAAAATAACATTGATAACCAACAATGGGAGGTAGGACAGTAAAGGGGGGAAAGTAGTCAAAGAGGATAACAAATCAGGTTTAGTAACATCAATAAACAAATATGGATAGAAGAACAAACCATATCTCAATAATAACCCTAAATGTTAATGGCTTAAACTCACCAATTAAGAGACACAGGCTAGTAGAATGGATCACAAAACAAGACCCAACAATATGCTGTCTACAGGAGACGCATTTGATAGGAAAAGATGTACATAGACTGAAGGTGAAAGGTTGGGAAAATCATATCACTCATATGGACCACGGAAACAAGCAGGAGTGTCCATACTCATATCTAATAAAATAGATTTCAAGCCAAAGCTAATCAAAAGGGATAAAGAAGGACACTTCATACTGCTCAAGGGAACCATACACCAACAAGACATAACAATCATAAATATATATGCCCCAAATAATGGTGCAGCCGTGTTCATCAAGCAAACTCTTCTCAAGTTCAAGAGTCTAATAGACCACCATACAATAATCATGGGGACTTCAACACACCTCTCTCACCACTGGACAGATCTTCCAAACAAAAGTTAAATAAGGAAACTATAGAACTCAATAACACAATTAACAACCTAGACTTAATTGACATATATAGACTATACCACCCAACATCAAGTAGCTACACTTTTTTCTCAGCAGCACATGGAACCTTCTCAAAAATAGACCATATACTATGTCACAGGGCAACTCTTAGACAATACAAAGAGGTAGAGATAATACCATGCATCTTGTCTGATCATAATGGAATGAAACTGAAAATCAATGATAAAAGAAGAAAGGAAAAATCAAACATCACCTGGAGAATGAACAATAGGTTGCTGAGTGATCAATGGGTTTTAGAAGACATCAAGGAGGAAATTAAAAAATTCCTAGAGTTAAATGAAAACACAGACACAACATATCGGAATCTATGGGACACATTGAAAGCAGTTCTAAGAGGAAAATTCATTGCTTGGAGTTCATTCCTCAAAAAAAGAAAAAACCAACAAATAAATGATCTCATACTTCATCTCAAAATCCTAGAAAAAGAAGAGCAAAACAACAGCAAAAGAAGTAGAAGGCAAGAAATAATTAAAATCAGAGCTGAAATTAATGAAATTGAAACAAAAGAAACAATTGAAAAAATTGACAAAACTAAAAGCTGGTTCTTTGAAAAAATAAATAAAATTGACAGACCCTTAGCCATGCTAACGAAGAGAAGAAGAGAGAGAACCCAAATTACTAGCATACGGGATGAAAAAGGCAATATCACAACAGACACTTCAGAAATACAGAAGATAATAAGAAAGTACTTTGAATCCTTATACTCCAATAAAATAGAAGATAGTGAAGGCATAGATAAATTCCTTGAGTCTTATGATCTGCCCAGATTGAGCCAGGAGGATATAGACAACCTAAACAGACCAATAACAATAGAGGAAATAGAAGAAACCATCAAAAGACTACCAACTAAGAAAAGCCCAGGACCGGATGGGTATACAGCAGAGTTTTACAAAACCTTTAAGGAGGAACTAACACCAATACTTTTCAAGCTATTTCAGGAAATAGAAAAAGAGGGAGAACTCCCAAATTCATTCTACGAGGCCAACATCACCCTAATTCCGAAACCAGACAAAGACACTTCAAAGAAAGAAAACTACAGACCAATATCTCTAATGAACCTTGATGCAAAAATCCTCAATAAAATTCTGGGGAATCGGATTCAAATACATATCAAAAAAATTATACACCATGATCAAGTAGGATTCATCCATGGGATGCAAGGTTGGTTCAATATACGGAAATCAATAAATGTTATCCACCACATCAATAGACTTAAAAACAAGAACCATATGATCATCTCGATAGATGCAGAAAAAGCTTTCGACAAAGTACAGCATCCCTTTATGTTCAAAACTCTAGAAAAATTAGGGATAACTGGATCATACCTCAACATTGTAAAAGCAATCTATGATAAGCCACAGGCCAGCATCATTCTGAATGGAGAAAAATTGAAGGCATTCCCTCTAAGATCTGGTACAAGACAGGGATGCCCTCTCTCACCACTTCTGTTCAACATAGTCCTCGAAACACTGGCCAGAGCAATTAGGCAGACGAAAGAAATTAACGGCATAAAAATAGGAAAAGAAGAACTTAAATTATCACTATTTGCAGATGATATGATTCTATACCTAGCAGACCCAAAAGGGTCCACAAAGAAGCTATTAGAGCTAATAAATGAATTCAGCAAAGTGGCAGGATATAAGATCAACACGCATAAATCAAAGGCATTCCTGTATATGAGCGACAAATGCTCTGAAACGGAAATGAGGACAACTACTCCATTCACAATATCCCCCAAAAAAATAAAATACTTGGGAATCAACCTAACTAAAGAGGTGAAAGATTTATACAATGAAAATTACAGAACCCTAAAGAAAGACATAGAAGAAGACCTTAGAAGATGGAAAAATATACCCTGCTCATGGATAGGCAGAACTAACATCATCAAAATGGCGATATTACCAAAAGTCCTATATAAGTTCAATGCAATGCCAATCAAAATCCCAACAGCATATCTTGTAGAAATCGATAAAAGAATCATGAAATTCATATGGAATAATAAAAGACCCAGAATAGCAAAAACAATACTAAGCAGGAAGTGTGAATCAGGTGGTATAGCAATACCAGACTTCAAACTATACTACAGAGCAATAGTAACAAAAACAGCATGGTACTGGTACCAAAACAGGCGGGTGGACCAATGGTACAGAATAGAGGACACAGTAACCAATCCACAAAAATACAACTATCTTATTTTTGATAAAGGGGCCACAAGCATGCAATGGAGGAAGGATAGCATCTTCAACAAATGGTGCTGGGAAAACTGGAAATCCATTTGCACCAAAATGAATCTGAATCCCTATCTCTCGCCGTGCACAAAAGTTAACTCAAAATGGATCAAGGAGCTTGATATTAAATCAGAGACATGGCATCTGATAGAAGAAAAAGTTGGTTATGATCTACACGCTGCGGGATCGGGCTCCAAATTCCTCAATAGGACACCCATAGCGCTAGAGTTAACAAATAGAATCAACAAATGGGACTTACTCAAACTAAAAAGTTTTTTCTCAGCAAAAGAAACAATAAGAGAGATAAACAGGGAGCCTACATCCTGGGAACAAATCTTTACTCCACACACTTCAGATAGAGCCCTAATAACCAGAATATACAAAGAACTCAAAAAATTAGACAATAAGATAACAAATAACCCAATCAATAAATGGGCCAAGGACCTGAACAGACACTTCTCAGAGGAGGACATACAATCAATCAACACGTACATGAAAAAATGCTCACCATCGCTAGCAGTCAGAGAAATGCAAATCAAAACTACCCTAAGATACCATCTCACTCCAGTAAGACTGGCAGCCATTAGGAAGTCAAACAACAATAAGTGCTGGAGAGGATGCGGGGAAAAGGGCACTCTTGTTCATTGCTGGTGGGACTGCAAATTGGTGCAGCCAATTTGGAAAGCAGTATGGAGATTTCTCGGAAAGCTGGGAATGGAACCACCATTCAACCCAGCTATTCCCCTTCTCGGTCTATTCCCTAAAGCCCTAAAAAGAGCATGCTACAGGGACACTGCTACATCGATGTTCATAGCAGCTCAATTCACGATAGCAAGACTGTGGAACCAGCCTAGATGCCCTTCAATAGATGAATGGATAAAAAAAATGTGGCATTTATATACTATGGAGTATTATTCTGCATTAAAAAATGACAAAATCATAGAATTTGGAGGGAAATGGATGGCATTAGAGCAGATTATGCTAAGTGAAGCTAGTCAGTCCTTAAAAAACAAATACCAAATGACCCCTTTGATATAAGGGGAGTAAACAAGGACAGGGTAGGGACGAAGAGCTTGAGAAGAAGATTTACATTAAACAGGGATGAGAGGTGGGAGGGAAAGGGAGTGAGAAGGGAAATTGCATGGAAATGGAAGGCGATCCTCAGGGATATACAAAATGTCATATAAGAGGAAAGGAGGGGTAAGACAAGATAATACAAATGGAAGAAATGATTTACAGTAGAAGGGGGAGAGAGAGAAAAGGGGAGGGAAGGGGAGGGGAGGGGAGGGGAGGGGGGATAGTAGAGAATAGGACAGACATCAGAATACATCAGACACTAGAAAGGCAATATGTCAATCAATGGAAGGGAAACTGATGTGATACAGCAATTTGTATATGGGGTAAAAGGGGGAGTTCATAATCCACGTGAATCAAACCGTGTAATATGATATATTAAGAACTATGTAATGTTATGAACGACCAATAAAAAAAAAAAAAAAGAATATAAAACTCTAGGGACCAGGGTTGTAGCACAGTGGTAGAGAGCACTTGCCTAGCACAATGTGAGGCACTGGGTTCAATCCTCAGTACCACATAAAAAAAAATAAACTAAATAAAGGTAAAAAAAAAAAAAAAAAAAGAATTATGGGAAAACATGGAAAGGCCATTTTTAAGGACTATTGAAATAGAGGAAGGCACAAAGATTGAAACCAAAGGAATGAACAATCTATTCAACAAAATAATATAAGAAAATTTTTCAAACATGAAGAATGAACTAGAAAACCAAATACAAGGGGCCTCCAGGACACCAAATGTACAAAATCACAACAGATCTATACCTGGCACATTATAATAAAAATGCCTAGCATACAGAATAAGGAGAGAATTTTAAAAGCCACAATATGGGAAAACCGATTAGGATCTCTGCAGATTTCTCAAACTAGACCCTCAAAGCTGGAAGAGCCTAGAATAACATGTACCCATCTCTGAAAGAAAATGGATGCCAACCAAGAATCTTATATCCAGAAAAATTAAGCTTTATATTTGATGACAAAATAAAAACCTTCCATTATAAACAAAAGTTAAAAGAATTTACAACTAAAAACGCCTACATTATAGAACATCTTTGGTAAGATATTCCATGAGGAGAAAACAAAAAACAACAATGAAAATCAAAAAAGGGAGGTATTACATTAAACAAAATACCAATCAAAGGAGAAACAAAGTCAAGTTAATTAAAAAAAAAATTATCATCTATCTATCTATCTATCCAAATCATGTCTCAATAATAACACTGAATGTTAATAACATAAACTCATCAATCAAAAGACTATACTGGCAGATTGGAATAAAAAAGTAAAAGACCCAACAATATGCTGCCTTCAACAGACTCATCTAACAGGAAAAGACATCCACAGACTGAAAGTGAAAGGTTGGGAGAAAACATTCCACTCACATGGACTGTGGAAACAAGCAGGGGTTTCCACCCTCATATTAAATAAAGTAGACCCCAGGTCAAAGAGAACACTAAAGAAAGAAATTAAAGAAGAACTTAGAAGATGGAAAGATCTCCTTTGTTCTTGGATAGGCAAAATTAATATTATCAAAATGACGATGCTACCAAAGGCACTATACAGATTTAATGTAATTCCAGTGAAAATCCCACCGACGTTTCTCATAGAAATAGAAAAAGCAATCATGAAATTTATCTGTAAAAATAAGAGAACCTGAATAGCCAAAGAAATCCTTAGCAAGAAGAATGATGCTAGTGGCATCACAATACCAAACCATAAACTAAACTACAGAACAACAGTAACAAAAACATTGGCATCAAAATAGATATGTAGGTCAATGATACAGAATAGAGGACACAGAGACAAACCGACATAAATATAGTTATTTCATACTAGACAAAGGCACCAAAATATATACTGAAAAATCAATTAATGTAATCTGTCACTTCAAGAGACAAATGGAAAAAAATCACATGATCATATCAATAGATGCAAAAAAAGCCTTTGACAATCTAACACAAATTCCTAAATAAAAGTTCTCACAAAAGTAGAAATAAAGAGGAACTTCCTCAACTTGATAAAAAATATTAACAGTAACATCAAAAGAATGCAATTTATATTTAGCATATTACTTAAATGGTTAGAAACAAACACTTCTGCTAAGATCAAGAACAAGACAAAGATGTCCCATCTCATCACTGTTTTTCAATATGATACAGAAAATCCTAATTAAAACAATAAGAAAATAAGAGGAAATAAAAAGTTTATATTCCAAGAAGGAAGAAATCAAACAGGCTATTTTTTATGGGATATATAATCATCTCTGCAGAAAATCCTAAAACATAAAAAAACAACCTTCTTAACCAGAAAGCAAGTCTACAAGATACAAGATTAATATGCAAAAGTCAATGACTTTCCTGTATGTAAGCAATGAACAAATGGAATATGAAGTTTTAAAACATTAGAATTTACATTAGCACCCCACAGAAAATACTTATGTAAAATCTAACAAATATGAATGATATCTATCTGAGACAAACCACAAAACTGTCACAGATTGTATAAAAATGAGTTAAACAAATTGAGAGAGATTATGTGTTCATGGATAAGAAAACAAAATATTGTCAATATATTAGTTCTTGTCAAAGTGTTCTATATATTTAACACAAGGCCAAACAAGTTTAAAAAATGACTTGTAGATATTGATAAATTGATTCTAAAGTTATAGGAAGAGGCAAAATACTCTTCAGAATAGCCAACTTTATAATCTTGGAGAAGAACAAAGTCAGGCTTTAGGACTGACTAAGGAATAGACAAATAGATCAATGAAACAAAATAAAAAGTAAAGAAAGAGACCCATATAATCAACTGATCTTTGATGAATTGAGCAAAAATGACAAGGTGGAGGAAAAATAGTGTTTTCAGTAAATGGTAATGGATATCCACATGCTAAAAAAAATGAGTCCTGACAGTCACCATATATTGTTACATTGTTCACAAAAATTATGTCTAAAACTATCACAAATCTAAATGTAAAACATAAAATTCTAAAACTACTACAAGATGACATAGGAGTAAACCTCATTTACCTTGAGTACAGCAAAGACTATTTAGATAGCATAAGTGGAAAAAATGATAAGATGGACTTCATTACAATTTTAAAAATTCTACTCTGCTCAAAGAAATGGCAAGAGAGTGAGAGGACAAGACACAGACTAGCAAAAATATTTCCAAAGATGCACCAGATAAAGAACTGCTTTTGAAAATATCTAAAATATATAAAGAAACCTTAAAACTCAACAAAAATTGCAATGAACCAAAGACCGGAATACACAATGCACCAAAGAAGATGCACAAATGGCAAATAAACATTTAAAAAGAGTTTCAATACTATATGTGATTAAAGAATTGTTAATTGAAACATCATTGAGATATCACTACTCATCTATTAGAATGGTCACACTGACGCAATGGGTACTCTCATGCATTACCAACCAAGAAACAAAATTGTACAGTCACTTGGGAAGACAATTATGTGGTTGCCTACAAAACTAAACATACCATATGATCTCAGTATTTAGTGAAACAATTTGAAGGATTATGTCCAAAAAATTTTAGATTATGGTTGTTTGTAAAAATCTTTATTTATGATTATGGCAATATGCATGTAGTCAATATGCCTTCATTGAGTGAAGGGATAAATAGATTGTTGTACATTCAATGAAATATATTATTTGTTACTAAAAGAAATGAACTATTGAGCCTCGAAAAGATATAAAGGAACTGTAAATGTATATTACTAATTAAAAATAAGCCCATATGAAAAGACTACATACTATCTATATATTATTTTTCCAACTATATATAACATTTAGAAAAATCACAGAACAATTAAAGAGTCAGTAGTTTCTAGGAGCTAATGAGTAAAGAGGTATAAATATATGAAGTTCGTAAGAGATTTTAAGAGCAAATTTTGGTTGCAAATTTTATATGATACCACAATAAGGCATACGTAATATTATACGTTTACCAAAATCCACAGAATGTACAATGCCAAGAATGAATCCTAGCTGGGTGCAGTGGCACATGCCCAGTGGCTCTTGAGGCTGAGAGAGGAGGATTGGGAGTTCAAAGCCCGAATCAGCAAAAGCTAGGTGCTAAGGAACTCAGTGAGGCCCTGTCTCTAAATAAAATACAAAATAGGGTTGGGGATGTGATTCAGTGGCAGAGTGCCCCTCTGAGTTCAATCTTCCAATACCCATACCCCCCAAAAAAGAATGAATACTAATGTAAACTATGGACTTTTGGATAATAATGATGCATCAATGTAGATCTATTAATTGCAACAACTGCCCTGGGTAGTACAGAATGTTGTTAGTGGAGGAGTTTGAGCATGTGTAGGAACACAGTATATGAAGGCTCTTACTTTCAATTATTCTGTGAACCTAAAACTGCTATACAAATAAATTTTATTATTTATTTTTAAACTTGAATTTGCAGATGTTTTAAGGAATTTTCCCAAATAAAATATTTGGTAGAGAGTTATGTGGGACTTCAAATCAGGTTCATGTTACTCTGATGGTCTCTTTGTAATGCCAAAACGTCCATGTGCACTTAAAAAACTAAAGATGAGGTAGTGTCAATTGACATCAAAGGCAAGAGATTGTCTCTGAATTAATGGGAAGTTGTTTTAGAAAAAGTAAACTATAAACTAGCTTAAGGAATGAAAACATTTGCAAGTGAATGTGAAAACGCAGGCAAACATAGAGAGTTAGACATTAACAGACCAAGACGGAAAAAGCCAATTGAAAAATTGAGACAGGAAAACACAGTCACCTCAGAGAAGCAACAATGAGAGAACACATTTAGTCCAAATGAGGTGCATAGAAAGATGTCCAACTTTATCAAGAGGCTGGAATTCAAGACTTAATCTCAGAAGATATATTAAGGTGTAACGGAAAAGCAAAAAATGATTTAGAAGACAGAGTTGAAATTCTGTTAATGAAAAAGACATTATTTTAGGTTACGGAAAGCTTGAAAAAAGGAGGAAGATTTCAAAATGTAAGGTTTAAACAGCTGGATTATTTACCATGCAGAAATCAACAGTCATGATGACATGACATCCAAACAGTGCCCCTGTACTCAGCTTTTTCTTTCATGGTATTTGTCTACCTAGGGTGATATTTGTTTTAACATTACCTGCGTGTATGTGTATTGTAGTTTTTGCATTATGTGTCCCCCAAAAGCTCATGTATGAGACAATGTAAGAAAGTTTATAGGTGAAATGATGGGATTATGAGAGTTTTAATATAATCAGTGATAGAGAGTAACTGAGTGGTGACCCTAGGCAGGTGGGATGTATTTGGAGGAAGTAGGTCATTGCGGGTGTGCCTTTCACATTTATATTTTATCTCTGACCAGTGGAGTCTCTCTGCTTCCTGGTGCCATGCTGCCAGCTGCTTTCCTCAGCCAAACTTTTCCACCGTGATGTCTTGCCTAACCTCAAGGCCAGAGGAATAGAATCGACCATGTATGGACTGAAACTTCTAAAACTGTGAGCCCCAAAATAAATTTTTCTCTTCTAAAAATTGTTCTTGTCAGGTCTTTTGGTCACCGTGACCAAAAAAAAAGTGACTAAAACAGAATGTGAGTGCACTCATGCAAGTGTATATGCATGCATTGAATTTTAAAGTGTCCAGTTCCTAAAGATTTTCCTAATGATCCCTACAGTTTTCTTTAGAGAGAATAATTTTTGAAGTTCTTCTGTTTATTATTCTGCACATTTAACCAAATTCATCATTTATTAGCTTTCCATTTTGACCCTGTACTATGCTGAGTTTCAGATAGATTAAATAGATAGATGCATACATATAAATATATATGTATATGTACATATACATATATATACACACACACAGAAATACATAATATATGCTATTTACATAGATCAATTAAAGCTACTTCTATCAAACACATATCACTTTCCCCTTCAGAAGCACACTCTTTTTTATTCTTTTCACACTGCAACTTCAATCATATGTTTGCTTAACTTGCTTCTCATATTAGAGTAAAAGCTGTTTTATCAGCAGCCTGTCAACTAGAAATCTCTATTTATGGGTACTCTTGCTCATTTGCAGTGCTCAGTCACTCTCCAAGTTATGAAATGTGAATCTCTGATATATACAAATAACCATTTGCACAGTGCTTGCTCCTCTTTCCACTCACTTAAGATTGTTCCATCACAGCCACAATTCATAAACTGTCCCAGTATGAAAACAACACCAAGGGAATTCACTGAGTTGAATTGCTACATCAATTCAAGAAATGTCAGCATCCACTAAATATATGCTGTGTGTCAGGTTCTGTATTTGGCATAATGCATGTTTTATTGTTTCAAAACTCATAGGCACATATAAAATACAGATATTTTTCTCCATTTAGGAGGGGTCATAATCAGGGGTCAAAGTGGCACTACTGACTGTAGAAGTTCACACGCACTAGAAATGAAGCCAGTATGTGAGTGAGGTCATGATTGCTCATGGTTGCATGCCTGAAGGTAGTGTTATTTTATCTGGCTCTGCCAACCGAAGAGATCCAATACAGGACACAAAGGAAAATACCAGGAATTCTATTGTTCTTCCTTAAAAGCAAATGGATCACTTTAATGAATTGAGTCATTTTAATAAGATACTTGGGAATGTAAATTTTCTGTTTACTTAGAAGAAAGAATTCAAAATCTTTTTGACCAAATAGAGCATTATATGATTCATTAAACCATTTCTTCTATTTTTTTCCCCTGAGAATACATAAAAGGTCACCTGGCACCCTTTAACTCCCTCCTGAATGTTCATTTTAATTTGAAAGTGCATGCATTTTAATTTCTTATAATTTCATGTCTTAGTGTCAAGGAAGTTCAGCAGAAAAGAAAAAATCTTCTGCAGTGATTCTGATCTATTTTTACTCTATTGTCACTGAAGCCACATTATCCTAGTCCGCTCATTGGTCTTTCTTACATATTTTTCATAAATCTATAATAAACATTTAAATGTGTTTTCAAATGAAGGTGAAACACCCAATACTTTATTTAAAACAGTGAAAAGTATATTTTTACCAAATAGAATTGCATTTAGATAAAATAAGTAAACAGATAAATGTTTTCTTTTTTTTTTTTTATTTCCAGGGCTTTCAGGACTTTTCTATCAAGAAAATGAATGTCATAATTTATTCATTAAAGATTTTATCTAGAAAAGAGTAAGTATCACCCAGGGTGCTAAAAATTGGGGGAAGAAGTAGAGAAAAGTCTGCAGAACAGGCATTGAAAACTTAAAGGAGGAAAAATCTTATAAGAGGAAAATAAAAAGAGTAGGCTGCTTTCGTAGTAAACAGAGTTACAGCGTCCATATTTCTTCAAAGAATTAACAAATATGAGTTTGGAACTAGAGGGGAAAGTAGTTGGAGTGAAGGAATCTTCCTCTTGAGAGGCTCTCTTTAATAGAATTTTTCAATAAAGATATGTTATTTTAATTCAAAAATAAATGAATAAATGTGGGGAGATCCAATTAGGATCTTTGATAGCATAATGAAACCAGCCCAGCTTTGTGCAGCTCATCATCTAGTGAGAGACACAAATAACTTTTAGAGAGTATTTCATAAAGAGCAGTGGAATGTGAACTAATAACATAGGAAGGCTAGGAAGTTTCTTTGAATTGCCTTTAAAGAACCATCAAATACCTTGTAGAAAACAACAGGTGTGCTAACCCTGAAAATAAACATGTGCAAAACAAAGTGAGTCAGTAAAGAAATTCATCAAGAAGGAAAGATCAGTGGGGCTAAGTCCTGACAGGGTCTACTCGGGGATCATTGTGAAGTTAGGATTGATGGCCATAGGTCTGTCAACATATTCCAGAATGGAAATTTCATCAATAGTACAGGTGCACTAAGATAAAGTTTGCCCTGTTATTAACATTAACATATGATTGACTTATAGATGGAGCCCCCTCTGATTGGGATGTCACCAGAACAGTTCCAGAAAGGACCAACTTGGGTCAAAAACTTGTCTACCCAATATAAAGAAAGATTAAACATCTGATTGGTGAAGATTGCAGAAGGTGAACCCAGTTCTCCTGGTAAATATCAAACAGTAATAAATTTGGAAGGAGCTAGCATTCAACTCCCTTTGTCATTCTCTGTTTGGAGACAACCCAAACTCTTTGTCTATTGAGAGTGTTTTTTATTTGAGCCTTATCTTCACTTATAAAAAAATTCTCTTGCTAGGTTTTTTTTTTTTTTTTTTTTTTTTTTTTTGGGTGTGTGTGTCTGACTCTAAAGTTTCTTTCCTCGGGACACAAGAACCTAGGTCTGGGGAAAGCTGAGAGAAGACCTTAGCTATAAAAGAGGGAAGACCTCCCCCTTCCATAGATTCCACTCTTGGGTGCCCTTTTTCCTCCGGGGAGAAGTCTTTTCTGCTTTCCTTTAATAAAGCTTTTACTTTCCACTCAAAAAGCAAAAACAACAACAACAACAACAAAAAAAAAAAACCCTAGGTCTGGAACTTCAGCTCCACACTTACCTGCGACCTAATCAGTGCTCATAGTGTTTCTTTTAAAACGTATGGCATTGGAGAAGATAATGCTAAGTGAAGTTAGCCAATCCCAAAAAACCAAATGCTGAATGTTTTCTCTGATATAAGGAGGCTGATTGATTGTGGGGTAGGGAGGGGGAGCATGGGAGGAATAGACAAACTCTAGATAGTGCAGAGGGGTGGGAGGGAAAAGGAGGGGGCAGGTGGTTAGCAAGGATGGTGGAATGTGATGGACATCATTATCCAAAGTACATGTATGTAGACAAGCATTGGGGTCAACCTACTTTATATACAACCAGAGATATGAAAAATTGTGCTGTATATGTGTAATAAGAATTGTAATGTATTCCTCTGTCATTTATTTTTTAAATAAATTAAAAATTAATAAATAAGCTTTTTTAAAAAAGTATCAAAAACAGAGATTGGTAATTTAAACCAGAAGCTCAGTAAAGTTTTTCTGATATGGCCTACAGATGAAAAATCAGTAGGTATTATAATGATGAGGTGAAAGAGAATTCAAAAACTGTGGGAATCTTCCACAATGAGATTATCAGAAAGTAGAAAACTGCATGAAGAAAAAACATGATAAGTCCAAGCAACTCTTAATGGATCAATATGACACAGTGATGTTCTTAAAAGTAGTTTTTGGTTGATTTTGTCTTGTTTTGTTTGTATACTGTGTAAGCCATATGACTTCCTCATTCATAGAAACCTAGATGTACCATCTTCCTGAATCCCACATTTACATCTCCTCTGACTGAACTTGATGTTGTGAGGTGGTCCTGAAGTCTGGTTCTGCCCTATTGCTGCTACTCCTCTAATGCATGCTGAGCGCACAAAGACAGACTCATACTCCCTGAAACATACTGCACACACACACAACCCTAAAAATCTTCTGAAAGTGCTTTGTACAAACCTTTTGTCCTTTAAGGTACAATTTTCACACCATGGAGCTGTAGTCTAGAGTATGAGAGTAAGGGCTCAAAGAAAAGGAGATGAAGTGGTAAATGAACCATGAAGGACTTGTAAATCACTTTTCAAGTTCATATCTGAGTTCATCTTTGAGGTTAAATATGAGCTTAAAACGCATTGAAGGCAAAGGAGAGATAATAATGACTGAAATGAGAAGGGGGTGAGTGAGGGATCCCATTATGCTTTAAAGAGATTACTCTCAGCCTAGTGCCAAAGAGTTAATTATGAAACCCTTGTGACAACAGGTGAGAAATGATGGACCTCGGCTAAGGTCATGACAATGAAGATAAGTGGAAAGAAGTCAATAGACTTAAGACATGTTTGGGAGAAAAAGCTGTTAGATGTAGTGATAACTGGATGGAGTCGTCCAAGAAAACAATACTTCTTTCTTGAAAACATTAACAAAATTTATCAAAATAAAGAAAATAGAAAATTAATGAAGGTAATAAATAAACTTTATTGAGATTATGTTCTTTGTGGAAAATTGACCTTATTTAATAATCTCACAGGGCTGGGGATGTGGCTCAAGTGGTAGCACACTCGCCTAGAAATGCGTGCGGCCCTGTTGGATCCTCAGCACCACAAACAAACAAAGATGTTGTGTCCACCAAGAACTAAAAAATAAATATTAAAAAAATCTCTCTCTCTCTCTCTCTCTCTCTCTCTCTCTCTCTTTAAAAAAAATAATCTCACAAAAATATAAACATAAGCTGGGCATGGTGATGCATACCTGTAATCCTAGCAGCTAGGGAGGCTGAGACAGGAGGATTGCAAGTTCAAAGAGTTCAAAGCCAGCCTCAGCAAAAGTGAGGCACTAAACAACTCAGTGAGCGCTTGTCTCTAAATAAAATATATAAAAGTTCTGGGGATTGACTCAGAGGTCAAGTGCCCTGGGATTCAATGCCCAGTACCAAAAAAAAAAAAAAAACCACACCCAAATTATTTATATATATATACACACACACACACACACACACACACACACACATACATACACACACAAATAAATAAAATAAGAACTTTAAGTGAAATTAAACAAAAATGGCTTTACTAAAATATGTATAGTTAGTGAAGTTTATTGGCATATATTTACTAAATATACTTACATATTTACTGAATAAGAATAAAAACTTACTTTCCAAATACTCTAACCCAGTACTCATTGCTCATTGCCTTTAAACTGCTTGGAATGAAAAAGTATGATAGGCAACTTAACATTCGCAATGAACAATTTCTTATACATGCCATTTTTTCTGTTCATCTATAACATATTTTACATTTATTATTTGATTCAAGGTTTAGTACTTTCTGAATAATCAAAGCTCCCCAGCCTCATTTGAGACTATTCTCATGAGGCTACTTTTTAAAAAAAGAAAAAGAGAAGAGAACAATTCCTTTCCATTATTTTTCAATATACACTGCAGATATGGGAAATAACTACTCAAGTGCAAAAAGGCCCATAGTGGATATAAGGATCTGAATTACTGTTTGTGGTTAAGGCCCTGCTGACTCCAAATACAGAGGGAGGTTGAAACAGGAGGATCCCAAGTTCAAAGAGTTCAAAGCCAGCCTCAGCAAAAGTGAGGTACTAAGCAACTCACTAAGCAACTCTTTGAGTCTGATCTCTTACTATTATGGTGGCTAATTCCAAACTCTATTTTAAGGCTCATTTTTTGGGGACCCACTGACCTTCACCAGAGTCTATATTATCAGGGTTCACATGGAGGAAATGTGACTGCTTCCCTTAACCAGTGTCACCCTGACCATGTCCATGCTCATGACAAGAATCTGTCTTTTACTTTGCTGTAATGCTCAGTTTGTAGCAGAGATGTGGAGAGGGACAGCCAGAACCTACCTTCAGATCCTTTTTTCACCTTGTCTGAGCTCATGGAACATAGAGATTTGCCGGTGGAAATCTCTCTTAAGCTTCTTTTCCTTTTTCCAAATTGCTGTGCCCCTCTGCCCTCTCCCAGAGTTCTTATTTCATATTCCAGTGGCACTGAGAGAACTTAGTGAACAACCAGCTAGAAAAAAAAATGCAGACATATCAAGTTCTTATCTTGGAGTGGCTCCTAATTTGCAGTGAGAAGATTAAGTGTATTGGCTTCTACACATACAAGTTGAAGGATAACAGGAAGTGGAAAATATTGTTCTTGTCTAATGAATTCATCTGTCCCCTACGTTCAACTTTCATTCTATTAGTGGGAAGGAAGAGGGCAGGAATGTACAATACAAGTCCTACAGGAATGTCCCCTCTCCCCAAACCACGAGGTGATTTATCTAGGAGTGAGGAGGAAAATTCTCTAATCTTAAAATATGAAATACATCAGAACTTTTATTTTTAGCTATGTGGTTAAGGCCTGGCTGACTCCAAACACTAAAGCATCTGTAAGTCTGATCTCCTATTTTTATGGTGGCAAATTTCAAACTCTATCTTAGGTCTCATTCTTTGGGGAATCCAAGGATCTTTATCAGAGTCTTAATATCAGGGTTCACACAGGAGAGGTGGCATTTTTCCAGGGTAAATTTTACACAGGGCAGTAAACCTGTAGACTAGAAAAGAGAATCAGTTCTTATTTCATATCTTAAGAACAAAGAACCTGCTAGAGATACTATACAAAGAACTCTATCAGCTTCAATTCAGAAAAGAAAGTTCATTCAGTGGCTCTTAAAGAGACACACTTCTGACCATGGCTTTGGTCCCACCTGGTCTAGGAGTTTTAGATCACCGTATTCCCAGTACTATTCTAAAGATATTTAAAGTGATTGGCATTGTTGATATGAATGTATGCTTGTGGGTGTATTTGTTGCATGTATGTATGTAAAAGTTGAAAGAAAATAATTTTACTTTATAGGGACTGAGATAACTACTAAGGAAAGTAAGCTAGCATTTTGCCAGCTCTTATTAGAATTCAATTCCAAATATAAGCAAAATAATTATAGTATGTAGATCATATTACAAGTTGGGAAAACATGCTTGTTCATTTTTCTAGCAATCATCTTTCCCAAATCCTATAAAGTAAACATTGATCTTTGAGTCCTTATGCAATACCAATTTGTAAACTTGGAGCCACTTAGCTTCTTACATAGAAACTGTAGTAAACACTGAGGCCAGAGAAATAATACATCTTGTTAAAACCTCAAGGTTTTGGACACCATTGTGCTCTATTCACCAGATGGCATGCCACCTCATCCAGGCTGCTATTCGTTTAATATTTATTACCTAGATGCCAAGCCAATCATGTTTCTCAGATCTTATCTCATCTGACAAAGGCAATATTTACTACTGGGTTTCCCTCTACTTCAATTATCTTTTTGCATTTTATGCTAAAGCAAAACATTTGCAAAGAAAAAATCAGAACTCTCTCTGAAATGCAGCCAGAGGGAGCTGCCAGTGAGCTAGAAACAGAAAAGGAATATGAAACACTATCACCTACTAACAAGAAATGGAAAGACAGGAACCAAAAAAAAAAAAAAAAACAAAAAAGAGGAAAAAGGAATCTCATCTCACACACACACACACACACACACACACACACACACCTATACATACAATGCATAAACGCAGCACATCTTTAATGGTGATGTTCATAGCTATCCAGATCTTTATAATAGGAACTTCTGTTTGCATGTCACTTCATATTTTCAAAGCATCTTTATAAATCACATCATTTGTTTTTTGTAACAATCTACCTAGGCAAATCTCTATTATTTTCTAATATCTTCCTTGTTTTACAGAGAGAGAAAAGATACTAATGCATAATAAATTAAAACTTACTTGAATAAATGCATTTTGTTGCAAAGAGCCTAATAATTTCTTATGGCTGTTAAAATGCTTGCACTAAAGTAAGACTGGAACAGTATTAAAACCACAAATAATTAAAATATACAATTTGATAAATTTTTCCAAGTGCATACATGCACAATCATTATGAAAATCAAAATAATGAATTTACCCATTACCCACAAGAGTTTCTTCATGCAATTTTGTAATCCCTTTTCAATTTCCATCCTGTCCCTTCATCTTCAGGCAATTATGGATCTGCTTTCTGTTATGACTTTAATTTGCATCTTCTAAGTTCTTCATAAATAGAATCATATGATATGTATTTTCTTTTATCTAGATTTGTTCATTTGCAATAAATATTTTGAGATTCATCTAAATCATGCTATGTATCAATTGTCAATTACCTTTACACAGTGAACAGTATTCCAACACATGGCTATTATTCATATATCACAGTTGATTCATCTATGCACCTATTCATAGATACTTGGTTTGTTTCAAACTTACATATAGTATATATAAAAGTGCAATGAACACTCATGTACAAGGTTTTGGGTGCACAGAGATCTCCTTTTTCCTTTGGGATTTCTGCTTTTAGACATTTGAAACATCTCTGGTCATGATTATCAAAAAAATGGAGGAGAGACCTAAAGAACTATTATAAAAAAACATTAATGAAACTATAAAGGCAAAATATAATGAGTAAATACAAAAAATTATGCCAATTATTTTGACAAATTAGATTGAATGATAAATTCCTTCAGGACAAGATATACCAAAGCTTAATTTTGGAAAAATTTATAACATCTGTAGCATTATATGAGCTAAAAACTGTATTTATAATTAAAATATTCTGAAGCAAACCTTATACTCAGATGATTTTATTGGCAACTTTGACCAAAAGTTAAAAGAAAAAAAAATTACATAATCATTTTGGAGAATAGAGGAAAAATATTTCAGTTCATTTTATGATGCCACTATGACTCTAAAACAAGAACCAGAAAGACATTATCATGAAAGAAACCCCAGACTACCATGTTCCACTGAAATACACACAGGATTTTTAATCAAATATTAGCTAACTAAATTCAAAAACATGCTAAAAGAAAAATGTATCATAAACAAGGTAGAGCAATTGCCCAGAAACCATGTGTTTACATTTAAAAATTAAGCAATAGAATTCACCACATTTATAAACTAACAAATAAAGCCATATGATGATCCCAAAAGATATTTAAAGAGAATTTGCAAAATCATGAATCCAGTAATGTTAATAATTTCTCAAAGTAGGAATCAAAATTAAATTTATAAAATTGATATGAAAAGTATAACAACCTATAACTAAGTTTACATTTACTTGTCAATGTAGTCCCACTAAATTAGAAACAAGGTAAATATGTGTGTAGTTACAATTTTTATGTAGCTTCATACTAAAATTTCCAAGGCAGTGCAATAACCATGAGAATTAAATAAAATTAAATAAATAAAAATTAAGAAATATAATTATTTATTCAGTGAATATACAACGTAGATGATTCAGCAAATCATCTACACAGAAAATGCTATGAAGTCTACAAAAATAGCTACCACAAACCGTAAGTGAATTCAGTAAGGTATAAGAATATATTTTATATTCAATTCAGTTGTATTTTGCATACTATTAGCAAATATTCAGACATTGAAGTTTTAAAATATCATGTAAAGGAGTATCAAAATTTGGAAAAATTTAGTTATACATGTACTTCTATCAATGCCAGAATTCAACACCATGTTTATGACATACTTATAAAAGAAGTTAAAATTGACCTAATTAAATTGAGAGATATATAATCTTCAGAGATGAGAAATACTAACCGTAAGTTAGAAATAAAGTCAAAATTTCAGGTTTACAATCAATAAATTTACTATAAGTAGACAGTTTTATTATTTACAATAAGTACAACAGAATAAAAAATATTAACAAAATTATCAGATTGCATACTAATAAAAAATGCAGCTACACACGATTTTTATAGATGACTTTAAAGTATAAGGACAACAAACAGTTGAAAGAAAATGGATTAAAAACTGTTGTTGTTCAGATATTAGGTGTCCTCCAAAAGTTCATGTGAGATCATGCAAGAAAATTTAGAAGTGAAATGATCGGGTTATGAGAGGTTTAACCTAATCTACGCATTAATACCCCAATAAGTATTAACTGGGTGGTAATGTAGGCAGGTAGGGTGTGCATCGAGGAGTTGAGTCATGGGGGTGTGGTGTGCCTTTGTAGTAGATATTTTGTTCATGGTGAGGAGAACATTCTACTTTCTGTTGCCATGTCCTGGGCCAGTTTTTTTTCTCCCACCATGATGTTCTGCCTCACTTCAGGTCCCCAAAATGGAGTTGGGATGTCTATGGAGTAAGACATCTGATTTTGTGCGCCTCAAATAAACTTGTCCTCCTTTAATTAATGTTCTTGTCAGGATTTTTGGTCACAGAATCAAAAAAGCTGACTAAAATAAAAACATAGATACAAGCATAATCTAACCAAAGAATGCTAGTTTAGCATGTAAAATAAACATGGCATATTTTATGTCTAAAGGAACTTAGTATACTAATATATTCTGAAATTATAAAGAGAATTTTTCTAGATAATGTCTATTGGATAATTAACTTCATAAACTTAACAACAAAGCTTCAAGCTAAATAAAGTGGAAAGGAGGCTAAGACAGAAGAGGATGAGCAAAACTAGAATTTCAAGAAGGAAACAACTGCTCGTGCTTAGCTCAGGTTCCAACTTGAAGTGTATATGTGTACATGTATGTATAAGTATATATACATATATATATACACATTGTAATGGTCAATTTAAATTGTCATCTTGATTGAATTAAGAGATGATTAAGAGGTTTATGGGTGTGTCAATGAGGGTGTGTCTAGGAATGATTGGCATGTGGGATAGCCAACTGAAATGGAGACCCTCCCTATGTGTGGGCAGCACCACCCAATAGGATGATGGCTTGAAAGGAATAGAAGTTGGAAGGACAAGGAAGCAGCAGTAGATGCAAGCTCAATTCTCTTGAATGGGGCCTTCATTGGTGGTGCAATCATTTAAGGATATCAGATTCTTACTTCTTTACTCTTCCAAAGCGGACTCTACCAGTGATTCTCTAGAAGCTTTCAGTCTTGAGCTAGGGTAGCACCATTGATCCTTCTTGTTCTGGGGCTTCAGCCTCTTGGACTGTGCAGATACTTGTTCATACAGCTCTTCAGCCTGCAAATGGCCATTATGGACTATCCAGCGACTGGTCACTTAAGCCAACCTAATAAATACCCTTTTTATAATTATACTTCTTGTTGATTCTCTTCTTCAAGAGAACCTTGACTAACACATACACACACAAGTATACGTATATATTTATATTCACACACATATGCATATATAACAGCTTTCCATAAAAGAAAAAGATGAATAATAATAGTGACATGTATAATATAATTCAGTGAAGCTCTTTGATGAAATGGATTTAGAAAACCCATTTTTTAAAGTTTAAATTATTTGTGTGACTTTGTTTAATAAAAATGAGATAGTTCTTTAGAAGTTCAGAGTGTTCAGTTATCATTTGTGTTCCTAAAGCTGGAAGAGAAAATGGATTTCAAGGAGAAAACAAATAAAATATTCAGAGTGAGGGCTGGAGTTGTGACTCAGTGGTAGAATTCTTGCCTAGCATGTGTGTGGCACTAGGTTCAATCCTCACCACCACATAAAAATAAATAAGTAAATAGACAAATAAATAAATAAATAAATAAATAAAATGTCTATCAACAATTTAAAAAAAAATTAAAAAGAAGCTCTAGCCACAAAAAATATTTAGAATGAATATTTCACATATTCAATAAATGAAATAATAATGCTAATATTGCAATAAAATAAGTCACTTGGTTTTTTGGGTATCCCATTGCATATAAAAATTACATTTACACTATAAATGGTAATATTATAAGTGCTGCTTGTCAACTAACTTTATAAAGTATTTGAAATCCTTTTATTAATCATTCCCAGTATATTCATACCATATTCCCAGGAGTAGACTCAGCTGAAGAATCCACTTTATTTGCTTATCCATAAGAAGTAACTCCTTGTCTACTAAAGTTTCATCATAAGATCCAGCAATTTTGTTCTACTTATAGTCTCCACTTCAAATTCTAGTTCTACTTCTCTCTCCAAAATATCTGTACTTTCTTGGAGTTTTGAACTTCTCAATTTCATCCATGAGTGTTACAATAAACTTCTTTCAAATTCCTATTGACATCACTGTTTTGACCTCCTTTTATGAGTCACTCATTTTCTTGATAGTATCTGAAATGGTGAATTCTTTCCAGAAGGTTTTCAGTTCATATTTTTAGGGTTCATTAGGGGAATCGCTGATGGCAGCCAGATAGCCTTAAAATATATTTCTTAAAAATAGAACTTCAATGGACTTCAGAATGGATATTATGTCAACAGATATGAAAATAACATTAATCTCCTTATTCTCCATCAGAACACTCAGGTAACCAGGTGCATGGTCAATGCATCGTGATATTTTGAGACTAAATTTCTGGAGGAGCAATGAGTCTAAACAGTGGACTTGAAGTCTTCAGTAAACCATACTATAAACAGTTGTGCTACATCATCTAGGCTTTATCCTTCCCTTTATGGAGTTCAGGAAGAGTAGATTTAGTATAATTCTAAAAAATCCTAAATTTTCAGAATGGTAAATTGCTATTCACTTCAACTTAAACTAACCAGTTGCATCAGCCCCTTCTAAGAGAGTTACCCAATTCTTTGAAACTTGAAGGCCAGCCATTGACTTCTCCTCTCTAGCTATGAAAGTCCTATATGGCACTTTCTTCCATTATAAGGCTGTTTCTTCCATGTTGAAAGTCCATTGTTTAGTTACTTATGTTCATCAATTATCTTAGCCGAATCTTCTGCATACCTTGCTGCAGCCACTACACAGCATTTGCTGATTCACTTGCATTATTATTGTATGAAGATGGCCTCTTAAACTTCATAAGCCAACCTCTGTTACCTTAGAACTTTCTTCTGCAGCTTCCTCACCTCTCTCAGCCTTTACAGAACAGAAGAGTTAAGGCCTTGCTATGGATTTGTTTTTGGCTGAATGGAACACTGTGCCTGTTGTGATTTTCTATGCAGATCTCTGAAACTTTCCACCATATTAACAAAAGTCTGTTTGTTTTCCTACCTTATAGGAAATTCAAGGTGTGTTCAATGGAGTAGCACTTTCAGTTTCCTATAAGAACTTTTTCTTTTCATTCAAAATATTGCCAGTTGTTTGATGCAAGAGGCCAAGTTTTTAACCAATCTCAGCTTTTGGCATGCCAAGCTTACTAAGCACAATCATTTCTAGCTTTTGACTTAGAGATTTATAACTCATCCCTTCACTTGAACATTTAGATGCCATTGTAGGGTTATTAATTGGCCTAATCTCAGTGTCTCACAGAGATGGAGGAAAGGACAGTCAGTGGAGCAGTCAGATCACACATGGCACTTACCAATAAAGTTCATCATCTTTCATTGGTGTAGTGCATGACATCCCATCACAAGTGACATCAAAGATGACTGATCACAAACAACCTCAACAGATGTAATAATAATAATACTGTTTGAAATATTGTGATCATTGACAAGTTGTGACACGGAAACTTGAGTCATGTAGACATTGTTCAAAAAATGCTGCTCGTAGACTCGATCATCACTGGATTGCCACAAACCTTCAATTTGTAAAAATGAATAAATAACTAAATAATTAGCTAACTAAAAAAACATCTAAAAAAAGGCACAATGAAACACATAAAAATAAAACTAGGTATAACTATATGCAAAATTGAAAGACGTGAAGAAAGTGTATGTGGTGGAGGCATTGGTAGATAGTAGTTTGGGGTGCTAGAGGGAAACATGGAAGGGAAACAAGTGCAAAGAATGCACCAGAGCTGCTGTATTTGAAAAGCTGCAGTCTTTGCCCTGCCTGTCCTGTGCAACACAACAGACACTCAAAATTAATTGAAATGAAATTATGGGTATCGATATCATATATGCACTTCATATTGTACAGATTACCTTTGCTGCAGTTTAGTTAATGTGATAGTCTAATGTCAAGTGCAAAGGGGAAAATCATGAATTTTTGGAGTGGTGTAATGCAGGTTTTCTAATGATTTATTACATATCTAGAAAATCAAGCATGAATGAAATTAAGAAAAAAAAATGGTTTCCTTAATGGTCACAAAAAGACTCATTGAGAAATGCAATGTGATAAGATACCAATACCAGGGTATAAAACATATTTTACATATATTTATATATAAATATATAAAAATACATATACATATGTAAATATATAATATTCTGTACATATGAATAATACTGCCCCCATAGTAAGATTTTTCGATATACATAAGCTTCTACAAATTGCACCACTTTGCTAAAAGTTGAGATAAGAAATCCATCCTTATAATACCTATGTATAAGTTTAAAACCCACTTATGTTTATTCCCATTTTATTTGTGGGTAGGTTTTAAAATGCTGGACTTCAAGAATTTCCTTCTAAGCTCTTAATTGTTTAAGCTCCTTAAATATTTAAAAAACAATCTTGACTATCTTCATGTTTTCTTAGGTGGGAAATAAATCATCTGAGGAGGGGATCCATTAAGAGCATGGTTTATCTGCAATGCAGAACTTCTCTCTGCAGAAACAACCAAGGCAGAATTGCTCAGCAGCATTGCTCACACAACCAGTCTCAGCCATTTCCTGAAAGTCAGGGGTTAAATCCAGATGCTGCCGCAAGATTTGGGGTTCCAAGTAACCTAGTGCACCCTGAGATAAATTCTTTTATTTATATTTTAATAGATACTGCTAATATTCCAAGCATAGGCAGATACTCTGATTTGCACATTTTTTTAAGTCCCTGCGGTTCTATCACAGGACATAGCCCTCTTCTGGAAAGCACTATGTCAGCGAAAGGCAGAGTACTGAATAAAATCTGCACTTTACAAGCATGGACGGATTCTTTAAAAAAATAGCAAATGTAATATTTTTTTTTTCTAGGAGAAATCAAGCACAAGTGCTTTGTCTTTGAGTGGAAGTTCCTATTGAGAATCAGGGGAGAGAACTCTTAATAAAGATGCCTATTTCAGCATTTCCTGCAGAAAGCAAGGAATTTCACATGTGATTTTTCAGAATGTGTCTTGAATTAATTTGACATTAATTATTCACTTGATAGTCCAAATTACACATTTTCTTTGCACAAAAACCAGGTGTGCTCCAAACACCCTAAGCAGCTGCTATCTTTTACACACAAGTCAAATGGGGATAGCACCATGAAACAAGAACATTACAAAAGAATTATTCTAGTTTTCTCATTTGGTGGCATAAAAAAGGCATCAAATAAAAAGATCTTTTTGTTACTTATTCTTTCAATAAGTATTTTTAGTATTAAAACAAACTATAATATATTTTAACAGGTATTTAAATTACATTGACTTAAACCATCTAGAAAATTTTATTTTCATTTTAATTACCAGAAAATCCAAACCATCTTATTTTCTGCCATGGACTATTAAAATGGCATGTTTATAATCATGTTGTCCTAAAAACGGATTTTTGTCCTTTGGGAAAGCATTAGAAGTTTATAATCATTTCATGACATAAGCTCCTGAGGTGAACTGAGTTCCAATGATTAATCAGTGAAGTTATCCAAAATGTTAGTTGCAATACAAGGTCTTATGCTTTTTAAAGCCCAATGTCAAGGACATTCTTTACAGGAAAGGCAGGAACCTCCATGATGAACAGGATGCAGCAGTGGAGAGCTATCCAGGTTTGACCTGTACAGAGAAGAAATGGAAAGCATCTTGTCTTGCTGTGCTCACCTAACCAAAAGGAAACATTTGGTATGCTGTGGTTGCTGAGCTACCTCCACACATGAAGGTAGATTCAGCACTACCGACAGCAAGCCCTTCCTCTTCCCAGATGTTGTGATTAAGCTCTTATACATTTTCTGTAAGATTGAGTTTGAACAAAAAGAACATTCATTCACAAATCATAAGATTGCAACCCAGGCAAGGAATAAGCAAAATGATTGATTGTTCACTCTGAAGTGATAAAGGGCATATTTTTCTGGAAAAAAAAATTATTTAAGCATCATACATTATTACATTTGCCTGCCCAAAAAATGGCTCAATGTAACTGTTAGATGACCTACTTCTTTAGATTTCCATGGTAGATTAGGTTTCGATATAGCTATTGTATTTTTTTATGATGATAATCCCTTGCTTTTTTTTCCCTTCTATTTTGAATTCTCAGCCTTTCCAGAGCAAAGAACAAACAAAAAAGTGATAAAGACAGATGTGCCTCAGCAATTTTAGTGGAAAAATTAAAATTCACAATGCTTTGTTATTTAAAATGTGTCCCAAAACTAGATCTGTTAATGTAAAAAACAATACACCTTTCAAATATGCAGAGTAGTCTTTTTTAAGTGGTCTTTAAAGAAAACAAGAAGAGTCCCTCTTTTTCTTGATACTCTGCTCTCAACTCTAAAGGTAATTTTGTTTAAGAAGCACATTTTTTCTTTTATGTTCACCTTTGTCAGGCGTTTTTACAGTGATGGGAAAAGTAAAGTCATTATCAACATTTTAGTGAACTATTTTATCAAGTAACATTTCATTCTCTATTCCTGATTTATCTCAATTTTAAAATTAAAAAATACATCAGACAATTTGTTAGCTACAATTTTATTTCTCCATTACTAATGATAGTAAATGGGAAACTTAGCAAACTAAATATTTTATGTTTCTGGGTCCATGACAGAAATAGTGAAGGTGTAAGTATTTTTCCACTCAGTAATTTGATTTGGCAAAGGTACATATATCTGCAATAATTTTAACATGATTAATACAGGAATATATTTAGCTGACTATAATATGCCAGACACAGTTATACTCAAGAAAAATAATGAGTATAGTAAGAAGACGCTGTCTGGACTCTCAAACATTTTAGTAAAATGTATTGATTAATCACAAAAAAGTATAAAATTATTAATTTACTATCAATAGCGATTTAGTTCAATAATAAGCAGATGTCAAAACTAACCACTTGAGTAACTTCCTTGAAAAAGGAGACATTGTTATAGTATTCAACCATATTTTGTTCTAACATATCATTTTCGAATACTCAGCTCTTTAATTCTGAATTATGTAAGTATATCAAGTTCCAATGGTTCAGCTTACATGACAAGGCAGATTCTAAAGTGTAATTGAAATCAGAGAAGTGACCATATCACTGGTGCTTCAGTGGACAATTTTGTATATGTAAAAACATATAAATTTTCTGGTACTTTATAAAGGACAATTTGAAATATCAGAGATAAAGGAGATTCAAAAGATTACTTTAATTTCTGGAATACAAGAAGAGGAACTCTACAGACTTCAGCATATATTCAAAATACACAACAACCTGAATCATCCAGCCCATGCCAAAGTGAGCTTTAGTACAGTGTGTTTTTCCTTTGAATTTTATTTCTGTCATTAGACCAAAAGTATTAATAAAATTAAATGAGTCATAAGACACAAAAAGAGGGGAAGATAGAGCAGCTAAATTTTAGAAAGTATTTTGGCCTTTGCCCATTTTATGTTACTGTTTGCCTTTAACACATAGGATGTAACTGTGGCCCTTTGCAAATATAAATCATGAACTGAGAGTATTTATGAGACATTCCTAAGTAGCATATTGAGATAAGTAATTGTAGAAAGTTACTTCATTTCAGAAAAAAGGCAAAAATCACATTTCAGTCATATTTAATTAACAGAAGGATGTCAGAATTATGTCCGTAATTTTCCAAGATGTACCAATTATTAGAAAAATTCATTATAAGTATGACTTTTTTTTTCCTTTGAGCTTTTCCTCCCACACAGAATTTTTTTCTATGAACTATTTTATTTCAATCTGGAAGTTTATCATAAATTAGAAAAGTTACCATTTTTATTTTGTAAAGGAGAAAAACAAGATTCAGAGATCAACTGATACATTCAAGGTGTCAAAAGAACTGAAGTGGAACACATTTTATATCTTACCCCCATTCCAAAGCTCTTCCCACGTAGCTACCTGATATTTTCATCTATTTGTTAAACTCCTCTTCTGTCTCTAAGATTTCATAGAGGGCCCACTTCTTTGGAAGACATTTCTGACTCTACAATCACCATGCTCAGGTTTAGTTATCTTTCCTCCAGGATTCTGTATGTAGCACTCTTAACCTTCACAGTTCTATTTATCCCCCGGAATGTGCCATCTCCTGAAAAGTAGGACATATCTTACTTATTTTACATACTGTTTTACATATTTAACTCCAGCAGCATTGAGTTTATATACTCAAAAAGGCACTCAACACGTATTAAAGGAAAAGACTTGGCAGCATTTTAATTTTTAATGTCTTAATAGTTAAAACAAGAACTGCAGTGGAAATTGGATTGGATGCAATGTCTGCACATTTCTCCTTAACGTGTGACACAAGCAAAGTATTGATCATAATCACTTTAAAATCTTGCTTATGGAGAGAAATAATTCCAGGAAATGCTTCCTCAGAATCACGGTATATCCAACAATGATTTTTCAGTGCCAGAAATGCTAATTTACCTGGGCTGTATCATCAATTGTCAAAGCTCTTCTCCTAGGAGTGATGTCACTGCATGGCAAGTTGGCAATTATTTGAGGAGTTATTTCAATAACTGCACAGCTCTTTGTCTGATTAATGAAATTGCCAATGGATTTATAACTCCTGTTACGGAAATGTATCATTGGAGATTTGCTGAATGGTGTGTCATAAATTCCAGACACCTGAGAAATTACGACAGAATTTGATTAGAACAGCTACTTTCATCTCCCTTTTTCCACTAAATTCACTTCTCATTATCTACTGCCGGCACTGCCTGTTCCAAGAAGAGAGAGAAGAGGGCTGTTTGTGACAAATATTCTGTTTGCTAAAGCTATTCTTTTTTTTTTCACTGTCCACACTATCTAAATTTTCTTGTGGTCAATATTTAAACATGTCAAAGCACATCCAAAGAGAATTAATGTCATTGAAGACAATTACTTTGGACTCCATAATGTTTTTGGCAACTAAGGGCAGATCCAAAAATATTAAAAATCCAAGCAATAAGACTCAGCAGAATTTAAGTTATGGCTAAATACTTTATGCATTGTTAGGAAGGAGGCTCAAGCCGAATGTCATTAGATCCAAACTGCATGAATTATTGTTCCATTACTCAAACCTCAAGATGTCCTACATGATTACAAAAGTACAAATATGTTTGTTGATTCTCTTAAAGAAGAATATGTGGTTTTTAAGATGAGCATAAAAAATGGAAAACTTAATATTTGTAAGTAATTGCAAACATTTCTATTAACATGACTAAGAACTATATTGAAAACAAATATAAAAATTAGCAAAAATAGGCTTCGATTTACATATAACCCATTATATATAGCATACTATTATAAGCTAATTTTTCCCAGAAGATTATCAGTTTGAAATAAGTTTTTTTTCCCTAACCTGAAAATTCATTTTGGAAAAAAATAAGATGTTGTGAATATTCTTAATTACTAATAAATGGTTCAGGAAAAAAATAATAATACAAAGGTAGCCACCCTTTACAATGTAGTCTCCCTAAAAGAACCAAACAAAACCAACTGCTCTTAAAGTTGAGTAAAGAGAAATAAGCATAGAGCAAATCTTGGTTCATAGCAATAGGAGCAGAATATCCCAGAACTCTAATTTGTATCTTTATACTTAGAAATGAATGAAAATAGAGGCAGATCCCAGAGATGAATTGATTTTACTTCCTTCAGCTCATACCATATATTATGTCTGTAAGAATTATCATATAAACCAGCATGTATATTTCAGTGAGTCCCAGAGAGAGACATGAAATATACAGGATCAAAATGTAGGAGGGGAGTGACGATTCATTAACAATAATGAATACCAGTCTAAGGCTTCCTCTAAACCTCCTCGAATAGTAGCTAGAACAGTGTCTATCATATCCATACACACCTAAGTATTGTGACAGTCCTTTGCATTCAGTACTAATATTATTCCTGTTTTACAAATGAGAAAACAAACAGAGATTATTCAGTGGCTCCATGATAGAAGAGGGATGAACGTGTGGCCATCTGACTTCAGAGTTCACACCCTTTTTCTCTCTAATACATAGACCTCAAGAGCATAATTCTTCAAATAAGCCTGTGAAGAAGATACTCAATAATAAATCTCAGTTAAATTTCCCCAAACATTTATTTCATTCATCATGGTTAGAGAAATGGTTATCTCCTCATTTTCTGGTCATGTTCCTTTATTCTTATCTCTCTAAGTCCCATACTCTCCATTTTCCCACATTTCCACATTCATGTTTTGTAAAAAACCAAAAAAAAGTTTTTTTTTATTTTTAAAATGATTGAAGTACAAAAAACAATTAGTTCACCATTGACATCTGTGGGGCTCAACAGGACAGGTAGAGTGATATCCTTTAGCCACATCTCTAGTCTGGAATAGCCATTGATTATTAAGTTTAAAAAGTCAGCTAATATTCTTGCATTTTAGTTTAACTAAAAGAAGAAAATGGAATTTATAAATTTTACAGACATAAAATATCCATTGAGATTCCACTGTGGCAACACCTGCCGATTCTCTCTTTTCATTTTGTGAATGAGTTTTCTGAGTGTTGCACTTAGAGACTACCACCAATCAAAATGTAAGAAATTCATATCAACAAAACTGCTTTAGTATTAATTTCAGGTAAAATGTAATTAATAATCCCATGTATGTCTAATAAAGCTATTAGGTAGGATAAATAAAGAGAAATGCAGCATGCATTCTAGTCACATTATACAATCTCTGTGCAAGGCCCTGAACCAAAATTGGAGCCTACTTAATAGGATTATTGCTCTTCTTCAATTTCTGAAGCCTAAAGAGAAAGCTTAACAGAGACTGAGGGAAGGGGGTGATGAATGTCCTTTTGTTTTAAAAGTGACAAATCATCTCTAATGAGATGTTAAGTGTAAACAATGTAATCTGAACCTCTTAACTATAGATGTGGTATTGGAGAAAACATACAAATCCTTTTAAAAGCCTCAGCATTCTCAGAAACAAATCTCATGGAGTTCCAAAATCCCATAAGCATGGAATTCTCAGCCAGAGATACTGGATCAGAATCAGAGAACAGAAATAAAATATAAAGCAAACCAGTCAAACTTGCCCAGTAGGCCTTGCCAACTATTGAATAAACCAAAGAGCTTTGAGAAAAGCCAACCAAGGGTAGTAAAATAAACCCTATAACTTGTCACTGGAGTTCCAGTGCCTTGTAGCAAAAAACCCTAACCTCGTTTGCAGGTGTAAGAAATTTATATGTGCATTTCTCAGGGCGTAGAGCTTTCTGGATGACTGGCATACCAAATGAAGTAAGAATATCCCCTGAAAAGAGACCAGGCTATGTCCTTTGAGATTAGTTTTCTATAATTCCCGAAGTTATATTAGATGTCCTTCATAGTCCAAAATAAGCATGAAATAAATAATGTCAATTATCAAGGTGTATTTATTTATAGGACTTTTTCAACTTCCTTCAAGTTGGATGTCAGGTAATAATTTTATCTTGATACATATACCAAGTTCATTTTGACTTCTAACATTTTATAGCTGGGGTGTGTGTGTGTGTGTGTGTGTGTGTGTGTGTGTGTGTATTTATAAATTGGGTGTGTTTATGTTCACATGTATTTGCACATTCCAGGTCTTACCAGGTTCATCACAGGATTTGTAAAGTATAATGCTGAGATTTGTCTCTTTGGTTTACTATACTGGAGAGGCCCTATGAGCTCTATGCATAGTCATAAAGGTCAAACTTTTGCTATGCATCTTCATATGCAGTGAAATGCTGTTTAGTTTTGCTGGAGTTCTTTTTAAATCAGGAAACAAAATTTAGGAAAAGGAAAATCTACACAGTCCATGTTCAGAGGTGTATCTAAATAGAGCCATTTAAAAACATTTTTTGATTATAATGCTTTTAAGAAAGTCCTTGGTTGCTAAAAAGCACACATATTTTTCATGCTGAGGTCTAAGACTGTAACATTTAGTATACTTCTAGAATGTCCTGTCACATCATTAAATCACATCTAAAGGCTTTATAAGACTAGAAATTATTTACATCAGACTTTAACAAAATCTTCTCAGGGAAGGACAAGTTGTGACCTAATAAACTATCTTCAACATGAGGAATAGGCACTGTCTCCAATAAGAATTTCAAATGACCTTTTTATAAATGAACCAAGTGAATAAAATTCCTGTTTCCTTTTTTGTGGCTTCTTGCTACATGTCTCATTTCTCTGATTACTTCTACAAGAAATTGGCATATGGGGTTGGGACCTGTTTTTATTTCAGATGATCTAGACACCAACTGACTACTGAAACACATCAAGAGCCCTTTTTATTTTTATTTTGAGACAGGTTCTTGCTAAGTTGCTTAGGGCCTTGCTAAGTTGCTGAGACTGGCTTTGAACCTGACTGTCCCTTTTTATATACTACAGATACTAAAGCTAGAAGTACAAAAATAATATTAAAACCTGTTTTATAGAAAGTCAACTAGTTATATCAGTCTCCCTTTCATCTCAAAACAAAGCAAAAAATAAAGAAACAAATACAAAATTGGAAGAAACCACAAATGTGCCATTGTTCTCTTTTACTTGAGTATTCTCTGTGATCTTTGCATGGATGCAGCTCAATTTTATCTTCCAAATCTCAAATTGAATACTAATTCCTCAAAGAGGGCTTATCTGGCCCCAAACTAGTGTTTATTTTTCCCCATTCTTGTCTATCGCAACTCACCTTTTGGATTTCTATAGCATTTACATCTGCATAAATAAATTGTACAGTTAGATATTGAAGAGATACCAACATATGTTTAGTTAAGGTGAAATGTACTACAATAGGATAAAGAAAACAATGACAAACTAAACAGATGAAACTTATCAGGAGCAACATTGGGAAACTTTCTTGGTGAATCTGGCTGTTCTTCCTCTTTAGATCACAAACCATAAGTTCATTAAGAAGCCTTTTATTCTTTACTAAGCACATATGTAACACCAGGTTGCAAACTATCAATCCGTACAATTTTATTAAACAACATAGACAAGATGGTTCAGAATGCCTCCAGGAGAGCTTCAAATTTTATATGGCACATCATAAATCACTATTTAGTATGCTTAATCTCTTTCTGACCCAAGAAATCACTAAACTGACCAGACTTTAGTTAGATATAAATGTAGTTACTACAAACCAGTTGCAAATTTACCCCTGATATATAATATCAAGCTTTAGTTCTGTTATTTTATTTTATTACTTTTGCATGAATTTATAAGTCCTGTTATTTATTATACATCATTTGTAGGGTCTGGGGCCAGAAAACAAATGGAGGCCCCAGGCCAATGGTCAGCTCATTCTAACACTCAGGCTTAGGAATGTGAACAGCATTAGCTACTTTGGTCAACTCTCAAAACTGATTGAAAAATGAGGCTCAAACAGGCACTAGAAGCAGGTTTTTAGTAATTTGAGCAGGGACCCTGGATTCCCACATATCTGAAAAATGGACTTGAAGTATATATTGGGGATACAGGCTTGATACACTTGGCCTGTGAGCAGGGCAGAGCCACAAGTGGGCCTGCATATAGCTATCTAAAGCACAGGGATTAAAGTGGGGACCTCATGTATGCAGGTCTATTACCAGTACTGTCTACCCCTTCTATGTTGAAATTAGCAACCTAGATCATAACAACAACCATGGTTGTTTTCTGTGCTATCGAGAGAGCCATTTAGCAAGGTGCAGAGTGGGCACCCAATGAATATTGAATGGATATGTGATTAAATGAATGAATAAATGAGTGAGAGAAAAAAATGACAGAAGTAAAATGATTGCTGAGAATATAAATCAATATTTGATGCTGACATTTTTAATGTGACATTGGAGTACAGAAAATGGTCGGGAATAGGGAGACTACAGATTAACACATAAACTCAAATTCTTATAAACAAATATTATTATTAATAGAGATATTTATGTTCAAAGAGTAAAATGTGGATTCAAATCAGCAGTATGACTTGAGAAGTTAGTTGTATAATTCATTTGTCAGTGACAAATCTAATGAATTAGTGATATAACTTGAATATTAGAGATACAACTTAGAATCTCACTGCATGTTTTATTTAAAACTTGATGCACTGTGCAAATAAATCTTTAAAACATAATCCTAAATCAAACTGTAAATAAAAATATAAAGAATGGCAGTCTGAAGCAGTCAAGAGGGAAGATGATTAAATGACCATGGGTATTCGACTTTCATGGAGAAAAGAGGAAGCTTGAAATGAGGACAGAGAAAGGCTAACGAGAGGAAGTAGAAAGGGATATTTATCATAGTCTCCTGTCATCACCATCAATATTTATTGTGCTTGGCCATTCTGTACTTTGCATTGCAGTAGGTGTTATGAGATACTATTCTATTAGCACTGGTGTTGCTGAATCATCTGGAACTGGAAGTGGGCTGGATAATAGAGAATTTGGTTGTCCAACTAAGTTATGTTGGCTATTTATAATGAATTGAGAGAAAGCAAACACTTCCAGACTAGATGGTATTGCAAAGCAAAAAATTGATTGAAACTATAATTCAAGCATTTCAAGGTAAAAAAAAAATCTAGTTTACATTGTTCCTCTATATTTTGTCCACACCCATCTTCCTCCCAGTTTTCATTCTCATGAGCATATGGTCACTACCTCTTAAAACAACACCTTTCAAAAAACGAAATCTCAACATCCCCAATTTAAGTCTTCTCTATTGACATTTGCCCTCTCTAGTCTGTCCTCAACAATCACAATTATGTTTTGTGTTTCAATCCGACCCTTATTTCTGCTATTCCAATTCCTTATAGATGTTACATTCACACAGAGAAGAGGAGGAAAAATATACCCTATATTCTTTTTTTAAGTATTCAGTAATGCATTCCATATTATTTTAAGTTATAACAGTCACAATCCTGATACAACACCCTTAGAGAAATAAAATTGAGGAATATTTGCTTCTTCCATTGTTTTGTACTTAGTTTTCACCATTTGACTTCTTTGATTTGGCTCCCTGATAAAAGAAATATAAGTAGAATTTATCCTTATGAAATACTTCACTTTTAATTGCTATGTTCTAGAAATTACAATTCATTTGCTTAAAAGTATCTTTTGAAGATAAAAGATTGGTTTCTAATTTAGATTGGTTTCTAATTTAGAATGACATACTTTTTCCTTTAAAAAATCTTGACCATATCTTACACAATCCACCTGGGCAATCAAGTTCACATACGCAATGTGCAACTGCTATGACGCCATTGTTTAATGGTTTGTTTGCATGGAAGCCTTTAAACCACATTCCTGTCCCATCCATTCCTCATGGTCCACTCAGAGTTACTTTTGACCTGAAGCCCACTTCCTCCTTTGACTGCCTTTTATCACATTTATTGACCATATCACTATTTGCCAATTGAATACCAATCCCCAAAGGAGTTCCATTCTGCTCTTGAATTATGTTTTTCCTTCAAATATGATCCTTCAAGTATGATTTCTCTTGTTGTCCCATAAACAATATTTCATTAAACATGTCATAAACTGCATTTTGGAAGAAACCTTACCTCCTACTTCTTTATCTTATATAACACAGCAAAAAGCTGTGAACTTAATTATATATCAGAAGTTTTAAATTTTGACATTTTAGTCACCAACATATTTCAATAAGTCTTATACTTGGAAAACTTAATTTTATGTTTTCTAGTTTATTCAAACTTTGTAACAAGGCTGTACATTATCAGTCACCTATTATAAGTGATAGAAAAAAGTTCTAGAATGTCTGTGTTACACAACAATCAAAAGGACAAGAAGCAAACCCAAATCGGATGACTCCAAGGGCAAGAGACCCTTTCCTCCGTTGGGGAAGACATAAGAACTAAACAGTTCAAATACTGGGCTTGAATGTGAAATTACAAACGCCTGAGGAGGGATGTTTCACCAACAACTCACAGGTGCATACCCCGTGAGCAGATGAAAATAGCATAGCCAGAGATGGGCAGCATCTGTGTCTTTATTACATGCTCACTTTGCAAGGTAACTCTGCATCTGTGCTGCCTTTGAGGTGGTTTTATTAATACATTAGGAGATAGAATGCTTAAAATTCACAAAAGGCACAAAATCAAATATAAGAAAAGTCACACCAGTGGGAAAAATGTGTAAACATTCATGTATAAATATATATATATATACATATGCACTGCACAAAGTGTTTTTCTGTGTGCATTTCCTCTAAATAGCTGTTTAGATGGCTATACTTATACAAAAGGCTGCAGGTATATTGGAAAATGGAAAAGTATAGTCACCACATAAAAACTTCATGATTTATACAGATGAAAAACTAATTTCTCATGGGTACATGTTTCAGGGTTGCACAGTCATCACTGTTTTCTCTCTTATGGCAGAGGCTAGGGCTACTCTTCTCATTTAACAGATAATAAAATTGCTGTGCCTCAAGTGATAAACAAAACTAATGGCACAAGTAGAAAGGAGTCTGGACCATTTAATTGCCAGTTGTCCATTTTTACTATGAAATAAAATTCCATTTTTGATGGTGGTATTCTGACTCAAAGGCATTCTGATAATGGATACAACACCGATGTCTCTCTTTTATGCAAATATGATTGGTGTCAAGTCAAGCAAATAAACACTCAGAATGTTTTGCGGCTGCTTCTGGCTTGATTGATAAAAAGCTATATCTCTAACACTAAAGCTTTTCTTATTTTTCCATAATCCAACCTTGTGTCTGAATGAAGGAAATACATTTAAGATTGTTCTTAATATATAGGAGATTTAACCCTCTCTTGGAAAACACTTACTATTTGAATCCACAGACATACCTCTTTAAGGATGACTTTGATTAAAAATAACAGGTGATGATAAATGGATGTTAAATTTCTGCTAAATGTTTCATTAACTTTGTGTTGCTATTAAGCTAATGCCAGCAATCATGTTAAGGTTCTGCCTGATTATTCATCAAAATGCTGTCTCCCACCTCATTGCTAAGCTCTCCAGAACTACTCTTCACTAAATTCATTATACCAGTCTCAATTCGTTGTTTGGTTTTTATTTGGAAAGTGCATTCTATAACTTTTAGAACTGATTATTGTATTCATCTCTTAGTGCATTCATTTCCTTTTGTATTTTGTAATTTTCAATTATTCAGTTGACTTTAGTTTTGTTTCTCTAGACTATTTCTGATTCCACTTTTGATGTCATGTGAATGTCACTTGTAAAAATCAAAGCAGAGGTGAAATGACTTAGCAGAACAAAGTTCTTAAGGTCCTAGTGTGTTAACTACAAAAAGGTTAAGTGAAGACATGCATAATACACAAAACTAATATACAAAAATAAAGAAAGATAAACCACAAAAAAGTGAAAAAGACTGGTAACATTCTTGTCACTTGGCATGGCTATTATATGTTTAACATTCTTTTACATAGTTCCACATTTCTTTAAATTCATGTATATAACATGCTAATTTTGCTATTGTTTTCTTTTGCACTTAGCAATTCTTATATATAACATTATGCATGGTATCTTGTATTTTTCTTTTTATCATTCATCAAAACACTGTCTACTATTTCATTACTTAACTCCCTAGAACTACTCTCTACTAAGTTCATTATACCAGTTTCTATTCTTTCTTGGTTTTTATTTGGTAAGTATATTCTCTAATTTCTCTTTATTGCAAAAATTCCCATTTCAATAAACATTCTTCTGCAAACTTCATATATGCCCTCATCAGCCTCACCAAGAGCCCTGAAACTGCACCAAACATACTCCATTCTCAGGCTTTTGGTCTTGCTGTTTCTTCAGATTGAGATTTAATTTCTACAAATACTATCATGCCTTGGTTGCTAACTTCAGGCAGGTTTCTCTCAAAGACTGCCCTTCAGAAAAGCTTTCTTTGAGAGTCTCAGCTTATTACCCATCCTCACCAAATACCTCATGGTGACACTTACATATTCCCTGACATTATTTATTATGTTATATAATAATTTATTATTTTATTTTCTATCTGACATAGCAGAATGTAATCCCCACAAAGGCATGGGCATTGCTTATTTTGTTTATTACTTTTTCCCTCAATGCTTAAAATGGTTTATAGTACCTGTTAGAAGAATAATTTGAAAATCAATGGATTAATGAACATTATTCCAACATATGGTTTTAACAATAGTTTATTTCAATTAGTCCAAGGTTTCTTTTCCTTTTCTTTCTCCCTCCCTTCCTCTCTCCTCCCTTCCTCCCTCCCTCCTTCCTTCCTTCCTTCCTTCCTTCCTTCCTTCCTTCCTTCCTTCCTTCCTTCCTTCCTTCCTTTCCTTCTTGGTTCCAGAGATAGAATCAAGTGGAGGTTAATTACTGAACCAAATTCCCAGCCCTTTGTATTTTAATTAATCAATTTATTTATTCATTCATTTATCTATCTGTTTATTTATGTATTTTGAGATAGAGTCTCCCTAAGTTGGTTAGGACCTCATTAAGTTACTGAGACCTGCCTCAGCCTCCCAAACCACTAGGATTACAAGTATGCACTTCCCAGCCAAGAGAGTGGTTTATTATAGAATTTCCCAAATTGTTTTCTAATGAAAAGTTGGAGAAATTTCAACATCAAGTCCAGTTAGCAGCCCAGATCTTTACCTTAGCATTGTTTATGTATTACATGTTAATTAAAAAGGATAAAAGTACATAGATCCAAAACAAATAAAGAACAGGAAAGTTCCCTAGTACAGTTATTCAGTTTACTGCTCTTTGATAACTTCCTAGAGAAGGAATAGTAAATTTATCTTTAAACTATATTAACAGTTGTTTTGTGCAGACTGATAGAATCAAGGCTACTTTGCATATACCATTGTTTTTTATTATGTATTATTATTTTGATTATTTGTAAGAACCTTGAGGACAGGTACTATACATTTTGAGTGTTTTTTTTTTAATTTTTTAATGCTGCTGTTTGTTTTTGTGTTACTTTCTGAAGAATACATATAAGGGTCATAGAAAACACACCAAATATTTGGTCATATGCTTGTCAATGGCTAATTACCTCAACTTTGAGATGTAATAATCCAGTGAGAACAAAACCAACTGTGTACTTCAGTGGTGGATTTCTAGAAAATCTTATTTGAATTGTAAAATTATATTTCTAAGATATATTTTATCCTAAACTACACAGTGGCATTCAAGTGAACTAGAAATTTTCCATTCATTATCCAATATGATGCACATTAAAATTTTTATCACTATGAAATAATATCCTGGGGCAAAATTTTTAAAGTAAACATGAGGAGTGAGGCTACCTATTGTTAATGTTAAAATCAAGGTTTCTATAGGCAAACTTAACACATTTGGGTTCAAATACTACATTTTCTCTATGTTTATTATTCAGAATTAATAATGCTTATTTCTTACTCTGAGCAAGCTAATCCAACACTCTATGTCACTTTCCTCATCTATAAAATGAGAATGTAATAGTATCTTCTTCATAGGGCTATTATGAAGGTGATTTTCAAATAACCTTGTATTCTTCTAATAAAATAACAATAAAATACTATGCCTAAAACGTAATATTTGCTGTTGCATGTTGTATAGTACATGTCAGTTATTATTTATTGTTTGCAACTTCAAAATAATTTTAACATTTACAAAAGTGGATTGCCAACAAAATTATGGCAATCCACCTCACAGCTGAAAGAAAAAGAGGAGGGAAATAGAGCAATAATCAAGTGAATAGAGGCCAGAGGAATTGCTGTCTTCTTTATAGAAAGAGGGTGAGGCTGTTGGACCAGATGCTCTAGGGAGTTTTGGAGAGAAAACTACATAAAGATAACTGGGGGAAGAAACAGGCAGTGCAGGAAATGTTGCCAGAATTTTTATTTAGATTGTTTTTTCCATTCATTGTATTTCTAGATATTTGAGTAAAGAATGGAATTCACTCTCCTCTCTCTAGCTCTGCATCCCTCTCTCTCTGTTTCTAATTTTACCATTCTCTCTTCCTCTCCATCTTTGTTGTTATTTGGTACTAGGGATTAAACCCAGGGGGGCTCAGTCACTGAGCCAGATCCCCAGCCCTTTTATTTTTTTTATTATTTTGAGACTAAGTTTCTTAGGGCTTCACTAGGTTTCCAAGGCTGGCTTTGAGCCTGGGATCCTCCTGCCTTAGCCTCCTCAGTCATTGGGATTACAGGCATGTGCCACCTCGCAAGTCTGGGATCACAATTTTTATATAACACACTAATCTAGTATGGAACTAAGTTGAATCTAAAATATCAGTCAACCTCAGCTAAATATTTATATTTGTCACACTCAAATTTCATTCTGTCTTTTCCCCTATTCTCTACTGAAAAGCAGACATGTCAATATATAAACCAAATACCATGGTAAGTCTTCATTTATTCTTTGTATGAAGCTCTAACTTTTTGTCTATGTAGAAAAACTAGTAAATAATAAGAATAAAGGATCTGATTCAGTTTCTCTACCTTCATGCTTCTATTATGTTACAATCTCTATTTGTTTATTGCACTGATTTTTCACACAAAGAAAAAGAACTACTATTTATTTTTCATTGATCTAAAGGCATTTTGACAAAGGTCTATAAGTACCTCCTTGATCATTGTTGGAAATAGTCTCATGAGACAATCAGTAAAGTGATGTGCAACCAGCAAAAGTACACTCAATCATCTTATATTGTCAATGTTTTTCTTGGTAAATGTGCTTCAAAATCTCAGGTCATCAATGAAGACAGGAAATTGTGCCAGAAAAATAACAACTCCCTTGGGAAATGAAAGTTGACTCATCAATGAAGACAGAGAATGAGTTTATGGTCATAGTCTATTAAAAGTGAGAATCTACTGAAGAACAAGTTTCCAAGCAAAGGAAATAAAATTAAATTAAAAAATATGCAGATGGAAACAATACCTTTACTTTATTTATTTATTTTTATGTAATGCTGAGGATCAAACCCAGTGCCACACACATACTAGGTGAGAGCTCTACCCAGAAGCCACAAACCCAAGACTAAATTTTTAAAGGAAGAAAGATGATAAAAATCAATTTAGTAACGTTTTACAAAACAATTACTAAAATTATTTTACTAAACAATTTACAATTTTATAATGTTTTACTAAAATGTTATTTTTGTTCTATTTGATTATGAAATATAGATAATTAATAATGATATAGCTATTATTGACAAAGAACATGGAGGTCTAAGGCTTCCTTGAAGAAAACCTGGGAAGAACCTTAAAAGATTTCTTCCTAAGATCTATAAAAATGACATCATATGATATGTAAACACTAAACAAAAGAAATGACCTTCTTTTTAAATTTAACATCAAAAAAGAGGATTATTGTCATTGCTTGGATGGTTGATTATAGGTGTGTTTATCAAGAATTCCATTACTTCCTGTGTATGGAGTTATGCTAAAAGGAGCACAGCTTGGTTAAGAAACATTCAGAAATATCTGAACATGCCTGCTATAATGGTAGGGTTAGGACTTCAGAATTCTTTGTGTGAGATGCATGAAAAGATGTTTGTCTTATATCCTTAAAGAGGACCCAAGAGTCAGACACAGTCAGACTGATGCTATGAAGACAATAAGATGAACAGTGGTTGCAGGGGCTGGGGAAAGGAATGGATAAATAGACAAAGCACAGAGAATATTTAAGGCAATGAAATTAGTCTGTATGATAGTACAATGGTGAGTATGTGTGATTAGTATCCATAATACTAAGACTGAACTGTAATCTAGACTTGAGTGATAATGATCCTTCAAAATAGTTTCATCAATTGTAGCAAATGTACCACTCTAGGGGAAGAATTTGATAATGGCTGCCCATGTGTATAAATGGAGGTGGTATGGCAAATCTCCATACTTACAGTTCCGTTTTCCTATGACCTAAATCTTGTCTGAAAAATAAAGACTATTTAACCAAACAAGCAAACAAAGTAACCTATGATATGATTGTTTTTATTTTCCACAAAGTAATGAAGAATAATGGAAATGATAAATCTGTAGATAAATATAAATTTTCTTTTGTTTTATCTTTGTAAAAATATTGAATGTTTAAAACAAAAATATGTGGAGGAGTTTATAACATGCAAAATTAAAATATATCAGAAAAAAATATAACAAAGAATGGTAAAATAAGAAATAAATAAATCACAAATACCTTAGATTATATGGGAAGTTTTATAAAGTCATTTGAAGATGAACTGGGAAATCATGAGTAAGTCATAGAGCAGCCACTAAGAAGGAAAACAAAGACTATAAAGGAGATGGGAGGAAGTACTAAAACAATACTTAGTCTAAAAAAATAAGTAAGAAAAACAGGAAAAGAACAGACATGACAAACAAAGAATAGTCAATGAAACATTAAGCCTAAATATAATCAGTCATTATTATATTAAATGTATGTGGGTTAAATTTTAATTTGGAATCAAGAACTATCATATAGGTCATGCAAACCAGTAAAAAAAAAAGCAATTTAAAAGAAATGCACATTAAAAATAAGGACAAAGAGATTAAAAAATGATACACAAACACTATTCAAAAGGAATCTGGACTTGCTGTATTATTATCAAAAATACATTTTATGAGAAGAATTATTACTGGAGACAAAGGAAATAATCTCATACTGTTGAGTCAATTTGAAGGGGAAATGCTCCTAAATATGTATTGCCTAATAAATGAACTTCAAAACTTTGAGAAACAACACAACTGAAGGAGGGAATAGGTAATTTTATAATTATGTTAGGATATTTTTAAGAATGGGTTTTAGTAACTGATAGAATAAGGAGAAAAAAAGTCAATATTGAGAAAGCTTGCATGCTATTTGAATTAGTGTTCTACACCAAAACAAACCTATTAGGAGATGAATTTAGATCCTTAAAACTAGATTTATTTTAAGGAATTGGCTCTTGGAATTTTGGAAGCCCCAAGATCTATAATAGGTAGGCTGGAGACAAGAGAGCTAGTGGTACAATTACAGTCAAAGCCCAAAGGCATGAGAACCAGAAGAACAAAAGGTCTCTATTCCTCTCCAGGGGCCTTAAAAGACATAAGTCCCAACTCTGGTGATTGACAGTTAAACTTCTCTCTTATAAGCCTTTTTGTTCTCTTCTGGTTTTCAGTTGATTGAATGAGCCAAACCACAATAGGAAGGGTGATCTTCTTTATTCAGTTTATTCAAAGGTTGATCATCCAGAGGCATCCTTAGAATGTTTGACCAAACATCTTGGTACCCTATGACCTGGTCAAAATGACAAAAAAAATTTTATCTTCACACTCTTGATCCAAATAAAATTTAAGGAATTTTACCCAATAACTGCAAAATAAACATCCTTTCCAAGTGATATGAATAATTCATTGTTACAGTGATAAGATTTTTGGTTCCAAATCAACCCTTCTTTGCCCTGCTCTTTGATACTGGAACTGGTATCAAAACCTTTGCCAGCTGGCTTGAAGCTAGGTTTGGCCAACAGAGGCTGCTGGAGATGTACACCAAGTCCAAAGCAGGACAAGAGGATTTTTCTTTTGTGCTGTTTGCTATTCTGTAGATTAGCATTGAGTGAGGTATATATTAAGCATTCATTACACTAAAATGTTCAAAGTCCAACTGTGACCCACACTCACCTATGGGTCACCTGTGTTCTTGAGGCAGCCTCTGTCTTTCAACTAAATGCTTATTAGCCTCTTATGCCTTTTTACTGTGAAGTATAAAATATTCCCCAAAACGCAGAAATATAAACCTATAGTTCAATGAATTTTACTTTAAAAAATTCCTCAGATAACTATAAGTTAAATACTACCAGCACCCCGAGAAATCCCCTTCCTACACTATTTTCATATGATTCTTACCATTTAGATATCTTCTTTCAAAAGTACCAATTCTAATCTCAGGCATATTAATCTAAAGTACCTTGCCTGTTTTTCTGTAAATAGTATATTAATAGTTTTCTATATCACAATCTCACACATATTTAGTAAGATTCATTTCTGGATATTTAAATAATCACATAAATATATCAGTAAATGAAGAAAAATTCCAAATTGGTGCAATACTGAAAGCTGTCAGCCAGTTCTGAGACTTGCCAAGGTGAGTTACCACCAATCCTGAGGGAAGCCTACATCAGGTCTTCACTGTAGGCTTGTAAACAAATTCTGATCTCCTCCAACCAGAAGGGACAATTGGAGGACTATGCCTAGTAATCCAGTATTTGATCATTAAGGGTAGTAAAGATCTAGAGAATGTTAAATTCTCAATGTAGACAAGTCTGCTATGCTAAATTCAATCCATGTTTTGGAAAGAAAAAGAAACTGTAGGGTGAAACAAGACCATTTGGATTGGTACACTTGAAAATATTGAAACCCCAGAATCCCCTTTACCATGCAGACTTGCAGAAGTGGCACATGCTTAGTAATTAAAGGCCAGTGCTCCACCCATGCTTGAAAATAAGAAGTTGTTTTCCTGAAAGACAAAACACTTGTTCTCATAATCTTCCCTTATTTACTCCCTTGGTCACCAGGTCTATAATTAATTCACAACAAAGCTGTGCTACAATGTGGCTGGTTTTTTGTTTGTTTGTTTGTTTGTTTTTGTTTTTGTTTTTGTGTGTGTGTTTAAGAGAAAATAGAGGGACAGCTTATACTTTCTAGGAGCTACAGACTCTAGCTAAAATTTTCTGTCAAGAACTGCTGGGCAGGGTGGTACATGCCTGTAATCGCAGCAGCTTGGGAAGCTAAAGCAGGAGGATCACAAGTTCAAAGTCAGCCTCAGCAAAACTGAGGCACTAAGCACGTCAGTGAGACCCTGTTTCTAAATAAAATACAAAATAGGGCTGGGGATGTGATTTGGTGGTTGATTGCCCCTGAATTCAATCTCTAGTACAAAAAAAAAAAAAAAGAAAGAAAGAACTGAAGCATGTATGATAAAACTAAGTACTATGGGTGTTGGTTAAAGGGACAGGAATATAAAGCAAGTTATGACCTGGCAAAGACTGCAGAAATACTGTACACAGTGGCAATACTTTGCTAAGATGGCTCTTGGGAAACGTGGAAAAGTAATGGCCAACATTAAGTGATTTATAAAAGCCAGCATTGTTATTGCAAGTGAGAAAGAAAGGAAGTGAAGACTCAGAAAGTGTGTTTGCAAGCATACAGAATCAAGAGTAAAATAAAGGAAAAGGGGTGGGGAGGATAAGATTACATAAAAAGCCAATCAAATACAAATTAACAGACAGCAAAAGAAAGTTTAGCAGAGTAGAAAAGGGAGAAGGGGAGTGGGGAGGACTGGAGGAAAAAGGGGCAATCAAAAACTGAAATCAATTTCCATGCATGTCTGAGGTTGTTAGGATGAACCCAATTACTATGTATAACCATCAGTATGTATAAATTAATAAACATATAAAGATTTAAAAGTATAATATACTATGTAACACCACAAAATCCACAAGTTTACTGTGATAGGTAGCATTTATTAGAAATATATGGAATGTAATTATAGTCAGCAATAGTGGTCATTAGAAAGCTTTCTTTCTTCTATAGGCCAAAACAGCAAGTGACGCCATTGCAGAATTATTCCCACTGCAAGAAATTCAGATGATAGGCAATAATAGAAGCCAATTGGCAGATTGTAATTTTTCAGAAACAAGAATTTTAAAGTTAATGTAATGGGTGACAAAGGTGGTAGACAGAAAGGCATATCTCTATAAAGCTGTTTTAGTAAGCTTTTTTTTTTTTTTTTTTTTTTTTTACTGTTGTGACCAAAAGACCTGATAAGAACAATTAGAAGAGGAAAAGATTAATTTGTGGCTTGTGGTTTCAGAGGTCTCAGTCCATAGATGGCTGACTCAGTAGCTCTGGGACTAAAGGGAGACATAACATCATGGCAAAAGAATGTGGCAGAGACAATGAAGTGGGACCATGGCACCAGGAAGCAGAAAGAAAGAGAGCATCCCTCACCATGGATAAAATATAAACCCAAAAGGCATGCCCCAGTGACTTCTAGCCACACCCTACCTACCTACACTTACTACGAAATTAATCCTTATGAGGGTATTAATGCACTGATTAGGTTAGAATTGTCATAGCTCAGGAATTTCACCTTGCATTTTCTCACACGTGAGTTTTAGGGGGGATACCTATTATCTAATCCATATCAATAGCTATAGAGATAGTTAATAAAAATGTATATATATACAGGGACAAAATTTAGTTGTTACTAATTCAAGACAACTAAAAGAATCAAGGATAGATGATCAGGAGGCCAAGAAAAGCCACCACAAAGAAAGCTAAAATTCAACCTGAGTGAATTTTGTGTGAAGTGTGGATTGGCATTGGTCTTATTCTCCATATCTATTTTCTCTGCCTAATTTTCCATTCTCATTTTTCTCCGGCATCATGTGTTGAAAGCACTGTCCTTTCCTCATTGAGTTATGATGCCACTATTGCTCAAAATCAATGGACCACATACATTGAGTCATTTCTAGATATTCTATTCTGTTCCATTGATTTATATATCTGCTCTTATTGTCTTTATTTTTCATTTTTTTAAGTCTTGTTACTTTATCTTTTTAAAATTTGCTCATTCTAGATTAATTTTATTTCTAAATAATGTTTTACTTAAGTTTGACAGTTTGACAAATAAATATTTTTTCAGGATTGCACTGAAATTGATAGATTTACATGGGTAAAATGGATAGCTTAACAATATTGACTCTTCCAATTCAAAAAATTGGATGTTTTAAAAATTCCTTTCAACAGTGTTTTTTATGTCCCACATTAAAGTTTCACACTTCTTTACTGAATTTATTTCTAGTGATTTCTGTTTTTATTGCTTTTTCATATAGTGTATTTATTTGATGACTTTTAGTGTACTTTAGTAATACAATGGATTTAGTATTGTTTTTGATTTTTCTAATTTTTTAAAATTTCCTTACTAATTTAGAATTTAATTTGCAAAGGGCTTTGGTTCTATAATCAGGTATTCTTTGAATAGCAATGATTGTACTTTTTTTCATTTCTGATTTCTATTATGTTTATTTCTTTTTCTATCTTTGTTGCATTAGAGTATCTAAAGCATTGACAAATTAAATTGAACAGGCTTTCCTTTTGCTCAGGCTATGCACATAACCTCTAAAGTGATAATAAAATGAATATTTTATAAATGTCCTTTATCAAATTCAGCTCATTTCCTTATATTCCTACTTATTTAAAAGATTTTATTATGAATGTATGTTGAATTTTCAACAAGTTTTCATGCATATATTGAATTGATGTTATGGTTTTTCTCTTATAGTATGTTGATATGTTGAATTGTATAGATTAATCTAAAATGTTTCTTCTTTATCATTTTAAAGTAATAAACTACATTTATTGATATTGAAATTCAAGTTATTATAAATTTGAATATTTTCTTTAAATGTGCCTTTGCATTTCTGGGTTCTTATTGGTCATGATGTATTATCCATTTTAATATTGCTCTATTAGATAGTCTAATATTTTATGAGAATATTTTGTATCTATTTTATAAGGGTCACTGATATGCTGGTATTTTTATTGTAATGCTTTTGTAATGATTGTGCTATCAGTATATTAGTTCATGGTATTAGTAGTCTCATCAACTAATTTGGAGAAAAAGTCTTTCCTTTTCTACTTCCTGAAAGGTATTTGTGAAACTTTTTATTCCTTAAATCTCTGACAAACTCATCAGTGAAGTCATTTAAACCTGGAGTTTTCTTTTCAGGAATATTTTGATAAATAATTTAATTATTTAATAGATATAGGAAGATTACTATTTTTCTCCTCTTGAACAAACATTGGTAGTTTATGTCATTCAAGCAATATATCCATTTCATTAAGCCAAACCACATGCAGTTGTCCATACAATTTCTTAAGTACACTTTTATCTATCAGATCTTTGCTAATATTGCTTCCCTCATTCCTGCCACTCACATTTTATTAATAATTTGTGTACTTGCACTCTGTTATACTCACTACAAGTTTATTAGTTTTACTAATGTTTCACAGATCAAACTTTTCACTTTAGGGGTTATCTCTTTTATTTTTCTTTATTCAGTGATACTTATACTAATCTTTAATACTTATTTCCATCTACATGCTTTGGATTTAGTTTCTCTTTTAAAAAAAATCTTGCTAAAGTGGAAGTTCAAATCATTGATTTTAGCTTGTCTGTCTTGGTTACTAAGAGCATTGCATATGTAGCTCTCACTCAAAGTGCTGGTTTGGTGCCTTCCAGTTAATATGTGAAAACATGTAAAAGCATGTTTTCTTTTCTTTTTCTTTCTGTTCTGGGGATTGAACCAGGAGTGCTTTACCATTGTGCCCTTTATTTATATTTACTTTTTTTGTTGTTGTTTTTGTTTTCAGACAGGGTCTCACTAAGTTGCTTAGGACCCTGCTAAATTGCTGAGGCCTGCCTCAAACCTGTGATCTGCCTGCCTTTACCCCTCCAGTCCCTGGAATTATAAACAGGACCTGTTCTCAGCTTCATTTTCTTTTGATGTGAAATTTTTTCTCATCATACTTGTAATTTCTTCTTCTCTATGTGGATTACTTAATGTGTTTTAAATATACAAATATTTGAGAATTGTGATAGGCTGAAAAAATGGTCCCCAAGTAGATCTGTGTCATAATCCCTGGAAATGGTGAATGCTACTTTAGATGGCAAGAGGGATTTTTGCAGCTCTGATTAAGTTAAGGATCTTGAGTTGGAATCCTGGATTATCTGAATCACAAGTGTCCTTATAAAACGGAACAAAGGAGGTTTGATAAAGAAGAGGACAGACACAAAGATTTCAGAGTAGCAGCCACAAGCCAAGAAATGATCCTGAGACCACATACTAGATGCTGAAAGAAACAAGGAGTAGTTTCTCCTGAGGCTTCCAGAAGGAATCAGACAACAACTTTATTTTATCCCCATGAGACTCATCTTTCATATCTGGCCTCCATAACTCTGTGAGAATTAATTTCTTTCTCTTAAGCAAGTTTGTGATAATCTTTTTACAGCATCTATAGATAACTAATGCTGGAATTTTACCAGATACTGTTCAGTTGCTGGTTTCTAATGTGCATCTGCTTTAGTCAAGGGTTATACTCTGGAAGACTTCAGTTTTTTTAAATATATTGTCAAGGATATGGTTTATTTTGGTGAATGTATCAGTCAGGATCAATGCATGAGCAGGATCCACACTGATAATTGGGTATCTGATTTCAAGGTTTTTTCTTTCTCTTTCTTTTTAGGTACTATCAATGTAATATACCAGGGTATAGAGTTCTTTGTATTTATTGTACTTAGGGTGAGCTAAGCTTCTCAGGTTTCTAAATCAATGTAATTTTTAAAATGATATTTGGGGAAATATTACTCTTTTATTTTCCAATATTTTCTATTCTTCATTCTTACTCTATTCCTTATAGGAGTCAGCTGCTTCTACATTGTACCATTTGATAAGCATTCACAGGCCCCTGGACGTTCAATCACTTCTCTTCAATCTTTTTTATCCTCTATTCTTCACTTTGGACAGTAATCTACTGATATATTTGAATTCACAGAACTTGACTTCTGCCATGAGAACCACTTATTTCTGCAGAGTTCGTTTAAATGTAATATTTAATTCATCTTTATTTTATTCTACTTTCAGGGCTGCAGAAATAATCTTTTTATTTTCCTAGATGACTAGACAGTATCTCAAGGCAACTTTTTGAATTACATAAAATAATGATTTTCAAAAGTTACACAAAATCTAGATGACCCTCCTTCCTCTAGGTATGCAGACTCCATATTCATTTTTCAAATCTACATTTCTAAACTCACGCCACTGTTTCAAAAATGTCTAACAGTATTGCAAATAAAATCTATTTTCCCAATTTGGGCATCAAATGATTTTCATATAAAAGAGTAATGAGTAATTACAGTCCCCAAGGTGAAGCCTTATATGAGCATCTAGAATAATGGTGTCCTTTGTTCTCTTTTGTAAGCTGGGGAACTGCATGTGGTTAAGAAAGACTGAGTGTCTTTGAGGAACTTGGCTTGATTTTAAATGCTGCTCAATTCTGCCAAAACATAAAATACCTCAATAAATTTTATTTTATCAATAGCTTAATTTTATTATAAATTTTATTTGATTAAAATATCAAATTTTCTTGATATATAATTTTAGGGTGTATTACCTATGTAATGTGGTTATGTATTCATCAATACCCTTCATTCCCAAAAAAGAGACAAAGATGATAATGATACCTTTCTCAGTGAATTCTTGAACTAGAGAATTTTACCCCCAAAACCAATTGTGTAAACTCAAGTTTCTATAAACTTTGGCCCCTATAAATTGTATGTGTTTGTGTGTGTGTGTGTGTGTGTGTGTGTGTGTGTGTGTGTGTGTAAGAGAGAGAGAGAGAGAGAGAGAGAGAGAGAGAGAGAGAGAGAGAGAGAGACTAGAGAGACTGGGAGAAAACTTATGATGTTAGTTATAAAATAAATAGAAAAACAGAAATCATAGTAGGATTCAAGGCATTATTTGATGGTACCACATGTAAAAGGTTAGAAACAAGGGAGATACATACACTCTGTTCAGAGAATAGAGTGAGCAAGCAGAAAATAAATAGCATCTTAATTTTAGCCCAACATTGAGAACTGCAGAACTCTTTAGAAGCTGTGATTTATAATGAAACACTAACCCAAAGTTCACCTTTTCTACAACCCATACTAAATCTTGCCACAAGAAAAGCATTGAACCAAAGGCCTGACTGAGCCACAGGGAGGACACAGAAGGGAGGACATAACTAGGTAACAGTGGCGTTGCCAGGATTCGGGCAGTTCTTTGTAAAATTGACTTGAGGAGATAGAAACCCAGTGCTCTTTGGACTTCCCCAGAGATAAGACCTGAGTCCTCTTACAGAAATCATCTTCTTCAGTATAAGAAGACTCTTTTATATACTATTTCAAATTCTCTTTGTCCCACTTCTTTTTGCACAAGTGCAAATTGTCAGTGACTTTACCTTAGGCCCTGACCATGTGGCTCTGGCACCATACCCAGCCCTCCTCACCCACACTGTTCCTCACTGGGTTTCTCACACTGTCCTAGAACATCTGCCTGAACTGCTGAGAGCTCACGTGAAAGTGCCCAGAAGTTAATATTCATGTGACAAGCTTGAGCAACAGCAGGTATCCCCCTGGGTAAATACTTCCCCCCCTTTTTTTTTTCTTCCAGGGAGGTGATTCTGAGATATATTTTCTCAAAAAGATATGGCAGTTCAAGGACTGGTCACCCATGGTATTGGCCAACTTGATATGCACCCATGATAATGCATCTTCATGTTGACTATTGTTCTGTCCTGATTTTCCATGTATCTCACTCTGAATCTGTGGAAACATATTTCCACATGAAATACATAACAGTCCTGTGTTTCAAGCTCTTCTTTGAGGAGAACGCAGTCAAGGGAAGGGGAAACATTGCTGGGGATTATCCTTTAATTTACTGTCAGCACGTACTCTGAGAAACACAGCAGAAATCATAATGTGAAGTATGACCCTCATTAGATTCATATTTTTTCCCTTAAAGCAAATGCAAAAGAAGATAGGGATAGAAGCAAATTCTACCTCTCCACCCATGTATGATTTTTTCAATTTTTTTTGTAGTTGTGGATAGTCAGAATGTCTTGATTTTGTTTATTTTTATATTTTGCTAAGGATGGAACCCAGTGCTTCACATATGCTAGCAAGTGCTCTGCCATTGAGATACAGCCCCAGCCCCATGTGTGATTCCTAAGAAACCTGAAGTTTCATGGAGGTAAAAATATACTTTGAAAAAAGTTTTTTTTAAAAAAAAAACTAACCTATGTAATATTAGCTGCCTATAAAAACAAAGTACTTAAGTCCTGCAAAGTTTTCAGGGCAAAGAGGGACAGGCAGACCTTATGACAAAAGGGGTTTGTTGTGACCTAGAAATGGTATATAAAAACAGAGCTGAGAAGTTATTCCAGGAAGTTATTCCAGATGGGAAATAGAAGCATTTTGTGCATAGTTGAAAAAAAAAACATAATAAATGTGTGGCTGGACTGAAACTGAGAAATGGGAAGCAATAAAGCTGGTTTGTGCTTCATTCTGTCCTTTTACAAACAACCTGCCATCTCTCCTTCCTCCCTGGGTCATCCACACACAGTGTTTGTTCTGTGCCCACCATGTTCACCGTTATCTTCTGGAATCTTGGTTTTGACCACTTGTTGAGACTTCTCTCCTTGGGTATTTTCTGGCTTCTAGGATTCATGCATCTTCCTGATTTTAGCATCTGTGTGGCTTTGTCTAACTGCTTTATTCTAACCCTAAGTATGAATTCTGCTGCCTGATCCAAGCCTGTCCCTTCCTCAGACAAGAAAGGACAGAGTTAGAGATGAAGGATGGATCCAGTTCATGGGTTTCTAAGGCATATCAGAAGAATCTGGACATCAACCTCAAGTGTGGGTCCCAATTCGAACATCAAGTTCAATGACTTTTACAGAATAGCTTCCTGGGGCTGAATAGACAAGAAGGTTCCTAAAGATGCTTCAAGAAGAAGTAGAAATAATCAGATAAAGAACTACTTCTAGAGAATAATTAACACACTAATAAAAAGCTAAAGATGAGTTGTAAAAAAAAAGTTATGATTTTTAGGTTTCTTTTCAAAGAGAAAGAAAGTAAGAGAACAAAATATTAAGTCCTATACTCTACAATATATATGATAAATGTGTGTTAAATAATAAATTTAACTCACATCTCTTAGGTGATACTTTCTGCCTACTTTGTCATTTTTGCCCTCTGAGCCTCACTCATTCTAGACCCTGAGTATTTTTATAATTTACTATGGTTGAAAACATAGATTCCAGAGTCAGCTTTGATAAAACTTCTGAATCTAATACCTTCTAGTTTCATGACTTCCATCAGGACTCTTAATTTCTCTGTACCTCGGTTTTCTCATTTGTAAAGTAGTGATGATAATTAACACTTAGTCATCAAGTTGTTGTGAGGAATTTGACCTCTTACATGGAGAACACTTGAATCTGTCTTCTGGCCCACAGTGACTATTCCTGAAATATTACTGAGCACCTAGTTACTATTAGCACTATATCTAAAAAAGAGAACAAAAAGACAATTCTTTTCTATCCTCAATTCTATACAACCCAACCCACTCTGATTAGTACTAATCACCTGGTCTGACATGACAATTAAAGCAGATAGGTTGAAAAACATAATTCATTAAACTTTGATTCTGGTGAATTAACAATGTTGTTTTTAATACACAAGAATCTACACATTTGGAATTTTAAAAGTCACTTTTGAGAATTAACTCTCTATAATAAAATTACTGGTTATCATGTTGGCAATGAAAACAGAGCAGTAGGGATGCCCTGATTCCAACTGCAGGAGACACAGCTCCAAAGGACCTCAAGGTGAGTCATGCTGTGCATAGGCTATGCAGCTAAACAAGGAGGCCTGGCAAATGCATTCATAAAGAGATGAGTAAGTATCATCTTATTATACATGGCAGCTTCTATCCAAACAGTGTCAGCATGAGGGGAGCTCTTTGTTTCTCTTACCTAGCATGAACTATATGAATAATAAGCTAACTATTTCTTATTTTCTTTGAATACTGTCAGTTCACTGGAATTAGAACCATTGCTACTTTAAGATAAAAAAAAAAACAATTTGAACATATTTCCCTTCACTACAATCTTGAATTATACATTTTATGTATAGATTCTTCAGGATATTTTCCTAGAGTAACTTTTAGAATATGAATGTATAAATAAATATTGATACATGAAACCATAAAATTGAAAATATTAACAAATCAGTGTAAGCAAGAGGTGCCAACTTCTAATAATTACCAGAAAGTTACAAAGAAGTGTGGGGTTTTGTTGTTTTTCATCTTCTTCTTAAATTGCCTCGTAAACAATATGTAAATGTGCTAAAACTCCTTTAAAAATGTTTTGCGAGATGATACTCCAATGCAGAAGATATAGCTAGAATTTATCTCTTGAAAGTATGAATTTCCTACAGCTCAGGGACTATCCTGTCACAGTTTGCAGCAATTTTGCTCCCTTAGACAGGCTTATTTCTGTCTGAATTTTCCAGAAGGTATGACAGCACAACAGAAAAAAAAAAAAAAAGAATTAGAAGAATAAAGGAGTTGTTTATATAATACCTACTTCTTTTCTAGGAGAAGAGCATGATTGGAGAAGCCATTGTTTCATGGAAGTACAATAAGTGAAATGATGCAAGATTTGAGAAGCCAAGATAAGCAATATATAGACAATTTATATCCACTATAAGTTTGCATTAAAAAGAAAGAAAGCTAGAACCTAAAACCAGACCTTGTATAAATTTAGAGATGCAAGACTTTGGGTAGAACACAAATGTCTAATGGGGATATTTTAAAGAACTTTCCTGTGTGAAATGAAACATAAACTACCTTTCACATCTCTTTCCCAAAACTTTGTAAGATGTTGCAGAAGTTACTTATGCTTTGTGGATTAGATTTTCAACAAAGCATTTGTCCTTCCTGAAGATCAGTGAAAAAGAAAACAGCCCAAACCAAAACAAAACAAAAACAGAAGCTGCCAGAAGAGCCCACCATATGGAGAGTTTGCATGAACAAAAGATAGACAAAGAGAATTCGAAATTATGGGAGGAAACAGAGCTTGTCTCAGTATCACATATCAGAAATTTTTAATATTTTTCTAAAATGGGCCTTTCCTCCAACATAAGGTTTTACCTTTTTAAAAAAATTGAATACTAGCAATTGCTTAAACAGAAAGTACAAGCTACATGCAATGTGATACTTGGGTTATAATTCAATAGATGCTGGGAATGACCAATTGAACACAGAGGAAACAGAAACTGTCATGTGAAGAGAGCGTGTACACAGCTGTGCATGGGAATGATTGGCCGTTTTCCTCTAATCTATTGGCAGTCAAAAGACAGGGGTCTGCAGGGGCTCTAGAAAGAATGCTAAGATGGCAATTTCTCCTTGAGTCTTGAATCAAAATAGTTTGTTTTGCCTAATTTCACTGGGTACAGATAAAAGTCAGCTTGTTAAAACAATTGATTCAAACCTTCAAGAGATCTGAAATAGCCTTGTGGTCACTGGACTCAGGAGAGTCATTCTAATTGCTGCTTTAAATACTGTTTTGGAAGGTCAAAAGGAGAGGCTGCAGACGGACCCACGTTGGAGGGATAACTTATGCCTGGCAGGCTGCAGGGCTACAAATCCCAGGATAGTGTCAGGGCTGGGGTCGGCTGCAATCTGCTGCCAGCCTGATCCCACACAGCCCACAGGGGCATGTACTCAGGAGAAGGACGAGCAGAACATGGCTGTCTAACAGATGGCACTAAAACCTGCCTCCTCTGGTGAAAGAAAAATCTGCCAAAACCAGGTGTTTCACAGGTTTTTCCTCTCTTTTTTTTTTTTTTCTCCCTGAATTTCTCTGTGTGAGTCCATTCCAAAAGCTTCAATATGAGCACAGCTGCCTACGAGTTATCTAAGGAAATGAGAATTTTTTTAAGTGCAAGACATTTTGCAAACAGCTTTTGGGGACCATCCATACGCACCACATACCGAGTGTCCTTTAATCAGGTCATTTTCAGGCACAACATGAGCATGGGAGGAAATTTAGTCTCTTCTTTTCATCTGTTCTAATAGTAAAAAGTAGCTGAACAAAATAAACTCCTTCATTGGTGGAGGCTGTGTTAGCAGGCTGAGAATGCTCAGGTTATCTCTATTAATACTGTTGCATGTATGCTTAGCAGACCTTGTTTGCTATCTTAAAAGAAGGGAAGGGGTCTTCTACACAAAGAAGATCCAGAAATGCATGCTTCTGTTCATTGTGCACCAGTGTAAGATAACAATGGAGAAATGGGGATTAATGAAGATCGAGACAGTGGGAGCACAGGGTGATTCTGCATCTATTTTAAAGCCCCTCTACCTTGTTCCATGGGAAAATGTTGAAAATCCAAGAATGTAATTGTCTTGAGTTACAATTAAATTTAGGAGGAGGGCACTCTTCCTAAATTTTCCATGCTCTCTTATCTCAAAAAAACTGTTCTTCCAACCTTCCATTTATTCCATTCCATACCTCTGGCTGGGTGATTTGATTCAGGGAATTTTATGGACAGTTATCTCTCTCCTCAAATAGACATGAGCATGAAAGTCCTAAAATATAGGCTGGGAACTGGATGAAGCAAGTGAGAAAAATCCCTTTTGGATTTGAAACAGCAAGTCCTTAGTTTGGAGGGTGTTAAAGTTTAGATGTAACGCATCCCCCAAAAACTTGTGTATGAGAAAATGCAAGAAAGTTTAGAGGTGGAATGATTGAATTATGATAGCTTTAACATAATCAGTGCATTAATCTCCTAATGAGGATTGTCTGGGTGGTAATTGTAGGCAGGTAGGGTGTGGCTGGAGGAGTTGGGTCATTGGAGGGCATGCTTTGGGGGTATATATTTTGTTCTTTGTGAGTGGAGCTCTCTCACTCTCTGCTTTCTGGTGCCATGTTCCCTGTTTCCTTTCCTTGCAGGTCTTTTGGTCATAGTGACAAAACACTAAAACTGAGAGTTATGAGCAATTGCCAAATAAAATAACATAGAATACTTGTTCTTTTGCCAACTCTTTATTAGGTTCTCAATGCTTTGCTAAAATAGTTTTTAGTCCAAACAGTCTGATTTCCTGGCTATTTCTCTCTTTAAAATGGTAATTAATTGCTATTAATCTAGCAATTAATAGGCACATGGTCATTGTTAGTTCCTATTCCTTTCATTTTGGAGAAGCAGTATGCTATGGTACAGCAAGTTTTAACTTATTCTAAGTTGAAAGCAAACTGGCTTCTGTGGAAATGACTTAGGCTTATGCAGAGAAAAGCCAGGGAGATGAGCATTTCCAACTCTATGCCACTGTATTCCATTCTACCCTGTTTCTATACTGTGGTTTAGTATGAGACTATTTTGAGGGGAAAATGCTAGAAGAAGATATGGACAAGGAGAAGCTTTTGAGTTCTTTAGAAGGGTGGAAAGAACATTGATATAAACTAAGAGAAACCTCAGTTTTAGCTCTAACTTTGCTACTTACTCATTTTGTGAAATAGGTACGTCATTTAACTTCTTCAGTATTAGTTTCCAATTCTAAAACAGTAATCATCATAACTAAACTTTGGTAGAAGAAAAGCTTCAATGAGATAACAAGTAAAAATTTGTCACTCCATTATTTGTTACTTACTTATAAGTCCATAAATATGTTTTTATTTATTTTAATTAGGTATATATCACAACCGAATGCATTTTGATTCATTGTACACAGTTGTAGCCCAACTTTACATTTCTATGGTTATACCCGATGTAGGGTCACACCATATGTGCAGTCATACATGTACCTAGGGTAATGATGTCCATCTCATTCCACCATCTTTCCTGCCCCCATGCACCCTTCCAACCCTCCCTCCCCTTTGCTCAATCAAACTTCCTCCATTTTTTCCCATGCCTCCCCCAACCCTGTTATTGATCAGCATCTACTTATTAGAGAGAACATTTAGCCTTTGGTTTTTTGGGATTGGCTTACTTCGCTTAGCATGGTATTCTACAAAGCCCTTTCTAGTTACTGTACTAGGAATTACAAAGCCGAATAAAGTAATATTTTCTAATAAAATCCTATGGTGTAGAAGAAAGAGGACATAAGGCAAATGAAAATTAGAAACCAGAATTGAATTTGAAATGCTAATATACTCACAAAGAAATCATGCCAGTAATGTAAGGCACTAAGTCTTAAAAACAATGAATATGGCAAATATTCTTTTGTCCTTTGAGGAAGGGAGACTGTTGGAGTTTTAAAACTTTTTGCTTTCTCTTAGCTATAAATGAATTGGTGTATTGATAATTTTAATAGTTTATAACCTCCCACTATTCCAAAATGCATCTGTAGAAGCTGAATTCAATGTTGGACTTAGAGGAGGCTTAGGAATGGCGGGAGAAAACTAGACAAAAATCAATCTTTTTTATTATTTTTATCTGTGGGTTCCTTAGAACCTAGTAATATTTAGATAGTACTAAAGCACAGTGTTTTCATTTTGTTCAGGAGACCAATAGTAATTCAGGAACTTCACTATAGAGTTAAAATATATTCAGCCTGAACAAAAAGGAGAAATTATCATAGTATGATGTGAAGATACGTACAAACACATACTTACGTACAGGCTCAATTAATGTAACAAACCTCCCAACGTTCAGTGGCTCTGACAAAACATTAGCCAATCTCTCTTTCTGGAGACATAGACTCCTTCCATTCTGTTACTCCTACACCTCCAAGGGATGATCACAGGCAACCTGGTTCTTCTCTATATTCTGGCCTGATGAATGAGGAAAAACATAATAAGTTGAAGGCAAATTTTTTTTCTTTGGAGAAAGTGATATGGGATTTTCAAACATAACTTCTGCTCAAGTTTTTTTAAAATATTTATTTTTTAGGTGTAGATGGACACAACACAGTGCCTTTATTTTTATGTGGTGCTGGGGATTGAACCCGGGTCCCAACTATGCTAGGTGAGCGCTCTACCGCTGAGCCACAATCCCAGCCCCCCCTTTTTTTAAATCAAGGTTATAGTTATAAGGCCAAAAGTAGCTGCAAAGGAATCTGATAAATGTGCCCAGCTAAAACTTTAATATTCTCTAGGAGAAGGGGAAAATGGATCTTGGTGGATCACCAGCAACCCACCATACACTAAAAGTTTGTATGTCCACTCTCATTCAAATTGCATTCTATAATAAATCTCAATATTTAAAATGTGTTACTATTAATTCTAATAAAAAGTTATGTAATGAATGTGATGCATTTTTTCCATTTAGGTATTTTTTTCAACTCAAAACACTTTGTAAACAGACTGACAAGGAATACACCAACTTTGGGTTTAGTTAAAAAAATGGCATAAAATATTTTGTAGCTAATTGATGTTTTAATCCTTTTGATGAATTAATAATTTGCATTTACTACTGGGTGGTAACAGTAGGCAGATGTAGCAGGGCTCTTGAGTAAGTGGGTCACTGTGGGTATGGCCGTGGACTATATATGTCTCTGGCCCCTTCTTCCCTGTGTGTTCCCTGCTACCATGAGCCAAAAAGATTTCCTTAAGCCACAACTTTCTGTCATGATATTCAGACCCAGAGCAATAATGTTAGCCATCAATGAACTGAGACCTTTGAAAATATGATCCCCAAATAAACTTTTCCTCCTCTATGTTGTTCTTGTCTGGTATTTTGGTCACAGTGATGAAAAGCTGACTGACACATGGAAACACAGTTACCACACTTTAACTTTTGTTCCTCCATATCTGTGCCCCCTAGCCAGAAATGGGTTGATTTAACTGTTCTCATCTTGTCATTCATAATTTCCAAAGTTCTTAATCATTTCACCTCCACCATAAATGCCACAGTTTGAATATTGTAGCAGGGTTTGCAGATTTAGCCTCGACCTGTATGTAAGTCTTACAAATAAATAAATGAATAAGAAGGAAATAATTTTCTTAACAAAAACAATCTCCCCTAAAACAAGTTTTTTTATGTGCAGCTGGGCTCTAGAGAAGTTTTGAAACATGAATATACAAGGTAAGGCAAAGAATAAGCTGAACAGAAGAAAGAAGCAAAAAGTAAATAATTTATCTTGCTGGAGAGACTTTAAAAGTAAGGGATTCGAAAGAAATTCTTTCAAAGTGGAGATCCTGTAAAGCCTTAACCATATGCTTTTTTTTTTTTGTCAAAACTAGATTTGTTATGTCACACCTCCATAACTCAGACCTGCAGTGCTTGGGAAAGAGCTTGTTCAGACTTACTCCGTAATGATTTTTCTCAGCACTATTTTTAAATGCATATTTCCTATCTTGGGAAAAAAATCATGTGTTGTTATGAAGCTGCTTTTTTTTTTTTCTGGGTCAGTGAATAGTTTATTGAAGAAGGAACTATCCTCCAGTGTGCAGTGAGGATTCACCTGTCTCCAGATGGTCAGAGTCACCAGCATTCTTTAATGCTCCCAGCTATGTATTTTTTTTTTAAATTGAGCTGTTACATTACATAGTCCTCTAAATTAATGTACTATCTAGTGGTTTAAAAAACTTAATATTTTGGAGGTAGGACACAACAAATTAAAAATTAGATCTTTCTAGGAGAAGGAGATAGAACTGTCTAAGGAAAGAGATTCTACTTTTTAGGTAGAAAAATGTGTCTAAGTAATCTAGACTTCCCCCCTCTATTTTAATCATTAAATTATTCAGTGTTCATTGCTAAATATATATTTTGTAAAATTCTTTGTCAAGTGATCAATTTTACTTTCTCAGAATTCAAATAAAAATCCATCCATTCTGCTTTGTTGGTGTGACTTAACTTGCCTTCTGTTTATGAAGGCATTAGAAACTTTTCCCAAAAGCCTAGATTCTTTGTTAGGGTAGCAAATGATACACTTTCATAAAATAATCAAATCCAGGAATATAAGTCATATTGCCATGGTTCTTTTTGGAATGCATATTTCTCTTAATAGTTATTAAATTTTCAGGGTTATTAATAATTGTGGTCACTTCCTTGCCAGAATAACACTTATCAGGGAAAAATGTCCAATATATAAATACTGTCAAGTGCAGAATCCTCTTTCTCTGGCTGTCTTTAATAAGGCTGTTTCTGAGCTATAACAGGTATATGAATGGTGAAGACTATCCAATAACTAGCAATGTTGACTACTGTGACAGATACTGAATTTCATTCTAATGGCATTAGAGGGTATGAACTCTCAAGTAGGTCTTACTTTCTTGCAAGAATTCCAGTCTGGTGTATAAAATTTTGCTAGTTTGTGTGTTAATTCAAAATGTTTACCTCTTAACTGGGACTTACACCGAAATTCTATAGATTCAGGTAGAAAGATTCTTTACTATATATCATTAACAAGAGACAAGATGAATTATTTGTAGAATCTATTTTTTTAATTTCTGGAACATTAAACTGGGGCTTATTTTGATTCATTTAATATATTAAAGTTTATAATTCTACATATCCATGATATCATCTCAGTTAACATGGTCTTTTTAAGTCTTTGCATCAGGAAAATATTTCATGGTGATGATGCATTAAGTGTACCTCAAACCTAGAAGATTTAGATCAATAGCCATTTACTTTTTCCTCATCTGTTATGGGTGTATGAATTGGGGTCCTAGCTACAACCTTTTCACAGTTATGTTTCATGTGTTCTTCAATATCCTTAGAGCAAAGAAATGTCTGGGTATATTCTTTTCAAGCCAATGGCAGAAGTATGAGAGCAGTGAGCCAAAGTGCACTCTCCTCATGCACATTTTATTGGTCAAAGCACATCACCTGTTTAAGCCCAAAATGAAAGATGAAGAACTACACTTTAAAATTAAAGTCACTTGGTAAAGAAAGATTAAAGCATTTTGAATAAGGGTATAAGACTTCCAGTCTTGCTATCTGGTAAGTTATATAATTACCTAAGCTATTTTAAAAGTACATTTGAAGTGTTGAGGTAAATAAAGCAGAGTTGTAATATAAATTGTAATATAAACAGCAGATTACCATACACACACACACACACACACACACACACACACACACACACACATATATATATATATGCATATATACTATTTGTTTTACTCATTTGTAGGATTAAATCCTTGTAGACTTACTGACTAATGAAAAAGTACGAGTTTCACAATTTTTAACTGTTGGATAAAGATGCATGATTAAAATTTAACATGAAATAGTTTAGTTGCCAAAACTTAGGTGCATGAAACTATTTCTGATCAATCCATGCTGATTATAAATGAGAATACAATTTTTTTTATATAAACACTAAAATTCAGGATAGTTTCTCATTATCCTGCTATTGAAAGACAGACAAATGTTCAACCATCTGGGTTATTAAAATATTAAAATACTTCCATAACCAAGCAGCCAACCTTGGATTTAGAATATGCAGTACATTAAATCCAGGCCACCAAATTCCATCCATGGCACCCTTCACAACCTAGTAGCTGAAGGTGTTAAACCCTGCATTGCAGAGGGGTCCACAGGGCCTAGCTTTAGTCCTAAACAGAGTTAATTCTTCCTGGATAGTACCTATGGGGCAGCCTATGCTATACTGAAAACCTAATATTTCAGGTAATACCTGATCAGTTTGATCAAGAACAGATATTTGATTTTATGATATGAGTAGAGGCTAAATTCCATACTGCAGGATAAACACTAAAAAGTAGGTTTAGTCTTTTCTGCTGTTGTTCACCTCACATTCTGTAATGATTCAAGCTTTGTGAGCCAAACCCAAACCAAAACAAAACAAAATATCATTTCTGTATTTGGACTAATACCCCAAATAATCATACCATATCCTCTGAGAAGTCTCTAGTAATGATTTTTTTCTTTCCTTTTCTTTGTTTTCATTTTTGCCTAAAACATGCAGTTAAGTTTTATTGTAGGAAATAAAAATATTACCAATTTTGACAAATTAATATATTTTGAAGTATTAGTAACCATGAAAGTCTGTTTATTTAAAAGTGCATTAAGTATATTTGATAGCTATTTTCTCAAAACCTTCTTCCTGCACGATAAAATTGTTGTGAAATGTTTATAAAAACATAAATAAGGGGAAAAAAAGAGAAATTAAAGTTTGTGACCCTAGCATATGCAACACATAGCAACCAAAAACTTAAATATATATAATTTCATATTTAATTACCCTTGTTTGTGATTTTCTCTGTTGGACAGCCCATTTTTTAATTATTATTTAAGAAAAGAAGAAAAAATACAATACTATGTAAACAGTAATCTCAGGACAAACATCTATATATGGGCCTGACCTACAAAGAGAGTTCTTTGGGCAGAAGGGATCATGGATGCGGATAAAGACATTTCTGGAAGCTGTTTTGTAGGGTCCCAAATCCCAGAAGCTGCCTTGACATCTCCATCACAGAGCCCCAAAGAACTATGAAGATATCCCCCAAACCAGAAAATTCCTGAATCTAGATAGTCCCCTTATAAACAAGACTAGCTGCACTCTGCCTCATTTTCAGTCTGATAGGTTTTACCTCTCTGCTAGGCACAATTATACAAACAAGTTAATTACATGTTCCTGAGAGAAACAAACACCACTCACCCCCTTGTCACTACAAACCCTGATTCCCACAGTGCTTCTGATACTCACAGCTCCCCAGTGCAGCCCCTGTGCAGGCCTGTATGGTCTGTGGTGTCCTCTTCCTTGGGCTGAGAATATATGATAAAATTTTGCCAATCTCATCTGACTAGTGTCACAAGTGGTGGGTTCAGCCCCCTAAAACTATTTATGGTAGAGGATCCCTCTTTCATCAAAAGGGTGTGTAAGAACTAATCAGACCTTTTCTTTGTTTTCATTTTTACCTAAAATGTGCAGGTAAGTTTATAGACTGAAAGTAAACTTATACTATAGCCATGTCCAAAGAGATGCTACAAATTGGGAGACGTGGTAGCATCAGCTGTGAAAACCCAGTCCATTCCATCTATTAGACACAGGGCTTAAAGTCTGTGAGCTTTGCCAATGCCTGTAAAGGAATTTGATATCTGAAGAAAAACATTATCTCCAAATTGAAAGATAAAACTGTGTAATTTAGCTTAATAAAAATTGATTAAATATTAATTATATATAATTATTAAACTCACAGTTATATATACATTTCATTTAATAAGGGATGTGAGTACATTTCAGTATATTTATGATGAGGGGGTGTAGTACTGATAAAATTCTCTGAGAAAATAAAATGATGTTGAACTTGGAAGACTGACTTAATAAGTAAATATTACTTTATGGAAATTAGAAACTAAAACCACAGCTAGAAATAATCTGAGCATAAGAAGACTGGAGTGGAGTAAAAAAAAGAAAGGAGAGGCTGTGGTAAGAATAAAAAGGCCAGAAAAGAAAATATATCACTGAAGACATGAGGAGAATTGTTTTCTGGAAGGCTAAGGAAGGGTCACTTTGCTTGCTGCAGAGCGTCTGGTTATATCTAACAATGAAACACTAAGAAAACTACATCTGTGTTGTCTGATGAACTCTAGGGTTAGAGAATAGTGAGATTCCCACACTGTGGTTGGAGTTCTGTTATATGGAACATACATTCAAGTCTTCCACTAACAGCCTGTTTCAAGAAAACAAAATTAAACTAATACAACTGCATAATGGCACAGGGCTATGTTTATAGGGCTATTAATCTAGCTCCTTTCAAAACAATCCAACTGAGAATAAACAAATAGTAAATGAACCCTGCCAGAATGAACACCAGAAAGTGAATCTATCAGCATCTTTTCCTAACTGAAATAATTCAAATAGAATATTAGTTATGCATTTCTTTGTGTGCAGGAAGAAATGTAGTATCAGTCAACACTAGGAAAGTGAGTGAATGTACATGATAAGGTATAATACTATGAATTCATTTTCACTCATTTTTTGACTTTTGAAACTAATTTTAATCAGTATTTTATAAAATTTTTTTTCTCCTCCCACCTTTTCTGCCTCAGACTACCATGGTTCTTTCTTGCTTTTTCTTTCTGGGGATAAATAATTACAATTGTGATTTACCCAAACTAAACTAAAATATTATGTTGTAAAAACCATCAGTTTACTAACCACCAACTTACTGCACATCAGTAGTCATCACTGTTAAATTATGACCTTAAATAAACTGGAATATAAATAAATTATCCAGAGTATATATAAATTATCTGATGCTGAGATTGAACCCAGGGTTTCATACATGCTAAGACCATGCTCAACCACAGAGTTATACCCCCACCCAGAGCATGCATTTTGAAATTCACCAAAAAATATGGCTTTTTTGAGATAACAATAATATTATTCTTAAACCCCCTCATTCATAGAAATAATATGATTTTTAAATGATTAAAAAACAACTAAAACTAATGCTAAAGAATAAACAATTTTGCTAATTTCAATATGGTATTATAAGGCATATTTGCTTATTATTGTAACAGGTTTTATTTTTTTATTTTTAAAGCACTTATGCATATATACTTAATGTAGAGCTCTCCCTTTGGTAATAGCCTATGCATTGGGTAGGTAGACTTTAAAGAGAAACAATCCATTATTTGGAAAGATGATGCAATACCAAAAGGTTGTCTACTAACTTCAGTTTAGTCTCATCTGTCCAAACGATGGCATTATAACAGACAACATTTTATGATGCACACTGATGGTAAAAATTCATTTGTTTTTTCCTGCTCTAGCAAGAGGATCATAAATTATCCTTAATGTCCACCTAAAACCCAGTAAGCAATCACCATGATATATTAATCTATATTCTATCAATAGACAAATTTCAATATCCAGTATCAACATTCTGCTTTCATTTTCATAATGTCCACACAGTCTGAGAACATCCCTGAGATTCTTGAACACTTTCTAACAAACTATTTAAAAGTTTTAGTGCTACAAAATATAACAGAGCTTTACACTAATTTTTCTTATTTCTTTATAAGCAAAGCATTAAAATTTCAGACATGAGATAAATCAAATCAATTTTTGATATTTTTATCCTTTGTACATGTAAGTACTTAACTGGTAACTAAGATGATAGAGTAATAATGGCTAACTCTGAAAATATGAGAACATAGTGTAAAGACATTATCATTTTAAAAGTATTGTCAAAGTGCAGGAAAAGATAAGTATATAACCTGACAGACAGAGAAGAGAATACAAAATAGATTGTGTTAATTTAAGAATTAAGACCAAAAGGCAACATTTAAAATCACTGGGTTAAACATAGTCTTAAATGCAAAGGACAAATATTAAAAATACCAAAAAGAAATACAGATGATATCGTCAAAATATTTTATTGGTCAGGTAGACTTTGTAAAGAAAAAAATATGGAGAATATTCTTTAGTCTGCTGAGAAAGGAGAACTCTCATCATTGTTGTTGAGAGTATAAATTAGTACAACCATTATGAAAACAGTATGAACGTTCCTTGAAAACTGAAAGATAGAACAACCATATAATCTAGCAGGTTCACTACTGGGTATATATTCAAAGGAAATGAAATTAATCTGTCAAAGAGACATCTATACTCCCATGTTTATTGTAGCACTACTAACAATGGCCAAGACATGAGATTGATTCAGATGCTTATTGAAGGCTAAATGGATAAAGGAAATTTGATTATATATTCACAATGGAATACTACTCATCCATAAAAAAGAATGAAATTCTCTAATTTGCAGGAATATGGATGGAGTTAGAGGACAGTATGTTAAGTGAAATGTCAGACATGAAAAGATAAATATCATATGTTCTCACTTACATGTAGAAGCTAAAGTTTCTACTTCTCAGAAAAGTAGAAAGTAGAATAGTGGTTAAGTCCGAAGGGGTATGTGGAGGGGGAAGGAGGGATGGAAAGATAATGGCTAATTGATACTGAAGGATATGGACAATAGGCCCCAAGGAAAGTACCTTCCTCTTCCCCTACTTGCCTTTTCATCTTGCCCTAAAAATCCTCCCATGACCTGGCCCTGCCTGCCAAAAGGTCCTGCCAAAAGTAATTAATTCCTCCCATGACCTGTGTCTGCTAAGTTGTTAGAGTCTGTAAAAAAGTCAAGATGGCGCCTGGCATTTTGCAGAGGGAGTGGTTTGTGAAGTAATGCCAGCGAGCCATTAAGTGTGGAGATTCCTTAATGGTTGACTGCTGTATCTGGTTTATGCTAATTAAGATAAGCTGTGTGTAATGTATATATACCCCTCCTGTCCTACAACAAAGGGCTCCCACTCCTGCTGTATCAATCTACACAAGTTCCTCCTCACCACCCTGGTTATTTTGCTGCAGCCAGACTGTGGCACTAAGTCCCTATAAAACCCAGACCCTCATGGGAGCTTGCCGCCATTTTCCCCCAAGATGTGCCCCTCCAATGCTAAATAAAGCATCCCTAGCCTATGAGATCTCCCTGCATGTTCTTTATCTTTTTGTATTCGCTTTCACATGCTTTCAGCTATAAGGGATACAATTGGATAAGAGGAATAGCTTCTAATATTCTATATCACAGTAGTATGACTATAATTGATAATAAGTAATTGATATTTCAAAATTGCTAAGAGGATTTTGAATGTTACCAACACAAAGAAAGAATCTGTCTCCAAAATTTTTAAATTACTGGTGAGTAAAGGGTGAAAATTTTAACATTTAAAGAGTTTTTTTGTTTTGGTACTGGGATTGAATTCAGGTGTGCTTAATCACTGAGTCACTTCCCCTTTTTATATTTTGTTTTGAGACAGGGTCTTTCCAAGTTGCTGTGGGCTTCACTAAATTGTTGAGGCTGGCTTTGAGCTTGAAATTCTTTTGCCTTAGCCTCCCAAGCCTCTGGGATTACAGTATGTACCACCTTGCCTGGTGGTACATCAAACAAGTCACAAAAGTAAACAGTGAGTGTGGAAAAAAGGCTCAAGGACACTATTAAAGCAAATTTAAGTAAAATAAAAAACAATAAAGTGCCACCTCTTTTCATTAGACTCAGCTAAATTAAAGCCAAACATAAAAGAGCAGAAAACGGCGGGGGGCGGGGGGGGAGTAAAAAAGAGAAAGAAAAAGGAAGCAGAGTGAAGGAAGATACCATGGAAGGATGGGAGGAGGAAAATGAAAAACACAAAATGCTAAGAAAGGGGAAAGGAAAGTTTTTACCATCATTATGCAAGGCATTTAGGAAGGACAATCTCATACAATGTTTAAAGCCATAGAATCTGACTCAGGCGTGAGGTTAAAATTTTCACGTACATATAATATGTCTTCTAAGTATGCATCTATCTCAACCTTCTAAGAATTTGTGCTACAGAAATCAAGGTTTGTACAAATATTTACTGCAAGTGTTATAATAGTATGTATGGAAGAAAAGTTGCATACAATCTAAATGACTAACCCAAGAAGTCTGTAAATTATAGCATGTATATATGAAATGCAATCTTTCAAATAATGCTGTTAAAGAATAATGATAGATGATCAAGATATGTCATTTACTGTGAAAGGCATAATATAAATTAATATTTCTTAAAAATAATCACCAGCAATATTTGATAATGTACATTGATTTATATGTTTTACATGCATGGAATTGCTTTCAGTCATGTCAGTACATTCAGGCTGTTTCCACAAAATAACATAAACTGGGTGACTTACAAATAATAGAAATTTATCTCTAACAGTTTTGGAGTCTGGGAAGTCTAAGACCAGGGGGCCACTGATTTGGTGTCCAGCTTCCTAACTATCTTTTCATTGTAAACTCACATGAAAAGGAGCTCTCTCAGTCTCCTTTACAGGGGCACAAATCCCATCCATGAGGGAAGTGTCTTGTTCACTCAATCACCTCTGAAAAGACCCCACCTTCTAACACCATCAAGCTAGAGGTGGGGATTCAACATGTGAATTTTGCAGACACACAAACATTCAGACCCCAACAATGGTTACTACTGATTAAAACATTCTCAAAGATTTTTTTTTTCACTCTTCACCTGTAGTTTTTTTTTTTCTATAAATTATTTACTACTAAGTTTTAGGCAAGGAAGTTGTCCTGTAAATTATAGGAACTTTTTGATAGAGAGTTCATGCATATTCCCTCTTTAGAAACATCTCCTAAAATACTAATATTTCAATATAAAAAATCTATATTCTGAATTTGTATTGCTCAAAATTTCTAAAAATTGGAATATAATCCCATATGCAGGTATCAGCCACTAGAAATATAACTGGAATTACACATATCTACTTTTTACTAAAAAGGAATTTTATAAATAATAGCTGAAATTTGCAGAGTGCATATACATATATATGTGTGTATGTATATATATATATATATATATATATATATACATACACACACATATTTGTATAACATGCACTTCTCTAAAGCATTTTATATATAATTTTACAAATTTATAAAATGTACTTTTATTTTATTTTTTCACCCTGATTTTCTGTTGATATTTGTTAAAAATTCTAACTGCTTACCCAGAAAAGTACTGAATTCTCAAGTGTTATAATTTTAAGAGCAGAGGAACTTTCAAAGAGAAAATAAGTAAAGCAGTAAGGCTAGCACTCAAAATACTATAATCATACTCACAAACTATCAATAATTAATTAGAGCTTCTTTTAGAAACTAAGACCAAAAAAGAAATACCATCCAAGAAAATCAAAGGCCACATCACACACTGGTCCACTTCCCCTTTCCTCACCAGTTGTTCCCACTCTAAAATCACTGTCTCCAAAGGAAGCATGTCACAACTTGACAGTTTGTCATTGTCCTCAAACTCCTGTGCACTTTCAACTGTGTGTTTACAACTTGTTTCCCTGTCACCTCAGTTCAATGGTCTCTTTCCATTAATCTTTGCCCAGGAGCAATTACCTGTATACCTTGCTCCTGTAACCTTGGATGCTACTACATTGAAGTTTAGAGAGAAAATGACTTAAATACCAGGTCCTTGGTTCATAATAGATATAAATGATATCCATTCCTAAAATTTGAAAATAGGATGACTAATTACTAATGGATTAGCCTAACTTTCATTCAATATCGTCAAATGGACAAGATTCCAAAACCTGCCCCCCAAATTCATAAGATGGTTAAATTTTTATTTTTTACCACCCTCTCTTCTCTCAGGATTTACACATTCTTCTAAAAAAAGTAGCTAATAAATATTTCAAAATGAAAAGACTTTTTGAGGAATGAATTAAAAATGTGACAACTCCCCATACAAACACTCTTTATTACTGAAAATAGGCTAAGGGAAAAGAGAAAATCAAAAACTTAAGAGACAGAACATCATTTTTCTTTCGTACAATAATTTGGAGATAGATAGTCTAGGGGAAGTTTAGCATCCATATGGAGCTCAGAAACAGAGCCCCTTCTCTCCATAGCTTTACTGTACATGGTTTTCCTTTTTAGAACACTTGTAGCTTCAGGAAGTGCTGGAGCTCCTGTCATTTTGTCTGTTTCCAGCAAGAGGGCAAAGAAAATTAAAAAACAAAAAAAAAACCACTTCATAATCTGGTAAGACAATTCACAGAATTTTCCTTACTACCTTCCACTTGCATCTCATTGACCAACTCCTAATTGTGTTTGTATGGCAACAACTACTCTAAGGGAGGCCTGGAAATCTGAGAAAGATTGGGAGGATGGGCATTGACTACCAGCAAACTCCACCACATGCACTTCAGGTATATTCACAAATATTTTGATTCCAGTCTAGGTGGTGTGTGAAGCCCTCACCCTCACTCTATGTCAAGAATCCCTGCTAACAAGATGAAGACTCCTATAGTCTAGGAGTCTGGCTTTAGGACATCATAGTCCTGTTGGACTGTGACCCATAACATCAAACCCAACAAGAAGAACTCTTTGGCAATTACACAGAACATGTATAGATAACTTATGTTTATTCTTAACATTTGCTTTCATCTGTATGGACAGAATTTCAACCTCACTTAGAAATTTTTCTTTTTTGGCCTGGCACAGTGGCACACGTCTGTAATACCAGCAGCATGGGAGGCTGAGGCAGGAGGATCAAAAGTTCAAAGCCAGCCTCAGCAACAGCGAGGCACTAAGTAACTCAGTGAGACCTAAATTGTCTCTAAATAAAGTAAAAAATAGGTCTGGGGATGTGGCTTAGTGGTTGAAGGTCCCTGAGTTCAATCCCCAATACAAAAAAACAAAAAAAAAAAAAATCCTCCTTTATTTTTTGTAGAATAAAGGATATATCAGATGAACCCACTACCAAGTTCTTTCATCTATTAACTGATGATGGCCATTTTTTCCCTCTTACTTCAGCCTTTTGTTGTTATTTCTTTTCCCAGAAATTAGTTTGATTGGAAATCTCTGTGAAGAAAATCTGCTTGAAGTTTGTTGTTTGTTTCATTGACTTTGTGGCAAACAGTCTTTTGTAAGGGGTTCCAGAGAGTTGAGAACTAGTCTAGGAAAAAGATATGACTGTGAAGTGGCACTAGCACAAACAAATTTTGTTGGAGGATGTGTTGGCAAGTTTATAGGTAGGAAACATTCGAGGTTATGACCTGAGGTAAGGAGGTAGAGGAGAGGTGAGGGTGTCACCACCTAGAAAAGGAGGAGTACTAGGAACTGCTAGGTGAGAGCAGGAGGGAGGGGTTTACTTGTTGAAGTGATGTCACTCAATAGGAATACCTGAGGTTCTCTGAATCAGAAAACTCTGGAAGCTCCACAGCAGGTTGGGGCCTCATAACTGCAAGACTCTAGCTTATCCAAAGTCAACAGCTGTCAAGTGAAGTTTCACAGGATATGCAAAACAGCACTAAGGAGATACCCTAGAGGCCAGTGCATGGCAACTCTTTGGTTCATTTACACAAATCAAACACTGCCTTTACTACTGAGAACTAAAGGTGAATTAAAAGTCTCCAAGTGCCCACATTGAAAAGAATTTGTCAAAGTCTCATTCTATCATGTCAGTTGGTACTCTGAGTGGGGATAGGGAGAACATTGATGAGTAAGGGGCTTACACAATTGCCTGATGTACTTACAGTTTAGAATGGAACCCAGAGGAAGAAGACTTGGAAGATTGGACATAGCCTTCAGTCTCTGAGCATCCCTTGGAGATGTGGTTGGGGGGGCGGGGTACAACCATGTGTTATCATTTTGTACACCAGGAAAAGAACCTTGACCCCTACTGCTTTCTCTTTTTACTGTGGTTCTGACAAAGCATGTGTAGAAAGACTTAGCTGCAAGCTACAATCAAGTTTCACCCTTTCCTTGAATTGAGATGGACGATGTGATGAATGTAAAATTTGGTACCATGCTCACTATCCCAAACAATGGCATCTGATAAATCTAAAATGAAAGGGTGAATTTCAAGAGGAGTTGATTAAATTCCAAATGGTTTACAGATAAGCCTGCATTTCTGAACCATTTCTGAAAACTGTGAAATGAATGCTAAAGCTGACCATCAAGAACTGAAAAAGAACAAAAGTGTTTGATAAAGATTAGTATGCCTGTGATATGAACCTTGCATTATAGTGAGTTAAATATCATGGTAATCTTGCATATATTTCTAGGTTGATAATAATGGGCTGTTCTGATTTTTGAAAAAAATATTTCTATCAGTTTTCTTTGAGATTTACAGATTATCTTTTTCCCTGAGCTTCATAGAGCATTCTGAAAACTTAGTCACTCATCTTGAGTGCACAGTTATATAATTATTTGCTGAAATGTTTTATCTCTTTGAAGATAATAGTATCTTTATTCTGTCACACTCTATTTGATGATTCTGAATTGATACACATAATTTTGGGGAGATAGGCATCTATATGACTTAAATTATACCCATATTTCCTTTATCTTGAGATGTGGAGACTTGTACAACATTGGAGACTACTTGGGGACAGAAATTTTAAGAGTAATTGCTATAGGAAAAGCAGTTGTTCTGAGAAATACACACAGATATATTTCAAATAATCTCCCAAGAAGAAAAAATCATGCTTTCACTTTGCTGCACATTTAAAAGAAGTTCTATTGGAGTCTTGACCTCCTATCATGTATCAGGCCAAAATGCTAGTTCCATTGTATAAGTAGATAGAATTCTGGTACAATATGGGCTGGAAAAGTAAAGCATATCTTTTAGGTTACAGAATTAGTAGGCATTAAATAATATATATTTAAGTTTTCAAATGTCTTTGCTATACTGAAATCTTTTCAAGTGTTAGAATATTTTCCTAAATTTATTTTGATATTTTGTATTCTATATGTTCTATTCATGTAGGTAGTTTACTTAGGATGAGACTTTTCAAGTAAGTAGAAATAAAAATAACGTTCATGAGAAATAATGATGGCCAAATCTTTGGTCAAATCTTAATGCCAAGAAATGCTATGTCTTCAATTTAGATAATTCACCAAGCTTATTTTAATACATATTGACTTGCTAAGTGTTAAAATAGGACTGCATATAGTAGGCTATGGGCTCTGCAGTGTCAGGGAGCACAGTAAATACTTAACATAGGGCCTGAATTCTACTTGTATTCAACAAACAAAACATTGGATGTAAGGTTCAGAAAATTAATGATTAATAATAATAATTCCAATGAAACAAAGATCTTCATCAATGCTGTTTACATGGAACAAATTCTGGAAAAATAAATATTTGCTAAAAGAAGGTGTGAAGTTTCATTATTTATGTATATATTCTGACATTAAGTTCTAAGTAATGAGCACCTTGATCATAGAATGTTTTTCAGTATACCTATAATCTAGATTGACAGGTAGTATTTTCAAAGAAATATATTTTACTACATTTTACTAGAGAAAGTTAAGGGGGTACTTGCTCATACCAATTCAAGACCTCAAATTGTATAATTTCTCAGAATCTTCTGTAACTATGTCATAAAAATATATCAAAATCCCAGGTTCATTTGTGGGAAGGTGGTAAGAATATAGGATAAATAATTATTAAATGACTCAGTTCCCAGTTGACAGACATAAATAGTATTCAGTTACTCTAAGAAGGTCAACCTGTAGCCCAATGATAATACTTCAGATTGTAATGTCTACTGTATTGAAACAGATTCTTGACTTCAGATCAATTTTTTCTGTACTTTGAGTCACTCCAACATTGAATTCTAAGCAATATTTCTATTCTCTATCACTATGCATAAACACTATATAGAATAAAGGCATTCCCTAGAAACTTTCAGAGCATTGAACTTATTTATGTTAGGGAAAGAATTATCAAACATAGTAACTTGACTAAATAATATTATTAGTTATCAGTCTAAGAAAAGGGTATCATTGACAAAACCATTGAAAATAATGATTAATTTAATGTCTCTTATAAGACTTCTTGTTTTGCTCTATTTCCCAAACTGTACTTAATCATCAAGAAACAAAGTTCAGCTGTGTTTGTCTCCCTTCTGTATCTGGCTACATGTCTTTTAATATCATCTTTATAATTTTCTGGACAGAAAAGTTATTCTCAGAAACATCTCTCCCATTTCTATATATCGTTAGTATTATTCCTCATGTCATTAATGGTTCTGGAACTAGGATCTAAGTATAACTTCTGCTAATTAGTCTAAGGAATGAGCTTTGGGAACAACATGCATTCATTGATTAAATTATTTATTCAACAATTAATAGCTAATTTGGCCCCAGACTTTGTCCTAGGTAGTGGTGCTACAATGATGAGCTGTATTGAGCAGCCCTCTTCAATGAAAGTAGAAGTAAATATTACAGAAGTTAAAGTATTTGAGGCAGTGAACATAGATTGACCTGAAAGATAAAACTTTGAGAAAAAGTAATCATAGAGCTGAGAGGTATTATAAACACAGAGAAAGAGCATTTCTTTACAAGCAAGCAGAAACGACAAGTTCCCGGTTATAGAAGAAATGTCACTGGGGCTGACTAAAGACATGAAACACAAAGAATGTGGGTAAAGAACAAGACTTAGCTGAGCAAGAATCTCTCCAAGATTCATATATTTTTTCCTTCTGCTCAAAAATCAAATCACATTTTTCAACTGGTCTTAATATTCATTTTAGTAATATAACCAAGTAGTCAATGGAGTAAGAGTGTATACAACCTGTGCTATATTCCAATCAAAGAATTTAAGTGGTATTCCTTCAGGCCATCCTTCAGGTTATCTATTCCTCCTGGTAGCATGAAGATGATGAAACAAGTGGCCTCCAGTTTATCTACAGGAGAAACAGCCTGAGCCTCTAAATTAATGAATGAGGGATTGTTATGGTTTGAATATGAGAGATTCCTCAAAAGCCTCTGTGTTAATTCAGGAATATTCAGACCTAAAAGGATTGGCTTATGAGAGTTGTAACTAATCCTTCCGCCCTTCCTCCATGATGTACTTCCCAACCTTCCCTAACAATAGAGTCAGCCCACTGTTGGTAGCCATGAATGAATTGTGGGCTTGTCTGAGCCATCTCTAGGTGGAGGTGTACCCCTAGGAGAACTCATTGATCTGAGACTACTACATTGCCTTGGCAATGTCCTGCTCAAAGAGAAATTGGTTCAGACAGCCCTAGGTCCAAACACATCTCCCCAGAGGTGGAAAGAGATACCAGTGTTCCCAAGTAGTCCCGAGGTGCCAGCTTCCTGAAGGAGGAAGAATTACTGTGCAAGTGATAAGATTCCAATCAGACCAACTTCCCACAGCCTCTTGCTTTTTGTGTATCTTACAGAACCCTTCCTAACCACAAAGTCCTTTGATGTGTTCCCCTATAAAATAAAGATTGGCAGGCTTATGTTCTTTGTTAGGCTCAGACCCATCAGGTCTTTTCTACCTGTAAAGCCCCCACTTTAACTATATTTCTTGTGTCCTTTGTCTTTATTTCTTAATAGTGTTGTCCAGCCTTTTATTTCCAGCCGACCCACAACTTTTTACAGTTACTGATTCCCTCACTGTGCAGGTCATGGTCAGAACCCACCATGAACTAACTCTCTGAAACTGGGAAACAAAATAAACCTTTTCTCCTCTAAATTGTTTTGTTGGGGGGGGCATTTTGGTCACATTTAGTTAGATGACTAACACAGGGATTAATGCTAGTCAATCATAATTCTCACTTTGAACTGGTAAGATATGAGACTTATGTTTCTGCTACGCTTGATACAGTATATATTTTGATGTTATTTGCTACTGAAACTTAACCTAATATGACTACTATAGAAGTGCACAGATTGAAGTGGGTTATTGCAATGACAAAACTTAAACATATGGTATTAAGTGACAATCAATCACATATTTTGCCAAAAAAGCTACAGACTCATGTTATGCAGTGGCAAAACATAAGGATAAAATATTGCCTGAAATGAATGAAAAAAGAGATCATGAGCCTATTGAGCCTCTAACTTTAGAAGATATTAGAAGGGATTAAATTGTAATTTTTTTGATGTTTATAATAGGTATTAAGGGAAAAGATGAGGTCAGTCAAGGATTCCCAATGGAAGTAAAGGGGAACAGAAATTCCAGAAATTTAGAACCACAGGAGCTTTGTCTGCTTCTGAGAATTCCAGAACCTAGAAATAAGACAAGAAGTTTAAGCTGCAAAGACTCATCAAAACTTCTCTTTTTTACAAAGGAATTCAGTTCAGTGGCAAATGAAGAAAAAGGCTATATATAGCCTTCCAAGTCATGCCTGCTGTTTTACAAACTTCAACACAGCCATCAATACCTTGAAAGAGATGGGCATTGGGTGGCGGGGGGGATCAGGGAAGGAAGCAAAGAAAAAAAGCAGGTTTAAGAACTAACCTAAGAAAGAAACTTGAGAATTCTGGAGATAGCTGGAATCACATGAATCAGATGTCTATAATATTTTTGAGAATCTTCCCAAGAAAAAAAAATAAACTAGAACATTCTTTGACTGTTGGTGCTATGCAGTAACCCACAGACTCCTCAAACAAGAACTAGGATGTGAAGTTTGTATGCCTCCAAAGTGAGCACACTACCATAGTCAACTCATGTGTTCATTGTAGAAAACATACAAGGATAAGCCCTCTAGAAGCTGGCACCTCCCACAGAGCAAATGCTCTGTGTGAGAAAATCCTTCTTCTGCTAAGACTGAAGGACTTCAAGAGCCTGCCCCAGAGGTTTCCATCATTGGCAAAGACAAAAGGCTGCTGAGTATCCATATTGTTGCTTGTTTGTTTATTCACAATAATCCTGATCTTACTCTAGCCTATCTTCCTTTCCTTTGGTGCATACTAGGTTGAATTTCCCAACGTCCTTTGCAATCATATGTACCATATGACTGATTTCTTAATAGAAGAAGAACAGAAGAAATATGTGCCTTTTATAGACTAAGGCTTTTATAATAAAGATGTTCCTCCTTCCATGCAGATCTATCCCTTCCATAGCTAAATGAAAGTGTTTGAGAAAAGAAAGTCACAAGAAGGAAAAAAATCACAGGTCCCTGAATACTGGCATGGAGAGTTATCCTCTGACCAGGATCACCCATGCAGTGGGTTAAATGGAAGAAAACTAATATACAATGTAATCAAGTCACAAAATATTCAAGTCTATTATTTACCATAGTTAATCCTATCATGACTAACATAGGGGATGTATTGATATACAAGGATGGAAGTAGGTATAAGGGAATGTGAGGGACTTATAAAATAAAATATAAATATTATGGGTCATATGTTCCATAATATTTGGGCAAGGAATACTCACTGCCCCAGAGTCCCATTCAATATAACTTTATCCAAGACGTTTTATTTTTAATAAAGTGTTATTTGCTCCAAAATAAGCTTTGATGGGTTAGAAATTTTAATTTTTTTTTACTTCTAGTTTCAACCATGTATCAATAAGCAGAATTTCTTTGTCAGACCCTTTGCACATGTAATAGAACATTCTTCCTCAGAAGACTTCACCATAAAAATGAAGGATTCTTAGTCACGAGCATCTAGGGAAAACTTTCTCCATCTGTTCTGGTTGGGTAAATTCTTCAACAGTGTTACTCATGCCCCAAATTTAGTTTATCAGCCAAGTTTTTGATAAGCTAAGCTGTAACCTGAGAAAAGCACAAAACAGTCAGTTGAGGAAATCAGTGGAAATTGTGGGAAATTTATGAATTTGAAAGTGTAATATGTGATGAAATAAGAGAGTGAGCAGACCTATCAGTCTCAAACAAATCTGAACTATTTTGCTATAGTAGTTTCAAAATTTATTTTATAGAATAAACCTACAACAATTATTATTTGATAATCCTGTTTTCCCCAAATAAACATTTTCACCAGCAATGCACATAAAATTTTTTTGATTAATAAAAAAATTAAGAATGAATTTGTGCTACTGGCACAAAATATTCTAACTTTTCTACCCACTATGGGGGTTGTGATAGTATAATCAACCACAAAGGAACTAGAAATGCAAATGTGCTCAGAAAGCATCAGCAGTTATTCCAAATGTTATCTATTTAAAGAACACTGTACCTGAAGAACATAATTTAACACAGGCAGCAGTGAAAGGTGTATTTATACATCACTGCGGTGCACACCATTTCATTTAGATCAAAGAATTATTCATATAAATGAGTTTCGCACATCTTTAACTTCAAGGTACTATGTGCATTTTAGAAAAACGGAAGAGAAAGCTATTAATATATTGACTCCATCAACAAAAGAAAAATACTTTAAGCAATTAAATGGAAGCAGTTTTAATAATGTCATCAGATGTTCCAAATAGAAAGTAAGTTTTGATAATTCAGTAAATTGATATTTATCATCCATTTCATAGAAACAAAATGAAATATTCAGAAGTCTATTCACTCAAAAGTGAATCCACCCAACATTGTTATGAACAATACTTAAATTCTTTTTCAAAGGGCATCATGAAGGTCAAACAATAGTAAATGTTCAAATACAGCACAATGTCTTTCTTATACACTGCTTGGGGCCAATGATTGTTTTATAGTTGTCAGTCAAAGGATGCTCTAGTCTTTTTTCTAGTGAAGTTCCTCAAAAACACTTCAGGATAATGTCTCTTTTAATTTCAGTAAGCTCCCTATGTGAATAATTACTCTCAATTTTTTTCCTATTTTCTTTTATTTTAGATCATTTTTTTTTCTTTTTTTTTTTATTGGTTGCTCAAAACATTACATAGTTCTTGATATATCGTATTTCACACTTTGATTCAAGTGGGTTATGAACTCCCATTTTTACCCAGTATACAGATTGCAGAATCACATCGGTTACACTTCCATTGATTTACATATTGCCATACTAGTGTCTGTTGTATTCTGCTGCCTTTCCTATCCTCTACTATCCCCCCTCCCCTCCCCTCCCCTCCCCTCTTCTCAATCTACCCCCTCTACTGTAATTCATTTCTCCCCCTTGTATTATTTTTCCCTTTCCCCTCACTTCCTCTTGTATGTAATTTTGTATAACCCTGAGGGTCTCCTTCCATTTCCATGCTATTTCCCTTCTCTCTCCCTTTCCCTCCCACCTCTCATCCCTGTTTAATGTTAGTCTTCTTCTCACGCTCATCTTCCCTACTCTGTTCTTAGTTACTCTCCTTATATCAAAGAAGACATTTGGCATTTGTTTTTTAGGGATTGGCTAGCTTCACTTAGCATAATCTGCTCTAATGCCATCCATTTCCCTCCAAATTCTATGATTTTGTCATTTTTTATTGCAGAGTAATACTCCATTGTGTATAAAAGCCACATTTTTTTTTATCCATTCGTCTATTGAAGGGCATCTAGGTTGCTTCCACAGTCTTGCTATTGTGAATTGTGCTGCTATGAACATCAATGTAGCACTGTCCCTGTAGCATGCTCTTTTTAGGTCTTTAGGGAATAGACGCAGAAGGGGAATAGCTGGGTCAAATGGTGGTTCCATTCCCAGCTTTCCAAGAAATCTCCATACTGCTTTCCAAATTGGCTGCACCAATTTGCAGTCCCACCAACAATGTACAAGTGTACCCTTTTCCCAACATCCTCGCCAGCACTTGTTGTTGTTTGACTTCATAATGGCTGCCAATTTTACTGGAGTGAGATGGTATCTTAGGGTGGTTTTGATTTGCATTTCTCTGACTGCTAGAGATGGTGAGCATTTTTTCATGTACTTGTTGATTGATTGTATGTCCTCCTCTGAGAAGTGTCTGTTCAGGTCCTTGGCCCATTTGTTGATTGGGTTATTTGTTATCTTATCGTCTAATTTTTTGAGTTCTTTATATACTCTGGATATTAGGGCTCTATCTGAAGTGTGAGGAGTAAAGATTTGTTCCCATGATGTAGGCTCCCTATTTACCTCTCTTATTGTTTCTTTTGCTGAGAAAAAACTTTTTAGTTTGAGTAAGTCCCATTTGTTGATTCTAGATATTAACTCTTGTGCTATGGGTGTCCTATTGAGGAATTTGGAGCCCGACCCCACAGTATGTAGGTCGTAGACTACTTTTTCTTCTATCAGATGACGTGTCTCTGATTTGATATCAAGCTCCTTGATCCATTTTGAGTTAACTTTTGTGCATGGCAAGAGAAAGGGATTCAGTTTCATTTTGTTGCATATGGATTTCCAGTTTTCCCAGCACCATTTGTTGAAGATGCTATCCTTCCTCCATTGCATGCTTTTAGCCCCTTTATCAAATATAAGAAAGTTGTAGTTTTGTGGGTTGGTTTCTGTGTCCTCTATTCTGTACCATTGGTCCACCCGCCTGTTTTGGTACCAGTACCATGCAGTTTTTGTTACTATTGCTCTGTAGTATAGTTTGAAGTCTGGTATCACTATACCACCTGATTCACACTTCCTGATTAGCATTGTTTTTGCTATTCTGGGTCTTTTATTTTTCCATATGAATTTCATGATTGCTTTCTCTATTTCTACAAGAAATGCCGTTGGGATTTTGATTGGCATTGCATTAAACCTATAGAGAACTTTTGGTAATATTGCCATTTTTATGATGTTAGTTCTGCCTATCCCTGAACAGGGTATGTTTTTCCATCTTCTAAGATCTTCTTCAATTTCTCTCTTTAGTGTTCTGTAGTTTTCATTGTATAAGTCTTTCACCTCTTTTGTTAGGTTGATTCCCAAGTATTTTTTTATTTTGGAGGATATTGTGAATGGAGTGGTTGTCCTCATTTCCATTTCAGAGGATTTGTCGCTGATATACAGGAATGCCTTTGATTTATGTGTGTTGATCTTATATCCTGCCACTTTGCTGAATTCATTTATTAGCTCTAATAGTTTCTTTGTAGACCCTTTTGGGTCTGCTAGGTATAGAATCATGTCATCTGCAAATAGTGATAATTTAAGTTCTTCTTTTCCTATTTTTATGCCTTTAATTTCTTTCCTCTGTCTAATTGCTCTGGCCAGTGTTTCGAGAATTATATTGAACAGAAGTGGTGAGAGAGGGCATCCCTGTCTTGTTCCAGATTTTAGAGGGAATGCCTTCAGTTTTTCTCCATTCAGAATGATGCTAGCCTGAGGCTTAGCATAAATTGCTTTTACAATGTTGAGGTATGTTCCTGTTATCCCTAGTTTTTCGAGAGTTTTGAACATAAAGGGATGCTGTACATTGTCAAATGCTTTTTCCGTATCTATCTAGATGATCATATGGTTCTTATTTTTAAGTCTATTGATGTGGTGAATAACATTTATTGATTTCCATATATTGAACCAGCCTTGCATCCCAGGGATGAGTCCTACTTGATCATGGTGCACAATTTTTTTGATATGTTTTTGTATCCGATTCGCCAGAATTTTATTGAGGATTTTTGCATCTAGGTTCATTAGAGATATAGGTCTGTAGTTTTCTTTCTTTGAAGTGTCTTTGTCTGGTTTAGGAATCAGGGTGATGTTGGCCTCGTAGAATGAATTTGGAAGTTCTCCCTCTTTTTCTACTTCCTGAAATAGCTTGAAAAGTATTGGTATTAGTTCCTCTTTAAAGGTTTTGTAAAACTCTGCTGTATACCTATCCAGTCCTGGTCTTTTCTTAGTTGGTAGTCTTTTGATGGCTTCTTCTATTTCCTTGATTGATATTGGTCTGTTTAGGTTGTCTATATCCTCCTGACTCAATCTGGGCAGATCATATGACTTAAGAAATTTATCGATGCCTTCACTATCTTCTATTTTATTGGAGTATAAGGATTCAAAATAATTTCTGATTATCTTCTGTATTTCTGAAGTGTCTGTTGTGATATTGCCTTTTTCATCCTGTATGCTAGTAATTTGAGTTCTCTCTCTTCTTCTCTTTGTTAGCATGGCTAAGGGTCTGTCGATCTTATTTATTTTTTCAAAGAACCAACTTTTAGTTTTATCAATTTTTTCAATTGTTTCTTTTGTTTCGATTTCATTAATTTCAGCTCTGATTTTAATTATTTCTTGCCTTCTACTTCTTTTGCTGTTGTTTTGCTCTTCTTTTTCTAGGATTTTGAGATGAAGTATGAGATCATTTATTTGTTGGTTTTTTCTTTTTTTAAGGAATGAACTGCAAGCAATGAATTTTCCTCTTAGAACTGCTTTCAATGTGTCCCATAGATTCCGATATGTTGTGTCTATGTTTTCATTTATCTCTAAGAATTTTTTAATTTCCTCCTTGATGTCTTCTATAACCCATTGATCATTCAGTAACCTATTGTTCATTCTCCAAGTGATGCCTGATTTTTCCTTCCTTCTTTTATCATTGATTTTCAGTTTCATTCCATTATGATCAGATAAGATGCATGGTATTATCTCTACTCCTTTATATTGTCTAAGAGTTGCCGTGTGACATAACATATGATCTATTTTTGAGAAGGATCCATGTGCTGCTGAGAAAAAAAGTATAACTGCTTGATGTTGGGTGGTATATTCTATATATGTCAATTAAGTCTAGGTTATTAATTGTGTTATTGAGTTCTATAGTTTCCTTATTCAACTTTTGTTGGGAAGATCTGCCCAGTGGTGAGAGAGGTGTGTTGAAGTCTCCCATGATTATTGTATGGTGGTCTTAGACTCTTGAATTTGAGAAGAGTTTGTTTGATGAACATAGCTGCACCATTGTTTGGGGCATATATATTTACTATTGTTATGTCTTGTTGGTGTATGGTTCCCTTGAGCAGTATGTAGTGTCCCTCTTTATCCCTTTTGATTAACTTTGGCTTGAAATCTATTTTATTTGATATGAGTATGGACACTCCTGCTTGTTTCCGAAGTCTATATGAGTGATATGATTTTTCCCAATCTTTCACCTTCAGTCTATGTATGTCTTTTCCTATCAAATGCGTCTCCTGTAGGCAGCATATTGTTGGGTCATGTTTTGTGATCCATTCTACTAGCCTGTGTCTCTTAATTGGTGAGTTTAAGCCATTAACATTCAGGGTTATTATTGAGATACTGGTTGGTCTTCCAGCCATATTTGTTTATTTATGTTACTGAACATGGTTTGTTTTCCTCTTTGATTATTTTCCCCCTTTACTGCCTACCTCCCACTGTTGGTTTTCATTGTTATTTTCCATTTCCTCTTCCTGTAATGTTTTGCTGAGGATTTTTTTGAGAGATGGTTTTCTAGCTGCAAATTCTTTTAACTTTTGTTTATCTTGGAAGGTTTTAATTTCATCTTCCATCCTGAAGCTTAATTTTGCTGGATACACAATTCTTGGTTGGAACCCATTTTCTTTCAGTGTTTGAAATATGTTATTCCAGGATCTTCTAGCTTTCAAATTCTGTGTTGAGAGATAAGCTGTTATCCTGATTGGTTTACCCCTAAATGTAATCTGCTTCCTTTCTCTTGTAGCTTTTAAAATTCTCTCCTTATTCTGTATGTTGGGCATCTTCATTATAATGAGTCTAGGTGTGGATCTCTTATGATTTTGCACATTCGGTGTCTTGTAGGCTTCTAGAATTTGGGATTCTGTCTCGTTCTTCAAGTCTGGGAAGTTTTCTCCAATTATTTCATTGAATAGATTGCTCATTCCTTTGGTTTGGACTTCTATACCTTCCTGTATCCCCATGACTCTTAAGTTTGGTCTCTTTATGTTATCCCATATTTCTTGGATGTTCTGCTCATGGTTTCTTAACAGTCTTGCTGAGCTGTCTATGTTCTTTTCAAGTTGAAATACTTTGTCTTCATTATCTGATGTTCTATCTTCTAAGTGTCTACTCTGCTGGTAGTATTCTCTATTGAGTTTTTAAGTTTGTTTATTGCTTCCTGCATTTCTAGGATTTCTGTTTGTTTGTTTTTTATAACCTCTATCTCCCTGTATAGTTGATCTTTTGCTTCCTGGATTTGTTTATGTAATTCATTGCTGAAGTGATCTTTCATTGTCTGATTTTGCTGTCTAATGTCTTCCTTGAGACTCCAGATCACCTGAAGCATGTATATCCTGAATTCTTTATCTGACATTCCATCTGCTGCAGATATTACCTCTTCTAACGTTGAGTTGACCTGCATTGCTTGTGGTCCTTTCTTTCCTTGTCTCTTCATACTGTTCGTGTTTCTTTCTGCTTGCTGAAACTGTTGTGTTATTGAATTTTTCCCCATATATTTGTATTACTCTTGTATAGTTCCAAAGTCTCCCGCACAGGCGCGGGCTTGGGCTCTGCTCCTGCTCCAATTAGGGCAATGTGCCTACCACACCGGCAGGCCGCTGGGCCTGTTCTGCCGGTTGGTAGCAGGTGCGCCTACCTTGCAGGCATGGTTGGCAGCTCTGTCCCTCCGCGGGCCACTGGGCCTGTTCTGTCGGTGGTCACAGTTCCGCCTACCTTGCAGGCACGGGGGGGGGGCAGCTCTACCCCTCAGCAGGCCGCTAGGCCTATTCTGCATGTGAGTCACAGGTCAGCCTAACTTGCAGGCGTGGTTGGTAGCTCTGCCCCTCCGTGGGCCACTGGGTCTGTTCTGTTGATGGTCACAGTTCCGCCTACCTTGCTGGCGCAGGGGGAGGGGGCAGCTCTGCCCCTCAGCAGGCCGCTGGGCCTGATCTGCTGGTGGATTGCAGGTCTGCCTACCTTGCAGGCGCATGGGGCAGCTCTGCCACTCCCCAGGTTGCTGGGCCTACTCTGCTGGTGGGTCGCAGGTCCACCTACTTTGCAGGCGTGGTTGGCAGCTCTGCCCCTCCGCAGGCCAATGAGCCTGTTCTGTTGGTGGTCACAGTTCTGCCTACCTTGCTGGCACGGGGGGGAGGGGGCCAAATTTTTTCCTATTTTCTTCCCATTGGAAAGTCAATAGGGCAAAGCCATGGTTTCTGGTGCTCCCAAAGACTGGCTGTAACCTACCAGAACCAGTGGACTGGGAAAATACTGAGCCTAGTGCTAGGGAACAGCACCTCCCATAGGCTTGCATAAGGCCTGAAGAGAGTCCATGCCCTTGCCCTTCATTATGTGGAAGCTTTTTCTTAGGTCAGAATGTCATCATAAGGGAAAAGAATAGAAGGTCCATCATGGGTGGAATGGGGGGAGGGAAGAAATTTAACTTGTGAAATATTAATGGCAAAATTTCAACTGACATTGCAATGCCAAGTTTAAAGTATGTTCTTTCTTCTCATTTGTACAAATGGGAACTTCAGAGCATTTTGAGAAGTTATATAAAAATAAGATGAAAATGTTGCCCATGATGCACATTTTATATAGGATGTTATCAGAACAAAAATATGCCTCACATATCTCTTCATTATAAAGTTCACCACAAGCCTACCCTCTCATAATTTGTGCCCCTACAAGTACATATTTGTATTTCCCACAGAGACATTTACCTTCACCTATGAAACATATATTTTTCTAATTTAACATATTCAAATATTGGTCACAACACATTCAAATATTGGTCAAATTCTGATCACCTTGGCCTGAATTCTGCATAAATTTTATATTTTTTCTATAGTTTGCTATTTTCAACAATACCATGGAGACTGAAGTGAGGCTATAATTAGCAAATAGGGTTAACCACCCTCATATGCAACTCTCAATATATACCAAAAATAATTAACCAAACAACACACAGATTCTTCCACTTTCTCATACCAAAATTCTCAGTCATTATTGACTTACCACTTTGTATCATAATCTAATTTGATGCAAAGACTGACAGCTATTCAAATATATTTATATTCTAACTACTTTTTATCCACTCCAGAGCCTCTACTCTAGTCCAAGGCACAGGTAGTTTTCACTTGCACTTTTGTTATCTCAGGTGGTTATCATTGTTCTAGCTGTGTTCCTCTGCAATCAGTTTTTCATTTATCTGCCAGAGTGGTCCATCTCCAGCTCAATTGAGATTAGACCCTCCTCTGCTCAATGCTCTCCAAATGATTCCATCTCATTCAGAATAATAACTGCTTATCCTGTTCTAAAGTCTGTTTCTCCAGAGAAACAGAACAAATTGACATGTGTGTGTGGTGTTTGAGTGTGTTTGTGGGGGGCGGGGGAAGAAATTAAAAGGAATAGGCTTACACAATTTATAAGCTGAAAATTCATAATATCTGCAAAACTATGAGCTAGAGACTTAGAGGAGATCCAGTTGTGCAGGTCCAATTTCTCCCCATGGGACACACATTCATTGTAGATCACTTTTAGGGACTACTGGGACTTGAATCTAGATATCAGTGTAGAAGTAAAGAAGGATGGTTCAGTGCATCTTGCTCTTGTCTTGAATGACTATTGCTTCAAAGGAGGCCATTACAGTTTCCTTAGGCAATGTGAGGATTATCCTTTCACAGGGGGTAGCTAGACCTCTTTCCCTGGCAAAGAAGATCCTTCAGGTTTTAGGGGTTCAGTGTTCCCAGACTCATCAGAATCTTTTTCCATAACCCCATTCTAACTTTCAACTCATGCTCCATATCAGCAATAGGCCTTGTCGTCTGGGGAGGATGAAAATTCAACTTTTGTTGTAATTCAGCCAGTCACAGGATGATACTCATTCAGCATTTGATTTTCAGTCTTTTCAACCCTGCAGCTACAGGAGATAAGGGTCTACTACAACTCTCTTATATAAGCCCTTAGGTTACTGATGCAGTGCTTGAGCTGGGAATTAAAATCCCTGAGCTCGCCTTTTATTCCATCACTTTGTTCTGCAACATTAAGAACAACCAGCCAATATTATTATATTCATTACTTTTCCAAAAATGTTTGAAAGTTTCAAATACAGTAACCTGGTTCCTGTTCCTTTTTATAATCAATTGATTAGGAATATCCAGTAGAGATATTTTGCAAATACCTATTGCCTGATCACACATGGACTATCAGTACTCTTTTGTCTATCAGACAGATGAGAATTAGTATCCTTAAATCTCAGTAGATGAGAGTAAGTTCTATAAACCCCAGAATAAAATTTTTAAAAGCTCCTCCCTTATATTCTGTTCTTCTAGGGCCATTTTCAGTACTAAAATTATAATTGTATCAGTAGTCAGATGACTACTAAAGAAAATGGTGACATTTTCTTTCTCCATTCACTGTCGAAGGGCACCTGGGCTGGTTCCATAACTTGTCTTTTGTAATTTGTTCTGCTATAAACATTGACGTGCCTATATCACTATAGTATGTTGATTTCACTTTTTTCCCAATAAATATTGAGGAGAATAATAGCCGGGTCATGGGGTGATTGTATCCCTGGTCTTTTGAGCAATCTCTATACTAATTTCCAAAGTTGTTGTACTAATGAGCAGTCCCAAAAACAATGTTAAAAGTGTTCCTTTGCCACCTTTTCATCCATTCCAGCAATTATCATTATTTATAATATTGATGTTTGTTATTCTAACTGGGATGAGATGAAATCTCAGTGTAATTTTGGTTTGCATATTTCTGATTGTTAATCATTTTGGATTTCTTTTTTCATATGTTTGTTTGCCATTTGCTTTTCTTCTTTAAAGAAATGTTCATTTAGTCATTTGCCCATTTATTGATTGGCTTTTTTTAGTTCTTTTTTTTCCCCACTTTGTTTTTAATTGGTGCATTATTGTTGTACATATTGATGGGATTTGTCGTATATATTTGTACATCTGCACAATATAACAATATAATTTGGCCACTATTATGTTCTAGCATTTCCCCCACCCTCCCACCTCCCACCCCCTTTGCTCCCTTTACTCTACTGATGTCTCTGATATTTGGGAGAGCCACCCCTACCTTTGTTTTCCTTTTTCCTCTCTAGCTTCCACTTATGAGAGAAAACATAAAACCCTGACCATTCACCTTCTGAATTTGACTTATTTTGCTTAAAAGGATAGTCCCTAGTTTCATCCATTTTCCTGCAAATACCATAATTTCATTATACATTCTGCATATTAACCCTCTGTCACAAGAGTAGCTGGCAAAGATTTCTCTCCCATTCTGTAGGTTCTCTTTTTATGCTGCTTCTTTGCATGCAAAAACTTATTGATTCTTGGATTTATTTCATTCACATTAGGGGTTTTATTAAAGAAGTCAAAACCAGTAGTTATATGTTGTAGTGTTAACCCACAATTGCTGGACAACTTTCTAGTAACTCTGCTGCATATAATTGAAGCAGAGGGAAAGTTTTAATGACAAAAATGATGAGGAGTATGTCAAATATTTTGAAACATCAATCTTTGGATTCCATGTTGAATAATTACAAGGGCATCCTCAGTCTGAGAGTTGCTGGGGTGTTGTCCCTGTAGAAATATTTATTGCATACAGTTAGGGGTCTTTGTGTGAGGATGTACTTTTGGCAAAGTATATTATGGTAGTTACTATCAGAGTATCATGTTTAAGAACCCATGCTAATCAATGCTTGATAACTTCCACGTTTCATTTTCCTTGTTGTTTTTGCTGTTTTAGGTTTGACAAGGTCACTGTGTCTCTCTTGGTGAGGATAAATAAAAACAAAAATAAATATAAAAATGTGATTATTTACCAAATTGTGTTATTAAATAAGTAACTACTTAATATTTTTGTAATATAAGCAGCAATGCCGAATATATGTAAAATACTATTTAATTTCCAGAATACATGTATATACAATGAGGTATTGAGCATCAGAAATGTGTTGTCACTGACTCAGGTTTACATAGCCAGTTAGTGGTAGAACCTGTCTCCACCTTAATTCATGTGACTCCAAACATTTCATTTTTCATTATTTCACATCACTTCCAGTAACAGTTTGTGAAGTAGTCAAATCAGAACAGTTAAAGTATGACTATTCTATATGACCCTTGAGTTGAAACCAACGCACACATGTAATGTACTTTGTTTTAATATCCTTTCTTTGGTAACTTTTGCAGGAAAAGAAATAAATTTCTATTTGATGCACATAATTCTTTCTCACTGTACATTTTTATTACTCCGTCTAACTTCTAAAATTGTGCACCACTTTTGGAAAGAATTATTTATGGCCATCCAGTTTGTAATTAACAAATCTTTCAGCAATTCAAGTAGCATCATCATTTCTACTAAGAATATTATAGTCACATGGCCAAACCAATCATTGTATTATAGACTATGCTAGGCTACCAGCATTTTAAAGATATCTTTGAAAATTTTGATACCACAATTCAAACGCTAGTGGGAAATTCTAGAATCACCCCTCACAACCCTAATAGCAACCTCTTATTTCTAACACTTACTTATAAATAAGCAAATAACTCATCTCAAATAATATTTATTTACAAAAATATTAAATTTTATGATATTTATGATATTTAATTCTAGTCTCAAATAAGTATCAGTGATTTTTCTTTTGTAGAAATTGTCCCTTCTCTGTAAACCCACTCATATAATATTCAACAAAATTAGGGCCCAAGGTCAGATAGAATATTCCAAAAAAAAGTAAATTAACATTTTGCTTATTTGTTACCAAAATCATATACAATATACCAAAACATAAAATGTAAACACTTCCTTAAGAAATTATAACATTCTGCAAATATGAATTTAACAAACCCTAGTAATTTTTAAAAATATTGTACTGCCAATTACTATTCTATCATTGCAATGAACATTGACACATCTACTAAAAAATACATATATTTTCACAGCATATATATTTATAATCTACTATACTTCAATTCTATTATGTAGTATATAATATATACTCTACATATATTTATATTCTATTGATAATACATACAGTTTGCACAAAACATATGTTTAAATTCTACTATAATATACAGTGCCACACTACATATAATATAGTATAATACAAACTTTCCTTAGCAATATTTTTAGAATCATCAGCATTTATCAATGAGTTACCTATAATGTTTCACAGAAATTTTAATTACATATACTTCATTCTCTGTTATTTTTTTAAATTTATACTGGTGATAAATTATTAATTAATCTTCATAATAGGACTATTTAATCCTAAAATACTTCAAGCTTAGATTTTTTTTAAAGGAGATAAAAGAAAATTGAAATAAAATAAAATAAGCAGCAAAGGACCTTCTCTGGATAACCTGGTGAAGACCAAAGAGTTTTCCAATTTGACTTTCACCAGAACATTTACCATTTGCTTCAAGTTTTCATATCTAAACTGGAAGTTGTTGTTATATTTGTTTTATTTTGCAGAATTTTCTAGTTATTTTAGCAGCTTCTTGACCCATTCTCTGAATCTAAGGTTCACAAATGAATCTCAAGTTTTCTTTGATGCTGGATGAATTTTATTTTTCTGATGCAATAGTTTGGATTCTATAACATTAAATGAAGGAATGGAAAGAACTTTTAAAATAAAATAAAAAATAAGAGCTCATAAAGCATCACATTGAGATGTACCTTAGTGAGCATAAATTTCAAGGTCAATAGGAAGTCGTGGAATGTTATCTTTTTCTGCATCTTTATAACCCTGATTTTTTTCCAATAGCATGATACAATATTAAATCTGAGTAGCTCTTGAGTTGAAAATTTAAATTATCACACATGTGGCTGACTTTTAATATCAGCTTATTTTGATGTTTTCTGCTCTCTTTAGTTTGTTACTATGATTGATATTTTTAAAATGTTTCTTAAAATATTTGTAAGAGGATATATGTATGACATCTCTTCCTTTTCTATTGAAAAAAAATTGAATATATGTCCCTAAGATCTTTATTTTTTCTTACAGGTGCAAAGTTCTTAAAGTAACAGTCTTTAAAAGTTAACCAAACAGTGACTTGGAAATGTCCTAAAGACATGACATCATTTTGCTAATAATAATTCAATTCTTAGTCATTTTTAGTAAATTTAGGAAAGTGGTATATCCAATATTTGAAAATAGATCAGATAAAAAAAGAAATAACCGATTGCATACTTTAGAAAGACAAGTAGAGTGAAAATCTTTGTCTTTCTTTTGAAAACCATGTTAAATTCTGGAATAAAAAGATTTTGTTTTACACAGGTTTCAAGGAAGGTGAATATTAACTTCTAAAATTCATGGCTTTAGGAAGCTGACTAGTCTATGATTATGAATTTGACATACATTGTCAACTTCCTATAGCTACAAAGATAGAATTAGAGAAGGATGAATGTGACATTACAATTCAAGGTCAAATGTTAATCAAGTGTTCATGTAGAAGAAATATTTAATGGATTGGATTCCAGGTGGTTCAGCAAGAACAGAAGTGATCTGAATGGTCAAAAGACCAACTTGTTTATTCCTTTATTTGTTAATTGAGCATGTACCCATTAAGTGCCTATGATGTTCAGAGTACTTTACTAAGCACTTGGTAAGTATATGAATGAAAATGCCCCATTCTATAAAAGTTAATAACACAAAGCCCAGATCTAGGCTTTGTCCATTCTTCCTTCCTGAGAAATAATTATTTAAACAAGGAGATGAAGAGTATGTAAGAATGAACAATTTTCCCTGATAGGTAGAGAATGTTCTTCCAAGCAGTATGAAGATTTTGTGCAAAGGCTCTGAGATAAAAGGGCAATGAACAATTAGATTAAGAATTCCAGAGTAGACTGGGCAGGGTGAGGTGGTGAGACCTCCATGGTAACAGATTATATAGATGTCACAAAAGAAAATCAATGACTCATGAAGCAAATCTTTGACAGTTTTTGGCAAGAAATTTTCATTTTAATTCTAAATGTCTATTCTTCACTGGTTGATAGTTAAAAAGTGCTGCATAAAACGCATAGCTTTAAGTTGGAAACATTAAAACTTATTTACAAAATTAAAATGTCTCTCAAAATTATTTCTGGCAACTTTCATTCCCTCCCATTCTCTCTTCTGCAGTACACACATGCACACACACACACACACACACACACACACAACACAATTGAATTTTATTGCTCATATTTCTAGGAGCTCCAAGTCATCTTTACTTCTTCCTTTCCCCGTTGCACTAGATTTAAAGAAAACATTTATTTGATGAGAACAAAGCATTCCAAATTCCCCAATAACCACAAAACCCTTGAAGGCTGTGAGTAAATGAATGTACACGAGATGGAGTTCATTTCATTTTTTTTTTCAAAACGGTGGATTTCATTCTTGTCCAGAACTTTATTACTGCGTCCATGTTCATTCTTCTGACCCCCGGCCTTGACAGTGGAAATATTACTGCTTCCTGGGGAAGGATTGTAAGTGGTAATGTCTACACACCTGACGGCACAGACTCACATTTCATATAATAGCTACATAAGCAAGACTATGTTAGTGGTATTTATGAAATATCAGCTCTATTTCTGTTCTATCCAAATATAAATTGTGTGATAAATGTGGGTGTTAAGAGGATATAATAAATGTGTCAGATAAAAGAAGTCACTTGAAAAATTGCTCTTTAGTATTAATATGTACTTTTAAAATTACTATTATCGAAAGTATACTTTGGGTCAGGGTAATAGATATTTCATCCGAAAATAATTCTAGATAATAGATATTGTTATTCTCATTTGATGAGAAAAGATGATAAGGCTTATGAAATTTGTGGCTCAAGTTCATGGCTGACAGAATTAAGATCAATTCTAGGACTTTCCCATTCTAAATTCCATGCCCTTAAGTCCTTCACCATGCTTCCCCAAAAAATGTCTGTTTCTCTTGTTCCTGGTCATAGCTTTCCAAGTGCTTTGAAAATGTTATGCTAATTTCTCTACACAAAGGCTAATAATCTCCCTTTATATGATATATGGGGTTTTAGTATAAAATGGGGGACCCTATTGATTCTCTTGTAAAGCCATGTTTATTTAGTTTTTAGGATAAAAAAGAATTGATTTTTTCTACCTCATTTTCTGTTTCCTTTTTTCTTCTTCTTCCTAAATACAAGAATCCTATAAACAATTCCTCCACTGACTGAGCTTTCCTTCTAAAAAGTATTATCTGAATATAGGGTTTTAAATGTGACTATAACAGTCAGTCTCAAAACTTTTCCTCCTTTCTACTTGTCTGGATTTAAATCCACTATTTAAATTACCTGAATGTCAACCAGATTTATAACCTTTGAGTCATATTTTATTACTTCTCTCTGCCCCTTATTGAGAACAGTGTTAGAACAACTTGTAATATTGCTTGTTCTATTTTTACTTTAAATGAAAGCCCAGATTCAATTCAGGAAAACTTAATCTATTATCAGTTACATTCATAAGCCAGTTTCTCAACAAATAACCATAATTTTCCATAAAACAAAATATATATGCATTAAAAATAATGCACCTTAATCATGTATTTTTCATAGTCTTTTTCTGTTTGTGATTTCTATGAATAGTACAGAGATGTCTTTGCTGAATCTATGACTTGATAGGTGTCATATAGGAGAAAAAATGGGGAAAAAATGGTCCAAGATACCACTTGTGGAATATCATTTTGTCTCATGCATTTCTTGAAGCTATTTCCAGTATAATTAAATAGCTTTTGATTTCTTTTGCTCAGGGCCTTCCCTCCTGGGCCACTAACCTTTCTTGGACAAGCTACCTTCTCACCTGTGTGATTTCACAGCTCCTAATACTCTGGGTCCTGTAGTGAATATACATTTGGCAACTCCACAACCTTTTATTGAACTTCTGTTTCTCCGAATTTTATTGAACACTGTGGGAGCTCTAGGGATTCTATGTTAAGTTTCCCTCCTCTTTCTAAAGCCCATGTGATGTGTTTCTGATGGTCAAGAAGTTATATTTGTGCTACCTTATGACCCTCCCATGATTGCTGGGAATTTCTCTACCTGGTTCATTCATCCTTTATGTCTATTCTGTGAGCTAACCTGAAACTCTCAGTATATGCCCTTTTGCTTAGGTTAGTATCCTAACAGTCACATCCTCTATCATCTCTTATGAACATGACTGCTAGCCTATCTTCTTACTTGTAAAGGTAATCAGAAGTTTAATCATTTATGAGACTTCAAGTAAAAAAGGAAAAAAAAGTATTCAGAAGTTTAGAATGTTAAATGCAAACATAAAAACATAAAAATTTATGACATCATAAAGAAATATATTTTTTGTTTTTTTTTTCAGTAAAATTAGCCCCCAAATTGCAGCAACAGTAGTGCTTACCTTTAAACCAGTGAGTAGAAGTTTTGCTCCGTTTCCCTCTCTAATAACATTCTCCTCAAAAAAAGAAGAGGAGTGATTCTATTTGTTTGAAGTACAAAAATTCAAATTAGGTCTGGAACATCCAGACTTTAGAAATTAATATCACTTTAAAGAAATATGAGATGTACTCAAAGGAAAAGTACTCACTTTGAAGGTTCTAGACCTGACCAAATTAAACAATTCTTAAAAATATTTTATTATGGCTGGGGATGTGGCTCAGTGGAAAAGTTCTTGCCTGGCATGCATGAGGCCCTGGGTTCAAATCCCCAAGCACCAAACAAAAAAATAATGTTTTATTATAGATTATTAAAAGTAACTTATGGAAAAAACACAAAATTATAATTCTATAATACACAGAAATTTTAAAATAAAACACTGGAAATATTAAATTAATATATAATAATGATTTTTATAATATGATACATTTATGCTGTCATTAATTTTAATAACTGAAAAAATATATTAATATGATTTTTTTCTTTTAAAGGCACTCTGACATATAAATATATATTTATATGCTTATGTTTAAATACATTATATTTGCATATACATAGAAATATAGATGATTTATAAAATGTATTTACTTCTATAAATGGGGCATATTAAACAAAAAATATTCTAAGTAAGAAAAAAATTAGGCATAGAATCCAAATCACAGATCCAAATCCAAATCACACAGAACATTTCCAAAATCATGGTATTAGTTTGCTAGAGCTGCTATAACAAAGTGTCATGGACTGGGTGACTTAACATAAATATATTGTCACATTTCTAGAAGCTAGAAGTCTGAGATCAAGGTGTTGAAAGTGTTTGTTCCTTCTGAAGGCTGTGAGAAAGACTTGATTTTGTGTCTCTGCTCTAGCTTCAGGTGGTTTGTTGGAAAATTTTGCAGTCTTTGGCTTATAGGAGCATTACCTCAGACTTGGCCTTTATTTCCACATGAAGTTCTTGTGTGTGTGTGTGTGTGTGTGTGTGTGTGTGTGTGTGTGTGTTTGTGTGTGTCTGTGTGTTGTGTGTGTGTGTGTGCACGCGTACCCAAATTTCTTTAATTTGTCAAAGGAAAGGAATCATTTTGTATTTGCACCTACACCTAATGATCTTTTCTTAACTAATTACCACTTCAAAGATATTTCCAAATAAGGTCACATTCTGAGGCACCAGGAACTAAAGTTCCACAATATGTATTTTGAGAGGAACACAGTTCAACTTACTAGAGACATTAAGTGCCATAAAAAAATGTAATATGTATTAAAATGCAGATTATAATTAAATGTTGATATATCAAATAATTGATCTGGAGTCATCAAAATTGTCAATATGATGACCCCTCAAAATGAAATTATTAGAAAAGAGTAATTTTATATTATAGTACAACTATGAAAGCTGCAGATACATGACAAATAATTGAAAGGAAATATGGAGAAGTAAATATAATTAGAGAAAAAGAATTAGGTCTGTATTGTGACCATTTCTTTTATAATATTGATTTAATAGTAGTGCAAATATCAAAAGGGAATTGATATGGTAAACCATCTCATATCTGTTTTCCTAGGGGAGAGCCTGATTTACAAGGAGGAGCCTCAAGTAAGCCACTCCTGCTGATACCTAAATCAAAAGTAGTCACAGAGAAGCAAAGGGAATACACTTCTAACAGCAGGCACACAAATTGCATGCATTCAATAGTTGAGAAGAATGTGTTATTCTCTTGAAAACTACCTATACACATAAAAACTCAATATAAGTAGCCAGTGTGCACAGGGGAGCAACTCTACTTGCCACAGAGCAGTTGAGTGAACATTTTCAGTTTGGAAGTGATGTGGAAAGTAAAGGCTGCTCCTGCCAGCTCAGGGAAGGATAATAAGCAGTGTTTCAAAGGAGAATGCAGAACAGTCCTGCTACTCCAACACCTAATCCCAAGAGAGCGTGAAGTCATGGCGAGAAACATGGCAACTGTGAGTTAGAAACAAAGACCTCATGAATAAATACTACCACAACTTCCTATAAAATGGATGCATATATTAAAACACAGTCTGTATATCCTTATGCCTGAAATACACAGGCTATTCAGTGGTGGGAATGGTCGCTACAATAACAGAACACACCACACCATGGTGTTAGTTACCATTATTACAACAGTTCTAGACAGTGTCTGTGGGTAATTTGCATTGTTGCATTACCCACCAGGAGAAGATAATTTTCTCTTTTATTTAATGTAAACACAAATCACATTTTACTTATGTATATAATATATATATATAATATATATAATATGATTATTATATATATTATATATATATATATATAATCTTGAAACAATATCAAGAATTACAGGAATATTTACAAAGACTCCCCTTATGACTTTTACTTATTTTCTTTAATGTTAGAATTTAATGTTAAAGTCTCATACAGCCAGTTTACATTTTTCAAATAAGAAATTAACTGGACTTCAGCTTTCACTAATTTTACCAAGAAGACTTTTTATTTTCCAGAATGTAATTCTGGATGTTATAATGCATTTATGAGGTATAATGTTATGTTTTGATAGATGTATACTCCACTTAGTATTATTCTTTTTTTTTTTTTTTTTTTTTTTTTTTGGTGCTGGAAATCAAACCCAGGGCAAACACTACAATGCTGAGTCACATACCCAACTCTGTATAGCATTTAATATACATAATTTGAAAACAAAGATAATGGAGGACTTTAAGAAAAATCTTACATTATAATCAGCTTGCTGATTATACTTTACTATATTTTATTTTATTTTATTTTATTTTGGTACTGAGGATTGAAAACAGGTCACTTAATCACCAAGCGACATCCTAAACCCTGTTTTTATGTCTTATTTTGAAACAGGGTCTCACTAAGTAGTTACGGCCTCACTAAATTACTGAGGTTGGTCTCAAACTTCCAATCCTCCAGTCTCAGCCACCTAATTAACTGAGATTATAGACAATACCATTGTGCAGAGCATCATTTTTTAAATATATACTATCCCTGCTTTTGATATTGAGATCAATATCTACATTTTTGGCAAAGACTAAAAAATAAAATGGAAAATTACTAAAATTATCTGGATCGTTTTATGAATCATTATATCCTTCTATCTTGGGTACACATGTTTCTTCACAGTTTACGTAAGTTCTAAATATAAGAAAAAGGCTCAAGAGCCTATGAGATTCCAAAGTTTTAAAAAAGATCTATAATGTCCAAATATCCTACCTCCAGACAAGTGTCAAATGAATTACTTATAATACATTTGGCTATAAGTACCAGAATATCCAACCCCAGTGGCTTGTATAAATAATAGTTCATTTCTCTCCTCCCTTTTCTTCCCTAAATGAACAAATCTAGGTACACAGGTTTTGGTTTTTTTTTTTTTAATTTGTTGTTTTTATACATTACAGTAGGATTCATTTTGACATATTATAAATACATGGGATGCAACCCATCCCAATTTTGATCTATTCTTGTTGACCATGATGTGGAGTTACACTGGTCAGGTATTCATATAAAAGCATAGGAAAATTATTTCCAATTAATTCTACTGTCTTTCCTATTCCTACCGCCCTCCCTTCCCTTCATTTCCCTTTGTGTAATGCAATGAACTTCTAAGTTTCTCCTCCCTGTCATCCCTTGTTATGGGTTAGTATCCACATATCAGAGAGAACATTCGACCTTTGGTTTTTTGGGGACTGACTTATTTTACTTAGCATGATATTCTCCAATTTTATTCATTTACTGGCAAATGCCATAAATTCATTCTTCTTTATGGCAAAGTAATTTACCCCTGTGTCTATATACCACATTTTCTTTACCGACTCATCTATTGAAGGGCACCTAGGTTGACTATTGTGAATTGAGCTGCTTGCTATAAACTTAATGTGGCTGTGTCACTGTAGTAGGCTGATTTTAAGTCCGTTGTGTATAAACCAAGGAGTAGGACAACTGGGTCAAATGGCGGTTCCATTCCAAGTTTTCTAAGGAATCTCCATACTTGTTTCCAGAGTGGGGGTTGTACCAGTTTGGAGTCCCACCAGCAATGTATGACTGAACATTTTTCCCCACATCTTCACCAACATTTACTATTACTTGTATTCTTGGTAATTGCCATTCTGACTAGCGTGAGATGGAATCTCAGTGTAGGTACAGAACTTCTGGAATTGCTAATTCTTACAGCATTTCCTTCTCTTGTGTTTCCTTCACACAAAATAGCCCCTGAAGATCCACCATGACCATTGGCGCTCAAGAAAGAATAGAAGTGGAAGAGTTGGGTGACAGATGATGCTTACATCAGAAAGCAAAAACTTTCTAGATCTTCCACAGACTTCCATTTACATGTCCCTAGCCAGAAAATATCACATAGGCAAACAATGTTGTGAGGGAAGGTGAAAATGAAAATGTTTTCTTTTTCTTCCTCCCATAATGTAGGCAAAGAAGTCACCTTAGAAAATGACTGTGATTAATTAGTCAACCTTATTTAGTAAAGAAATTGGTTACTTAACTAATTAAATCTCAAAAACTATTTTAGTTCTTCTTCCTTTTATAAAGGAAATAGTTCAAATCAAAGCACTCCACACACTCAACCAATTAATAGCAGGAAATACTGCTGGATTTGAATCATTGTTTAAAAAAAGATACATAACAAATATATAAGAAATGAAAACAAGGTCAACTAGAATTCAAAACTATAAAAAGAAAATAATCTGTTTGGAAGCTATTATGTTAGGATACCTACATGTATTTATTCATTCAACTTATTTTATTGCCAATTCTTTTTCATTTTTAATTAAACTTTATTAATACATAACTGAAATACAAATAACTGCACATACCTAAGGAAGATGATTTTATTGTTTTGAACATACTCAAACACTCAGATACCACCAGTATATTCCTTTGGGGTATTGTTTGGTTTTGACTTGGGGATAGGGGTTGTTTGCTTACTTGTTTCTGTGATAAAAACATTTAATATAAGATCTACCCTCTTAACAAATTTTGAAGTCCACAATACTAAATTGTTAGGTACTGTGTTGCATAGCAGAACTCTAAAATGTATTTATCTAACAGAACTGAAACTTTACACTTATTGAACAAGTCCTCATTTCTCCCAAACCATGGCAATTGCATTATGTTCTCTTCTCATGCCATTTTGACTATTTGAGAACCTAAGTGAAAGCATAGGTATTCATCCTTTTGAGATTGGCTTAATTCACTCAGCTTGATGTTCTCCAGTTTTAACAAGTGGCAGAGTTGCCTCATTAAGGTTAAGATTCCTCTCTACCTATACACATATTTTCTTTATCCATTCCTGTCTATGGACCTTGGGTTGTTTCCATCTCATGTCAATTGTACACAGTGCTGCAGTGAACATAGGGAGGAGATAATGTCTTGTGATATTGAATTCAATTATTCTGAACATATGCTGAAAACCAAGATTTCTAGATCATATGGTAGGTCTATTTTTGGGTTTTCTGGTTTGGGGTTTTTTTAGGGCATATTTATGCTTTCCATAGCTACTGCCCCATTTTGTATTCCTTACAACAATATACATGAGTTCCACTTTCCACACAATCTCGTCGACATATTATCATTTTTTTTCTTTTAATAATAGCCATCTTAACAAGTATGCAACAACATCTCATTGTAGTTTTGATTTTCATTTCCATCTTTTTACATACTCATTGGCTATATTTATATATATATATATATATATATATATATATATATATTTTTGGAGAAATGCTTGTGCAAATCTTTTGCCAATTTTCCAATTAGACATTTGGGTTATTATTATGGTTATAGGGGTTCCTTATATACTTTTTAAAATTAGCACCTCATCAGATGCATGGTTTGCAAATATTTTCTCACAGTCTATCAGGTGCCTTTACATTCTGTTCATTGTTTCCTTTGTTGTGCAGAAACTTCTTAGTTTGGTGTAGTGCCACTTGTCCATTGGTGCTGTTGTTGTCTGTGCTTTGGTATAATATTCAAGAAATCATTGCCAGGACTAATGTCAAGAAACTTCTCCCCTTTTGTTTTCATGTAGGAATTTAATAGTTTCTGGTAGTAATCCATTTTTAGTTAATATTTTTTCTTAGTGTAATTAAGGGTCCAGTTTCTTTTCTTTCTTTATTTTTTAAATAACAGATATCAAGTTTTCCCATTGTCATTTGTGGAAAAGACTTTCCTTTTCCCACTGGGTGCTCCTGGCACCCTGTTGAAGGTCAGTGGACTGCCTATTTCTGGGCTTTCCATTCCATTGGTGAACGTGTGTTTTGCTAATATGATACTGTTTTAATTATTGGAGGTTTGTAGTGTAATTTGAAATTAGTAAGTGTAGTGCCTCTAGCTTTGCTTTGCCTGTTCAAGACACACTGCTAATTATGTCTTTTGTGGTTCTAGGTGAACCTCAGGATTTTATTCCATTTTTGTGGGGAAAATCTATTGGAATTTTGATAGAGATTGCATTCAATCTGCAAATTGTTTTGAGTGTATTAGACATTTTAACAATGCTAAATATTCTAATCTTTGATTATGAAATATCTTTGCATTACTGCTGTCTTTGATTTCATGTTTTACTGTTTTCAGTGTGCGCATCTATCACCTCCTGGTTAAGTTTATGGCTAAGTATTTTTATGCTACTGTAAATGGGATTGCTTCCTCATTTCCATTTCAAATAGTTCATTGTTAGGAGATCTATATATAAATCCTGATTCTATTTCTCTAGTCATATATGTGATCATGGGGCTTATAGTTAACTTCTCTGATTTTTTATCAACTCTTCTAGATAGCGCAGATAGTGATAATTTTTTCTTTGGACTATTACGATAATTTGGAAAAAAATGAACATCAAAAGTCTAACAGGTTAAAAGTCTAATATTTCTTTAAAAGTTCTCTTTTCCTATATAAGTAGAGTAAGTGAAGTGCTAAAGATCAGAGTCTGTGGACATCATATTTTTTGTTACAGTTTTAGTTGTTCCTAGAGGCTAAGTGATTCTGAAGGCACAGAGAATCAGATTACCATTTATTTACAGTGGAAGCTAACCAACCTGAACTAACTGTAAATGCTTTTGACTTGTTAAATTGTTTCAAGAATCTTAACCAGAAATTGACACAAAGAGATAAAAATATAGCTTATAAGGGTATATTGAAACACAAAGGCACATCATTGTACTAATCCGGCAAAACACAACTCTTCTATTGAGAGTTGCAGGAGGTAGGAAATTGGATGACAAGCCCTAGAGAGCACACTATATGGAATCAGAGACAACTCAAGATTTCAGAAGGTAAGAAGGAACTTTCAGAAATAGGAACATCTGTGTGCATGCACATTTATCTAGATAAATGTCTCATGACTCAAATCAATTTGTAATTTGGCAAACTATCTAAACATTTTATCTTCTTCTGATAATGGCAGAGGAGAGCCTAGATTAATTCCAGCTACTGTTTTTGAACTGAAGTTTTGTACATGTAAGGTTGGCAAGGAGAGATTAAAGTGGCTTGTAAAGTAGGATACAATGAATTTAATTACTACATTAAAAGTTACAAATAACATATAAATGTCTTTCAGTGAATTTTGTACCAGACACAGATTTCATAAAAACCAGCAGTAAATCCAATACATAAGCCAGGGAATAAAAGACTGCATTAATTTTTGGATTAAATAAATGGAGTATGAAAAGACTATCACAACCAGCTACATGACTAAGAGATGAAGAGAAAATAATATAACCATTACAAATTTGAAACAGATTCTGCTTGGAAGGAAATGAATCCTCCACATAGACATAGCTCCTCAAAAACAAGAAGACTGACTGAAAGTAATCTCAGGCATCACTTCAATTAAAATGGGGAATTCATGGGCACTGTATTTCGTGAAGAAATACTTGAACCTAGTACAGAAACATCTAGAGCATATTATTGGTATTTGTGCTGTGAATTTGAAGCTGAAATCTTAGCATGTTTGTAATGCTAATGAATGTAATGTAAGAAATGTAATGCACAAGTGTGAGCATTACATTTGGAATTACTTTGTTTTAGGTAACTGATAGTTTTTACTTAAAACAGATTCAACTGGGTATACTGGAAACCACCAAAGTTAGGAAGACATTATCAAACATATTATTTCCCATTCTAAATGATAAAGTCTGTAACATTTTTGCAATGGTTCCAACATTCCACTTGTTTACATGCCTTGCATCAAAGAATGGAAAACTGTCCTTTAATCTGAAATTGTCAGAAGCTGTACCACTTGCAGATTTAGAGCCTAATGTGCTACTCACTCATTCAACTGAGAGACCTCTATTAACTTCCCTTCCTAGAGTTCTATGCTTTTGGTGAAAATGATGTCTTTACAATTTGTATAGAAAATTGGGTCCTAAGTCCAGATACAATGAAGCCAGAAAATAATAAAGTTGAAATTCATTCTGGTGTTTTAAGTATGTCTTCTCCAATAATAGACATATGTTAAATATGTTCATCCTGCAATAGTATAACTTGTACTAGAAATACTCACTAATAAATATACTATGAAAATTATCTTCTTCAACCATTTAGGCCAAGTTCTGAGTAGATCTTTCTGTTAGGCTTGATATTTTTTGAGATAGAATCTCACTTAATTGCTAAATTACTTAGGCTGACCTTGAACTTGGAATTCACCTGCCTCAGCCTCTGAGGCACTGGGATTACAGATGTGCACCACACCTGGTTTAATTTGCTTCTGAAAAGGGGGTAACAACTTGACAAAATATCCATACCCAAATTTTGATACAATTAAGACAAGACATAATGAATTACAAGGAAAAACATATTAACTGTTCTTTACTACACATACTTAAGGGAGAAGAAACAACTCCTTTTTAAAATATTGGTCCTGTCAGGCATAGGGGCCCTTGCCTGTAATCTCAGTGGCTGGGGAGGCTGAGGCAGGAGGAATACAAGTTCAAAGCCAGCCTCAGAAACTTAGTGAAGTCTTTAGCAACTTAAAAAGACCCTATTTCAAAATAAAATATACAAAATAAAAAAGGTTTGGGATGTGGGTCAATGGTTAGGCACCCCTGGTTCAACCCCTAGTTCAAAAGACAAAAACAAAAAAATGGCCAGAGTTACACAGACTGGTAGGATTCATTGTGACATTCATACATGAACATAACAAATTTGATCAATTTCATCTCCAGTACCTTCCTATGCCTTCCCTATTCCCTCCCCTGATTGACTTCTACCATATTGCTTTCTCTTCTATTTTCATAATATGCTTTTTATTCTTTTTTTTTCCTTCTAGCTTCTACATACAAGAGAAAATATGATCTATGATTTCCTGAGTCTGACTTACTTCTCTTAACATGATGTTCTCTAGCCCCTTCTATTTTCCTGCTAATAAAATAATCTCACACTTCTTCATGATTGAGTAAAACTCCATTGCGCATACATACATAATTTCTTTATCCATTCTTTTGTTGATGGATACTAGACAGTTTCCATAACTTATATGGGTATGCATGTATCTCAACAGCATGCTGACTTTAATTCTTTTGCATAATTTCCCTGGTATAACTCAATCATGTGGTGGCTCTTTTGAAGAACTTCCATATTAATTTGTATAGTGGCTATTCTAATTTACATTCCCACCAGCAATGCGTAAGAAAAATTTTTTTGATAAAGTAATGATTAAGGGAGACTTTGCTATGTCCCAAAGAAGCACTTCCCAAATTGCATTCCATTTATGAACACCAACTTGTGACATCCTCTAAGAATAAAATCCATAGTTAAATAAAATTTGTTGTATTTAATTTTCAAGCTTTTTGAAGAAACATCATTTTCTTGACAGGCTAAAACACACTTTACACACCCTGACTCTAGAAAATGGTGAACCATAAAATGGTGAACCTTTTGGACATCTTATAAAATCATTTTATCTATCTATATTCTATCTATAAGTTTTAACTTTAATTAATTAAAAATCAATTAATTAATTCAAGTTAAAACTTATAATAAATAAAAAATTATAATAAAAAAGATTTATAATAAAATATTTCACACTATTTTATCAAACTATTAAATATTTGAGCATCTGTCAAAGCAGCAGGCTGTGTAGATTTCTGTTAACATTTGTGAGCCAGTAGCATTGTACTTATGAAAAAGTTGAAGGCATTCCCACTATAAATCTTAAAATTAGTGTGCTGATGAATTACTGAGTAGAGTTCATCACTGAGTACAATTTTAGTTAAAAAAATAAATGATGGAATTGTGTAGACCAAGTAATTTCATATCTAATCACTGTTACCAAAAGCTTAGAATAATTATTAGCAATCTTTGCATTAAGTGATCAAAAATTGGTTTTGGAAGTAAACACTTTCATTTTCTTCTTCTAAACACTCCTGTGATAAGACTGGAATGTGCCAGGCTTAGCAAAGGATTCACCTCAATCAATACCACTGGAGCAAGAAGAAGATTGGTCCAGTGATTAATTTCATGTTGTACTCATGGGAATAAAACAGCTGAGTATATTTGTCACTATAATCCCTTTTCCCAAATGTAATTACAAATGGAATTGATCAACTCATGTGTTTCTACTGAGGCCAAAGTGGGCATATTAGAATTGGTAGGGTGTGTAATAATTTAGTACAGATCATCAGTCCTTGGGGCTACAGGGAACTGAATATTAGAATCTTATTTTAAAAGAAAACAATTTTTCTTCCTCAAGTTCCTTCCCTCCTGTCAAGGTTAAACAACTTTCTCTGTGGCATCTTTGTAGATTCTCATGAAAAAGAGCTAAGAATTGGATATTTATCAGGAGCATGGTAGAGCTGGAAGAATAATAGGTTTTTGGAAATAGACTTTCTTAAAGATATTCCAGTTGTGATAAACTCACTTTCTTGGAGTATCAACTGCTGCATCTTTATCATGTGCATGATAGGTATCTTGCAGACTGTTATAAAGATTATACATGCTCATCCTTGTAAAGTAATCAGACATTTCCAGAAAAATGGCAATCAACTCATAAACCAGTTATTTAAATTTCAGGCTTTATTTTTGCTGAGTAACTCCTATAGGAAGTGATGATAGAAATTTCATCTAATTTATATGCCTTATTGAGCAGTTATGAGACTTGACACCAACAGAGTATCCATTTTTTGTACATAACAATTGGTTAAGGTGGGCTTACATGGCAAGACAAATCAAGGGAAAATGTGACTGAAATGAACTAAAATTTGCTTAAGATGTCTACAATCTCTTTAGACACATACCTACAACAATATAATCTTAAATACTAAATCATACATCATTCTTCACTTATGAATATAATGAACCATGGCTCCAGAATAAAGAGCTCAAGTTAAGTATTTTTGTTAAGTGATATGAATTTTGTTAATTCAGAAACACGAAAAAGTTCCAACTTTCTTGACTTATCCATATTTTTGAAAACTTAAGGTTAGTCTATTTATTATTCCAATATACACACACATTGCATTTCATACTACTTTTCCCGTTCTGATTTATTACATTGACCTGAGTAGATTCCTAAAAAAAAAAAAGAAAAGAAAAAAACTCTGTGTATGTCTATGTGTGTCTGTGTGTGTCTATGATACACTTTCCCCAAGTTTTGAGGACTTGAAAATTCTCTTATCCAATAGGATCAGGTTAGTATAGCCTATTGTGCTATGAATTTTCCACCAAGAAGCTTTACTGCACCATCCTACAAATACACAACCAATGAGCAGTTCCACTCTGATACAGCATGTTCTGCAATGTCTGTTTCTATGCCACAGAAACCGACACATCTTTAACTGACACATTTTCTATTTATTTTGTACTATCCAACAGTGTAGATATCTAATGGCTGAATAAAGTTGTACAGATGAGACATTATATTTGCTAGAAAGAACTGGGTGGTAAAAAATCAAGTTATACAAAAGCTCATAATGTCTACAAGAGAATAGTTGATACAATATAAAAAACTCAATAGGCAATTAAACAGTAGAAATACTTTGACCTTGTGAAGGACATTGTAAACTTCACTAAAACCGGATGAAGGATGAACCAACAAATATAGAAAGATTGTGCATGTGTCCTATCATGGTTACAGGGGATCTGAAGACAATGCCAGAGAATGCTGAGGAAGGAGAATCTGTATAATTATTCCATGATGGTCACTGAATTCATTCATTTTACTTTGAAATAAAAATATCATGTTAAAAACATGTGCTGTTTTCATGTATATCAATATTAGTCTTTATAATCAAAATTACATAAATCCATGTATCCTTCTTTATATTCAGAATTCCTCTGGTAATTACAGTCATTTGTATCCTTTTGGCTAGAGACATGCAATCCAATTGATTATTATTTAATCTTGGTCTGAACTGACAAGTTACCATTTTCTTCTAAATCTTGAAAATGTGAAAATTGCTCAAGAAATAGGTCATTTGCATAAATTTTGTTTAATCTAGCAATCTAAAATATCATCATTTCAATTTGCTAATATTCCAAACAATTTTTAAATATTGAGAATTTTACATTCTGCTTTTTGTACTGTCTTAAAACTGATGTGTGTGTTCCACTATAGGGCAGCTTGAATAGAACCAGCCACATTTTGAATGCTAAGCCAGTAACTACCATATTGAATCACATAAATATAGATAAATGATTAAAGACAATTGCTCATTTTGGAAAAATACAGAAAATTAGGGGGAAAGGCCAGTCTTCAAAAATAGGGAACAATGAGTGCAGCAGAAATAAAATGTATGGTATTACTCTGAATAACAAACCTCAGACTAGCTCATATGATATTTAGACTTAAAAAAAAAGTTTGGTTTCTAGTGTTTCTCCAACAATGGAAGTATTTTCACTTATAAATGCAGGAGAAATTCAAACTAACATAACTATCTATTTTCCATGTAGAAAAAATAAATCCAAATTGAAAAGTTAGTTATGACTAAATCAAGCAAACTTACCACCAATCATAGCATTGCATAAGTTCTTCTACAAAATATGCCAAATATTTTACATCTTGTGTCGTAATGCTTTTATTAATCCAAGTAAATAACAACAATTAGAATCCTCATTTTGACAGATGACTAAACTGAGGCTTCGATAGGTTTAGAAGATAGCCCAAAGGCAAATGAATAGTAAGTGGTGGAGCCACACTCTGAAACCATGGGCCACGTGCACTCGGAGCATTAAAGCACCTATAGCAGCCTTCTTACATAGACCCTACCTCCTAACCTCAACATAGACAGGAGCAATTTCAAGGTTTAGGTGTACTTCTACATCAACTATTTTTATGTTGCTCTGAGATGATTCTTAAAATAATCTATTCCAATTTTATGAAAACTTTACTTTTCTCCCCCACTTCTAGCATCTAATTTCACTTTAATTTTTTTTTCGGGGGGGGGGCGGTACCTGGGATTGAATTTATGGCCACTCCACCACTGAGCCACATCCCCAGCCCTATTTTGTATTTTATTTAGAGTCAGAATTTCACTGAGTTGTTTAGCACCTCCATGTTACTGAGGTTGTCTTTAAACTTGTGATCCTCCTGCCTAAGCCTCCCGTGTCCCTTCGATTACACACATACACTGCTGTGCCAGGCTAGTTCCTCTTTAATTTTATCTCCAGGAGAAATGTAAAAAAAATAAATAATTAAAAGACTGGGGGACTAAATTTGTACTATAAAGAATTTTTGTTTGGGTTGTATTACATTCAGGATATTTTTGCAGAAATTTTCCCTCCACTTTAAATATATGATCTTTGTCTTAAAGCCGAAGAAACTTTCTTTGCTCTATATGACTGAGTTATTTACCCTGAGTGTTACCAGCATAACTTTCTTAAATTTAGCATCTGTTGTTTATAATCCCCCTTTGTAGACATCAGCTCTCAGGTGAGCCCACCTTCACGAGAACATTAGTAACCGTGTTCTTGCCTTCATTATCATCCCCATGGAGTGTTATAATTGTTTTTCTTTAATCTATCAAGTCAATCTGCAAGGTGCTGGCATCACATCCAGCAGTGTGGGAACACATCATTCTCTTTGAAACCCTTCTTTAATCATCCATTCCTTCTTTTCGTCTTCAGAATCTTACCCTGTGAGTTTTTTTCAAAGTCAACCAGCATCCATGAGTTCTCTAATGCCGGATCTTTGTACCTTGATCCTGTGAAAAATGTGGAAAAAAAGAAGGCATAAGCATAGGCTTGAAAGGTGATTTTCACTTGGAACAGATTAAGAAGATTGAAAAATATAAACCTTTTCAGACAATGGTATGAATTGCTCTGAGACTTATCCAACAATTTGAAATGAATCAGCTTACTACAATTACTCAAGCTACAGTAGTCGCACCCTCTTTACATTAACAGAACTCTGAAAAAGGTGTTGTGTCTTTGCTTCACTTTAGCCTTTCTTCTTATTGAAGTGCTGAGTGGAAATATTTAAAAGAATTTTATGCTTTCTGTTAGCATTTGTTGACATTTTCAATGTTTTGAAAAGGTATGCCTCTCTGCAAACATGCATAGATCCACATTACATATGCATCATTTGTTCATAACCTTGAGGAGACAACAGAGGCCTCTGAAACATTATCCAATTACACACCCGTATCTGATGATAACCCTTCAGTGTGTGCTTATTATGTAGAAAGAGGCTTTTAATGATGGCTATATTTTATTTCCCTTCAGATTCCTAAAATATAAAGCAAAGCCAAATCATAATGTAGACCTAAGAGAAAATCAACACTTGAGTCTTGCACTTCTGATAACCTTATCAGACACATTCACAACAAGACATTAGAGTGCAATAGATGGAGACACTTTCTGGTACTAAAATGAATTGCTCTATATTTCTCTTAAGCTCTTGTCATCTGTAATTCGTGTTAGTTGAATATTTTCTCTAACTCAAAGTCACATTCTACTTTGACAAATTGACTTGTGGGTGATTTCCTCATTCTGTGAACAATTATTCAACTCTGATTTTACTGTTACCTAAATAGATCAGAACTTGTCTTTATTTTTGTTTTGCTTTCTCAAAGAAAAACAAAAAGGAATATAATTTCAGCCAACTTGCTTTTCATTAGCAAAATATGACATTACATTCTGTTTGGCTGATGTAAGGTAAACTAGGTTCATGATGGGGTTGCAGGTTGGGGATTTAGAGAATCTTTAAAGATTTAGTACTTTAATAGGGAGAGAATTAGTCTATAAAGCTGAAATAGGAAATTTATTCAGAATACATTTGCATCTGTTCCCTAAAACAGCATTTCTCACTATGATCTTTTCTCACTCTCATCTCTTTTAGGGAAAAAAAAAAAAAGTTTTCTAACTGCAGAGAAGAAGGACATTAAATGAAGAAAAACATGCAAATGGTGGTTTGGTGTCTAATGGAACTGTAATCTGTTGGGTATTGAATAGGTGATTTTTTTTTTTTTTTTTTTGCTAGGGGGTGCTAAAAAAATGATACTATGACAAGAGACTTCTGTTCTAAATCTGCACCCAACCTGGATTTGAGACAATGACCTTAATATTTGTGTCTGTTAGAAAATGTGCTCAGCAAGGTAAACCTCACAAATATCTTAAATAAATAGAATATATTCATCTTCCTTAGCAGAGTGTCCAGATTAGGTTATACGGGCTAAATATGGTATATCTATAATAATATCATGAGTCTTTGTTTTTATATGGATCTACCTGTTTTGTGTTTTGTTTTTGTTGTTTTGCTTTTTGCTTCACCATATGTGTATAAATACAGGTTGGGTGCAGATTTAGAACAGAAGTCTCTTGTCATAGTATCATTTTTTTTTTTAGCACCACCTCGCCAAAAAAAAAAAAAATCACCTATTTGCTGCCATCATTAGTTATATGATATACCCCCACGCATCATATCCATATTCTAACAAGAAGTTAAAAGGGTAGAAGGATCACAGAGTACATGGAATCTGCCCCTTTAAAAAACTTTCTGGGAATCTCCATCAAACAGTATCCATATGTATCTTAATAACCCTATGCATTATTCAAGCTTATCTGGACCAATAGGATACACACACACACACACACACACACACACACATTTATTTATATATATACAAACATATATGTACAAAATCTAGATACATTTAAACACTCAGATACACATATTATACATTGTTTATTATATATATGAATATATATCCATAGATTTATAATATATACCTAGTATTGGCTCAGGTGATCACAAAGGCTGAGAAGTTCCATAAGCTTCAGTCTGTAAGTCAGAGATCCATGTTAGAGAGCTAGAGACCCAATGATACCAATTCCATTCTAAACGCAGAGGCCTGCGAACCAGGAGCATCAAGAGCAAGAGAAGATCAATGTCTCAACTCAAGCAGTCAGACAAACGAGGAGGGTAAAGCCAACCTTTTACCACCTTTTTGTTCTATTCAGGCCTTCAATGAGCTGGATGATGTCTATCCACAGACAGGAAGGCCATTTGCTTTACTTGAGTAAACAATCTAAATATTAATTTCTTTCATTAATACGCTCACAGGTATACTCAGAATTAATGTTTAATCAGATATCTGGGTATCCCATGATTCAGTCAAGCTGATATATAAAAATAATCATTACACTGGGTCACACAGAGAAGATGAATCCTTGATTGATCTAGCTTCTATAATAAAAGAATATAAGATAAGAGGATGGCTTTTAGTGAATTTTAGTGGATTAAAATGACCATTTGTCATTTCTCATGGACAGGATCAGTACACTAAGTTCTGGATCTGAGCCAAGTTCAGTTTATTTCAGCTAGAATTGCTCCGATGTTTAAGGCTTCAGTTCTGCCCCAGAAAGTTGCCTCAGACTTGTTCTTATGGCTTCTGGGAAGCAGTCTGAGGGAGAGAGAAAGAAGCAGCATAAAATATTTCTCGAAGCCTAGACTTGGACCTGGTAAATTACTACTTCTGCCATGACAAATTACAAGACCAGCCTAAATTCATGAAGCAGGAAAATGGCCCCCACTTTTTCACCAGCAGAACTGTAAAGTTATATTGAGAAAAATGTGGATTTGGCAAGAAATTTTTTTCATTTAGTTTATTACAAATATAAACAAAGGACAAGTATTCCAACTACAGGATCTAGTGTATGTCACAAACTCATTGTGTAAACTCAACTGGCTCATAAAAAATTCAATCTTAGTCTCATTGCTCATTTAATGAAAAAAAGAACCCTACTTCACCTTTCTCGTGAGCTAGTTATAAATAAGGCATAGATGGAAGAATACCATAAAAACTAAAAAATAATACTACTATACAGTTAAGGAAGAATTAATGAGTAGGAGTTAGCTTCCATGTGTGACTGATTACCTAGAGAACTTGTAAAATATAGCAAAAAGCACTCAAAACAAAACAAAAGCTTACACTAACATATCTTTTTTTGCTTTAAAATATTCAGTTCTATGGAAAACAATTCTATTTCAAGAAACAGAAATAAATTATACAGGTCAAATAGTTTTCAAAATGGCATGCTAATGAATTACTTGAAAGTCTTGTCAAAACTCAGTCTACTGGACCTCAAAGAGTTTTGGATTCAGAAGGTCTGGTTTGGGATATAAAATTTTGCCTTTCTAAAAAGTTCCTACCCTCTAGTTTCCCTTCATATTGTATGAATCTTTTACTAAAACCTTCCTAAATATTGATAACGTTGCTGTTCTGGGAACCACTTTTGAGAATGAAGAACATGTCTGTTTTGTTGAGACTGCACTGAAATCATTCACTTGAGCATGATTCTTATCCTCACTCAGGGACCAGTGTTGACAGTTTATTCCACATGTCGGGAAGGAGGAAAGATGGAGAACTGCACACCGGCTCAGGACTAAGAGTAGCAAGAGATATTTTTTCTCATTCAATATTGGTCAAAGCAAGCTATAAAGCCCGATCTAATTACAAAGCAGTAACAAAGTAAAATCCTCTCTTCCTTGAGAAGAAAAATATTGGTTAAAGAAAACAGTGATATCTACTAGAAAAATCCAAGTGGACTCTGTAGCTAAATGGTAATGGTAGTGGAGACACAGGGGACAAATTATCTCAAGATTCAGAGTTTGTCTTATTGGGAACAACTGAGTCACTGACAAAAATAAAAGTTAGAAGTTTCTTCTAATTGAAGATAAATTCAACTCAAGTAATCCTGGATTTCAAGCAGCACATTTACAGAAAACTAAGTGAACATGTTCATCAAGATCTTGGAGTTACAGTCCTGGAGAGGGAGTGTATAGAGATACAGAATTGAGTCACTGGAACTTAAAATATAGTTTAAGTAAAAAATAATGGATTAAGTGTCTGAATATGAAAATAGTGGAAGATACCTGGGAAAGAGCTCAGGACCGATTTCTTTATTGTGCTGGTGGTGGTGGTGCTGGGGATCAAACCTCAGGGCCTCACACATGCTAGTCAAGCACCCTACCACTGAGTTATATCCCCAGCCCAGAACTAAAATGTGATTGCTCTTCACAATATAGGAAATTAGAAGCGAATGAGAACCAGTAAGGAAGTCCAAAAACAAAAAGCAAAAAAAAGCAAAAGAGGCTCCATAGAAGCCAGAGTTAAAGAGTTTCAGAAGAGAAGACTATAAGTACTCACTGCTTGGATACTGAGACCTGAGAGATAGTCCTTATATTTGTCAGTTAAATAATAACTAGCAGTCATTGATAGAAGTTTCAATATATGACTAAAATAAAAATATGAGTATAAAATAATTTAAGAGATAGGAAAAATTTTTTCTTCATGGAGAAAATTTATTGTTTTTACCCAACATAGTTCACAGTCATAGTAAGCATCCTCCTGAATGAGGATGAATTGTAAAGATTAATGAGTCCTTGACAAGTTTCTATGAGGTAGTTTACTTTATTATTCTCACATTTCTAAATGCCAATGGTTATAATATTTTATTATAAAGTTGAACATAATATTGCTATTAATTAAGAAAGTGTTCTTAACAATTTCTTCACTTTCAGAAAGAGAAACACAAGGTAAACCAATAATCCATATTATTAATCCACTAACACCACACACACATACACACACACACACACACACACACACACACACACATACACAGTAGTTGGACAAGAAATGCAGCCAAGGGTCTTTTATTCTTACTCTAATATTTTACCAGATGGCCTTACTTTACAGTAACTTTCATTGTATTATTTATCTGTATACCCACCAAAAAAATCTCAATATGTTACAACAAACATTGTTTTTTCATTCTCACATCTGTGGACTGGTTGAGGTGTAATCGAATTAGGCTGTACTTACTTGGGGTCCATTCCAAGAGATGGATTCTGTATGGGGTTTTTCCATCTGTGTCTTATCCTCCTTAGACATGAGCCATATTTTTCTGGTAGTGAGGGGAAAAGCACAAAATCACAAATGTGAATTCACATTTCTAGCCCCTGCTTATGTCAGGACCCTTGTTCCATTTGCCAAAGCTAGCATGTTACTCAGCCCAACTTTAATGTGATGAGGAAGTAATTAGCTCTTCTAGTCGAAAGACTCATAAAGACCCATTGCAGGGATGAGGGACCCTGGTGTGCTGGAGCCCGCTTGTTCCAACGCATGAAAGCCCATCTCAGTAATGCATTCAGTGATATCATATTAATAGACCCAAACTTACCATGATAAGATTATTTACACCATGCCTATCAACAAATGATAAAAACAATCAGGAAGTTTGTGTATTTGTTTATTTTTGAAACATTTAATGCATTTTACCACATATTATATTGATAATCCACATATCTTATTACTAAGGTCAAAATACTGTGTTATTAGCATGTTAGGAAACAGTGATGAGTAAGATATTGGTGCTCTGTTATTTTGTTTTTCACCAGAAAAAGTAGACATATATCCAAGTCATTCTAAAAAATGTTGTGATAGGCAAAATATGCATGTTACATGACCTGGAGGAAAAGAAAATATTTTTCTACTAACTCCTCAAAATGTTAAAACAAGATCTGAATCACACATAGTTCTGAAGCATTGAAAGTTCAGAATGTAATAAAAGAGATATGTTGGCATTTCTCTACACAGTTCTCCATGCTACTGTGACCCTTGATAACAAGTTTAATCATCCATGACTACTCAGTCATCACAATAAACACTAACAACACAGCTAACAATAAAATAGCAAGAAATTATAATTTAATTAGTCTTTATTAAAATAAGTGACTGAATGATTCCAGCTGGATTGCTTTCATTGTATTCTTGTATGATGTTTTAGCTAAAAATACTATTGCTATCCTTTTTTAGATTAAAAAAAAACTTTTAAATGTTTCCACCTTATATATGTTCTTCCTATTCCTACTTAACCCATAAGGCTTTAAGATATTCTGTTATGAGCCAGTTATTTAGGAATTTCAATTTATAAGGTTTGACAACAATGTAATTGATTGCAATAATAAAGTCCTTACCAAAAGCTGAATTACTTTAAGGGAATTTGCCTTGTTTTCTTAAGTGTTTTGCAAGTATGATAAGTAGGTTGCAGTGCTTTTCCTGACACAGTGCACAAGAGATATATGATCTCTTTTAGTGCACATAGTGATAAAAGATCAAGCTGTTGGGCTGCAGGCTACAACAAATTGAATGTATTGAATTTCAACTGTGGTTTAATGCAGTCTTAGTTTTAATGTTACAGTCCATTCGAGTGATACCTTTGCATACTAGTGCCATAACTCCATCCACATGACTGATCCATGGAGAAGTGGTGTTTCTTTATTTTAAGCACGCATACATGGTTTCAATGCAATGAGCCTTAGTTTATTTGCATTACAAATTAATGGTAGGATTTACATAATTAATATCTTGCTTGAACTACTTTATTATATATCTGTACTAAAACTTCATAACACAGTTTTCTATACTAAACAAAATGGAATCTCATTTCAATTATAGTAGTGAGTTTTCAAATCAGGTGAGTAAAGCAATGATTACTGAGGCATTTAGTTATATTAAGATTTTCCTAAAATGAGAGATGCTAATGTATTTTTCCACTCAATTATAGTATTGTATTTGAAATGATAAAACACTATAGTTTGAATCTTCAGTCTCCTCCAAAGTCCCATGTTCTAAAAGGATTGCTTCCCAGCCTGTTGCACTATTGGGTATGATGGAACTTTTGGTGCAGTGTATGGTGGAAACAATTGAGGTCATTAGAACATGCCCTTGAATTGGGATATTGGGACTCTGGTGCTCTCTATCTATCTCTATCTCTATCTCTATCATCTCTATCTCTATCTCTGTCTCTGTCTCTATCTTTCTTGCTCTATTGCTCTCTCGCTCTCTGCTTTCCAGCCACCATGAGGTAAAACGCTCCATGGCCAGGTACTCTGCCATGAAGTACTATATTACCATAGATCCCATATGTCAATCCAAGTAAACATAGAGAGAAACTTCCAAAACCATAAGCTCAAATGAATCTTTCCTCCATATAAATTGATTGTCTCAGGTATTTTGTCACAGGGACAGAAATCTAACTCTGATCAAATATTACTAATTGACCTTGAGTGATAGCTTTATAATCTGATGCAGAATAGCAATTATTTTTTACTGATAATCTTTTTCATCGGAGAATGGAAGAGAGAATTTATTTTACTAACAACTACCCCTGGGTTGAAAATAATAAATTCCATCTAAAACTAGGGTTCTTTTTAATTATTAAGGAAGTTTAAGGAGATTGTAAAAGTGCACAAGATATAAAATCAGTGAATATTTTCTATATCTGCCTGCTAATCAGAGAAAATGTAGTATTTTATAGCAATAGTGGCACTAATCTGCCAACAGCTTTCCTTAAAAGAATCTCCCTTTTAAGGAAACATTTTATAATTCCAATTTCAGCACCTAATTTTTATGCATAAGACTATCTTTTTATAAACATATATTTTAAGTTCTTTACACACTTTATATCTATAACACATGACAGTAAGGATGAAACCTCATAATCCAGAATTCATCATTTTTATTCACTAAAATGAGCTTTTACTAATGTGTTCTAATTTCATGCCTGTAGAAGTACAGGAAAAGACAATTAAATCACTTGTTTTGATGTTTGAAGTTAGTATTTTTAATTTAGTTGCAGCAATGTACTAGATAATTTATTAGTTTCTTTCCCACTCTGATATTTTATGATTTTACAAAATGTTCACTTATCAAAAAGTAGACACATTAAAAACCAATCATTCAGGTACACACTTCAAGTGTTTAAAGAATATGCACAGTATCAGATTACTTTGATAATTAATTATCCCATTTAGTAAATTTAATCTCTTGAGAAGTTTCCTGTTCCATCTACTTGATTATAGCAAAGACAGCATTGTGGGGTAGTGTACTATCCAGTTACATTAGGACACGGGATAAGTTGCTGAGAGACCAAAAATGTCACACAGAGATGCAGTATGGGACATAAAGTCTACTGAAAAATGCCTATGGGGAAGATGATTGGCAATGGGCAGGACAGACACTTTGCCAGAAAGTCCAGTGATGATGGTCTAGGCAGGTGCTTCACCAGGAAGGCCAGTGGTAATGGGCTGAACAGGAGTACTTCCAATTAATAAGGTGCCTCCATGCTTTGCCAGAAAACAGTGATTCCCCTCTCACAGTACTGTGTCCAGTGGCAAGCGGCTGTACAAAAACTTCCACCTTCATGTTGTTTGTTTCTGCATCAGTTACCACAGGCATGGAGATTTTTATAGATTAAGTTACAAAAGCAGTGACATCATCAGTTTAGCTTGGTTTATTCCATTGTGTGCATCCCAAAGAACTAGCATCAAGGGCAAGTAAACAGCTTTCTACAAATAACACTAGCTTGCCCTAATTCTGGCATGACTAAGGGAAAGCCAGTATCCTTTGAGATCATATTTTTTAGGACATTCTGGCCCAGACTCACTCATGTTCCCATAACTTGGCTAAGTTTTTGAGAATGGAGCAGGGCATTTCAGGTATATGGTGTTTTACTGTCGTCCCTTTCTCCAAGGATGGCACCAGAAAAAAAAAAAAATCATGAGTCAATGTCAGCATACAGGAACATTTCTATTCATGTATTAACTTGCAAACTTTGATTATTTTCACTTCTTTAATCAATGACTCTGCAGTACACATAAAAAAGCAAATGAATCCTATTATGGATGATACCCATAGTATATAAAAGACAAAATAAAGGTTCATAACAACATTCTTAGGGCAAAATATTGGAGAACAATAAGTAAATTAGAACTTAGTTAAATTTAAATTTATATAGAAAGCAATGGAGGAAGTTTTCTAGGGTATGATAATGTTCAAAATCTTGGTAGAAATTTGGATAATATATTGAATTCTACTTTATGGTAGACAATCTGAGCAATTTATTGATGTTTTAAGGGATTTATATCTGCCATTTAAAACCTGTAATGAAATAAAATGGCTTGATGGATGAATAAAAGGTTAGAGAAATATATATATATATATATATATATATATATATATATATATATATATAATGAAGTAAATACAGGCAAATGTTAATTGTAGGCTCTAGATTATGTGTATGTAGTATTTATTGTATGATCCTTTCAAATTTTCATGATGTTTTAAGGTATTTCTAATAAAATGTGGAAAATATCTATGCATTTGGACTTAAAAATATTGTGCAATGTCTGACATATAGTAGTATCCTAATCATTTTAGATGGAATAAATTATCAAATAATTACATAAAAATAAGTTTAGTAAATAAAAAACAATGGGGAAAAATCTTAGTAGCAGATTTTTTTAAATATTCTAAGGTTTTAGAATTTTCCCAGTAATGTGCAATGGACATGAAGAAACCAAATATGATTACAGATAATATAATAAACACAATGTTCAAATCAAGGAGGTAATAGAGCCATTTTGTCCTGGTCTGAGAATTTCTAAATTATTTCAACGTGTTCCAGATACTCTCTTTAACAAATATATTACAAAAAGAAGAATGTGTAAAGATAAATGACTAGGAAATAGCAAGCTCTGATAATCATGCCATATAAGAAACAGTTAAAAGAACTAGAGGTCTTTCCAGTGGAAAAAGGAAAACTAAATGGAGAACTTTGTAATGTATTAATTCTTATCATCCACATTACTTAACCTTTTTCACATCCTAATTTCAGCTTAGTTTTCACCTCTTGTAGGATGCTTTATCCTACAGTCACAATTTAATTAATATCTTTATTCTCTGAACCTTTGTTCAAATAGATATTTATTTTATTTTATTCATTTAGTACCTGGCACCTGGGACCTTACAACAATTGCTCTTGTTCTTGAACTTACCTTTACCTATTCTTACACATGCATGTACACACCTGGGATGCGCACGCACGCGCGCACAGTCTCAATACTCAACCAGAACATAGGCCTCATGAAATTTATGCATCTTTGTATTCCCAGACCTCAGCACGCTTATTCATATATTTTATAAACATATATTGAAAAATTGTTTTGTGCTAAGCCCTGTGTTGAGATGGGACTTAAGTTTATCTTAACACTGAATCTATTCATAAACAGCATATGATCTAAAACTAGATATATTATGCAAGCATTGTAGTCAGTACAATGTTGGGCATAAACAAGATATTATAGAAACCCATGTGAAGAGTTTGTCTAGCCCAAATTGAAACAGGAATGAGAGGAGTAGAGACCTAAACAAGTCTTCAAGGATGGATGAACATTACCATTAGTATGCATGTGATTAAGACAGAGTTACATCATGGAGGAAAAACAGGAAGAACTATATCTTAGGAGGTCTCATAGGAAGAGTTCACTGTATTGGAAAATCATGTAGGGTGAGAGGGTCACAATGCATAGGATGCATTTCTATTGGGCACTTTTTGTTGGTTTTTTTTTTTTTTTTGCTAAATGAGTATTTGGTTTGATAGTAGCATTTTTGTATTAAATAACTACTAAGATTTCATGTAACCAACTGCTCTAAATTAGAACATTTCATCACCTACGTGAATTTTGGGATACAACTTAAGCTCTCTCCTATGAATGTAACCAATTCTAGATATTGAAGATGGTTATAATGGTTATATGAAGGGGGAAAGGCATTTTTTTTTCTGAAGCAGAATCATTAATCTAATAAGTAAATCTAGTAGTTGCAGGCTCTTCAACACAAAACTAAACACTAAACTAAAACACAACATAGTCACTAATACTATTTACCTACAGGCATACTGGTTGTCTTTTTAGTAATCTGAAAACACTATAGAAGTTCTTAACCTGCAATTCATGGACTCCAAATTTTAAGAGGTCTAAACACTTAAATTGGAAAAGTTAAGATATTTTCTAAACTGTCCTTGGAATTTAGCATTTCTTTTCACTATAAACAAGGACAACAAACCACAGTAGTATTGGCATCACCTATGACTTGTCCTAAGTCCAAATCTGTGATATTTTCATATCACATTGAAGTTGTTATAAATGCATGAGTGTTTATTAAACAAAGACTTTGCAATGAGAGTAAATAGTAGAATGATTGCCAGACTCTTCTTAATGTGAAAATAAAGACATGTTCATTTCTGTGCCATAAACTTATTAAATTGTTTTGATAATCACAAGGCCTATAATTTTTAAACTTTGAAATCGTATATATTATTTAATATATTTAAAATATTCTTCTAAGAAGTTATCCACAAGTTTAATCAAGATTATCAACACAAATAAATGAATTTTTAAAAATAATAGGAATTACAAGATTTCTGATTAGTAATGAAGTTGACATTTTTGTTTGTATTGATTTGGGTTTTTTGTTTATTGGTTCTTTCCTCACTCTGGGGCTCTCTTTCAAAAACATTTTACAGACTATTTTGTTATGCTAATTATACATTAAATAATGTTTTTTTTACATTTTTATTATTTATGAACTTCTATCTTTATCAGTCTAAAAAGTATTTCCAAGTGGGACAACAATCGTTAGTTATATTTTCCAACTTTTTGGGTATAGAAACAAGTTGAATATAATGTAACATGCTTTTTTCTGTCAAACCCACCTTGACCTATCTCTACTGAGACACTGAGACTCTCAAGCCATCCACACCCTTCTTGAATATATTTGCTTATATATCTTTCTTCTAACGTTATTTGTTGTTATTTTCTCCACTTTTAGCTGGAGCCTTAATGTGAGAGTATTTGAGTGCTGGCTTTCCAAAGATTCCTCTTGGTTGTCCTTGGCTTTGGGTTGACCAGATGTTGGTTCACTGAAGAGGTGGCCATCAGATGTCTGAATAACAGCAATGTCACTGCCAGCCCCAGGTGATGGAAATGCTCTTGGAAGCATTTTATAGCCCTCTGATCCATTTCCTTCTGCTCACAGTAAGATTGCCTTGGGCTTAGCATCAAGACAGTCCTACTGCCTTTCTGACTTTAAAGGCCTTCCATCCTCCATGGATAAAAAAGTGTAGATAATATTAGTAGTGCCTTTGGTGCCTCTATAGGCACATCCATCCCCATTTAAATACACGTTTTTATGTTTAGCCATTTATTCCTAGCTGTGAAATATTGCAACAGCTTAACCATTAGCATACTAATCCAGGCCTGAGGTCTGGAGAGATTTATGTTGAACATTTTTGATGCCATTATTCACACTATGTGTGAAGCTGAGTAAGACTTTCTTCTGAATCAGAGGAATACCAGATTCATGCCCCACTGACTGCTCTGCTAAAAATCTAACTATTTTAACTACAGTGATATTTCGGTGTTTTTTAAAAAAATATGTTTAGCTGGTGACGTCAGTTGGGCACTTGCAAATATAAATTACAGCTATAGTATCGACAAGAAACAGTGTAAAAACCTGGCTCTGTCATTTACCAGCTATGTGACCTTGAATAAGGACTTAACTTTACTTAGCCTTAGTTCATGAACTATAAAATAATTAACAATATGAAGATTAAATGAAAGAATATTGAATGAAAATTAAATGCAGAAATTAGTATGAAGCCTATTATGTTGTTACACTCAATGAAAGAAGGCTATGATGATGATGATTATCAATAATGAACATAGTAGTATAAGCTCTCCCAACCCTGATTGAGCTGAAGCAAATAGACAATTTGTTGTCAGAGATGGAAAGAACATCTGAGCTCATCTAGTCCACCTACCTTACCTTCCTACCTACCTTCCAATCTCACAAAGTAAGAAAGAGCCTCTGAGAGATTAAGGTGTTTAACCAAGGTCAGTTGGTTATTCGTCTAACAGAAAAGCTAAGGCAAGATCTATTTCTATTGTTCAAATATTAAGACCTAAGCTTTGTGACACAATGCCAAGGAGTCAAGGCAGGGCATTTTATCATAAAGTAGAAAATCTCCATCTCCTCTGTACAAAGAAAAAATTCTGGGAGTTATAAGAGCAATGAGGCCATAAAAGAAAATAGCTCCATCTCTGCATGGCAAAGCTACCCCTCAGAGTATTTTACTTTTGTGGACTATACAAACACAGAGGAACTTGGTTTCAAATATGCCTTTTTTTTTTCACATAGCATAAGGACATGGACTAGATTAAGATTAATATCATCATGGATTTTAATATCAGTCTTTCTCCAACTGTAAGGCTTCTCTCATTCCCTACGGTATCTCCATCTGCTTTGTTCTGTCTTCTACCAGCAAGCTTTTTACCAACTTGAATCCACTCCCTGTTCATATCCCTGCACTGCACATCAAATACTCAGTAGCAACTGAAAGGTCGGTGTTAGTCTACTGTCACCATGACAAAATACCTTAGGAAAGCAACTTAGAAGAGGAAACATTGATTTTGGCTCATGGTTTCAGAGGTATCAGTCCATAATTAGCTGCATTCATTGCTTTTAGACCTATAGCAAAACATCCTGGCTGAAGGGTTAGGTAGAAGAAAGCTGCTCACTCCCTGAAGGAGGAAGTAGAAACTAAGAGAGAGGGGGACATGCACAAACAAGATGCACCTTTCAAAGACATACCTCTAGTGAGTGATCCACTTTCTCTATCTGGTCCCACGTCCATAGTTAATTCATATATGAACTCAAGAGTGGATGTATCGATTGATGAGATTAGCTCCCTCCTGATGCAATCACTTCCTAAAGTTCCACCTCTGACCTTTGCTATATTGGGGACCAAGCCTTTAACATCTGAGCCTTTGGGAGGCATTTCATATCCAAAGCATAGCAAGGTGGCTTTCTGTCTTCCTGCAGGTCTTTCCGCCCAGGAAGATCATGAGATCTGAAAATATATTTTCTTTATTCTTTGCATAGTTCTTAAAAACAAGTATTCACTGAATCATATGCACTCTCAGATCTACAGCCATTAAAAAATGAGCAAATTAGATCATGTCACTTCACTATTTTAAATCCATCACTTCACTCTGTCCTTAGGAGAAACAACAGCCTATCATCTACTACACTGTTGGCAGCACACTAACCTCTTCCTATCTCCCAGCCTCAACTCTCAACACTCACTCTTAACTCCATAGCCACCGTCTCATTGCCTTGAGAAGATTTCTATCATCTTTGCAGACTTGCAATGCTTGTCTCTCTACTAGGATACTTTTCACTTTCCCTCATCATTCTGTCTCAGACTCATCCTTTATGTCTCAACATAATGGCTCTCTCTCTGACTCTTTGGTATATACTAAAGTTTCTTTTACTTTTAATTGACACTAGTTTTCTTTAGAAATTTTGTTTTTTCTGATACCAAGGATTGAACCCAGGGGGACTTAAACATTGAGCCAGCCCATTTTTACATTTTATTTAGATCTCAAAATCTCTCAAAGTTGCTGTAGGGCCTTACTAAGATGCTGAGGCTGGCTTTGAACTTGGATCCTCCTGCCTCAGCCTCTAGAACCACTGGGATTATAAGCATATGCCACCATTCCTGGCAGGTTTTCTTTGGAATTTAGGGTGTCAGCATGGTGTCATGCCTTCTTTCTTGCCACGGTTTCTAGCCCAGTTGTTACAATCCTTACTGATCTGCCCATAGAGCTTGCTTATATTGCCCAGTCATTCCTCAAAATCTTCCCTTCTCTGATTTCTGGTCTGATGCATGGTTTATATTGGTTGACTGCACATGGTCACTCGAATCCTTCTCAACTTGTGCTTTTCTTTTCTTTTCTTTTTAACCTTGTTTGAGAACAAGAAAAGCATCTTAAGTTTGCATACGTCCATGACAACATGCTAATAGGAAAAATGCAGTGTTACATAAACTTCAGTTTATTCACTTTAAAGGATCATTCTGTCATTAATGTATCCATCAAGTCATTTAGCAAATATTTGTTGAGCACCTTTGTGAAGGTCACCAGGATATGCAGTAGAAAAATAATGATGTTCTGATTCTCCCTTAGGGAGCTCACGGTCTATTAAAGAAGTCAGAGGTGCATCTTTATGTTCTCTCTCTCTCTCTCTCTCTCTCTCTCTCTCTCTCTCTCTCTCTCACACACACACACACACACACACACACAGAATTATGGCAGAGGAACTGGGACTGTAGCTCAGTGGTAGAGCACTTGTCTTGCATGTGTGGGACACTGGGTTCAATCCTCAGCACCATATAAAAATAAATAAATAAAGATATTGTGTCCATCTACAACTAAAAAAAATTTTTTTACAAAAAGAATTTGGCAGAGATCACGATAGCTATTAAACCCACAATGACTGGATCCATATTGCCTGGGTATTATCACTTTTGTCAAATTTTAGCTTTGTCTCCTTAGCCAAGTTTTGTTAATTTCTCTAAGAGTCAGTTTCTTCATTTTTAAAATGAAGAGAATATCATGACTTGTCTCATTGAATTGTTATACATTAAGTGTATTAATGTATGTAAAACACTTAAAGGAGTAGCTGCACACAATAAGTGCTATAAATTTAGCTATTAACATCACTTTGCAATATTATTCTCCCAACTTTCTTAGTAGCAAATTTTCCATTCTTTTCTGAAATTATGTTGATATTATATGACAGTGATTTTTTTAATGGCCTTGTCTGACAAAAGCTAAATCAAGGATTCCTGTATGGGGCAGAGAGGCTGATAACTTTACCACTTTAGACTGGGAAATATTAAGTACCCAAAATGCTTAATGTACCATCCCAGGCTCTCCATCATATGTCCCTTGGATAGTTCTTTCTTTTATTCAACTGAGTTGGATTTCAATTGTTATGCCTCAAACTAACTGAACACTTAATGGTCTTAGATAGCAACCGTCAATTCTATCTCATGTTTGTGTAAGAGTCAGGAATTATGTTAGGAGTCAACACAGTGATTCTTGGTGACACTGTGTAGTGTTCATCCAGTGACTGCTCTGATCTGGAGGGCCCAGGATGGTTTTACTCACATTTCTGATGCACAGTTGGAGATAACTAGAAACTAGATTCTAGTTAGGGTTAGGAGATCTCCACAATTTCTGTGGTAAGGTAATGAGGCTTCTAACATCATGGCTGGATTCCAATATCCAGAGACTAGTCCAGCATTTCCATTAAATTTTACCCAACTATTCACAGAGACAGAGCCTGCCAGATTGAAGGAGAAGGGACACAGAATCAACTCAATGGAGAGTCAAAGATTTTGTGGCCATTTTTAATATGTCACACTAACATTCCTCTACTGGAGTGGTTCATTTAAATCATGCCAACCTTTTGCTGTCTCTCAGATGCCCCTTGCTGATGAATGCTTCCTTGCCTTTGCACATCCTAATCTCTGTGACGCCACTTTCACCTTTCTTCTTTAAGTTAACATTAACTCATATTTCAACACAATTTCAACTCCAACATCACCTCTTCCTGCTCCTATATTTAGAGATATATAAATAGCCTCTGCCTGGGTATCACCCTGATTGCATGCTATCTTATCTCTTGTTATATATTATGAGGATTTTCTGCTAATCTGTTTTTTTCACCAGTGTGTCAGCACTATGGTGGACACAAATACGGTGTTTTATTCATTTTGTTTTTGTGTTTCTGGAATCTGACACAATACTTGGTATACCAATATACCTGATCTAATCTAAATGACTCATCATTTTTATTTTGATTGAAAATGTATCAAAAGTATTACATAAAAAGTATGATTTTAATCTAAATGACTAAAGCACCTTACCAGAAATATTTGCTTCCAATATTTTTTACCAAATTAATTTACAAAATAAAATTTTATAAATACAGAGACAATTTGAAAACATTCAACATGAGATTGTTTAATACTATATATCTCTATGCCATTATAATTTGCATTTTCTTTTCCTTTTGAGAGTGGAATTGGCTTACATAGTTTGAGAAATAATTTTTGAGATAGACATCACCTGGAAGTCAATAAAAATGATGAAGAAGCTGTCTTGATGCTGACAGAGAAACAGAATTATGTATGATCTTTCAAGTATGGAAAATTAATCTATACCTGGGTATAGATGTATTTGATCACAATCCAAAAATTAAAGTACAAGTAAGCCCCAAGGAATTTTCCATTATTTGTAGGTATAACAGAAACAGCTTACCAAACTGTTCTATTCACAAAATTTTATTCTTCAGCTAATCTCCTCTTATGCCTTTGGTCTTTCGGTTTATTATTTCAGTTCTCATTCTTTGAAAGTAGAAAATATTTTCATGAATAAACATGACAAAAATGTGTTTACATTTACTGAGCACTACAATATTCCAAGCACAATGCTAGGTGCTTTATGTAAAGAATCTCTCCTATTTTTACAATGACTCTGAAAACTACCTATTATTTATACTAAGAAATTCAACTTCAGAGAAAGTAAATGACTTGTCCAAGGTCACACAGTGTATAAGAGGTAGTTAGAAAATTTCTCTAACTCCAAATACCTTGCCTTGAATCTCAAAGCATTATTTCATAAAGGAATTGAATCGTGAAACTTAATCAAATCTGCTTGGCTGCTCTGTGGACGTTCATATTTTTTCTCACAGTGCTGAGTAAAATGTCAGTGAATTAGATGGAATATTTACTCCCCAAGTTGATGAAATGAGAAAGACCGTAGGAGATACCAATTTGAGGAGGGGTTTGGAATTCATGTTTGGCATTGAATGTGCTCTGGTTTAGGTAGATATGGCCTCAGATATCTTACCACAGAATTTAGGACATCTTTGATATCAACTGGATTCAGTGTCCAAGTAGAAAAGGATTCACTAGGCCTGCTGATAACATCGTAATCAGGGACAAGAACGTGTTTTGTATATGAGTAAATTACCTCTGAATGTCTCTTTTATTTCCAGGATTTACACAAGAAGGAGAATGTCAGTACCTTGGCCAAACTCCTAGGATTCTTACTTGTTTGGGGGCGCACGCATCTGCAGTTTTCTCAAGGAGATTGTTCTTGGCACTTCCTTCCTACCCAGAGGGGCTGGGAATTATACCAAACTCCACCTGCTCCCACAGTGGCCAGTACCCGACTCCTACTAGTGTGGGGATACCTCTGTTTTATGTTGGAATAAACTTTGAAGTATAATTTACACACAGATTTCTCCTTAGGATCAACTTTCTCCCCTTTCCCTTTCTGTTCCTTCCGTTCCTCTGTAGCTTTCCCCATTGAACAATCACTTAATAAATCACTTGAACACATACCGACATTTCAGGTTCCACTTTTAAGAAACTCAACCTAAGAATCATGTCTCCCCCTTAAGTCCACCTTTCCAAACTAGAGAGATGAAGTCGATGCTCTGTTTCTATGGTGTTTCTGCTGTTATTCATGAAAGTATTTAATTCACCAATTTTTAGGGAGGTAAGGGGTAACCAGGGATTCAACTCAGGGGAACTCAACCACTGAGCCACATCCCCAGCCCTATTCTGCATTTTATTTAGAGACAAGGTCTCACTGAGTTGCTTAGCACCTTGCTTTTCCTGAAACTAGATTTGAACTTGCTTTTCTCCTGCCCCAGCCTCCTGAGATGTTGGCATTTCAGGAATGGGTCACCACACCCAGGACTAAATTCTTTTAATAAGCTAATTTCTGCAAACTTTAGTTCAGGTGATTATAACCCATTTTGGGTGATGACATAATTTAAAATTTTAATAGTACTATTTTATTTAAATGACAATTTAAGGAGTAGTGCATATGATACATAATTTAATTAACAAGAAATGACACAAGCAGTAGGTGATGCTGAACCAGTTCACACTCCTGGGACTCTACAGAGGTTATATTCCAATAAAAGCAAAAGCATCATTATATAAGCATGATAATAAGTCAATTATGAGTAGGGGTGGAGGAGTACAAATGGTTAGAGGCACTGTTGCAAATCTAAATCTCATCTCTCTTTCTCTCAGATTAAATTTCTCAATCTGGGGAAAAAAATAAATAAAACTGACGATTTTACTAGGAGGAATTGAGCGTTCAATATATAAAGTATTCCTTAAAATGTCTGTCTCAATAAATGTCTTCATAACGTTGTTAACTCAAAGAGAGTTTAGGTCTGGCACATCTCCAAAGAAATCAGTGAAAAGAACAATGAGAAAACTTCAGTATTCTCTTGGTCAGAGGGACAGATGGCTGATATCTACAAGATTATAAGAAGATATCAATCACACTCACCTTAACATTTTGCAGGGCATTTGAAACCTGGGAAATCACCAAGTCTTCTAGATACTTCAAATTTCTCATTCTTCTCTCCAAGCTTAACTACCGCCATCTCTTAGATCAGATACTGAACACATCATACCTGGAATATATTTAAATCAATTTTAACCTAAAGGGTTTCAGTCACTCTTCCAAGTTCATAGAACAAATTCCAGACTCCTTAGTCTGGTTTTCAAGGTTCTGGATGATCTCATGCTAAGCTGTTTGTCCACCTTCATCGCTACTCTCCCTTGATACAAACCCCACGTTTCAAGCCTCTGACTCTTTACCTGTTCTGACCTTATACCGATCTGCCCTTGCTCAAAGTGAGCAGAGTGTCCCCATTGTTACCCCTTGAACTCTTATCAGTCCTCCAGTGCCTAATGAAAATGTCATCTCTTCCACAAGTTTCTCCTGATTATCAAAACAGAAGAGACACTTACTCTTGCATATGCAATTTACTCTTACATTACTGCAATAGCAGTAATTTCAGTCTATGGTCATAGTTCTAAATATGACTTTATTGTACTTTATATTCTCAAGAATAAAATATGTCTCTTGCACATTTTTACCCTTTAGAACATCTGTCACACTGTAGGAAGTATATAGGGAGGTGGATTAATATTTAGTAAATAATTGCATATATGTAATAATCTATATTGTATTTTTTACTAACTTTAATCATTATCCACATAAGCATAGAAATTTGAATTTTTCAAAAACTGGCCTTTTCTATTCTAGATTTGTAATCCAGTCTTGATGTATTAATTTGGTTACTGGGTACAGTAAAACATACAAAGTGTGTAATGAGTATTCTTCCAGTGTTTGTTAAGTGAATAAATAAGTAATCAGCTGTGAATTAAAGTGTATTTGCCTCCATGGATACCTAAGAATCAAATATTATGCCATTCCTTTCCAAAGAAGTAACTAATTCTGTTTAGTTCAATTCTATACTTTAATGTGGAAAATAAGCTTTGCAACTGAAAAAGTTAATTAAAAATGGAGAACATTATAATCTTAAAATCCATTGACTAATAAAAGGGAGCTCTTTAAATGCATACTTATGGGAATATCAGACTTTCAAATGTCCCTCATGGAAGTAAGAAAACATAGGTGTATAATAAGTTTTGGTTGAGTTCAAAGCCTGCTATTTCTTGAAACATTTTGTTCTCAATAATAGACCCTCTGAGTCAATTTTATTGCTCAATACCAAATTTTAAATGTAACTAAGAACAGACAGTATCATGATGATCTCTACAAACCCCACTATGTTCTAAGCAGGCTACTCTCATTAGTGTGAGTGCACATGTTGATAAGCTCCAGGGGGCATTTATGTGATACTGAAAAACTCTTCATGACATGCCTTCAGTCAAGATCCTACTCAGGCATTTTGCGTCTCTCTTTAGTGCTATTTCCTTTTTTTTCTTTTTTCCTATAGCATTTATTCGCACTTGACCCTATGTTTTAGAAAGTGCACACAAGTCAGTATTCCAGACATCCCAGGGACTTGAAGAGCTGATCTAATGCCTGTGTTGCAAGATGAAAAACAGAAGAATTTTGTTGAACCTATAAAAAGGATGACATTTTGCCTGGCCCTGAGCTGTTCTGTTCAAAATTGAAGCTTTTGCAGCTTGCGGCTCTTTGATTTGTGAGCTAGAGAGCATCATATCTTGGCCATTACTGAATCATAAAAGTTCTCTGCCTCTTCCCAGCTCATTTTATTTAAAAGGAAAAAAGAGAAACCCTTTATCTTACAAAATGCATTTTCTCTTTATTTTCCTTCATTTTGTACATTGCAGGAATGGATTCTGTAAGGGTTCAGTGAAAACATATGTAAATGGTAATTTTAAAAGACCATTGAGCTGATGCAAGGAAGGTTATTTGGGTGGTTAGATTGGAATAGGTGTCATGAGAATAGAGTATTTTGCAGCATCTTTTTTTGCCAAATCACCTTGTGAAAGGCCAGAACCTTGTACACATTATTTATTTTCATCATCTATAAAATAGTAATATAGAGCCACAGAGCACATCCGGGTCAGGGTCTGGCTTAACCACAAAGTATTGATTTGTTAAGGATGGAATGAGCTGAGCAATAAGGGAGAGACTTCATTAAAGTTTCCTCTTCATTTCCTGTACTTTGAACAAGAGCAAGACACACAGAACATTTCTTAACGTTTGAAGTAGTAATCTCCTGACTAACCTATGTTATCTTTTAACAAAACTTTCCTCCACGTTTTAATTATTCCTTTATTCAACAAACATCATGCTCAGTGAATTTTCAACGTCAGTCACTCTTCCAGCTGCTGGGAATCAATAATGCAGCCATCCCTCCTTTGTAAAGAGCTCCCAGCCTATTTATAGAAATATTATTATGTCAAAGCAATAAACCCTATTTAAAGGCTTACACTAGACCCCCTCCCATATCTTGTATAAAAGATACAGATAAAAGGGATTACAGTATTTCAAATAGAAAGAATATCAGAGTCTTCTACCCCCCCAAAAAAAATTAAGAAAAAATGAAAAGTATGTGTGTCAGGCAGTTAATTTTGAAAAAATCATACTTTTGTGGATTTTGCAATTTTTATATATTTGTGGATTTTAAAAAATTTCTAATGTATGCTAGCTTATTTTCTCATTCTAAATAAAGATTCCGTGCATAGTTTTGTATTATTTTTCTTAAAGATGCCCCCCCCACACACACACAACACACATACAGAACAGTAGATGCTTGACGCTCCATAAAACCTAGATTCAACTCTGGTTTAGGCCATAAGTAAAAAATCTACACAAACAAAACACAGCATCTGGCATGAAAAGGGGTTGCATATATGGAAACTGTGATTATTACTGTAGTTCTTTACTAGTTTTCTTGTCAATCTCCCAGCCCTGGGAAAGTATTTTCTGCAGAATCATCATATCCATGACTGTCCTTATGGAAGCTAAGGACTGTTTTTGTACATAACAAAATTAATTTTTTTTCTCAGGAGTGCTATATTAGAGTTAGTTTGCTGTTTAATATTTTCCAAAGTGTAGCAGTTTATATAAGAAGTAAGAATTCTTTAAGCAAATAAGCCTAGAAACTCTGGAATCATTTATCAATTAAAAGCATAACTCTACGCAAATAGAGAAACGAATAGTTCATATAAATTTTGACCAGTCCTTGCTCCTGTTGGAAGCGTCCATAAGAACAGTGGAGATGAATGAGCATAAAACGAACAGTCCTTCAGACTGGTGTGAAAAAAACTCAAGGGTGCCTAATGTCCTCTATAAAAAAAAATGTTTTTAGTATCAATTTCTCTGTCTTTTGTTTTTCTCTCTCCTAAAGTTAGCTGGAGAAAGTGTTCAGGGTCTCTGAGTGCTTGGGAAGAAAAATATAGCCATCCTTTTCATTGGCTTCAAAAGGACTAAAATAGGTTGAACAGACCACTGCAGCTGAGTCAGAAGGAAGATAGCCATCTGTTACAGATAAGCAACCCAGGGTATCTTTGAAACTGAGCCAGCTAGAGATTGAGGACAAGCTTCAAGGAAGGACTTTTGACTTCAAGTTAATCACTTGGTGCTGGTTGATAAGGAAAAATGAAAGATTAGTGAGCAAGGCACTGACCTGCCTTGGAAGCATTTATTTCTTTAAAATGTCTGGTGGAAATGCCCAGCTGGGAAGATGTAATTATTTGGGTTAATGTGCATATGTCTTTTATAGGTTTAATAATTGTGTGAGAAATTTGGGGCTCAATGCATTTTGGAAGAACCTGTATAAATGAAGCAGCGAAGTTCGAGAGTGCTGTCTTGAGGGAAGTTAGCTTCAGTGCGCAGCGTCTGCATTCAAATCCTGACTGAAGCTCTGTGACCTCAGACAAACTCCTGAACCTCCACAAGACTGAGTTCCTTGAACTGAAGAAATTAAGTTAATGATAACATCTACTTCTTTAAATTGCCATGATGATTCAATGAAATGATCTCTGTAAGGATATATTAGCCCAATACCCAACAGACAGGGCTCCATAAAAGTAAATGTCCCATTTAAATAAGAAGTCCTGTATTCCCAGTACTCATGTAGTACATTGACCTTAACTTCAAGAGATTCTTGTGTTCTTATTAGTGAGGACAGCAGTTGACAGGAACTGAAGAACATTAACAGTTTTCTTATTGAATTTCAAGTGCGATCCACTAAGAAAAAGAGTCCCTATACATAGTGACACTCAGTGGGCCCGCCAAAAACAATAGACTTTGTTTTGTTGCTGGGGTAGCAACTGACAAGGTTCCTAAAAATCAATCAGTTTCCACCATCTGCCATATATACCTAATTAGAATGAATGAATGAATGAATGAATGAATAAATAAATAAATAAATTTTATAAAACATCAATCAGGTTCTAACCTTAAAACGCAATAATCTGGCAAATGGATCTATCTCATCTATCCTAAATCACAATGGAGGTTATAAATTGCCAGTTCCCTGGCCTGAAGTTTTTGTCTTTTCCCCACAGCTGCAGTAAGAAAAGGTGTTTTCTGGGGACAGCAAAAACTGAACCGAAATAACAGAGGTCACTCTCAGCTAGAACCACATATAGGGAGCCATGGAGTCAGATACCAAGGTTAACAGCTTCACTGTGACAAGACACATAAGACCACAGGATATTTCATTGGATGAAGAGAAACAATTTGGGGCTATCACTTAAGTTGGCAGAGCAAAGCAGCATTCCAGAACCCTGCTGTGTTATTCCTACCTCACCTCCCAAACTGTTTTGTCTATTTTCTAGATAACTTAAATTTTGTGGGGTTTGGGGTTTTCTGTGTTTGTTTTGGTTTTGGTTTTGCTATCTATGCTCAGATAATGAGGTCTAACACAGTACAGGAAAGGAAAGCTGAAATCATTCTTAACAGACTACCTGGATAAATAGAAACAATGTGCTGGATGGGGACTTCTGCCAAGGAACCCACCCAACCTAGAAGAAAGACTTCCCAATTTCAGTTTTTATTTTATTGATCAACAAATATACATATTTAAAAGATTATACCTACAAATCAAAATAACAGCATTCTTGTGAAGCATGCTACATAAGCATAAATGTTGTTTAATACTGATAAGTGATGTTCCATTTACAAGAAAATTCATATTTGGGATTGGTATAAATATCTTTCAGCCTTATCAGGCTCCAAGTCAATTCTCTGCTTGATAGAATGCACATATTTGAACTCTTGTCTGGAGCTTCCAAGATGCAGAAGCTTTTCATTGTTTATACACATTTTGATGAATCTCAAATGAAAGAATTCAGGTGGGAAATTATAAGAACTGGCATGAGATATTGAGTACCGCTATAGGAGAGCTTTGTTCCAAGTGCAGTTATCTCATTTAAATAGAAAATGTACTTATGTTGATTATTTTAACTAAAAGATTTAATATATATATATATGTATGTATATATGTATATATATATATATCACAAAGAAGAAATAAAATCACCTTTGATATATTTATAAATTAAATTATAAAATAATTAATAAGCTTAATTAAAAATCTCAGATAAGCTGCCAAAAGTCAGGAGGTTGGGAACTATGGAAGGAAAACCAATCATACTCAGTATCTCTCCACTTTCATAGTAGGTTTCAGATTCACACTGTTTCATTTTTCATTTTCATTTTCTTTTACTTTGGTAATTAGAAAAACTTAGAAATGCTTAAGAGAAAAATACTTGAAATAAAAACAATGAAAAAAATATCCTCACGAAAAGACTAGAAAATAAGGGTAAAACAAAGGAAACATAAAAGAAAAATGAGAACACAAAAATAAACCTATTATAATAAATATGAAAGATGAAACATCATTTATATGAAAAGCCAGAGAGCTATAGACTGAAAAAATGCTATTTACAAAAAAACCCACAAGAAATAAAAAGCAATACAATGTATAATTTTAAAAATTTACAAAGATAAACCAAGATAAAATTATTTATTAAGAGGAAATGAAACTGGGCTTGGTGGGGCACAACTATAATCCCAGCAATTTAGAAGACTAAGGAAGGAGGATTACAAATTCAAAACCAGATTTAGCAATTTAGGGAGAACTTGTCTGAAAATAAAAAAGGTAGGGATTTAGTTCAGTATTCGAATGGCCCTGGATTCAATATTCAGTACCAAATAATAACTAGAAAAACAAGGGTTGTTATAGAAATAACAGAGTAACTTAAAGTTAAAAATCTTAAATGACATTAAAGAGAATTATTTTAATTTTTAAGGATATTATTTATGATGATTAAATCATGATGATGATCTATATTCCAGTAGTTATATCCTTACAAATACACATATAACATGAAATATATAGTCTTTTAAAGTTAAAATACAAGATGAATTTCATTTTATGCTAACTTGTGATGCTTTCTAACTTTCTACAAAAACGAAACTGAACTTTCAAGTACCAAGAAACACTAATAAAAATTCATCATATTAGCCCTTAGGGAAAAAAATCAATGCATTCCCCCAAAAATAATCTATGAGGCTATATATTCTAACCAAAATGTATTGATATGTGAAATGAATAACATTTTTAATAAATAAGTCAGAATACAGTTTTGTAAAAAAAAGAAAACCAGAAAGTCTAGATGTCTAAATTATCCTTTTGAGAAAGAAGAAATAGAACTATAATTATAGGACACTGAGACATATAAAAATGTATATTCCATAATCAAAATTTATGGATGTTGCCAAAATTATATTAAGACAAATTTAAGACCACAGACACATTTCATTTTTAAATGAAGAAAACTTAAATGCTTTACTCACAGGTGCCCTACAATCGTATTTTACTCCCCTTTCCCTCAACTCATATATATGGAAACTGATTTTTATGTACATATATATGTATATGTTTATATTTATATACATGTGTATACACACGCACTTACACACGTGTTTAATCAATTCTCATTACCCACAGCAGTTATGTTCAATAAAATCACTCTGAACAATGAATTAGCAAGTGCTGAACCATATCCCTAGGGGAAATATTGGGTTATGTCCTCACAAGTCTCTATCACAATGTTTTCTACAAACTGACTAATTCATAACCTTCTTTAATGTGTGCTTCTGTTTAAAGACACATTATTTAACATATATTGTTGATTTGTTAATATAGAACTTATTGATCATAACATTATAACTCACATCTGAAGGAAGTGATGTAACACATTTTCTCCTTAAGGCACATCACAGCCTTCTTATGCTTAGGAACTGTAGATCACACTTCAGTACTACATTTCAGATCAATTTTAAACAAAAAATTGCCACTAAAAAGTACACACAAAAGCACACACAAAAGTGTGATATTACACTATAAAAAGGATAGTAGTTTATGATATGGTGGGCTCTCTGTGTCTGTGGATTCTGCGTCTATGAATTGAATCAACAGTGGCTTGAAGCTATTAAAAAAATGTGCCTGTACTGAATATGTTCAGACTTTTTTCTTGTCCTTATTTTTTAAGCAATGTAGTATAATGATTATTCACACAGCATTTGCAATGTATTAAGTATTATAAGTAATCTAGAGAATATTTAAAAAGTTTGTCATAGGATATTCACAAGTCATGTGCAAATACTATACCAGTTAAGGTCAGCATCTTATACATCCATGGACTTTGTTATCCAAAGGTCCTGGAACCAATTCCCCAACAGATACCAAAGGACAATGGCAAGAGAATTGAATCAAGAAAGCAGGTCATTATCAGCTGGGAACATGTGCATTGGATGACTCAAATTTTTCACTGATCTAGGCAAGTTCATAAATAGCCATGAAAGCACCACAAATACTGATCTTAGGATTACAAATTAACTTTGGCTTATAAACATATTTGTAAAAGCAAAATATAAAAGTAGTAAACATCAACTGCATTTGTGTATTATCTGGAGGAAAATTCAAAGTATTTGAAGTTGTATAATTCAATATAATTCCAAGTTTATAATAAAAGAGTATTGTTTGAAAGGTATATTGATGCTGGGTTTTTTATTGCAAATATTGAAAATGTAATTTCAGGAAAAGGTAATGTTTTAAGATTTCTTAATTGCAAAATCATTTAAAACTCCTTTCTGTTGAGTAAGGAGCATGTCAATATAATTGCTCATAGGTCTATGCCTACTACCTATTATGGACTAAATGTGTCTCCTCAAAATTCACACATTGGAATCTAATTCCCTGTATGGAGGTGAGGCCTTCGGAAGGTGGTCAGGTTATAAAGGCAGAGTTTTCATGAATGAGATTAGCAAACATAAAAGAAGACCAGGGAGTTTTCTTACTCTCCATTCACCATGCGATGATACAAAGAAAAGATGGCACTCTGCAAACTGGAAGAGGTCCTTCATCAGAAACCAACCATGCAGGTAGCCTCATTTCAGGATTTCAGCCCCAGAAATATTAAAAGTAAATTTCTGTTTCTCATAAGACCTAGTTTAAGGTACTTTGTAGGGACATCAGCATCTCAGGACAATCAAAAAATAAAATTAAAGCTTCCTTGAAATTATAAAGTAAGTTAATGTGGTAATATAATTAGATTCATAGGAGTTAGTTAAGGTTTTAATAAATGTACCCTTCAAACAAAGCTCTTTTATTATAAACTTGGAATTATATTGAGTATACAACTTCAAATACTTGAATTTTCCTTCAGATAATACACAAATGCAGTTGATGTCTATTATTTGTGGATTTTGCATTTGCAAATATGTTTATAAGCCAAAATTAATCTGTAATCCTAAGATCAGCATTTGTGACACTTTCAAGGTCATTTATGAACCTGTATAGAGCATTGAAAAACATATATAACTATTATGTAGGTTTTAAACCAAAATTTTCCAGAATTGTATGTCAAATAATCCATCAGAATCTATTTTATGGAGCTTTTTGAAACAAACAAAACAAGAGCAACAACAAAGAATAGCCAAATATTGGAAGGAACTCCTCTTTGAAATCAAAGCACAGTTCTGTAGTTGAAAGAGAAAACCCCATATAAGAAGGAATAAGATTCAATGTAATCAAATTCTCTTCCTAAACTATTCCCATTTCCAAGAGTCCTACCCTCAGTTACCATAGGGATAGGTCCCCTATCCCTTTCTTCCCATCACCACCTCAATGATAAACATTTGATACAATTGTCTTTATGACTAAACTCTGTACCTAAATTAATTCTAATCAGGACAGAAAAAAAAATCCTTATCCTTACCAGTGTGGCGCTCCTAAATTGATCTGATGATTTTAAGTGTGATCACTAGGATGTCTGGGATGAGTTAATCAAGTCAATGCCTTTCTCTCATACATGCAGAAGATGCTTTGTTTTTATGTTTGGTTTTCTTTTTCAGTTACCACCTAGAACTATGGTGTCATTTTTAAAGCTTCATATTTTGTCTGGATCTCAGATGCCGGACATCTGCCTTGCTCTGCGAATCTATCCACTCATACTGTAATATGTAATTCAGCTACTCCTCTGAGATCAAGTCAATTGGCTGCTTGAAAGTATCAAATATCCATCTCAAGGACCAATCAAAAACTGCATACAAAACCAGAGCTGATCTGGTACAAGTCTTTGAATAATAATTTGGTCTACTTACTGCCTACCTTATTCAGGAACTAGGCCAACAGGTGGTTCTGTTCTTTATTTGCATGTCTGTTTTATGGTTATACCCTAATCTCTTTTCCTACTGTTTCAACATTGCAATCCAACTCTACCTCTCTTGCACAAATATTTTAAGCAATAGGTTATGGTCGGATGTCATTTTAGAAATAGAGTAGAGACCAACTCGAGGAGAAAGTAAAACAGATCTGTGGAATACATTGTCTTCATAAACCTGTAGAGAGATTTAATTCCATCTATTCTAAATCAATGAAATAAGAGCAATTACAATTATCCTCCCACCTGAGGTACTTGAAGACTTTGCTAAGTGCTTTAAAATGACAATGAGTTCTACAACCCAGGAGTGTTTATTATGTTCAAAGGATCAATCTTATTATAAAGAAAATGTCAGGTCAATTTTTAAATCCCTTTTAACTAAAAGTCAAAGAATTACTTTATGATGAATTCTTTATGGATGCAAAACTCATCTCTTTTTCTCAGTTTCTAGGGTTTGCATCTTTCCTTTGATACTTACCTTATCCTTCTGGAAAAAGAAAAAGAAAACATAAAATAGTTCCTCCAAATAACAAATAATTACATTTAGAAGAAGGAAGCATTGTCTTCAAATGTTATTATTTCAAGTTTCTCTGTAACTGAAACATATGAGTATATAACCACAATTGGTTAAAAAAAATCCTGATTTAATTCTAAAAAGTAATTTCATTTTGTTTAACTCATCTTTTTGGAGGACTTCTTTCTTAGTGCATTTTGAATTGTTATAATAACTCAGACCAGGAAATTTATAAAGTAAAGAAACTTATTTAGTGCATAGCTTTGGAGGCTGGGAAGTCCAAATGCAGGACATGAACATCTGGAGCCTTTGTGCTGTGTCATCCCATGGCAGAAGGTAGAGTGGGCAAGAAAGAAAGACAGGGACAAGCTCACTTTTGCTGTGAATGGACTCCTATGATGATTCATTCACTCCATAATAATGACATAAATCCTCTCATGCAAGCAAATCCCCCTGTGCTAGTTGCCTTTTAAAGTTACCCCCAACTCCCCAAGCATCAACACTGCTTCATCAGAGATAAGTTTCTGCATGAACTTGAGGCACATTCAAATTATCATTACCTCCATTTTCCTTTTCTTTTAAGCTTAAAGAAATTGTTTCAAATAAATATGAGATTACATATTAGGAAGATAATTCCAAATGTCAGATATACTTGATTTTTAGTATATGAATAGAATTTTCCAGTGCATACATGAAATTTAATTTAATAAAATTCTCTACTTGAACTTCATAGCATTTTCTCTATATTCAAGTAAATTGATTGTTTTATTTTGTTTTGTTTAAAAAAGGCAAAGATCTAAGCTGTCATTTCAATGTCAAATACAATCTCTAGCATGGATGAATTTGTTTCCAAAGAATTTCTGTTTCTGTTTGACAATTCTAAGCATTAACAATGTTGGGATTTGTTACCCAGCAGAGTGCTACATAGAGAGCCTGATTTTTTTCAAGACCCAAACTAAAGTACAAAGAACATTAACCACTCATGAAAATGAGGGCTTTTAAAATAGTATAACTGTTGGCTGAAACACTTTGGGTAGAAGTGTTTGGGTAGAAAATAACATTTTTCCAAGATGCTGTGATATTTTGTGCTAATATTTCACACCTAAGGTGTTGTTTTCTTCATGCAGAGGCAGCAATCGGTTGGAAAATAGAGACAACACAAACTAACACACTTTTTTTTTTTTATCTTAAGGCTTAAGTTAATTTGCTACATGGTGATTAATGCTTTAATCAAGATTCTTAGGTCTGAAAATTAATCATTTCATCAACTGAATATGGAATATATGCAGATGGAAAAATACTATAAATCAAAAGGAGGAAAGTGGAACATTTAGACATTCTAAAATTATTAATTTTTCAAAGAAACCTCTGTTCACTTTTCCTTTGGAGTCTTTCCTGCTGAAGCTCCAGCTCACTATTGAGTGGCTAGATTGCTTTGAATAAATTGTTAACTGCTCTCACCTTTTTTCTTTGTTACTTATAAAGTTTTACAAGACTTTATGCACTGATGTCTTCTCTTCTCAGAAGGAGCAGCAAAGTGGTTTTCAAAGGGCTGTGGACACAGGGAGGTCTTCTCATTGGGAACCAATAGTATAACCATATGCCATTGAGCCACAAAGAATAGAGTCCATTGCTGTCTTATGATCAAGTTCCACCAGGAGGGAGAAGAGGATAAGGAAGAGGGGAAGGAGGTAAATGTTATATGTGTTCTAATCTCCCTACATGAACAGAAAGCCCAGGGTAGGCAGATAAATTAAACAGGTTGAACTGAAAGTTAGAAGTAAAGATGGAGCTTGAGACCAATACTATCAGAGATTCCGGGGGGCGGGGCGGGGGGGAACAGCTCACAGAGCACTACCATACAGATACACTGAAGTAGGACAACTGCAACAAAGTAAAACCATTGGTGAAGCCCAAGCTTAGTTTGCCAGAAATTCTTGGCTCCTGGGTCATGTTGAAGCCATCTACTGTTTACAGGTGCTCTGGAAAAAGACACAGTTACCCAAGGCAGCTGATATTGCTGTCCTGTGAAAGTATCCCTAGAGAATTGCTGAAATGTGCCAGCACATTGAGGACCTTTAGCCAAAGATTTCATTTAGACAACTTCAGTCTGAGTGACAGACAGCATCAGCAAGACAAAGATGGACTCCCATTCAAAGGATGACCACAACTCTGCTGATAAATAACAGCTCTGCATAGAAAAGGTCGATTGAAATATTAACTATCACAAGGCACAAGGTTCCAAATGATACAGTATGCAAAACACTCATTAGTGGGTCCCAAGCCCTCTGCTTTCCAACTCCTACCTGGGCACATAATGTCCCTAACCTGACCCCACTTGTAGGCCTCCAGAAGCCCTGAGGATGAGAGGGAAGATACAAGATGCACATTTTCCTGGGAGAGACTTGGGTTTCTAAACAAATTATCTAAATATCACAATTAAACTGTCCTAAACAGAAATAAATTTATTTCCTCTCACATAATTCCCATCTTTCAGGAATACAAAAGCTTTACTAAAAAGGGCAGATCAATTATAAGAAAATAGACTATTTTGCATTTCTAAATGTTAATATCCAAAATTAAGATGTCTCCATTGTACTTTTACAGTGTGGTTTTGTCAGTGAAAGAAGCTAAATTAACAAATGAAAGATGTGAAGCATCAAGCACAGTGTCTGTGATTAAAAGTCCTTCTTCAATTGATGTGGGTTCATCATTATCAGATGATTAAGGCAGGCTCTCAGACCTGCTTACTGACACCTGCTTATTCTTTGTAAAGAGCTGTCTCCTACCCAGAAGTTACTGGTGGAAATATGACTGTCCATGTGCAAGGGACTGCCACAGAAAGTAATTGTAAGTATAACCCATAATGAAATGGTCTGGCTATTAAATGGATTTTTACACGATATTTTTAACACTTTTTTTATTTAAATTTATGTTGGACTCTTAGGGTGATATAATTGGGCATATAGAAGCTCTCATTTGGAAATCCCCAGGACCAGAAAGATCAACCTGAGCAAACATCACCCTTAGTAATTAAATATGTTACTATTATTGATAATTCCAAAAATGCTTGGTATACATCCCAGACAACTGTAATTTTTGTGAGACTGATACAACAGCATTCATGTTCAGCAACTCAGCTGTACCAGTCCTAGGAGGCAGGCACAGACCATCAGTGTCCTCTATGGTGAAAATGGGACATGTCATCAAACTGTTCCACCAGGGGTTTACTAATTCCTCATGGTCTTACCATCGTTCATAAGGGGATGATGGAGGACACATCCCCTTGATGGCCCAAGAGTTCATAAGAGATGATTCTGCAACACTTCCCTGAGGAATGGTATGGAAAAGCTCATTATTCAACTTTATTGCTTAAAAGTATTGACAGGAATTGTTTTTTGTATGGTAATATAAGGAGTAAAATTAAATATAACAGAGGTTTTGTATCCATGGTTTCTTTTGGACAACTGAATAACTGTTGCTTGATTTTGTGGCTTAAAGTATACTTTTGAGAGGAGCAATTTCAATGTTTGAAGGATTTAGATTGTAAAAATGATTGCTTCTTCCTGCAATCCACTTTTAACAGCACTCAAAAGTCTGCATGCAACAGCCATTGTGGCCCCGCAGAAACAGGGAACTTCCTTTAAGCAGATTATAAGTACTTGTCATAATTAAATTATTCTGAAATGAAGAACCATGCTATCTTACCTCTATTTTATGGCGCATAGTGACCACATGAATAATGCCTGCAAAACTTATAGCATGCAAAACTTCCCTCTCCACATTTAAAGTACAACAAATATGCTGACAGTCCTATGATTAATAATTTGAATTTTCAAATTCTTGAGCCCATGGGAGGAACTGCCCTAGGGACAAGCATTTAATTTCTGCAAAGTTGCAATACAATTAATATGACATATATTTTGTAGGAGACCAATTGCTTGTCCAGTATAAATTCCCCTTGTCTTCATCTTTTCCAAAAAAGTGCTGATTAGTTTAAGCCAATCCGTGTGTGGCATTTCCCTGATCTAGTATAAGATGCCAAATTTATATAGGCCCATTCAAACTGAAGAAAAGAATTTTTGTTTCATGCTTGTAAGAGGTAACTGGTTAGAAATACAAATTTTCAGGTCCTACTTCAGACCTCCAGTGTTAGTTAGTTTTATGTGTCAACTTGCAAAGTTCAGGGTGCCCAGATATTTGACCAAATACCAATCTAGATATTGCTATGAAGGCATTGTTAAGATTAAAATTTATAAAATGGATTATCCTCCATAATGTGGTGCAATTCATTCAATCAGTTGATGGTCTTTAAAGAAAAACTCTGAGATTACCCAATGGAGAAAAAAAAATTCTGACACAATTCCTTCAAACTTCAGCTGCAATATCAGCTCTTGCCTGGTCTACAACCTGTCCTGTACACTTCAGACTTGCCAGCTCCCAGAAATCACATGAACAATTTCCTTAAAATAAATCTCTTTTTATCTATAGATAGTATATAAGATACAACATAGGTATACACAGGCATGTACACACATAGGCATGTGCACACATATGCAATACTGGTTTTATTTCTCTGGAGAAATTTGACTAATAACTCACTAAAGTGGAAACTAGTGGAACCCAAAAGTGTGTGTTTTAACAAGCTTTCCAGGAAATTCTGACATGCCTATAGTTTCCACTGAACTGTACTACATCATCTTTATTTGCATCTCATTGACATTTTAATAGAAGTTTGAAATTATACCTTGGTGGATGTGCAGTCAATCAATTTAGCTAAGGTAAAGCTGTGTTTCAGAGAATTCCCTGCATAATTCGAGGTTAGTGTTGGTCATGAAGAAAATTTCATGTGACTTGGAAAGTGGAAGTGGAAGGAGAGCATCCTGCCTCACATATCTGAAGTTTGGAAGTGGCACAAGGCTTTGTTGCAGCTCACCTGTGGTGTGGCTCATCTACTGGATCACCTGATGGATCCGCAGCAGCCTGGCCCAGAAAGAGTCATTCCTGGATACTCTTTCTGGTTTTCTAACCTCTGGACCATGAAGAAGGTTTCCAGCTTTTCCACCATTGAAATTAGAGGGATGGAGGTATTAAGAAACTGAAGCAGAAAATACAATAGTGGGGGGCGGGTAGCGGATTAGAAGTTCATTTGATTTGAGGAAGGGGAAGGAAGGGAGGATGGGATTAGGAAAGACAATAAAATGAATCAGATATAACTTTCCTATGTTCATATATGAATACACAACCAATGAAGCTCCACATCATGTATAACCACAAGAATGGGAAGTTACACTACATGTATGTATAATATGTCAAAATACACTCTACTGTCATATGTATATCAAAGAATAAGAGAGAGAGAGAGAGAGAGAGAGAGAAACTAAAGCCAGTTCTATACTGTACCCAGGGCTTCCTGCTCATCCTGGTAGGTTCCAGTTTGTCCTTGTTTCTTCCATGTCATATCCTTCTTTCTTTTACATCTGAACACATAACAGTTTCACAAAAACTGTTCAGTCAGCTCCCACAGTTGTATAATGTCAAATTCCTATAAAGTCACTTATTGTACCAAATCAGACAGGTTTATAAACAGAATCAGTAGCCATGGTTTCATCAACTATCAAGTCTGAAAGAAAAAGAACATTTACTCTTTTTACTTGTAATGAATTCAGTCACACATCATTCTGGCTAATGAAGTATATGAACTCCCCTTGAATTTTATTCCATATAACAACTATTTTTTTGTTTTCTTTTTTTAAAATTTTTTTATTTATTTTTTTATTGGTTGTTCAAAACATTACAAAGCTCATGACATATCATCTTTCATACATTTGATTCAAGTGGGTTATGAACTCCCATTTTTACCCCAAATACAAGTTGCAGAATCACATTGGTTACACATCCACATTTTTACATAATACCATAGCAACTTTTGTCTTTCTTCAAGTCTCTTTTCTGCCCATTTCCTTTTATATTCAGATTTTTTCTTTTATCTCTTTACTTCTTTATGTTCTTGTGATTTTAGCTATTGTTCTTTATCCTACTATTTTCAGAGATTGTGAATAATTCTTTCCCTTCACTGTGCTATTTATTACCTGTAAGATACAGAATTTCTAGTTACTGGGTCCCTTCTGAGCATTCTTTTATAAATGACATTAATTTATTTTCCAAAGTTTCTTCTATTCTTATCATCTGATCTTTATTTAGTTTTATTGCCTTTCTTCTCATATAACCTACACTTCTATTTTTGTTAGAACATGTTGGTGAGATCACAGAGAAGACCCTAAATACAAATGAATTTAAACATCAATGATTTTAGAATTTGTTTACATCCATTTCAATAGCCAACTTAAATAACCTTGATTTTTAAAGTTGGTAGAACTTTTGCAATTCACTTAAAATAGATATATTTTAACTTTTTATTTCTAATGCATCCTCTAACTCATAATCTAAGATTATTAGTGAATGCCTTACAATGTCTTTAACAGTATATTCAATGTTTCCTCTAAAACTAAAAATAACTGTAGTTAAAAATAAAGTCTTACCTGTTTAACATGAGTAAATCTACTGTGGCAAAATTCATTAGTAATATTAAGTCATGTCAGGTATGTCTAAATTACCTTTCTGAAATTACCTTTCCATCAATTTCATCATTTATCTGGTTATTGATAGTATTGGCAGAAGAACTGTTGTTATATTCTGTTCTCAAATATTACTAATCTATAAATTATAATATAATGTAGTATGGCAAAGTAAAGTATTATTAATATAGTATCAGGCTATGATACACTATACTAAAAAATCAAAATCAGAAATTTTGCCATATGACCAAAACCATTCATTTCAACATTAAACTACTTACACATGGACCATTCATTTTTAACATTTAGCACAACCAAGTTGGATCATCTGTTTGGTCAGTCATAACACAATGATAACTTTAATTTTAGATATCATAACAGAGTAAATAAAGAAAGTAGATTTAAGGAAAATGTATTCTACCTAATTGATAAAAAAAGTAGAAATGCAATTATGTTGGTGACCTACTCGATATACTTATGAAAATAGGAGAATTAACCATTAAAATGGTCAAATAGCATTGGTACATTTTCTGTTCAGCACTGCTTCACAGATATGTCAGAGTTTTGAATTTCATAATAAGTACATGATTGATCAAAAGCCATCAGTGTGAATTGCCTTATAAATAATTTGCTCAAATCTAGAGACCCATAAAATCTTTAGCTGCAATTGTCATTTTCACAATTAACACATATCTCACGCTGACATACAAACACACACATGACACACACATGCTCTAATACTCCCAATCTTAAATGCACTGCAAGAAAAAAATGATCATGGTACACTGTCTTCCTAATGTGTTTTTTGTATGATATTTGCACGTGTTTTATTAAGAATTTTTGTAGCTCTGTCCATCAGGTATATGAAGTTTTCTTTCCTTGAATTGTCTTTGGTTGTGGAAGCAGGGTGATATTTTTATAGAATGAACTTGAAAGGATTCTTTCCTTTTCTATTTCAAACAATAATTTGAGGTGGATTGGCATTACTTCTTTCAAGCTCTAGTAGAACTCAACTAAGAGTATGTCCAGTCCTGGGCTTTTCTATATTAGAAGACTTTTAATAACTGCTTCAATTTCATTGTTTGATATTGGTCTGTTTAAGTTTTCTATATCTTATGATTCAATTTGTGTAGACTGCATGTCTCTAGAAATTTGTCAATATCTTCAAGATTTTCTAACTTAATTGATTCTAAATTTTCAAAGTAGTTTTTAATGATTCTCTGGATTTCAGAAGTATCAATTGTGATATTTGCTCTTTTTCATAGCTAATTTTGTTGATTTGGGTCTTGTCTCTTTCTTTTTTCTTTTTTAACTTTTATTTTTTCAGGGAACCATCTCTGCTTCATTGATCCTTGTATTTTTTTTCTTTTTTACTCTCAATTTAATTTACTTGAACTGTAATCTTAATTATTTCCTATCTTGTACTGATTTGGGTATTTGTTTTTTTTTCTTCTATTTTAGGGCCTTGAAGTATAGTGTTAGATATTTATTTGGTTTCTTTTTTTTAATGTAGTATTTCAATGGTATAAACTTGCATCTTAGAACTGCCTTCCTGTTGTCCCACAGATTTTGATATGTTGAATCTCTATTCTTATTTGTTTCTAAGTATTTTTAAAACATTCTCCCCTGATTTCTTTTGTGATACATTCTTCATTTAAATGTATTTATTTAATACCCAGGTATTAGTATGGTTTCTGCATTTTAAATTTCTAATTCTTTTCTATTATGATCCAATAAGAAGCAAGGAATTAGCTCTATTTTTTTTTTGATTTTCTAAGATTCATTTCTTGACCTATATGGTCTATATTAGAGAAAATTCCAAGTGCCACTGAGAAGAAAATGAATTTGGTTTTAGATGGACGAAATATTCTATAAATGTCTTTTAGCTCCATTTTATTAGTAGTATATTTTAGTTCTGAATATTGTTTTAGATGAGTAACTTGCACATCCATTGATTTTTTTATGCAAAGGTCCTGAACCAATTCCCCCACAAATATCAAAGGACAATGGTAAGAGAATTAAAACAAGAAGGCAGGTCATCATCAGCTGGGTACATGCATATCAGGTGACTCAAATCTTTCAATGCTCTGGGCAGGTTTGTAAATGACCATGAAAGTGCCACAAATACTGATTTTAGGATTAGAAGTAAATCTCGGCTTATAAACTTATTTGCAAATACAGAATCCACAAATAAGAAGCATTAACTGTATTTGTGTATTATCTGGAGGAAAATACAAGCATTTGAAGTTGTATACTCAATATAATTCCAACTTTATAATAAAAGAGCTTTTCACTCTGTCATTTGATTTATTTAGAACCAAGATTAATATCTTGCAGAACCCTGATTTGTAGGTTCAGATGAATGAATTATAGATTTTGATTAGTTTACTTTTATCTGCAAAAGTCCATCCATCTTATTTCATAAATAAATCTTTTTTATTACATTGTACAGAGTCGTAAAGAAATGGATACATGGAGAATACCATCTTTAAATCTCCAGGCAAACAGAGGAAGGAGATGGTGCCTCAAGGTCTTGGAATGTCATTATGCAGCACTGGATAATCCCAAGGAAATGTGCTTTTCAATAAATACAAATAACTACGGATAAGAAAAGGCTTATGTAGACTAATTAGTTAAACAAACAATAGTTCCATAGTGTTGCAACTGAAAATTTTAATTACAGGGAGAGGAAAATATTTTCTTATTTATATGTAGCCTGTAATTCACTAATTTATCTAAAAATAAGTAAACTTCCTGAGCCCTCTTCCATGTCTATGTTTCTACTTAGGAGTCAGAACTGTGCTGTGGATTAAAAGAATTTAGAGAAATAGTGGAAATAGTTACATTATATACAAGCATTAAAATAAGGCTTCCCCTGTTGTCTTAGAATTGTAACTCAGCCACCAAGTCTGAGGATATCTTCAATTTTTAAGTGAAGCACTAGACACTAAGGGTTGATCAATCTACTCCAACAACTTGACTTCTTCCTCATTCAAAGTAAAGATAGAGGTTCACTGAGAGGATTTTCTTGACAAGATTGGTAGCTTTAAAACTAGTTTTTTTTTTTTCTATTACTTCCCCAAGTGAGGAAGATAGAACACAGAGTTTCCTAAAGAAGCCAGATAGAATCTTATGCCTAGCAGGTTATTTGTAGAGAAATTTTTCAACCTATTCTTTGCTACCATGAAAGCACAGTGAACGAATGCTTCTGGAAAAAAAAAATCTTTAAATATATCCTCTGGAACTGTAGAGCAAAAACTGGTGCTGAAGCTTTCCTGTCTCCTGGAGAAGTCACTAGCAAAAGGCAGCCTGAAATGACCTGCACTGGCATGATGAGGAGCTGGAAAGACCAGGAGCAGAAGAACAAGGAATTCTCAGGAGTTTCCCCATGGACCAAAGCAACCAGACTCTGGAGGGTATGGAAAATATTCCCCTGAAGAAAGCAACCTGGTGGATGTGGTGATCCTAGAGTTGTGCCTTCAAAATGAAGGAGCTGAAGGATAAATGAAGGAGACTAATTCTCAACAGAACATCTTATGTTTAACAGGAAATGGAGTGGGAGCATTTCACCTAAGAACCCAATACACCACGCAGCTCTCAGCATTTCATTTCTGCTACAGGAGGGGCAAGTAGGTGACCTTACCATAATGCCAGTCAAATGTCTTCCTCTAGCTATTTCTTCCCTTGTCTTCTTGTTGAGAGCCAATCAGCTAGATGTTGCTGGGGCCGCTGTGAGCCAATCATCAGCTGGCAGTCTGAAAGGGCAGGGAAACAGCTCAATGAGCGTCTCCAATGAGCATCACCACAGAGGAGCCAATCAGCTAGATGTTGCTGGGCCGCTGAGAGCCAATCATCAGCCGGGAGGGGCCCCACAAACTTCCACAGCGGAACGGGCCCCAGCAAACTTCCAGCTGCCATCTTCTGATGCTGAACAGGCTAGAATTCACCCAGGAATGGTAAATGATAGAGAACACAGAGATAAATGACAACAGCACAATAATATCTCATCAGGGCTGCCTATCCACACCCCAGGTCTGCTGTGTGGGAGAGAGGAAGGAGGAGATGTGAGGGCATCTGGCATGGAAGTTTGATAAAGTCACCCCTGGTGCTCTGGAATCAGACTGAAAGATGGAAGTAATCAGACAAGCTGTGGGGAATGCCTGAAATGCCACCAATTAGATGGAAGAATTACTGCACCTGGGGCAAAAAACGAACAAGGAAGCATTCTGATCCAAGTTCTATTCGTGTATCAATTACACTTAAGTATAACAGAAGTTCAACGTTGCTCAAGAAGATGATATTTCAAAGAAAACAATTGGCCCTTCATCTATTAGAGGTATCTAGAAATACGCAAACCCTACTTTACCACTTTTCCTTTAAGGGACAGGTACATGAAAACACACATAGACACTCATAATTTTTTCAAGGAATATGAAATTGGGAAGATTCCAAACTCTCCAAATTATGTACATTAATTGTATGCTGTTTTGGGTTTGTTTCATGCACCAATAAGTAGAACTTGGGGGAAAACTGTGTAGGAAAATAGTATATTGAACATGAAAATTAGTTCCTCCGTATTTTTTCTCACTTTGCAAACATTTGTGTCCGCTGTCTATGCTTCTGAGGTGAATGTTGGAGAAATTATTATTCATACTTTCTGCTTGTTACTGTGCTTCTCAATCAGCTCTAATATTCCTTAGAAGACAGAGAATTGCATTGACCTGGAAAAGGAAGGGGAAGAAGTACATGTGAGGAATTTATTATAGATCTTAGATCTTCTTGACTAAATATATATATATATATATATATATATATATATATATATGGAAATGTTGTAATTACAGGTTTCTATAGAAAAAAATGTGAACGTTGTTTCATCAGCCAGTTGGCTGATGAAACAATTCTTAATGTGTGCATTAAAAACAAAAACAGTTCTTAATGTGTGCACATACTATACAGTTACAGAAAAGACACTACTCCTTATCTTAATTGGATAAGTTTATAAAAAGGTATAGTGTCGATAAGTAAATAGCCAACACACACACACACACACACACACACACACACACACACACACGAGGGGATTTTTCTTTAAACTGGGTCTTGAAAGATTAGTAGAGTCATTTAGACAAGTAGGAAGCAGGGAGGTTAGTGAGTGTGGTGGAGCTATTTTGAAATGAATTGAAGAGCATTTTTAAAACCAGATACTTTGGAAGGAATAGAAAATGACAGTAGTTCACCCAATTTTACAGAAAGATTGGGTGCATTCAAAGTAGGAACAGCAAATGTAAGAGCATAGAAAGATCAAGAAGCATGCCCTTTCAAACTCTCAGGGCATGTTTTGAAACAACAAGAAAGTGAGAAGAGCACAGAGAGCCCTATAATTCAACCAGAAAAACTCTACCTTCATGTTACATACATGCCACATTAGGTACTAGTGGAAGTGTTCTGCAACTTAAAAAACAATCAGGATCCATCTGTGTATCTCAAAAAATAAGAGAAGTCACATAGGTGGACAAAAGATAATGCTAATAGAAAAGGCACTTTGAAAAAATAAGAATTGCTATATCACAGTCCATGAAGGACTTGGTAATGTCATGAATCTTTCATGAGACTCTTCCTCCTTGACATTTTCTGCTTCCTATTTTTCTCTTATCAAATATTCTTCTTGATATTTTATTTCTTTGACAACTCTTCTACAGCCCACACCCTAAATATTAGCTCATAAATTCATTTTTTTACTAAAAATCTGATTTCCAAAAGATGAAAAAAAAAAAACAATCAGAACCTTCCTGTGTATAGGAATTCCTGCTCTATTGAAAGGGACAAATATTGGCCTGATAACTCACCATACATTATGCCAAGGGTGCTCTCAGTTGCATGAACAGCCTTATTGTTACCAAGAGAATGAAACAACTAAATTAAATGAAAGATCATGGTCTCTTTATTAAGTGAGACTTGCATTCAGATCCCAACTCTGCTGTTTCCTAACTATAAGCCTCTGCACCTCTTCTTTCTTTCTTTCTCAGTATCATCTATGTGTTGGTCTTCTCTCTTGTATAATAATAATGGAAGCACCTGCTTTGTTGCACTACAGTGAGGACTGAGTGTAAGTATGTAAAGAGCTTGGCAGTGCTTGCCACAGATAAACACTGGATACATAACAGTGTTGGTGATGTTGAAGATGAAAACTAATGGGAATAAAAATGGATGAATCAAGGGAAATTTCACAGAGGAGATAAAATTTGAATTTCCAGGGTGACTGCTCTGTCACAAGGTTCTCTCCTCTGACTACTTCAGGTTACCCTAGCCAAGCTCACTTTGAGAAATGATATCCCCTACTGCCATGACTTAAAATCTCAATGAAGCTACTTTCTCCTAAAGTGACAAAATGAGATGAAATATTTCTTTTGAGTTTCCTTTCTTCTATACTTCTCTATCGTGTATCCTATAACAACAACAAACTCAAACTCTTTAAATGTGATATCATAACATTTCTCTATTCCCACATTTTTTCTCTATTCCCACATTGTTTCTCTCTTCCTGTGTTCTCTTAGGTAATGCAGAAATTCCAGAGCCATGTTGGACTCATCTCCCTTAGCTCCTCTGTTTTCTTCATTTGAAGCACCAACAAAGTCTGTTGATTCTGTGTCAAATTTGTCTTCCAAATCCTGTTCTACCTCTCCAAATTCATTCTTTATCATTGCCTGAACTTCTGGCATAGCATCCCAGCTGTCTCCAACATTCAGAATTTTCTTTCCTGAGCAAATGACCAATTATATTTATTCATTCATTCCACAGACTAATGGGTAGAGATGTCAGGAATTCCTCCACGTGCTAGAAAATCAATAATGTATATATCCAACCTACTGAAGCATTTCTTTGTATTATCACAGTATAATTTTTGCAAACCTAATCACATCAATTCTGATAAAAGTTCAATCAGTTCTGTATTGCAAAGAATGATTTAGCAGGTTTTAAAAGTCCTCACATTAAGGAGCCAGTTTATTTAAAGAAACTTTTTCTCTAAACCTTTGCATTTCCTGCTAATGAAACTATTCTCCATTCTCCAAGTAGTCCATTTTCTTCCTGACCTCTGCACATGGCAGTTTGCGTTTCTGCTTTTGCCTCTATCCCTGTCTAAGGAAGGGTCTGACTTTAAATGACCAGCTTAATATCTTCTTCCTGAAAATGAAATCACATCTTCCTCCTGCTTTAGTTCTATCACCAATCTTCAAGCCCTCTGGATTTTATTTTCTGATCATTTAGCTTAAGATATTCTGACTATTATCGATGGAAAATAATCATTTACTTCTCCCTACACAACTTACCACTTTTGATCTTGCTTAAACCTTTCCCGATTGATGTTCAAATATTATCAAATATTGCTGTTCAAAAATTGATCTATATTTGGGGAAAATATTAGACATACAGAGAATTTTATCCTTTTTCAAAATATCATTTCTGAAGGAAAAAACAATTTTATTAGTTAAAAAATACTTAAATCTTATTGGTTGCTCAAAACATTACAATGATCTTGACATCATATTTCATACATTTGATTCAAGTGGGGTATGAATTCTTATTTTTACCACGTGTACAAATTGCAGGATCACATTGGTTATACATCCACGTTTATACATACTGCCATACTAGTGTCTGTTATATTCTGCAGCCTTTCCTATCCTCTTCCTATCCCCTCTCCCCTCCCCTCCCCTCCCATCATCTCTCTCTACCCCATCTACTGTAGTTCATTTCTCTCTTTTTCCCCCTTTCCCCTCACACCCTCTTATATGTAATTCTGTATAACAATGAGAGTCTCCTTCCATCTTCCATGCAATTCCCCTAAAAAAAAAAAAAACCTGACCTATGGCAAGGAATTCCCTATGGTTGTATACAGACAATGAGGGCTCTAATGTGCTAACATTAAAAGTTTCATTTCCATTAAAAAATACTTAAATCTCAATTATAGCATCAGTATTAAATATTCAATAATTAATTATTTACCTGATTGTATGACTGTTCAACTCTGTTTATAAATACATTCACCTAATTTCTTCAAATGAAGGAAATTTATTGAATGAAATTAAATTTCTCCCTATGTACTATATACAAATATCAGATTCATTTGTTCCTTCAACAAATAATCTTTGCATGGTTACCCCTGTACTAAGCACATTGCACAATAGTAGTACAGCGATCAAAATATAAAGGTTTGCTATCAAGGTCCTCACAATCTAGTTGAAAATTGAGGAAAGAAATTTTGAAATCAGTATAATATAGTAACTTTTATAAAGCAAATTCCCTAGAGCAAACAATTGTAGTCCAAGAGCTGAGTTTATAAAATAGAGGCAGACATGTAGATCCTGAAGAAGAACGTCCCAGATCAGGGATGGACAGATGTCAAACCTGTGCAAACACAGAATATAGCATGAGAGTCTTTGAGCTCAAGCCAGATGTGTACATGAATTGAACTGTAGGGTCCATTCTGAACTGTATATTCCTTGAGCTCAGAGAAGGCATTGCTAATCAATTCTCACTACCACCACAGTGCATTGTGTAGTAGATGCACAACAAGCATTTCTTGAATAGATAAATAACAACAATAGGTATTCATTAAGAAATTATAGTTCTCAAATTATTTGAAAATTCTAATTTAGGGTTAAGAATTGGGGACAGAAGCCTCAATGTTTTTTTTTCTTTTTTTATTATTGGTTGTTCAAAACATTACAAAGCTCTTGACATATCATATTTCATACATTTGATTCAAGCAGATTATGAACTCCCATTTTTTACCCCGTATACATATTGCAGATTCACATCGGTTCCACATCCACTTTTTTACATACTGCCATACTAGTGTCTGTTGTATTCTGCAGCCCTTCCTATCCTCTACTATCCCCCCTCCCTTCCCCTCTCCTCCCATTTTCTCTCTCTACCCCATCTACTGTAATTCATTTCTCTCTCTTGTTTTTTTCCCCTTTCCCCTCACTTCCTCTTATATGTAATTTTGTATAACAATGAGGGTCTCCTTCCTTTACCATGCAATTTCCCTTCTCTCTCTCTTTCCCTCCCCCCTCTCGACCCTGTTTAATGGTGATCTTCTTCTCATGCTCTTCCTCCCTATTCTGTTCTTAGTTGCTCTCCTTATATCAAAGATGACATTCATACCAATATTTAGACTGATATTTAAGGATTACTTGTTGTAGATTATCAAATAAATTCTACAGAAGTTGCTACCATAGAGGATATCAAGATTAGATTAAATTTGTTGTGCACCAGGACTTTTTTAAAAATTTCTAGACAAAATTAATTAATGATGTGAAGATAAAACTTATATGGAAGAGATGCATACCAGTACTCATCAATTAGACAAATAAATGCATATATATATATATATGTGTGTGTGTGTGTGTGTGTGTGTGTGTGTGTTTGAGAAAGTGTGTTCATATGTGTATATATCTTTGAATTGTAATATTAATACCCTCACTTATTATAAATCTTGCCTCATAAAGTGGTCCAGTAATGATTTATAAGAGTTGTCAATTCTACAATTCAGTCTGGGAACAGTCCTATACCATCAGGCAATGGAGTCACAGCTCATACTTTCTTTTAAAACTCAGAAATTTTGAGAAATTTTTCATGGTGACAGATACCTGTAATCCCAGAGACTCAGCTGGTTGAGGCAGGAGGATTGCAAATTCAAGGCTAGCCTCAGCAATTTAATGAGGCCCTGAACAAACTTAGTGAAACCCTATCTCAAGATAGGAAGGAAAAAAAAAAAAAAAGCTGAGCATGGTGGCTCACACCAATAATCCCAGCAGCTCAGGAAGTGAGACAGGAGGATTGTGAGTTCAAAGCCATCCTCAGCAATTTATCAGTCCCTAAGCAACTCAGCAAGACCCTGTCTCTAAGTAAAATACAAAAAAAAAAAAAAATGGCTGGGGATATGACTCGGTGGTTAAATTCCCCGGGTTCAATTCCTGATACCAAAAAAAAAAAAAAAAAAAAAAAAAAAAAACCAATAAAAGAAGAAGAGGCTGGGGATGTGGCTCAGTGTTAAAGCACCCAGGCTTCAATCCCCAAAACAGAGAGAGAGAGAGAGAGGTTCCTGAAGGAGCCCACAGGCAACAGGCCAATAAAAATTGGCTGGTGAAAACAAAGGTTAGTCACTGTATGCAGGACATGGATGTTGGAGTCAGTGAGACCTGAGTTCAAATTCTACATCTAGATTGAGTGATTTTCGGTAAAGAAAAACCTCATCCCTTCATTTCTCCTGATAGGCAGAGATGAGTCTCACTCATCCTTCAGATTTGACTGGTCACCATCCTGCAAGGCAGTAGTTGCAAGGTTGGCTCTTGACCTTTCTCCCACCTTCCATTATCCCTTGCTTCAAAATTGACTTCTCCAATCACTAAAAGGAACTTTGACCCAGTTACTCAGGCAAAAATCCTATACATTGTTCTTGCCCTTTCTCTTTTGTTCAAACTGGATTTGATTCATCAAGGAGTCCTGCCAGCAACACCCTTGAAATCAATTCAGCATCCAATCACTGCTCCCACACTCCAACACAGCCATCGTAGTCCTAATCCCCATGGCTACCTAAACCACTATCATAATCTCCCTGCATCCTCTCTAGTCATCCCACACTTGACAATTTTTGTGACAGTCATCTTTTAAAATATAAACAGATGATGTCACTTGCTTACTCAAAATCCTACAGGGATTTTTTCACCTCAATCAGAAAAAAAAAAAAAAATCCCTACCCAACATCACATGGCCTGGCCCTGGTCCATCCTTGGCAAGCTCTCAGAGGTCTTTTCCACAGATTACTATCACAGTCACCACACTGGCTTTTCTGCTCTCACTTGCAGTGCCAAGCACACACTGACCATGGGCCCTTTACAGGCAGTGTTTGTTGCCTCACATCTCTCCAGGTGTCACTTCTTGCCCTCACTCAGGTCAGGTTTCCCCTGTCTTCCCCAGAGAATCCTCACCTGGCTCTTTCCTCAGGAGAGCCCCTCTTCCTTACTCTATTTCCTGCTAAGTTGCTCTTATCCCTAACACTGTGCAGGTACATGTTCATCTATTGTATGCTTCCCTTAACTGATAACAAAATACATAATAGTAGGTTTTGGGTATCTTCTTTAATATCCCAATGTTAATTATAGTGCCTTGCACATGAATGGGGTTTTGTAAGTGTCAATTGAATGAGCAAAGTGGCCTCTGAATTGTCCCTTCACCCTACTCACTAGATATACATATATGTGTGTATATACACATATATACATATGGTATATATGTGTGTGTGTGTGTGTGTGTGTGTGTGTGTGTGTATATATATATATATATATATATATATATATATATATATATTACTGAATTATTTCTTTTTTTAGGATAAGAATACCTCATCTAACTTGTTCATCAATATATGTTCATGGTTAATCCCAAAATCTATTGAATAATAAATGGTCAATAAACATTGCTTAGTACAGTAGAGGTTGATCATAGGGTCCAGGGCCCATTCAGTACTAAAAATATGGGAGCCAGGATAATAATAACAGCTATTTTTACTCCATGCAAATGGAAACTTCTTAACTAGTGCCTGTCTAAGGAGAAGAAAAAGCCAATTAAGAAGTAAATATAGGTGTGAAAAACAAGCCATTTGTCATTTCTATTTTAATTTCAGAAGACACGATCAACTTAATTTAGATTTATCATCCATAGGTAGTCACTGTGAGACAAAGGAGATGCCTGCAGTTTATTTTCAGCATGCTGAGAAATATTGTTACCAGCCAAGAAAAATAACAAAAATAAGCAGCATTGTACTTATTTCCTTTATTTATCTTTTTTTTTTTTTGCTGTACTGGGTAGTGAAACCAGTACCTCCCACATGCTGGTAAGTGCTCCACCACTGAGCAATATCCCAGGCCCTGTTTTTGTTTGTTTTTTATGTTGTTGTTTTTTTTTAACGTTTTATTTGGAGACAGAGTCTCACTAAGTTGCTCAGTCTGGCCCCAAACTCACAATCCTCCTGTCTCAGCCTCCCAAATAGTTGGGATTACAGATGTAGATCTTTCTCTTCCTACAACACTGAGCACTGATAAGAAATACTCTTATTTTCTAGAGTTATTATGTTCAACAAAGGGGTTAATTTAAAGTATATTTATAAAATGCCTTTGACTAAATAGAAAAAAAGAGAGAAGTACACTATCTGAATGATTGAAAAGCAATTGCCAGCCCATCAGGAAAGTTGTCAAGAGATTACAGTGTTGTTCCAGGGGAGGAATAGGTGTTGGTGATCCCCAGAAGGAGCTACATGAAATGACTGTGTAAGCTACAAAGTAAAATATGAAGCGTGAGCCCCTCGAACACAGCATCATTTTGAATTGTTGTTTAAGGTATTCAGAAAGCTATCTGAGTATTATATTAGAATATGCAGGATTGGGGCATTTAATTTTTGTTTTTTCATGGAAATTGCTACTAATGTAAGTTACCAGAATCCAAGATCCTTATGTCCTCCCCTGTCTTCTAAACCATGCAAACATTCATGATTAAAACTTGTATATGTTTTCATATTACAAGTCCAAATTATGAGAGGGAATGTCTGATATCTTCAATATCTAGTATTTGAATATCAACAGGTCTTCACTAAAGAATATATGTAAATTTTAGAAAATGCATATGTGTATTATTTGATGAAACAGAGGTGCAAAGGATTTTATTAATTATTTCAGGCATTTAAGGATTCTTATTCCCTAATTTCTGAGCTCTCTAAACTGTTTCAGGAAAAGATGTGCAGATTTTTATGCATCAATTTATATTTTAGTGCGCAGGCACACCTGCATGTGAAAACAAACCATCAAACCTAAGAAAAACGAGGAGGGGCTTGCATTGTAGCTCAAGGATAGAGTACATGCTTATCACATGCAAGGACCTGGCTCTGTGTCCAATTCCCAGCACCAAAGGGGGAAAAAAGGAAAGGAAAAGATGCCCTTGAATGACACAAGAGTACAGTAATCAATTAATGAATGCAATGGTGGAAAACAACATTTGTGTTGTCACATAATATTATTATAAATCACATAAATAAACACAAAATGGTAGCTTCTATTGTTGTTTGCCTGTTTTAATTTCCCAGTTTCTGATATAATATGAAAAAAATCATATTTAAAACAACCTGAAAGATCTAAAGAAAACAAGAAATCTGTAACCTGATCATACTAAATACTCTTGCCCTCAAGTTTCTGTTTGTGAAAGATACATCTCAGCCTACATTCTGAAAGATAATTTCTAAAGCTCTGGTTATTGCCTTTATTTTTATCTCTTTCTCTTCATTTCTCATTACTAATGGCCTTGGGAATAAGCTTAAACTCACATTGAACAGAAACCATTATTAAACAATTTTAGACACCTGACATGCCGACATGACCAAAATATGTCCTAAATATACACTTCCTATTCTCAGATTGAAGTTCAGATCTAAGTTCAACGCTCTAAACTGGCAGCTGTAGTATCTTTATAGATTCCAAGGGCAAGGCTATGAATTTTTTACTTTTAGATGTATTTTTTTTACTGTTCGTAAAAGTCGGATCTCATAAATCTGTTAGTTTCAAAATACCTGCAGCTTTTTGAATAGTGGCCCTTGTATTTCGATTTAAACCAAATGGGACCAAACTTATTACTTCTATTCTGAAAGGTCATTTTTCATCAAGATTGTATTAGAAAATAAATCATTTAAAACCATCCTTTGGATGGTTCCTTGCATGAATGTCTTAAGAAGAACACGTAATCAGAGCTGCTCTGCAAAGCAAAACTTGTTAATCCAACATGGTCTGAAGCTGCCACCTTCTGGCATGTAGGTAATATTCTTCTAAATTCAGCATTCTGCTGAAGTGCCCTGGCATAATTAGAACAACCTGCACAGCACCTCCATCAATATCAAAGGAGTTCTCAGAGTACGACAAAGGCAAAATGCCAATGTTGTGCATTTGTGTGTGTGTGTGTGTGTGTGTGTGTGTGTGTGTGTGTGTGTGTGAAATATTAGAACACTATTAACAGGAACAGGATGCAGGGCAAGTTTCTATTAAAATCAGGCAAGTTATAGCAGCTAAAATGGACATTCTCATCTGCCTTTGGAAACTGGAAGTTTGTATAGGCTGGACACTTTATTTATAATTTTTTTTTCAATATTCTCTCACTTTAGCAGAATAAATCACAACTTGGTACTTTGTCAATTGCCTGTTTGAATCTAATCAAATTAATTCATTACCAAACAAGCAGATATTAAACTCAGAAAATATTTATAAATATAAACTAAAATATTAATAGTTATCTGTAGTGCAAATGTTTTTTAAATAACACCTATATTGTTAAAATATTTTAAGTGCATTTATCAACATTTGTGATTGATAAAGATAAACTGGAGTGTCTATGATTATGTTGACAATTCATGATAGATGATAGTTTTTAATGTTGAAGCAAATTCTGAATTAAGAAGTAAAGCCCAGGGTCCTAGTAAATGGGCCAATTGCGAAAATTCCCCAGATTCCACAAATCACCACTCTGTGTTTCTGAAGAAGCCATTTTCTTTAATAAATAAAGAGCTTTACTATTTTTCCACTTGATTACCTTTCATATAATGCTTTTCTCCAGTGAAATATAGCAGGGTTAAATACTTAGAATGTATATAATAGCTCCAAGAAAAGACACTGGCAACATCTTCTGAGGTGCTGAGTAATTAAACAGACCTACAGTGCCTGCAGGAATTACAGAACATAAGCAAAGATTAATGAGACTCGAAAATATAAGGTCCCACAGCCTCCAAACAACAGGCAAGTTGCCTCACCTCAGCTTTCTCTATGTTGAACAGCTGCCCATTTCTAAGGCAAGCAAAATTGGTATGTTTCTGCTTGGATTTAGAAAACCATTTGATAAAAACTATGATAAAAAAATTTAGTTTTAAATAAATATCCTCAACTGTATTTTTTGGTCTCCAGACCATGATAGTAGTTCTTGACTTCTATCCTGGATTTTGAAGCATGCCTGAGTGGGCATGGGTACTATGAGTCTGTTTCTTTTTTTTTTTTCTAATTTTTCTTTAACGTTCTTAAATTCAATTTTTTAATCTTTTATTGATTTTTTTAAATACACAACAGCAGTGGAATGCATTCCGATTCTTATTACATATATAGAGTACAATCTTTCATATCTCTGTATATAAAGTATGTTCACACCAATTTATACCTTTATATATGTAATTTGTTGGGGTTTTTTGCATTACAATTCTTAATACACATATAGACCACAGTTTTTCATATCTCTGTTTGTATATAAAGTATGTTGACCCCCAATTCAAGTCTTCATACATGTACTTGAGTCTGTTTCTTAATTTCCTTCCTAATCTGGAAGAGCAAGGATCTAGCTCTTATACATAGTCTTATTGATCAGGGACCATCAGTCAAAATAGGAAATATGGCACAGCTTTTTAAAATTATTTCTCTGGTGTAGCTGGGACTAAGGAGGGGTAGAATGCTTCTGGTGGCCAAAAGCTTTGAAGGTTTGCAATAACTTCATGAAGGAAACAATGACTGCAATGAAAAAAGATTTTCACATTAATTCTAGATTCATGGTTGTTGCATTAGCCAAATAGTTATCCAAAGAAGACATGGGAAAACGGATTTGTTCTTAATTATAGATAGTTGTAGGGGCACACAAAAATCCCATGTTAATACACTTTTAGCAAAACTTTACTTATTTCATGTGTCTTTTATTGTTATCAAAAATGGGAACTTCTTAGAATTATGGTATGTTTTAGCCCTTTTTTACATAACTTTTAATTTAGGATTCTTGAATGTTTATATTCAGTTCAGGATTTTGGGATTAGCTGACTCCTTTCCATAAACATTGACTAAACTCAAACCACCCAGCTGTAAAATAATAGAGAATTTTAGTGCTTGAACAAGCTTCAATACGTGCTCATATTTGAAAACACTGTAAAGTCTAATTAATGCCAGACACTATTCTATGAATGTTTCATCTAATTTCAGTGTGTGCTTAGGTTGCCTTCAAGACGATCTCACACCTGCCATTTTCTATAGGTGCTGAGAATTATTGGGGCCACCTTTTCCTTTCACTCTCTTTCTCTTTCTCACTCTCTGAAATCAGATAAAAATTTATGCTAGCCAATAAGCTAGAATATTTCATTAATTAAATATTAAATTAGTGTGCACTAGGTACAGTGTACATTTAATAATATATGTTGTGTTCATTATAAACATCTGTGAATATTATATCCTTATAGGCATGTAGTAGAAAGGATATTGATTTGACCCAAACTATCCTAACTTGAGTGGGTTGATAGGTCAAATAGTGTCCTCTATAACTGCTTCCCTCAAAATCTGATGGAGCCCTGCATGTTAATGTGACAGAATTCCAGACAAGTCTGGTGACTAAATTCCCATATTGACTTACCTCTAGCCACCTATATCTCTGTCATTTCTGCTAAGAAGTCCTACTATGAACAGTTTTCTGTATAAGGGACCACCAATACTTGCTCTGAACCAACAAACCAGATGGTGAATATGAGCCTTGCCTCAGTAAATGCATGGCCTGCTTGCCTTTTGTATTTTGGTGATGTGGCTCCCAAAGACGTCATACAAGTATTTTCATCATCAAGACCAAGACTACCATCCAATTTGGGGGTTGGTACTCCACTGGCTTCAAGGTTTACATTCATTACCAATATTCCTCTATGGTACCCAGTAGAGCCTTGGCCAAGGCACAGCAAGGTTTGTGCCTGCTGAGCAACACCCATTGCTGATGCCTGGGCTGACCAGGACCACAAATTTGACCTAATGCCAAGAGTACCTTTATTCACTGACATGAAGGTGAGAGGATGGAAAGAGTGTTTTCTAAGGCCATGAGGATGTGGCTTCCCTAGAGAGGGTTATGAGGAGGTTAATATGGATTCTTTTGAAGGACAAACTGAAGGAGGAGGTAAATACTAAAGTGACAAAGTCAGAAAGATACTTCTTTTACAGTAAGTTTACTTTATTTTAAATACTGAAATTCATGATTTGTTCACTCAATTTTTATGTAATAATGTACGTTTTTATATAAGATTAATGACCTATGCTTTAAGACACAAAAGTTTGGACAGATCTGAGCAGTCCACTTCTCTAATGGAAAATAGAGGATTCTCTGTCTTAAAAAAAAAAGAGAGAAAAGAAAAGAAAGAAAAATATTGCTCTGAAAATATTTATTAAAAATCTATTATCAAATATAAGAGGATATATTCTTAAATGTCCTCCAATTAAGAAACTCTTGAATTTCTACTGGTTAGAAGTGTTTAGGAACATTAATAGAGACTCTAGTCCTTCTGTCCCTCCTAAAACTTATAATCATATAATCATATTTTATTAATTTCCAATAAAAGCTCTTTTAATTATTTGATTTTATATAAATATCAATAAAGTTAACTTAGTTCTATATGATATTCTGAGTAATCATATATATTCCCCCCTCAATTATATTTCCCCTCCTCATTAAGAAGAAAAAGAGAAATTTGTGAGTGTGTGTGTGTGTGTATGTGTGTGTATGAAAGAGAGATTATGTTGAGTTCAGAATTTTTTAAAAATGTGTTTAAATAATCAAATAATAAAGTAACATAAAATAGATAATTGAGAGTAATATAAATTCTTACATTTTTGTTTTATTCCCTAAATACTTTTAGTGTGATATAAATTTTCTATGTTAATTTGTTAAATATGTTCCTTAATTAGAAGCAGACTATTTTTTATTTAAATTAGTTAAATCATTATAAATATATTTTGGTTTCTTAAAACATGGATAAGATAAGGGATGGTGGATAAAAGATAAGAGATATCATGTATTGATAAGGTTTCTCACTAGGAAAAAAAATCTCCTGAGCAAGCACCACCAATATATAGAAATGTATTTATTTATGCATCATAAGTAGTAGAAATTAGTTAATATATTTTTATAAATCATAAGATAAATGTTCAATTTGCAATAGTTGAAAAGTGATGAAATACATAAAAATTATTTCAATTATTATTTACATGTATCAACTACTTCAAAAAAGTTTCTTAAGACATTATTTTTTAATCTAGGTTTTCTAACTCTATGTAATAAAACAATTCAAAATCAATTTATCAGAAAGGCTTATTTGGACACTTAGTTTGATAACCAACTAGGTAGAAAAACTCTCAGACTCAAACAGATGTACCTCATTATCCATTGTTCTTACTTAAGATAATAATTTTTTTCCATTTCGTCAACAAACTAATCAAAAAGATTGTCAGAATATAGCTGGCAAATAGACAACCTCCCTGAAAACAATCAATTGTTCTGACAACTACTTATAATATAGTTTGTGCAAATAATCACAAAACAACAACAACAAAAAATCTCATCACTTGTTCAAATAGATTAAAAAATTCTATTTTTGAACTTTTTAATTATGCATATATGATAGATTTTTCTATTCATAACTGTATTTTGGATCAAAATCACCTAGGGATCCAAGTTTCCAAACATCTCTCTTCAAAATGCTGCCTCTCCAGGGCACAAGTTCTTCCCAGGGTCATTCTTTTTTCACTCATTGTAAACATGTCACAGATAAGTATATTTTAAACATCTTCTAACATAAAATTCCCAATGTCAAAGAGAAAATCAGAACTTTTGGATCACTTATTTCCCTAAACTATATATTGTGCAAAATAATTTTTATAAAAGCCCTCAACCTATCACAGAGTGTTTTGAGATGTCTACTATTTTACAAAGTGTAGTTCATTTACTGGGGCACATTTAGACTGGAATATCTTACAACATGAGGCAAGTAAAGAAAGCAGAGGATCAACTCTTCCCTTCAAGGCTTCACTCAGGATGCTGGCTGTACTCCACTATGGTAAGCGACCATAGGACACACTAGCCAATGGAATGGAGCTACAGCAATCTATATAGCTCAGCAATACTGTATTAGGGTTCTATAGAGGAACAGAATCAACAGGAAGTATGATTATAAAAAGGGAACTTATTAGGCTGGCTTACACTACCAGAAGCTGGGTAGCCCACAATGGCTATCTGCAGATTGGAGAGCTGGGAGAACCAGTAGCTGCACAGTCCAATAGGCTGAAGCCCCAGAACAAGAGGGATCAATAGTGGTACCCTAGTCTGAGAAGTAGCCTTCTAGAGAATCACTGTCAGAGTCTGCTTTGAAAGAGTGAAGAATTGAGAATCAGATATCTTCAGATGATCACAGCAGCAATCAAGAAACCATTGAAGAAGAATTAGATTTCATCTGCTGCTGCTTCTTTGTTCTTCTAAATTTTATTCCACCCAAGCCATCATCCTACTAGTCAGTGCTATCCATGCTTAGGGAGGGTCTCCACTTCAGTTGGCTATGTCACATGCCAATCATTCATAGACACACCCATATTCCTCTTAATTCTGGGCATCTCTTAATCCAATCAAGTTTGACAATTCAAATTGACCATTACAAATACTATCAATATAGTATACTAATGATGAATTTCTTTTATCTAAAATAAAAGATCTCATTTCTAATATTTCTTTAAATACCCCAATAGAACATTTTGCCTGCTTATTAGAAAGTCACACCCTTATAATATTCTACAATTCTGAAAACTCAATTAACAAATAAATCATTAACATGTGATTCACCTTTGTACAAGTTCTGCATCTTCAGAGATCTTCAGTGATTTACACCACAGAACAAATACTCTAACCCTTTCATAGATCCTTCATGTTTTATGACAAACACTGTGACCTCTTCTAAGTACATGCTGTGAGTTCCCTTTTGAATAATCTTTTTGGATTTTGCTAACATAAAAGTCTAAGGTACTGGTTTCCTCCCTTACTAAAGTGCCATAGTCTCATACTCCCCTCATGGCCTGCTCACCAAAAGCCATAGCTTAAGGTTGTCTTCAGTGCAGGTGGAAGGCAGCCTGTAATTGTGATTTGCAAGAACTGGAGAGTAAAGGCTGCAGCTTGCTGATAAGCACAATCCTGCCATCCTGAGCACAGTTCTTAGAAACAGGTAAGTCCTACATTTCAAAGAGAATCTTGTGCTATTTTTCCCTGTGACAATACTATTGTAGAGGATAAGGGAAGGTTTCTTTGCTTGGAGGTCTACTTGTCTAGAAAATGGTTTAACTCTTTAAAAATAATATACCTATTACTTTTAAAGAATTGTCACAATAGTCCTTCAATCTCATTTGCTAGGTGATAGGAGAGCTCTTTAAATGAATAAAATAAAAATTGAAATGTGAATGGGTGGTTCTGAAACCTGAGCCTTGTTTAGTAATTTTGCTGTGTTCCTTTTTCCATCACAAATGGTGAAAAGGGCACATCTGACTGAAAAATCCATTAGAGTGAATATCAGATTCAACAATACAATAACAAGGAGATAAAGATGCATAATTCAGCTGACAGCCAAGTTTGGTTATTTGATGCTTGTCGGCTCCTAGAAACCTTATCTTTATTAGGAAGACCTACTAAAAGATTCTTCAATGACTTCCTATCACAACACAAGCATTATTGTGCATTTAATGTGATTTCCTGCTGTCTGGGAAAAAAATGAAAACGAGTTCAAATCAAGATGTGAAATGATGTGAAAGGAATATCAAAAAGCCAATGGCCAAGCTTTAAAAACTGTTTTTATTGCCTAGTTACATCACAAAAACATGATGAGAAATACTTAAGTACATTAAATAAAATAGATATATAGTAGACTTTTATAAAATGATTACATACTTCAAACAAGGAGAAATGGAATTTCCTAAATTTGGGGGGAAAGATGGGAAAAAAAAACAATATAGTTTGAATGAATTCTATATACACAACAGGCTCATTCCCCATCACCAAGAATGTGAATCGAGATTGCATGATAAATCATTCCCATTCAATCTATTTCATGCAAGCATAAACAAGAACACAACAAATAGCTAAGAAATTATTGCCAGACTATATTTCCAGACCTCTTGAAAGTTATTTCACACACTATGCTACACATATC